>NC_090309.1:32858383-34058383 GCF_039906515.1 Pseudorca crassidens
GGAAGAGTGAGTATCAGATCTATGGCCAACACAGTCCACTAGCGTGTCCTGATACACCAGCACCTGGCTTGAATAAAGGGAGATGGGCTTATGTTATGGCAAGAGGAACAGAGATTAGGCATTAAGGAGAATCCTGCCATTGTTGTTAGACTGTGGAATTTCCTACCAGTGAAGTTACCAGATGTTACTGTAATTTATAATGATCCTCTGGGGTTACTGCCCAAGTCACTTTCTCCTAGCCCACTCTCATTCCACCACTTTGCCATGGTGACTTAAAAAAGCCCAGCTCCCATTCCTGGGCGTATATCCAGAAAAGACAAAAACATAACATGCACCCCAATGTTCATAGCAGCACTATTTACAATAGCCAAGACATGGAAGCAACCTAAATGTCCATCAACAGATGAATGGATAAAGAAGATGTGGTATATATATACAATGGAATATTACTCAGCTGTAAAAAAGAATGAAATAATAGCATTTGCAGCAACATGGATGGACTTAGAGATTGTCATACTAAGTGAAGTCAGACAGAGAAAGACAAATGCCATATGCTATCACTTATATGTTGAATCTAAAAAAATTATACAAATGAGCTTATTTATAAAACAGAAACAGACTCACAGACATAGAAAACAAACTTATGGTTACCAAAAGGGAAAGGAGGCAGGGAGGGATAAATTAGGAGTTTTAGATTAACAGATACAAACTACTATATATAAAATAGATAACCAACAAGGACCTACTGTATAGCACAGGGAACTACACTCAATATTTTGTAACAACCTATAATGGAAAAGAATCTGAAAAAGAGTATATATATATACATGAAACTGAATCACTGTGCTGTACACCTGAAAACTAATAAAACATTGTAAATCAACTCTACTTCCATTAAAAAAGCCCAGCTCTCACCTTGATATTGTGGAAGCTGAGAAAGTACACACTTATACTTTCAAGTCCATGCTTTTAGAAATTTATTTCTTTGTGATAAGCTGGATTTTGGTTTGATATTTTATCATACCGAAAGATTCTGATTCTTCCTATGTAAGTGTTTTAGGAGGAGTGAGGATGGGTTTTTGAGGATGGGTTTTTGAGTAGAAAGAGGCACACCTTGATCGGAGAATACCACTTCCGGGGGGACGAGGGCCTGCGCATGTTGTTGTTGAGATTTCGGGGTTCTGGGAATTCGTACTCCTGCTCTGGCATCTTGACTCTTGCATTCTTTGCCTTCTCCAACTTAGCACCTTCTTCTGTGGAGCCCTTTTCTCCCCAACGAACCTAAAATAAATAACATACAAAAAAAGCAAAAGGACAGAATAAAATCTGACGGCTCTGGAGAACGAGAATCACAAATAACTGTATGATGTGCTACCCAGTCCTCATTTCCTTTGGGTTTTGAGGGTCAGGGAAGAGCGGTGGTATGGAAAAAGGGAAAGGGGGAGGGCTAAAGGAGCAGAGAAGGGCAGCGAGGGGCATGGATATTTGGGGGAGGAACTGTCCAGGCTGTGGGGACAGTACGTGCAAAGGCATTGTGGGCCCAGGCGAGAACTTGGGATTTTATTCCAGTGAGAGAAGAAACCACTGCGGGTGGGGTTGAGCCAATGCGCGAATCGCTCTGACTCACAGTGGGCAAGATACAGGAGTGCACGGGTAAAAGGCTGTACCCGCCATCTCTCCATCTGATGCCTCCCAGTCCACATCCTCATTAGACCTCAGGTGTGAGTTTTCACCAATTTGCTTTGGTTTTCCATCCCTGAGTAGTCAGCACATAGATATGAGTACATGAAGCTGTCCTCTTACCTCCATCCTTTTAATGCCTCCAACTCCTCGCCCACCATAATAAGAGGCATCTACCGTAGGCCACTTTTTCTTAGGCAGACCATCGTCATCTTCTTCCTGCAGAGAGATTGTGACACATGAAGGAAGCAAAGCACCATTGCTGTATGTATGTGTCCACTGTCGCAGAGCGGATAGGGGTAGACTGCCTGGGTTAAATCCCAGTGCTACCGCTTCCTGGGGCCCTGGGAAATCACTTAACCTACCTACGCTTATTTTTCTTACCTGTAAAGTGGGAATAAAGAGCAGCACGACATGGTTAGACTGTGGTGTATTCTTGGGACCTGTTCTCTTCTGCATCTCTACTCCTTGATAGGGTATCTCATCTAATCCCATCTACATGTTAATGACCTGTCAATTTACATCTTCATCCCTGACTACTCTGAACTCCGTTGACACGGACATCTCCTCCTGGGGGACTAATCAACATCTCAACCATACCGCATCCCAGACATAGACAATGGACTTCAGGACACGGGGAGTGGGGAGGGGAAGCTGGGACAAAGTGAGAGAGTAGCACTGACATATACACACTACTAAACGTGAAACATTGTATATATGTGCCACATCTTCTTTATCCATTCATCTGATGATGGACACTTAGGTTGTGGCACATATATACAATGGAATATTACTCAGCCATAAAAAGAAACGAAATTGAGCTATTTGTAAAGAGGTGGATAGACCTAGAGTCTGTCATACAGAGTGAAGTAAGTCAGAAAGAGAAAGACAAATCCCGTATGCTAACACATATATATGGAATTTAAGAAAAAAAAATGTCATGGAGAACCTAGGGGTAAGATAGGGATAAAGACACAGACCTACTAGAGAATGGACTTGAGGATATGGGGAGGGGGAAGGGTAAGCTGTGACAAAGCGAGAGAGAGGCATGGACATATATACACTACCAAACGTAAAATAGCTAGCTAGTGGGAAGCAGCCGCATAGCACAGGGAGATCAGCTCGGTGCTTTGTGACCGCCTGGAGGGGTGGGATAGGGAGGGTGGGAGGGAGACGCAAGAGGGAGGAGATATGGGGATATATGTATACGTACAGTTGATTCACTATGTTATACAGCAGAAACTAACACACCATTGTAAAGCAATTATACTCCACTAAAGAGGTTAAAACAAAACAAAGCAATACCGAGTCAAAAAGAAGTCCTGATTTCCCCACTTCAGACCTGCTCCTCCCACAGTCTTCCCCCTTGCCTAGGAGTCACTCTTGAATTCTCTCTCCCCCACTGCCCCTCTCCCACCCCATCTCAATTTCCCAGCGAGCTCTGTTGACCCTACTTTTAAAAGATTCCAAATGTGTGACTTCTCCAACTGTACCCCCATCACCACCTCCACCACCTTGGTCTCAAGGCCCCATAAGCTTTCTCCTAGATACTGAGGTAGTCTCCTAACTGACCTTCCTGCTGCCCTCTTACCTACGATCCATGCTCCACAAAGCAGCAGAATAAATTCCAAACCCCGACTCTGCCCTGCGAGCTCTGGCCTTTGCTCACCTCTCCAGCCTTCTTCCTTACCACGCTCCCCTTCTCTCTGGCCCTCAAACATTCTGCGTGCATCCCTGTCTCGGGGACTGTGCACAGTCCCTTGTCCAGGAATGGCTTTTCCCCTGGTCTTTTCATGGTTGCATCCTTCTTATCACTCCACAGAGAGGCCTTCCCTGGACATCCTTCTCAAGTAGTCCCACTCTCTTCGTCCCATCAATCTGTTTTATTTTTATTTTTAGCTCTTACCATGGCTTGCTATTTATTTATTGTCTGTCTCTGCACACCGGGATGTAAGTTCCAAGGAAACTTCTGGTTATTTGTCGTATTTACTATTCTCTTCTCAGCTTTTAGAACAGCATCTAGTACGTGGTAGATGCCCAAGAATCATCTGCTGAATTTACAAATAAACTAAATGAGATGATTCAAATAAAGCAGTAAACTCAGTGCCTGCAACTTAGCTCAGAGACAGGAAGCTAGCACTGATTATATTTTTCAAAATGAAGGAGCTTGTAAGTTTATGGATGGAAAAGGGAAGGATAGTCAGCAAAACTGTTCCTCATCTTGGCACAGTGATTATTCCTGTCGTGGGGAGAAAAACTCACCATCTACGGTCCTGGATGGGCTATAAGGTGGTGTGTAATTTCCCTCCTGGGTAGGGAAAGGAAGCTAAAAAAGGGGTCAGCAAAGCAGCAGGATGAGCTCAGAACAAGCGGGCCTCCTACAGACTTGTGTTGGAGGCATCTGTGGAGGCAGTAGAGTCCCATGTGGGGCCGTCACTGTATGGAAAGGGGCATCCCATGCATGGGGCAGGGTATAAAGCACGGGTCGGCAGAAGAGAGATCAGAGCCAGAGGTGACAAAGCAAAACAGTAACACGTAACACATTAACACTCCCAGGGTGACCTGCTGTGCTTGCAATAGGCAGGCTTCTTTTTAAAAATTCAAAAAAAGCATGAATACATAGTGATCACCGCTGACCAGAGGACCTGCAACATTCTGGCAGGTGAGCAGAATGGGTCAGTCTCTCTCTGTGTCTCTCTCTCTCTCTTCAACGTATATGTCCTTCTTGGACGTGGGACTGTGTGCCCTGAAGGCACAGTGGATTCTGTTGACCCTTATATTTTAAATCTTGCACAGAGCCTGGTGTACAGTAGGTGCTCAATATTTGCAAGTATTGAATTCACGATAACCACAGCTGGATTTATGTACCCTTGACCGTGTATGTGCCGGTCACTCTTCTGGGCACTTGACGTGTATCAATATTAAACCAGTTAGGTCATCTTTAATCTTTCAAACCTACATGTTGTCAGATAAATTTAATGGGTAAGACAAAGCTCTTAAGATGTATTTGGATCCCTTACAATAGAGATCTGATAATTAAGGGACCTGGGGAGAAGAGGCCCAACAGACAAGAAATTGTCTCAAAGGTTTTATCCCGTTTTCGTATTTCTAATAAAATTTGGTTTCCAGAGATGAAAAATAAATAAAATAAACCAGTTAGCTCACAAATAGCCACTGAGGTAGTTGGTGCTATTACACCCATTTTACAGAGAAGGAATAGAGAGGTTAAGTGACTGAGTCACCAGCTGGAATGCGGTGGAGATGGATTTGAGCCCAGGCAGCTATACACTCTTGTTTGATTGTTTCTCAGTGTTGACAAAATTCAAGGTTTTGCCCTTTTTTGTTTTGCTTTTCCAACCATTTGATGCTTTCAAATAAATGCTAGTTTTCTACTTCTCAACCCTTGTAGCTGCTAATTTTGAACACTTCTGACTATAAAACATGGCAAAATAATAAATAAAAACAAGCAAAAGCAAAAAAAAAAAAAAAAAAAAAAAAAGACCCAAGCAGGGAAATACTATAGCTCACAGTACTTTACCTTATGATATAATTTCAGAAAGCTTCTGATGATGATGTCAACCAGGAACTTTATATGGTTAAACTTTACCACCAGAGTGTGTCTGTGTGTCATACATGAAACATGGCTTCAAAAAGCCTGGGCATGCCTGGTCTAGTGCCTTGTTCAAAGGACTTAATTGAAATTAAGTCACCCTAAACTGAACATACCACCAAGAATGTAAGAAACTCCAAGGATACAGCTGCTCTTATTCATTAGGGGGCTGAAAAGGTCTTATGAGTCTCCTAATTTCTTAAATGACAGGAGCACAAACATTACAGACCATCTAACTGAGCCATTTCATTGCACAGAAGAGGATAGTCAGATCCAGAAAAACGAAGAGAATTTCCGATCTGGCTTGCTGATGCCTCGTCCGGGATTCCCCCTATATTTGCACACGGAGCGCCCTCCCGCTCATCTCTTCCCGCCCCGGGGGCTCTACTTCTCCGCGGTGCCTGGGTACCCAGGCTGGGCCGGCTTTCTGCGCATGTGCAGGGCCCACATCCCACACGGGAAATGCCGAGACTGCAGACCGCTCCACGCGTTCCTGATACACCAAGCCTGCCTTTAATCCCCTGACCCGAGCTTGCCTGCCAAACTCAAACAACAACAGCAAAAGACAACACAGAGGCCCAGGGTTTGACCAAAGGGAGAGTCAGAATTTCCCTGCAGTTACCATGGCTCTGTTTACACATTCTAGAGACGGGAGGGTTTTGCAATCTTCAGAAGAGAAGGGAATCTTTGATGTGTTTTTTTCATTTGGCCAAAAATTGATGGAGTAAAATCATAGTCCCCAGCAATTCCACTAACAGAATTGGCAGCACCTGAGGTGAATTTCTACCTCTAATCAAGTATAAGGGCTTTGGCGGAAGTCCCCCTCAAACTGCCCTTTAAGGATGTCGCAGGGAGGGGAAAAACCACCAGTATGATAAATGGAGGACAGACTGGATGAGCTGAATTGCTTTGTGTTAGCAAAGCCGTAGGAATCAGGGGTTTGTGGGCGGTCAGCAGAAGAGTGGAACTGAGCTCCAGAAAACTACCAGCCCCTGCCCTGCCCCCACCCCCACCCCCCGAGACGGCCAGGAGAACCGTCCAAGAGTGGAATGAAGGGGCTTTTTAACAGTCTGTCGGAAGTTGTTAATTGGCTGCACTGTGCTGTAACCCACTCATACTTTTAAACCTTCAGTAACGCTCCCTATGCAGACGGCTTTGTGCCCGTGGTGCCTTTGGGGGATGGAGGGATCTGGTTTGTCAGATGGTATCTGTCTCCTTCTGAGAGGAGATAACACAGAAGAAGCCAGAAATGGAGTCAGTGGTGCCTGGAGAAACCTCAGAAATTAGGGAGGGATGCTGGTTTCCCATCGGGGGAAGTTGTGTTTAAATTTTAAAGGATGTGGTGGCCCCAGACATCCAGTTGTCTGATGTTTGGGTAACACAAGTGGCAGCACGTGACCCAGACAGTGAGGCCCATTCTGACCTGCTTGTCCTCAGGCAGACCTGCTCTAGGAGGAAAAAAGCTATAAAATATGAAGTCTGATGCACACGTTTGGTTGGCCCGTAACTGGATTAGTCCTGTGCTGCTGTCACACACTGAAACTTTCCATCTTTCTAATCATGCCAGGCTTTTGTATAGCCCCATGCTTCAACATTCACAGCTCCATGTGCTCGGGACAAACTTCTCCCACTTCTTCTGCCTGCCTTTTAAGCTATTGCTCGAATTTAACCTATTCTGTGAAGAACTCCCTGATTCCCCAGAGGATTCAATGCTCCCTTCTTGTATGTGCCATGGTTCCTTGTATTGACCTTCACTCACTCAACAGATATTTAACAGTTAGTTAGTTATTAAGCAAACCAGCAAGGAGAAGGGGTGAGATCACTGATCCTGGGGTTGCCTCACTCCTCCTTATAGGCCATGATGTGAATAGCGCCCCCTGGAGCTGTGATGTGGTGGCCCTCTGAGACTCAGTCTACAAGTTCTTTAACATTCCTGCTTCTCTGACATCCATTTGGCAGGAGAGACAGATGGCTAGTTTGACCCAAATAGGCTCTCAATCTCCAATTCACTATGGGTACCAGTGGGAACTACCTATGGAAAGGAGAACATAACTGAAACGGAATGGAGCCCAAGGAAACAGTTTTAAATCAGACTTTGAATTCATTAAAAAGGTCACTGAACTGTAACACATCTTAAACCCTTAGGATAAACCCTATGTAGCCCCAAACAATGTATTTGTCCGTTCCTTCCTTCACTCGCTCAAGCAGCTGTAGTTGTGCCCCACTGCACAGTGTTCTAGTTTGAGAAAAACAGAGAGAATGCAGCTGTCAACAAGATCGTTTACATTTACAGAGGGGTAAGTTTTGTGAGGGTGACGACATGAAACAAAGGATTAAGGCTACAGAAACTCCCAGGCCCAAGAGGCTCTGGAGGGGAGGGCAGACCTCAAGTAGATCTGGCTGTACTGTCTCATCTGAAGTCTTTGGGGATAAGCCAGAGAGGTCACCTTCACTGTCAGTCAGCCTTGGAGATGAATTCCTAGGAGTGAATTGGCGAATCTGAAAAATTCATCAACACTTCTGTTTGTAAATACCAGAAAATTCCAACTGACTTAACTATATGTTTTGGTACCATCATATCTGTTCACACACACACAGTGATTAACACAGTGACTGTCTTGTGTTCTTCAATAAAGAATTGTATGTATATTTTTAAAGCAATGTTCCACTTTATTTATTTCATTTTATTTTTTAAATACTTATCCTTACTATGTGTACCTATATGGTGTTTTACATTTTATCTATTTCATTTTTTAATTTATTATTTATTTATTTATTTATTTTTGTGGTACGCGGGCCTCTCACTGCTGTGGCCTCTCCCGTTGCGGAGCACAGGCTCCGGACGCGCAGGCTCAGCGGCCATGGCTCACGGGCCCAGCCGCTTCGCAGCATGTGGGATCTTCCCGGACCGGGACACGAACCCGTGTCCCCTGCCTCGGCAGGCGGACTCTCAACCACTGCGCCACCAGAGAAGCCCCAGTACTTATTGTTAATTGGATGCCCACCCAGTGTCATTTCCTTCAGTACACATCCCTCTCTCTCTCAAACGGTCAGAAAATCCATGGAAGGTGAGGACATTTAGAACTAAATCAGCAGATGAAGTACTGCATTATTGATTCTCCCATAAACTGCCAATTGTTTGGAATAACTAGAGACTTAGTGAGGAATCCTCACTCTGTTGCCAATTAGAGAAGACCCTTAACCCAGGAAATGCCCTTCTTGGTTGTGAAAATTGAGCTTCCTTGTTTTTGGGGAGAGCTTGAAATTTCAAGTAATTTTTCCTTGTCCTGTCTTTATATACAGAAACATTACTGTTGGTTGCACGAAATCTCAAAAAGTCATGCCTTTTCATTATTACGCATTTTGATATTCCCTAATAAAGAGGAGACCACTGAGAGCTCATTATAAAGTTGTGTCCATTGTCTAAGTTTATTCATTTTTTAGTAGATTCACCTCCCTTAGGATATGATGCTTACAGAGCTGATGAAAGTTTGGATAATTGATGCTTGTTCATATACATGGCAGAGATGATTTAACCTCATTTGGCTAATGATTGAATGTTAGATACTGTATTAAGCTCTTTGGGGAATATGTCAAAGATTAATTAGATATAGATCCTGACCTTCAAGTATAGCTAATGCTCTTAAACTTTGATGCAGAAGGAAAAGTTTAATAAATAAATACCCTGGGAATGTGCAGAAGGTAGAAATTAGCTCTGGTGGAAGGAATTACAGCCTAGGAGCTGTGCTGGAAAGGCTGGTGGGATTTGAACACACAGGGAGGTGCAGTGGAGAAGGTTGTCTAGATTCAGGCTATGATTTTTAGGGCCTTGTATAAAATACTTTTATGGGCTGAGTTATGTCATCGTTTCTGTGGGATTTCTTTATTTTTTATTTTTTTCTGCCAAAACACATTAGGAAGGAGATTAAGCCTGCTTAATTCACAGGGCCAAGGACCAATCAGGGCCAGCACGCATGCCCAGGTAATCAGCACAGCCTGCAGCCCGCCCTGGCCAGCCCGGAAGCTCCTGTAGGTCTAACAGAACCTTGTAGGTCTCCAGTGTCCCCAGGTTGTCCTCCTGTTTCAGAAATCAGGTCTGCCTTCTTGAGGTAAAAGCGTGACTTCCATAAGAATAGTGGATGAAACTGGAAAAATTCAACTACCTCTTTTCTCTTGCTTTTAGCTATTCTTTCTTGGTGGTTTTCTGGCTTGGGCTTTTTTTTTTTCCTCCAAAATTGTATCGTTGGCTATCAGACTTCATTCTACAAATACTTATTGAGCTTGTTTTGTGTGTGGAGTCCTAGGCTAGATGCTGGGGTCTGGGGTCAACCACACCCCACAGTCTTGGACCTAAGTCTCCTGGCATATTTTGGCCATGGTGGCTGCCACATCACATCACCTTCCAAAGGCAAATGCAGAGCCAGCAACAGAAAAGGGCAATAACTCCGCTAATTGAACATAATGAGTGAAGGGAACATTCTTCACCTCAGGGCAAACAGAGCAACCTCAGCGAGAGCTTCTCGCCCTATTTTTCTCTGGGAGTATAAGACACAGCTGCACACAACAGAACCACAGCCAAGCTGGAACCCGGGGAACTAGCCACGGTGCTTTCTCTTGAAGGATTAAGAAAAGGCTTTTGTGGATGTCAGGAGAGTTTTTTTCCCTCCCTCCTCTGTGCACAGAAATGTAATTTCCTCCTCTGATTTCTGGGCAGAAAGTTAGCATTCCAACAAGATGCGCTTTAATTGATTGCAGTTATTAAATCCCTTAGCTTACAAGCTTAGAATTCAGGATATAAGAGCCACATGGAATTTTAAATGTAATCCTTATTATTATTTTTTTTTTCTGTATGTAGGCAACTTGACAAAGGCATTGGGAAGACGAGTGGTGAGGGGGTGTTGCTCGCTTTGCAACAACAGACCTTACGGATTAAGGACAATGAACTTGAAACCTCACCAGTATATCTTCTGGTCCCACTAAGTTTGCAGACCTGGACTCTGGCTTCTAAATTGGTTAGTGTTGCATTGAGGGAGGCCAGCTAACCCAGGAGTAATCGGAGGATCAGGAAAAGCACTGGGCAGGCACTGCTGCCCAGGGATTCTCCTTCTCACCATTAGCCTTTAACGCCTCCAGGCCACACATGCACCAGACCTGCTTGTTGGACAACTTACAGTGGCATTTAAGTCACTTTTCTTCCTTTAAATGATGAGGGTCTAATGTCCTATGCAAGGCTGGCATACTAGCATATCCCCCTCCACTGTATTTTCTTTACTGCCTGGCAAACTTCAGCACCATCTGTTTCTAGAACCGCTGATTGTCTGGACGATGTGGCAAATTCACTCTGATCTACGCATATAAAGCATAAGTCTCTGCAGGGAGAAGAGATCCATCAGGTGTCTGTATTACAGGAAAAGTCAGTACCTTGGGGCTCCAAATAATTGTACGTATAAAACTACTTATGTTTGCATTTCAAATTTTTCTTGCAAGGAGAAAACCTTCCAAAAACCATTCTGCCTCGGGCTGCCAGTTCACTTCAGTTCCTGTTCATCCTTGGTTAGGAAAGAGCCAGAGACCTACCTCCCTCTTTGCTGCTTTGCACTCAGTGGGAGTCTGGGCTTGACTTAGCTCTGCTTTGCAGAGGCCTGAGTCTCGGGCTGCCCAGTCAGCTCTCTGCCCCACTCCACCATCCTGTCCACCTAGTCACTCACCTCACTTTCCTCAGCAGGGGGTGGAGGGAGCTCCTTGATAATCTGAAAAGAAAAAAAAAAGAACAAGTCAGTAGAAATCTCCAGCCACCTGCTTTCCAAGAGCCCTTGCTCTCAAGAGGTACCTGGTGGTGCGGCCATAATTACCATAGTAATGAGCCCAAGCAAGGCAGGTGTCTTTCTGGGCAGAATAGCTCAGTTAGTTAGAGCATGACCCAGGCAGAGAGTTCCACACTCAATTGTGTCTGCTGTATTTTTTTTTTTTTTTTTTTTTTTTTTTTGCGGTACGCGGGCCTCTCACTGCTGTGGCCTCTCCCGTTGCGGAGCACAGGCTCCGGACGCGCAGGCTCAGCGGCCATGGCTCACGGGCCCAGCCGCTCCGCGGCACGTGGGATCTTCTCGGACCGGGGCACGAACCCGTGTCCCCTGCCTCGGCAGGCGGACTCTCAACCACTGTGCCACCAGGGAAGCCCCTCTGCTGTAGTTTTGTATAGAGAAAAAAACGTTCCACGGGTAAAAGTTTCATCTTTTATCCCAGGGAGCTATCCTGCAAATTTATTCACTCATTTCTTCATCTGGTCATTCCTGCATCAAATCATTCACCCACCCGCCCAAACAGCTGCACATTTAACAAAGAATGGTCCAGAACAGAAGTTAAGATAGTGCTACAGAGATAAGTCAGGTATGGACCACACTCAAACTGTTGGCAATCCCATTAACTGTCACTGGCCCCAGGTGGTACCCATGGAGGGAGGATGTGACGGTCAGGCTGACGGATTCCCAACAAAGGGCAGCAAAGAAGGGGTAACTGGGGATTCCTTTCAGGGCCCTGAAATTTAAGAGGCACAAAGATTTACATAACAATATTCTAAGACTGGACTCTGCAAATACCCCATCATCAGGGTTAAAGAGAGACCTGTGGTCACTCTGGGAAGGCAAGCAATTGTGAGCCCCTTCTAGCCAATGAGAGGATGGGTGACATACGGAGAAGCATGGTGGCGGTAAGTAGCCTGTCCTCACTTTTGTCTCCACCTTGCACACCCCATTCATAAAAGGGAAGCTCTTGTACCCTTGCAGTTAATTTGATTTAGAGCCTTTTACAACGTAATTTGGCCATTATCCACTCTGACTGCACTATGTCTCCCTCCTCTCATACCCCAAGCTTATTATCAGAATGTTGGGTCCCCTACCTGCAGTCTTTTTCCTTAGAAAATTCTGGTAAATACAAAAGTCATTAAATATCTTTTGATGTCTTAGCGTCAGGGCTGACCTGGACCACTTTATGGATGGATGCTTGAGCACTGTCCATGGGACCAGTTCCTTAATGTAGTGGGAGAGCTCTCCCGGCTGCAGGGCAGGCCGCCTACTAGGCAGCTCTTCCTCACTTCTGCCCCCTACTAAGTACATATCACCTTTGATTTGATGATTATTCTGGGACCTCATTTGGGCTCTGATCCCCACTGCTGTCACCCATGCCAACACTATCTGTAATGTCATCTCTGTATGTTGAGACAGGCTACTGACTTGAGGCTCTACTAACGTCAGCCAGGGGACTGAGCCTCCAGTCACCTAAAAGGATAGGACTCAATTAAATAAGAGGCAGAGGCTATCATTTCAATCTATTTATTAATTTTATCTTTTGGCTGCACCGTGCATCATGTAGGGTCTCAGTTCCCCGGCCAGGGATCGAACTCGCAACCCCTGCACTAGAAGCGCAGAGTCTTAACCCCTGGACCGCCAGGGAAGCCCCGAGGCTATCATTTCAAACTCTCATTTCATCTGCCTCCACTTCCTGGCCATCGTGGGAAACCTGCTGAAGGTCTTTGGAAAGCATGAAGCCATGATTTCGCTCACCCACTCAACACTGGCTCCAAATTCCTTAAAAACAGTCTCTGAGGAGGGTCATTACTGCCCAGTGCTGATTTCCCATCATCCCAGAGGCAGTGATGATTTTCAAACAGGAAATGCCTGGAGACTGGAGGGAGGGGTGAGGAGCTGGGGACAGCGATCTGGAATGCATCTCTTCTCTCAGGGCGGGATTAAGGAAGGGAGCGAGACGAGAGCAGGATACTTAGGAACACAGACAGATGTTGACAAGATTGCTGTAGGCAGTGTATTTGCTAAGTACCCTGGGTGTACAGAGACTTGGTGCAGAGCAGCTGGGGTTTTGTCTTCACAGTGCAACCGGCTTGCCCCCTTGCTGCATGGAAGCACTGTGTAGTTGTCAAATGTGAACCCCAGACCTGCCTTTT
Organism: Pseudorca crassidens; assembly: GCF_039906515.1. Taxonomy (NCBI): domain Eukaryota; kingdom Metazoa; phylum Chordata; class Mammalia; order Artiodactyla; family Delphinidae; genus Pseudorca; species Pseudorca crassidens. The sequence continues at coordinate 32,871,631 of NC_090309.1, forward strand.
TTTGACTGTGACGATCCGCCAAGTCCCTGAACCTCCTTGAGCTCCACTTCATCTGCTAAATGGGAGCAATAACACTAACCTTGCAGGCACTGAGTCACGATGAGCAATAATGTTTGCAAAACATCTGGAACAGAGCGGGTGCTCAATAGATGGTGAATACTATTATTATTCCCCTTTCCCTTTCTTGTCGTCACTGTCTTTTGCTTTTATTAAATCTTTAACAAAGGTTTCACTTAACTTGCCCTCCCTCCACATATACCAAATGAAAATTCAGTATATACTATGTATGGTGGTTTCCAGATGGTGTAGCCTAGAAGCCAGAGCTTCATAAAAAGGGTGAGACAGGAGGCTGGCGCTCAGATGGTGGCCAGAGGGCCTGACAGTGGCCAGGGTCTTCAGGGGGGGTCAGTAGGAGTCTGCTTCACCACATACGTGTAAGCACATGACACCAGCCAGGAAGTGCTGACATCAGCCAGGCAGCCACCACTCAGACCAACCCGTCTGTGGGTTGATGGCCAACGTGTCTTATCGGGTATTTATCGAATTCTGCATCCAACAGTGTCCCAAGGGGAACCCAAAAGACAAAGCAAAACACATGATTTATTAAGTATTAATCAAAGGCGGACTAATTCATCATCTAGATGCCAGGCTGACATACTTGTAAACTGGGCACCTGAGCTTCTGGAAAAATGCCACCATGTTCAGGTAGACGAAATTTAGGCACTTCCAATCTGGCCTTATCGGATGGGTGTCTGGCTCTATTCAGCGGGAATGAGGAAGAAGTCTTCCTATTGCTTCCAGTCCCTGCCCCCTCCTTCCCAGTCTGCTCCTGGGGGCAGGTGCAACTTGCCCAGGGAATGGCAGGAGAGCGTCTCAAAGTGCGATCTGGGCAGGCTGGATGGGCTGTCTGTGAGTGAGACAAACTCTCATGCCAAGACCAGTGCCTGGGCCACCCAATGGAGTGCTCTGAGGACAGGGACAGTCAGCCCTCCCCACTCCCCCCACCGCCCCGCCAGGGCCCGAGCCCAGGTGGCCTGGAGGAGCAATTGGGCAACAACTTGCATTGGTCTTGAGCCTACAGCACCACTGCAGCCTCAGAGGAGAAAATGCAAATGGCCTCAGCCCCCAAAAGGCCTGCATGACGTGCAGCCGTGGCCCCCCACCTCTCCACTTCACCCCTCTCCACCTCTCTCCCCTTCACTTTCTGCACTTCAGCCTCCTGTCACCTTCCTGTCCCTTCCACACACCCTGCTGCTTTACACTTGTAGCGTCTTCTGCCTAATTGCTTGCTAACCTCCCTGCTTTGTCTGCACACCTGCATGTACCCCAGTTAACACGTATTCATCGGCTAGATCACCTCCCCTGAGAAGTCGCCCAGGACCTCACAGAACAAGCAAGGTCCCCTTTATGGGGTCTCACATAACCCAGTGTTTTCTGTAGCATTTTTAAATGTAATTAAAAGTTAATTGCATAATTCTTGGCTTCCAACTAGTGTGATTAGACGGTCTTTATTGCCAACAAGAATGCAAGCTAGGAGCAACTGAACACTACAAAGCTTAGGTCGGATTTGAGCTACTTCCCTTCTTAGAAGGTTCTGGGAGCTTCCTCTTGGTTGTGGGTGGGCTTGTCAGCTCCTTCCTCATTAGGAGGGACAAACAGAAGATGGATAAGGTTGAAGAGACCCTTAATGAAATGTTTAAGAGGAAAATCCCTCAACAAACATATCTGTAAGCATAACATGGCAGAACTGAATGGCAGTACCACGGATAAGTCTGGGGACATTTTTTCATATTTCTCCTCCAGAGGCCAACATCACATCTCTACTTACTATCATTTTCAGGTTGGATATTTGGGATGAGTAGAAAGTGACCAGATGCCTTCTTGGGATAGCTGCCCTAGAGTCCCTTCTGCATTAATGGTTGGACTGGTGAAGTGAAAGCGCATAAGAAAAATGAGATGGGATAGAGAGCTTCTGAATTCTATTAGTGTTTCTTTGCTACCTGAGAATGTCTTGAAACTCTGTTGTGAATTGGGAGATGTTCCTCTTCTCCCTTATCAGTGACTTTAACTCTGATTTAGTCCATGTTTGTTTAAGTAGATGCAGAGGTGGCCAGATTTGACAAAATCTGTCGTACGGGTCAAGGAAAGAAAGCTTGAAAAGACCAGGTGGAATCTTATTAAATTGAAATCTTACTGGCAACTTCTCATTGAGTCGAAACAAATTCAGCTTTTTAGGTACACCTCTTAGTTTGGCTGTTGGAAATGAAATGATAGAAAATGTGGAGATATAGTTAGCATGGGATGATGACAGTAGAAAGATCACATATGCCCAGGTCCTTTTTGACATCTGGGAACTTTACTGTGTTTTATGTCAAGTTCAACTGTTTAGGTCTCTGTAAATCTCTCTCTTAAAATTTATTTTATAAAATGTTAAGGTGAAATAAAGCACCTGGTGAGTTTATTTTGCTTGTTTTTTTCCCCTCCAGAAGTGTTCAAGATTTGCTCCTAATTTATGTTGGATCCTTGCACTTTGTTGCCCTTACATCTCTACTGCTATAGTACTGTGTAATGGAATGCAGAATGCAATCTACCTTTTTTTTTTTTTTGCAGTACATGGGCCCCTCACTGTTGTGGCCTCTCCCATTGTGGAGCACAGGCTCCGGACGCGCAGGCTCAGCGGCCATGGCTCACGGGCCCAGCCGCTCCGCGGCATGTGGGATCTTCCCGGACCGGGGCACGAACCCGTGTCCCCTGCATCGGCAGGTGGACTCTCAACCACTGCGCCACCAGGGAAGCCCTCTACCTGGTTTTTGACACCGGCCCCTCTTCCTCCTCTCAGGGTAGCCACACTGGCTCATTCCATTTAATAGAGTGAGTGTGGTCAGTGTGGTGCACAAGGAGCAGGGGGATGCCAGGCTTGGCTATTCCCCCATGGGCCCTGCTATGGCTCCACCATCACAACATTCCGTTTCTCCTGCTTATCTTTCCTGTCTCTTCTCTCTGATGGTGGTTGGCTGTAGGCTAAGCTGTATGAGCTCATGTTAGACAGATGCTCATCTTATGGCATGAGAAGAGGACTTCTTTTTGGGTCCCCTTTCTTCTTAGATTGTCTTCAGTGTCTCAGTGTCCTTCTTGCTTGAACTGGATGAGGAGCATCTCCTGCAACCTCCTTTGTACCGAAGGTGTGGTTCTCTTGTTGCAAAGGAGACACTTCCATGACACATAGCCAGTTCTGCTGTCCAGACAAAGTCCATGAGAATGGCTTAAGATAACTACTCTATTAACAAAATTAAGCATTTGTCCTCTAGTTTGAATTAGGTGAATAGCTCTAAACATTATCGAGTACCAGAGTAGCCTGCAAGGCTTCTTAAAACACAGACTTCTGGGCTGCATCCCTGAGTTTATTATCAGTAGGTCTGGAGTGGGATCTTTGCATTTCTAACAAGCTCCCAAATGATGCTTATACTGCTGGTCCGTGGACCACACTTTGAGAACTATGAAGTAGCCTGTTTTTAACAATGCTACACCTCAAGTGGATATATGGGGGTGTGTTTTGCTTCAAGTCAGACATTCCTATGACTGTTCTGTTGAGAGCTGCCTATGGCTGATTAGAAAATGTTTGAGTCTAAAAGTTATTGTGTCCCTGCTCTATTGTCAGGGACTGTGGGGTCTTCGTTTCTTATGGGTCCCACCTAGGGGAAGACAGAGTACTATCTCTGGAGGAAACTCTCTTGCTTCCTCTGAAGAGCATTCGTGCTCATCTGTGTGCAGAGCTGGCATGGCCTGCATTCTTGGATCCAGCCCTGAAGCAATCCCAGGCAGATGATTGCCTGGGCGTTAGGGACACGGTTCTTATCTTTCACTGCACCATTGGCAATGAACTGACTGCACTGTATTGGCATCTCTTTCTTCTGCAAGAAGAACTGGACTCTAAGCTTCTAGAAGACATGGGCATACTTGGCTCAGTTTTAATCTCCCGACACATAGTCCGTGCTTGCTGCTTAGTCACTATTTCTGGAATGAATGAGTATGCATTATAAAGGAAAAGGTAAAGAAAGCATTTCTGATTATTCTAAACTCTTTGCCTGTCAAATAAGCCCTTTAGTGATACAAGATGCAACTCTGGTTTCTCAACTCTCCATATAAATGTTTCTTTAGTAATTAATATGCTAACAGTTCCAACTGCCAGGAGTGGATTGTGACACATGTATGCACCATAAGGATCTCATTAGAGTTATGGGTTGGACTCATGGTTAGTTATGGTACTTTATTGACACCATCTATATCCCATTTTATCCCCTAACCCCAGCCTCCAAGTAAATTCCCTTGCCTTGTGGTTCACGAATCAGCTTTGTGTCCCAAATTAAATTTCCAAGAAGGCTTCCTGAAAATTTGAAAACAACATGTACAGTTTCTTTTGTTACAATATAGGTATGTAACATGTGAATTTATTCATATGTGGTAAGGACGCTGAGCAATAAAATCAATCAACTATGAAATCGTATTAGCTCAAAGTATGATTTTTCATGAAGTAAAGGAGAAGGTAATATACAGGCAGACTTTGCTTTATTGTGCACTGAAGATATTTTGTTCTTTACAAATTGAAGCTTTGTGGCAACACTGTGTTGAGCAAGTATTTTGGTGCCATTTTTCCAACAGCATTTGCTCACTTCATGTCTCTGTGTCACATTTAGGTAATTCTCTCAATATTTCAAAATTTTTCATTATTATTATGTTTGCTATGATGATCTGCAATCAGTGATCTTTGATGTTACTATTATAAAACGATTATGAGTAAATAAATAAGGAAACAGAAGCTTTAAATGGCACAATAGACCAGATAGATTTAATTGATATTTATAGGACATTCCAACCAAAAACAGCAGATTGCACTTTCTTCTCAAGTGCGCATGGAACATTCTCCAGGATAGATCACACCTTGGGTCACAAATCAAGCCTCAGTAAATTTAAGAAAATTGAAATCATATCAAGCATCTTTTCTGACCACAACACTATGAGATTAGAAATGATTAACAGGGAAAAAAACGTAAAAAACACAAACACATGGAGGCTAAACGATACATTACTAAATAACCAAGAGATCACTGAAGAAATCAAAAAATACCTAGAAATGAATGACAATGAAAACACGATGATCCAAAACTTATGGGGGGCAGCAAAAGCAGTTCTAAGAGGGAATTCTATAGCTATACAAGCCTACCTCAAGAAATAAGAAAAACCTCAAATAAACAATCTAAACTTACACCTAAAGGAACTAGAGAAAGAAGAACAGACAAAACCCAAAGTTAGCAGAAGGAAAGAAATCATAAAGATCAGGGAAGAAATAAATGAAATAGAAACAATAACAAAGATCAATAAAAGTAAAAGATGGTTCTTTGAGAAGATAAACAAAACTGATAAACCATTAGCCAGACTCATCAAGAAAAAGAGGGAGAGGACTCAAATCAATAAAATTAGAAATGAAAAAGGAGAAGTTACAACAGATATCGCAGAAATACAAAGCATCCTAAGAGACTACTACAAGCAACTCTATGCCAATAAAATGGACAACCTGGAAGAAATGGACAAATTCTTAGAAATGCACAACCTGCCAAGACGGAATCAGGGAGAAATAGAAAATATGAACAGACCAGTCACAAGCACTGAAATTGAAACTGTGATTAAAAACTTTCCAACAAACAAAAGCCCAGGAGCAGATGGCTTCACAGGCGAATTCTATCAAACATTTAGAGAAGAGCTAACACCCATTCTTCTCAAACTCTTCCAAAAATTTGTGGAGGAAGGAACACTCCCAAACTCATTCTGTGAGGCCACCATCACCCTGCTACCAAAACCAGACAAAGATACTAAAAAAAAAGAAAATTACAGGCCAATATCACTGATGAACATAGATGCAAAACTCCTCAGCAGGCCTTCCCTGGTGGCGCAGTGGTTGAGAGTCCGCCTGCCGATGCAGGGGACACGGGTTTGTGCCCCAGTCCGGGAAGATCCCACATGCCACGGAGTGGCTAGGCCCATGAGCCATGGCCGCTGAGCCTGTACATCCGGAGCCTGTGCTCCGCAATGGGAGAGGCCACAATAGTGAGAGGCCCGCGTACCGCAAAAAAAAAAAAAAAAAAAAATCCTCAACAAAATACTAGCAAATGGGATCCAACAACACATTAAAAGGATCGTACACCATGATCAAGTGGGATTTATCCCAGGGATGCAAGGATTCTTCAATATATGCAAATCAATCCATGTGATATACCATATTAAGAAATTGAAGAATAAAAACCATATGATCATCTCAATAGATGCAGAAAAAGCTTTTGACAAAATTCAACACCCATTTATGATAAAGGCTCTCCAGAAAGTGGGCATAGAGGGAAACTACCTCAACATAATAAAGGCCATATACGACAAACCCATAGCAAACATCACTCTCAATGGTGAAAAACTGAAAGCATTTCCTCTGAGATCAGGAACAAGACAAGGATGGGTACTCTTATCACTATTATTCAACATAGTTTTGGAAGTCCTAGCCATGGCAATCAGAGAAGAAAAAGAAACAAAAGGAATACAAATTGGAAAAGAAGAAGTAAAACTGTCACTGTTTGCAGATGACTTGATACTATACATAGAGAATACTCAAGATGCCACCAGAAAACTGCTAGAGCTAATCAATGAATTTGGTAAAGTTGCAGGATACAAAATTAATGCACAGAAATCTCTTGCATTCCTATACACTAATGATGAAATATCTGAAAGAGAAATTAAGGAAACACTCCCATTTACCACTGCAACAAAAAGAATAAAATACCTAGGAATAAACCTACCTAGGGAGACAAAAGACCTATATGCAGAAAACTATAAGACACTGATGAAAGAAATTAAAGATGATACAAATAGATGGAGAGATATACCATGTTCTTGGATTGGAAGAATCAATATTGTGAAAATGACTATACTACCCAAAGCAATCTACAGATTCAATGCAATCCTTATCAAATTACCAATGGCATTTTTTACAGAACTAGAACAAAAAATCTTAAAATTTGTATGGAGACACAAAAGACCCTGAATAGCCAAAGCAGTATTGAGGGAAAGAAATGGAGCTGGAGGAATCAGACTACCTGACTTCAGACTATACTACAAACCTACAGTAATCAAGACAATATGATACTGGCACAAAAACAGAAACATAGATCAATGGAACAAGATAGAAAGCCCAGAGATAAACCCATGCACCTATGGCCAACTAGTTTACGACAAAGGAGGCAAGGATATACAATGGAGAAAAGACAGTCTCTTCAATAAGTGATGCTGGGAAAACTGGACAGCTACATGAAAAAGAATGAAATTAGAACACTCCCTAACACCATACACAAAAATAAACTCAAAATGGATTAGAGACCTAAATGTAAGACCGGACACGGTAAAACTCTTAGAGGAAAACATAGAACACTCTTTCACATAAATCACAGCAAGATGTTTTTTGATCCACCTCCTAGAGTAATGCAAATAAAAACAAAAATAAACAAATGGGACTGAATGAAACTTCAAAGCTTTTGCACAGCAAAGGAAACCATAAACAAGACAAAAAGACAACCCTCAGAATGGGAGAAAATATTTGCAAACGAATCAATGCACAAAGGATTAATCTCCAAAAAATATAAACAGCTCATGCAGCTCAATATTAAAGAAACAAACAACCCAGTCCAAAAATGGGCAGAAGACCTAAATAGACATTTCTCCAAAGGAGACATACAGGTGGCCAAGAAGCACATGAAAAGCTGCTCAACATCACTAAAGATTAGAGAAATGCAAATCGAAATTACAATGAGGTATCACCTCACACCAGTTAGAATGGGCATCATCAGAAAATCTACAAACAACGAATGCTGGAGAGGGTGTGGAGAAAAGGGAACCCTCTTGCACTGTTGGTGGGAATGTACATTGATACAGCCACTATGGAGAACAGTATGGAGGTTCCTTAAAAAACTAAAAATAGAATTACCATGTGATCCAGCAATCCCACTACTGGGCATATACCCAGAGAAAACCATAATTCAAAAAGACACATGCACCCCTGCAAAAAGACACATTGCAGCACTATTTACAATAGCCAGGTCATGGAAGCAACCTAAATGCCCATCGACAGATGAATAGATAAAGAAGATGTGGTACATATATACAATGGAATATTATTCAGCCATAAAAAGGAATGGAATTGGGTCATTTGTTGAGACATGGATGGATCTAGAGACTGTCATACAGAGTGAAGTATGTTAGAAAGAGAAAAACAAATAGCGTATATTAATGCATATACATGGAACCGAGAAAAACGGTACAGATGAACCAGTTTGCAGGGCAAAAATTGAGACACAGATGTAGAGAACAAACGTATGGACACCAACGGGGGAAAGCGGCGGGGTGGTGGTGGTGGTAGTGTGATGAATTAGGCGATTGGGATTGACATATATACACTGATGTGTATAAAACTGATGACTAATAAGAACCTGCTCTATAAAAAAATAAATAAAATAAAATTCAAAAATTAAAAGAAAAAGATTATGACTCACTGAAGGTGCAGGTGATTAGCATATTTTAGCAATAAAATATTTTTAACATTAAGGTATGTGAATTTTTTTTTAGGCATAATGCTATTGCATACTCAATAGACCACGTAACCTTAATGTGCACTGGGAAACCGAAAAAATTCATGTGACTTGCTTTACTGTGGTGGTCTGGAATGGAACCTGCAATACTTCTGAAGTATGCCTGTATGTGTTTTAGATTTTTTTGGTTGTGGTAAAGGTCACATAACATAACATTAACCATTTAAAAGTGTGAGCTGGCTGATTATATTGGGTGCCACCAAGTACTATCAGGTGAATGTGAAGATGCTGCTCAGCTGTCAGGAGTGACCTGGAAGAAACATACAAAACTCACACACACCTCATCTGTTTTCTTAGTTCTGTTTACCCTTGTGCAGTGCAATTAAATCAATATATCGCACTTGTGAGCCTGTGTACCTTTCTTCATGAAAGCATTTAAAGCATCCTCAACACGAGTGTATGTCCTGGTTATAAGAATCCAAGGATTCAGGGAAGGAGGAAAGCCTTAAGCTTGTGCATGAGATGCTCATGAAGAGATGAGATTCATGGGACACCCTGAGAGCAAAGGGAGTAAAGGAACCCACGTTGAGCTTCATTGGAGACCACACTGAGGAACCCAAAGAAAGGAGAATGGAAGGCATGGGGCCCTTCATCTGCTTTAAAGGGGATTAGAAGCATGTGTCATGGATTGAAGAAAAGGCTATCATGCTGAGAGCAGCAGAATAACACTTTTGTGGCATTTGGTCTTATTTGGAACCACACAAACAGCTTTTTTGTTGTTGTTGTTGTTATGAAAAGAGGACCCTGGCAAGACAACAAAAGCTGCATTTCTATTTTAAGCCAGCACAGAAGGGGTAAGAAGACAATGAGTCACAGTCATCCACCTCTGTTGTTGTGACACTTCATCCTAAGAATGTCCTTCCTTCTGTCCCGTTAACTCAAAGGCATGGGGCTACATCATACTCAAACTCATCACAAAACTTCATGTGTTTATTTTTTAAAAATTGAGACATAGTGCTATTTATACTGTAGCATTACTTCAAGAATTGAAGATGCTTAAAATGGTGGAAATTTTCAGTTTCTTATTAATTTTTAAAAGGGTATTATTTTATAACGTTGCACAGTTTTGAATGTTCTGTTCTGAACCTATATCCCCCCCCAGTCCTGTTATTTCCATAGGGCTAAAATTCCATATGAAGTGATATTTTTAGGAATACCCTTCATGTTATGGGAGAAATAATGGTACTTAGAGAACTTTTGATGTATCTGCTACTCAACCATTGTTAACTTTGTAGAGAGCAAAGGAAAGACCAATGACAGGGCCTTGACTTCCTCAACTGATTTCTGGTCTTCTGTGCTTTCCATGCGTAGTAAAACCCCAAGGAGTCTGAGTAATAATATTCCTTGGGTTTTTGGTAATTTTCGATTGTGAGCTCATGTGAAGTTTGCATTTACCTATGGGAATCTTATGAAGACTGAGCTAAGGGATCAACCTGCCAGAGAGTTCCCTTTTGCAGATTCCTAAACACTTCCAAACTGTGATCCCTTTCTCTTAGTTTGTAATTTACAGAACCCCAAGTAATAAACATTTGAACTCTAAAACTGAGAGGTTGTGGTTCTGAATTCTTAGGGACACACACACACACACACACACAACTCATAGCTCATCCTTTTACTTAAGGTCTCAGCTGTAGCAGAAGACTCAATTCTGACTCCCAAACTTTTATGGACCTATGTAAGGCTCTGAAACCAAATGTCTAGGTTATTGAGATTGGAAAATCACCACCGCTTTAGGGTCAGCTAACCGTCTGATTTCCAGAACCTTTTTTATTTTGTCCCTGGAAATGTCTATTTTCTTGTGAGCCTGGCTATGCATTTAAAACAACTTTTATTACATTTTTTTACCAGGAAATTTTTTGTTTTTATTTTGCTAGGAAGTCCAGTGTATCACCAGCCAGGAGTAATTGATTTTTCCCAAATGATTACCTCTTGCATGCTCAGAGGGGTAACTCAAATAAATGTTGTACTTAGATGCCTAAATGTTGTCGTGTGCCTAAATGTTGTATTTGGAGCCTTTGATTTAAAACATCGCATATCCTGAGACTTCTGGGCTGATATCTTAATTCCAACTCCTTTGCTACCTCCATGGCCTCATAGGTTCTGTGTGAGGAGAAGCCATCAGAAGAAAGCTGTGTATAGAAGAAATGCCAATGAGATCTGAAAAGCCACCTAACAAAAGGCTTTAATTTCATGGATGGAAGGGGATGCTTGCTCTCATGCTTTTACAATTTAGGCTTCCATTCTTATTCCCTGACCTTATAATAAATATCCTTTTAATTAAAATCAAGACACCAAGGGAAACTAGGCAATGCAATGTGGAAAATGTCCAGGAAACATGAAATACTAGCTGATGACAGATAAATGAAACTTACTATACAAACAGTATAAATGTAATAGAAACCTCACAGTTGATTAGAGCTGGCCAAGTACTGCTTGAATCCAGTAATTTTATACTGTAAAAGTTTAGTAAAGTCTAGTGCCAAGGGTGTTGATCTAGAATGTAGTACAAGAAATTTTCAGAGAAATGAGCTCAACTTTTTTGTTTTTTACATTTGGAACTCAAATTCCAAATAATTTTTGGCCTCTCATCTTATCTCCCTTAAGACTGGAATTATTTAAAAGGCCAAATTCATACGTAAGAGAGAGTAGTGGCAAGAATTTTAACATTAGTTGATAAGGCCTAAATGATGTACATGGTAATTTCAAAGAGCAGCTATGCATATTCCTCACTAGATGATGCACGAGTCACTGCGAAACACTGAGACAATTAAAAAAAATTCATGAATTCAGATTCCCTGAGGCTTAGAGGAGCATCTGGTCTGCCTGGGTTATGGGCAAGGTGATTCCAGCCACTGGCAGTGCCTGTGGGATCTGAGCAGGACACACAAGGAACAAGGGCACGGGATGATGTTCACAGTGTGTTTGAGCTTGTTGGCATTGACACCCTTCGAGGAGGGCGGTAAAGAGGCCACACCTAGGGACCCAGGAATCTGACTTTCAGCCAATTCAGCATTCTCTGGGCTTATGTTTCCCAAACGGTCTTTGGCAGAATGTTAGTGTCCTTCCAGACATCAGGATGTCAATAGGTGTTCGGGAAGGACTAGTGCCCTTCTAGATGTCAGTATGTTAATGAGTAAGGGTCAAGGGAGGATTCCAGGTCAAAAGAAGTTTAGGTGAACAACGTCTGGAAATGCTGCCCCTGATACTTGCATCATATTTTGATGTGTAACCAGGTTTAAGGACCACAGGCCAGGAAATGTTGAAGGAGAGGAGTAGATTCACTTATAGGAGGTAAGAATATAAGGAAGCTACCTTAGTGCCAGCATGGTTCCAATTTTCTAATTTTTCATGTGAGGAAATGAAGGTTAAAAGATTTGCCTTTGATGGAGGCAGATCTCATATTTATGGAGGCAGATCTCATATTGGAACCCCATTGTCTTTAATGACAGCTTGCCTCTTTCCAGCTCACCTAGGGGCATGAGGATGGTGGCGGGTGGGTTTCCAGGCAAGTCGCAGGGCCAGCCCAGCAGGGATGAGGGAAGCCACGAGGGCAAGGTGGAGATGAGAACAGACTGGCGTGTGGTGCAGAGCTCTGAGGCGAGGGCAGGCCATGGCAGGGCTCTGCGTGCTAGTGGGAAGCAACCTTGTCAGCTGCAGAGAGAGGTGTGTCCAGATGGGAATGGGTGGAGGCTGGCAAGGGATCCAGAAAGCACGATGAGTCTAGGCCCATGATGCCTGGCTAAGGAACTGCTTGTACTTGTCAGGTTTCTACTAAATATGCTTCAGTGAATCCCTTTGGTGATGTTAGGTTTGGTTGTCTGGCCCTGAAAATGAAATGCTATGCTTAAAGGTGTGGAGGGCATTATTTGAAGAATTTATTTTTATTTCAATTTAAGGCATGTCAAGTTCCTGATTAGTTTTTGTCCCTTGCAATTTGTATTCATTGAACTACCCTAGAAATTCAATAAAGTGAATTAAACATGATCCTTTACATAATTCTTTAAAAACTGTTCATAAGATACCTACGAGGCCTTTAAAAACAAACCCAAACAAAAGGGAACCGCATTTTGTTTCTCGCGGGAGAAATTCTCAAAGCACGCACAAGATCCTCTCCCAATATTTGCCGTTATTTGAACAGAAATATAATGGTTTGCTTTCACCTTAATAGTGTAGTTTAATTAGCTGGGCTGCAGAAGAATTCCAACTCTACAGCAGGATCTCTTTTTATTTTCTCTCTAGTTGTGGTAAGAAACACATAACCTAATCTTAACCATTTTTAAGTGTACAGTTCAGTAACGTTAAGTATGTTCACCTTGCTATGCAACGAATCTCCAGAAACTTTTTCACCTGGCAAAATATGGCAAGATCTTTTGATTCAGGGTTCCTGATATACAATCAACCCCCTAATAAAATGGGCAGATTTCTAGGATTTTATTTAAGAAGCTGATAAAAGTGTCTTTTGTTATGTAATATTTGATACATATAAAACAATGTGTGTAACATACATGTAATTTATGAAACCTGATAATAATAATACAAACACCCATGAAACTACCATGCCCTACAGTTCCACCGGTTTGTGGGTTCCTTTCGTATCCATTCCCCTTCCCCCCTTTAGTTTAGTTTGGAAAACATATGAATTACATAGTAGGCACTGTACTTCTTTGTGGGATGATTTTCTGTGACAAGTTTCTCCGTCCCCTGGAGGAGTTCATTATATAGTGACAGGAACATATATATGAATGAACACTTGTGACAGAATGAGAAAATTCGCTAATAGATGTGTGAAAAAAGTGCTATGAAAACCAAGGGAGGTTGGCGCTAATTCTCCCCAGGTGGGAAAAAGGAAAGCTACTGAGACGGAGTGATCAGCGAACCGGGCTTTGAAGAAAGAGGAATTGTTGACAGAGTAGATAAAGAAGATGAAAATATTTCAGCAAGCGGAAACAATATAAGCAAAGAGATCATTAGTAGCTATGAGGTATGTTCAAGGAACCCCAAAGAATAGAGTGTGCCTGGAGATGGCCCTCCTTCCATTTAGCTCCTCAATGAGCTTTGAGATATACTGAGTAACAGTCTGTCTTGAGCCAGGCATGGTTATGCGCTGGGGAACTACAGCCCTGGCTTCCAATAGCATATGTCTACAGGGGAAGATTGACAAGCAAATGATCAGTTACAACGCCATGGTCAGTGCCATGAAGGAGTCTGCACAGGGTGCCGAGGGGGTCCGGGCACAGGGAGGAGTAGGTGGGAGGTGAGGTGGAGAAGTGGGGTGTGGCCGGGTTGAGAAGGGTCTACGTACGCCATGTCAAGGAATTTGAAGTCTGCTTTAGAGATCTTGAACAGTCAAGAGGATTTGGGGCATGGAAGTGAGTGGGACCATGACCTGATTAGTTTTCTTTCTTTCTTTTCTTTTTTTTTTTTTTGTGCGGTACGCGGGCCTCTCACTGTTGTGGCCTCTCCCGTTGTGGAGCACAGGCTCCGGACGCGCAGGCTCCGGACGCGCAGGCCCGGCGGCCTTGGCTCACGGGCCCAGCCGCTCCGCCGCATGTGGGATCTTCCCGGACCGGGGCACGAACCCGCGTGCCCTGCATCGGCAGGAGGACTCTCAACCACTGCGCCACCAGGGAAGCCCTAGTTTTCTTTTTTTAAGGGAAAAAAACCTAGTGACAGTGAGAAAGGCTAAAAGAGCAGTTAGGAAGTTATTGCAGTAGTTCAGGCGGGAGATGCAGAACCTCAGACTAAGGCAATGACATTCGTTCATCCATTCATTCCACAACTATTTATTAAGCAACTAATGAGTGCCCCATATTATGCTTATGCTGGGGTAAAGGGTGCAGATGGATGTATCAGATGAGATGGCGTGTGAGAGAAGAGGATGCTCTACAGACACCTGTGAAGTGAGAGAAGACTAGGAGAGACAGAGGAGACCTTGGCAATCACTCTTCAGTCTAGAGTTTGGGCAGCTCAGAGGATGGTGACATATCTATCGATGAAGAGCAGTTCTGGGGAAAACATGATGAATTTAGCTGGGACACGATGGGGAGAGATGCCTACATTTGAGATGCCCATTGGGTACCAATACTGTGGGCCTGGTCTTCTGAAGCCGAGGCCAGCAATGGGCGGACACATTAAGTAGCCGTCAGCATATCCATTGTAGTTGAAGTCATGAGCATTAGTGATATTGCCCAGGGGCAATGTGTAGAGAAGGTTGAAGACAATCCTGGAGAACAAGAGGTGAGTGGCAGCAGGAGGAGACAGGGGAAAACTGAAGACAGATTTAGAAGAGTCGGCAGCAGCCAGCAGAGGAGAGAGTTGAAAGAAGAGAGTGCCCATTGCTGAAAGAGCTAAAGTAGAAGGCAAAATGAGCAGAGATCCCTGGCTGGGGAGTTCAGGCTTGCAATGTATGGACTAGAGCAACGATGCTGATGGAGGCCAGGGTGCAGTGGGCCGAAGAGTGAATGGAAGGAATTGTGGACAGTCTGCTCTGCAGAGAAGTTGGCAGATGAAAGGGAGGGAGAAGGAAGAGGGCGGCTTGAAGGAGGAATAATGTATGAGAATTTTTAAAGGTTGAAAGAGGCCAGTAGGCAGCAGGGAGGAAGACAGTGGAGAGGAAAGGATGAAGATACCACAGGCAGAGGCGAATGAGAGAGAACAAAATGAAGGACATGAGTGGTGAGAGAGGCAGAGGGGCCAGGCTGCATCCGGGGAGGGGAGGGATGTTGGAGCAGCACGCATGAAAGTGCTACTTGAAGTGGAAGGCTTCTCACAGGACAGCTTCCACCTCTCACTGAGGCAGAAGTGTAGGCTGTCTGTTGAGAGTGAAAGAGCCAGAGATAGGACAGTCCTCTCCGGGAGAACGGGAAGTCTGGGAGAGACACCATGGGGGTGGAGTCTGGGGCTCCACAAAGATGAGGTGAGAGTTTGCTAAGCAATGAGAAGGCCTCGTAAATGAGCAGTGGCCCCAACAGCATGCTTGGGCAATTCTCTTCTGAAGGGATCATCATGGAGTAGGAGAGGAGAAGACTATCAATTGCTCTGTCTCGGTATAAGGATGGGGCAGGGCAAGTGGGCTGGGTGTTAGGTAATCGAGGGTGTTCGTGAGAGCGTCAACATGGGGTCCGTAGGTTAAGACACCAGGCAGGCATTTATCCTCTCCCCCAGATTTTTGATTCGAAGGAGCCAGTCCCCATTGCTAAGCAGAATCTATCAGTGTCTGGTGACCTGCTGAAATTTAGGCAGGATGTGATGGCCTTTGCCTGTGTACGTAAAGCTACCATCCTAGTTAGACTGCAGGCTTTCAGGGTGCTGCCTCTTGGCCGGGATGATGGTAGACTCTCAGGGTTACCTGCATGTTCTAGATCTGTATTAGATGGTATTTACCTCTAATACCACTGATTCATTGTGGACTTTTTTCCTCCGTATGTTCATACGTTTACTCATCCAGTACATTTCAACTCTTTTTCCCCATGATCCTCTTCTCATGCAGATTTCCTAGTCTTCCTTTTTTTAAAGTTCAATTTAGAGATTTCAATAATATTGGACCAAATTTATAAGTGGGTGGAGTGTCCATAGCATGACTTAAAGCGTTCTGGCAATGCCCTTTGTGGAACTGAGGCAGGGTTTTATTTATTCATTTATTTTTTTGTAAAATATTGGCCCCTGAATTCCCTTTTTGAAAATGCAAATAAGCACAGGGTACATAGGCCGATGACTCTCTCTCTTCCAATGTGAATATTTTTTGTGCCAGTGAATAAAGTTAGGAATCTTAGAAAGCAAAGATTTACCTGGGGTTACTGAGGGCCACGTTGGGAAACACTGGAAACTTTGGATCCAAGACCTGGCCAATTCTCTGTCCATCAGTCATTACTGATAGATTATTCTCTGCTACGCGGGCAATAAGTTAACCCAGGTTCCTTCTAGGTGGGAGATAAGAGCCAGCTGGGAATGGGGTCCTTCCAGAAAGGCAAAATGCAATGGGTAGCACCAGTCACTCTCAGCCTTCAGATTTCTTCTTCCAGGACCAGCAGGAGGCAAGAGGATGCTGACGGCTGCAGAAGCCTGGCCTCGTAGTGTCTATCATGCCTGACCTGGCCATACTGGTCGTTACATGTTAAAATGCTCTTTATGATTAGTAAATAGTGACCTGAGTGCCTGCCCTTGTACCCCTGCCACCCTACAGGACTTCATGGACCATCCCCCATCCCACCCCATATCCAGCCACTAAAGGGTTAATGTTTGCCTCAATTGGGATGGAGGCCTTGCCAATTGTTAAAGATTTTGAATATTATTCCCCGGAAGAACTGTGCAGAAGCGGGAGGAAGGCAAACCTCATGGCTCCTCATGTTACAGACCCTTTCTGCTCTCTGGCTATTTCCCATCATGGAGATATGGCTTTGGTACCAGGCCATGGGGTATTTCCCACACTCAAGACAGGGCAGGGAGGTTTCAGGACCGTCATTTACAAGGATGCCCTCTGCTAGTCCCAGACGGTGGTGAGGGCGTGCTGTCACGCGGGGGAGAGAAACTTGCTGCATACGGCATCCTGGGGTGCGGGGAGATGACGTTTGCCCTCCTTCCTGTATACTCCCTTTAGAAAACACGTGAATTTACCCTGTCCTCCTCAGAACATCATCACTCATAAAGGAAGCCAGCGATCAACGAGTAATTTGGGGAGCACACTAAGCATCAGAGCTTTCAGAAATATGTGGAAGGGCAGTTTTTAAATGCTTCATAAACAGGAAAATCAGTCTCTAAGATCTTCCCTTGTAAAGAAATTCCTCAGGACTTACAAAATCAGGCCACATTAAGACATTTTTGCTGTCTTCCAAAGCAACATAGGCTTAGCCAGATAGATTCGCTGAAAAATATTCTGAATATTGCAAAGCAATCTGACCTTGTGTGATCCTGCCTCCAATAATGAACGGCATTAAATAAGAGACATTTTCCTGGAAATTAAAACCACGATAAGATATCACTGCATGCCTGTTAAGATTGCTATCATCAAGAAGACAAGAGATAACAAGTATTAGTGGGAATCCTTGTACACTGTTCATGGGAATGTAAATTGGTGCAGCCACTATGGAAAACAGTATGGAGGTTCCTCAAAAAATGAGAAATAGAACTACCATATGACACAGCAATTCCAATTTTGGGTATATATCTGAAGGAAACAAAACCACTATCCTGAAGAGATACAGACACCCTCATGTTCAATGCAACATTATTTACAATAGCCAAGACATGTAAGCAACTTAAGTGTACATTGAAGGACGAATGGGTAAAGAAGATGTGGTATACATATACGATGGAATAGTATTCAGCCATAAAAAAGAAGGAAATCCTTCCATTTGCGACAGCATGGATGGACCTTGAGGGATTATGCTAAGGGAAATAAGTCAGGCAGAGAAAGACAAATACTGTATGATTTCATTTACATGTGGAATCTAAAAGAACCAACTTCATAGAAACAGATCAGATCTGTGGTTGCCAGAGGTGGGGGCTGGGGTACAGGGTTGGGGGTGGAGGAATTGAGTGAAGGTAGTCAAAATGTACAACTTCCAGTTACAAGATAAAGCTCGGGGTGTATAATGTACAACAGGATGACTACAGTTCAGAGTACTGTATTGTACATTTGACAGTTGCTAGGAAAGTAATCTTAAAAGTTCTTATCACAAGGAAAAGTGTGTACTATGTGGGGTAATGGATGTTAACTTACTATGGTAAACTTTTTGCAATATATACACGTACCAAATCATTAAGTTGTATACCATAAACTTATAAAATGCTATCTGTCAATTCTATTTCAATAAAACTGGAAAAAAGAGACATTTCTCACTAATATAAATTGAATGCCATACAGTACGGTTATATATTCCTATTATAGTAAATATTTTAAAATATTAATAATAGTAATTATTAATAATAATACAGGGAACAATCTTAAGCAGATATATAGATAATCCTTTAATTTTCACCATCTACCTATGAGGTCAGAGCTCTCATCGTCCTCATCATATAAATGAGGAAACTGGGGCACAGAGAGGTTAAGTAACTTGCCCAAGATCACACAACCAGTAAATGGTGGAGTACTGCTTGGCTGTTGTATTGTTCCTAGCTGTCCCCACCCAGAGGTAACTGTTTTTAATAATCAAAGGGACTAAGTGAACAAAGGGTGATGCCTACTACAACAGAAGCCCCAGTGTTCACCTCAGGCTGCCACCGCCAACACTCCCAGCCACCCTCTTCTTTAAGAGCCCTCTGAAAGTTTTCTTCCCCCGAGAATTCCAGACTTGAAGATATGCTTCCTTTTGAATCACCACAGAAAGCAGTCTGGCTGCCTCAGTGTTTTTTTTAACCTTAAAAATAAAATGGTTATGCAGCCTTAAGTATTTAAACATTTAAATCTGGGGCTGCTGTGCTTAAGACTGCTTAAAATCTTGGTGAAATCACTCCAGCCTGGGTTACACTAATTGACCTGAGACTTGCACCTGTCCCTCCCACCAGGGTCCCTCCCACCCACACATTCTTGTCTGCTACGAGTCATCTTTTCCCCTCAAAACCAGAGG
Organism: Pseudorca crassidens; assembly: GCF_039906515.1. Taxonomy (NCBI): domain Eukaryota; kingdom Metazoa; phylum Chordata; class Mammalia; order Artiodactyla; family Delphinidae; genus Pseudorca; species Pseudorca crassidens. The sequence goes on from NC_090309.1 coordinate 32,890,880, forward strand.
CTTCTGTTGGTGCAAAAGCCTCTTTCTTTCCAGAATCCTTGCCACAGGGATCCACATCCTGACTGAGTTTTGCATTCATCCATTTATCATCTCTTTAAAGTGTTGTTTGAAACCATTTCTCCCTTTTGTTCAAGTCTAGTGCTCTATGAGGCTTCAGTTTCTGTCCTACACACAGATTTGAGTCGCCTTGCACTGTATGCTAAATGCTGGATTTCCAGAGATAAAGTGAAGACAAGCTCTAGCCTGGAGATGCTCACCATCTATTTTCCTCTGCTGGGCCTGCCATGGAAGAACTGAGATGCAGGGAATGGAAGAAGCTGTGGCAGTGGAGCAGCGCTCGCTTCAAACGCACCTGCCTTTACAGCGCATGCTCTGATTGTGCATGAAGTCAGGGCATGTGCTAGAACTAGACTTGCAAGAGCTAATGTTTTCTTTTCATTTGGATATTACTTTGTTTGGTCTTTTCCTGGTTTGGGGGCCAGGGAATAGAAACTGATAGACAAGCACATATCATTTGGGCACGGCAGGTGATGGCGGGTTATCCCAGGCCCTGCACTATTTGGGGATGCTGGCCAGAGCTATGTGGTGGCTCCAGGTGACGGTGATGGGGAGGAGATCCTTACTGATCTTGTGCTGGGCACATAGAGGTGTGTCCTATAAATGCTAGCTAAAAGAATAAAATAAAGGTAGGTGCCACTCTTTTTTTTTTTTTTTTTTTTTGCGGTACGCGGGCCTCTCACTGTTGTGGCCTCTCCCGTTGCGGAGCACAGGCTCCGGACGCGCAGGCTCAGCGGCCATGGCTCACGGGCCCAGCCGCTCCGCGGCATGTGGGATTCTCCCGGACTGGGGCACGAACCCGTGTTCCCTGCATCGGCAGGCGGACTCTCAACCACTGCGCCACCAGGGAAGCCCGGTGCCACTCTTTATTGTTAAAAATAAAGAGGCCTCAGGCACTTTCTCAGATGGACTGACTAGTTGCTAAGACCAAGGTGGCTTTGGAAGAGTATCAGCTGGTGCAACTCAACAAGTGTGTGTGCGTGTGTGTGCATACGTGCACATGTGCCACACACACGCATGTGTATTTATTACACATCAAGTAACACTCATCATTTACAGTATTCTGCTGATCCTTCCTAGGCACTGCACCCAGAGCAGCCCCTTCAGCTGCTCCACCCAAAATGGTGTGTCCATTGGCAAACCGTAACGCATACTGACTCCTAATGACTCATGATTTTATCGATCATGTTAGTTTCTTTTTTTTTGCATTATGTGGGCCTCTCCCTGCTGTGGTCTCTCCCGTTGCAGAGCACAGGCTCCGGATGCGCAGGTTCAGCGGCCATGGCTCACGGGCCCAGCCACTCCGTGGCATGTGGGATCCTCCCGGACCGGGGCACGAACCCATGTCCCCTGCATCGGCAGGCGGACTCTCAACCACTGCGCCACCAGGGAAGCCCGATCGTGTTAGTTTTTGCCAATTTTGTAAAAATTGTACAAAAGACGCTAGACTTATTGTTAATTATTTACACAGTTTCTTGTTGCCCTCTACCTACTCATGGTCCTGTTAACCTGTGTCATTCTTTGCTTTGAGCCGCCTGAGGTCTGAGGCCGGGGGAGAAGCTTGGGGCACTTACCACGGTGCAGCAGAGGGGCCAGAACCACCAGAGGAGAGCCAGGGCCAGAAGCAGGAACAGGATCAGCAGGGCGATCGCCAGGATGGAGCCATCGGACTGCGGGGCCGAGAGAGAGGGCGGTCAGCAGTGGGGCCGGCTGTGCGCGCAACCAGCATGTGAGCTTGGGGGGCAAGGCAATACCTGTGGTCTCTCCCTCCCCGCACTCCCATCCCCAGTATGCAGATTTAAGTCCCAGAGAAGAGCACAGTTTGCCAAGTAAACTGTGCTGCCCAACATTCTGGGCAACACACTCTATGTAGTCAGTTCTCATGAGAAGTGGGTTTGTCTTTTCAGGGAGGCCCCATTCTTCTCTTGGAACAACAGCCTGAAGGACCAATCCTGCAGGAGACAGAGCAGATGGCTGCCTTTGCAGCTGGGCACTGAGATGGCCTACCACCGCCATCTGCCTCCGGACCATCACCCTGTGCCCGGTGACAGCCTCCCACTCCCTGGAACTGCTGTTCCCGCCACCCCTTGGGCTGGACTTGGGACAATTCTCAACTCAGCCTGCTTGCCTGAGCCCGTGTCTCGTAGGTGCGTGTAAGAGAGTCACGAGGCAAAGTCTAGAGCCCACTGATGGGATGTGATAAAGGGCAGAGGGATTCCAGGGAGTAGAGGGTGAGGCAGCTTCTGCTGACCCTGGGAGGGGAGGGGTGTGGTGACTGAGTCAAAGCTGCTCTCGGGTCCAATGAAGCAGGCGCCCAAGACAAATCATGCCCACTTCCAAACATGCCTAGGCCAGTCCCCAAGACAGACAGTTGCCGTGGGCTGACATGATGATTAACTTTCATCAACAGAGATCCCACTCCCTCGGTGTCAGTATTCTGGGGCTGCTGGTTCAAGGGAGCAGATTTAAGTCCCCGCCACCACCCCTTCTTCCCAGCTACCGGGAGTGCAAGTGGGTACAACCTTTGGAGCTGGGGGCGAGGGGCAAGTTGTCACAGGTATTAATTGTCATAGGTACCCCTTCTGAATATAGCTGGCAATATAGCTCCCCCCCCAAATCAGATATGTTTGCACAGATGCTGATGATAAAGGAAAGCAACCTAAATGTTTAACAATTAAGGAATAGTTAATAATACATGGTAGAACCACCAATTACTCTGTAGACATTATATTTACACATAATATTTAAATGACCTGAGAGAACAGCCCTGATATAATGAGTGGACTTACGTTTGCCAAGAGGGAGAGAGAGACTGAGGGCTATTTACTCAAACAGTAATGGTGATTTTGCTGGTAGTGGATTTATGGTAATTAAAAAAAAATCTGTCTTTGCCTTTCTTTTTCTTTGTTGAACATTGCACAATGAGAAAGTAAACTCTTGAAGTTGTATTTTAAAAATCTGCACTTGGGGCTCCTCCCTATGGTATCAGGGCTCACGTGGCCCTGGGGTTCTCACCCAGGATCAGTGGACCTATGGGGTACACAGATGGGCTCAAGTGGATGGGAGGTGTGACCCTCCCGAAACAACACTCATGACCTTCAGAGCATGTGTCTTCAGGGGAGACTGTTCACAGCATGATCAGACTTTCAAAGCTGCCCTCTCCCCAACCATTTACAGAGGGGGAGTTGGATGGCCCGTCCGAGGCTACACAGCAGGTTAATGGCAGAGCTGGGGCGTGACTCACCCCTACTCTGAGTGCTCAGTGGGGGCTACTGGAAGCTGTTTAAAGGCAGCTTTTACTCCCTGGAATGTCTTTGACCCAAAAGCCAGGGAACTAAACACTCAGATCCCACCAAGCCAAGGCTTGGGAATGCCAGATTGTCCCCGAGGGAGCTGCACCTCACAAGTGCAGGTGCAGGGCTGGGCAGTGGGTGGGGAGAGGGCACAGCAGCCAGAGGACGCTCTTGGACCCACAACGTTTATGCAATGAGCTACGGAAGACGGATGCTCTCCTTGAAGATACAAAGAAATCCCGTGTGTTCTCCAAACTTACTGTTAGTCAAGGACAGCCCCCTTGATCTTTCAGTCTCTACATTCCATGCCCATAAAATGGAGATACTGAACCTCACCTGCCTCATTGCATTGATGTGAGGGGAAAATGAGCTGTAAGATGTAAGCAGACATGGCTGGACAAGTGGGACGGAAGCTATCAGGTCAGATGCTGAGCTGTAACTCATCCTCCCTTTGTTTCCTCGTGGCCAGCAAACATGGTGGCCATTTCAGATCATAAGTCTGTTTGCCGTCGGAATAATAAGTGGTTTGGTTACTGCAAGGCTTATAAAACAGTGGTCTTTCAGTATAAGGTTATAATTTAGTAAAGACTACAGACTGCATTTATTCCCATTATATGCAATCTCCCCTCTCCTGATTTTACTTTCACTCTAGAGAGAGGAACTGAAGCAGAAAAGCTGATATACTGTGGGGAAAATTATTTTAATTCCTTCTGGAAAAAGAAGGAATTTTCCTGTGAAGTGGGGAGGGTGGAGGACCGGGACCACAAGGGGAGAGGGGAGGCTTCAGCTCCGGAAGGAGATTTCCTGGATTCAGACAAAGCTTCATCCGGCCCGTCTCTGACCAGGCTTGGTCTGCCTGGTCCCAGCCCTCCCTTCCGTAGTAAAGGAGGACAGCGTGGGGCTCAGCAGGGGCAAGGTGCAGTGGGGACGCTGGGGGAGTGGAAACGCAGTGGGGCAGACGCTCCTGGAGGGACTGACCCTTGCTCTGGATGCAGCCGCCAGTAAAGCCCCCCAACGCACTGCCTGGTTTTCAAGATCTTCCAGCACCGTTATATACAAACACCCAGTGTAAAAGGGTCACCGTCAGACAAGAGGCATGAATCTCTGATGAACTTAGACATGAAGCTAATGTCCTACAAGTAGGTAACATGTGCATGCAACCTCGGAGGAGGTTCGTTCATGGATTCATTCAGCAAACGTTTACTGAGGGTCCGTCCGGTGCCCACGGAGCAGACCTCAGCGGTAAGGATGGATCACACAGAACCAAGGTGCTCATGGTCTGATGAGGAATATGTATCAACCGTTACCCACACTCAGGGGCCTGTGTGTTGTTATTCAACAGCTGTACACGCAGCACCTTTAATTAATTAATTTATTTTTGGATAGTTTTTATTTTATTTAAAAAATTAAAAAAAATTTTAATACAACTTTAAAGGTTACTTTCCATTTGCAGTTATAACAAATGGTGAGCTCTATTCCCCGTGTTGTACAGTACATCCTTGAGTCTATCTTACACCCAACAGTTTGAACCTCTCGCCCCCCCCAACCCCTCGGTTGCCCCTCCCCAACCTCCCGCCCGCCACTGGTAACCACTAGTTTGTTCTCTATATCTGTGAGTTTCACGCAGCACCTTTTATGTGCCAGGCAGTGAAAAAAGCAAACAGTCTCTTGAGTCTTAAAGCTTACATTCTGGTGCAATAGTAGTAATGATAGTGATGATAATAATACTTGTTATCAGTATAGTTCGTATTTATTGAACACTTACTATGTGCCAGGGACTGTCCTTTCTAAATATGTACTAACATGCTTTCCATGTGTTAGTTCACTTAATATTAACAACCTTATGAATTCAATAATATTGTTTTTTTCCTATCTTACAGAAAAATACTGAGGCAAGGACAGAAGAAGCAACTTGCCCAAGGTCACAGGGAGAAACCAGAATTTAAAACTGGGCCATTTGGTAAGACATGAAAGCAACCTAAAGGTCCACTGACAGATGAATGGATAAAGCAGATATGGTACATATATACAATGGAATACTACTCAGCCATAATAAAGAATGAAATAATGACATTTGCAGCAACATGGATGGACCTAGAGATTATCATACTAAACGAAGTAAGTCAGACGGAGAAAGACAAATACCATATGATATCACTTATATGTGGAATCTAAAATATGGCACAAATGAACCTATCTATGAAACAGAAACAGACTCACAGACAGAGAACAGACTTGTGGTTGCCAAGGGGGAGGGAGGGATGGATTGGTAGTTTAGGATTAGCAGATGCAAACTATTATATAGAGAATGGATAAACAATAAGGTACTACGGTATAGCACAGGGAACTATAGCCAATATCCTGTGATAAACCATAAATGGAGAAGAATATGAAAAGGAATGTATATATGTGTATAACTGAATCACTTTGCTGTATAGCAGAAATTAACATTGTAAATCAACTATATTTCAATAAACTAAATTTTTAACAGAGTTGGGCCATTTGGTTCCACAGCCTACAAGTTCAACCAGCAGGTTACTGCCCTCAGCAAGCACTAAGAACTAAGTGTCTGGAACTAGCACTGAGGAGGTGACACTGGATTCTCGCCCTCAGGGCGAAGGAGAGCTTGGCATTCCTGCACAGAAAGCAAACACAAAGTGCATGGTGTAGGGGTGAAGGAGGCACGGTCCCCACTGTTGGAGCCCAAGCTAAGGGGCATGGCTTCTATCTTGAGCCTGAGTGGCTTCAACCTGGGGAGACTGTGATCAGACTTGTTTCTTGGGAAGTAAATGCTTTCAGTGCATAGAGTATGGACCTGAGGGGAAGACTGGAGGTCGAAGGCCCAGGTGGAAGGCTCCTGCAGTCCCTCCCAGTCTTTTAGGATGACATTTTACAGGGTCACTCCTTCTGAAACTCTTGCATTGTCATGGATGTCTTTGTACTAATTTTACTAACGATACCGACTGTTATTGTGTGCTATCTGCATTCCCGGCGCTAGGCAAAGTGCTACCTATGCATGAGCTCATTTAATTAAACGAGCCTTGTTAAAGCAGTCTTGTTGCAGGAACTGTTATCCCCTTTTTGAATAAGGAACAAGGAGACTCAGCGAAGGTATGTAACTTACCCAGACCCTTCCTGTACCACTTATGGACATAGTTATATGCCCTCAATTTTAATGTTGCAAAACTGGGAATTGAACCTTCACAGTCTGATTTTAGAACCTTGTGCCCTTCCACTTCATCATTACACTCTAATGCCAGATTTATAAAAAATTCGCTTAAGAAATATCTATACTTGAAAGACTAAACATAAGGCAGCTGCATGAGAGACTGAGACCGTGTTTGTAATCGCTCCATCTGATGGAAGGAAGTTCATCCACACGGCTCCGGGTGGATCAGAGAGTCACATAGTGCAAGTGTATTTCAGAGTGAAGTCCGAAAGGGATGGAGGCCACAGCAGGGCCTGGTTGCCCCTTATGATCTTGAATTGGAATTTCTATCAATTACCTTGTGAAGAGGAATTGACAATCATGTAAGGATGGCTCTGTGTTACCTGTTGAATGAATATGAGTATGTAGTAGAAATACATACACATCTGCCCTGTTTAGTATCTGCTTCATTCGTGAAATTAGTTCAGCTACTCTAAATGAATCCTTTTGCATTTTCATCTAGTCCCAAGATGAAAAGCCCCTTTGGGTGCTAAGACTCTGCCATGGGCCGGGAGGCATGTGGAATGCTCCACAGCCCACACCATGTAGCCTGGTGGCCCAGAACCCGGCTCTGTCCTCCTGCACTGGTGCAAACTGCCTTGGCTCCTTGGGCTTTGGCCTCCAACCTACCCTCCTGTGTCCCAGCTCACTGTCTGCTGGCACACCCTGTGTTACGCGCTGCCTGCTCCCCAAAGCTTCTTCCTGGATCGGAGCTCAGGAGGGTCATGGGCTGACCACTGCTCTCAGCCTGACTCAGGACAAGCGTGTGGACTCGGCCTCTGCTCCTCCCTTCACCAGGGCACAGGGTGGTAGGACTGCAAAGACCCCTGGGCCCACACGGCCTCCACCATGGGGCTGAGCAGGGCCATTTGGGTCAGGGCCTAAATGCGCCTGCCCAGGCTCTGTCTTGGATGGCTAAATGGCAGGAGGCGAGGTGGCTTCCTCACCACGCAGAAGTTCCGAACCAGCCAGCCTCCAGGCTTGGAAGCGGTTGCATCCTCCAGGCTCTCTGACGCCGGGGAGGGGAGCCTGAGTGGGGCCTTGCCTGGACTTGACTTTCTGACAAGAAGCGAGAGCAGGAGCTGACCTGCCCAGCAAACTCTGCTCCTGTCCTTGCTGGGCAGCCTCTGCATGGAATTCTCTGGAAGCTTTGAAAGAGATTTCAGAAGGGAAGACAGCAGCAGATAAATAACCAAAGATTGCCTCCTGCCACTGTTATCTTCCCAACAGCCTAGATACCAACACAAGTTAATTTCTTATTTTCTTTAAAAAGGAAAAATAAAGTTTAATAAATCAACATGGCCCTTTGGTTTAAAATATTTTCAGCAGGAGGTGGGGGGCTTTGGGGTGTGACTAGAGATGAAAGGAAGCGGTGCTAAGGAGGTACATCTTCCAGTTAGGGGAGGGGACATCCATTTTCTTCAATAAGTAGTAGTTTTATGCCTTTTTCCCTATGAACGCTGAGGTGTAAGATGTCACAGAGGCCTGCGGTGGAGCACGCAGACACAGAATATTAAACATGAGGGCAGATGCTCAGGCTGCTCCTTCCTCTGGTCATTCCTTGTTAGGATAAATTTCCCTGAAGGCTGCCTGGCTTGCAAGGCAAATCCCTGCATCATGGCTTTTTATATATATTTTTAAATTTTTATGTATTTATGGCTGTGTTGCATCTTCGTTTCTGTGCGAGGTCTTTCTCTAGTTGTGGCAAGTGGGGGCCACTCTTCATCGCGGTGCGCAGGCCTCTCACGATCACTGCCTCTCTTGTTGTGGAGCACAGGCTCCAGACGCGCAGGCTCAGTAGTTGTGGCTCACGGGCCCAGTTGCTCCGCGGCATGTGGGATCTTCCCAGACCGGGGCTCGAACCCGTGTCCTCTGCAACGGCAGGTGGACTCTCAACCACTGCGCCACCAGGGAAGCCCCCATCATGGGTTTTTAAAATGACTTTGTCCCCGGCTCACCAAACGAGGGCATCTTTTAAGATGAGGAAGCATTGTTTTCAAGAGAATAGATTTGGAAACTTGAATAATGAAAGCATCTCTCACATGGTAGGTTTCTAGTAATTTTGGATTTCTGACTCACGGCAGGGGGGCGAGGGATCTTGTGTGACAGGAGAGAGGGAGGCCTCTGGGCAACAGAGCATCAGGCATCGCCGTTCCTTCCTGTCTTGTTTTTTTTTTATGGTGGATTTTTTTTTTTTTTTTTTGGCTCTGAACATTTTATCTTTAAAAAAACAGAAAGAAAAGGGGAAAAAAAAAACTGTCCCCACAAGGGGGAAGGCCCCCAGTGGGCCCCTGCCTGTTGTTCCCCCTGGCTTCTGTATAGGCCTTAGCTGCTTGCCGGCCAGGGTAAAGGGAGGAGGGTCAAACTGAGAGGAATGACGGGAAACTGGGGGAAGCTCAACTTAAAGAAACTTGGTGGAATCCCCCATCTCCAAGCTGGGTTTGAACTGGGATTCTTCCTTGTCGTTCAGGCATGGGGTTATTATGTAGCCAATGAAGTGTCTTCAGTTCTGCCTGGAAAACTGTCTCAGTTAAGGAGGGAGCATCCTTCCCCACTCCTGTGTATCCTTCCACGTTGAAGGCACTGTGTGTAAAACTCCAGGCCTTTCTTCCCCTTTACTCATTCAGTAAACGAGGCCTGAGCACAGCGCACATGGGCCTCTGCTCTCCCCTTCCTATCTGGGGAGCGTGCTGCCCACCGAGAGAGAGCAGAGGCTGTCTTCTTCTGCTCCATGCAGGCTGGTTTTGTGCGGGGCCTGATGCTTGTGCGATTTGGGGAGGCCTCTTTAAGAAAAAGAACATAAAAATACAAATGCAAAATAATAAGCACCCCTCCCAGGACCTTAGGAGGCCTAGAAGGGACCCATTCAAATGAGCATCCCTGAGACTTAAACTTCATCAGCGTTCCCGTAACTCTGTCCCTGGCTGTGAGTCTTCCCTAGACAGGCCCCATGCCCGCGACGAGGTTGGCAAAGCTGTTGAATCCTGGGCTTCAGTTTCCAGCCCATTTGCTGCCACACTCAGCCTTAGTCTCCAGTCCGCAACAACAAAGGCAATACTGAGGTTTTCATATATGGTTTGAGGGTCTCATTTCTATTTTTTCACATGCTTTTTTGCCCCCAGGACAGGGATCCCTCCAATATCTCTTATTTTAACTTCCCCCAGGATGGACCCTGGTAATTGTAACACTTACATTTTGAAAACAGTGTACAGGAATTATTAACAGAGGGTTAAGGAGAGCCCTCCCTGATGGGTGGTGGGTTTGCTGCAGTTCTAGGATCTAGGCTAGGTTTTGTGGATTCTGAAAATCACCACTGAGTTACTAAAGGTACTCAGATTCTTTCACATGGTTAGATGAGGCCGTCTTTTAAACATTTAACCTGAAGAATGAATTAGCAGGTTTATTCTGCCACATTGAAGGGCTATTAGCCAAACTCTGCCAAAAATATGACAGGAAAACAGCTGTTGATCCATTAGATATTTTTAAAAGCTGGCAAGGTTGTTTCCCTGGTTTCAGTTGGTAAATGATGATGCCACAGGGCACTCCAGGACGCGACGAGGAGACTTTGCTATGACGTGAGGCTACCCAGTGGTCCCTCTTCCTCTCCTCCCTCCATCCACGGCCCTGTCCCTATTTCTCTGGTATTGAGTGAGAATGTCTTTGAGGCACTGTTGAAAAGCACTCAAGGCAAAGAGGCCCTTCCACTACGGGCAGTTCTGGTCCATGATCTTGTGATCTCATGGCAACTTGCTTGTTCTAAATACCCAAGAGGCCATCTGGGTGAGAGGGGGATGTGCAGACAGAGATTAAGGGACCAAGGACATGCTGACATTTCCTGCTCAGATGGGAGAACCTGTGAGCAGGCAGAGGACTGTCAGCTCCTCCGAGGGAGGCTGGAAGGCTCTGTACCCCCTGCTGCACCCGTCACGCTCCACCCCAGGCAGCTTTGCTCCCACTTGGGAGGTGTCACATTCCAGTGCTCTGAAGTGGAATTTCGAACCATCCTCAGCAGCTGGTATGAGCTCTGTTTCCTGCCCAGACAAAGCTGGCAGAGTACAGGCAAGTTTTCTTTCGAAAGATGAAATTTAAGTCATTTTATTGCTGCTGAGAAGTTCTGGATGGGCAAGCCCAGAGACCAAAATTCTCTCCCAGAGCTTATATATTCTGACTGTTATTTCTGGAAGTAACTTTAGCCATTATCTAACTTCTCCACCCATCCCACCCTGCATTTTATTGGAATTCTATTGCCCTGGCATCTGCGGCAGTGCTCTCCTCAGCTTCCTTCCTCCTATCTCTGATTATTCCTTGCCCGCCTCCCCATGGGCTTTTCCTTGTATGCAGTCCCTTAAATGTCAGCATGCCACATGGATCCATTTTTTTAAGAAAGGTATATACTTTTTTTTTTTTCCTTTGCGGTACGCGGGCGTCTCAGTGTTGTGGCCTCTCCCGTTGCAGAGCGCAGGCTCCGGACGCGCAGGCTCAGCGGCCATGGCTCACGGGCCCAGCCGCTCCGCGGCATGTGGAATCTTCCCGGACCGGGGCACGAACCCGTGTCCCCTGCATCGGCAGGCGGACTCTCAACCACTGAGCCACCAGGGAAGCCCAAGAAAGGTATATACTTTTTATTGTGCCTGAAGTGTCTACTTTTTTTTTCACTTTAAAAAATTATGGTAGGGCTTCCCTGCCGATGCAGGGGACACGGGTTCGTGCCCCGCTCCGGGAAGATTCCACATGCCGCGGAGCGGCTGGGCCCGTGAGCCATGGCCGCTGAGCCTGCGCGTCCGGAGCCTGCGCTCTGCAACGGGAGAGGCCACAACACTGAGACGCCCGCGTACCGCAAAGGAAAAAAAAATTATGGTAAAATATATATACACATAACATTTGCCATTTTAACCGTTTGTAGTATACAATTCGGTAGCATTCAATACGCTAACCATGTTGTATGACCCATGGATTCATTCTTGGTCTCTTGCTGTTTTTCTTTCTAAAACTCTTTCTAAAACTTTCTAAACATGGGCTGTCTCATTTCCTTTCATAGTTTAAACTCTCATCTAGATATTGATGACTCAACTCTTTATCTCTAGACTAGATCTCTCCTTATGCTTCAGGGTCATAGTCAGGGTCATTCCACTGTCTGGTAGGTCCTACTGACACTGCAAACTCAACAGTTCCAACTCAGCTCCCTGTTTTCCCCTTCGAACCTGTTCGTTCTCTTCCCCTCATTCAATGGTACTACCCATCAATCCAAGTGCGAAATCTGGAAGTCCATCTCAGTTTTCTTTTTCCCTCTCTCTCCTACCTGAGGTCACACCCTCCTATCAGCACATCTGCTCCTTTGACCACCTAAGGACTTCTTGAATCTGCCCTTGTCTACTCCTTCTCCAATACTTGATTAGGCTTAGAATCTTACTACTTTTTTTTTCTGGCCAGCTGTAGTTATCGCTTCACTGGTTCCTCCACCACCATCCTTGTCAGCCAAATTCCATCCTCTACCACTGCATCTAGAGTCATCGACCTAAAATGTTATTATGACAGCTCTGCCCACCCATGAACTCTTCAACAGCTCTTCACTGTCCAGAGTTCTTAATACTGGAGACTTTGATGAAAGTGATACACCCTTTCCTCGGAAAAGTACACATTCACATTTGTACACAAGCTCACTAATTTTGATTATAATTTTGGAGGTGGGGGTGGTCCATCAAATCCCCAGAATCCATTTATGGATCCCTCAGTCCAAGAGTCCTTAGCTCAAGGCCCTTCACAACTAAGCCTCTCTTTTCTCCAACCTCCTTTCTCACCACCTCCTTCCTTACACTTTGTGCTTTGACAAAACTCAACCACGTGTAGTTCCCTGTATACACCTCACTGCTCTCTCATGTTCTTCTCCCTGAAACACCCTTTCTTCCTTTCATTGCTTGGGCAACTGTTTTTCATCTTTCAAGTCTTAGCTCAGGCTCCACCCGGTGCATTTATACCTTACATATTTATTGAACACCTACTATGTGCCAGGCCCTCTACAAGCACTGGCGTAAAGATGGACACGGTCTTTCTAATCATACACCTTGTAGTTGAGTGGGGAATACAGACAAGTAAATGCTACCACTGAACTCTGAGTTTGGGCTCTCATTTTATCTTATATCTCTATCTTACCGTCTCCTGTATATTATAGATATTATATCATTATGTGCCTTTCATTGAACTCTAAGCCCCTGGAGGACATATATATGACTTTACTCATCTTTGTGACTTTGAGATGTAATACAATGTTTCAAACACAAAAGGACTTGTTCCTCAAGTATTTATTAGACTGAGGGAAATGACGGTTTGGCAGATTAACGCCTTCCACCGCTTGTGGGGGGCAGAAATGGCACAGGCACCAACGTTGCCCCAGGCTGCTCACCACCCCCTCCATGGTCCCGTCACTGGAAACAGCTCGCCAGCCTTGCTGCAAAGAGCCTGAGCTTTGCAGTAAATTTTGCTTTTGTTTTTTAACATGTTTATTGGAGTATAATTGCTTTACAATGGTGTGTTAGTTTCTGCTGTATAACAAAGTGAATCAGCTATACGTATACATATATCCCCATATCTCCTCCCTCTTGCGTCTCCCTCCCACCCTCCCTATCCCACCCCTCTAGGTGGTCACAAAGCACCGAGCTGATTTCCCTGTGCTATGTGGCTGCTTCCCACTAGCTATCTATTTTACATTTGGTAGTGTATATATGTCCATGCCACCCTCTCACTTCGTCCCAGCTTACCCTTCCCCCTCCCCGTGTCCTCGAGTCCATTCTCTAGTAGGTCCGCGTCTTTATTCCCGTCCTGCCCCTAGGTTCTTCAGAACCTTTTTTTTTTTTTTTTAGATTCCATATATACGTGTTAGCCTACGGTATTTGTTTTTCTCTTTCTGACTTACTTCACTCTCTGTGACAGACTCTAGGTCCGTCCACCTCACTACAAATAACTGAATTTCTGGACTCAGTAAAATTTAAATTTAAGTCCTAATTCTTCCACTAATTGATATGTGGGCTTTAGGCAACTTACGCAACCTCTCTCTTAAACTTCCTTTTCTCAACATATATGAAATTGAGATAACTCCTACTTCCCAGGATTGATTTGCTGTTACATAGGATAAAGTATGTACAGATCCTGGCACAGGCCTCCTTCAATAACTGTGACTTTCCTTTCCATTCTTCCCTTGTTTCTATGCCCAAGCCATGTTCCTGGTGATGTGCCCAGACTTGGCTCAGGTAAATAAATTTGATTCCTGTGAACAACCTCTTGCAACTGTGACTGAGCTATGCTGTTGGTGGGTGGTCCGAGGTTACATATTTGGGAAGCCACAGGCCCTCAGGTTGCCATCACAATGTCAAGGAAAGGGAAATCCAAGTGAGTTTTCCAATGGTAAATTTAATAGCTTCCATTAAAGTTGATCAAACATTAATGGGGGTAAAACGTAATCAAATATGATGATTTATTCTTACTACCTGAGAGGTAATCTGGGCTAGAAATGGCAATAAAAGTGATAGGCACTGAAGATACTGGATTCCTTAACCCTCGAAGTAGGCAGTATAGAAAACATATTAGGTGAGAATTACCTAAGCCCTTGTGGAACTCTTTTTCAAAAGCAGGGCTATAAAGTAATGAGGCTGTCCATGTAGTGAATATAGTAGCACTCCCACACCCAAATGAATCTAATTCCCTCCCAACTGGTGGCTTCGGATGCTGGAGACTCTCCAATGATTCAACCAGTGCTCAAAGGAATTCTGAAACATCTCCCTTGGAAGTGTTTGTCAAACCAATTTATAGGCCGCCAAAAGTAAATCTGATATCTTCTAAGTCATGCTTTGTTTTTTATCAGTGAGGTTCCCAGCTTGATAACCCACCATTCACCACACCTGGTTCCCACAACGTTTGGAGTTGTTTTGATATCAAATGATGATGATGTTTCCCTAATTCCCCGACAGAGGCTATTCAAATACTGTGCCTTCAGAGTCACGGCAATTTCACAGCAGGAGTGCAGGAGGTAGCTGAAATTTTGACAGCGTTCTTAAGTATACAGCTTTCCAAGGTAAATATTTTGAAGGAGCAGTAATAATTTGGATGTGTCAATTCTAGTTTGCTATACATCTTATTACGTTTTGCCTTATAAAAATAATACCAGAAGGACTTAGATAAGCCATCATTAGTACGCAGTGAAGGGGAAGATTGATGCCACACGCCTATACACTCAAGCTTTGAGGTCCTTATCATGGCAGGACACTCTGTATCAAGATTCTCCAGCATCCTCTTGTCACCCTGACCCAGTAGAGACATTTCAAGTCACTCGCAATGGTGAGGGTCATAATAAGTAGGCCTTGGATTCATTCAGCACTTTCCTTTCCATAAAATGCATAGAGCTTGTTAATCAAAACCAGTTTTTAGAGAATAATGCAGACAAGATGTAACTCATAAGTATTCAGAATGCCTTAGTTCCTGTGAGTGGGCTGTTGAAATAGGATTACAGAGAAAGTTACTTAGTAATGTTCAAATGCTATGACATTGGAAGCGAAAGACTAATTTCTCTTTTTCATTTTTTGTTCCATTAGCTACAGGGACTTGTCTACTTGCCTTTAATGTAACTATTTATTTAATGCATATGCTCAATTGGTCTTATTGATCATATATCAGTCAGCATCATTATTATCTATTATCTGTAAGCAGGCATCCCTTCTCTATACTGTTAGCTGTTGCTTTAGATTATGAACTTGGAAAGGTGGAAGCCATGTTTATGATTGGGTGGCACTGTCCAGAGATAGATGCTTACTATTGGTGACCGTGATGATCTAGTCCTTAAAACAATGTCTCTAAACTGCATAATAGGGTATTGAGAAACCAAAAAATCATTTTCTACTGAGTTTCTGACACATGCTCCTCAGTAGGGACACAGAAAGATGAACAAAGTCAGCCTACAATCCTAGAAGTTGTTAACACTGTCCAGTTAGAAAGTCAGGACTGATTCACAGAGTTTGCTCAGAGAGCAGCACGCATTATGTGCAGTTAATCTCTAAATGATACCATAAACCACAGTGCTGGAGCTTAGAGCAGAGGGAGTGCAGGGGCCTTGCCAAGATCAGTGAGGCGACCTGGGGCAGGTCCAGGCAGCACTTGGCAGGCCTTGTAGCCATGGTGAAATTTGGGTAGGTGGAGAGGAGAGGGCATTCCAGGAGAAAAGTGAAATGTGATCAAAGGCACAGAGTAAGGATGAACATAACTTTATTTAGAGTGAGGAATTATGAAACACAAATCCTGGCTTATCATCAAATATTTGAATCTGTTAGGGATCTAAAATTTGCATTCACGAATTTTAAGGCCAGCAGCCGAAGGTCAACCGAGGTTGCCGGATTGGACTCTGTCATGAACAGCCTTTGTGAGATATTTATTTCGGTGAGTCTGCACCCTTTACATACAATCTTTAAAGCCTTAAGCTTTTAAGCTACCTCTTCTAAGTCCATGAATTTGGGCCATGCAGATAAAATAAAATTGCCTTAGCTGTACTTTTCATGCTTCCCTGGCCTGCAAATAAAGCAGTTTTCCCGATACTGGATGGTATGTAAAAGAAACCCAGGAATATTTTAGTTGCCAATTATTCAAGTGCTTTTTAATTTTTTAAATAAATGAAACAAAATATTAAGCCCACTGCTTTGGGCACTGGCTAAACTAACATCTGTTCTAGCAACCACAGTTACAACAAAGGAACGCTAGTTATGTACTGCTTGTGGCACAGACACTTATTTTGGGGAGCTGTAAATTAAATCACTGACCTTTGAATTTCCTTGCTGCCCTAATGAACAGGTGAGAAGTTGGCTGCTTTGCAAAAGGAATGGCGCTCATATACCCTGGTGGGACCTTGTCACTGTGTAGGGAGCAGAGGAAAGAGTTTGTCTGCTCTTTGGGAGTGCAAACAATGTCAATCACATCCCCAATAATATCCTGATCAGAAGATATGTGTAAGGACCCGGAGAGAGCTTGTGATCTGGTGCACTGTGACTGTAATCTCCCAACCAGGACAATGTGGCCTGGGTTTGGTTGCTGTCTCCTCCAGTTCTGTGATAGCCTAGTTCACTGATTTTTGCCAAATTTGGATCGTTTAAAGAGCTGGCATTATTTTAGGGTTGGCAGACAGAAGATGCTCTCAGGCTTTCTCTGCGATTTGGTCGTATTTCCCAAATTATCAATCTGTCCTCCCTCTCTTCCTGCCTTAGCACCTCCACCCTTTTCTCTTTCTCTCCACACGCACACACTTTTGGACCCTCTTTAAACTGTGCACGTCTTCCTGCAATTGTGCCTCACACGACTGGATTTGTGAATCCAGAACGCTCAACCCAAAAGACTCAACCCTTTGGAATAGCCCCCAATGACCCAAGAGCAGGCATAAATGCACATACTGGTCATTTTCACTAAAGTTCGTACACTGAGGGCATGTACTTTCTCTCAGGTTCTTATTCAGAGACTGGGGATTCTTATTTTGTATTCAAAGAAGCTTGGTTGTTTGATATCTGAGCATCCAGTCTAACAAGCTTGTGTTTTGTAACTGCTGAGTTTGGTCCTTTGTATTTATCTTGGTTATGGATTAGTATTTGGGTTTAACTTTTATTTCTAAAAATAAATATTACCATCTTATTATGTGCTTATCTCAGAGTTTCCTGAAGCACAGATTCAGAAAAATCCTTTTTATCCCCTCATTTACTCTCAAAACAAGGATATTTCAAACTTAGGGCAAATATCCTTTAAAATGCTTTGAGATAAAAGTATTGAAAGCCAATTCCTCAAATATCCAAGAAAAACAAATCAGCTCAATCCTCCAAAACATATTTGAAAAGGTTTTTATGCATACAAGCGTTATCAAAATAGAGGTGCTGCCAAACTCTTTTTATTTCAGTTCATAAACAGCATGACATCTGAGTTTGGCATTCTGATGTGCCTGTGGTCTTTTGCCCTTTCTAATGACCGTACAAGAAACCACAGGTCATCTTGTTAATAATAATAAAAAAAATACTTGGATATCGTAAAAAAAGGCCTCGAATTATGTACGGCTCTGCTGAGACTAGCTAATAAATAGATGAGAATGATTTGTGACTAGTGTATCAATTGCCTGTAAATGAGAGGGTGTATTTGAGGTTATTTGAACACAAATGGTTCTTGGGAGGAGCTTTTAGTTCACTTTGGTCTGAAACATAATCTCATTTGTATTGGGGGGGGGTGTTGGCTAGTTTGAACTGCAGTCTCCAGTGTCACCAACGAGAGGCTCTCATATTTATTTTCAAAATATAAAAGCCAAACTCATTTGTTACACTGTATAGGACTGCTAATGTTTTCCTTACTCTTTCACTAGCTTACTTTTAGTTCTAGAGTTTCAGACTCTCAGCGTTGGAAGGAGTCTGAAAGCTTTTCCAGTCCAATGGCCTATCGGATGCATGAATGGCCTTTATGTAATTATGCCAGCTTGTCTAGTTGCCTGGACTTGAATACAACTTGAATACAACAGGAAGCTCATTCCCACCTGTTTGTAGCATCCAATTAGAAGGACCTTTTAAAAAACTGAAACACAAACTGTCTAACGGCCTATTCTACTCCTTAGCTCTGTATAGATGTTGTATTTTCATGTTTATTATTATTAGTTTATTTTTAGTGTATATTTATTACTTTATATTATTTATTTTTGTTTAGATCTGTGTAGATGTTGTATTTTATTGTGTAATAAAAGCAGATGCACCTCAGGACAGCCCTTCAAAGAAAAATGGCCATGAAGTCTTTCTTCATGTCTTCAGCCTAAACAGTCTCAATTCTATTATTCTATCTGATCTACCATATTTGGTAAACTTTTTTCACATATTCAGTTTTTCAAGGTTTTCCTTTGAAGTGTCCTTACTATTTAATATAATACTTGAAAGGAGATTTTGCCTTCACCAAGTTGCAAGGTTCCATCACTTCCTTAAGTCGCAGATACCATACTTCTGTTAAGTCAACCAGAAGTCAGAGTCTCTTTGGAAACCGTGTCACCGCACTGATTCTTAGAGAGCCTATAACATCAGTGCAAGGAGACTAAAATTGGGTATCTACTGTGTACGAGGACCTCTGCCAGCTATTTAAGGGCTGGGATTTTTGCCACATTGATCTGATCCCAAAGTCTTCGAAAAACATTGCTTTGTGCTTCCTTTGAATGGCTTCCCATAGCCTAGGTTCCATTTTCTGTCATTCAAACTCTCTGCAAGGTCAGTCTCCTATTTCGCCACCAATCCAGTCTGCCCTTATTCTTCCGGGTTAAGAATCCTTCACCGTCTGTGAAGAGACGGTGGTTGAATGAGGAAGGAGAGAGATGGGTGTGGGAGTGAGTTGGACAGGAAGTAGAATGATGTTAGGGTGAAGAAATCTACGGGGAATGTCAGGGTGTGGGCCCTGGTCCTGCCCTTCCACTGGTTGTTTGGAAGGGACTTGTCTTCTCCAAGGGCTGTTTCCTGTAATTGAGAAACAGTTTGGGGAGGGTCTTGTTGGGGGAAAGACAGAGTTTTTGTCTTAAGGGACAGAGTTTTTGGGCTGAGTAAACTATGAGCTGCCTACATGTTATCCTTGAATTTCTAAAATGATTTGTCTAGCTCCCTTTTGCAGGAAGAGGTGAATGCCTTCTTAGGGTAACTGAGAAGTAACCCACTAAGCCCGTTAAGTGGGCTCTCCCCAAAGTCTGTAGTGCTTGTGTCAATTTACTTATGCACAGGCCTGGGTGGAGGCTCACGAGTCTTTGGAATAGACGAAGAATTTCTGGGTGCCCTGTGACATTTGCCTTTTGCACCCCCAAATATATATATTTACCTCTTGGAGTATGTATTCTGCCTTGGTAACTACGTTGTAGGCTTCTGGAGGCCAAGCACAGGCTGTTCTTTTTTGAGTTCCCTATCACTTTGCCCACAGTACTTTTTCAATACACGTTAGTCCTGATCTTTGGCCCCATTTACCACCAGCAACTGCTTCTCTACGCTTCTTTCCTTAATGAAGAGGCCCACATGCTTATAGCTGCTGGTATGAATTAGCTACTCCAAAGATAGCTACCTATTTTTTTTTTTTTTTTTTTGCGGTACGCGGGCCTCTCACTGTTGTGGCCTCTCCCGTTGTGGAGCACAGGCTCCAGACGCACAGGCTCAGCGGCCATGGCTCATGGGCCCAGCCGCTCTGCGGCATGTGGGATCTTCCCGGACCGGGGCACGAACCCGCGTCCCCTGCATCGGCAGGCAGACTCTCAACCACTGCGCCACCAGGGAAGTCCCCTACCTATTTTGATTGCTGGACTATTTTGTTTACCTTGGAAAAGAAATAGAAGAAAAAAGTCTTCTCTGATCTTTACTTTTTCTGAAGAGGGAGCAATAATTTTTTATTATGTTGGAAGGCGAGATTGCCACTCAGCACAGGCTGCTGGATTCATTCCCTACTAGGCTGGGGAAATTCAAGAAATTTTGGCAAGGGCAGTCATGCCAACTGTTTGTTTACCTAGATACTTATATGCCTATAAACCTAGGCTGGATTTGCATTTTCCTAAGTAACTTCAAAGCAATTAGTAACAGAAGTGAACTGACTTACAAAATGGACGCCCAGGAAGTCGCCTAGAACAGAACTCTGTAGACAGTGTTGGAAGGTGGTCCCTGCCCTCTGTCCGAAGCCTATTCCAGGGTGAACTCAGGGCACGCCAGTGTTCCCTATGTCACAGCTTTTCTCTAGTTATCTAGGTTCTTTTTTTGAAGATGAAAGATGTTTATTTCCTGAATGAGGAGATGCTGGAATTCAACATCAAAACTGCATCCTGTATTATATTTAAATTAAATATTAAAGCAGCTCCAAAATATGGCAGCTAAGGAAGGCTTTCCAACTGGTCCCAATTGTTTTGTCTCTACTTTCTCTCCTAATACCCCACCCCAACCAATCACAGCCCCACTGGCCCCAAACATGCCTTTACCCAGGCCATACCCTGAGTAAATCCCTACTCTTTCTTCCTGGCCCAGTTCACTTATTATCTCTCTTGTGAATCCTTCTTTGATTCCCCAGACACTCCGCTTCCTGGTATCACTAGGCGTTGTTTGTTTCTCGATTAAAGAACTTATCATATTAAATTGCAAATCCTTGGAGTACTTGTCTGTTTCTCATGTATTATATCTTTGTGTTCCTTGGACTTAGCAAACGTAGTTACTTCGAGTCCATATCAGTCTCTGCGGTTCTGCTTGCCTTCCAGCCTTGTGCTATAGACTCTCATGGGCCAGAGCCTGTCCTGAATCTTGATCCAGTTGAGTGGGCTATTTCTAGATCCCCTTCTCCAGGTCTGCTCTTGTGGAGTTAGCGCCGCTCTAAAGAGGCCTTTGACTTTTGCCCTGCCTGGTTCACTGGTTGTGGTCTCTCATCTGGTAGATTTGGTCCTCTTAATTCAGGCTCAAGCTCCCCGTGCTCCTTGGATATGCACATTTGGATTGCTGGTCATCCTCTCTGGAGGCCTACCCTCCAACCAGCTGGGTGCCCCTATTCTAATCCTACCTCATTCTGGCTCCCTTCCTCTCCTACCAGCAGGTACAATCATGGGCTCAGTGTGACCCTTGATTGAGTCCATTCATTCACTCATTCAGTCACCAGCTATCTACTGAGTAATGACTATGTTCAGGCATTATGCCAGGTGCTGGGTTGCAATAGTGAATGAGACAGTCTGTTTTTCCTCTAGGAGTATATGGGCTACACTGTGCATGAGAGAGAATGACTCTTTTTTTAATTTTTAA
Organism: Pseudorca crassidens; assembly: GCF_039906515.1. Lineage (NCBI taxonomy): Eukaryota > Metazoa > Chordata > Mammalia > Artiodactyla > Delphinidae > Pseudorca > Pseudorca crassidens. The sequence continues at coordinate 32,912,221 of NC_090309.1, forward strand.
AATAAAAAAAATTATTTTTTTAATTAAAGTAATTTTAAATTGAAGTAGAGTTGATTTACAATTTTGTGGAAGTTTTAGGTGTACAGCACAGTGATTCAGTTTATATATATATATATATATATATATATATATATATATATATATATATACACACACACACATATGTATGTGTATATATATACATTCCTTTTCACAGTCTTTTCCCTTATAGGTCATTACAACATCTTGAGTTTAGTTCCCTGTGCTACAGTAGGTCCTTGTTGGTTATCTATTTTTTTTTTTTTTTTCTGCGGTACGCGGGCCTCTCACTGCCGTGGCCTCTCCCGCCGCGGAGCACAGGCTCTGGACGCGCAGGCCCAGCGGCCACGGCTCACGGGCCCAGCCGCTCCGCGGCATGTGGGATCTTCCCGGACCGGGGCATGAACCCGTGTCCCCTGCATCGGCAGGCGGACTCCCAACCACTGCACCACCAGGGAAGCCCCTCTTTTTTTTCTTTAAATATAGTGATTCTCCACCCTGGAAACCAACACAAATCGAATCCTAATCATAGTTAATAGGGAGAAGCATCAGCTGGGCCTCACTGTTACACACCAGGTGATCAAGGGTGTGGAGTGTACATCCTAGGAGAGTAGTTGCCAACCTGAGAAATGGCCCCCAATTAGAAGGCACCAGAAATTGATACAAAATGGGAGGAAAGGAAGAAAACAATCATGGTTCCTGGGAAGGACCATGGACAGACTAGGCTCATAGCCATATCTAGACCTTGCTCACGTTGGTTTCTCTTTAGGGGAGGGCCCCTTCCCACTTCTTACCTGTTCTTATCATTTTTCAAATCACCTGTTGGGTTTTATGGCCTCCATGAAGCCCTTGTGACTCTTTCTGGATTCACCCCTTCTTCTCCTCTCTGAAATCCCATAGCATTTATACACCTGGCTTCCACAATCTTGGTCTTTGTTACATACTCTTTTATGTGCTTGTTGGACTCATTTCCCAAGCTGGATTTTAAGCTCCTTAGGGACAGCGACTTGTAAAATGTAAATGGAGCACTGGAGACACAGGAGGAGTTTGAGAAATACTTGTTGAATGATTCTCTGATTTTTGTACACCTTGGGTGGGAAATTATAGAATTTTAAGGTACTTATCCAGAAGAAGACAACCTTTCATGAAAAGTTCCTTAAGGTCCTAAATTTACTTGCTTTGTTCTCAAAAGGACAAACTTCTTTTTTTCTGTTTCCCTTAGAGCAGCACCATATTAGTGACTTTCTCAACCTATTGCTAGAGTTGGAGAAGAAAAAGGAGTCCAGTGAAAACTCTAGAGGTGGGAAGTGTTTAATATGCCGGAAAGAGAGGGCTTTGGATGTTTGTCCATTTTCTATAGTCATGGAGCTCAACAAAGTTTACCATTAGTATAGGAATCTTTTAGCTCTTGGATGGAAAAATCTCTTTCCTGTAAAACTTCATGGAATTTCTGCTCCTGGCAGAGGCAACAGTTATTCATTGCAGATCTTGGACACGGTTGTCCAAATGGGCACCAAATAAAGCAAGAAAAAAAGAGGCTCAATTACATATTTTAAAATTATTTTTGGTTCCAGGTGATGGACTGGGCAGGCTGAGACTGGTACTGACAAGTCTAACCCTTTACTCAGACCCAGGGGATAGTTTTTGATCTAAAAACCTTGTCCTCCAAACAGGCTGCCCAGGAAACAAAGGCAAGTCCAAGACCTTACTTCATATTCTGGATTACCACACACTCCACCTGCATCTCTATTTTGCCCAGTGATGGCTTTAGTCTTTTTAATTTGAGCTTCTGTGTAGGACCTGTTGGAGATTGGGATTGAATATTTGAATATAGGTCCTCTTCTCTGGATGGTTTTGGCTTGTCTGCCCCCTTTCAATCACCTGGGCTTGGTCGAGTGACAAACATGTACTCATAGGAATACATCTTGGGTCAGAAAAATCCTTTTGTTCTAAGGGACTCTGAAGTGAGAAGCGGACTCTCTGGGAAGAATCTCCAATTAGGTCAGTAATTTTGACTAAGCTTCCACTATAATAACAATTAACATTTATTGAGCACTTACTACTGGTCAGGCCTTCCGCCAAGCACTCTACATAATCATTTCATTTAATACTCACAATACTGCTAAGACATGTAAATTATTACTTTTCTAATTTTACAGATTAGGAAATCGAGGCACCTAGGAGCTAAATAACTCCGTCTAAGTTGCAAAACTGGTCGACAGCAAAACTGATCTCCCAAATCCCCCTCTGCCTCAAATCTCCCCTTTCAGTCTTCTTCCTGTCAACTGAGGGCAACTCCATCCTTTCAATTACTTAGGCCAAAGCCCTTGGGGTCATTTTTAAAAAAATTTTTTTATTAAAGTATAGTTGATTTACAATGTTGTGTTAGTTTCTGGTGTACAGCACAGTGATTCAGTATCATATCTATCTATCTATCTTCTTTTTCATATTCTTTTCCATTATGATTTATTATAGGATATTGAATTTAGTTCCCTGCACTATACAGTAGGACCTTGTTATTTATCTATTTTATATACAGTAGTTTGTATCTGCTAATCCCAAACTCCTAATTTACCCCTCCCACACCCTTTCCCCTTTGGTAACCATAAATTTGTTTTTTATGTCTGTGAGTCTGTTTCTGTTTTGTAAGTAAATTCATTTGTACCAGATTTTAGATTCCACATATAAGTGATATCATATGGTATCTGTCTTTTTCTTTCTGACTTCCTTCACTTAGTATGATAATCTCTAGGTCCATCCATGTTGCTGCAAATGGTATTACTTCATTCTTTTTACAGCTGAGTAATATTCCATTGTGTATATATATATATATATATATATATATATATATATATATATATATCACTTCTTCTTTATCCATTCATCTCTTGATGGACATTTAGGTTGCTTCCATGTCTTGACTATTGTAAATAGTGCTGCGCTGAACATTGGGGTGCATGTATCTTTTCCAAGTATGGTTTTCTCCAGGTATATACCCGGGAGTGGGATTGCTGGATCATATGGCGACTCTATTTTTAGTTCTTTACGGAATCTCCATACTGTTTTCCATAGTGGCTGCACCTTGGGGCCATTCTTGATTCCTCTCCTCTCAAGCCCTATGTCTAATGCTTTGGGAAATAAGTTAGCTTTGCCTTTAAGACACATCTGACCTCTTCTCTCATTGCCACTGCTCCCTTCTGAGTCAAGCCACCATCATCACTTTTGCCTGAAATATTGCCGTAACCCTGCTAACTAGTCATGGTTCTTCCATCCTTGTCTTCCCACGGGCTGTTCCAGCAGCCGAGTGATCTTTCAAGTGTAAGTCAGATTGTGTTGTGCCTCTGCAAAGGCTGAAGTTCTCATAAGACCCTCCACTCTCCATCCCATAACCTCACCGCCTACTGCTCGCCTCACTCACTCTCTCCCAGTGACTGACCACTTTCTTCCTTGTACACACCAGGCGACCCTGGTTTGTGTGCTCTGAGCACTGGGGCTCAGTGTTTGGCGTGTTCTTTCCCCAGGTGCCTCACAGTTAACTTCAAAGTCTCTATTCAGATGCCACCTTCTCAATGTATCTCTATTTAAAATTTGAACTCACTCAAGCAGTACCTCTTACTCTGCTCTATTTTTTCTATAGCCTATATTATTTCTTAACATAGTGTGCGATTCATTTGTTACGTCCATTGTTCACTGTCTGCCTTCTCTCCCCGCATCCCTGCGAGATAAGAGATTTTTGTCTTGTTGTGTCCTGATGTATCCCGAGCACCCAGGGCAGTGCCTATCTGGCACATTGTCCATAATCAGTGAAAACTTGTTGAATAAATGAGTGAATGGACCTGGATCTCAAATCTTAGGGTGCTTATAATTTTGTTGTAGACACACAGCATTCTCAAGCGACAGGGCAATAATGCAGAAGACGTTATGAGGTGGTACCAGTCAAGGGTCAGTTGAACAGAAAACCTAGTGACTTGCACTCAGATGAAGGAGATGGGAGACGTAAGTGCAGGTTGGAGTGAGCTGGGAAGACATAAGAGGGACTTTACCAGGAGTTCTTTTCCTTTTGGGGTACATTAGTGGGGACACCCTTTCTTCTTGGTTTAGAGGTCCAGAACTTAAATTTGTAGTCCTGCTTCTGCCCCACCACACGCTTGGCCCCAAGATATTTCCCCTTCCCACCTCCCTGCCCTTGCGGCCTCGGGGCATAGCTGTTTCTCTGGTCTGGTCAGACATAATGAGAAATACAGGCCCAAACTGTTGGATCATTCAAAAGCAGGGAGGAATCTGGAATGGAGTTATTAGATTTGGGGTATTTTAATCATTTCCTGCAGGTTGGCAGTTTCCAAAAGGGTCAATTTCTAAAAGAATCAGGCAGGGTACGCTTGGAGAAAGTTCACTGCTCTTGAATCCAGTTTTCATATTTGGTCTCCAGATTTGACATTCCACTGAGGCATGCCTGAGACACAGACATTTCTCAGTGGTGACATGTCTCTGTGACAACCCTAGTCTCTTACTTTGGTCCAGTAAAACTTTTCCATTGTCTGTACCCATTGCACTGGCTTACCCTGCTTTCAAGAAAACTGGTTGGTTCCTAACATAGGATGGAAAGTGTGTGTGTGTGTGTGTGTGTGTGTGTGTGTGTGTAGGGGAAGGCAGGGGAGCTGGGAGGGTGTGCTGTCCATTGTGAGGCCTGGTCTCCTGCTCATCTGTGAGACAACTCATTTTTCCCTTGTCTGGCTCCAGTGCCTGTCTGCTCTCTCTCGTCCACCTGGATGGTGTGAAGGACACAAACCCCAGTCACCGAGGGGTTCTAACGACATGCCCTCCAAAGGCCAGCCAGGAAGTGACCATGGTATCTGCCTAAGCTGACCATCCGGCCAAAACACATTTGTCTCTAGAGTGAGCTCATGGGAAAAGCGCACTTGGTTATAGAAACTGAATATTCAGACAAAGATTCTTTCAGAAATGTTCATATTAGGGGTTGAGACCTGTATATGAGCTAACCAAGTCCCGACTGCCCTCTGACGGGCTGGGCTCCAAGACACTGACCGTGGGAGCAACTACACGGGCTGAAGGGTTCCCAGCCATAGCTGCACAGAAGACCCTCCCAAGGGGGCCCTGAATCCACCAAAGCTGGGACCCACTCCAGAGACTTTGTTTCAATTGGTCTGGCATGAGGTCAGGGCACCCATATTTTTTAAAAGCTCTCCAGGTGATCTTATGTGTAGTCAGAGATGAATGTTACCTGCCACGAAGGATCCAGAGACGGGGCATCTGAGGAGCTGGTAGAGGATACAGTCCACACTCTGCCTCACAACCCCTATGTCATAGGGCCCCTCCCTGCTTCTTTCCTATTTCATGAATTTTCCATTTTCTCCTGGATTATTTCCACAATCATATCAACAAGCTGCAATTTCTTCCATTCTGAATAAAAGCCTCTCTTTATACTCCACTTCTTCCTTCAGTTATTGCCCCATTTTCTTGCTTCCTTTTAGAGGAGAAACTCCCTAAGATGTGTTTCCTATATATACCGTCCAATTTTTTTCTATGCATTTTCTCCCAGACCCAGTCCATCCAGGCATCCCCACTCAATACTGTACAGACCCTGGTCCCAGCTTGCCATCTGGTTGTGAAAGTGGGTCCAGGTCTCACCCTCAGGAACAGAAATGGGGAACCCGGGGAAGTACAGGCATTCTTGATACACTCGTGATATGTGTACAGCCCCCGATGCAGCCCACGGCTGGCCTAGCAGTGCCAGGGTCAAAGTTCAATGAACAGAAGGCAGAACTGGTAAAAGAAACTTGCCAGGGAGACGGTAATGCCAATGAAGTTCTCAGTAAAGGGAAAGGTGATGACTTACACAGTGTGTGGTGGTGATGATGACAGAACTGGAGATGAAGGAGAGGCCGTCATTCATGCTGACCTGAAGCGCGGCTTTCCTGCAATGACATGGGAACCAAGGATACTCAGCATGTGGGCAAGGAGCAAGGGGCCGAGAGCAGGACACACAGGTCCCCCGAGGGCTCTGCTCTGAACTACCCATGGGACTGTAGTCTCTTCCTCTGGGGGCCTGAGCTGTCTCATTTGTAAAATGTGGAGGATGGTCTCCAGGGCCCATCCACCTCTAACATTCTAGAGAGACGTCTGGATACACCTGGCTGGTGTATCAAGGCAGCGTATCCAGCCCTTCTTACGTTGTGGAGAATTGCATTGAATGGGCAGAGCCTGCTCCCATTTAATTGACTTGTCCCATTGTAGTACGAAGAAGTATTCTTAAAAGATGGTTCAAATCAGTGGGGGATAAACTGGTCAAGCTAGAAACTCTATTGTTATCTGGACTCTCAGTGAGCAGATTCTGATGGCCATGGTTTTGTTGCTACCCAGCCAACTCACAGAGGTACAGCAGTAAATGAACTAATTTGCCTTCTATTTCCTCCCATCTATAAGATGCTCACTGAAGCGCAAGCTTGCATTCTGCAGCATGGACACGGGGCTAGTTTGTGGAATCAGTGGTATCACAGGTTGAGGTCAGGCAACCAGAGTTGGAAGCTTTGTAATTTGAACAAATGACTGAAAGCAGAATTCAGATGAGCAAGTTTCGCATTCTTCCTTAAAGCCTCCGTTCTGTCTTCAGCCTATTATAGATGTGTTTACAGAGAGGCTAGTTTGTGCTCTTTCACAAACATCGCCTCTCTGTTTCCCCGCATATTTCTTTTCTTGCTCAGGGTGCTAATTCTCTCCCTCCTCTTGAATATTTTGATCTCATCTCATCAGCATTTACTATAACTGCACCATCGCAAGATTTTCTCCATAAATTAGTTCAGGGAACCTCGGGCCGCCTGGCTGAATACATGGTGCTCTGGAGAGACACTGAGGAAGGAACACTGCACGTGGCCTCAGAGGGGTCTGAACGTGGGGTCTTGAACCAGTCGTGGACCCACTTATCCTTTTTGAGCTTCCTTTCTGAGTTTCTTTATCTCTAAGAAAGGATATAATCATCTAGAAGGGCAATTATGATGACAGGGTGAGGTTATGATATGAGAGTGCTTTGGGAAGCATGAGAGCTTTCTAGAAATGTAGCTGTGATTAAGCCAGACAGACCTTGTTTTGAACCCATACTCTTCCACTTATTGCTGTGTGACCTTCGGGAAAGCTACTTAAATTCTCTCAGCTACAGATTTCACATCTGTAAAACTGGGATGGTGTGTGTCTGGTTCATGGGGCTCTTGGGAGGATAAAGGGAGGTACCCTTTGTGAAATGTTTACCCTGGTGTCTGGCTCACTGCAAAGCATCGGCACCATTACCATTATGTGGAGGAGTCTAGAGAAAGGCTCCATAATGACAATGAAGAGAGACTCTTTCTCCTCCTTTTGTCCCCTCTACCTCCTTTCTCCTCCCTGGCTGTGGGGTTTAGCTGCTGGTGGAAACTTACATGCCAACTTCCTTTAAGATAGGCGCTGGACACAGCAAATAAGTATCTTCCACAGTGAAGGGCTTCTCATCTGTAAAAAGGAAGTCACTGGATTAAGAGGAGTGAGGCAAGTTTATAATTTCATATCCAGTGCTTCCTACAGACCATCAACCAAGTCCTGGGAGACACTGGAAAAGCAGTAATGTTTTGAAATATAAACTCATCTTAAGCTGTAAAATCCACTAGAGTGAACCCAAGGTCTTCTGCCTGAATACCACTCGTCTCTGACCCTGTATGTCCAGTGGAGTCAAGCAGTGAGCAAATAGAGGGTGAGTTCTTACCATAGACCAGGCATCCTTGAGGGGAAATGAGAAGGTAATAGACTGATACTTGGGGAGTATCAGGTCTAAGTCTAGTTTGAGAGAGAAGCCATAGTCACGGGAAAAGTTTGCTGACTCAGCTATTGGCTATTGTTTATAATAGCCAAGACCCGGAAGCAACCTAAGTGTCCATCTACAGATGAATGGGTAAAGAAAATAGGGCATATATATGTAGAATGGAATACTATTTAGCCACAAAAAGTGGAAATCTTGCCACTTGTGACAACTTGGGTAGACCTTGATGGCATTATGCTAAGTAAAACAAGTCAGACAGTCAAAGACAAATACCGTATAATCTCACTTATATGTGGAATCTAAAAAAGAAAAAAAACACAACTCATAGATACAGAGAACAGATTGGTAGTTGCCAGGGGCAGGGGCCGGGGGTGGGGTGCGTGAAATGGGTGAGATGGTCAAAAGGTACAAACTTCCAGGTATAAAATAAATAAGTCATGGGGATGTAATGTACAGCATGATTTGGAAGTTTTTAAGAATGAATCTTAAAAGTTCTTTTCATATGAAAAAAATTATAACTATGTGTGGTGATGGATGTCAACTAGATTTATTGTGGTGATCATTTCGCAATATATACAAATATTGAATCGTTATGTTGTACACCTGAGACTAATATAATGTTATACGTCAATTATATCTCAATTAAAAAAAAGTTTGCTGACAGATACAAGTAGCTAAGCCAAAATACGGTTTGGCTTCAGAAGACAGAGTAGCCTCCTTTAGGTGGGTGACACGATGAGGTCACAGGGAATACAAAACATGAACTGCGCTTCAGCGGAGAGATGGGGAAGAGGCATTCTTGGTGGGAGGAATGGCATCAGCAAAGACAGAGCAAACAGAAGGGTTGTCCCGGGGTAGGACGTAAGGAGGATTTGAAAAGATCAGTATAGGAAAATGTGTGCTCCAAGTTCTTCGAGTTAAGACTGAGGGATTTGGACCTAGGCCTATGATTGGCTATGAAAAGAGCTTTGGAGGTTTTTGGAGAAAAACTTGGAGTGATGATTTTGGAAGTTTTAGCAAATGTAGCTGTGAAAGATGGATTAGAGTGGGGGGAATCTGGAGGTGGAGGAGTTCTTTTTCTTATCCTAATGGATGTCCGGGGAAAAGCTTAAGCAGTTTTAATCTTGAACTCCTTCAAAACTTCACTGTGTCCCAGATTCTGGGGCCAGAAGCAGGGCTGAGAAGTTACTACGCTCAGCATATGGTAGTCATTCCTTCATGACTCAACATTTACTGGGTGCATGCTCTGTTCAAAAGATTGTGGTAGGACCTGTACGTGATATGAAGATGAATAATATGTGTTCCTTTAATCAAGCTGTGAATACAAATACCTAGAAGACAGAAAGGAAGCCTTTCCATATGTAATGGAAGGATGCCATGCTGTTGTTGGTACGTGATATGAAACTGATGTCTCTAATGATATTTGAATGTGGGCCACTAAACACTTGCCTGAGTGGAGATGAGGAAGCCTCATACCCTCCATGCCTGGATTTAAGGACCAGAGCCACATGGGATGGGAGTTGGAGGACACATCTGAGTTCTAAGCACTGTGTCTCCATGGAAGGAGGATGAAGAGGATGGCCAATTACAGTCTCCCCTGATGTCTCGGGAGAACTTCAAGTGGTGAAAAGTTAGGGAGGTTATTTCAGGTCATTCACTCATTCACTCAACAAATATTTATTCAAGGCCTACTATGAGCTAGAGACACAGGCTTTGAGAAGAGAAACAGTCTCTGCTTTTCATGACACTGCAGGGGAGATAGTTATTAAACACATTCAGTTATTTTTGAAGAAGTAAAAATATTACTTTGGTACGCGGGCCTCTCACTGTTGGGGCCTCTCCCGTTGCGGAGCACAGGCTCCGGACGCGCAGGCCCAGCGGCCACGGCTCACGGGCCCAGCCGCTCTGCGGCATGTGGGATCTTCCCGGACCGGGGCACGAACCCGTGTCCCCTGCATCAGCAGGCGGACTCTCAACCACTGCGCCACCAGGGAAGCCCCATTTTTTAAATCTTAGTCTTTAGTACAAGACTTTTTTTTAATTGAAGGAGAGTGGATTTACCATACTATATTAATTTCAGGTGTGTAACATAGTGATTCAATACTTTTATATATTATACTCCATTTAAAGTTATTACAAAATAATGGCTATATTTCCCTGTGCTGTACAACATATCCTTGTTGCTTATTTAAACATATTCATTTTTATTAAAAAACATATTCTCTTGAATGTCTACCATGTGCCAGGCATTGTGCTAGGCCTGGAAGTGAACACAACAAACGAAGCACTGCAGTTTTTTTTTCGTTTAATGGCCACTGTTTTAGTTATCTATTGGATTTAGGGAATGTGGGCAGGCCTTATGCCCTGGGGACATCAGACATTGAACTTAGCTAATAATAAGTGGCATTTATTTCCTGTTATTCCTTGGGTGTGTAGCCTAAGGAGAAGGGATAGTTAGCAGAACAAAATGCAGGCACTCAGGCCCTCCAGGCAAATGCCACCCACTACATCAAAACTTCATTTAGAATTCTAATAAGAATGAGTACCCCTGGGCTTCCCTGGTGGCACAGTGGTTGAGAGTCTGCCTGCTGATGCAGGGGACACAGGTTCGTGCCCCTGTCCGGGAAGATCCCACATGTCGCGGAGCGGCTGGGCCCGTGAGCCATGGCTGCTGAGCCTGCGCGTCTAGAGCCTGTGCTCCGCAACGGGAGAGGCCACAACAGTGAGAGGCCCGCGTACCACAAAAAAAAAAAAAAAAAAAGAATGAGTACCCCTGTTTGAGTGAGGTGAACAGAGAAAATGAGGGAGGGCTTCACATAGGAAATAACATGAACGTTGGGTTTTGATGGGTGAATAGGAGTTCTTGAGGAAGAGAGTTCATGAGGAAAGCACAACAAAGCAGAAAAAATGCTGTTATTACACAAATTACTATTTAATTAAATTATCATGAGCACAAAGAAGGAAAAGCAGGGGGCTTGCTCTCATATGGGAAGTCAGGAAATATTTCCCTGAGGAAAGGCTCTGTGAGCTGAGACCTAAGGCTGGGTGGAGAGGAGATGGGGTGGGAGAGCACTGGAGCTGCATAGATCCTGGAGCAGGAAGGAGCCCAGGTCTTCCGGGAGCTAACAGAAGGCTGACAAGGCTGTTGAATTTCAGTGAGACAGTGGCTCAAAATGAGGCTAGAAAAGGCAGCAGGACCAGATGACCAAGGCCTTGCGGGTCATGGTGGGGCTTTTGGGACTTTTCCTAAATGTAACAGGAAGCTACTGGAGGTTCCCCTCATATTTAGAACGAGCACTGGCAGATTATGGAATGTTGCCAGAATAGTGAGTGTATGTTGAGTACAGTCATGAAGCTTATGAGGACAGTGGCAGATCACACAGTGCCTGAACCGAGCATTATTGTCTTCAAGATGTTTTCCCATCTACGATGGCAATAACGACAGTGAGACTAGCTGGGGCATGTGTGTCGGTGCTCTCAAGGACATCATACACATCACGTCATCTAGTGTAACCTTCTAGCAGTGCTATCAGGGAAGGATGTCATTCCCTTCATTTAACAGACGTAGGTGGAGACACTTGCCCAGCGTTACACAGGGGAGCTTGGATCAGAACCCGGGCAGTCTGGCTGCCACCTCTTGATGACAGGCATGCTTGATCTCCTCTCACTACAACCTTACGAACCAAGGCAAGGCAGGGCTCACTGGGCTCATTTTCCAGATGCAAAAAGGAGGCTCAGAGAGGCCACAGTAACCCCTGATTGCACAGCGTGTCAGAGGCAAAGCCAGGACTAGAACTGGATTCTCCAGTATTCTCACCAAGAGCCTCCCTGTTCCAGGAAAGGCTCGTATTAGAGGATAAACCAAACTCGGGACAGGCGTGGCTGATGACAACCTATATTTACTTTCTCTTGGTGCTGCAAATGCTCTAGTAATACTTGGGAGTGCAGATCCCTGCCCACGGAGCCCGCCCACGGAGTCACAGGCCGGCCACGGCGCGGCCACAGGAGGCCTCGTGACTCCTGACTGCATTCTGCGGGCGGAGCTGAAGGGGGCGCGCCGCAGCCACGCACCGGGGCCCAGGCTCCCTCCCGGGCTCTCTCTCTGAGCAGCTCCTCTCCTCCCTACATCGCAACAGGAAAGGGAGGGAGAGCCCGAGGTTGGCTCGGTTAGCCTAGGTCAGGTGGACCGCTTCTCACTTGCCCCCTCCTTTCATTTTCCTTTCCTGCCTGGGAGAGCAGCTATTTCTGGAGCAAAGCAGACGAGACCCTCGCTGGGAGGACGGAGGAGACGCGGCCGAGGCCGTAGCACCAGCTCGACACGGCGTCCCATCAGTTCCTCAGCCTCCCAGGCTGTGGGCCTGCTCTGGGGAGCTGGCATTTTCGGGTCTGAGAGGGACTGTTTGGTTTGGAGCGTGTTCCACTTTACCACAAAAATGAGTGACTTTTTTCCCCCTCTTTCTCTCTAAACAAAGGAGGGCCATTTGGTTTCCATAACTTTCATCATCTGACTCTTTCCTGGAACATCCACTTGGGAAGCAGGGCCCAAAGCCTTCCTCCTCGGCTGGGCCACATTTGGCTCAGGGGCCATGCCAACCTCATGGCCACCTCTGCCAAAGCCAGTGGTGTGGTGACATTTATGGGGTCATCATCGTCTGGAGGGCCTCAGTCCTCTGTCCACCGGTGGCCATTACACTGCTCGTTAGCACTGGGTGGGCGAGGAAAATGGACGCCGGGAGCTGGGAGGAAATTAGGGAGGGGCGGGAGTTCGAAACTAGACCTTCAGGGAATTTTTAGATGATCTATAAATATCAATGTCCTTGCCTTTTGCCAAAGGTAGTTCCGAATTCAGTGTATACCTACGACATAGGTGAATCCAAAGCATCTGTCTTACAAGAGTCTGATAATCGAACACAGCTTGATTTAAATCAGGATCTGGGGATCAACGAGTGTCCTTACACCAAAACACCAGACACCCAGGCTTGGGATCTCAGCATCCCTGAGGATGAGGACAAGGGGCACAGGGCCCGGTAGACTCCAGAGTCAAACAGATGCAGGTTCATATCCCAGGTCCTCTTACTAGTGTGTGACTGGGGACAAGTTCCTCGGCTGTGAACGTGATGCTATCATTGTGCGGGGTGGTGTGGGGAGTGAGAGAAAGTGCGTGGAAGTATGTTACTGGGCACTTAATGAACATTTACTAAACGTTACTCCACATTAGTACACGGGTATCCAAGCCTTTGAAACAGACAGTGAATGTGTGGTTTAAAATCAGAGGAACTGAAAATTAAACATTTCAAAACGTCTAATTGCTTGATTACATTGTTCTGTCAAACATCTTTTTAGGCATTAGTGATAGGGATAGAATAGTTAGTTAAATTAAATAGTTAGTTAGAAATCCTACTAGGGTATTGAAGATAGAAAGGGAATTTTAAGGGAGTCTGGGAGCCTGTTGTAAGCTACTGACCACTCAAGAAAAGAATCCAGTAACCTAGCAACAATCTACACTATCTTGAAGGAAGACCAGGCACATTCAAGCCACAAACCCTGAAAGTTAAAACACAAGACAATAGATATGGAGTCTGAATCTTGTTACTCGAAGTCAAGCGGTTAATGGTCTTTGAAGAGTAGCATTTTTGCATGTGGCCAAGAAAGGCTGAAAGGGGAAAGAAACTAGGTGAAAGGGGACATTATACGGAAACCTGAAATGAATTACCATATTTTAGTATATGTCACCACCCTTTTGCTAATATACATATGATTTAAATAGCTCCATAACAGTTCTGGTTAAACCATATAGAGTAAGGAGGTACTAATGATGTAAATAAGGAAGGTTTTTTGCGGTACACGGGCCTCTCACTGTTGTGGCCTCTCCTGTTGCGGAGCGCAGGCTCTGGACACGCAGGCTCAGCGGCCATGGCTCACGGGCCTAGCCGCTCCGCAGCATGTGGGATCTTCCCGGACGGGGACAAGAACCCGTGTCCCCTGCATCGGCAGGCGGACTCTCAACCACTGCGCCACCAGGGAAGCCCCCCACTATTTCTTTGATTATAAAAATGTAGCCCTCTTTGTTCTCAGGGCTGCACTCCCTTGCCTGCCCACCTGTGTCTCTCACAAGCCCCCAGTGCTAATAAACTCACTCTTTGCCTGCCACTTTGCCTCACGCTGAATTCTTTCTGCGACGAGACAAAAGAACCTCAGCTTCAGTAAGTCCTGACGCCAGGTGAGCAGTTTCAATTAAAAGACAGTGGGTTCAAGTCACCTCCTAAGTCAGAGATTGTGGGTTCAAATCCCAGTCTGAGTTTTGGCTGGGTTTTGAGCCCCATCCAAGAAGGATTGTGCTCTCATTAGGAATTCCTGGGAAAATGAAACGTTTTAGTGAATGTGTGTGTGTACATAGGTACATACACACAGGCTATTGTATCTACACGTACACACACATACATCTATATCTACACATACATCTATATGTATCTGTATTTATTCTATACTGATTTTGTGTAACACTATATACCCATGGTCTCATCTGACATTATTATTATTAATTTACAATTTGGGAAACTGAGGCTCAGAGAAGTTGGTTAATTGAGTTAGTATTGCACACTAATAAAAGAGCTGGAAATCGAGCCCAGGTTTTGTTGAAATGACTTGCCCATGGTCAACCCAGCTAGTTTTTTTTTTACAGATATAATTTAAACTAGTTAGCCATTTTATATTGTCATAGTCTCACAGCTAGTCTTATGATGCAGCTTGAAGTATACCAGGAGCTGAGTCTGGCAGTTTCGGAGGCAAACGATCAAGATTCTCCACGGGTGAGGTTGGATAGCAGTAGGAGGCTTGTCTTCCACGAGAGGCAACCAGGGTTGAGAAGCTCTGTGATAAGGTTCCGCTGTCTTCAGAGAGATCCTGACCTACTGTAATGAACCCATGTTCCAGAACCATACATGCAAATGTGTACATTCCCAGGTTTTGATCTTGGATCAATGTAATTCTTTTCAGACTGGTGAAGAAGTTCCAGAATTCTTCCCTGCAGTTCATAACTGTCTAATGGATTTGGGATAAAACCAGGATTAAAATTTATTAGCTAATTCAAACACCAATCACAGTGGATTCTTTCACAGGGCTGATTAAATAACTGAAATCCTTTCCAAGTCTTGGCAGTCCTTTCTTGATATAAATATTTATTTCTGGCCAAAAGGACAAGAAAAATAACCCTTAGTCTTATCTAAGGGAGCTTGTTGAAACCCTCCCAAAGCTGATGTAAGCTCCAAAGAAGAGTTTACATTCCTACTGTGACAAAATAGTGGAGGTTAGGGACTGAATGAGCTCACCCTGCCCTTTCTCCACATCTCCCCTGGGTCTAGGGAGATTTTTGGGGCACCCCTGAGCCAAGTATAACTGTTCAGCACCAAATTATCAGCTGGTTGGGGAATGTGTCTCTGAATTAAGACAGAACAGACAAGCTAGAGTTAGAATGAATGTTTCTACCTTTTCACCGACTTGAACAGTAACCAGCTTTTTAAAAAGTTCGACTTTTAAGATACTGTGCAGAAACCTGAAATAAAATGGTACTCAGTAGGACTCCAAGTTGATGAAATTCAAGTTGGCTTGAGCTTTCTGGGGTCCTAGCCAGAAAGGAGGTGGTCGATTACTCTACGGGGACTCCTGCAATGAAAATTCACACACATGGGGGTCTTACTGCGAAGCTAAGTGGGATTCCATGGCTTAGAGTAGAAAGAAGCTAACATTTATCAGGCATGTCCTATGTGTCAGCCCCCAGGCTGGAAGGTTTTCATAGATGGCTGAGATCACAAGCCCAAGGATTCTTTTGCTAGAAGACCTTAAACTCTACGTAAGGGGACCAAGCAGAGATTTTGAAGGTGCAGAGGGTGGCTTCTACTTGGAAAGGCTGAACAGTGGTTCTGAGGTCAGAGCAATGAGAAACAAGAGTCGGCACAGAATGGGAAGAGCCGGTAGTGAAGCACAGGTGGGTGAGGCCAAGTTGGGAACAATCCTCAGAACATACACGTCCGCTGTAACGTCCTCTCAGGCCCAGCTGAAGCCAGAGGGGTGCCTTTAATATGGCGGAACCAAGCTGGCCACCATCGTTTTCCTCAGACACGACCCACACCTATCTATCCATTCGCTAGCCTGGAGTTGTTGCAAGGTTTCCTTGGAAGCCCTCACTGGCTAGTTGCTATGATATCAGGTGATGAGCTTGGTCAGCAGGCTCCAGGTAAGTTCCCCGGGCTATACGTGATTATTTCCCCAGCTCCTGTGTGTGTAGGTGTCCAGGATAGTCTTTTAGTTTCCCTCCATGTTCTCTGGGGCAGATTAGAGTAGGAACCATGAGCACATTAAGAGCCTGGGCCCTGGAGTCCCATCACAGCTTGCTACCTACTGGCTGTGTAACCCTCTCATAACCCAGAGTTCTCACCTATAAGATGGAATAATACTCATTTCATACTCAGCTCATTTAATGAGATGATATGATTAAATGCTCAACACTTAATAAGCGCTCGACAAACGTCAACTATTACTGCTAAAGTGGGGGTACTTCTGGGCTCATTGCCTGAGGCACCTGTAAACCACGAGATGTGAAGGTGTGTACAAACTGAGTAGGTCTTGCAGAACTTATCTACTGGGTTGTGTCAGGGCTACATGATGTAGGCGTGACAAGAAGAGAGTCATCTATCCTAATAGGATCTCTGGGTGTGTATGTCATGCAGTGATCCTCAAATGGGGGCAGTTTTGTCCTTCAGGGGATAACAGGCAATGTTTGAGACAGTTTTGGTTGTCAAACTGGGGGAGGAGGGCTACTGGCATCTAGTGAGTAGAGATCAGGGATGACACTAAGTATCTTACAACGCACAAGGCATCCCTCTCCCCTTCAACAAAAAATTGTCTGGTCCAAAATGTCGATAGTGCCGAGGTTAGACATCCCGGTATAATGTCTACCATGGCTTTACACCTTTCTTTGGCCCATTGTAGAGAGTTCTGTAGATAGTACTGGGTGGTTCACAGCCCACCCCCGAGAATTCTGGTAGAATGTCCAGAAAAGTTCAGAGGTGTTAAAAGATTATGAGCAGAGGAGGGAGAGGGAGTAACAACCTGAGGGCCGTTGGAAGACGCCTGGCTGGAGTAAGGAAGAGAGTGTTTCTTAGCAAAGTCTTCCATGCAGGCTTTGATGGGTCCAGGTTTGCCTAGTGGTAGGTGGCACCCGAGCCACCCTGCTGGGTGGAGCTTTGCAACTGAAATGGGGGCACTCCAGAAGTGGGACTTAGATCGCTGTTGAGGCTCCAAGCTGACGTGGGTAGGAAGGCTGTAGTCAGAGCACCTCACCTACAAATACCAGTAGAGGACAAAGAGCTGAGTGCAGTCTTAGAAAAAGATAAGTCGGTTAACTTGAGCATTGTGTACACGAGGACCAAGATTACGTCACGGCCCCAGAAGTAAAAGGTGAGGGACCATGCATGCACTTCCAGAGGAGAGCAGGGATGGGAGCCAGCAGCCCTGCTGGTCTCTGGATTGTCTTTTGGGCGCTTACACATTCCCCAGTCCCGCACAAGGCTGGACCTCTGTGGCTCTGGACCCACTAGCTTTAAGAACTGGTCTTTAGCACAGCTAGTTGGACTTCTCAGGATATAAACTGCTTTCTTCTCATATTTACTGCTATTTTCAGTAATTATAAAAGTAATACACAGTGAGTGTGAGAAGTCTGAGAAATACAGAGACGTATATCCCTGGTGGTGCAGTAGTTAAGAATCCGCCTGCCAATGCAGGGGACACGGGTTCGAGCCCTGGTCTGGGAAGATCCCACTTGCTGCGGAGCAACTAAGCCCGTGCACCACAACTACGGAGCCCACATGCCACAACTACTGAAGCCCATGAGCCTAGAGCTCGTGCTCTGCAACAAGAGAAGCTACCGCAATGAGAAGCCCGAGCACCGCAACGAAGAGTAGTCCCCACTCGCCGTAACTGGAGAAAGCCCGCATGCAGGAACAAAGACCCAACGCAGCCAAAAATAAATAAAGTTTAAAAAAAGAATAGGGCTTCCCTGGTGGCGCAGTGGTTGAGAATCTGCCTGCTAATGCAGGGGACACGGGTTCGAGCCCTGGTCTGGGAGGATCCCACATGCCGCGGAGCAACTAGGCCCGGGAGCCACAACTACTGAGCCTGCGCGTCTGGAGCCTGTGCTCCGCAACAAGAGAGGCCGCTATAGTGAGAGGCCCGCGCACCGCGGTGAAGAGTGGCCCTCGCTTGCCACAACTAGAGAAAACCCTCGCACAGAAACGAAGACGCAACACAGCAAAAATAAATTAATTAATTAATAAACTCCTACCCCCAACATCTTCTTTAAAAAAAAAAAAAAAGAATAAAAAGAATGAAAATCCTTGGTAATCCTAACTTCCAGTGATAAACATTGTTAGTGCTATTTCAGAATTTTTTCTATGCATATTATTTTTCACATGATTGGAATCATACTACGCATAATGCTGTGGTATTTGGCATCATCTCTATCCAAAGTTAATAGGGACAGATTTAGGTATTGCAAGAAAACCGAATGAAGATAATGGGGCTCGGGGCTCTTGCAAAATATTTCCTCCTCTCAATAAATCTAGACCAAAAAATTCTTGACTGTTGACATTTACAAAACTTACAAATTATCTTCTAAGCAAAGCATCAACTTTTAAAACATTTGTGAGCTTGAGGTAAGAAAAGCGGTGCCCTTGAGACAGCTGTAATTTGCTAAGAAGAAATATATTTTTTAAAGCTTTGTTTTCACTTGGTTGAAGACAATTCAGGATTCATGCACAAGGTATGTGTCTCCTGACATACGAAGTCTTTCAGCTATGCACAGTTAGGTTTGGAAGGGTTCACCTTTGGAATTGGGATTGAGTGGCAAGTCTACTAAAATGGCTAAAGCCTTCCACAGGATCATGGCCATGAACTATGGCAAACACTGACCGTTCTTAAAGAACGCAGACCTATACAGAATCTTAGAGAAGCGGTGGGAAGGAGACCCCAGGCACACACTTGAGTAACAGTGGACGCCACTAAGTTGCTGTGGTATGCAGATTAGGAGACACCTAATCTTCCTTTCCCTCAGCAACACCCAACATTTCCTCTAAGTGAATGTTGAGCAAATATTTAAAGAATGTCAGTTTGAAGGGGGCACAGGTTATTAGCCTGCCTGGGGTTCCCAGGAGTCTGGCCCATCTCTATGTTAACCACTCTTTCTTCCACCATCCTACTGTAGTGACAGAGGAGCAGTATGGCATGAGGAAAGACATCATCACAAAAGTCCAGTCATCTGGTGCAGAATAGAGGGGGTGCCAACTTCCTCTATCAGGACAACAGGGCTGGGATAACAGCAGTTTCAGGGAAGTCCACAAGCAAATCTCTCCTCCAACAAATGCTTCAAAGAAGACCACTGTGTGCCAGAGTCCACAGGCAGCTCACAATTTTCATTTGGAAGCAACTGCACACTTGGTAGAACAGGGGCAAAGTCAAGTTTGACTGTCTTACCAGGCACTGCTGCAGTTAACTTTGGACTGTGTCAACTTGCCCTTGGAAGAAGCTCTTTTGCCCCTGAATGAAAATCTTTACCAGTTAGATACTTCTGGTGGCAACTTCTCTTTTATCCCCACCCCATCCCAGATTCCTGGGGGTTTTATCTGACCAAGCGAAAGTGCAGTAAATTTCCACTTATCTATATTTTTGTCTGGATCTGAAAGATAGAAACATGGACTAACACAGTCTTGGCAGGAGCCACTTCAGAAGCAACTGGGTGAGACCCAAACTCCCTCTGAAAGCAGGGGCAAAAGGGAAACATGGGCAGATACATGAAAGCCCGTGAAGTTTAAGAAAGAAGGACCATTTGGGGAACCAGAAGAGGTCGCTTCCCTGTGATCACACAGTCAGCTGCATATACTGACTTTTTAAAGCCTGGGCTCTTTGTTCTCTGGTCCAGGGCTTTTTTTCTTGAACCAGAGTTTAAGTCTTGACTCTCTAACATGCTCTGTGGCCTTGGGTAAATAGCTAAATCTCTCTGAGCTGAGGTTTCCTGTCTATACTATGAGGGGGAGCAGCGAAAATCAGGGCCTGCAACTCGGCACACATCAGAGTGATGTGGGCCTTCGGAATCAGGGGACCCAGGGACCCGTGGGGATCTGTGTTTAGGAAGCAATGTAGAGAAGCGGGCAAAAGCCTCCGGAGTAGACTGCCTGGGGTCCAAACTGCTTCCACCTCTGGCCATCTGGGTGACCTTGGGCACTTCATTTCTGAGTTTCAGTTCCCTTGTCAGCAAAATGGGGATACAAATAACTCCTCCCTCACTGGACTGCCGTGAGGATGAAATGAACTAGTTCAGGAACAGAACGGGGTAGGTGCTCAGCAATCAGTGGCTGCTGTCACTTGGATGAAGCTCCTGGGGGATTCTGATTAAGAATCATGAGACGAGATGCTCCTTTAGATCTCTTCATTCTGAGCTGCACAAAGTGACATTCTATCATCTTCATAAGACATCAACCCCCTACGAATGCATCCAAATTGCACTAAGTACCTTTTTCACCCACAGATGCAACACTCTAACCAGCGAGAAAGGAAACAATAGGCTCTTGTTTGGGAAGTTTGTGTTCTCCTTCCCTCTGCCCTCCTCCCCAACTGCCACCATAGGTGCACTTCAATGATCTCCTTAAGGGGCCCACAGCCCCCGAGGACCAGATGTTTTCTAAGATAAAGTATAGTTTCTGGATAACTGGACAGATTTTTAAAAACAAACACAATGGAAATCCTACATTCGAGTGAGCATTGTCTCTCATCCCCTTGGGAAGCGAGCCCCTCTTTGGAACTGTTAGAGCTGCTTTCATGACTAATGTTCAGTTTGAAAAAGATATCTTCAAAGGGGGCAACGTTTTATGCTTTGAGAGTGAACCAAAAGTAAACCAGAGCCATGCCTTGTGAATAAGACTGAAGATCAAGCTGAGAAACAAAATTTTGCATCAAAAAAGAAATGTGCCTATAAAACCAGGAAACTGATTTGTCACATGGCCTTTCAATTGAATTTTAGTAAGTTTGTTAAAAATCAGTTTCCTTTGTTTATAGTCGTACCTCATAATTTTCCATGCAACATCAGGATAGTCTAGCATGTTTTTCATTATTGTATTAGGAAAAACATTCATTTCTTATTTACTGTTCGTTAAAACGGATCATTTGTCAGCTCCTAACCCAGCGTCTCCTTTTTAGCATTCTAATCTCTCTACAAGTGGATTTCCAATTGAAAGTGGATCTTTCTTGGCACGATACACCGAATACTGGAGTAGGAAAAAGTGCATCCAGAATAAATAAAGTTTGTGTGAAGATTTCCAAGGTATTTTCTTGGCCAGGAGTGAGTTCAGCCTGGTGACTGGAGAACCAACCAAATGCTAAACTTAAGATGCGTGCTTGGCCTAAATAATTAACAAGAATTTTAAAGTTAAAATTTAAATAATGGTCGTGGTTTTTTTTTTTTCTTATGACGGAAGGGGCATAGGATCATAGAAAACCTAGAAAACTTAGATGAACAGAAAGAAGAAAGTAAAAACGAATAGTGGTCTCATTCAGAGGTAACTACTGTTAAAATCTGGTTGTGTGTCTTTCACGTTTCTCTCTCTCTCTGCATATAAATGTATGTGTCTAAAACAGGAATAGCATCAAGGCACTGTTTTGTAACTTATTTTTAACATGTGAAGCAGTATCGTTAACATCTTTCCCACGTAAGTAATTATTCATCTTTCCCCCAGTATTAATTATTTAAGGGTAAAGTATAATTTATATAACAAATTAACTACCGTTAAACATTTATGTTACCATTTAAATGTTTCCATTTGTTTACTTTCTTTCCTTCCTCTCCCTCCCTCCCTTCCTTTCTTGCTTCCATCCCAAATTCCTTCCTTCCTCCCTCCTCACCCCCTCCTCTCTGTCTCCTTTTTTCTTTTTGCCATCATAAGCAATATTATGATGAACATCTTGTAGCTGAGTCTTTGTTAACATTCTCAATCATTTCCTTTTGATGAAGTTGAAATTGAAATTCTGGGTCAAAGACTGTATAAAAGCAGTTGATTCATTTTAAGAATGGCCTTCCTGGGGAGTTCCCTGGTGGTCTAGTGGTTAGGATTTCAGGCTTTCACTGCCGGCGGCAGCGGAGGGGTTGGGCGGTTTGGGTTCAACCCCTGGTTGGGGAACCACGCAGCCAAAAAAAAAAAAAAAATTCCAAAAGATTCAATGGTCTCTCTCACCAATGATGAATGAAAACACTTTTTACTCTATATCTTTGCCCATATTGGGAATTGTATTTTTTGTTAATCTTTGCCAGTTTGATAGATTATTTTAATTTGTGTTTCTTTGATTACAGTGAGCATTTCCCACATGCTTATTTGCCATTATTTTTCTTGTAAATTTCCTTTTCATATCTTTTACCCATGGACGTGCTCACATTTTCTACTGATTTTAAGAGCTGTCTACATATTAAAGTTATTGATCCTTTGTTTGTTCTATGTCTTACAAATAATTTAGCATGTTTTCTGTTTCCCTTTAGATTTTTTGGAGGGGGGGAGGTTTAAAGAACTAAAAAATATGTACTCAAACCATTCAAATTTTCCTTCATGGTATCTTCTTTCAGTTATGCTTAAAAAGTCTTTCCCCACTGGAAAATTATGTAAATATTTATATTTGTTTCCTTCTAAAACTTCTATAGTTTCATGTTCACATTTAAATTTTTCATCTGGAATTTGTTTAGATGTAAGGTGTGAGATTAAAAATTGAACTGAATCATTTTTCTAAGAGGCTAGCCAGTTGTCTCAATACCATTTTTGAATAATCCACTCTTTTCCCACCGATAAGAAAGGTCATTTTATTTTATACTAAATTCACAGAAGTGCTTGGTTCTTTTTATGGACTTCGTTTTTCCTGTTCTGTTTGTTTTTCCTGTTCTGTTTGGTTTGCCTTTTGTGGCACCAGTCATACACTGTTTAAATTACTGCAGCTTTTTTATACATCTTAAAATCGGCTAGGGCAAGTTTCCACATTTTTCTTGGCTATTCTTAAATGTTTATTCTTCCATGTATGCACTTTAGAATTATTTTGTTAACTTCAAAAGTCCCATTGGACTTTTCATTGGGATTGTAGCAAAAGTAAATATTAATCTGAAGACAACCGGTATCTTTGCAATCCTCAATTGCCGCTCCATTGAATAATAGTGACAATGATAATGATAAATTAATATTAGCAGCCAACATTGATCGACTGCTTACTGCATGCTTGGCCCCGTTCTGAGCTCTAATTCTCACACTGAAACATCATAACAGTCCACCACAGGGGTGTTATTATTGCCATACTCATTTTACAGATAGAGAAATTGAGGCTTGGAGATGTTAAATACTGTAACTTGCCACGGTCACAAAGCTTTCAGACAGAAACAGGGTTCTTTTCCTGGGTGGTTCCAGTGTACGTTCTATGCCATGAGTCTATACTGCCTCTGTATTGACTTACATTTTCTTCATTTCCCTCACAGAGTTGTGTAATTTTCTTCCTATATGTCTCTACAAATTTCGTTAAATTAGTTCTTACCAGATCTTATATGTTGCTGCTGTATTTTTTCTGTGATGTTTGGTCATTGCTAGATCCTGGCAAAGCTATTGATTATTATAAGGGAGCTATTTATTTTGAAAT
Organism: Pseudorca crassidens; assembly: GCF_039906515.1. Taxonomy (NCBI): domain Eukaryota; kingdom Metazoa; phylum Chordata; class Mammalia; order Artiodactyla; family Delphinidae; genus Pseudorca; species Pseudorca crassidens. The sequence goes on from NC_090309.1 coordinate 32,935,751, forward strand.
CATCCAGTTTAATAACCTTCTTATTAGTGTAGTAGTCTGTTGATTCTCTTTTAGTTTTGCAGGACGACACAACCATCCTTTTAAAGTAATAACGTTTGGCTCCCGTTTCCTGTACTTACATCTCTCATTAGTTTTCTTGCATTACTGTAATACCCATAGCACTGTCTAATACAGTAGTCACTATCCACAGGTGGCTATTGACATTCAAGTTAATTAAAATTAAATGAATTTAAAAATTCAGTTCCTCAACTGCACTAGTCACTCTTCAAGTCCCCAGTAAGCCACATGTGGCTTGTGGCTACCATATTGGCTACATTTTAGAACATTTTCATTATCACAGAAAGTTCTATTGGACAGCACTGCTAAAACTTCCAGATTAATGTTAAATAATAATGGTGAAATGAGTTGTCCTGCTTTTTTCTTCCTAACTGTAAAGTTAATATCTCGATTTAGTGATTTACCATAAAATGATGTTGAGTTTTGAATTTAAATATCTGTATGTATTTTTTTATTATGTTAAAGAAGTCTTAACCTACTCCTAGTTTTCTAAAAGTATATATTTTAAAAATTTGGAATGGATAATGAACTTTAATGTCTTGTTGGCATCAAAAAATTTTGCTACGTGAGAGGCAAATTCCCCCTCATTCTCTAAAATTATCTTACTTATCCTGGTCCTTTTTAAATACATTGCTGGATTTTGTTTACCAATATTTTATTTATGTTTGTCATCAAAGAAACTGATTTCAAATATTTTCTACTACTAGTGTCTTGTCCAGTTTTTTTAAAAAATCAAGATTATATAATTTTCATAAAATGAATTAAAACCCTTTTTCTCTATTTCTTTTCTCTGGAAGAGTATGTATCAGATATGAGTCATCTGTCCCTTAAAGTCTGGTAAAACTTAGATGAAAAAAATCTGGGTCTGGTGCTTTAGTTGAGGGGTACGATTTTCTCATCTCTCTCTTCCAGTTCATGCATTTCATCTTCATCTGTGTCTAATCACACTCCTTAGTCTATCCATTAAGTTGTATTTCAGTGAATGAACTTCTTCAGCTCTAAAATTTACACTAGGTTCTCTGCAAATGTGCCTTTGTTGAATGTTCTTCCCCTTTGGTCTGTTTGATTTCTTCACACACTTTATTGCATTTTTTAATTGAAATTAGTTGATGTACAATATTATGTTTCAGGTGTACTACACAGTAATTTGACATTTTCATACACTATGAAATGAGCACCGTGATAAATCTAGTATCCATCTGTCCCCACACAAAGTCATTACAATATTATTAATCATATTCCTTCTGCTGTATATTAAATCCCTGTGGCTTATTTATTTTATAACTGGAGGTTTGTATTTCTTAACTCCCTTCACTTATTTCACCCCCACCCCCCAACCTCCCTCCTCTCTGGCAACCACCCATTATTTTCTCTGCATCTAGAAATCAGTTTTCATTTTGTTTTGGTTGTTTGTTGCTTCTACATCTTGGCTATAAATAATGCTGCAATGAACATTGGCATGCATATATCTTTTCAAATTAATGTTTTCTTCAGGTAAATACTCAGAAGTGAAATTGCTAGATCATATAGCAGTTCTATTTTTAAGTTTTTGAGGAACCTCCATACTGTCTTCCACAGTGGCTACACCAATTTACATTCCCACCAACAATGTACAAGGGTCCCCTTTTCTCCACATCCTTGCCAGCACTTTATCTTTTGATGATAGCCATTCTGACAGGTGTGAGGTAGTAACTCCTTGTGGTTTTGATTTGCTTTCCTCTGATGATTAGTGATGTTCAGCATCTTTTCATGTGCCTGTTGGCCATCTGTATGTCTTGTTTGGAAATATGTCTATTTAGATTCTCTGCCCATTTTTCAATTGGGATGTTTATTGTTTTTGATGTTGAGTTGTATGAGCTCTTCATATATTTTGAATATTAATCCCTTATCAGATATATAGTTTACAAATATCTTCTCCCATTCAGTAGGTGGCCTTTCCTTTTGCTGATAGTTTCCTTTGCTGTGTAAGAGCTTTTAGGTTGGTGTATTTGTTTATTTTTGCTTTTGTTTCCCTTGTGTGATGAGACAGATCCAAACAAATATTGCTAAGACAGACGTCAAAGAGAGTACTGCCTATGTTTCCTTCTAGTTTTATGGTTTCAGACCTTACATTTAAGCCTTTAATCCATTTTTGAGTTTACTTTTGCATATAGTATAAGAAAGTAGTCCACATTGATCCTATTGCATACAGTAGTACAGTTTTCCAAATACCACTTATCGAAGAGGCTGTCTTTTCTCATTGTATATTCTTGCTTGCTTTGTTGTAGATTAATTGACCATATAAGCATGGATTTATTTCTAGGCTCTCTATTCTGGTCCATTGATCTATGTGTTTGTTTTCATGCCAGTACCATATTGTTTTGATTACAGTAACTTTGTAGTATAGCTTGAAATCAAGGAGTGTGACAACTCTAGCTTTGTTCTTCTTTCTCAAGATTGCTTTGGCTATTTGGGGTCTTTTGGGTTTCCATACAAATTTTAGAGTTATTTGTTCTAGTTCTGTGATAAATGCCACTGGCATTTTGATGGGGATTGCACTGAATCTGTAGATTGCCTTGGGTAGTATAGTCATTTTAACAATATTGATTCTTCCAATCCATAAGCACCAAATATCTTTCCATTTGTTTTGTCAGCTTGAATTTATTTCATCAATCTCTTACAGCTTTCAGAATACAAATCTTTTTCCTCTTTGATCAGATTTATTCCTAGGTATTTTATTCTTTTTGATACAATTGTAAACGTGATTGTTTTCTTAATTTCTCTTTCTGATAGTTAATAATTAGTATTTAGAAATGCAACATATTTCTGTATATTACTTTTGTATTCTACCACCTTACTGAACTCATTTCAGTTCAAATGGTTTTTGGTAGTGTCTCTAGAATTTTCTATGTATGGAACCATATCATGTGCAAACAGTGACAGTTTTACTTCTTCCTTTCCAATTTGGATTCCTTTTATTTCTTTTTCTTTTCTGAGTGTTGTGGCTACGACTTCCAATTCCATGTTGAATAAAAGTGGCAAGAGTGGGATCCTTGTCTTGTTCCTGATCTTACAGGAAATGCTTTCAGCTTTTCATCATTGATTATGATGTTGCCTATGGGTTTGGCATACATGGCCTTTATTATGTTGAGGTATGTTACTTCTATGCCCATTTTCTGGAGAGTTTTTACCATAAAAGTATGTTGGGTTTTGTCAAAAGCTTTTTCTGAATCTATTGAAATTATATGGTTTTTATTCTTCAGTTTGTTAATGTGGTGTATTATGTTGATTGATTTGTGGATACAGAACCATCCTTGTGTTCCTGGGATAAATCATACTTGATCATGGTGTATGATCCTTTAACGTATTGTTCAATTCAGTTTGCTAATATTTTGTTGAGGATTTTTGCATTTATGTTCATCAGTGATATTGACCTGTAATTATTTTTGTGGTATCTTTGTCTGGTTTTGTTATTAGAATGATGTTGGCTTTGTAGAATGAGTTCAGGAGAATTCCTCTTCATTTTTTTTGTTTTTGGAACAGTTTGAGAAGGATAGATGTTAACTCTTCTTCGAAGTTTGGTAGAATTTCCCCGTGAAATTGTCTGGTCCTAGACTTTCATTTGTTGAAAGTTTTTTAAAGTAACGATTGAATTTCATTACTGGTCATTATTAGCTTGTTCATATTTTCTATTTCTTCCTGATTCAGTCTTGGGAGATTGCACATTTCTAGGAATTTATCCATTTCTTCTAGGTTGTCCATTTTATTATCATATAATTGTTTGTATTGGGTGGGCCAAAAGGTTTGTTTGATTATTTCCGTAAGATGTCTCTAGTAGCACTTAGTTGTCTTTAACTTCATTCAAAACAGTTTTGTTAGATTGTATGTGACGGCAGTCATATCAGCGTGCATTTAAAAAAAGACTATCAAAATTGGTGAATTTTTGTGTAGCCATTTGAATATTGAAGATGGAAGAAAAAAAGCAACATTTTGGGCATATTATGCTTTATTATTTCAAGAAAGGTAAAAATGCAACTGAAACACAAAAAAAGATTTGTGCAGCATATGGAGAAGGTGCTGTGACTGATCGAACGTGTCAAAAGTGGTTTGCGAAGTCTCATGCTGGGGATTTCTCACTGGACGATGCTCCACAGTCGGGTAGACCAGTTGAAGTTGATAGTGATCAAATTGAAACAATAATTGAGAACAATCAATGTTATATTACGTGGGAGATAGCCGACATACTCAAAATACCCAGATCAAGTGTTGAAAATCATTTGCATCAGCTTGGTTATTTATGTTAATCACTTTGGTGTTTGTGTCCCACATAAGTTAAGTGGAGAAAAACCTTCTTTACCATATTTCCACATGCGATTCTCTATTGAAACGTAATTAAAACATTCCATTTTAAAAACAAATTGTGATGGGTGTTGAAAAGTGGATACAATGTGGAATGGAAGAGATCGTGGGGCAAGTGAAATAAACCACCACCAACCACACCAAAGGCTGGTCTTCATCCAAAAAAGGTGATGTTGTATATATGGTGGCATTGGAAAGGAGTCCTCTATTATGAGCTCCTTCCAGAAAACCAAATGATTAATTCCAACAAGTACTGCTCTCAATTAGACCAACTGAAAGTGGCACTCGACGAAAAGTGTCCAGAATTAGTCAAAAGAAAACGCACAATCTTCCATCAGGATAACACAGGACCGCATGTTTCTTTGATGACCAGGCAAAAACTGTTACAGGTTGGCTGGGAAGTTCTGATTCATCTGCTGTATTCACCAGACATTGCACCTTCAGATTTCCATTTATTTCAGTCTTTAAAAAATTCTCTTAATAGAAAAAATTTCAATTCCCTGGAAGACTGTAAAAGGCAACGGGACCAGTTCTTTGCTTAAAAAGATAAAAAGTTTTGGGAAGATGGAATTATGAAGTTGCCTGAAAAATGGCAGAAGGTAGTGGAACAAAATGGTGAATAAAGTTGTTCAATAAAATTCTTGGTGAAAATGAAAAATGTGTCTTTTATTTTTTCTTAGAAAAACCGAAGACACTTTATGGCCAACCCAGTGGTAATCTCTTATGATCCTTTGTTTTTCTCTGGTGTCGGTTGTAACTTCTCTTTAATTTCTGATTTTATTTATTTGGATCCTCTCTCTTTTTTTCTTGATGACTTTGGCTAAAGGTTTATCAATTTTGTCAATCTTCTCAAAGAAACAGCTCTTACTTTCATTGATCTTTTCTACTGTTTTTTAATTCTCTGTTTTATTTACACTCTGATCTTTATTTTTCCTTCTAGTAACTTTGGGTTTTGTTTGTTCTTATTTTTCTAGTCCCTTTAGGTGTAAGGTGTTGACTGTTTATTTGACTTGTTTTCTTGTTTTTAGACACTTTAAATGTGTTTATTTTACATCCTCTTTCAAATTGCTCTTTAGTCTTCTTGCTTGCTCTCCGTTTTCTTTCATCTCTTATCGTATGATTTATCATTTGGTGCAGTGAGCCCATCTTCAGAGGGGGTTATGGCTTCAGGAGTGGTGTAGGTTGGACTGGATGGATACTGCCTCTGCCAGGGCCACAGGGATCTGGATGGCCACGGACATATTTTGGAGTTAGTTTCCTGACTTGGTGCTTCTGTATTATGCGGCTGGTAAAGCATCTTACCTTTATTCCCCTGCCTGCTTCCTTGAATCACTGAGCAGCTTTCCCTGTCCCCATTCAATGTCTAGTACAGCCCTCAGAGCCTGATTTCTACAGGGGGTTCTGCTTTTGCCTGCTTGTCTTGCTGGTGCCCTGTATCTACATCAGTAGCAAGATCACAGCCTGAAGGCCCCTCAGGCCCAGAGCGCCCAGAGCTTTGCTTTCTGCTTAGATTTTGTATTCCCTTTTTGTCTCCTGTGCCTGGGGGTTTCCTCCTCATTCCCTTGAGCAAGGCCACATGTCACAACTTTTAAAATCATATTTTATGCAGAACTTTGGATCTATTATATTGACCAGAAACAAGTCCAGAAATTGTTTTAGATTCCTAAGTGGTTGATTTGTTTACTTTCTTTTTAAGCAAAGGCAAGGAAAGCAGGAGAGACATAGGTATTAACCTATGCTTTTAATTTTCTGGTTATATTTATCATCTAAGAATATATTTAAACAACTTCAACATTTTGGTATTAATATGTTGGTGTTTTATTTGTGTCTTAGTGCAATAATGTTAAAGGGTGTTCATAGTTTTTTCAATTTGTTATTTATTTATTTTTTGCAGTACGCGGGTCTCTCACTGTTGTGGCCTCTCCCGTTGCAGAGCACAGGCTCTGGACGCGCAGGCTCAGCGGCCATGGCTCACGGGCCCAGCCGCTCGCGGCATGTGGGATCTTCCCAGACTGGGGCACAAACCTGCATCCCCTGCATCGGCAGGCAGACTCTCAACAACTGCGCCACCAGGGAAGACCTCAATTTGTTATTTTTTATTTAACTGTTTTTCTTTATATAATCTGCTACAAATAATACTTTATTTGTTGAAGACTCCAAGGCTTATATCGTAACAGCCATAGCTTCATTATCCGGCCTGCAATGAGTCTTATTATGGTTGATAAGGGCACTTCTATTCTCTTTTTTTGTTATAAAATGTAATGCAGTATTTAGGAAAAAATCTTGAAAGAGGAAATATATACTATAAAAATTAAAACAGATAATTTAAAACTTGGATGTAGAAGTGGGAAAGGAGAATGGGAAAAGTAAAAGAATCTAAATTTATTTTATTTTATGGGGACAACTCAATGAGATACTTACATTCATATGGTTGGTAGAAAAATGTAGAATTGAATATGTTGCATTTTAAAATTTATTTATCTTTTCTGTCCTCCACAGTTTCTTGTTCATATTATTTACTGAATGTAAAAGAACAGATGAATTAATAAATGAATGACAATTTTTTTTCAAATTCCAATATTTTCCCCTTAGCTAGAATATTTTTAATAACTATTTGTTTGAGTTCAGGAGTGTTACTTGCAGCATATAATGTGGTTGAGTCACTGCCTTTCTTTTCTCCAAACTGTCAGCTGGAGGCACAATTAGGTTTGTGGTTTAAGCTAAATCCCTACCCCAAAGGCCTTTATTCCTTTTTGATTATGGAACAGGTGGAGAGCCCGTGCGGGTGTTTGCAAGTTTGTATTAGGAAAGGAAGAGAAGCTAGTTTCCCAAGAAATAAAATTGCATGGAGAAGCTGGAAAATATGCATTCAATATGTCCCTCTACGAATCCATAGTAAATTTGCATTTTTTTGTTATCTTCATATAGCATCTCTGCGTAACCTTTCAAGGAATGGCAACGCTACACCCCATGTCCATTCATGTCCAGAGAGGGGTTGGGTCCAAAGCCTTGCTTGTCTGGGAAGCCTTCTTTGGAAGGTGTTGGTGTCTTTTGAGTTTAACCCTCAGGAGTTTCTGATCTTAGATTTAAGATTCTGGTTAAGGAGAGAGGGAAGGCGGACTTGGATGACATCACAAATTAAAGGGGAAAAAAAGGAAGGACTCTAGAGGGTGCACGTCCAACTTTCACACTGTGACTTCTTGGGGATACTTCAAGATGTTTTCAAACAGCGTGGACTTTTTGGATACGTGAAGGCATTTCCAAGTATCAAGAAAAAATAACTGACTGTTTCAAATCTTTGGAATTATTCCAAATTCAGGAATCCCAGATGTTTGTAGAGATGCCATTGCATACCTCTGTTTAAATATTGAAGTGGGTTTCAAGATGCTATAGAGGGGAAAAGGCATACCCTTCAAGTCTTCCGTTTTAAAAACAGTATAGTACCTACTCCGTAACGCTATCAGGAGGACCAAACTAGCGTGAATGGTTAGTCAATAAGCTTGAGTATCCTTTCCTTCCTCTTTGCTCTTTCTACCTCCCAGGGCAGTTGTGGCAAAAAGATGTGTGGTATTTAAAATGTCATAGCACTACAGAAAATACAGTATGTTATTACTGTTTATCGCTGCAGATACTGAACCAATAATTATCTGTGTGATGAATGCCAGATGTAAATAATAACCAGGGCTCCTGGCATTTGTCTTTCCATCATCTGTCTCCCCATCTTTCCTGGACAGCAATCTGAATCACACACGTCTTTAAATTAAGAACTTGCCTGCTACAAATGTCTTGCGAAAGTGCCAATGTTATGACAAGTCATTTTTTTCCCATGAAATGCACTTAGTTTTACTTCCATATGCCTGTATTTCAGGTCAGGTATTCACCCTGATGAGAACTTTTTGGCGACTCCAAAGCAAGAATCATCCAGATTGAACAAACTTCCAGAATCTACACATGCAAGTCGCACAGTTTGGCTTTTAGTTTACTCAGAATTAATACATTTAGACCATTTATTTTTCCCTCTTGTGCTTGAGAGTCCCGAATACCTTGTTAAGGAACATCAAGCTTCGTAAGCCCTAAGCAGCCAGGGCCTGCACTGACGGCTGAGAGTTTTGAACTTGGTACAAATGCTGGTGGACTGGAAAACAAGTGCCTGCCGCCTCTCCTGATGGGAGCAAGGGCGCCGCAGTGGCTAGCTATGCCCTCGTTGGTGGCCTTTCTAGCAGGGAAGACCCTTCTCTGTAGTTTCCTGTGTGTGGCCTCACTAGAAGATGGAGCTGGGGAGCCCTTCCCCGAAGCAGGCGAAGCAGGTGGTAGAAACCCCCAAACTCCACGAGAACTTACTGAGCGTCACTGACTCGTTGATCTTGAAGCTGCAGAGGACCCTGTCCACGTTGCGGGCGTGTCGGAAGCCGTTACCTCTGACAACTACTTGAAATGATTCTGAAACAAAGAATAATGACACGACACCTTCATGGACTGCACACCGTTAACCTTAAGTTTCCCATCTGCCCTGGTTTAGGGAGTCTGTTAACTATTTCACCAGGCTTAAGATATTAAAAAAATCAGTTCAGGCTGGGAAACAGAAGCATACGTGTGGGAGCCTTTTGCCACCTATTCACTACCTTCTCACTAGTTGTTCACCAGGATGGCACAGAACTTCTTACTTTGAATTTCCACCTTGCCTTTGCCTTTACTCTTCCTCCTAGCTGGAATGCCTCCCCCACCCCCCACCTGTGTCCTGCAAACCTTACCCATCTCTCAAGTCCTGGCAGTTTTAAAACCTATGATCTCTGCCACCAGAAGGCCACGGGGGAGGGACTCTCCACTTCGTCAATCCTCTTGTGTCTCTTTTACATATTGGATGCCGAGGAAAGGATTTATTTAGGACTACAGGTGCCTAGCGTTTTTGAAAACCACTACCTGTGGGCATTCACAGTCTGTCCCAAATAGTGTAGCATGTGATTATGTACTGTCTGGTGTTGTTCTTTTGTCTTTTCTTCCACAACTAGAAAACCTTCCTTTACGTTTAGAAATTGTTTGATGAAGCTTCAGCTCTGCTGTCTCTGCAGGGCACACAGTAGGAGCACCTAGTGTTACGCAGGAATAATTGTACTCAGCAGGGGATCGAAATCTTGCTTAGGGGTCAGCAAGCATTGCCCGTTTGAACTGACATTGGCCCTTAGTGCACTTAGAACTCTCTTCTCTCAAAGTAGGGGAGATGATATATCTCTGCGGGTCTCTAGCCCTGCATGTGAATTTCATGTTGGCATAATTCATGTTGAGTTAACACGTTAATAAAATATTGATAAAGCAAAAATAATGATCCTCTATACTAGTCTTACTAAGAGAAAAAAACCAGCTAATTAATTCATTAAATGTTTAGGAATATTTGCTTAAGTTTGATGGTAACTAATAGCCAATACTCCATTTTCTTTGATCTTTGTCATCTTTTTGTGTGTAAAAATTGGGGCTTGGGGTAATGCTGTGTGGCATATAAAAAAGAAAAAGACTAAAAGTTAGAGGTTAAAACGCAGTATTGGTGAAAGTTGATCTGGAAGTGTAAATTGCTACCCAGATGGAGATTTTCACTGGAGGATGAATGGAATTAAAAGACTAGCATATGGGACTCTTCCAAACTTTAATAAACGTCATGAATCTATGTTACCTTCATTCTGGGGAAACTAATTTAGACATCATGTTTGCCAAGAGAATAATAACTGATATCAATTGCTCCCTCTTCGTGTGCCAGGCCCTGTGCAAAGCGTTGTATATGTCTGATGTCACTTAAACCTCACCACAGGGAGGTACAAATGAGAAAACCAAGCGTAGTGAGGTTAAGTAACTTGTCCAAGATCACATGGCTGGTAGCTGTCAGAATCAGAACCGGAATCCAGGTCTGGCGAGTATCAAATACCTTAGGACTCAGTCATCATGTTCTTTACTGTTATGCTAAAATGTCTTGTGACATATGACTCATTTAGAGATTGACATTGTGATCTTTTAAAAAGCTTATTTTATTTTTACTTTAGACAGGCTTTTCCATTTTGCGGAAAAATGGAGCTGGCCCAGCTGGGAAGCAGGAAACCAAAACCGAAGTAAAAGAAGCCGGAGGCACTAAGTGTGCCACAAGGAGAAACAAGTTAGAACAGAATGCGGTTTAGAGGTATCAACGACCTTCCCTGTAAGGAAATGGAGATTTCTGACGTTGTAAATGACTTGCCCAAGATCATGCAATCTGTAACTGGTAAGCAGCAAAACTTGGACTTGTACCCACCAGCATTCACTGCCGTAGTTTTGAACTATATTAAGGTTCAGAACTTAACGATGGTTTTTCAGGACCATAGTCCTATGAGTATTAAGGATTTAGATATGCATGTCGATGCATATATACGGTTGCTAAGTTTAGGAGGATGGACTAGATGGTTTTCTTTAGATGTCTGCCTGGCACGTGACCGATGACACAATTGGCTCAACAAGCATTCTATTAGGTGTCAAGCATTGTGGAAGAATCTTATCGCATCTTGTTTACTCAATTTAGCCTATAGATACCCATTTCTGGTTTTAGTCTGAACGCCAGACATCCAGAAGTCTGCCATTGGATGCTTTTGCTGCTTGCAAATGTTTTCTGCCTCGCTGCTCTGCCTACTTCTCTTGTCTCCTCAAAGATCAGTGGAAGGAGAGAAGATTCTGGAAACGCAGGCCATGTGCCAGCTCTCTTCTCTAACACCGTGTCCTAGCATAACCTGTTCTGCTGCTGAGTCCTCAGTGAGAGAGGATGCCAGCATGGCTGCTTGGCCAGCCCTCAGGGTGTTAGGGAGGAAGACAGCAGAAACCCAGGGACAGCCATGGTGGAGACGGAGCAATCCAACCCCCGAGGCGCGGGGAGCAGATGAAGGAAAGGATGCCCTGGGAGGCACACCAGAGCAGAGGCGAGCTCCCACCAGTTTCTGTGTGAGGATGCACATTCGGCCTCCAGAAGCGCCTGCGCATCTGCCCCGGCGGCCCGACTGGAATGTCAGCCCTTCACACGTAGAAGGTACGTAACAAAACCCTGTCAAGTGAATCTGTCAGCAAGAGAGAGCCGGGACACACCAGAACCAGGACATACTGATTTAATTCAGTGTGTCCACAAAGCCCTGAACCTGTCTCTCACCATACGTACATCTAAGTGTTTTTAGGCAGCGTGCACGTTGGTTTACAGCTCCTACAAGGAGTGCCTAGGGACTGGAGGGCATTAGGGAGGAATTTCTACTGGGAAATGATCTTTTACCTAATCTTTTAAGATACATATTCTTTAAGTTATCTTTAAGGTATAGGTTCATTATGATTCTTTTCTCACTTTACTCTCAATTATAATTTAAGCTTCCTGATGGGAGAGGCCATCATATCTATTTCTTTAGAATCTTTGGCCGTGCCTCACCCAGGGCTGAGTCAGTCTCAGTGTAAGCTCGTTTCACGAACAAATAAATGACATCTTGGTATAGAAAGGGAGAAAGGGGAGGAGAAGGTGGTCATTTATTCAGGTACCAGTCAGATCTAATCCTGTTTGTTTCCTGAGGCGTAATCAGGTCATTGAATGAAAAGATGCTCAGCGTCCTTGGTTATTAGGAAAATGCAAATCAAAACCACTCCACACTCGCTAGAATGACTATAATAAAATAGGTGGACAATAGTAAGTGTTGGTGAAGAAATGAGAAGCCTCATACATTGCTGGTGGGAATGTAAATTGGTGCAGCTGTTTTGTAAAGTAGTTGGCAGTTCCTCAGAAAGTTAAACATAGAATTACCATGTGACCCAGAAATCTCATCCTATACTCAAGAGAATTGAAAACATATGTCTACACAAAAACTTGTACATATATTACACAATAGCATCATTCACAATAGCCAAAAAAGTGGAAACAACCCAAGTATCCACCAAATGATGAATATGGTATTCCCACAATGGAATATTATTTACCCACAAAAAGTAACAAGTTCTGACACGTGCTATGACATGGATGAATCTTGAAAACATTATGCCAAATGAAAGAAACCAGACATGAAAGTCCATCTATTGTATGATTTTATTCTATTTCATTTCCATGTGAATAGTGCAGATTAGCAAATCCAGAGAGACAGAAAATTGACTGGCCAGGGCTGGGGAGAGGAAGGAATGGGGAGTGACTGCTTAATGGGTACAGGGTTGCTTTTCAGGATAATGAACATATTCTGGAATTACACAGTGGCTATGGTTGTACAACTTTGTGAGTGTATTAGACATTACTGAATTGTACTATTTGAAAGGGTGAATTTTAGGATATGTGAATTATAGCTCAATTTTAAAAAAGAAAAAACTTAAGGTCAATGAATAGTTTGATAAACTTATTCTGTTTGCTTTTTTTTTTTTTTGGAAATGTGAACACATAGTTTTGCGATGACCTCAATAAAGATCACCTATCAACCACTGTATCTGAAAATGAGACATCTGTATATTCACCATGTGCTCTGGTCACCTAAGACTTTTGTGTAAAATTAGTGATATTTCCATCTTGAGAGTTAGCTTCAATTTGCTCTCCTATTAAATGCTATTGTAACATGTAACATCTAAAATATAATATAGAGCTGGATGTGTATTAAGTGCTTTCTGATGCCTAAATTACTCTAAGGTTTTTATTTTATAGCTATTTACTTATAAGAATTTTAGTGAGGTGTAACTGACATACAGTAAGTTGTATGTAAAGTGTATAATTTGATAAGTTTTGACACAGGTATACAATCACGGGGTGATACCACAATAAAGATGGTGAACACATCCACCACCCTCAGAAGTTTCCATGTGCCCCTTTGTAATCTCTTCCTCCTGCCCTGCCCCACACCATGTGACCACTGATCTGCTCTCTGTTGTTGTAGATTAGTTTGCACTCTCTAGAATTTTATGCAAATGGAATCATATAGTAAGTATTTTTTTTTTTGGTCTGGCTTTTTTTTACTGAGCATCATTATTTTAAGATTCATCCATAATTATTTTGAGGTTTATACATAGTCTATTTCTTTTTATTGCTGACTATTATTCATTGTATGAAAACCACAGTTTTATCCATTCATGTGTTGATGAACATTGGAGTTGTTCACAGTTTCTGGCTCTTAAAAATAGAGCAGTTATAAACATTGATGTACAAGTCTGTGCCAGGATATAGATTTTATTTTTTTCCCCTTGGGTAAACACCTAGGAGTAGAACAGCTAGGTCACGTGGTTAGTGTATATTTAATGTTTTGAGAGACTGTCAGAACTGTTTTCCAAAGTGATTGTACCATTTTACATTTCCACCAACAGTGTATGAGAGCCCCTCCTTCAAATAGAAATATCTTTTAATGAAAATGAAGACCAAGGAGAGGATTGAACAATTGATTCAGAAGAGATGCCTATGGGCCAACATGAGCTCTTTGAAAAACAGTGAAAAGTGAAAGAAATGAAACCACTTTTTGATGTTGCTTAAATGTGTCTGGTTTAAGCATCTAATTTCCAAATGGTAAACATGCCACCTACAAGTATCTTCCTTTGTGCTCACTTACCCAATTTTAGTACGAACAATGGGAAACAACAGAGTAGGAATAATACAATTGCTTCTGAAATGACAATGTAAGGCGCTAATGATAATCTCCTTCCATTTCTGGAGGAAAAGAACTTTAAATGTAGAGCAGTTGGCAGGTTGCACACTTAATTCCAATTAGTTCCTTCCTGGAGTATTTGCTTACATAAAACACTGTGAGCTATTCAAGTCTGAGGCCAACATTGTGGGACCAGAGGAAAATTGTGCTTAGACAAGACGATGCATTTCCTAAAGAGGCGCTGAACTAGGCAGGGCCAATCTAACAATGGATCAATTTTCCTAATTACACAGAGGCTAATCTGCAAAAACATTTAATTAGGAACTTTAAAAAAGAGTCTGTATTAGAAGGGAAGCAGAATTATTTAAATGCAGGTAATGTCAAAGGTGCTATAAAGGCTCTCCACAGAGCAGGTGACTTCCTACATGTTTTAGAACAGGAACCGTAAATACAGTGGCATAAGCACCATGCGAAACGGCAACCACATGCTTTACCTGGATATTGGGATAATGGGGAGTGGTGGAGAGTATGGTGAACTGGAAAGAGTACACGCTTCTTTTAAAGGGAAGTTATTCAGTCTCTAATAATCGTTACCTTGCAATAAGTACAGGCCCAATGTTACTAGATCTGATTTTTCAATACAAGACAAAAATCTGAATTTTTAGGTGCAATCAGACTTTTAAATGTTAGCAATAATTTTTTTTTTTTAATTGCAGTGTGAGTCAAAAAGAACATATGTGCAGACCAGACAGGGCTTGTTGGCTGCCAGCTTATAACCTCTGGCAGTGGAGGAGTTTTGGGATGGCTCTCTCTCCAAATAGTTTCACTCATGACATTGATTGAAATTCTTTCTGATAGGGCAGAGGCTTACCTCCTCTTCGCATTAAGATTTCCTGTTAAAATGCAAAATAGTTCCAAGTATACTTTTTTCTTTAGCCATTAAACAAATAATCAGCCATTAATATCTTAGCTGAAGCTGAATTAAGTCTTTAGAAACTTAAGTTATAAAGGAGACCCAAAAAGGGTTTCTCTGTATAGCACGTGGTTACAGATGGCCATTCTGCTGTTGCTCACGTAATTCTGGGGGTGGAAAGTTGAGAGCATCTACTCCATTGTTGGAAAGCTTTAGTTGTAAAAGTTGCCTGTGTTAAGCTAAAACCCGCCTCCTTGAATTCCTCCCCAATCTCACCATGGTGGTCTCCTGAAGCTATTTGTAGTAAGCCTAATTATTCCTTTCTGCATGGGAATTCTCCAAATATCCTTGTGAGTGTCTCGATTCTTTGTCTAAATCTCTGTGGTCACTCTGGTCCTTCCTCATCCCACAAGCATCTCGTTAGCACCTCTTTGAGCAGATCTCTGCTATAGTGCTTCACGCGTGGTTTCGTAATTTGTCCGAACACATGACTATCTCCTAGAGCAGACTGTGAGTTTCATGGGGGGTTGGGACCAAGCACGCATGTTGGTACTCAAATCTTTTCATATTGCTTGGTACAGAGTAGACATTAAGAAGTGATGGAAAGAAAGAAGGAAGGGAGGGAAGAAGGAAAGAAGGAAGGAAGGAAGGAAGGGAGGAAGGAAGGAAGCAAGGGAGGAAAGAATCAGTGACTGGAGTCTTGGAAGCTTGACTATCCTGTGTTCTCCTGTAAATGGACCTTGAGAGCTTGTTCGGAGGTTGTAGCAGGGGAGCACAGCTACTTGTACATCCTTGACTGAAGAATGGACCCTACTGAGGAAGGTCATCCTCTTCCACTGAGCATGCAGCTTCAGGAGGGATACACATGGGAGGGAGGAAGGGGCCACCTGCCTAGCCAGCCAGATCAGCTGAATCAACTCTGGCTATCAATGGGGTGACAGATGTTGCAGCTGGGCTGCCCTCACATCCTGAATGAATTATTAATATGGTTTCCAGTTCCATCACCACTACTACTAGGAACATGCCTTTGTCAATGCCATTTTTAAAATATGGGACTTGGAACCATGGTCTGAACTTGGAATAGTGGAGCATGGTATTAGCTCTCTTGCCCTGGACACTGGATGGCTATTGATGCGCTCTAAGATTGCATCAGCTTTTTTTTTGTCAGAGGCATTCTTGTTGGCTCTCAAGATACCTATGCTTCTCCTCGCTTTTTCTTTTTCTTTGCATGAACTGTTACTAAGTCAGGTTTCTCTAAACCCGCTTGTACGTGAAACTGACGATTTGCAAGTTCAGCATCTTATATTTGTCCCATTAAATTTCACCCTATTATTTGCAGCCCAACACAGAAAGATCTGTGTTGGATCTCAGTTTTACTGTCCACCCAGTGCATTATCTCACTGCCTGTCTCAGAGCTCTGTTTGCTGTCAGAACCATGGCTGTTGCTGAGTTGTTGGTGAGAGCCAGCTGAGATCCCTGTCTTGGGAGAATGCAGTCATCAGCATAGCGTGTCTTAAGTGGATAGGCCAGGGTGGGGCTCCACAGCAGGGGCTGCTCTGGGGGCCAGGGAAGGGAAGTAATTCAGAGAGTGAGGGGAGGAAGCAGAGAGGAAAGGTTTTTGATGAAAGCAAGTTCTATCTTCTTCACAGATCTGTCTAGGGCTCAGTCTCAACATTTTTTTTTTACAAATATGAACAATGAACTTTACAAATATGAATAATATTTCCTTGTTCACGTTCTCCTCCAGTACGTATTGAGTTAATGAATCATTTTGCTGATACTCTGAACTCTACCAAGGCTTCCCCAATTTTCTTTCAGTAGAGAAACATACAGGCATGTTTTTCTCATCTAGGTGTGATATTATCAACATCATGATGCTCATATTGACCTTCAATCCTTATTAAAATGATACTGATGATAATAATGTCACCTTGCTTTGTTGTAACAGTTTATGCTTTTTAAAGCACTTTCACATAAATCCCTGGCCCTGGCTCCTTGCAGTGGCCTAATGAAAATCACACAGGGGGTATGCTTAGGTCTACCTGACAGGAGTTCACAGCCCTGGACAATGAAATGGCCTCCAATGCTTCATGAAAGCCATGCTTACTCCAGGGAATGATCAGCGACAGACCTTTAAGGGAATCCTTGGAAGAACTTTTGGTGTAAGGATATCTTGTGAAAGTTTTATTTTCTTCTTAGTAAACTTATTCTCTAATCTACATGTTTTAATCCTCATGATTCTAATTCAAGAGAGGTGGGAGCTTGCTTTTTCAAAACCTAGGCTAGGTCCCATCACTGTGTCTTGTATTAATTTTTTTATAAGAAATAAAGGAAATGGAAGGGATGGATTGGGAGTTTGGGGTTAGCGGATGCAAACTAGTATATGTAGAATGGATATAGAACAAGGTCCTACTGTATAGCACAGGGAACTATATTCAATATTGTGTGATAAACCATAATGGAAAAGGATATAAAAAAGAATGTATATATGTAGTTATAACTGAATCAATTTTCTGTACAGCAGAAATTAACACAACATTGTAAATCAACTACATGTCAATTAGAAAAAAGAAATAAAATAAATAGAATTGGATAGTTTACTCTGATACAGGAAACTATTGTTTGTCCATAAAATATGGGATATTGCACATAAGCCAGAGATTTTAAAAATATTTAAAGAAAGATTCCTTGGATTGGATTTATCAGAGATTTGTCTATTTTATTGGTTCTACCAAAGAAACAGCTCCTGGGATAATTAAGCAGTGGAATTGTTTTAATTTGTTTAAGTTTATTAATGCTTTTAAATATTTTTTCTTATATGTTCCTTAGCTTTAAAAATATCTTTTATTTAATTATTTTTCTTTTCCATTACATAAGAAACATACTGAAAACTATGAATTTGCTAGGATCAGATCTTGTGGACCCTGGTATTTCTGTGCCGTATTCATTACGTTTATATATATGGTCTTTTTATTGTCTTGAACACCTCAGTGGTAAGTAAAGGAGATTTTGGTTTCCTAATCTTTGATTCAAGAATTATTTAAGAAGATACTCAATCCGAGTGATTGAAATTTGGTGGTCTTTTGGGGCCTTGTTCTGTCTTTGGCTATTTCTAATTCTGCTTCATTTAAAATAGTTCAAAGTTCTGATAACTTCTTGAGATTAGGTGAAATCTTATAGTTAAGATTAGGTGAAACCCTTATAATTAGTTAATAAGGGTCGAATGAGCAAAAATCGGTACATTGTATGAATCAAGACATTTGGTCAACATTTATTGACCACCTATTAAGTACCATGGGCTCTGTTAGGCAATGGGAAGTGGAGAGAAATAAGATTCCTTCTCTGTCCCCAAGAACCCTACAGGAGGGGAACTGATTATGCTAGTGAATTAACAGAAGCTGTATTCATTGTCTTTAGATGTTCTGATTCAGTACAAGGTTGCAAAACATCCAGTAGGATTGCTAAACTGCAAGTCTGGGGTTTTTCTTCATGAATGAGATAACTGCACAATTAAGGAACTCCCCTGTTTTCTAATTGTTTTAAAGTAAAGCATTTATAAAAATTGTGGAGACAGATTTACCTTGAAGCTAATGAACCCTAGTTAAGCCTCCTGGCACTGGGCTCATGTGGTCATATGCTTTTGTAAATTTGCAAAGGTAAGATTTTTCAATTCCTTTTCTTAAGAATGTTCTCCTGGACCTGTCTTTGTGGCAACCACATTTGTTCCTGCCATCTGTGTTACCAGGTAGCAGTGTATTTAAAGGTCAATAGATAATCTTTGTTGATTGCTTTTCTTCAGGAAATTTACACGTCTCTGAATAGTCAGTCTCCAAGTACTGCTAACAACTTTAAACGTTTACATATATACTTAGTGTTTTGTTGTTGGCACATACTAGTCACTACATCTAACTCCTTGAAAAGTGTTTCAACTATTCTAAAATAGAGCCAAGAAACTGGAATGGAATCCTCAAGGAATTACCTCATTTATACCAATAAAATATGCCATAAAGAATAAAACTGTACAGTGTTTGAAAAAGCTTGAAAGTTCTTCCTCACTCCTTATGGGGTTGCATGATATATTTTCTATGACAAATTAATAATTGGCATTTGGGGGCTTCCCTGGTGGCGCAGTGGTTGGGGGTCTGCCTGCCGATGCAGGGGACGCGGGTTCGTGCCCCAGTCCGGGAGGATCCCACATGCCGCGGAGCGGCTGGGCCCGTGAGCCATGGCCGCTGAGCCTGCGCGTCCGGAGCCTGTGCTCTGCGACGGGAGAGGCCACAGCGGTGGGAGGCCCGCGTACGGCAAAAAAATAATAATAATAATTGGCACTTGGTATTTTAGGAGACTAGAAAGGCGATGTTAACAGTGAACTCTCAACGGTGAAATACTACAGGTCCTGGAGCACAGGAACTCATGGAGAGAAAGTTTATCCTTTTTGTATCACCAGCACTTACCACAGTGCCTGGCATTCAGTAGGTGCCTGACAGTACTTTTTAAATAAGAGTGATGGGAAACCTGTCAGGAATTATACAAAGAGAGCCAGAATGGTTGAAATTTTAGGCAGTCCATTATAATACAAAACAACAGTAAGAACGTGATTTTGATCAGTTAGAGAAAATACTGTGGCTCAGAGAAGGCTGACTCTTTGTATAAGTGGAGGCTTGCTGTATTAATGATAAAATTATAATGGCCTTTTACTGGGATAATTGGCGTGGCCTATATCAACATTTTGTGAGGAACTGTGGATTAAGCAATTAATTATGATCAACATATTAATTACGGAGAGAGGTTCAGCACTGATTAAATAATTAAAAATACCAACATTTCAGAGGTGGCCTATGATCACTGTGATGGTTGCCATGAGGATGTAGGGTTAGACTCCACTTGTATCCAGAGAGGGGTACTGATGGTGATGTGTGGGAATCCAGTATTTCTGTAATACTCCCAAATTAGTTCCCATGAAAGGAGAGAATTTAGATAGGCTTTTCCAAACTTTCAAACAACTGGCATGTTGATTCCTTATTCCCTTTTTTCCCTAGAAGCAAATTTATTCAGCAGTTTCTACTCCTCTTTTCCCCCTCCCCTTTCCTGCCCCACCTCCCTTCTTCTCTACTGATGAAGTAAACATGTGACTTGAATTCAAAATCTCATTATTTGTGTGACAGCAATTAGCATTTAATTTCAATTTACCTCCTGCACATATGGTGGATGGTTCAGCTGCTAGAATTTCGATGCAGGACTTCTTCAAAATCTAGGAGGAGAGGAAATCAAAAAAGTCAAAGCACAGCTTATTTTGTTAAAACAGAAAAGTGGGGTTTGCTTTTAGCTACCAAGATAGGAAGGCTCAGGGACATTATGTTGTAGTGGGTGGGTAAGTGGAGGATAACATTTTTACTAGTATCATTAATGTCAAGCATTTAATGAGCCAGCGCTCTGCTAGATGCTTCTGGGTATCCCAAAAATCCATAGGAATTATTCATTCATTTGATCTTTAGGCAGATATTTATTGAGTCTATGATACACCAGTCCTAGTGGTTTAGAGAGGTTTAACATCTAGTTGAGGAAATGGGACCTACACCTGAAAAGAAAAATAACAATGGCCCAGCCTATGTGGTAGGTGCCAGGGTGAAGCGGCAGACGGTAGGAGCTACAGAGTTCATGGGGGAAATCACTGAGGGCTGCTACATGGGGAAGGGCTTCCTGGAAGAGGTGGGTACTGAGGGTAGGACTCAGTCAAGTGGGGAGGAGTAAGTTAGGGGAAGGTTAAGGTCCAAGCAGGGAGTGGCATTTGCAAAGATGAGAAACTAGAAATACATAGACCTCTTTAGCTGGAACAAAGGAGCTGGAACAGTAGAAAAACGAGTGATAATAGATAAGCTGGAGAAGTAGGATGGAGATGGCCAGCCCTCTAGAGGGGACACATGTTCAGATTACTCAGAGTTCCCTTCTAGTTAGAGAAGTGGAAATGTTGCAGGAGAAGGAGGGCTTTGAAGGCGGCTTGTTGTGCCTCGCTCTTTAGGAGGACCTTACTTGCATGGAAATGTAGTCTTCCCCCCAGGAGAGTCTTGTAGGGTTGAGTGGAGAGTCTGGAGGACCCCACGACCGCACAGGGAATTAATAATGAAGGCTTCTTCTGGCAAAAGCAGGGTACCTGACTGGTAGGGTTCAAGCTTTTCTCCACCATTTCTGAATGCCGTCTCTTATTGCATAATGATTCTAAAATTTCGACCAAGCATTTTAAACAAGTATAGGACACTGAGTTAATTTACCGAGCAAAGGCAGTATCTTTATTTGGGCTTTACTTAATTTGGAAATGGAGATGGTTCAGAGGCCTGAAGGAAACTCTCTCTCTATTTATGAAAGGGGCATTTGTTAAAGGAATTAAGAGTGAAGTAAAATGTAAAGTCCATAAAAGAAAACAGCATCTTTTAGCATTGGGAAACACCCATTTACTTGTATGGATGTATGGATTTATATAGGCTTCTTTGTTCCAGCTTAAGTGACACACACACCACAAGATACAATCAAATAAAATACAATAAATTCAACGGGGGAGGAAATGGATTAAAGGGAAAATAAGGGGAAGATGAAGTAAGGAGTGAGAATAGCATAGAAAAATACATTTTTTGATTATGTTTTATTAAGAGCTTATTTCCTTGCTAGGAGCAGCTCATGAATTTAGTTCTAAGCTTTCTAGTAGCAAATGAGAAGGGCAGACAATATTTATGAGATTCTCAATCTGAAGAATGAAAACAAACCAGTTTCTCAGAAGAGATAATATTTACCCATTCCAGAGAGAAATCTGGGCGTCCTCATAGAGAAGCATTGTGAAAGGAAGTGAACGACAGGCTTGAGAAAATTGTTCTCTGATGTACAGATGACAGAACATTCAAATGCAGTCATTGAAACAGGCTCCCTCACAACCATGTGTCTTAGGTAATTCTCTATACCTGAGAGTAATAAGAAGCAGCACAGTCCTCCCTGTCTTCAGGAGGATTGGTCCAGGACCCCCGCGGACAGCAAAATCAGAGGATGCTCAAGTCCCTTATATAAAATGGCGGAGTATTTGCATATAACCTACACGCATTCTTCCATATACTTTAAATGATCTCCAGACTGCTTATAATACATAATACAATGGAAATGCTAATGTAAATATTTACCAGCACGAAGCAAATTCAAGTTCTGCGTTTTGGAACTTTCTGGATTTTTTCCCCCACTATTTTTGATCCCCAGTTGGTTGAATCTGCAGATGTGGAACCCACGGATACAGAGGGCAGCCTGTATTTCTTTTTCTTGACAATTCTAAAATCCAGATTTCCAGCTGACAGTTTTTTCCTGACATTATTTCTGATTCTTTTACAATTTAAAGGCATTTTCGTATTTTGATTCCTCTATTTGTTTTCAGCTTCTGCCTCATTCCACAGTCAAAGCAATTTGTTCCTTTTTGTCAGTGTTTGCCTTATTTCTTCTCCCTCTGGCTTACCCAGTCACCGTCCATCTCAAACATAGGTGCAGCCTCAGTTCTCCCTGGTCCCCAAGGATCTGCCATCACCTCTGAGCCCTTCACTGACATTCTGACTGGGGATCAGGGACCCCAAGGATGTATCCTGGACATCCATGTTTTGCTTCTGGCTTTTCCATCCTGCCTTTCCAGTGGTCAATTGGTCCTTCAGATGCAGCAGCAACCTAGGACTGGGGCTTGCCAAAATCTTCATCCAGATCCTTGCCAGTGACTCATACCCCAGATAACAACTGCCCTATCTGAGCTGTGATGAAGTCCACTCCCCTCTCCCGCCAGTTTGCTGCCATTGGGCTCCTCCTGGCTGAAGGGCCACCTTAGCTACTGGTTGCCATAACTCAGAGAGGCAGGCACGCCCTTCAACATGTCTTCAGGTATAAATCTCTTAATAGGCCACATTGGGAGATCCAGAATTAACCCATATGGAGAACTTTATTAAACAGTGACATTAGAACAACACAAAGCTTTGTTTATGTTTTAAATAAAATTCCTCTGTCTCCTTTTATAAATTACTTTATCATCTACAACTAAAGATTTCAACAGTCCAAGAATGAAAATTGGGCTATCCCATCTATCCTGTCTCCATTCCCCAAACTCCATCAAAACACATAAATGAAATCTTCACCCATGTTAAGTTCCTGACTTTGAAGCAACATTTTTTTTTTTAAAGTGACTCAGCCCTTGTAGTGTTGTTGTTTGGGGAGGTCACCACTCTTTTTATTTTTTAAATTTATTTTATTGATTTATTTATTTTTGGCTGTGTTGGGTCTTTGTTGCTGCGCACGGGTTTTCTCTAGTTGCGGTGAGCAGGGGCTACTCTTCGCTGTTGCGAGCGGGGGTTACTGTTTGTCGCGGTGCACGGGCTTCTCATTGCGGTGGCTTCTCTTGTTGCGGAGCACGGGCTCTAGGTGCGCGGGCTTCAGTAGTTGTGGCTCGCGGGCTCCAGAGCACAGGCTCAGTAGTTGTGGTGCATGGGCCCAGTTGCTCCGCGGCATGTGGGGTCCTCCCGGGCCAGGGCTTGAACCCATGTCACCTGCACTGGCAGGCGGATTCTTAACCACTGAGCCACCAGGGAAGCCCGTGAAGCAACATTTTTGAACCAACCCTAACACTTAGCCAGGGGTGAGTAAAGGAAACACCCGTGAATCTCTGACCACAAAGACACACTTACAGGTTTTGTCATAATAAACACATGCTGTATTATTCTCTCAAAGTGTCTGCAATTAGCTGATAAATCTAAGGAGTGTATAAAGGGCCAAAAAATTTCAGCCAAGGGCTGTGATTCAATCCAGTAAAAACACAGCTTTCCCAATCTTAACTTAAAACATCTGGAAGGGATGCATTGCAGCCAATGGAGTAAAATTTATCAGTGAGGGGCATGGGCAGGACTTGTCTGGGACTGTAGCTTCTATGAGTTAGAAATGTCTGGTTTCAAAAGGTAGGAAGTCACAATGGCATGGGGTGGATTTGGGGGGTTCCTTTGGTTATTAGCAGCCCAGACTGTACAGCAATCAGTCTGTCCGAACCTCAGCAGACAGCAGATCAGCCTAGGGACTGGAGGCTGCATGGGGGTGGGGAGGCAGAGGATCCCTCCCCGACCTGGGCACTGGTAGCCATGGAGGAGGTAGAGACACAGCACTGGGAGATGGATGAAGGGAAATCACTAGACCGAGTGGAAAGAATTCACACAGGGTTGGGGCGACGTCAGAGGAGATAGTCTAACTGACCTCTGATGGAGACTGGCTAAGACTACCACATGCCTCAAGCATGATCCAATGTGAGGAGTTGGGTCCTGGTCCTGCTCCTGGTCCTGTACTTACCTGACCTGTGGTCCTTGACAAGTCCTTTAACTAGTCTGAACCCCAATTCTGGGAAACAGTTTAACATACTAATAGTTTAGTATTAAACTAAATTGGAGTCGAATTGCTTGAGTCAACTCACTCATGAGCACTGTGACCTTGGGCAAGTTCCATAACCTCTCTGAGTCTCTGTTTCCTCATCTGTAATAGTGGGATAAGAACAGCGCCGACTGCATGAGGTTGTTCAGTTGGAAGATTAAATGAGATAATATAGGCAGACTCCATAGCACAGGGCCTGGAAGTTCTCAAATAATGGTAGTTTTAATCTTAAGAACCTGGGCTCTGGAGACAGAAAAAATAGATTTGGGCTTTAAATAGATTTATGTCCAAATACAAGCCCTATCACTTACTGGACATGAGGATTTGGATAAGTTATTAAACTTCTGAATCTCAGTTTCTTTTTCTGTAAAATGAGAACAAGAAAAACACCTCAAAGGGCTGTCTGGTGGTAAAATGAGTAATAGACATGAATGCAGAGATATTTAGTTTGTAAAATCAATAGAACTTAGGTGGTAAAATTCATATTGGATTAGAGAGTGAGGAAAAGAGTGAGATTAAGGAAAACTGACAAGGTTTTTATTTTATAGACAGAACTAGACAGATGGGATTGGTCAACAAATAGTATTTAACAACCTTAGGCCATCAGCCAAAAGTGCCCTTCATGAAAACAAGGCACCAGAAATGTGCTCAGAACAACCTTAGTAGTAAAGCACTTAGTAGGATGTCTGACACATATTCGGTTCTCAAACAATGGTAGCTGTGACTGTTACCGCTGTTATTACTGCTACTACTGCTATTACTCTCGGGCAAAGATGGTTAGCTCATATCTGCTTCTATCCTATCACCCATCACTGGCCCCTTGCTAAGTCCTATTTGCTGAAAATGCCTGAAAGATGGCTAATAATATTTTCCTGCTACCTTTTGGGCAGATTTCAAAAAGAAGATATATGGGTAAGCACGTTTGAAATCTGCAAAGAACTCTATTGTAAGTACATGGGTTGTTACTGGTAGTGACACTCCTGCACACCTCATGAGAGTGTTGGGGGAGTAAAAGAGGCAGCAGATGTAAAAGAACTTTGCCAAGTAATAAGGGCTGCTTAATAGACTTAAAGTGAAATCGGACTTCCCTGGTGGCACAGTGGATAAGAATCCGCCTGCCAGTGCAGGGGACGCCGGTTCAAGCCCTGGTCCGGGAAGATCCCACATGCCACGGAACAACTAAGCCCGTGTGCCACAACTACTGAGCCTGTGCGCCACAGCTACTGAGCCCGTGTGCCACAACTACTGAAGCCAGCGCACCTAGACCCCGTGCTCCACAACAAGAGAAGCCACCGCAATGAGACGCCCGCGCACAGCAACGAAGAGTAGCCCCAGCTCGCCGCAACTAGAGAAAGCCTGCACGCAGCAACGAAGACCCGACGCAGTCAAAAATCAATAAATAAATTTATTAAAAAGAAAAAGTGAAATCCATTGTGAACCAGTCCAGGTTGTATATATATATATTATATATAGATTCTAAAAATCTAAAGTCCTTTTTCATAAAGTTCAGACTTTATGCAGAGATTTCTCAAGAATACTTAAAGATTGTGAATATTTGCATAGAGTTGTTATGAATCCCTCCCTTACCATAAGCATACCTAATATTTTCCCCCCTAACTGCTCTGCCTCCTTCCCTAATAAAGTATCGGTCTTTATTTACTTGGCCACTTCCTGCTGGAAGACTTTTTGTGTGTTAATACAAGACCAGTTTCCTTTATCCATTCATAGTATAGGGTCCTTTTCCTTCCACATATCTAGACAGCATGTTTCTTAGTGTCTTACTTGTTGTGAAGGGTACATTCTGCTTCAAAGATGTCTGGAGCTTGAAGTAGGCTGGCCCACGGGTGGTTAACTATCTATTGCCCAATTACATCTTTCGAGTTCTCTAAGACGAAAACCTAGTTTTCCTTAACCTCACTCTCCCAGTCACCCTCCAAATCCAGTATGGATTTTGTGACCTAAGTCTACCAATGAAATATTTCTGTATTAATTCACATTTTAGTATAAATTGCTAAGAGGACTCACTGTGGTTTATAATTATATATTTATCTTTTTGATTGTTTGGTCATTGTCTATCTTCCTCAGACTATAACCTCTATAAAGGCAAGGAGATTTGTTTTTATCCACCACTGTACCCACAAGGCCTAATCTAGCACATAGTAGGCACTAAATAAACACTTATTGAATAAATAAATGGCACACTTTCTGCATGGCTTCATTAACTGACATTTTAGTATATTATGTATCAGTCTTTCTTTTTCCCTGTAAATATAATCTTTTCTGGTCTTTTAAATAAAATTAAATTTTAAATCAAATTAAATTTTAAATCTTTTAAATTAATCTTTTATAGTCTTTTGAATACAAGGCTATGTTCAGCATCTTGTAACATCTCCCTCTTCTTATCAAGTCTTTGGGGACTGCCTTCCCAGGAGGCCTACTTCAACACCTCCCTCTTTTTAAATGGCTTATCTTTTTAAACAATAACGTTGTAGATGTATCATGTCCCCATGTCTAAGGTCTAGATGGGCCTGCTGTGTAAAAGGCCTTGACCCCTTTATTTGGGAAAAATGTAAAAGTATATGTTTGGGGGGTGGGGCGCAGGGTCCCAGGTACACTAATATAGCTGATGGCAGAATGCACATTGGGTAAGCCTGCAGGCTATTGCTTTTACAAAAGGCCAGGGAGCTCGGGACCCAAAACTGGCTCACCCATGCCTTCAGGACTGCCAATGTTGCCCCCATGAATTCTGAAACTATTTGGTCTCTAATAAAATTTTGAAAAAAAAAAAAAGATAGTCACCTTTCCTAAATAAAATGCACTCTGCACTTAAAATCAATAGGCATATCTATTATTAACTACGGACATTATCCTAGATTCATATCCAGTTCTACAGAATCTGAATTTAAAATAAAAATTTACTATCACACACACACATCTTTCTGGGATTCATCTATGATTTTATGTTACAGTCATACATTATACCAAATAAATATTCCAACATGCAAGAAAGACATTCTTAAGAAGTTACTGAATTTTAGATAATAAAGCCCATCCTCAAAACATACAAGAATTTTTGTCTGGAGGGGGGCACCCAGCTCACTTAAATAAATGCTACTCTTCTCTCAGTTAGTTTCACACTCAACGAGAGTCTGGTGTGAAGAAGCACAGGACAAACAAGGTTCTGAAACCGAGGAAATTCATTTTTATTCCGTGAAACCACTTTCCTCTCCTGTTTTCAGAAGGAAAGCTCAGATAACTGTGAATTCCGAGACGTGGTTTATTTAGTAAGAGAAGCTCGCTGATCTGCTGAATACTGGCAAAGTCAGTGGCCCTCCTTGGGAGCTAAACCCTGCAGCGTTTCACTGGGTTTTGTTCTAAATTCTGCTCTTGCGTTTACAATGAGTCTTAACAGATTCCTAGATATAGCAGAAGGAGCTGGAGGGGTGTGGGGTGACCTGAGGATTAACTGAACGTGCCCCTCTGCAATCTTTGTAGCCTATTCAAGCAATGGGACTTTTTAAATTACATTTGGACTATTTCATAAGCCAAATAGAAAAAATAGCTTAGTTGTAATGCCTGGCCCGACTGCCTGCAAAGTCTGAGTCTAATTAAAGACTGCTGAGGCAAATGATTTTTTAAAAAGATTTTCTGCCCACTACAGAAACAACAATTGATTCTATTTATGTTTCCAGGCCTGCTAATGTGAATGGGGCACAAAATGCCATCTTTTATAGATATGGTCCTGGAAAAGAGGGTGGGGGAAGGACTAACGGGCTTTTACAAGAAACGGAGCCACAGAACTGCCCACTTGTGGTGCAGTGCAGGTCCGAACACTCTGCAGTCCTCTGCCCTGCTTTACAATGAACACATATGCACAGCCCGGCATATAAATGCACTGGACACCACGGGGAATACGACAAAGGGGGCGGTCTCTGTGACTGCACAATTCAGCGTCTGACCAGGAGGAAAGGCACGTGCCAAACAAGTGATGCCAACAATTAGTGCCACTGGAGTTCAAGGCAGGGAGAGTTCAAGGTGTAGGAGAGACCAAGGCAGGCTCCTCAGAGAAGAGAGGACAGGAGCGTAGCCTTGAAGTTGAGACAGAACTCGAGAAGGCATTCAGATGGGGCAAAGGAGGAGAGAGTGGTTTCTTCCGATCACAAATAAGGATGGGTTCTTCCAACCACAAATAAGGCTGATTAAGAGAAGGGCTGTTGCTGAAACGGGCCTTCCCCTCTGCTAGCCCTGGAAAGAGAGTTGCTTCAGTAAATTCAGGTACTTTCCAGGACTATAGGAATGTGATTCAGATTTTGATTTGAGGAAAACCCTTAGCAGCTCCTCGTGGGGTCTTGGAAGAGTAGATGGGAGGGAAGCAAGGAAGATGGGCTTTGCCTTTGTCAAAGCTTCACCAGGGCTGGATCAGGGGCTCCATTTCTTTCACCTTCCCATGATTCACCTTCCCATGAGTGGAAGGGAGAAATCAGCACAGGACATGGTTTTCATAAATAAATAAATATATATACACCATGGAATAGATTCATTCCTCAGTTTCAGTAATTTTAAAGCTTCCTTGATAACAGGATGTTTGTGCCAAAACTTGCAAGAAATCCTTGCAAATATGGTCATGTTTGCCCAATACTTGTTTATTGTTGATCAGACATGTAGAAAGCTCTAGGCGCTGACTCACCCTCGCATTAATAGGAAGCCCTACGCAGGCTTAAATATTTATTGTAGGGAAATGCTCCTAGATGGAGATGGCTTGGTGCCAGTGACTGGGTTCTCCTTCTCAGAGACAGTGTGCCTGGTTCCAGGTACCGCCCTTCATTGCACAAGAAGTGGGGACAGCTGGGAGGAGTTGGCATCATGGTAACCAGGCCAAGTGTTGGGATTCAAAGCTGCAGACCCATTTCAGGGTTATCCAAACCCAGCTTTCATGTAGGTTCCCATTTCACTGCCTGCAGCACTTTTGAAAAGGCAAACAAAGACCCAGGAGCCTCGCTGGACCTTTGCTTCATATTTTCACTTGAGGGCTGGCGCTACATTCACCAGTTGTGGTCAATGGAAATTCCCCGAGGAAGCCACAATAAGGAAAGGCAAAGGCATAGTTTCTTCCTTTACAGTTTTACTGGCTTAAAGGGCTCCAATCTTCCAACCATCCAAATTTTGTCTTATTTTATCAACCAAGTTCTGCAAAAGCAAGAAGGAATTCTGTCCTCCGAGGTAGAGTCCTGAGCAAGTGTGGAAGGGAAGACGTTCCTTTCAGCCTGTGTCAAGTCGCCAGCTTCTCATGATGATGGAATTTCATCCATTGAGCAGAAACAGATTTTTCAGAGGCACTCTCCACCTAATAGTAAGCGGCAAAGAGCTCTCCTGCCCACCACCCATGGTACACTCAGATCAGAGAACCCACCTGGCTTCTGGTCTTGCCTTTGCTATAACTGTGTGAACTGTGTCAAGTCATTTCACGTTTTTGGTCTTCAGGGTCCCCTTCTCTGAAATGGAGCTGCTTCCTGGCCTACCCACCTCATTCACTAGAGCACTACGGTCACCTTGTCATGGACCTTAGAGACAGAGCTGAGTCTATTCCGGATCACCGCCCACTGCTGTGTAGTCTTGGACAAGTTAGCTCATCTCTCTGTCCTTAGAGTATGTGCTTCTCTAGAAGGAGTAATAATATCTACATTAAATGGTGGTGGTGAGAATTTGATGAGATGACTATGTAAAGTGATTTTCACAGGGTCTAGCGCCTAAGAATTCACTAAATGATGACTTTTCTTATTTTTACCTTCCTAAGGAAATAGAGGTGGGAGAAAGCCTGGGCTCTGGAGTCATGGAACTGGGTTCCAACCCTGATCTCCCCATTAGAGCTGTGTGCTCTCGTGCAGGGTATCTGAGCCTCAGTTTCTTCATCTGTAAAATGGGAATATTTCCCTCCTAGGGCTGTTGTGATTTTTAACTAGGATAATATTAAATGGGAAAAAGGAACAATGTTTGGCCCCCAAATAAGTTATCTACAGGCATTGATTTCTTTCTGCCTTTTTCCTATGTCCCACTGATGGGAGATTAAAATGGAAAACAAGTGAAGGCACTTTGAAAAATAACATGTTATGCAAATCTGAAACATAAGTACTTCCTCCTTAAAGTAGAGAGGATTGAGGAACAGTAAAAAGACCAAAACACAGGAATCAGATTGAGGAAGCAGAGAATCCGGGGACTTGATGTATCCATGCCTTGAATAATCAGCTTCTGATAATCCAATGGTGATTTTCCACTTCCTCAGACATTCACAGCCCAGTATTGTGGAAACAGCAGGCTCTCTGGACCCAGACTTCCCTCCTCCACCATTAAGAATGGGCAGACTTGGGGCAGTTTATCTAACTGCCCGCACCTCAGTTTCCTCACCTGTAAAATGGGGATAATAAGGCCCTCTTCAGAGAGTGGTTGTGGAAATGCTTAACAGAGGAGCTGGTAGAAAGAAGATGCTCAGTAAATCATAGTAATGTTTCTTCTTCTTCACAGGCCTCATGAATACTTGTCCTGAGTGTTTATTTATTCATTATCCAAAGGGAAGCTGGGTAAAGCGCCATGACCTCTAGATTCCCTGAGAGTCTTGACTGCAAGCATGATTGTTCCATTGTCAGGCTTTGTATATGGTACGTTTGCCCACTGCCCTTACAGTAAAATAGCAGAGTTTTCAAGGCTGCTCATGATTTAGCCGTTGCTTGCAGCTTCCTTCATCTTCTGTCATTTTCCACCCAAGCCCTACTCTTCTTTCATTCTGTTATATACCATCTTAGGGTTCTGGTCTGACAAGAATGTTGTATCCATGCTCTTTCGATGAACAACTCTATTTCACCTTCAGCTTATCTCTGCACAGGGGCCTGAGGTCTTTTCCAACTTTACTCTTAATCTCAGTCATATGTTACTTCTTATATACCATGTGTCACATAATTATACATATTTATTTATTGACTTGTTTTTATGTGTCCCTCCCACCAGACTATAAGCTCCACCAGGATAGGGCGTCTACCTGCTTACTTATAACCAAATGGTCAGAGTCTACCATAAAACGTTTTCAATGAGTCTTAGAGGAATGAATAAATATTAGCCCCTGCATCTTGATTGGGGATTTAAAAATAAGGTCACTAGTAAGAGGTACGACTACCATGTATAAAATAAATAAGCTACAAGGATATATTGTACAGCACAGGAAATATAGCAAATAATGTATAACCTTAAATGGAGTATAATCTATAAAAATATTGAATCATTATGCTGTACAGCTGAAACTTCTATTGCAGATCAACTACACCTCAATAATAAAGGAAGGTCACCATGGGTCTAAAACTTCATGAACTATTTGAGCTCTTGAACGCTGCTCTGCACTCCTATTTTGGATAATTAAGCCCAGTCCTACTTTATTATGAGAAAATAACCAGCCACAAAGCAACGTCCATGGGAGAAAGCTGGAGAGACGCTTTAGATGGCGGGGGTGGCGGGGAGGGGGGAGGAAACAAGAGCTTTCTTTTCAGTATCCAGAAGGAGAAATGAACCTACTTCTTAAAATTAGTTAACCAACTTTCAGGCCATAATTATTTCTGTCTGAGTTGAGAAAGACGAGTTGTGCTGTGCTTGTCCCTGTTTTCCTGTCCAGGCAAATGAATTAACAACTGCGATAAACATGGGTTTCGAGTATTGGAAGGATGGAAACCGCTAGCATAAATCCCAGATAAAAGCTCACAAGAATGCTATCATTCGGCTAAACGTTTGGAGTCTCAAATTATTTTTTCCCCCTTTTGGAAGACTATTTCACTAAAATTTCTTAAACATCTTTGGGGTGATTTCCATTGGGGGTAGGGAGAGTTTTACAAACATCTGGGTTCATGTTGAGCTTGGGTGAGTTGCTAAGGTTGAAATATTCAAGGACAACAACAATTTATGCAGATTAAAAAATACTCAAATTATTTGGGTAGGAACCAACTGTTAAATAATGTGGCACATGGCTCATAAGAACCTTTGAACAGGTAAGAGCTGTCCCTGTTCGAACCCAGCCATCTGAAGAAAGGACTTCTGCAGTAGCCTCATGCCTGGGTTCCTGCCTCTGGGCCTCCCCAGTCTCCTTTCTCTATATAGGGACACTGCCATCAGATTCTCTTCTTAAATATTACTTGTTAGACGTTCAAAATGTTTCAGTGATTACACTAATTTGGAGTCAAAGTTCCTTCAAGGCTCTCATCAATCTGCTTCTAACCCAATGTCTCAGCTTATTTCCCATTACTCCTGACTCCTTTATCCAAACTCTCCCACTAGACACATAGGTATTATTATTGTCTTAAAAATACGCTTGCTCTTTTCCAGTCTTTGGGCTGAGGTCATGCCATCTCTTCTCTGGTGCTACCCATCACCCATCCTCTACCCCAGTTTCTCATGAAGGCTCCGGTCCAGAACAGTCCGCCTCTGAGCTGCCACAGGATTCATGGTCAGGCCCCAATCCTGCTGTTAACTGTCTATCTAAATCACTATTTGGGTGTTGTTTCACCTGGTTATTACATTTCTTGTCACTTATACTGTCAAGTATGCCACACTGATCCCAGAACTTATTTACAGTAGGGGTCCCTCACCTGAGGATCCATAATTGGCACTTTCAATAATTTGCACTTTCTGGTTAAGATGGTTTCAGTGTGTTTCTGTTCCTTGCAAACACATCTTAAAGAAGATGACTGTCACGTGGACATATTTAGGATAGGATCTCCCAACTTGGGGTGGAATTATTTTTCACAGTTCTGAAAACGTAAGGTCACATCTATCAATATTGTGGAAGTACAACACCTGGGGCACTGATTAAAACGTGCAGATTTAAAAGATGCAGTTTCATAGGCTCCCTCACATACTGACTGTGAGATAGAAGCTCCTGGGGATAGGGCCTGGGAATGGGTATTGCAAACAAGATTCCCCAGGTGATTTTTATGCATATGCAAGAAAATTTAGAGGGTGAGGAGGGAAGCTGACACCAAGGTTTCTCATATGATGGTGAAGGGTCATGGAAGAGGAAATAATTCATATGTCTTGAGGACTGATTATGTGCCCGGAAAAATATTAGGTATTTTCACTAGTGTTATCTCTTGTAATCCTCAGACAAGTCTACGACATGTGTCTTTCATTAATCCCTTATACAAATATGGAACTAAGCGAAATACCTCATCTAAGGATCTATAAATGGTAAGCTGTTGGGTCAGCCTTTCAACTCTGGGCTGACCAGCTCCAAAGTTCCTACTTCTTACTCTGCTTTCCACTCTGCTGGGGTTCTAAGCAAACCTTGGAGGGAGGGGGAGGGAGCATGAGGCACATCCAGGTTGGAGGTTTCCTAGGTCAGTCTGCGGGAGCTGGGCAGATCCCAAGCTCCTGATGGGTAAACCTGGCTTAAGACCCCACTGACATCTTAAGAGGACAGTGATCCTCTGAGCACTGAATCTGCATCCTGGACCCCAAGTCTGAAGCCTCGTGAGCTCCAACTGGAGAGACCACTGTCTGTCTGCCTGGTCCCCAAACCTAAAGATGGAGGCTTCAGCAACCCTGGACTTTATTATAGGAGCAGCACACACACAGGCCTTCTGGCTGAGGCTTCAAAGACTCGCATCCTCCAATATTCCAGCTGGACCAAGGGCCTAGCCTGGGGATGGATGGTAGAAAAGAGAGGCCCAGGAAGCCAGGTCCTGTTCACTGATAGGAAAGGGATGATAAAAAACCAGGATGGGATGAAAAAGAGGGCTGGTGACGGTGCAAACTCTGGGGAACGTTGAAACCCTCATATTTTACAATGAGGGTGAAATATCACTCAGCCATGAAAAAGAATGAAAAAATGCCATCTGCAGCAACATGGATGGACCTAGAGATGGTCATACTAAGCGAAGTAAGCCAGACAAAGACAAATATCATATGATATCACTTATATGTGGAATCTAAAACAATGATATAAATGAGCTTATTTACAAAACAGAAATAGACCCACAGACATAGAAAACAAACTTCTGGTTACCAAAGGGGATAGCAGGGGAAGGTATAAATTAGGAGTTTGGGATTAGCAGATACACACTACTATACATAAAATAGATAACCAACAAGGACCTACTGTATAGCACAGGGAACTATACTCAATACCTTATAATAATCTACAAGGGAAAAGAATCTGAGAATCTGGAAAAGAATATATGTGTGTGTGTGTGTGTGCATGTATGTGTGTAACTGAATCACTTTGCTGTACACCTGAAACTAACACAACATTGTAAATCAACTATTAAAAAAAAAACACCAAAAAACCAAAGGGCCACAAAAAAAAGAAAAAGAAAAAAAAAAGAATCTATGTTGTGACTCCAGGTAAGTTCCATTCATGAAATGAATAAAAGTTTAATATAAAAAAAAAGAAACCTTCCTATTTGGGGATTATAGATCTAATGCAGTGGTTCCATTAAAATCACCTGGGAAGATCTTAAAAATCCTGTTCAGATAATCATCAATGGGCAGCCAAGATAGAAAACCACTGGTCGAAAGTGCCTCTGACGGCCAAGCGATCTAGGCTGAGCCTGTAATGTTCAGAAAGCAGCTTGCGTTCAGTCACGGTTGGGAAAGCTGAGGTCGGTCAAGTGCACGGCATCAGCTGCAGTCCTTCCAGTATGAGAACTGCCTGAAGTCTGGCTCGCTGCCAGAGCAAGTTTCCTTTCCATTTTTAATTTTCCATTGTAGGGTAAAGAATTGGCACAGGAGAATGAGAAAAGAAACGTGTGAACGGCAGGATGGAGACGTGAAACACGACAGATATAAAGATATACAAAGAAATGTAGAAGAACACCAGCCTTAGTGAGATGGAACTGGGGTATCTACAGCAGGTCAGGGGGCAGAAAGTGCCCGGGTATCCATTCTCAGAGGAAGTGCTCTACTCACTGAGTGGATGATGCCTTGCAGGGCCTGGAAGCCATCATTTACCGGAAACACGTGGTCCTTACTGTCTGCGATCCGGGCCAGCTGAGGACACAGCAAACGCACAAGGAGATGTGTCAGGCTTGCACGTGGAGAACTGAGGAAAGCCACTGGGTCCAGGGGCCTCCATCTCCTTTTAAAACCCACAGGAACTTGAGGGCTTGCCTGGGCTCAGGGACCTCACTGAGAAGCCCTCAGTCATAATGAGATTTCCAGGGGACTTACTCTGGAGCGGGTCCGGAGGGTCGGTTCCAGCTTTTACATTTGTTTTAATACTTGTCTCCTTGGGACCAGCGGTAAGATTGCCCAGCTAGATGAACATTTGGCCTGGGTTGATGTATTTATGGATTTGGGGGCAGGCCATTGGCTTCTCTTTCTCCCATTCAACCACATTTCTGTTGGCAACTATATTCGAATCAAACAGACTCAAGTTTCCTTTCAAAGCAACTTTAAAAATAAATTCAAGCTTTGGTGTTGGGCGAGCCCAATGAATGGGGACCCTTATCTTTCACCGAAACTTCTCATTGAGGAAAGGACCCTTGCGATTGGTTTGGTTGCTTTGTGGAGCCGAGGACTGGAGAAAGGAGAAACTGATCTGCAGAGATTTTCTACTCCCAAACTCTGTCTAGTGCTGTGATTGCCACAGTCAGTCAGTGCCAGGATTTTTACTGATTGTAAAAGTAATACACAATCATTGGGAAATTTCAAAAAACCAGGAGTGTTCAAATAAAAAAGTTATTAATAATTCATCTGTCCATCCATCCATCCATCATCTTTCTATTACTGTTAATTTGATATGGTTTTTCAAACTTTTCCTATACAAATACACACATTTTATTTAAAAAGTACACTCATACTATTCCCATACTGTTTTGTAACCCTATTTTATTCATTTAACAACATA
Organism: Pseudorca crassidens; assembly: GCF_039906515.1. Taxonomy (NCBI): domain Eukaryota; kingdom Metazoa; phylum Chordata; class Mammalia; order Artiodactyla; family Delphinidae; genus Pseudorca; species Pseudorca crassidens. The sequence continues at coordinate 32,971,947 of NC_090309.1, forward strand.
TCCTGAACTTTGTCAATGTTATTAGAACAAAAAGAAACTATGAAGTACATGGAAGTACGTCTATTTAGGTTGCTAACACATTTTTACAATTTGCTTATTGTGAACACTTGGACAGACTTTTTTTGCCCACTGGCCAATTATTTCCATTTTGGGGCGTATTGAAATGCATTGAACCTTTAATGAGAAAAAAGGGATGTTTGCCATTTAAATAAGAAAATCAGATTTATCAAATTAAATTAAAAAAAAAAAAACCAACAAGTTTTCCAAGTTAATTTCGATCTATTTTGACCTCCTGGCAATTTAACATGTACTAAGAAAGTCAACCAAAAAAGATGCTGCCTGGATGGTCTGCATTGAAGACCCTCAAGCACATTAGCAAATAAGTTCACATCCCTCACACATCCAATAATTCCCTCCCTGCTTAGCATTTCTGGAAAAATCATCCATCTAATGGGTACTTATGCTGCTGATGCACCCTCTGCACCGACTGCATGTTTTCTATCATTCACAAGCTGAGTATGCTCCCATACCTGAGGAAATCCATGCTCATACCTGTGTTTCATTGAAATCCTTCACACCCACACAGTAAACGATCGCACCAAGATCTCGGGATCTGTTAGCCTGGGCCAATGAAAGAAAAGACATTTAGAGAGAGAAGCAGTGGCAAATGTACTCCTTTTGGATCACCCAGCCTAACTGCAGTGATCAGGTATTTACTGAGCACCTACTATATGCCAGGTACCACAAGGGAGAGGGCAATCCCTGTCCCCAAAGAGCCAATTCTCCAGTGAACATCACATTCTAATGCAATATGGTGGATGTGAGGGGAGTGATTAGTCTAATGGGAAATGTTGAGGAAGAGCCACAGAAGTAGAGTCTTGATGAGAAGCTTTGAATGACGAGGGGAAGAAAAGGATACTGTAGGCTAAGATACATCATATTAAATATTCTGGAGAAATGATTATCTTTTCTATTCCTCTGATGGATTTTTATTGACATACGTTCTTCCTTTGTAGTGGCAGCGTGCTCTATCGGAAAGGATGTGACCTTTGGAATCCAACATACCTGGGTTTGACACTTGGCTTTTCTCTGTAAAGTACTTTGGACATTAAATGAGAAAATAAATGCAGAGCTCCTCACATGAGGCGTAGAACAATGCAGATACTCATCAATGTCAGCACCTTCATGAATATGGCCTTTTTTATTCCCAAAGAAGGCACTGGGTCAATGGTATGGGATTTAAGGTCCATATTTGAGTGGGTGAACCCACGACTTTATCTACAAGTAAGTATTGAGGGCAACCTAATGAATAATATCCAGATTTTGGCTTGATTTTAATATCTGATTTATTACAGGCTCTTCCAGGTTCTTCGTTTCAGAAGAGAAAACAAAAATTGGAAATCCTTGGTATATACAGTAGAAACTTAATAAATCATTGACAGTAAACATACAGTAGGTGCTCAATATATGCATATTGATTTGAATCGCATCCCATTTTCCCCTCTCTTAGTACTCAAACCCACTTGTGACTAACACTGAATTGTAGAAGGGGCAGAAACATACATCGTTTTTCCTTCATGTTAGAAATATTTCTTGCTGCTTTCAGGATAAAATAAACTTTTAGGTACAGTCTAGCCCCAGCCTTCTCTGCAACGACTTCTATGGCTTTTCTCCTCTAGTTGGGCTGTATACAGAATCATCAAAAATGGAAAGGCTCATTTTCTTTATATATCCTGAGCTTTATCTTTCTTTTTCAGACATCTTCGTCCTATTGGCATTGGCACTGCAAATATTTTTCCAAGTTTGTGTGTGCTATACCTAGAATTCTTTTCTACTAACCTCTACTTTAAACCTCTGACACCTATCGTTTATTTTATATTCAGTTATTTCCTTATTAGGGTTTTTACTTTAGTTGATGGTTGTTTAGCATCCAAATAAGCCATTTTGCATTCCCATTATACAGTCAGTCTCAACTGTAGAGCATAGAAATATATTATTTCCTAGATGCTCAGGGAGCCTCTGTCATATTTACTTGTGGGTTTCCCCTTTGTGTATTTTGTACAAGTTAGGGTAGGGGGTCAGTAATGCATTTATCCACTTAATTTCCTCACGCCCTTTGCCAACAGAGGCTTCAAAAAGCTGAACAGTATTACACAGTAAAGCCCATAAAGGCAGCAACTGTGTCTTACTCACCAGTGTGTTTCTAGTGTCTAGCAAAGCGCCCGTACAGGCCAAGCTCTCAGTTAGCACTGAACGAATGAATGCATATCAATTTCTTGCTTGTGGAGGAAGCTGAACTTAAATGAAATAGTAGTCAAGACCTTGAGATAAGTGTAATTCTCTGATTGATTCCTCCTCCAGAGGCTGGCATCTCCCTCCGTCACTGCCTGTCTTTTTCCTCATTGTGTTTCTTTCTAACTTGGCCTGAATGAGCCTTTGTCGCTATTGAGGCTTCAGTACATTCCTATGGTGAACTGGTTTCCTGGGGCCACATATACATATAGCTCAAATGTGAAATTTGAAAGAAAAGAATTTCCTAAATATAAACATCACTTTTCAACTCTTAGATAAATCTCTTTTTCTGAATCTCTTTATAAACTGAAAGCTTCATTTGGAGAAGATTCCTTCACTTGCTTTAAGGAGTGCTTTGTAAGGGCATAAAGAGAAGGAAAAAAGAAATACTGAAGGAGAGATTACAATTTACTTTTTTTACAATTACATTAATTTACAATTAATGTTCAGCTTTGGTTCTTAGAGGAAGAATTTCAGTGATTAATACATTTTGACAAAATTGGCTTTCGCATATTTCAAGTAATTCTTTTCCCTCCTGGTTTTAGTAGAAATGAAGGAAAAATAGTACCAATGGATTTGTTGAAAAGTTATATATGGTATTTCAACACTGCTTTCGAGAAAGGCATGGCAGATATATTTTGTCCCTTAAAACACAGAGTAATATGCAAATCTGTGGAAAAGGGAAAAATACCTACCAGGTGTGAGACATGAAGATTCACTTTAAAAATGAGTTATTGTTATTATCTTTCACATATGGGACACTATTTTATCCAGGGACTTTACAAAGAACACTTAACATTTTGCCCGAGTGGAAAGACTGCAGCCCATTTCAGAAGGAAGAAGCGCCGTTTCCATGTCAGACATAGGCCCGGGCCGTCGCTTACCTCCCTCTCCGAATAGAAGAAGAGGTCCTCATGCAGCTCCCCATCAGTCAGGGCGATGATGACGCTGGCTGTCCTGTATCCTGCTCAAACAACACAGACCCACTCAGTTCATCCCGCTGCACCAAGGGAAACTCCCTCTCGGCCCTGGGAGTCTGTCTCTTCGCGGCTCCCCCACCCAAGGTCAGTATTGTGAGAATCAGCAACTTTTCTTTGGGGACTCGAAGTAGCTCTGGCATGAAGAAGAATGTGGGACAGACTCTAAGGGGGAATATGTTTTGTTTCTGGGTTTCCAAGTCTTATCTTAAAAAAAAGGCCAAACCTGGTGAAATGGTTGCTGGACTGATAGCTGGGAGTAGCTACAGTGAATCAAACATGACTATTTCCTAGGAACAGTCCACATGACTCTCGCCAAGGCCCGAGGGCAAACTCGACCACCTGAGCCTTTCAGGGGTCCTTCTCACATGCTGTCCTTGACCACATATGCAACATCTGTTGAAGAGTTTGGCAAAGAGTAACAGTCATCATGATTTATAAGCTGACTGGAAGTATTACTGGAAGTATTAGTTTTGCAGTTGGCAAAACCTACTAGAATTCTTTCAGTGATTTTGAAACTTCCAGTAACATTGATGATGGTGTCTTTATAATAACAAGCGTTGCTGTTGATATTGGGTCTGACCTATTTGTTGCAGTTTAGAGCGAAAGAGGATGTGGACACCTCCACAGGCCTGGGAGAAAAATCCCCACTCTAATACTGAACGTCTTTGAAGAGATTTGCTTCAGATAAAGAAATGCTACCCATGAAAGACAGGGTAGTAATAATAGCTAAAATTATAATAATAATAAATATTATTTCTCTGTGCTAAGCATGCTATTAAGTACATTTTATTCCTTTTTTTCCACTTAAATGAAGGAAAGTTTAAGCCAAACTGGTATCTTAATCTAAAATCATCACAGCAATGAAGAGGCTTGGAGCTCAGAGAAGGACAAGAAAATTAAATTTGACATAAAAATCTAAGACTTTACCAACCCCTCCAAGTATGTATTAACTTAATGAATTCAACATGCAAAACTGTTCATGAGCATTACAGACTGTAGCCCATAATGAGATCTTAATTACTTTTAAATAACTTTTTTTTTTTTGGAATCATCAGGACAGTAGAATTTGACCTCATTCGTGCCATCTTTCTACACATTCCTTCTCTGTGATGAAGTCTGTGTTTAAGGATTAGAGGCAATATCCTGTGTCTTTTCAAACATGAAATTACTGAGGCACTTTTTCAGAAGGAAACACAGAAAAAAGTTAAAAAATTCATAATGGTAATTAGGAATATACTCTTACCTTGACTGTTTTCATAATAAATCTGCTCACTGGCCTGAAAAACATATGAAAGAGCCATTAGACATATAGCCACTGTTTGCTACTACAAATGCCATAGTGGGCAGTGATCTCTGGTGTTGGATCCACAGTGTTGGGTCAGTCTTGATTCTTTATGTAATTCACCCAGGTTTCACTCAAATATCAATGGATGATGTCCTCTGAAGTTACCCTGGATCAATATCTTTCCTCTCATAGACTGGGACTTGTTTTGCTGAAGCCTGAAGTCATTGCAATTCTGTCTCAACCTCTGAAGAAATATATAGAAAAGGTTACCTTGGGAATAGAGAGGACTTGTGTGTGGCATGATTCATGAGTTCTGGCCAAGCATTAGCTAAGAGACCCTTCATCAGTGTCAGGGAAGGAGGAAGAAATTTCATTTATTTGGCTCTTTTGGATGGAGTTATCGTGTACACACTTATGGAAAATTGTTTTCACTCTTGCCATTGGGTGTTATTCAGTTCCTTTAATATGTGTGTCTCATCTCATCAGCCATCCCTGTGTTGATGTTTCCACATCACAATCTTCTTTTGGAGTTTAAAACTCTTTTAAAATTACCCTTTCAAATCCTTCATGCATGTAAGTGTCTCCTCCTGGCAGAACCTTCTGGAGTTCTTCTAGGCCTTGACGGATCTGTTCCCTGAAATCCAAAGACACCCTGTTAGTCTTATTAGAGCATTTTTTATTTTGCCGTTGCTAGTCACATGCTTTAGTCTGCTTATCTTTGTGGATAGTCTATATTGCCCAAACAGTCCCCCAAAACCCTATAGCAGGAAAGTCTTTCTAGTAAATTATCCATTTAGGGTCGGCCACAGTGTAGAATAAGTGAGCTTTCAAGGATTGAGGGAAAGGACACTTCAGGAATCTCCAGGTGCAGGTGAAAAATTTCCATTCCCTGAACAGGACAAAGTTTTCATTCTACGTTGGAAACGAGTCTTAAGACTTGTCTTCTTAGGCAACTTTATATCAAGATGCAAAGGGCTCATGTGAGCCAGAAAAAGGTGGGTACTAAGAACCCAGGGCAAGGCCACCACAAGGACCGCAGGCAGGAAGGGCAGGCATCTGGAGCAAGCTGCCATCAGAAGAGCTGTGCCAGAGAAAACCATGTAGTCAGCTTTGAAAATAAAGACCCAGGCAATCTATGCTTTCTAGGACGACCAAGAGTGTTTTCTGTGGGCTGGTGCCCATGTTTTCTTACTTTGATTGCTCAAGGTGGTAGTGGGGCAGGAAGAGGAAGTGGGTTATGGTATTGGGAAAGGGTCTGATAGCAGTGGGAGATGTAAAACGTCCACGTTCATGTTCCTGTCAATTAAATAGCTTCATACTGTGCTGAAAAGGGCAAGAAAGTGTAGTTTCTGAAAAAGAATATGAACTTCATTCATGAATAAGCCCATAAAGCGTTTGAAATTACCCTCCTCACTCTGGGGTTTCTTTAGGGGCCGAGGGTGGAGATGCACAGTTTAAATTAAGTGGGGACTACTATCAATTTTCTACATGTTATCTTCTAGGCCTACAGAGTTGTGAAATTGCATGGCAATAGAAAGTCAATAAAAGGTGCAACACCCTAGGGACTTCCCTGGTGGTCCAGTGGTAAAAGAATCCGCCTTCCAATGCAGGGGACGCAGGTTCGATCCCTGGTCAGGGAACTAAGATCCCACATGCCTCAAGGCAACTAATCTCTCGTGCCACAACTACTGAGCTCATGCACCTCAACTAGAGAGCCCACGTGCCACAACTAGAGAGAGAAAACCTGTACGCCACAACTAGAGAGAATTCCTCATGCCTCAATGAAGATCCTGCATGCCACAACAAAGACCAGACACAGCGGGCGGGCGGGGGGGGGGGGGGAAGCTTGGGCGAAGTGAGAGTAGCATCGACATATATACACTACCGAATGTAAAACAGTTAGCTAGTGGGAAGCAGCCGCATAGCACAGGGAGATCAGCTCAGTGTTTTTCGATGACTTACCGAGGTGGGATAGGGAGGGTGGAAGGGAGGTTCAAGAAGGAGGGGATATGCGTATTGTGTACGCATGTGGCTGGTTCCCTTTGTTGTACAACAGAAACTAAGCAGTATTGTGAAGCAATTATACTCCAATAAAGATCTATTACAAAATTAAAAAAAATAAATTAAGTGGGGAAACTTCTTTTGAGCAGGGAAAGAACCTCATGTTCACTGAGTATCCATTATATACAAGACCCTGCACAAAGATTTCTGATTTTATCCTCACAATAACCACTCAAGGTAGGTATTATTGCCCTCATATTATAGATAAGAAAACTTGGGTTCAGAGAGGTTAGTTAAGTAGGAGGGCAGAGGCTTGAGGTCGAATCTACCTGATTCAAAAAAAATCTGCCCGGCTTTCTACTTTGCCAAGCAGCCTAAGACAGTGGGCAGTTTTCAGTAAAACTTGAATTAATGAACAGCAGTGGCAATGTTTTAACACTACCTGAGTACTTATACCGTGTCAAGCTCTGTTTGAAAAATACATGTAATTAATTCACTTATGCCTTATGATAGCTCTTTGAGGTAGATACTAATATTATCTCTAGTTCACAGATAGGGACTCTGTGACTCAGCTGAGTCATAGAGAGAGAGGCTAAGAAAGTTGCCCAAAGCCCCTCCACTACTAGGTGGCAGAGGTGGGATTTCAACCCAGATGCCCTACTCTCAGTCATTATATTAGACTGTTTCTCTCTTGAATAAATGAACGAATGAATGTATAAAGTTTATTACTGGCTTATTCTGGTAATTGCTTAAAGAGGAAGTCCGAGGCAGAATTAATCTTTTGTTAAAACTGAGGTAATGGGGTGGTCATGGGTGAGACCTGATTGCCAGGTTGGAAGTTTTAAAAGACAAACTGAAAAGGGTTTAGCCTGAGCCTGTCCCTGGCCCAGGCTGCTGATGCTTCTTAGGTGGAATATTTAAGACCAAGTAACTCAGACTTTGGGAAATGTACTGATTATTGTCTGCTTGTCCTATCAGCGCCCAGATATCAGACCACGTACCCAGCTGCCCTAATCAGAAACCAGAAGCCTTCTTTGACCCCCTCTACCTTGACTCTCCTCTCTCTTGCTCCCGTACGTAATATAACATTAGATTCCATCGGTCGCGCTCTAAACATACCTTGAAACTGACACTTCTTCACCTCTTCTGCCAACCTCATGGTCTGGGCGACCATTGTTTTTTACTTAGACCATTGGGAAAGTCACTGGCCGTCTTTTGACTGCCTTCTCACCCCCCCTGCATTCAATCTCCACATGGCTGCCACAGCGTTCTTAAAATATGGATCAAAACATGTCATTCAGTCCCCTGCTCAAAATCCTTCACAGCCATTGATCACACTTGGGATAAAACCTCGTCCTGGGTTTCCCTGGTGGCGCAGTGGTTGAGAGTCCGCCTGCTGATGCAGGGGACACGGGTTTGTGCCCCGGTCCGGGAAGATCCCACATGCCGCGGAGCGGCTGGGCCCGTGCGCCATGGCCGCTGAGCCTGCGCGTCCGGAGCCTGTGCTCCGCAACGGGAGAGGCCACAACAGTGGGAGGCCCGCGAACCGCAAAACAAACAAACAAACAAAAAAAACAAACAAAACAACCCCTCAGGTCCTCACCATGACCTTCAAGTGCCTTCATGGGATGGATCCTCTGCCTCCTCGACAGCCTTATCTTGCACCGCTCTGCTCCCACTGCCTTCACCTGAGTCCCACTGGTCTTCCTAAGCTCCTTTCTCCAGCAGATCCTTCACACCTGCAGTCACTGCTGCCTGGGGGCTGGGCTAATTCTTACCCAGCCTTCAATCCCAACCTAAATATCAATTGCTCAAAGTAGCCTCATCTGAGTTCCCCAATTCAAATTAGCTCCCTCAATTAGACTGCACATAGCACCCCACGATTGTTGCTTTATAGCACTTGGGACATTTTATAACTAATAATATTTGATTATGTGATTATCTGTTCACTTTAGTTTAGTTTGTTCATTTGTTTCCGTTCTAGACTTTAAACTCCATCAGGGCTGGGCCATGTCTGTTTTGGTCTCCACTATATCTTCTGCGTCTGCTATAGTACCTGGAACATTATAGACATTCAACAAATATTTGCTGAAGAGGTGGGAGGAGGAAATAAGCTTCATGGGCCATGTGGACGGTGGCCAGGCAGAGCTGACCTGGTAGTAATTGACTGTAGGGAAGGTCTGGGTCCATGTGGTTATAGACCATTCTCTGTGTTGTACCTCTTTACGTACCCCCTCCCCCCAATTTTAATAAATTCCATTAAAAGCCATAGTTTAATTTCAACTCTATCATTTGGTAATGAGAAAGAGCATACATCTATGCATTAGAAGGAGGGTTAAAGATGACAGCGGAGTCCCCAACTGAGGCCACCAAAGGGAGGGGGAGGGTGGCATTAGCAGTCACCTGGCAGAGGGCAACTTTGCCCTGCAGGTTGGCGGTTTCATGAGGATAACAGCAAACAAGGTGGCATGAGGGTGAGCCTGGGATATGAGAGTGAGGCTGGGACAGGAAAACTGAGGTTTATTCCTGAGCACACAGAGGTGTCACCCTGAAACCCTTCGGTATAGCTGAGGGGCATTATGGGGTTGGGGGCTAATTTCTGACAATTAGGGGGCATCAAAAGTAAATGTGGGCATCAAAAGTAAATGTGAACAAAGAAAGTAAATGTGGTCTTATCTTTGGTCATTTAAAAAGTCTATTTATTTATTTATTTATTTGCCTGCCTTGGGTCTTAGTTGCGGCACGCGGGATCTTCATTGTGGCCCGTGGGCTCTAGAGTGCACGGGCTTAGTTGCCCTGCGGAATGTGGGATCTTAGTTCCTCGACCAGGGATTGAACCCGCATCCGCTGCATTGGAAGGCGGATTCTTAACCGCTGGACCACCAGGGAAGTCCCTTATCTTTGACTAGGTCATTGACTAGTGAGGTTTAGGACGTTTTGGTAACACTAAAATTGGAATATTGTGTTAAGACTAAATCTTTTAAAAAAAAAGAGGACTAAAAAAAGGCACAATGGGGCTGTGGAAAAGGTTCCCTGGCTTCTCTGTATTTTTTCCCTGCCAAAAAAAGTCTGGGAACTGGGGTGTTTTCTCTAAGCCTATTTCCCTTCCTTTACAAGTATTTTCTTGAGCTTTCTATTTTTTGGTACCAGAACAAGCAAAGGCTGTTTTGGAAACTGTCCTTATCCTTGATACTTTGTGTCTGGCAAGATATGATGAGCTCACTAGTCCCAAGCAGTGGTCACACTCCCCTTATACCACCCTCCTTGGTAAAAGGTCAGATGACTTACGGCCCCACCTCCCTACTCCATGCCCCTTCTCTACGTTCCTATAATATCTAAGCAAACAAAACAGATGGTTTCATGGAAATTGTGGGTCCATTTTAATTCTGGGACAATAGGACTATTAATAAAGAGTATTTTTTTTAATGCTCTCTTAGAAATGAAAGAAAATTGGGAGAAAGATCTTTTAAAGGGGGCGATAAGAAGCTCTCCTCTCTGAGGACTTGGTTACTACCAAATGAAATATTATCTTCCTGGGAAATGAGAGAGTCTGGGAGTCCTACGAAAACAGGCTGCTATTAAAGAGTCGCCTCTTTTCCTTGGTGGTTTCGTGTTTCTGCCAGTGTTCCTACTTAGAAGTTAAGGGCTTTCAGGCCCTATGTCTTGTGCTCCTTTTGCAACCCCTGTAACACTTAATGACGGACCTAGAGTGATTTGCTGTTGAATGAATGACTCTAGTTTGGATGCATCCATCCATAAATTCATTCATTTCCACAACTATTTATTGAGCACACACCATGCAACCAGCACTACGCCGGTTTGTAGGGGTAGGGAGCGGGGAGAATCAGTTACAGTGTCTGTAGGGCTTTCTCTTGCCCTCGGAATTTTTGTAAACTTCTTGAAGATTACTTTCTGGGATTCTAGTTGTATTGTGACATTTTAATATTTGCTGATGAAAACATTAAAGGATAAACGCACGTAAGCACGTCAAGAAGCACTTTAACAACTTTTTACCCCAAGTATCTCAGTGATGCTCCTACTGCAAAACCCTCCTTGGGGTTGCACAATATCGACCATATTTTCGGTCTATAAAAACAACCTCCACCACCCCCCGAAACCCAACATCAGCTCTGCACTGTCCACTTGCCTCCTAGTAAAACAGCTTCTGTGGAATTGACTTTTCTCAAATGTCCTGGAGTTTCTGGCTTCGGAGCCTCAACTATACAGTAAACACACATCACTGTTAACCACTAATGCTACACTCACAATATTTCCAGATGTCTCAGGGCTCCAGGGTTGACTACAAAAGACGTGAAGTAAACAGAACAGAATAGCAAAGATTAATTAAAGACATTTTTGCTGTTACTTTGGAGTCTTAAGTCCCACAAGCAACTCTGATCATTTGTTTATAATGTATAGAAATCATGTCCTCTTTGTGATTTTTCCCAAAGAATAGGCCAATATGATGAATGACAACAGGATGCATGTTGAACCAAAGATTCTTTGCTATACTTTTTAAAAGTGAGGTATAAGTTATATACAGTAACATGCACAGGTATTTATTAATTTCCATTATAATTGTTGAATTTATTTCTATTACTTTGTCCTTAATATTCCTTTATTCTCTTTCAATATCTGTAGGATCTATAGTAATATCCTCCCTTTCATTTCATTTTAGCAGTTGCTGTACAGGGAGTTATCCTTATTTTATGACAGGCTACCAAAAGTTAATATTATACCACTTCTCATATAATGGAAAAACCCTTTAATATTATACTTCCATGTAATTCCCTCTCATCCTTTGTGCTATTGTTGTCACATATTCTACTTATGTACATGGAATTCACTCCAAAATACAGTGTTAATTGTTTCTGTCTTAAATAATCATCTTTTTATGACATTAAGAAAATAGTTACCATTTCTGGTACCCTCCCTTTTTAGGTAGCTTTAGTTTACACCTGGTATCATTTTTTCTCTGCTTAAAGAATTTTTTTAGCCTTTATTTATTTATTTTGTAGTGCAGATTTGCTGGTGATGATTCTCTTAGCTTTTTTTTCTTTCTAGAAATGTCTTAATTTCACCTTCAATTTTAAGGATGTTTTCACTGGATACAGAGTTCAAAATCGACTTTTCTTCCCTTTGATCTCTTTAAAGAGATTGATCCTTTGTCTTCAGGATTGCATGTGTTTTTTTTCCGGTGAGAAGTAAGTGATTTTCGTTGTTGTTTCTCTGTAATATGGCTTTTCCCTCCCCCTTGGACTGCTTTTAAGATTCCTACCTTATTCTTGTTTTCAAGAATTCAGCTGTGATGTGCTTAGGTTATTATTATTATTATTTTTGTATTTATCCCGTTTGCGGTTCTTTCAGCTTCTCGAATCCCTGTGTGGAACATCATGTTTGGCATTCTAATTACACATATATTAGATCACTTGATATTACCCCACAAATAATAGAATCTGGTTCATCACCCCCCCACCTTTTCCCTTTCTCTTTCAGTTTAAATAATTTCTATTAATGTGTTTTTAAGTTCATTAATCCATTTTCTGCAGAAAAATTTTTCAGTCCACAGTTTTCACTCGGTTTTCTTTTTTTTTTTCCAGATAGCCCATGTTTTCCTCCATTATATTCACCTTTTCTTGTAACTTCTTTATATGTTTATAATAGTTGTTTAAACATCCCTGTCCACTAATTCCAATAATTGAGTCATTTGTGGTTTTTTCTTGATTATGGATTCCATTTTCCCACTTCTTCCCACGTCTCACAATCTTTTAACTTACATTTCACATATTGTATATATTTTAAAAAGCAGTGGAAACTTAGGTATAATATTGATTTGTTTTGTTGACTCATTGCAGAGTGTAAGCCTTTTATCTTTGTAAGCTGGGGTGGGAAGCTGAATATTTAGATTCTCCCTTGAGTTAGGTTGATTTGGGGCCGGAACACAGCTTTAATTACAGTGTATTCCCTAGAGTGTTATTGGCCGAAGTCCCAGCTTTCTGCCCTGCCCCGCCTTTGTGATCTTTCCTGTATTTGAGGTATGAGGGAGTTAGGCACAGCTACAGATAATGTCGCTTAACCTGACTCCAGAATCCAAGTACCACAAGTATCCATGGGATTAAGTGATTTCTCTCTGCTTTTCAACAAGTCCTCCACTGCTACTTTCTTGGAAAAATGCAGAGGTGTGGGTGAGAGGGAAGAATTATTAGGCTAAGGAATTTCTTTTTTCAGTGGGGCTCTTTCAGATAATCCATCCCCCTGGCACACATTGTTGTCTAAGGCTCAGTTGACTTTTCCTCATGCCTGAAAAGTCTCTGTCCATGGCTGGCCTACATTTCCAATTTCCTTAGCCAATTCAGGCATCCACCTCCAAGTATGGAAGTTTCCATAGATCTCTGATCAGCTCTATAGGGCTTGTTTCTCTCTAATTCAGTTCATCAGTGCTTCCTGTGTGTCTGCTAGCCCCAGAAGAACATGTGAATTCTACTTTGTCTGGACTTTTCTGGTTGACCATGGAAATGAAGGTTTTTCATATGCCTCTACATCCTAACTAGAAGCAGACATACGGAAAAGGCTTTTTTCTAAATATTTGTGACTATACATTTGTTTCAAGTCAGGAAGAAAAATACTGGAGATGATTACCAGCATATAAATATACTCTAGTATCTTTCATCTTAACAAAATAAATCTTCTGTGACCCCACATCTCCCTCTAGCTATTGACCAATTCAATGCATTTCTCTTCAAAACACAACTTCTTGAAAGAGTACTCCCTTCCTAATTTTTCCTGGTAAAGATTTCAAATGTGAAGTGATCTTTGACTATACATCTGTTCATAGCGGATGAGCGAGGCTAAGATTTGTTGGAAGCTCTGTGTGCCTGGTGGGGTATGCCAGTTTGTGGACGATCAGTTTTTGTCAACAGGATCTTTTCATTGAGGACCCTCAAATATCAACGGATGAGCATTTTTCCCCCTCTGAAATACTTATTTCTACAGAGAAGTAGTTTTCAAACTCTTTCCTTTGTGCTAGTTCTGGAATTGACAAAGGGGAGGGTTGGGAGTAGCAACATTTGTTATGCACGTCTCCATAATCTCCCATGCCTGGTGTCCATCCAGGAAACGATTCTTGTTTAATTTTGCCAGAGAACATACTTCTCTTTTCTGGTGGAGCTGGAAAAGGGGTAATTTTCAAATTGTAGTGGAGGCGAGTGGTTCTGAAGGTTGAAAAGATCCTTTAAACATAGTCCAATCTTCACCCCGTAACCCTTCCTTTCCAAGATTCTGCAAGGCTACAAGGCTAGTTCCTCTTCAGTATCTCCTCTTCAGGATTACATCTGACTGCTTACATCACTTGCCACTCCCTGAATTCTTTCTGTCCTCATCTATGGTGTTCTTATGGTTAAATATTTCTTAATTTCCTCAAATCTGTGGTGGTGTTTTACCTTCTCCTGATTTGGGGTGCTTTTTGCAAGCAAAAGGGCTAAAAATGTCATTACCCCTCAATTGAAAATTGAAAGCCCTCACCTTTTAACCTATTTTGCAGTGACTTCTGTCTCAACAGTTCTGCTGAAATGGGCTTTGTGAAGGTTCCCCAGTGATCTCCACATTCCCAATCCAATGGTCACTTCTCTGGCTTCCTCTTACTCAGCCTCTTACAGCATCAGACACAGTTAACCTCCCTCTCAATTTAAAATGCTTTCTTCTCTTGACTCCCATCACAGCATCCTCTCTCCATCTCCCTCATCAGGTGTTCTTTCTCATATTTCTGTGTAGGCTTTTCCTTCTCTTCTAGAACTCTAAAGATTGGAGGGCCCCAGAATCCAGATCCCCTTATTTTTACACCTACACTGTCTTACAAGGCAATCTCATTCTTCCCATGGCTTCAGTGCCATTCACAAGAGCATGGATTTTGGAGGAAGATAGACTTGGAATTGAATCATAGTTCTGCCACTTCCAACACATGTCAACCTTTGATTTCTCAAATGTAAAGTGAAGGTGTGGAACTATAAGATCTACCAGCTTCCTTCCAGCTCAGAGTCCTGCATCTGATTTTATGTGGGGACCAATGGTTGAAACAGAAACAGAACCTGGGAATTCGCTGGGAACTGGAGAGGCCACATTTGGCAGACAGCAGTAGTCCACAATGTGACACAGGGTCAAGTGCAGACCAGTAACCAAAGTTCGCTAAGAGGAGCCCATCAAGGAATTTCCAAATTCCCAAGCTGTCCTAAACTGGCATAGAGGACAGGAACAATGGATTAATCACAGGGCAATGTGATGAATTTGTCCAAACAAACTCCTCTGTACACAACTCTGTTTTGGTTGGTTTCTCATTTGTGCAGTGGTTTTCACCATGCAGTTTCCTATGGCAGCACTTGGCTTTTGAAACAAATCCCTGTAAGACCTTTCCCATCACTAACACTTTCCCCTAGTTGAGTCATACTTTGCAGGAGATGGGAATGGTGGAAAGAAAGTAGGCTCCATAGTCAGGGTTGCGCAAATATGTATCTTTATCCCATGAGAACCTTTAGGTCCATGTTCCTCTTAGTTCACTAGGGACTAGGTCTCACCTGGTGCTGGTGGCATCTAAAATGGTCAGGTTGATATACTTGAGCTTAGTACTGCTGACCACAAGGAGTGTTTGGAAGGGCATAGGATAGAGTGGCACTCTACCAATCCTGTGCAACAGAGAATGAGTAAAGGGTCACCCTCTCAGATGGAAGCTGAAGCAGGCAGCCCTAGGGTAGGTGATAGACAAGAGTCTGCTATTTCGGTCAGGCTGGAGAAGGTTACACTTCTCTACAAAGACAGGACTTCCTTATCACACTTTGGAGCAATATTGGGCTGGAGGTGGGGGTAGGTAGGAGTATACTAGGTCCACACCAGATAATCCAACCCACAAGTCAAATGTGTGCGCATCTATTTGAGAAAAGTTGGGGGGATCACACAAGATGTTGGTAGGATTTGGGTAAATGAAAACTCTTATAAATCGCTAATTGGATTGTAAATTGGTGCAGCCCCTTTGGAGAACAATTAAATCATGCCTGGTTAAGTTACATATTCACATACCAAAGACCTAGCAATTCAATCCCTAGTTATATATCGTGATAGAAGAGAAATCTTGCTTCCCACCTGTCTGGGAGACAGGTACAGGAATGTCCATTGCAACTTTGTTTATAACAGCAGAAAGTTAGAAACTAACTGTCGGTTAATAAGAGAATAGATTAGTACATGGTGGTACATTCTCACAATAAAATTCAATGCAACAGAAAGTATACATTAGTTACAATGAACCAAGGGTAGCTACATGTATCTACATAGAAAAAGTTTCAAAAATATGATGTTACGTGTAAAAAGCAAGTTCAAGAAAAATACATGCAATATGATAATTTATTATAAAGTTGAATGGGAAACCATTTATTATTCATGGGTATGTAAAAATATACAACAGTCATTAAAATGATAAATCCCACATTCAGGATAGTAATACCTCTGGTAAGGAAAGAGAAAGGGGGGGGTCAATACCTGTAACATTTTATTTTATAAGCTTGGTGGTGGATAATGAGTGTTTACTATCCTTTTTTTGGTATGCTCTTGTTATACTTAGAATATTTAATAATTTAAAAAATTGTTGAGAGTGAGTAGCAAAGGCCGAACTGCAGTCCATGAGGAGCCATTCCGAGCCTATCAAAGGCAGCACTGAATCTAAGGCTCAAGTCCCCACACTGGAGGCCAAGAGGCTAGGAGATGATGGACAGGCCTGATGTGGACCAATAGTGGTGTTTTTTTTTTGGTTAGGCCACAGAAAATTTGTTGGTTGTGGCTATCTAGCTTTTTCTTTTTCTTTTGTGGTACACGGGCCTCTCACTGTTGTGGCCTCTCCCGTTGCAGAGCACAGGCTCCGGACGCACAGGCTCAGTGGCCATGGCTCACGGGCCCAGCCGCTCCGCGGCACGTGGGATCCTCCCGGACCGGGGCACGAACCCGTGTCCCTTGCATCGGCAGGCAGACTCTCAACCACTCCGCCACCAGGGAAGCCCGTGGCTATCTAGCTTTGAATAGGAGAACTCTACCATCGTTTGACGCCACTATTTCTGACGTTTGCCTTGCTGGCTTCATCCAGACAAGAATGTTTCTGGACGCTGCTCTGTCAGATTTTATCCTTTATATCTGTATGTGCCACATGAAGCACAGCAGGTGAAGAAGGGAAGTAACATTTCCTGAGTATCTGTGCTGTGCCAGGGTTTCTGCTGGCCTCTTTCCACATATTAATTCATGAAGTTTCTCAACAACACCATATGATGATTGTCATCTTCATTATACATGTGAAAAAACAGATTCATAGAAGTAAAGAACTTGCGCATGCTGGTGGAGCCCAGATTAGAACCCAGGCTGGTCCTGGTACAAAGTCTGTGTTGTCTCTACTACATCTGTGGCATTCGAACTTGGTATAGGACAATGTACTGGACACAAAGACACAGAAGATGTGTGTGTGTATATGTATATATACAATTTTTTTTTCCCCTGGGGCATAAATTGTACTCCAAAATTTGAGAAAGGACTCCACATGAATTTCATAAAAAATCAAGCATTGGTGTCTTATAGAATAGAATACAAATGCACATGCATATTTTTTGTATTACTCAGTAATTTAAAAAAATTTTATTAGAGTATAATTGCTTTACAGTGTTAGTTTCTACTGTACAGTAAAGTGAATCAGCTATACGTATACATATATCCCCTCTTTTTTGGATTTCCTTCCCATTTAGGTCACTACAGAGCACTGAGTAGAGTTCCCTGTGCTATACAGTAGGTTCTTATTAGTTATCTATTTTATACATAGTATCAATAGTGTATATATGTCAATCCCAATCTCCCAATTCATTCCATCCCCCTTTTTCCCCCTTGGTATCCTTACCTTTGTTCTCTACGTCTGTGTCTCTATTTCTGCTTTGTAAATAAGATAGTCTTTTTTTTTTTTTTTTTTTTTGCGGTATGCGGACCTCTCACTGTTGCGGCCTCTCCTGCTGCGGAGCACAGGCTCCGGACGCGCAGGCTCTGCGGCCATGGCTCACGAGTCCAGCCACTCTGCGGCATGTGGGATCCTCCCGGACCGGGGCACGAACCCGTGTCCCCTACATCGGCAGGCGAACTCTCAACCACTGCGCCACCAGGGAAGCCCCAAGATCGTCATTTTTAAGATGAAAGGATGTTGAAGAAATTTCTTGCTTTTGATGAGCCACTTCAAATTCTACCCTAGGACCCCAGGGCTATGCCCCAGGGTACTTTCTTCTACTAACAGGGGTCCTCCAGAGGGAGAGTGTGAGAAGCACTGGACCACTCTACTCTCGCACATCTCAGTCTGTTCCCAGACCCGCTGAATTGCTTCAAGGTGGGTTTTTTTTTACCATCATTGAAATGCAATATGAGAAGCCCTTAGACAAACTTCCTCTAGAGACATTGCCTGTGTGCTCCCGTCTGGAGGAAGTCTTGCTAGAACCATTAGGCAAAGGAAAAAATAACTTTTTACCTGACTTCATGCTAAAGCAGTCTTTTCTACCCATGCTCCTCTATATAGGGATAGACTGGCCAACGGTTAAAAACTTCAGAGAAGGGTGTGAGTCACGGAGAGCTGGGGACTCACTCTGAATTATTCTTGGCTATGCTGTGATGATTTGAGTGGGCTGTGTCCAGGAGGAGTGAGGGTGATTCCTCAGCTCTTTGTTAAGACCCTAACAACCACAAGTGTAACAACACCATTTACTATGTGCCTGGCATTGCTAATCCTTCCAACAGTTCTACAAGGTCGGGCTGATCATTATTATTTATTTTACAGATGAAGAAACAGAGGCACAGAGAGGTAAGGACCTTTCCCATGGACTCAGACCCCATGATATTCTCTCTCCATCAACAGGACAAGAGAATAAATAAATGCTCCCCTCCATGTCTCCTAATTTTGCCATCTAATCTTCTTGTACCTGAACGAATAGTACTTTAAAATGGAATGAATCCAGAGGCTTTCAAGCACAAAGTATCTGAAGACTCTTTTTCTCTCTTGTTATTTTTAAACTTAGAAAAAGCTTTTAGAACTATGTCTCTTGGTAATGACAGCCTGTATTCATTCTTCTCCAGGAATCAAGTGATGTGTTCAAAATATGTCATTTTCCCCTGTGACACTGATGGCAAAACCACACTCTTCAAACCAAACCAAAGGCTGGCTGAGAGGGATAGAGAAGTGTGGTCTCTTGGTTTCCACTCAGCAGTTTGAGCCAAGCGTTCTTGGCTTTTACTTCGGCTCCTTAAAACCAGTAAGCAAGATGCTTAACCTCTTAACCCCATCTGCCAAATACTGATGCTACCTCTGTACCTTTTTGCGAGGAGTATTTCCAAGCTGACGTCATTAAAAAGGCCACAAAGATAAAACGTGCAGAGGGCACGTGCTTTCAGGGAATTGCTTTCTGGAAGAAGTTAGAGGGTTTGGGGTGGTGAGTTGTGTATGCTTAGGTTTGTTTTTAATTTAAAAGTGTATATAGTAGTAAAATTGTGGGAAACCCTATAGCACAGTGATTAGGCGTGTGGACATTGGGGCCATGGTTCCCAGGCTCAAATCCAGGTTCCTTCACTTTTATGGCAAGGAGGCTTTGAGCCTTCTATGACTCAGTATCCCCATCTACATAAAACATAATAAATAATATAATTCCCATAACAACCTTACAAGGTAGGTATTATCATTTTCTCTTCTTATAGTTGAAAAAAGTATTCTAGGTTATGGGTACATAATAAACCATTAATAAAGGAGTATATATTCTATATACATATATATACACAAATGCATATGTATTTATGCACATATATACAGTGGTTGCTACCATTTAATTATTCCACAGATAAGAAACAAAAGACAGCAGCGTGCATCCTAATACAGTGAATTGGGTAAGCTATGTAATGTAGCAGAAAAAAAATCACTGGATTTAAGAATTTTAATTTTGTGAGTTAAAAAAATTCTACTGTCATTGACTACTTATATGAATTTAGGCAAATAATTCAATCTCTCTGAGAATGATTTTCTTAGCAGTGAAGTGAGGCCAGTGGGTTGGATAAGACATATTAATTCTTTGACCCATAGTTGTTTCGTCATGCTTTTTTTTTTCATCTTGCAAAGTTTAGAAGAAAGGTGAAACTTCCAGTTAAAAGTAGTGATCTGGGTCTACACTTTTTAACCTCCCCTTTTCTTTCGAAAATGCTGTAGAAACAGCTAAGCAAGTATGACAGGGGCAAATGGTTTTCATTGCCGGAAAATTGGTAAGGGTGCCATACATATGCCAGACACTCGGAAGAATTCCTGCAAGATGTAGAGCTGCTGAGATCAGGATGAGGGAAGGACCTACGAGCCTGGAATTCTGTGACCTGAGAAAAGCCTGTGGGTGGTGGTAGGATAGGTTCTTAACACAGTGATCTAACAACTACAACTCACCATTTTCCTTTGGCATAAGCTTCCTCCTTACCTTGGATACCCTACTAGGTCTCTACCTTTTTCAAGAAAAAATTACACTACATATAAATTTTCCCATCTTCTTTTCCTGTGATCTTCACATTTTCAACAAAAATTTACGTGATCTCTGACAGAACTCATCCCAAATCCCAGTCCTGAAAAACCTAGTTGTTCCTCTTTTGAGTCACTCTATTAAGGAAAATTCTCATAAGATGGAAAGAAAGGACCAATTTAAGAAAGTTGAGAAAATTTCCCCTTTGAAGCAAACTCATATAAGAAACAGGAGAACACATAAAACAATTCTAATTCATATTCATGATAAAGATATATCATCTCTAACACAATAACAGGGTGTGCCTCCCACAAACACAAGGAAAAATTCAGGATCAGAAAAATATTCATTGGGTTGAAAGATATTATTTGTCAGTTAAAAAATGCAATGGCACTAAAAACTATAAAACATTGATGAAAGAAATTAATGAAAGCATAAATAAATGGAAAGACAGCCTATGTTCATGGATCAGAAAACTTAATATTGTTAAGATGACAGTACTGCCCAAAATGATCTACAGATTCAATGCAATCTCTCAAAATTCCAAAGACAGAAACAGAAAAACTTATTCTAAATTTCATATGGAATCTCAAGGGAATCTAAATAGCCAAAACAATCTTGAAAAAGAACAAAAGTTGGGAGATTCACACTTTCTGATTTCAAAACTTGCTACAAAGCCACAGTAGTAGCATAAGGACAGTTGTATAGACCAAAGGAATAGAATAGAGGGCCCAGAGATAAAACTGTGCATATATGGTCAAGTGATTTTCAACAAGGGTGCCAATCATTTAATGGGGGCAAAGACAGTGTTTTCAATAAATGGTGCTGGGAAAATTGGATATCCATTTTCAATATAATTAAATTAGACCCTTATTTCAAACCATAAACAAAAATTAATTCAAGATGGATCAAGGACCTAAATGTAAGAGCTAAAACTATAAAACTCTTAGAAAAAACAAAGGGGAAAAGTTTTATGACATTGGAGTTGGCAATGATTTCTTGAAATATAAAGCCAAAAGTGCAAGGCAACAGAAGAAAACAAATAGATAAATTGGATTCATCAAAATTAAACAATTTTGTGCATTAAAAGACACTATCAACAGAGTGAAAAGGTAACCCACAGAATGGGAGAACATATTTGTAAATCATATATTTAATAAGGGATTAATATCCAGAATATGTAAAGAACTCTTAGAACATCATAACAATTTAAAAAAACCCAACTGAAAAATGGACAAAGGTCTTGAATAGACATTTCTCCAAAGAAGATATACGAATGTGCCAATAAGCACATGAAAAGATGCTCAACATCACTAATCATTAGGGAAATACAAATTAAAACTACAGTGAGATACTATATCATACCCATTGGGATGGCTGTTATAAAGGAAAAAAAACCCCAACAGATTAAATGGATTAAAAACTTGAATGTAAGACCTGAAACCATAAAACTCCTAGAAGAAAACACAGGCAGTATGCTCTTTGCCATTGGTCTTAGCAATATCTTTCTGAGCATGTATCCTCAGGCAAAGGAAACAAAACCAAAAATCAACAAATGGGATGACATCAAACTAAAAAGCTTCATATCTGATAAGGGGTTATTATCCAAAATATATAAAGAACTCATACAACTCAACAACCAAAAAAACAAACAACCCAATTTCAAAATGGGCAGAGGACCTGAATCGACATTTTTCCAAAGAAAACATACAAATAGCTAACAGGCACATGAAGAGATGTTCAACATCACTAATTATCAGGGAACTGCAAATGAAAACCATAATGAAATATTACCTCATGCCTGTTAGAATGGCTATTATCAAAAAGGCGAGAGATAAAAAGTGTTGGAAAAAATAAAAAATAAAATAAAAATAAAAACAAAACAAAAACAAACAAACAAAAAAAAGTTGGAAAGGAGGCAGAGAAAAGGGAACCCTCATACACTGTTGATGGGAATGTAAATCGGTGCAGCCACTAATGGAAAACAGTATGAAGTTTCCTCAAAAAATTAAGAAAAGAACTACCATATGATCCAGCTATTCGACTTCTGGGTATTTATCTGAAGAATATGAAAACACTAATTAGAAAAGACCTATGCACCCCTATATTCATCATAGCATTATTTATAATAGCCAATAAATGGAAACAACCTAAGTGCCTGTCAATGGGTGAATGGACACACACGCACACACACACACAATGGAATACTACTCAGCCATAAAAAGATGAAATCCTGCCATTTGCAACAACATGGATGGACCTTGAGGGTATTACGTTAAGTGACATAAGTCAGATGGGGAAAGACAAATACTGTATGATTTCACTCATGTGTGGAATCCGAAAGCCAAACAGAAAACCAAAACAAACACGTAGATACAGAGAACAGAGTAGTTATCAGAGGGGAAGGTGTTGGGGGGCAGTGTGAAATGGGTAGAGGGTCAACTATGGTGATGAATAGAAACTAAATTTTTAGTGGTGAGCATGCTGTCATGTACACAGAAGTAGAAATATATGTTGTACACATGAAACTTATATAATGTTATAAACCAATGTTACCTCAATTTAAAAAAAAACAGAAAATCATAAGTATCAATAAAGATGTGGAGAAATTGGAATCTCTATGCATTGTTGGGAGGACTGTAAAATGGTGCAGCCACTGTGGAAAACTGTATGATGGTTCCTCAAAAAAGTAAACACAGAATTACTATACAATCCATCAGTTCCACTGCTAGTGTATGCCCCAAAGAATTGAAACCAGGGACTTGAACAGAGATTTACACGCTAATGTTCATAGCAGCATTATTCACAACAGCCAAAAGATGGAAACAACTCAACCATCCATTGACAGATAAATGGATAAGCAAAATGTGGTATATACATACAATGGAATATTATTCTGGCCTTAAAAATGAATGAAATTCTGATACACGCTACAACATGGATGGTCCTTGAAGACATGTTAAGTGAAATAAGCCAGACAAAAGGACAAAAATTATCTGATTCCACTTATATGAAGTACCTAGAACAGGCAAAATAATAGAGATAGATGGTAGAATAGAGGTTGCCAGGGACAGGGGAGAGTTTTAGTTTGGGATGATGAAAAAGTCCTGGAGATGGAGAGTGGTGATGGTTGCACAGCTTACTGCCACCACACTGTATGCTTAAAAATGGTTAAAGTGTTAAGCTTTATGGTATGTATATTTTACCACAATTAAAAAAAACAATGCAATGGAAACAGTGAACAGTAAGGCGAATGCTGCAAAAACAAAAACAAAAACAAAACAACTTAAATTGGTAAATGACTGAACCAGAATGAAACATTCTCCAAGAACTCAAAGAAAAATGGTAGACATTAAAAAATTGTACTTATAATAGAGTATAAAGGATATTTTGGGTAGATTCAAGAACCCCATGAATGGACAGAAGAAAAGTAATAATAAAAGAAATAATAGAAAAAAAATCCTAAGCCAAAGAAGTTTATTAACTTGTCAGATGGAATGGCTCAAGTCCTATACAAAGTATTCTACAAAATTAATGGATGGCCTTGGGCCAAAATATACTCTCTTGACTTTTCTTTTAAATTCCAAAGACAAAGACAAAATTATTTTACAAGCATTCAAGAGGGGAAAACAAAGGAGAAATGTACTAAATTGGAATCTCTCCTTTTTCTATATGCGATATAGAACAGAATGCATGCAAGTTGACATTGTATCACTGTTTCTAGTAAATTTAGGGGAAAAGATAGTCAGTATATAAGAACTTTATAATTAAAGTTCAATTAAAATATTTACCTGAAGGTGAATAACAACAATTCTCAAATAAGTTGGACTTAGAAAGCTTAATATTCACATACCCCTCAGAAAAATTTTACCTGAGAAAAGACTCAGCTAACTAAGAAATTTTAAAAATAAATTTAAAAAAAACTTCAAATACTGGAAAGGAAATATGTATATGCGTGTGTATGTGTATACACTTATGAAACATAAGGCAAATATTTCTTAATAAATTGAGCAAGGAGAAAAATAAATATTATTTAATTCTTGCCATTATAAAGAGAAGCACCCACTGGGAACTGTTACTAGAATAAGAATTAAATTATACTTTTTCAAATTATACTTTTCAAATCAACGGTGGAATATTAAAATATCAAGCAAGGGTAAAAGCTAAATGGGTGGGCAAAGATATAGTAAGAAAATACAAAAAAATTTTAAGTTTATAATATTTTTGGACAAAGGACTTAAAAAGCATTAAAGATGATAAAGTTTACTTTACATTGATTAGAAATTTATTCCATAATAAAAACACATGTGAGCTAAATAATACAGTGTAAATGATAAGGCAATGTATTGAAAATTCAAACAGTCATGATGGAAAGTTTGAAAATACTTCTCTGTCTTCACAGATCAAGTAAACAAAAATATTTAATAAATTTAATCAATATATTCTTATATAAAACTTTTTATTCATCCATGTATACATATTTTCTAACATCCATGAATGATAAGTAAAATTTATTCCTATGTTAGGCCACCAATAAAAATTAATAAATTTAAAAAGTAGAAATTATATAAACCATATTTTCTGAAAAAATGCAATGACTCTAGAAATTGAGAAAAATATAAAAAACCAAAAATCATGTGGAAATTGTGAAATATTTTGTAAATAATTTAATATCAAATCTAAAATTATAAATATAAAGTATTTAGAAATTAACAATAATGAGAACAGTACATGTTGGAGCATATGAGATTCAATAAGGAAGAGATTTAGAGTATAATTTATATTCATAATAGCTTTTATTATTAAATGAGAGATAATAAAATATAATGAATTTCAATTCATAAAAAGAGATGAAATAAAAGATAAGCCAAAGGAAGGAATTAATAATAGTAAAAGAATAAAGTAATATATCATAAAACAAAACTATTATACGAAAGAAAACTGATGAATAAATCTAAGAGAGAACCCATTGAGTAATTTGAATGGGGCAATAAGAGACAAAAATACTTTACATGAATGTTGGAAAGGGGATATAACCACAGATACAGAAGAGATTTTGAAAATTAAAAAGGTATGTTATAAAATTAAAATATCAACACACTGGTAATTTCTACCACTTCTCAAGGTGGTAAATACGATAATAACAATAGTCATACAGGATTTTGAGATAACTGTCAAATAACTTCTTTAATAATGGTTTAGGCTTAGTTGGCTTTCCTCTGATATATATTAAACCTTGAACAAACTTACACTTTCTGTATTACTTTAGATATTCCATAGCACATGAAAAGATTGCCAATTCATTTTTCTAAACTTGTGCAATCCTTATTGCAAGCCTGACAAAGACAGTATAAAATGAAACTCTTGAATATTCTTAATATTAAATATTAATAAGTGATATATTTAGGTTTATATTAAATCAAATCCAGAAATATAATAAAAGAGCAAACCATGGTGAATAAAATTTATTTCAGGAATTTAAGGTTAGTTTCACATCAGGAAATTTTTTGATTTGAAATTTTCACATAGACAGGGCAAAGGAAATAAAAGAAAGATATAATTATCTTTTGATGACAAAAGGGCATTTAATGAAACTAACATTTCAGATAAAAATGTTTTAATAAACTTGCAGTTGAAGAATCATTCCTTAATATAGTAGATAAAAAACTCTATGACGTCAATATCCAATAAGGTACATAATTGTGAAACACAAGTTCCATTAAAGTTTGAAAATTTTAGCCAACGTAATAAGATACCCAAGAAGACACACCATATACAAAAATAAACTCAAAATGGTTTAAAGACGTAATTAACATAACACCATTAAACTTCTAGAAGAGAACATAGGCAAAACATTCGCAGACACAAATCGTACCAATGTTTTCTATGATCAATCTCCCAAGGTAGATTAAATAAAACCAAAAATAAACAAATGGGACCTAATCAAACTTAAAGGCTTTTGCACACCGAAGAAAACCATCAACAAACTGAAAAGAAAACCTAAGGAATGGGAGAAAATATTTGCAAACGATGCTACTGACAAGGGGTTAATAAGCAAAATATACCAACAGCTCATACAACTCAATATCAAAAAAACAAGCAACCCAAGATAACTGAGAAGTTATACAAGATATAAATATTAGAAAAGAGGACAGAAGTTATCATTAATTATAAATAATATAACCATCTTACTAGAAAACCACTCCAAAATTAACTGGAAAAATATTAGAATTAATATAATGTTTCATTAAAATGATGGGATAAGAAATAAATCTACAAAGCAATAATGTCCCCCAAGCCAGTATTTCTTAACTGTTCGGGGGGCATAGGCCTGTTCTATTGCAAATTACAATCTCCCTGGTTTGCAAATTTTAAAAAATAATTTTATGGAGTTCAATAAAAGCCCATGGATCCCAAATTATAGGTTAATTGCTTTATAGTGAACAATAGTTTAGAAAATACAACAGAAAAAAAATTCATTCACAATGGAAGCAAAACTTTAAAATGTCTAGGAATAAACTTAGTGAACACTGTATGAGACTGAGCTGAAGAAAATATCAAAACCTCATTGGGGGATATAAAAGAGAAGTGATATATCCTTAAATAAGAAAATCAATATAGTAACAATGTAATGCCATTTTGTTAAGGTTATTCTGTACTTTTCATACAGTTCAAGTGAAAACCCCAGGAATATTTTGGAACATTAAAAAAATTACTTAAAATGCATGTGATAGGGAAAAATACCCACTAAAGACTAGGAGATTTTCACGCAGGATTAGAAGTGAGGAAGGGCTTGTCTTCCAGATGTTAAAACTAATGAAAATAATGTGGTAGTAGCATAAGAACAGACAGAAATGCAGTGCATCAGAATAGAAAACCCAGCAATGGACACAAGTCTATGAAAAAGTTTAACTTTTCAAATTGGTAGTAAAGGATTATCCAGTAAATAGTGTTGGAAAAACTGCCTAAACACTTGGAGAAAAAACATGGATCTTGGCTTCATACCTTACATCGGATTAATTCTAGAAGTAATAAACTAAATGTAAGAAAAAAATTATAAAAAATACTGTAAGTAAAGGTAGTCATGAAAAGGACAATAGCAGCCCGATCACAATTATGAATACTGATGTTAAATTTCTGAATAAAATACAGAAAACAGAATTCAGTTCTATATCAAAATGATAATATATCACAACCAAGTGTAACCAGATACGCATATGGCCCAATTTTAAAATATCTTTTGTAATGCATTTCTCTGTATTAGTAGGTCAAAGGAAAAATATGACTTCAATAGATACCAAAAATGCATTTGATTAAACTGAATATCTATTCCTGTTTTCTTTTAAAGGAAGAGTTGGACTTCCTCGACATGATCTCATTTCCAAATGATGAAACATCTGAAGTATTTTGATTAAGATCAGGAAAAAGATTAACCAAGGGGTTTTTAGGGAATCATGTGCAGTAGTTAACACTAAAATAATTTATTCTATTAGTACTTAAATTAACATTAATCCTTTATTATGCTAATGAGGAAACCTAAAAAACTTGTTACAATTTTTCAATCATTTTGCAAACTGATGAAGTTAAGAAATCTTGAAAGAGCAACATAATATGGTGCAAAGCCCATGAGTTGGACTGAACAGAATCCATAATCAGAATACCAGTTCTGCCATTTTTATTCTTTGATCTTAGCAAGTTATCTAAGCTCTCTGAATCTCAGTGTCCTTATCTGTAGAACTGAAGTAACAGCAGGCTTGCTATAGGCTACCTCTTCTGTGGATTATAATAAAAAGTCTGGACAAAATGAAAAAAGCAAACACAATAAAACTCTGAAAAGTAAAAAATGCAAGTGGATTGGAGAGTTAAAACCTGGAGAAATAACCCATACAAGGATGAATTCCAATTTTTTTTTCTTCATTTCCCTCGTGGCTTTAATCTGAGGGTGGGCCTCAGTCACATGGCAGTAGCCTGGGATGTCGCCTAAAAGCTAAGAAAGCCACCATATTTCTGGCCCTTGGGAAAAGCGGCCCCTGTGGTTCAAAGAATGTGGAGGAAATCCCATTTCTATTTGTCTCTTATGACTCCTGGCTTTGCCCCAGGGGTGGCCTCAGTACAGAACTGCATGCCGCAATGTGGTGACCAAAACTCCAAGAGAAACCCCATTTTTCTTGCTAGAAGACTTGGAGGGCAGGGGCCTCTGAGAAAATCCGTGTGTGGGGAACCCTGGAGAGGAGAGAGCTGGTGAAGGGGATCCCTCTACTTCTGTGTATGAAGCTGTAGAACTCCCAGGCTCATCTCTGAACTGCATACGTGCAGGAGACACCCAAAGCAGCTTAGCAAAGACTTTGAAAACTGAACCAAAATCAAAACCACAGAAGACAAGATAGAACCTGTGATCTGAACCTAGCCAGGGTGATTGCCTACTAAAGCAAACAAACAAACAGACCAACATTCTCTATAGGATTTGAATACGACTCAGACTCTCAACAACATGATATTAAAAACTTGTAGAATATGATCTAAATTTGCTTGACATACAAATCACCTAGAAAATGTGACCCATTCTCAGGAGAGCAGACAATTAAGATGCCAATCCTGAACTATTGGAATTATCAGTTATAATAACTGAAGTTATTATATAATAGGAGTTATAATAACTATAATCTATGAGGTAAAGGTAACACACTTGAATTAAATGGAAGGATAGACGTTCTTGGCAGAGAAATAATAATTTTAAAAAGAACCAAGTAGATATTTTAGGACTGAAAACCACAATATCTATAATAAGAAATTCAGTAGATGAGCTAAACAGCAGAACGGAGATGACAGAGGAAAAGAGTCAGTTAACATGAAGACAGAACAATAGAAACGATCTGGTATAAGGAACAGAAAGAAAACTGCAAAAGAAAAATTGAACAGAACTTCAGGGACATGTGGAATAACATCAAAAGGTCTAACATGTGTGTCACTGGGGTCTCAGAAGGAGAAGGGAAAATGATCAGTGCAGAAAAAATTACTTGAAAAGTAATGGTCACAGATCCACACAATTTGGTGAAAGACATAAATTTCTAGATTCAAGAAGCTCAGCAAAGCCAAAAGAGGATAAACTCAAAAAACAAACAGAAAAAAAAACAAACAAAAGTGTGCCAGGCACATCATAATCAAACTGCTGAGAACTAAAGATAGAGAAAAAAATCTTGACAGCAGTTAATGAAAAATGACACTTTACATATGAAACAATAAATCAAATGACCACAAAGACCACATTAGAAATTGAAGTAATAATGGTTATATGGGAATAAATAAATGCTATGTAAAGTGCTTAGCAGATAAAAGACACAAATGGCAGAGGTATCATTAGTCTAATTGTAATTCCTCTACTGCATCTCAACACAACGTAATTATTTCCATTCTGTTTCTTCAACCTTCCCATGGTTTCCCCTGTGTGGATCTGATCCCGAGAACTGAATGCAAATGTACTTTTGATATACCCCAAACCTTTTGCTCTTGTTGAAATGAGAGTCTCTGCTAATTCATGTCTTGTTTTTGAACGAGAGTTTAAAAATTCTGTAAGTCTCCTCAGTTACTACATAGGTAAAATCATGCATCTTTTACTGTCTTATAGGGATATTATGAAGATCAAATGAGACACAGAAAAAAAATATAAAAATTCCTGTGACCAACTAAACCACTGAAAGTCATATATTTCAGAAACAGTAGCAGGTTGGAAGTTCTGAAAGTCTAACTCTTTACACCAATCTCATGAGAAACTATTTTAGAGAGAGCTGGCTTGCCTGCGTCTTTCCACAGGCTGACAAGGTTGGGGATGGGTCAGTGAACCATGGTCATGCTTTGCCAGCTGACCCACAGATTAGGTCAAGCAGTCACCACATGAAACTCATTCAGCCTTATACACATATATATATACACACATGCTTTTCATATTCTTTTCCATTATGGTTTATCACAGTATATTGAACATAGTTCCCTGTGCTATACAGTAGGACCTTGTTGTTTATCCATTCTATATATCATAGTTTGCATCTGCTCATCCCAAATCATTCAGCCTTTAGCAAGGTATTTCTGGCTGTTGTTTGATGCAAATTCATCTCTTAATTATTAAATGCTGCTTCCAGCAAAGTAGAGATTCCAATCCCAGTCTTCTCCTTGGCATGGGATACTAGGAGTAGTGAAGTTAAGGTACAAAAAACTAGATTCAAAGTAGGATTCAGATGACTAATTTGAGCTAGCATAACCAAAATGGGTCTGAAAGACTCGATGTTCTACTAGTGTTTATAAATCTGTGACTTCCCTCCACCTCTCCAACTTCCCAGAGGCTGTGAGCAGTGGCACACAACATATCCACAGGGGATGTGTGAACTTGGTCTCTTGCCAGACTCTTAGGTGCAGAGCGAGTGGAATCAGCACGAAACAGCACTACGCAGCCTTGGGTTGTAGGAGGATGTGAAGAATGGGTGAGAGAGGAGTTTTCTCTGAAGAAAAGACATCTCTGCAAATTATGACTCAGATATTATCATATATAAAGACTGAGAGAGATTAGGAGTCTTGCATAGAGTCCATAGGCTAGAGACATTGTCTCAGAGCTTCTTAAAATCCTTGACCCTATAGGAGAGGGGTGAGGACATTGTTAACTGCTCAGAGAGAAAGGATGGAAAGGATGATTCAATATATTAAAAATAGCCAGACTTCCTCTGTCTGACTCTCAAAGAGAACCACGGTAGAAGGACGTTGAGACTCGATCAAGAGTGAAAAGATTTAGATATAGCTGTCGTTATTGCCTGTTTCATAGAGATCCTTATGAGGATAATTATGAGAAAATTACGACAATAAATATTACAGAAATTATGACACACAGTTGGATGGGCCATAAACCTTCTTCTTGTACAAATTTTTCTTGCTCGTGATTTTAGGATCATTATGAAGCAGCTTGGAAAAGATTGTGTACCAATATTTTGATAACCTGTACTATAAGTTCTGTGATGTCTTTTTTCTTGCATCTCTTTTCTACCTTAATGCAGGTCACTTCTAAGGAATCTATGTAGCTTGCATTTGAATGACTTGAATATACTTTAGTTCCACTCTGATGTGACACAAAGAAGCACTAATAGGTCTCAGGTATTGCCTGTTTTATGAGCCTGAAGTCCACTGTAAGAAGAAACCCAATATCAAGAAGTTGAAACAAATTAACTTGTGTGGAAGGAATGTAAAGAAAACGTTGGGTGGCTTGGCCAGAGCACTGTTAGAACAGCGTGTTGAATTGTAAAAAAAATTTTTGATGTTCTGTTTCAACTTTCAGTAGCAAATAAATGTGTGTATAGAGGATCTTAAAAAAAAAATCCTTGGCCAATACTGAAGGGAAATCACACGGGCTTCTTGGGCTTCATGAGTCTCTGTTTAACAGCAGGTGGAGTGGAATGTGCAGCCTCCATCTAGAGTAGACGCTGCTTGTATCCTTAGGAACATGACAAGGCATCAGATTCTCCTTCTGTTAATAAGGAATAAGAAACCCTTGTTTTTAAATGGGGTTTCAGTGCATCTCAAATGGCATGCATGCATATAATAGATACTGCTGAAGGAGTAACAGGATTTGAAAACTTCCATACGGTACAGAGTGCTTTTTTTTTGTTACAGATGGGGAACAAAGACATGGAAAAAATGGGGACTAGCTCAGATGTGCTGCGTGAGTGCCAATTCCAGAAAACCTTACTCCATCCCGTTAGCCCTATTCTCATTTCTAGAAGAATCGCACAGAATAAAGTCTTCCTGCCCTCCCTGTACTTGCCGTTCCTCCCTTCCTTTCCCCAACATGTCCACGTAAGTCGGCCCCTAGTCCCACGTGTGCCCCGCCCTGGGGCCTCTCTCTTGTGGACCATACCACTTTTTAAAAAGTGGACAAAGCATCATTAACGCAGGAAAAGTGTCATCTCCAATATACCATCCTAGCCGTGAATAAATGACGTGTCTCTGTTACTGCTAATTTTCATCTGCAAGTGGTAAAACCCCAACTAATGTTTTTGTTAAGCTAGGTCTAACTAATCCTTTTCTGTCAACCACATTTTCCCATACCTGATTCCAATTTCTTTTAATTTTGTAGTGCCATAAACCCTCCCTTTCTATTCGCTGCCTTAGTCATTATGGATGATAATATTTCAAGTTCTTCCTTCTCTCATAGCACACTTATTATATCTTTGGACACTTCATCCACAAAATAAATCTAATTTAAATAAAAGAAAATATATTCCCTCAAGAATTTGGTTTGCTAACACCTTGCTCCAAGTTAGCAGACTGAGTCACCAATCAAAGGTAAGATTTACCTTAACGTGATTTAGTCATTTATAAAATTTCACTGACATAAGGAAATTCTATCAAAGTCATCGCAGCGTAAATTAACAGATGGGTCAATGCGCAAAGTTCAAGGCATAAGTCAAAGGAGAGAACAATTCAATTAAAATCACTGCCAGGTCAAAGCTGGCAGTGGGGCACAGATACCAGAACTACTCAAGAAAAGATGGGTTTTGTAATGACAGGGGTGGGGAGCGTCCTTACCTGTCTTCTGTTAGCTTCATTAGGGTTGTTCCTTGAGTAGAGAAGACAATAAAGGACATTCTTAGCTGTGGACTGGAAAGGAAAAGCAATTCTATTAGGGCAGAAAGAGAGACTGTGGAATGCCATTCCCTTCTAGGCTTCCCCCCCTTCTTCTCTTTATATTACGGCTGCCAGAGCTGCCAACCTTCAACCCAAAGGGCACCTTCACAGCTGGTGTTGCAAGTAGTCAGCCAGCAGCTGACTTGAAGCTGTGGACCAAAGAGAAGACCCACTTTGTCCTCCTGGAGGCTGCTTCTGATTTGACCACCACTCAGTGAGTGTGGGTCGCAAGTAAGAAAGCTAAGATTCATCACTTTCCTCTGCTCTGTCTGAAGTGTGCCCCTAGAAGACTGGTTTGCATGCTGTCTATACAAATCAGGATCCCAACGGACAACATTTGATAGTGCCTCCACTGTAGTCTGGTGTATCCTCTACTGACCAGGGTGTCTCAGGCAATGGCAGCTTGATGCCATTAAGATTATACAGTTCATTTTACTCTGAAAGTAGGATCACCATCAACTTCTAATTTCTATTTGGCTTCCCAAGGAGATTACCCTATAAGGAAAGCATGTGCTGATGGGTCACAAGACTATCTATTCTACTTGGTAGTTAAACTTCTCATGATTAATGAATACATCAGCATGGTTTTTATATGGCAGTACTTGGGAGCTTTTCCAATGTGAAATCCACACTCTGAGAGATAGATCACCTCTCAGCTGAGGACAAACATGTTTTTCGGTCTGCAAGATAGACTGTCAGACTACAGTGGATTCACCACTGGAATGCCATCCTTTGGGGCTCTCTCTAAGTAGCCAGATGGTTCACCCTTCATAGCATCAACCTAGTTCTTCATGATGCAGTAAACTCCCATACCTGACCTGGCCCCAAATCTTACATTTCCCACTTCCTAAAATGTTTCCCCAAACCTTCCCCCTTTTCCTGACAACAGTCATTGTTTCCTAGCTGGTCACCTTGCCTATCATCATTCCTTGCTCCAATTCATTCCTCACACTGCTTCCAGGATTATTTTCCTAAAATATAAATCAGATCTTGTCATTCATCTGCTATCAAACCTCCAATGGCTCCTAATGCATCCAAGATAAAGTCTACATCCATTACCGTATGTCTGATGCACCTTCGGAAAACCTTTAGCATGATGTGTAATACTTGGTAGGAGCCCAAGCAACACCTGGTGAATTGAAATTGGCCTTTTGAAAAAGACCTGGGTTCCCTGTCCATGGCAACATGCTGCCTTTTACTACCTCACTAGTGCTGGGCCAGGAGGATACCACATCAGAAATGATAATAAAAATCATAATCATCATGATAATGTAATAATGGCCAACCCTTTCAAGTACTTGTTATGTGCCAAGCACTACTGTAAGTGATTTGCATGTATTATTTCATTAAACTTGTAACAACTTTATGAGATCATTACTATTATTATTCCTACTTTCCACGAAAGGAAATTGAGACCCTGAGAGATAAAATAATTTTCCCAAAGTCACACAGTGGGAGAGTGGTAGACCTAGGGCTTAAAACCAAGCATTCTGATTCTAGAACTTGGGCTCTTAACCACTATGTTATACTGCCTCCCTTATATAGAGTTAAGCTCTGGAAAGAATGAATTTGAAATGCAGGAAATGTAGGTCTCCAAGGGGTAATTGGTATATGAATCTGGGCTGCAGACATAATTTGGGAGTTCTCAGCATGCTGATGTGAGTAAAATTGTTCAGAGTATCAGCAGGGAGAAGGGAAGGGAGCCAAACCAGAACCAAAACCAACATTTAAAGGCCTGGCTCCGGGCAGGGGATGAAAGGAGAGCCAGAAGCCAGCGGAGGAGAGAATTTTAAGGAGAGATAAATCTGAATCCAATGAAACTCCTCTATCCAGCAGAACAAGCACTGCATGGCTCTCAATGGATTTGTCCTCTAGGGCATCACTTAGGGAATTTTGGGAGAGCAAGCAGGTCGAGGGTGCGGATGAAGGCCGGGTGGGAGTGGGTTAAGGAATGAATGAGAAGTAAGGATATGGAGATGGTGAGTCTTTAAAGATATTTGAGTGAGAAACTGGTAAAGAATTAAGGTAGCATCTATAGGAAGACATGATCAGGAAATTCATTGTTTTTTTTTCAGATGAGGTTATGTCTATTGATAGCGGAAATGGAGCCAGAGGAAAGGTAGAGAAAAATACAAGAGAGAAACAAAGACCTGGGGGATATTGGAGACAATGGGATAAAGTGGACTAAAATGGAAGGACAGGCTTTAAATAGGAGGGATACTTGAATCTCAGAGACGATGGGAAGGGCATGCATCCATCTTTTAAGAGGAGGATTGGAATAGGAGGTAATCCCTTGCTTGCTGTTCTCTGGGCTCTTGGTGAAATAGGAGGTGAAGTTCTTTGCTGAGAGTGATGGATGTGAGGTTCAGGTTGGGGGCTTCAAGAAAAAGGTGAAAAGTTATATTACTGATTGAGCAGGTATCGTGTGTCAGGCACTACTATCGGCCCTGGGGCTGAAGCAGGCAACAAAAGACAGACCCTCCTCTTGGAGTTTGCGTGGCAGTAGTGTCTTGCTGCCACACTTTGAGGAGGGTCCAGAGCCAAAGAGGGCCAGAGGAGACAATTAAAGGAAAGTGCCTCGTGGTCTAGATGAAGCCATGTCAACTGCTCTGGTCCTTAGTTTCTTTGTCTATAAAACGAGGAGGACTGACTTAGTTCCCCCAACTCCTACCTCTACCGTCTTTGAATCTAAAATAGCAAAGTGTCTGGAGTTTCTGAAGGAACTGGGGAAGAGAAGTGTCACATGCTCACTCTTAGCCAGGTGCTGGGCTAGTTGCTTTGCACACGTTTTCTCATAAAATTTTCACATGCAAACTAGGGTTCAACCAAGGTAAGTAAATTGCTATGGTTGCCCAATGGAACTTGGATGAAAATCCACATCTGCTTAACTTCAAAGCCTTTTCCAGGAGACTCCTCTGCTTTAGAGGGAACAGAAAACCATTAGAGGAAAGACAGACATAGCAGACACTCTCAAGTGTCTGGAGGCAGATTTGTTTTATATCACTCCAGATGGATGAGAGTGTAGGAAAGGACATTATGGGTCAATGACAAAAAAGACTCCTATGGAAACTGGAATTATCCAACTATTGGGTTG
This sequence comes from Pseudorca crassidens, assembly GCF_039906515.1. Classification (NCBI taxonomy): domain Eukaryota; kingdom Metazoa; phylum Chordata; class Mammalia; order Artiodactyla; family Delphinidae; genus Pseudorca; species Pseudorca crassidens. The sequence continues at coordinate 33,007,806 of NC_090309.1, forward strand.
TTTGACTCAAAAAGCAGCAGTTTCTCACCAGAGCTATTCAAGTTGGGGGTTAGTGAATGCCTCGGAGGATAGCTTGGGAAGTTGTTCCTTTCAGTTCTAAGCTTGTACAATTCTCTTAACTTTGCTTTTAATACCATCCACGTATTTGCTTCTCTTCTTTTCCTCTACTTTTCCCGCCTGTCTCCTCCCAGCCTCTGTTTTCTCCCTTCATCTGGGTGTAGATGCTTCCTGCTGTAGTTTCCAATTTATGGCATAACGGAGAGGACACCTCTTAACCCCCTCCCTCCAATCAAGTGGTGGGTACATCTTGAGACCAGTGAGTGAATTTGCAGGGAACACATCTGTCATGACCCTGGTCTCAGAGGACAACTTGTCTTCTGAGATTAAAAAAAAAAACATATTCAAAGAGGAAGTATATGGTTACTCACATCAGCTGGAAGACTCTACAGAGACCATCAAGCAGGGTTGGAGCTGCTTTCAAATTTACAATGATCAGAACAATTTCACCAAAGACCTTGACAACTGGCTTCAAGCATATCCGTTAATGCCATCACCGTTGTGTTGTCCTTTGGAGGTTGCACACCAGGAGGGTGAAATGACCTCCTTTCTTTTACTAGTGAGTGTCTATACTTATTGGAAAGTAGGACCTCCAAGGCCCCTGCAATGTGTATAGTGACAATGTTCAAAACTGCATTGTCCTTCCTTGGAAAGTGGTGTCAAGAATGCTCAGAGGATTCTACCTGATAAGGCATATAGCCAGGCTGGCCAACCATGGCGGTTTGCCCAGGACTGAGGAGAGTTCCCAAGATGTGAAACTTTCAGTGCTAAAACCAGGAAAGTCCTGGGCAAACTGGGATGAGTTGGTTACCTTACACCCTGCAGCCTCTACACATGGGTCCAGCCAGAATGAGCCAATTGCCCCAGCATGATGCACCGTGAAAGAAAATGTTAACGATCCTTCTAGAAGGATATTATTTGACAAGAGAGGGAGAAAGTTAAAATGTTGGTCTTATAACCTAATCAGGGTCCTCTTGAAAACACGAAGCCAAAAGTTATTCTAATATGTGGCAAAGATGAAAACAAAGTCAAATCTCCGTTATAAGATCTGAGAGTCTACCTTCGTCAAAAAGCATCCCCAAAGTGGTCAGTCATTAGTAGAATAGCAAACATGCTGGTTGTACTCATGACAGAGAACTACTCATTATGTTTCTCACCTGATGAATTTATGAGCCAACTGTTCCACGAAGTAATAGATTTCATTCCAGTGGTGCAGCACACTTCCTGATCTAGGAAAATAAAACAGATGTGACTTAATCAGGTGTTCATTTGTCTTTACCTTGTGTCATACAGTCTATCACTTTACTTTTGACCTATCCTCTAACTGGGCTTATTATCTGAAATTTCCATAACTTTGGAAATTATTTAAAAGGATGCTTTATGTTAGAATTCTGAGAAATTTTGGTAAAGAACTTCCTTCACTCCTTCCCACCCCATTCCACACACTCATACGCTAAAAACAAAACAAAACAAAACAAAAAACCCTGGGCCCAACCAGATTCACAGTTTAGTTTCAAATCTTTAAGAAACAGTTATTTTTGTGCTCTTTAAATGATTGCTTTGATTACAGAAGAAAAATGATTCCAATTCATTTAAATGAAATTAGCACAAACTAGATGCCCAAATAGACAAAGATAAACAAATCCCCCTCCTCAAAAAAGAAGAGTCCAAATTCATTGGTAAATATAGATTCAAAAATCTGTAAATAAAATATTAGCAAAATGAATCCAGCAGGAATCCAAAAGAATACTAATTAATTAATTGGTATTTATTTCAGGAATGTATTGATAGTTCAACATTTAAGGATATCTAATGTAACTAGTCATACTAATAAATAAAAGAAGAAAAATGATACAGCCTTTTTTTAATAAAAAGGGGGAAACTTTACTGAAAAAAGAGGGAAACTTTCTCTAAGACAGATGGGATCATAGCATTTTAGATTTGGAAGGGGGCTTCTTTATTTCCCAAGGTTGACTTCTGTTTCACTGATACGACTTACTACTGCTTCAGTTCGGCTTCTAAGTACTTTTCCTAGTGCTCATACTTCAATGTGTTGCATTGACTTCGTAGTAGGTTTTTCTATTCTAACCCACTCTTCTGTAGCTTTGATGTTCTTTCCTTTTACTTAAGGATCTGTTTCAGCTGAGCCTTGCATTTCTGCCTGTCATTCTAATAATTCTTGAGGTTAGAGTTTGCTCCTTTGACTCTGACATTTTGTACTGCAAACATTTTCCACTGTTTTCAGATTACTTTTTATGCACTCATTTATCTTAATTTTAACTTCATATAGTGGCCCTATGTGTATGATACAGAACAGCAGAAGGAATGGAGTGAAATGCAGAGCCCACACCTTGATGTATGTGAGGTCTCTCTATACAGTGAAAGTGGTGCTTCAAACTGGGGAGGGAGAATGAACCCTTCCATAAGTGGTGCTGTGACAAGGGATCTGTAGTTGGAAACAACCAATCAGATCACTATCTCATACCAAATGTCACCCTGGATGTATTAAAACCTAATGGGAAAAACACAACTTTCAATCCATTGAGTGAATTATAGAAGGAGATTTTTATGTCATCCTGTTAGTGAAGGGTTTCTTCAACCAGATACAAAAAGTAGGAATTGTTTTTTAAGAAAAGAGTAATTTTGACTATCTGAAGGGTCTAAAATTCTGGGTGACAAAAGATACCATAAACAAAGACAAGAAGAGAGTGAGAGGGACTTCCCTGGTGGCCCAGTGGTTAAGAATCTCCCTTCCAGTACAGGGGACGCGGGTTCGATCCCTCATGGGGGAACTAACATCCCACATGCCACGGGGCAACTGAGCCTCTCTAGTGCACTGCCACTAGAGAGAAGCCCGCGCAGCCACAATGAAAGATCCTGCATGCCGCAACTAAGACTCGACACAGCCAAATAAAACAAAAATTAAAAAAAAAAAAGAAAAGGAGTGAGAGAAGATGTCTGCAACAAATAAAAAAGGCAAAAGATTACTGTCCAGGATATGTAAATAGGTGGTACAAGTAAATATTAATAAGGCAAACTATAGAAAAATAGACAAAGGTTCAGAACAGGCAATCCCCTGAAGGATGGTAAGTCAGCATTTGAAAAAACATTCAGCTCTTCTGATAAATATAGAAATGCTTTTTTAAACAATTGTTTGGGGAAGAGCAAGCAGTTTCAGGGGGCAGCAGCATAAAGCCCACAGGATAGAGGGCTGAGGAGTTGGGGAGTTGGGGAAACAGATCAGGGAGAGAAGGGGGCAGGGGTTCTTTTATAAAAAATAAACCTTTTCCAATAAACTTTTCTATTCCAGTTTCTCAGCCTTTATACATTCCATCTGCTTGGGACACACAATGTCCACACTGGCAAACTCCTACTCATTCTGTAAGACGCAACTTGGTCTCTGCCTGTTGCCTTTGACCAACACAGATGGGGCTCGTTGCTCCTGCCCCAGGCTCTCAGGGCACCGTGTACATCTCTCAGTCACCATCCTCTGATACTGGGTTGCAATCACTTTTTGTTCCAGCTCCCCTTGTGAGGGTCTTAAGGATATTTGCCTCTCCAGGATCTACCTGTTTGTTGGATGGAAGGAAAGAAGAGCGTGGGGAGACGTCTCTATTGCTCATGGATGTCTCCTGATCTTTTGCCAGCTGGACAGCACCTCTTCCGGTCTCGTCTGGATGAACAGCCTGGGCTTGAGGCTCAGACAGCTCCAGCCAATTCCTGTGATCCTATGTGAACCTGAGGAACCTTCCCAAATGAGTCAAGGAGTCTAGAGCACAGCTCCTTGGTGAACGGGCCTACCTAATCATCAACAGTAGATGTCTGGGCTTAATGCGAGCTGGGGGTCTCCCCAAAGCTCACCAGAACAGCATATCCCAGCCCTGCACTTTTAAAGCTTTGGGAAGCCTTTTATTAGAATCCCAGCCATCCTCCTGGGCAAGCTTCCGTTGTATATTTCAAATCTCAGAGACTGGTCCTGGCTCCTCTTCTTCAGCTATGGGGTAGATGCTCTGGCTGGCGATCCTAGTGAGGGTCTGGCAGATCTGGCCCAATGCTGTATAGGTGCTTCAGACGAGGCACTGTGTGACTGCTACTCCAGTTATAATTCTACAACTCCTTTCCACTGGAAGCAAGAGATTTCCTTGAACACGGATTGTCTGTGCCCACTTCTGAAATACAATTCTGTGTTTTGGTCCGTATCACCCAAACAAGTACTATCTGAAATTTTGGGTCCTGAGGGGTAGGGTAAGACACCTATGATTAGGGAGGAATCCCCACAGCTCCTCTATTCCATGTTTGATTTTCTCATTGGTAGAGAAGTCCTGTAGTGCGGGAATTAAACTGGGAGGGGAGGCAAAGTGTAGGTGAAACAGAGACTTGAACTAGAATTGGGGGTCTGTTTCTGGCTGTCTGCTAAAGGAGCAGGGGTTTCGAGTAAATCCTTTTTGAGTTTATTTCTTTGTTTTCAAGGATTGGCCACAAATCATTTGCGTTCCTTTACTTATTAAAAAGGGTCACCCAATGTTAATTTACATTTTCTTTGGGCTTAAAACATTTCATTTTCACTATTCTTCTGTCTGACTGACATGTAAAATTCAGACAATGTTGGTATTCATCTGATTTCTTGATGCTAGACATAGGGAAAGATCCAAGAAATATCCTGGAGTGTTAAGAAAAGTCTAAAGCTATCTGGAACACTTTCTTGCTGATTGACAGGTGCTCTCTTTTCTCAGGGAGAAAATAAAATGAGGCCCTTAAGATAAAATGAGAGGGAAGGAGATATTGACAGGTTTGTTTCTCCCATCCCAGCTCTACTGATAATTGTCCTGTTACTGTTGAGGTTTGTTGTTTCATATTTACACATGACCATTCTTTACACGATTATATAAGCCTGGACCAAAATATACCCTCTTTGTGACATGCTTGAGATGGACTTAGCTTATTCCCTCAAGCACTGAGGGTAAACATAACCTTCTAAGATTCTGGGAACAAAACTGGTTTCGTCTTCTCTTGGGTTACCATGGGACCCCAAGGGGTCTCAGCTATGAAAGTGGCAGAGGAATACGGGGCTATGTAGACCTGCACCTTGGAATCCTTTAGTCCTCATGACTGAGCTTCTTAACCTACACATGCACGTTCTGTCCTACCCCAAGATCAGATCACCTCTTAGAGAAGGAAAGAGTCCCATGGCGGCTGTTTCTGGTTTCAGCATGGAGGTGAGCATGTTGGATGTCCCCAGGAGCAAGGGTTTTGCCTGACTTGTGCCATGGTCCTCTCCCCTGCCTCACCACCACCCATTGACCACAGATGAACTCCTAACTCTGAACTCTTAACTACTTCATCCATGGGGGATCTGGAAACTACCCACTAAGACTTGAACCAGAGTCCTGCCCTTCTCTCATGGGGATAGATATGCTGGGTCTTTAATTTTGTTTGGACTTTCTGTTAAAACGTGCGTGTCTTACCCACACTTTGCCTTGTAAACTGATTTTCTGGTTTGGAATCTGATCTAGTAGCTACTCCCAGAATAATCAACCCAGGATGGTGTGTCCATGTTCAGACCTTGGCTTCTTTTCAACCCTGAGGACCTAAGTGAACTCCTGGTCATAGCCAGGAGAAGTAGGGTGTTGGGTGGGGAAGTGGCAGCTTCTCTCCACCTTATAATGTGTAAAATATCTCATGTATCATGCCAACCTGTTTAAGAATTACTGATCTTAAAATCCCAGCTATGGAAGCCCAATGTTCTCTTTCGTAGTGGCTCACCCAACCATTGTTACCAAAGCCCCAGGGTGGAAATAAAAACTCCTTCCTAGTCCAAATATAAGTATTACTGGGAAAGATTCCATTGAACTCTGCTGTGGGTTGTTTTGTCTTGTTTTGTTTTTAAAATTGCTTTTAACACACAATTGCTGACTAACTATAGTCAAAGAGTTGAAATATCCATGTTTTAGAAGTCAGTGGATGTGAAATGTCCCAGATATTTGACTCAATTAAATCCTAACTCAAATGCAGTTCTAGCCCCTGAAGATTTCCATGGGCCAACTGGGTATCAAGATGGTGTGCAGGATTCAGGCTTTTCTTGGTATTTCATGCCTTGGTTCCACAAGTATAAATCTCAGCCAGATTTGGTATTCAAGTAGCCTCCCAGGAATTCTGCTTCATTGCAGCCCTACAGAGTTCTTTGCTTAAAGATTCACTCAATACAGCCGGGTCCACTCAAAACCAGAGTCAACCCCTCTTCACACCACCTCCCGACTCGGCTTTGAGAAGGGCTCCCCAGACCATCAGGAGGCAAAGCCACCAGTCCCATGAGAAGGTGACAGCTGGAGCAGCTCCAGAGTTCCTCAGCTAGTTTTGTTTTTCTACGCCCTCTCCAGCACCTGGAACATGATAAGAAGTCAATACCTTTTGTGATAGTGCATTCACTGTGTGTCCCCAGGGAGGGGTTTTGCGTGGAACCTCGCGCGGCCCTCGGATTATTGCTCAGTTATTTCCAAGGGTTTGATATGCAAAGAGTAAGAGCAAAGTAAGAACCCTGAGTCTCATTTTGATTCGTTTCTGAAACACATTCTTTTGTGTTTATGTGAGTTTCCAAACCTCCCTGTGGTTAAGTTCCTTAGAAAACACATGCTCTTTCCACTAACCACAGATACAACCAGTCAGAAAGAATCAAGTGGGCCAAATTGAGTTAGAATTGTCCCTCCTCACCCTTTGCACATGGGTTAGGGGAAAACAAAAGGGGACAAAAGAGCTTGCAGTTGGAGCCATCACCCAGGAGTCTTTTAATTCTGGAAGAGCAGAGTCACGGTAAGCATGGAAATGATAAAACTGTCAGGTCCTGCTTTTCCTTAGCCCCACCCGGCTGAAGTCATTCATGTCCTTAGCGACCCACCCAGGTCCCCAGCTAATCCTGGGAAGGTATGGCAGCCTCAGGCGCAACTAAGCAGGACCAGCAATTAGTTCTGGCCCCATGTTCATCTGTATCCCCCTCCTCACCTCCATCCCACTCCCCCGCTTCTTCCTTGGCCCTTCTCTCCTTCCTCCTAGCCTCCCCTGCACCCTAACTGGCTGGAGCCCGAAACCCAGCCCAAACCTTCAGCCCTTGTCCTCCTATGATTGACTGGGGTCATGGCCAAGCCTCCCTCCTGCTCAAAAAGCTTGACCTCGACTCTTGCCTCCACTCCAATTTCGTCAGATACCAGTGCAGACCCAAAGCAAGCCACTGAGCACTGTACTTTGAGTAGATGGGCTACCCACCCTGCTCCTGTCTGCATCTGGAGACCCCAGCCCCGCCGTACTGATGCGTGAGGAATTTCCCCTTTAGTCCATCTCACTGATGGCTACGACAACAATGACTTTCAAGCTGTGGAATGCAACCTATTAGTGATTTGGGAAATCAGTTTGGTGGGATGTTGCCAACAGTTAATAAAAATGAAATAGAATAGAAACATCAGACATATAGCATACCATAGCAGAAAGTCATGCTACGTGAAACGTTTAGTCAACTATGTGTAAGTAATGCACATACACTGTGTTAAGATGTAAACTGTATTTTTCTTGTGAAGGATCAAAAAGATATTAGAGCAAAACACGTACTCCTTTCACCTCCACCAATCTGCCTTTTCTAACGCGCGCCCGCGCACTCATGCACCAGGAAAAGCCTAAAGACATTTTCTCACATCAAGTATTGGTACTTTTGGTGCAAATTCAACACAAAACTGTTGTTGTTGCTGTTGTTACGAGAACAGAAAACTGGTTAGCTGTCCAAAAGGTATTTCCCATAATTGAAACGCACACCAAGATGTGATAAAGGAGGGCCACCAGTCAAAGCCACCAATGCGATCGGTGGATGAACACCAGGTGACCATGACAAGACAAGGGATGGTACTGTGGCTGCCAGAAGACTCAGAGGCCCCCTTCACGTGCAGGCCACAAGGACACAATAAGCCCCCCTCAAACACAGAGCCATAGGAGTGAGAGAAGTGGGGGCAGGGCAAGACTGAAAAGATTGAAATTTACTGAGTGTTTAAATTCTTGCACTGGGCTAGGATTTCCCATTTGGAAGAAAGGTGCCTCCTCTCCTCACTACACCTGCACCCAGCAGGAGGGTCTTTTGAAGATAAGCAAAGCAGCTTCGAGTTATTTCCTCTACCCTCCAGTATAGTGAGCATAAGTTTTTTTCTACCCTGAGAGCGGTGGCCACTTTAACTCACTCCCCACTGTCATGATGATTAAACTCCCGGGAGCAAAGTATGAAGTGCTGGTTTTCTTACCCACACTCAGGATTAGCTCTTTCCCAAATATCTGTAAGTTTCATAAATGAAGAAGAGTTTTCATTATAGCTTTTATTTGAATGTATTTAATAATAGGCCACAGATTTTTTTCATATTTACAATTTATTTGTCTTTCTTTGTTTTAAAACACGGTGGATCAGTTAGGACCAGCCACGTAATGCGTAGGATCCGGTGCAAAATGAAAACACAGGGCCTCTTGTTCAAAAATCATTAAGAATTTCAAGATGGCGACAGCAGAGCATTAAACTAAGGGCAGGACCTTTCTAAGTGCGGGCCCCTGGGCGACCACGCAGGTCCCATGCCCATGAAGCTGACCCTGGCATCGTATCCTTTGCCCATTTTCTATTGGGGTGCCAATGTTTTCTTAGATCAGGGGTCAGCATACTTTTTCTGTACAGGGCCAGATGGTAAATATTTTAGGCTCTGTGGGCCATATGGTCTCTGTGGCCACTACTCAACTCTGCTGTTGTAGCACAGAAGCAGCCATTGACGGAACATGAACTAAATGACAACACAATTTTATTTAGAAAACCGGGCTGCAGGCCATAGTTTGCTAACCTCTGTCCTAGACAGTCACTTTCTTTCAGTCTTCCTCATGACAAGATAATATAAAAATCTATATTTTTTTTCCTGGTAGCTGAAGCTTTAGTGTACTTTCACTATTCATTTCCTGTTACTTATTGCTGAGAATGTGGACTGGAAAAGTTACGCCTTGGGATATATATGGAGGCATTCTTTGCTACCTAATAAATATTTCATGGGTATTTGAAAGGAAAGTTTATTCTCTGTGGGATATAGGGTTCAAAATATATTTATTAAGTCAATCCCATTAATTATTATTCATATCCTCTATATCCTTTGAACACAAGTATTCAGAGAGATGTCTTTTCAGAGTCTACTGAGAAAATAATTTGGTTTTCATCTTCAGCATTCAAAATAAATGTGCTATTTTAATACATTTCCTAAATATAAAAGCACTCTTGCATTCCTAGAATAAGTTTTTACTCTTTTACTGTACTTTTAGTTTTGTTTTAATAATATTTGATTTCAGATTTAAAGTTTTTATTCAAATTTGGTCTGAAGTTTTATACGTGTTATCTTTGGTAGATACTGATATCAGATATATGCTAGCTTCTTAAAATAAATTGGGAAACTTCATCTTTTCTATTTTCTGGAGAGTTAAACTTTATTGAAATTTTCTTTTCCTTGAAGATGTGATAGGACTTGCCATGAAACCAACTTGGTCCAAAGCCAAAGGACCTACCCGCAAGGGCAGATCGGTCCCTCCTGAGTGTCGAGATTCTACTGGGGAGGTTGGGAGGAGGGGGAAAATCTCAAAGACTGAACATTTCACCTAAAGGAATTTTTAAAAATCACCACATTGGGGCTTCCCTGGTGGCGCAGTGGTTGAGAGTCCGCCTGCCGATGCAGGGGACACGGGTTCGTGCCCCGGTCCGGGAAGATCCCACATGCCGCGGAGCGGCTGGGCCCGTGAGCCATGGCCGCTGAGCCTGCGCGTCCGGAGCCTGTGCTCCGCGACGGGAGAGGCCACAACAGTGAGAGGTCCGCGTAACGCAAAAAAAAATTTTTTTAAAAATCACCACATTGGACTCTTATCATCACTTTGGTTCAAGATTTAAGGATTTGCAGCCCTCCTAGTACCCAGTAGGTAGGCTTGGGAGGAAGAGGAGGAGTTTGGGAGTTCGATATAGTAAATGACAGTTTTGGGGGGATATATATGAATGTAATATGAGAATTTTTTTTCTATCCTGCTTTAAAAAATTTACTTTCACTTTCGAGAATCCATTAAGTTTTATTCTATTTTATTATTATTTTTTTTTTTTGGCGGTACGCGGGCCTCTCACCGTTGTGGCTTCTCCCGTTGCGAAGCATAGGCTCCGGACGCGCAGGCTCAGGGGGCCATGGCTCCCGGGCCTAGCCGCTCCGTGGCATGTGGGATCTTCCCGGATCGGGGCACGAACCCGTGTCCCCTGTATCGGCAGGCGGACTCTCAACCACTGCGCCACCAGGGAAGCCCCACTCTGTAAGTTTTATATTTTGCTGTATAACCTCATTGATAACAGTATTGTGACTTATTAACTTTTCTGGGACCATTACTTCTGTTTCTGGTACACCATGTCTTTTTCATATCCTTTATTTCTAATACGTTGTCCATTTTGATATCAATATTTTCAAGTGACATTTTTCAATAAGGGTATGTGGGTGGTATATATTTTGAATTTTTATGTCTTAGGAAACCTAGTTATGGAATTTAAATATCACATTTCACTCAAGACTTTACTGAGGTTTTTTGAGCATTTAATGTTGTAGACTAAAAAAAAAAAAAGTCTAATGCCACTCTGAGTTTTGGTTTTTTATTTTGTGGGAGATGGGATGCCTATTATTTTCCTCTTTGGAAGAATGTAGACATTTCTGTGTACTCTTATATTTTAAATTTTTATTTAAGACTGTGTACATTTGGATCCTTTAAACATATTAATTAGGCTGAGTATTTGGTTAAGTCCTCTAGATCTGAAGACTTCACTCTTTCTTCAGCTCAGGAAAATGAACTTTTATTATTGCATCTCTTATGTTCTCTTTTCCTAGAATTTATACTTATATATATGTTCCTAGCCTATATACATATATGTATATATGTTCCTAGCCTTTGTATTACTTATCTGTTGTCTCATAATTTTAATCTCTGTATTCTTTCTGCTGGAGTTCTGGACAAAGTTTCTTAAACTGTCTTCTGATGAGCTGAATTTACTTCTGCAATATTCAGTGTGGTGGTCATTGTTTCCAATGAACTTGAATATTCAGAAACAGCATATTTTCTCTCCAAAAGTTTCTTATTTTCAGCTGTTCCTTTCTCATGACAGATTGCTCTTATTTGTTGATGTAATATCTCAAAATTTACTGAAAATACTAATGAGACATATATTTGTTTAAATGGCTTTGATGGTCATTGCAGCTTCTTTTATATAATCACTATTCTATTTTAAAGCTTTTTTTAAGCCTTGATTCACTCATTGGGTAATTTCTTGAAGAAAATTATCCCTACTCCCCTTTTTAGAAGAATCCATATGTATTTGAAAACGTCTTTCTATTTTCTTCACATGTAAGTGACATATTGACAGGTGTCACACTTTAGATCATAACTTTATCCATCAAAGTTCTGCACCATTTAATGTTGCAGAACCTTTGTAGGTAACCTGTTTCTTCTCCCATTCATAAAATTCTTCTTTTGTGTTTGAAATTAAAAATTTTCACCAGGAAATGTTTAAGTATTCATCTCTTTTAATTAATTTTGATTATTACTTGATAAGCCTATTCAGTCTACATCTTCAGGCTTTTGTTTTTTAATCAGGAAAGTTCTCTTCAATCAAATCTCTGAATGTTTCTTCTGGACTATATTTTAGCAACCCAAATTATCTGATATATTGGATATCTATTTTTATTTTTTTATTTTTTAAAATTAATTAATTTATTTATTATTTGCGGTACGCGGGCCTCTCACTGTTGTGGCCTCTCCCACTGCGGAGCACAGGCTCCGGACGCGCAGGCTCAGCGGCCATGGCTCACGGGCCCAGCCGCTCTGCGGCACGTGGGATCTTCCCGGACCGGGGCACGAACCTGTGTCCCCTGCATCAGCAGGGGGACTCTCAACCACTGCGCCACCAGGGAAGCCCTGGATATCTATTTTTGTCATTCATTATTTATCATCTTCTCTCTCATCACTTTTGTATAACTCATTTCCTATTCAAAGTATGAGGATTTCTCAAACACGCCTTCATCCTTTATTTTCTTCATTGTCAGTTCTGCTCTTTACTGCTTCTGAGGTGACTTTATAACTACACTTTCCCGTATATTTTATATATCTTTAACTGTTCTAGATCCCTTTTCTTCTCTTTTCATATTTTATCACCTGTTTCACAAATTTATCATTTAACTTCACCAAAATCATAACACATATGGTAGTAAAACTGACCTCTTTTGCTGTTGAAAATTCTTTCCATAAACATGTTCTTCTACCTCAGGAATTTTGTTTTCACCACTTATTTTCAGTTGATAAAATCTTGTAGGCCCTATTTTCATCTTTCAATATGGGAAGGTGTAACTGGGTCTCCTATCTGCTTCCCCAATACTACATATATATATATATATATATATATATATATATGTATATATGGCATTGTCTTCGCACTTATAAACTTCTCTAAGAACTTAATCTGGGGGAAGGGAGTTGATCTTAAAGGCTAAAGTAAGCTTACGTTATTGTTTCATCAATTAGGGGAGAGCAGGGAATGGAATAACTCCTCATCACTTCTCACAAAGGAACCTAATCCTTGCAAGGTTTGTGGGTTTGTTTTGGACACGGTTACGCCAATTCCAGCTTGCCATATGTCGGGTTTTTTGGCCTGGTGTCTACTCCACACTGTGCTCATTCCTGATCCCTGCTGCATCCACATAATCAAAGACAGAACTCTGCCATTTCCCTGGAAGCCCAGATCTACGGGGAGGATTCAGCAATGCTGGACAGAATCACTGTCACGAAGATGCCTGGTGTTCACACACTCTCTCTTTAGTGGCTTGGTTTCCCCTTCGACTGTCCAGCACAGCTGCCTCTGTGTGATGCCGATGCACAAGGGCAGCAGGGCTCTACGGAGATGCCTCTCCTCCCCCTTATGTCCCACTCTTGACTTCAAACTCACTTCCAGATTGGGGATTGTTCTTGGGGTTCCTCCATAATATTCTTCTACATTCTTCTTTTTTAACTTGGCAACAGAGTTGAAAGTAGACCCCAGCTGACCTCCTTCAAACTCAACCCATCTGCTTGGTTTCTAGTGTAATTTCTTACAAGTGTATTGCATGTCAGTGTTGCTGTCCTCAGTGGTTGGACCTGATGCAGGCTTACCCCAGATGCCTCCTTGAGACTTTCTCTTTTGGGAGATGGGGCGGTTTTAGATGATGTTGGTAGAGGCAGTGAGAAGCTAACTGTCCATGCCCAGCTTCTTTCTCAGAAGTCATCAACAAACTTTCTTTCCTTTCTCATCTCAGAGTAAGCCCTGCAGCTCATTAAATCTTAATGTCTGCATTTATGGTGCCCTGAAACAGCACTTCCAAAAGTCACCAGTGCCTTTATTTCTGCTAAAGCATAGGCCCTTTCTCAGTTCTTTCTTGCTGGGTGTATTTGTAGTACGCATAAATACAACAGAGAATATGTATTGATTCAGCAAAATGGTTTTTAATGCCTGGTAGGTCCTTTAGGATCGATAAAGATTAGTAATTACACCACGACATGTATTGAGTACTTACTAAGCAGCAGGCATTGGGCTGAGCACTTTACATTCATTGCCATTTAATAATAATAGCTAGCACTTAATGAGCCCTTCTTACGTGTGCATAGGACTCAGCTCTGAGAACAACAACCCTATGTGATAATACTATTAGCTCCCTTGTCACAGGTGAGGAAACTGAGTTCACAAAGAGATTAAGTGACTTGCTTAAGGACACATAGCTAGTAAGTGGTAGGGTTGGGATTCAAATTCTAACCCTAGAGTCTATGCTCTTAGTCTAAACATTACTCTCCTACGACTCTTTCCTGGTGTTTAAACCTGTGCTCTTAACACATGAGCAACACTGCCTCCCCATGGACGGGTCAGGAAAGACACAATTCCAATTCATAGCGTTAAATGTTTCGTTAGGGAGAAGTACTGGAGAAGTTCCACAAACTGTTATGGAAATTTGGGAGTGGGGAATGCCAGGGACAGCTGAAAATCAGGGTACCTGAATGGAATCAGGAGTCCCCAACTGGTTGCCCATTTTAATGGGATAAGGTGTACAAGGGGATTCACCCATTTGGCTTTCAACCCTCTCCTCTTGTTCCTTTGATAGTGTCTTTTATGACAGTCAATAATCAGGATGACCATATAATTTAAAATCTAAACTGAAACACTTTCAAGAGTAAACTAGGAAGCCACTAATAATTACATTGGGGGACTTCCCTTGTGGTCCAGTGGTAAAGAATACACCTTCCAATGCAGGGGACTGGGTTCAATCCCTGGTCAGGGAACTAAGATCCCACATGCCATGGAGCAACTAAGCCTGTGCACCACAACTACAGAGCTCGTGGGCCACAACTAGAGAGTCCGCGTGCCACAAACTACAGAGACCATGCGCCCTGGAGCCTGCATGCCACAACTGGAGAGAAGCCTACGCGCCACAACGAAAGATCCCACATGCCTCAACGAAGATCCCGTGTGCCGCAACTAAGACCCGATGTAGCCAAAAATAAATAAATAAAAAATAAATCTTAAAAAATAATAATTATATTGGGACAAGCACAATCCAGGAATGTACTGGGTCATTCATTTATTTATGGTTAGATTATGGCTGTCCAATGGTATCTTGTATTTCCTTTTACCTTATATTGCTTATTATTGTGACTGGCGTATAGTTACAGTTAGGATAATTCATTTTTCTCTTCTTTGTTATATAATTTCCATAAACCTGGTATTTGCATTATCTTTTATGTAAGGAATGATGACTATACTTCTGAACATAATCTTTTGCCAAAAGGTATTGGGAAGGCCCTGTTCTAGGTGGTTCCTACAGGAATGAACTGTATATTGTTGAGCAGCAGGGTTTGAGGAAAAGAAGATAAGGCCCTTGAATGAGACCTCAGAGGACACACACTTAAGGGTTTTCTTCTCCATCTTTTGATAATGGACCTCTCTGCTGCTTATCATGTGATATGCGTTGTTATGGGGTTGAGGGATCCTGAACAAGGAATGGATTTTGAATAAAGATGAGATGTAAAGAGATGACTGTTCTCAATATTTTGTACCACAGGGAGCCCACAGCTAGTGAGGGGAGGGGACCAAGTGCCGGTCACCATCTCAAAGGATAAGAGGGCATCACCCATATAAAGATGGAAATGGTGTTAAAGGGCATTACAGCTAAAGGCAAGAAAGAGCATGGGTTAGTTCAGGGAACTGCACAGCACGTTTTGCTGGACATTGCAAGGGTGTGGGGTGTGGTAGGAGATGAAGCTAAGGGAAACACATAGTGGCCGGAGCAATAGGCTCTTGGATACCTCGCTAAGGAGTATACATTTTATACTGAAAGAACTTTGGAAGTGTTTAGAGGTTGAAGGGTTGGGGGAGATGATGTCAAGATTAAAATCTGTGTTCTAAAAAGATCAATTTGGTACCAGTGTCGAGAGTATAGGGTAGGGGGAAAGGTAAAAAAAAAAAAAAGGGAGGTAAAGAGACCAATGTAGAGAACATTTCAGTGAACTGGGTAGCAAATGTCCTGAACTAAGGTAATGGCAGAGATGTGGGAGCAGATATTGTCAGGCCTTAGAGTATAAGAAAGCCTCTCAGATCTTTGACTTAAGTGGCTGGATTTATGGTGATGCTGTTTACCAAGACTAGGAATAGAGATGGATTTTAGGGGAAAAACATCTAGTTGGTCACCCTCCACTGAAATTCTCTCTCTCCTTGCCTCTGTGGTAAGAGTTCTTTGCTGTTTCTCCTCTGACTGTCTGGTAACTTCTCTCGGCTCTGGTTAGTGGAGTTTCTTCTTTGGCCCAGACATTCCTGTTGTCAATTCCTCTAGATTGGACCCTGGCCATTTTCTTCATTAAACTCCACCTCTTCTTGACATTTTTAAATCCTGATGTTATCTTGATATTATCTCCATATTATTTATTATCCCTCCATATTTTCAACTACCACCCTTGGGCTAACAACACTCCAGTCTTTATTTTCAGTTCCCAGGGTATAAATCCAACTGCCTACTCGACACCTTCACCCAAATGTCCCACATGTTCAGACTCAATTCGTCCACACCAAACTCCTTTTTCCTTCTGAAACCTACTCCTTCCCCTCGCAACTCTTTCCTCTCCCATTCACTCACAGCCAACGGTTCATCAAGTCCCGAGGCTCCACCCTACAAAGGTACTCAATTTCTTTTGTTCTTTTTTCCCCAATCCTCTGACATAATCTCATAACCTACTGCTGATATGAAAAAACCCACTCTTTCCAGATTCTTTTCCTGTCCCTCTCTCTGTCATGTTTACATCACAAAGAGGATGTGTCACTTTGCTTTCTTGTATGGCCCCTTTGTCATCAATTTTTTTTTTTTTTTTACTTTGTCACCTGTCAAAATCCTGCTCAACATTCAAGGTCTGGATCCAAAGTTACCTTCTCTAGGAAGTCTCCTAAGCCTCTCTTATCTCAACCAAAATTCATTATTTCACCAAGTCTGTTTTCCTAGCCCTTTGCTGCTTCTACTAGACTGTGAAATCCTTGAGAGCCAGGGACATGTCATAGGCATTTTGTAATAAGATAAATTTAGCAAAGTTTGATAAATACTGAATTGAATTGATGTATTCCTTACCCTAGCCAGGCAGTCCTGCTTATAATCTAAGGAGGTGTCTTTTGTTAGAGGACAACATCCTTTTTCCCTAGGGGTAATTACCACCATTACCACCACCACCACCACCACACCATCAATACCACCACCATCACCATCAGCACTACCATCATAGTCATCACTGCCACCATCACCACCACCATCAATATCACCACCTTCACCATCACCGTCACCACCACCATCACACCATCAATACCACCACCATCACCATCAGCTCTACTATCGTAGTCATCACTGCCACCATCAATAACACCATCACCATCACCATCACCACTACCATCACCGCCACCACTACGGTCACCACCACAACCACCATCATCATCATCATCTGGGGCACTCACATACCAAATGCTTCATTAAAGCTTTTAATCTAATATTATTTAATCTTTAGGACACTTCTGCAAGGCAGAAATTTTAATGCCTGTTTCATTAATGAGAAGACTGAGGTTCGGAAAGGCTAAATAATTTGCTCAAGGTTGTACAGCTTGGTGAAAGGTTGAGCTGGTATCTGAAGCCAGAGATGCCTGATTCCAAAGTCAGCTCTCTTACCCCCTGTACTTGAGCTTGGTTCATTCCCATGAGGCACTGGGTCACATTTCATGCCAGGAGTCTTGAAAGAAAGGAAACAAAGGACTGTCCTAGCAAACACCATGGCCTTCATGTGTTTGCACGCACGGCAGGACCTGCCAACAAAGAGGGCAAAGCATGGCCTATCTGTGACCTTGGCTCTTCCTCTCCCTATCAGGTTGGGCTTCCCCTACCACCATCTAAAATAAGAACTCTGCTTGGCATCCAGTTCTCAGGCATCTACTGCCTCGGCTACATCCTCATGAGAGAGGAACAAGGCCATCATTATGGGACAGCTTTTCTTGTCTTCCTGTTCACTTTCATGATTTATTGTGGGAGGGACAGACGCACATCACAATCACCTGGGAAGTTTTTCCAAAATATACACGCCTGCCCCAGGCCCCCGAGGATCTGATCTGGCCCCTGGTTGAGAGCCACTGGTTTAGCACATTCATTTCCAAGGTCCGCAGTTCTCACTGGCCCTCTTATCATTGAAGACTCCCTCGTTCTTCCTCCAGACAAATGTTCTTCCTGCTCAGATGTAGTCCTACCATGCTTGGAATTGGCTTCACTGGCATGCCTTGATGTACTCTGCTTTCTTTCAGTCAGGGGTTCTCAACCAGGATGGTACCATCTCACAGGAAGGCATTTAGAGATAAATGTAGAGGCTTTTGTTTCTTGGATATCACAACAACTAGGAAGACTAGTGGCATTTACAAAAGAAGGATCAGAAATGCTAAGCATCCTACAGTCCCTCACGGTGAAAAACTGTCCCACTGAAAATGGCAATTGACACCCCTACTGAGAAAGGCGTTTGGCTGGAACCCAGATACTCTTGATTCAAGGTCTGAATTAGCCTCTGCAATGAACAGCATCCTCTCGGCGTGGCTGCCGCTGTCTTCCAGGGGCTGCTCTCCCCTCACCGTCTTTCAAATTCCCTCACAGTCCACAAACTACGGGCAAAGGGATTCTTAGCTTTCAAATATATTTGTGTAATACTTAGCTATCAAGGAAGCATGTCTCATCTTCATTTCTGTTTCCATTTAATCTAATTTAATCCCCTGCCCACGGCACTGAATGTTTCATCTAAAGAATGGGAGCAATGGGAAAGGGAGGAAAAAAGCAAGGGGCCATCGCTGCCTCGTGGGTGCATTTGAGCTGTCATGTCTGATCATAATTCCAGGTTGATGAATCCATCTAAAACATGGCTCAACACTGACTCTGTACCAGAAGTCTTACCTCTTTATCCTCTCCCAGGGACTACTCCTTTCTTGCTTACTCAGGCAAAAGCAGTGTGTAATTAAAGGTTTGTAGTAGAGGCTTTTAATGCCCACCCATATCTGGCTTTCCTCTCCTTTTAGATACACAGGAGGATGACTTTTTTTTTTTAATTAATTAATTTATTTTTGGCTGTGTTGGGTCTTCGTTGCTGCGCGTGGGCTTTCTCTAGTTGCGGTGAGCGGGGGCAACTCTTTTTTGCGGTGCGCGGGCTTCTCATCGTGGTGGCTTCTCTTGTTGCGGAGCACGGGCTCTAGGCAGGCAGGCTTCAGTAGTTGTGGCTCGTGGGCTCTAGAGCACAGGCTCATTAGTTGTGGCACATGGACTTAGTTGCTCTGCGGCATGTGGGATATTCCTGGACCAGGGATTGAACCAGTGTCCCCTGCATTGGCAGGCGGATTCTTTACCACTGCGCCACCAGGGAAGTCCCAGGCTGATGTTTTTTCACCCTCTTTAGGGTGAAGCCACGTGACCAGTTCTGACTGATGGCTTGTGAGTGGAAGGATACATGTCATTTCACAACTCTGCAGAGTTGAATTTCCCTTTTCCATCAGATCCAATCTGAACAAGCTATTAATTTATTGGCAGTGCTCCAGCTGGAGACTCTCCAGCGTTTCCTTCCTTTGCAGCCGTGATGGTGGAAGCTGGTGTTAAGGAATCTCTACCAGCCTAGCCCTCAGATAACTACCCTGAGCAGAGCCCCTGTTGACCCTCACCAGACGTGGAGCAGAGGCAGAGATTACAAAGGTTTATACCTTTGTCGTTTTGTGTCACTGACAGTTGGGGAATTGTTTGTTACCACGGCATAACCTAACCTACCCTGATTGATTCAATGTTCCCTTACATGTTTAGATTATTTTCATCTTGCGCATAGATCATGAGTCAGAGAGGCCTGGGTTTGAAGCTGAGTTCACCACTTACACTGACATTGGCTAACCTTGTTAAACCTGTTTCCTCACGTGTCAAACGGTGATCATGACTGTGCTGGCCTTACGTGGTTGCGAAGGAGATAACTAACTGGGATCATCCAGGCAAAGTGCTTATGCAGTGCATGGCAAGGGCTCAGAAAACCTTATTATTTCTTCTCCTTATTGATCTAAACTTGACTTTACCTGCCCCCCTGTCCCAAATCCTCACTGGAGCCTTTAGCTTTGACTGCCTGGAGTCCTTCTAATGTCTTTCTACATAAAAAGCAAATAGTCCGGGACGGCTTCCTGCTTCTCTTCCATTCCTTACAGCACCCAGAATAGGACATTGTTTGCAATAGGCATTGTCATCTATGCTTTTAATGGAGCACACACTTGTGACCGGAATTGAGAACATATTTACGCCAAATGAATGAAAGACTCAGCTCTTCCAAATGGAAGAAATCTAGTTACTATTTTCAGTACAAACCTGGCATGTCTGGGAAACATGTTAGGAAATATCCAAGTACCCACTTTGCCTTTTGTTGCCCAGTAATCACTGGGAGAGGTGAAATCTAGGCTCTTGGCCACACGTCAAAAATTAGACGCACGTTCTAAATTAGCATAAAGCAAATCTTATTTGCACTTATGTGACAGCCAAGTCTCGCTAAGGGGTGGCAGAGTTTGTTCCTGGACCACTGGGAGTCCTTCAGCATTGAAGATAGTGGCAGGTCATTTTAGGACAGGTGCCTTCCTCCAGCACTCCAGGATTCTATTCTCAGCTTAACACTTACCAGGTCTCCACAGCTAAGGAAACTAGAATTACTTGGCTGACTCAGACAGAAACACAAAACAAAAAAAAAGAGTTTTGTCTTATTTATTTTTATTTTGAACCATAAGCCAAACCTTCCAATTTGCAGGCAGTTCTACTAACTATTACCTGACCTGATAAGTCCTCTCCAAATCTGGAACTTAGTCGGAGGAACACTGAAAATCAGCCATAGAGTTCATCTCAATACAAAAAAAAAAAAAAAAGACATTCCTGGCTCCTGAAAAACTTTTTTTCCCTGTTGCCTCTTAGAATTATTATTGTAGCATTTTCAAGGTACCTTCTAATGGACTCTGTTTTCCTTACTGAGAGTCAAGTTTGCATTTTTGTTACTGGAAGACTTCTTCCAAAGCATTTCTGAAAAAAGCTACGTCTTTGTGTTTTAACACATCTACAGAGATGAATTTCCCTTTTCCGTCAGACTCAATTTGAACAAATTATTAATTCATTGGATCTTTCAGTGCATTATAATCAGATGTCCTCAGAGTCCTATCCATCAGTTAAGCCCCAGACCTCTCAAGCATCTCTGTGGGCTGCATAGGGTCGGAGTCCCTGATACTTTCAATCAACTACAGCCGATTTAACAGCAGAGCAGTAGCTCCTCAATTAAGTAACCTTGACCGCCTAATATACCATCATTTCCTGAAACTCTGATGCAGGGGGTTTTAATTCCTGGAATCTACCCAGGAGTATTGCCATGTGTTTCTCATTATGACCCAACTGCCCAGGGCAGTGATGAGTGGAAAGAGCTGGGCTGAGAGTCAGCGGCAGACATCGTCCCAGCTCTGTCATTATCTAATCCTAGGTCCTTCCGCAGGTCACTTAATCCGGTGGGTTGACAAAGACTAAACAGTTTTCTCATCTGTGAATTAGAGACAGTAGCACTTGCCCTAGCGACCAAGCAAGGTTGTCTTTGGGACATTTGTGAGATGGCGTAAGTGCTGGGAGACTTTAGTTTCGACTCTAAAGATTTCTTTTGAAAGTTAATATTTGGGAACCCAGAAGGTGGTGAGGTTCCCAGTCTAACGTTATAAAAATCTGTTTAATGACCATGTCCCTGGAGTATAACACATAGGAATGGCCCTACAGATCATCACCACATGTGACCATGCAATTGTGGATCTGGGTGAATGGCAAGACAGGGTCCCCTTGTATGGGGAAAAGAGAAAGAGAAAATTGGTGTTGAACAAAAAGGAAGTCATGGAGGAAGGAGCTGGGGGGTCTAATGGGGAAGCAACACACGGTGAGCCTGCAGAGGGCCTCTGCAGATGGAAGGATTTATTGGGTGACAGGCTGTGGCTTTGGGAAGTCCTAGAAATCAACTCTTCAGGGCTTACTGCCATCCTCCAGCACACCATCTCCTCCACTCCTGCCCCATCCCACCATGCTATTTTTGAAGTCTGTAGGGCACACATGAATACAGCCAGCACTTTCCCAGACTCACGATGGAGAATCCACTTTTTCCATTTAGGTGACTAATAGCTCTCTATAAAATAGACCGATGTGTGATACATAAATATCTAGTGTAATAACAGAAGAGCCTTGCAAGACGGGAAAGGTACATTCATGTCTGGCGGTTGGTCAACTGGGTGCATTAATCTTAGAGGACCCCCAGAAGACTTAAGAAGGCCAGCTGCTCCTTGACTGTTTTCCTCTGGACAGAGCCCTTCTAAATCTGACTTTTCAAATCCCTGATTGAATTCCCAGCAGTCTACTTTTCCTGACTGTAACCAGAAAAGCATGCTCGAATGAACATGAAATTCCGTCATATAAAGCCTTGTGAAGCCCAGTCCGCCAGCCCCGTCGCCAAAGCCACTAATAATGCCCTATTGTGTTGCTGTGGTAGTCTAGGTTATCATTATGAAGTCTTTGCTTCTGGTTGAGAAAACATGACGTTCCATTAAATGTATAATCTGGGTTTCTTCCAGGCCAGAGACACATCCTGCTTAAAGCTGAAATAAGCTGAGATTTAATGTCACAGAAAAGAAGAGAACCATTCGCTGGGAAAAAAGGGAGTTGAGGGGTTGGGAGAAGAATGGTGAATTCAGTGCCTTGTGAGCTGTTGGTTTCAGCCTGTAGACAGTGTGTTGACGGCCAGAGGATCTTGGAAGCCCAAGGAAAAAACGCATCAGAATTCTTTCCCTTTGCACGCTGCGACAGTTGGGTGCTGGACAGCACTGTTTGGGGAGATTCCTTCTAGGACGGAAGACCATGTCTTTAGGGACCAGCCAGGGGACTGTTTGCTATCACTGCCTTTTGGTCCATCCGCCAGCTCTGGGCTCCACAATCCCATAAATTAGCCTGACTCGAGATGGCAAGCTGGAGGTACACACGCTTACCACACCAAGCTCTAGCAAGTTTCTCATTCAGCACAAAAATGTCCCTCTCTTCAAGCAATAGGACAACCAAAGGAAGTCAGAGGAGTCCACCTCCATGTAAAGGTAGGTACTTGTAAAGGTCTCCCCACCATTTTTTTCCTGGAACGTTTTTGGGTCCCCAACATATTGCCAAGGATCCTATGGTGCGTTTAGAAATGTACTCCAGGATTAAACATGA
The DNA here is from genome assembly GCF_039906515.1 of Pseudorca crassidens. NCBI lineage: Eukaryota > Metazoa > Chordata > Mammalia > Artiodactyla > Delphinidae > Pseudorca > Pseudorca crassidens. The sequence continues at coordinate 33,030,734 of NC_090309.1, forward strand.
AAGAGGCAGCATCCTCTATCATCATGAGGGGCTTGGAGCTCAGCAGGCTGGTTAGACAGCCTCCTCACACTTGAAGTGAGTTTTTAAAAACTCAGGACAGGACTTCCCTGGTGGTGCAGTGGTTAAGAACCCACCTGCCAATGCAGGGGACATGGGTTCGAGCCCTGGTCCAGGAAGATCCCACATGCCGCGGAGCAACTAAGCCCGTGCGCCACAACTACTGAGCCTGCGCTCTAGAGCCCTGAGAGCCACAACTACTGAAGCCCATGTGCCACAACTACTGAAGCCCATGCACCTAGAAGCCAACGCTCCGCAACAAGAGAAGCCTCCACAATGAGAAGCCTGCCCACCGCAACCAAGAGTAGCCCCTGCTCTCAGCGACTAGAGAAAACCCGCGTGCAGCAGCAAAGACCCAATGCAGCCAAAAATTAAATAAATGAATAAATAAATACATTTTAAAAACTCAGGATACCTTATTTTGGTTGAATATAAAAGTAATATATGTTCTTTGCAGAAAAATGTGAAGATTCAGAAAAGTGTAAAAAAAGAATGTAAAAATCCTACTTTCTACAGACAAATACTATTACATATTGGGTAAATAGAGACATATACATGTGCGTGTTTATATTTTTAGAAAGGCAGAATCACAGTGTATAATGTCTGGTAACTGTATTTTCACCTAAGAGTATATTATGAGCATTAAGTATTTCTCCTAAAAATATCTTACAGGGCTTCCCTGGCGGCGCAGTGGTTGAGAGTCCGCTTGCCGATGGAGAGACGCGGGTTCGTGCCCCGGTCCGGGAAGATCCCACATGCCGCGGAGCGGCTGGGCCCGTGAGCCATGGCCGCTGAGCCTGCGCGTCCGGAGCCTGTGCTCCGCAACGGGAGAGGCCACAACAGTGGGAGGCCCGCGTACCACAAAAATAAATAAATATATAAACAATAAAAATATCTTACAAGCATGCATAACATGTGTACTCAATATCATGTGTGTATCATGTCTTATTAAATCCTCTGTTGTTAGACATTTAGGTAATTTTCAGCTTTATCATCACAAACAGCACTGCCATGAACATACGCATAGGCACCTCTTTCTGACTATCTTGGATTTTTCCTTTGATACAGGTTGCCAAATTATCTTCTTGTCTGTGCTATCCAATACAGTAGCCACATGTGGCTATTTAAATTTAAATTAATTAAACTTAAATAAAATAGAAAGTTCCTTTCTTCAGTCCCACTAGGAACAATTTAGCCGTCAATAGCCACATAGGACTAGTGGCTACCATACTGGAAAGCACAGATAGAGAACATTCCATCAACACAGAAAGTTCTACTGGACAGCACAAGTCTAGAAAGACCAAACAAATTTATATTTTCGTTAGTAAGATATGACAATGGCCCTCCCTCCCACAAGTTGGACAATACTGAATATTATAATTCTTTAAAAATCTCTGCCAACTTAATAAAAATTACATCTTGTTCGATTTTTCCATTTATTTGATTACTAGGGAAGTTGAACTTTTTTGTTTATTGACTTTCATTTTTTTGTGTGAATTATTTATATAGTAAGCCTGTTTTCTATTGGGATGATCTTTTTAAAACTGCTTATTATATATTAAGGTTAAGGTTACTCTACAGAGGTGAATTTATGTTGCAAAAGTTTTTGTAACTTGTTATCTTTTATTTATGGCATTTTTCGTTTATAGCCATGTAAGATTTTAATATATTTAAATCTTTTTGTAGTTTTCTTTATTGTTTCTACTCTGTTTTTAAAGCTCTAAATCTAAGATTACAGTAATACTCATCTACATTTTCTTCTAATTCTTTCAACACTTCCTTTTTAAAATGAAATGTTTAACATTTAAATTTTCAAACCTCTTGGAATTTATTTTTGTGTGTGGGGTAAAGTATAAATCTAACCTTTTTCTTTTCCCATGTTACCAACCATTTGTTCAAAAACCATTTTTAAAAATAATGAATTCGTTCTCCACTGATTTGAACTTCCACTAAATGGAAGTACATGTCCTTGGATCTATTTCTAGATTTTCTATTATGTATACCTATTCTTTGGCCTTTACCATCCTGTTCTTCAATTAATTTGCCTCACAATACATTTTACTATTTGGAGGTATAAGTATTTCTTCATTATTCTTTTCCCAAAATGTTTTAGCTCTTATTACCTGTTTTTTTTTCCCTCTAAGATAAACCTAGAATCATTTTGCTAAATTCCTCTCACCACCAAAACAAGTTTTTTCAGAACTCTGATTTTAAAGTTTAATTCATTTTACAAATTAATTTGGGAAGAGTCGATATCTCTACAGTGTGGAGTTACTCCATTCAGAGACATGGTGATTCTGTCCTTTTTTTCAAATCTGCCTCTATGTTCTTCTGAACTGGCTTTCTTTTCTTTTTCTTTTTTCTTTTTCTTTTTTTTTAAAAGAACAATGATAGGCATCACTGACTGTTTTCAGACACAGTCTCTGAATCTGTGAGCTGGTGCTCCCAGGCTCTAGAAGTAACAAAAGACATTCCATTTCTTAGCATGGAAGTATATTTTCAGTATCCACCTTCTCATAAATCTCCAAGAAAGAGATCTCCCTTTTCATCCAAAGAATCTGGAGTTCAAAACAGCCTTTACGGAAAAATTCAAACTCCAGGGGCAACTGCAAAGCACATTTGGTGTCTAGCTGGCCAGCTTATTTTGCAGGACTCTTTTTCCAACTCGCAAATACTTTCCAGTCTGTGAAATTAATCTCCCCACCACTGTAACAGCAAGCGCCCGTCCTGGCAGTGGGGAGCACACCAGTGTTAGCACGGATCTCCTCTGAGGGGCTTTTTATTGTTAAAGCTGCTTTTTAGTAGATAGCATGAAACTTCCTTGAATGACTGTGGCTTGGCAAATCTAAGGGGGATTGGTCAGAGTTCAGCTCTCCCTTGAGCAGTCCTGAAGCCTCATCCATTTTCGCAAGGAAACCAGGGCTCCTCCACCACCCTGGTAGCCCACGAGTCAAATCGCCAAGAACTTGAATTCGCCTACATCAGGGTTTCTCAAGCCGAGAGGGAGGAGGAATATACCCGCAGGGGACTTTTGGCAACTTCTAGAGACATTTTTGCTTGTCACCGTGGAGAGACGGTGGAGGCAGCGCGGGATGGGGGGCAGGGGTGCAGGGAAGATTCTGGAGGGGGGTAGTACCGGCATCTAGTGGGTAGAGGCCAGGGATGCTCAACACCCTGCAAGGCACAGGACGTCCCCACGACAAAGAACTCCCCAGCCTCAAACTCAATGGTGCCGGGGTGGAGAAATCCGCCTTGTATTTTCACTAACTTCCCAGTCTGCCTACATTCTATCATTAGGAACAAAGATAAAGCAATATGTAGGACAGTTTTTAAACAAGAGACGATTGACTTTTAAAAGCCCACGCCTCTTACTTTACACGTGCCTGAAAGTTCTGCCTCTCGTAAGCAAGCTTTTCTCACCGAGGTTTCTAAAGCAAATGGAAAGGGTTCACGGAAACGTAGTAGGTCAACAGTATCCTTACACTCCCATCCTCAGACTCACGCGCCTCGGTCAAGAGAAAGCAAGGCAGGAAAGAATTTGTCCCGAGAACAAGCAGCGACGCCTGCCCCGCCGGCTCGGGCAGCGGCGAGGGAGGGGGAGGCGCGCCCCGTCCACAAAGGCGCAGCGCTGGGGGCACCGCCGCCTCCCGCGGCCCCTCTTGGTCCCTGGAGATGCGTGCCTGTCCCAAAGCCACACTGCCAAGGAGCCTAGCCCGGGAAGAAAGCATCACCAGCTTAAACTAGGGTGGAAAACTCAGGGCACTTACTTGTCCAAAATGAAGTACAGGTCAAATCCCCCGTAGCAGGCTGGACCCCCTTCCTCCCTGCGTCCCCCTTGCCCGGCGCAGATGAGCACAAAAGTGGCCAAAGAGAGACACTTGAAGCCAATGCCCAGGGCTTTCTGCTCCACGGTGGCCATGACCTGCAGCCCAGGGAGAGGGTAGGGTCCTCTCCTTCCCACGCTCCTCGAACTCGCCAGGACCCTCAAGGGCGCGCCATCCGAGAGGCTCTCCTCTCGGGCCTTTTATTCCCCCTCGCTCTCCCGAAACTCCCCGGAAGCAATTGTCTGGAGGAGTTCAAGGTTTTCCTTCTGGTTTCCGCTAAGATTCTGTTTCTAGGTTTCAGGTTTCAAGAATCCCAACGCTGTAGTCCGCTTTTTTAAAGGGGTTGTTTTTGACTTGGGCCGGCAGGCCGCTCCGGAGGCAGCGCTGAGGTTTTGCAATTGAAGCAGTTCCGTGCTGATGGTTCTTTGTCCCAGATTTTAAATATTATGGGTTGGGTTTTCAAATTGTTCTTGATTGGGGGAGTGCTTTGCCTTTTCTCCCTCCTCTCTACCCACCCCCCTTTCTTATTTTGATGCGGGAAGAAAGTTCAAAGGGTGCCACCTTGTGGCCAAGGACGGCAAAGCACTCTTCCGCGTTCAAGGGAGCGTGGGTGTGCCCGTTTTCTTATTCCTTCCGTTTTCTCACGCATCTTCCCTTTCATTCTGCATTACCTCTTACCCATTTCTACTTCTTTCTCACTCGCTAGCCTTTTTATCCTTGCCCTTTCCTTTCCTGTCCTACGTCCGCTAATAAGGTCACTGTAAACGTTTGATGAGAACTTACTCCAAGCACTATGGCTCCGACCCCAGGCTGGGACCTTTGCAAACAAGACACTGGGCAAATGAGCAGAGAAGAACGGGCCTTTGTGATCTGAATCATCCAAGTGACCTTACTATACACTTAGCGCAGATCATAAAAGAGACTGTTGGGATGTGGTCATGTGGCTGAAAGCAAAAACAGTCTCACACAGAAGGCTGTTCCTGCCTGGAACAGCTGAGTATGCTCTAGCGATTGTCTTCATCTCCAGAGTTTAGAGATTCTGTGATAAGTTCTTTTCAGCCTGTGAACTTTGACTTTTTTTCACCCAATCTTTGATTTAGGACAGAGGAAGTAAACAGCTTACAAGAGGGTGAACCTTCCAAGAAGTTTGGGACTGGCAGGGAAGCCCTGTGCGAGCGTTTCTGCAGTGAGGGATCCTCTTTAGGGTGGGCTCTGGGCCCCTGTTCCCAGCCAGAACTCAGTTTTAGCTTCATACGTCTTCCATTCTGGGAATCCTCAATACACACTCTTGCTCCATTTTTCAGGATTCTTTCTCCAGACGCTCATCTTCCCCTCTGCTTGAGAGTCTCTAAGTTTTGGAGATTCATAATGCATTGCACCAGCTTGCCTTCCAAATGATCCCTAATATTCCTCATCTCCTGGTATTCACACCTCCCCTCCCACACTGAATGAGACTGATCTGTGTGTAATTAATAGATACTGCGGAAATGATGGTGTGAGACTTCTGAGACTAGGTCATAAAAGATACTGGCATTTATCTTTTTGAATTAGAATTTTCTCCAGATGTATGCTCAGGAGTGGGAATGCTGGATCATATGGTAACTTTATTTTTAGTTTTTTAAGGAACCTCCATACTGTTCTCCATAGTGGCTACACCAATTTACATTCCCACCAGCAGTGTAGGAGGGTGTCCTTTTCTCCATACCCTCTCCAGCATTTATTATATGTAAGCTTTTTAATCATGGCCATTCTGACCAGTGTGAGGTGATACCTCATTGTAGTTTTGATTTGCATTTCTTTAATAGTTAGTGATGTTGAGCATTTTTTTCATGTGCCTGTTGGCCAGCTGTACGTCTTCTTTGGAGAAATGTCTATTTAGGTCTTCTGCCTGTTTTTTGATTGGGTTGTTTGTTTTTCTGATATTGAGCTGTATGACCCCAATGTTCATAACAGCACTGTTTACAATAGCCAAGATATGGAAGCAACCTCAAAGTCCATCGACAGATGAATGGATAAAGAAGATGTGTACAATGGACTATCACTGAGCCATAAAAATTAATGAAATAATGTCATTTGCAGCAACATGGATAGACTTAGAGATTATCATACTAAATGAGGTAAGTCAGAGAAAGACAAATATCATATGTGGAATCTAAAATATATATGTGGAATCTAAAAAAATACAAATGAACTTATTTACAAAACAGAAACAGACTCACAGACATAGAAAACAAAATTATGGGTACCAAAGGAGAAAGTGTGTTTCAGGGGGGGGGATAAATTAGGAGTTTGTGATTAACATATACACACTACTATATACAAAATAGGTAAACAACAAGGTCCTATTATAGCACAGGGAACTATATTCAATATCTTGTAATAAGCTATAATGGGAAAGAATCTGAGAAAGAATAGATAGATGATAGATAGATAGATAGATATGAATGACTTTGCTGTAAACCTAAAACAATTACAACATTATAAATCAACTATATTTCAATAAAGAAAAGAAAGATATTGTAGTTTCCTCCTTGCTCTCTTGGACCACTTTCTCTGGGGAGCCCAATGCCATGTCATGAGGTTGCTCAAGCAGCCCTATGGAGGAGCCCGTGTAGTAGGAAACTGAGATCCCCTGCTGAAAGCCAGCATCAATCTGCCTGCCATGTGAGTGGCCCTTCTTGGAGGTGGATCCTCCAGCCCCAGTCAAGCCTTCAGATGACAGCAGTCCTGGTTAACATCTTGACTGCAACCATATGAGAAACTCCAAGCCAGAACCACTCAGCCAAGTCAATCCCAGATTCCTGTTCCACAGAAATTATGAGAGAATGAATGTGTATTTGTGTTTTAAGCCTCTAATTTTGAGGGTAGCTTGTTATGCAATAATAGTCAACTAATAAATGCCCATTACCATGTTAAAATTTTCAGGCTATCTTTAGGTGAGAAAAATGTCTAACCATATTTCCCAGGCTTACTTGACCAGGAAACTGTTCTTTTTAAAAAAATACCTACTAATAACTACTCTCAGAAAAAAATAATTTGGGGGAGATTAAAATACTCTAACTTGTCCAAGTCTTCTTTTCTCATACCCTTTCCCTCCCCAAAGGATTGAAAACCCATCCTGGTCTCACTGCAGCTCTATAATGAAAATGAAGGTGAGGAAAATCTGTAGAAATTAAGTGGGTAGATGAAAGCAGAAAATCCAGGGGAAACTGATTAGGAGAGGAAAGGAATACAAGATAGAAAAACATAACGAAGGGACTTCCCTGGCAGTCCAGTGGTTGGGACTTCGCCTTCCAGTGCAGGGGATGTTGGTTTGATCCCTGGTCAGGGAGCTAAGATCCCATTTGCCTTGTGGCCAAAAAAACAAAACATAAAACAGAGGCAATATTGTAACAAAATCAATAAAGACTTTAAAAATGGTCCACATCAAAAAAATCTTTAAAAAAAAGGAAAGAAAAACATAATGGAGAGAACATTTGTGGGTGACAGGATTGGCAAAGAATAGGAAAGGGCTTGAACTGGAAAGGGATTTGGGGGAAGTTTATGAATGTCTTCTCTCATCCTCATGCTCTAGGGACCTCTTTGGTCCTTTCGAGTTTGGTTGACAGGGTAATGTATTTAGACGTTTATAGTTTAGAAAGTTAGTCTGGCAGGGGATCAGAAGAGTCCTGATAGAACTCTTCAAAGTTACAGACACCATTATTAAAGATAGGTGAGGGAATTCTCAGGGAGGAAGGAAATTCAGTATGAAACAAAGTTATGGAAAAGGGGAGAGAGTGGAAGCTTCTCCCCTGGGACAAAGATGATGCTTTAGAAGACAGAAAGGTAGTTAGAGGGATTCAGATGCTTGAATGACCAAGTTGTCTCTGCCTTTCTTTCAATATTCTAGATACAGGTCTGTTAATACATGTTGACCATTTCTAGATCTTAAAAGTGACTCTACCCTTCTCTCTCACTCTCTCTCTAGCCCAGAGAAATCCATTCCAGGTGCACCTTCCAATTAGAGGGTTTTGTGCCAGCCTCACTCACTATGGAGAGATGTCCTCCAAATATGCCCATGAAGTGAACTTGATATTGAGCTATGGAGATATGATTATTCTCAGAGAATGTTGAAGTAGAACAAAGGTGTCCAGAGTCTATAACAGGATAAATGAAGTGCCTGGTATGATACCACTATGGTGGCTCAGCAGGTCCACAAGAGGAGACATGTTCAGGTTCTTCAAATTGGCAATATTTTCCTTTGGTTGTGAAGATGTAACAGACTTATAATTAGTGCATGTAGGGAAATGGAGAGGTGGATCAGTCACTTGAGGTTGGAGGAGAACTTGGGAAGAGTATCCAATGGGTTCCTGTTAGCATGTCCCAGATTAAATTCACAGCTCAGAGATGTTCAAGTATCAATATTCCTTTATGCAAAGGTTATCATCATCTCGAGGGAATGCTCAGTGCTCTGATTGGACTGAGGTTGTCCAGGATTCTAATCTCTTCCAAGGACTCCTGTTTCCTGGAGGAGATTGACTGGCCTTCCCAAGTTCCCTAGAGAAAGCCATATGGGGTTTGGAAGGAATTCCTCTGCCTCTCAAACTCAAGTCAGTGGAAGAACACTATAAATGATGCCTGGGCTGTGGATAGATATTTCTGGGGTTGAAGAAACACAAGGGCAAATTAACCATGCACGTGGATGTGCCTGAGTGATAATCTGGAAGTCAAGCAGAGAAGAGCTTCTTGAATGAAGAAGCATCAACAGTGCTGCATTCTGTGGAAGTTGAGACCATAAGCCCTGAGAAAACCCCACTGACTTGACACGTGTCATCTTGTCAACAAGGAGCATGCCGGTGGAGCAGTACATGGGGACATTAGACTGCACTGGGTTGCTAGGAAGGGGAAACTTCTATTTCAAGAAGAGAGAGGGATAGGGGGTTAACTTGTGAATGTTCGCATGTTTTATGACACAAAGAAGGATCCTAAGATATTTAAGAATACTAAGAATTTTAAGTTCGCTGCCTTCCAAAAAATTGGAGAGTTTGCCTTACTACACTGACCATCTTAAGGCTTTAGCCCCGCACTCTAATCACTTTTCTACTGAATTTGCCAGTCTTCGTTCTTTGAGACAGAAATTGTTAAATATGACCTTCCTGTCTACCAGCCTCCAGTGACTCACTCTCCCTTATTTGTCCCCCACTCTCCAACACATTTGACTGAGCCCCTTTTGTCAAGCTCTCGAAAACAAAGTTTGCTATCCTGACCACATTGCCATCTAATCTTCTAAGAATCCCACTGGGCACCAAAGGACCATTTGTCCAGTTTCCTGGCAAAGATTTTGGAAGATGTTCCAGATAACAGAGACTACTCAAGAAAATTTGGCAAATTTTTTCTTTAGCAAAATTTGTCCACAATATGGACAGATCTGACACTCTCGACCAAATTTTGTGTCAATCAAATAGGTTCAATGTTTGCTGAGGTCTGGGAGGTCCCACTGGTCCTTGGGCCTTGTTGACACCCCATAGCCTTCTAAGGCAAAACATCCTTCAGTAAAAATTAGTCTCTTTTAACTGTTATGAGATTTCCTTCATGCCTGTCCTCCATGGGATCACCATCTGCAAAAAGTCAAGAGAGCCCTCCCAGAAGCAATTTACTGTTCAGGATAACAACATTTCTAAAGACTCTAAATCAGCTGAATGATGGCTTTTGGTTGTAAGAAAAGAAAAGGCACCAGTAATAACTTCAAGTCCAGTGGCAGAACCATAGTCTATAGCAAAATACTTTGATGGCATTCCATAAGACAAGTCATCAACAACCTCAGCTCAGAAACAGTCAAAGCCTTGTTAAACCCAGCATCCCACTGATAACCTTACCAAAGCCCATCACAGTCTAGCTTGAAAATCAGTTCACTTCAATATATCCCTTGACTCAATTTATGGCAGTCCCAAACTCATCTCAAAGCCCTGTTTACAGCCACCCAAATGCAGAGATAGAACTTATTCAACACAGTCCTAACCCAGCTCTGATTAATCCAGAGCCATGAAAAAAAATGAGCCAATTTCAGAGATAGATCCTGAGTAATATAGTTCCCAACCCACCTCAGCTAAGCCCACAGACCATCCCAGTTTATCCTAAACCAGACCCAAGTCCAGCCTGAAGTTTGATCACCAATCCCCTTTAGCCTAATCCAGCCAGAGTCTAGCCAAATCTCAAAGCCAAATACAGCAAGCCTTATGAGGACACATTCCTACAAGGACTCAACCAAGAGAATAATCCATAATTCATACCAGAATACTGTAAAAAAAAAAAAATCCATCCCAGATCCTCACAAGACTTGAAGTCTTGCAAACAAAACATTTATTTCATCCAGAGCAGAGACCAGGCCAATCCAACCCAGAACCCAAGAGAGGAACGAAATGGACCAGTGCAGGAGTCTAGGTTACTAACAAGACCAGAGTTTACAAATGCCTAATATAAGATTTATCAGACAACTCAAGGTCATCACAAAGGTAAATACAAGACCAATACAGCCTTTTTCTACCCAGTTCTGCTCAGCCTTGGCATATTTAAGGATATTTAAGATCAAGGTCTTACTCAGAGACCCCAGACAAGTTTACAACTGAAGATGCCACAAGAAATCTACTTAGACCTGTCAAGCCTATAACTCCTTCGACACTTTTTGCTAATGACCACTATCCAAGTCCCAAGCCCCAAAGAGCAATTGTTCTCAAAGTTCATGTGCATCACATGTGTGTGGGTGAAGCTGTGTGGAAGGGGAACTGTGAAGGTGGGGGCAAAGACGTTAACCACTCTGGAATAACCAATGGCACTTTTTCAAGATACATATATCTGTAAAATATTAGAAATGGATGTAGGGGTTTCAGGGACACACATAGTTTATTACAGCCTTACAGTGACCAATTTCTTTTCCATCTATGCCCTATAGCTCTTTCTTCTTTAATGAGATCTATTGAAATAGGTAGAATTAATGGTAATGCCATTAAACTAAGCACTAGGCAGGCCACACACTAATTAATAGTGTAATTGCACAACAGGCTATCTGGGGCAAAGCACAGCTCTGCCATTACTAAAAGGGTGACTGCACTACTTAAATGACCTACCCATAGTACAGCTTCCCATCTGCAAAATAGGGTTAATATTACTTACCGTCTTGGGGTGTCGTGTGGTTTCAATGAGATAATGCCTTGTGTGGCCCTCAAGAAGCACATAGTAGATTTTGACTTTTCTTGTTATTGGAAGATTCTGGGAAATTGCATGTGAATTTCTTCTAGAGATGGGAAGAATAAATTTAGAAGAACCACTTTCAGAGTGTTTGATTTTTCTACCACCAGTGAAACAAAGCTGTTTCTGTTCCACGGGCATTCGCATTATCAATTTTGAAAAATGCAAAGATAAAGATTCTAGCCCCTCCAAGATCTACTGGGAGTTGATGGTTTCCTAGGTAGCATACAGAAAACAAATGGAAAACATGCTTTGGGACTATGAATAATCTATCGACACCAATGCTGTTTCTGCTAGCCAAGAATGCTAGAGAGTGAAACTCTAAAGAAACGTCTGAGTAAATGGTTATAGTCAGTGATGCTTCTTTCTGATACTGTTTTTTTTAAGATCTAATAATCCATAGAAAACAACCTTTATTATTTCTTCTTAGTAACTCACTCATTCTTTCAAAAATAGTTTTTGGATATCTGCTATAAGGCAGGCCCTGTGCTTACATTGATGATAGAAGGATGAATACAACATGGACCTTGCAGAGTTTAGCTTGGAGACACAAATGCGTAAATAGGTCTAACAGTGCTGTTAACCTACCTTCTAGAGGAAACTCAACTTGTCTTTTCCACTCCACCATGACAATTCCAAGGAGAAGTAGGTCTGACATAATGGAATCCTCAGTGATACATTATTGGACCACAACCCTTTGGGATGACTTATTCTAGGATGTGAATGAGTTAAGACATGACAAATGTCTCTTTCTACTAGTAATGAGATACCACTTCCCTAAGAAGACCCAGAAGTGATGATGAAGAAGCCCATGGCAAAGAGACCAAGAGCTGGACTACTTAAGCTGTCTCCAGTCTGAAACAATGGAATTGCTAGGATCCTTGTCATGGATCACTAGAGCACAGAAGGGCTTGGGAGCAGAGCTGTAGCTGATAATGAGGTATGCATTCACCTGATGAGTTTGCCTCCAGTCATTGACTCCTTAGGGAACTGCTTGGGCAGAAGTCAGAGCTGGAGCAGCTGTCTGGCATAGGTTTTCAGGCTCAAGTGAATATGTGTCCAAGATGGATGTCTAAGAAGCAGGCTCATTCTGGAAATTCAAAAAGCATTTGCTCTTACTGTAGCCAAAGTAACAGTGGGGAAATCATATGTCACTAATAGTGAGAAGGCCTCTATGTCCCCTGGAATAGGCATTGATTCCTGAAGCTACAGCAGACTTCTCTGAGAATAGGTAGAGCTCAAGGTGTGGATGGTACTACCAGGTTTTGTTTTCCTCTCCATCATATTTCTCCTTGAAGGTTGAGGACTGACTTTCCATGAAATCTTAATCATAGCTATAAATTTAGGCATTAAAGTGTGAATTTAATTCAAAAAAATAGTGGAGTCAGTCAATAAACACATAAAGAAGACTAAGAACCCCAATAGCATAGGGGAATTTTCATCTTAGGTTGAAATGGAGGAAAAAACCCGTTGGAACTGTAACTCTAACAGCCAACAGGGAAGAAATAGAGACCCATGCCCAGAACACTGTCCTCTAGAAATAAGATTTGCTCAAAGGTAGAGGGAAACCCTCAGGTGATAGACAAGAAGGCTTTTAGAATCTTGTGTCAAAAACCAGAAACCATAAAACTGGAGTGTGGAGGGAGTTTATCATAAACTTAGTAAGTAATGGGAACATACTTCTTAATCACACAGTCAATTCAGGGACTGTGGGAAAGAGAAAAATAGGAAAGAAAAACATTCAAATCCAGCAAACTGTATGCATATATAGTAACATTTTTGGAATGCTTTTTCCACATATGGGTAGTTCCCTATTAATCATGTTCTCCTGACATAAAATTAAAACAACAAGAAGTACACTTTCTAGTCTTTTTTACTGCTGTAGTTTAGATATGTATGGGTGATCCCACTATGTATTTTTAGTTGGATTACTTTATTCCTCTCTAAGATGTCTGTTTATACCTTTTCTTCAAAATTTCCAATATACCCTCCTTTACTCTTAATTCATACTGCTGCTTCATATTTAACTGGAAAATTAGAATGCAGAAGAGAAATTTATGCAAATTTTACATTCAGGAATGATAACTGGGATGAAGAGTTTTGGAAGTCATGAGTTTAGAAGCTGAAGCTATGAGTATGCTTACATACCACTCTGGGCTAAGTGAAGAGAGTAGTAATGATGAGGGTTAAGAATGGATCATCATGGTTTTTACAGAGCTTGACAAAGAAAGAAGAACCAAAATGAAAATAAGACATTTCTAGGAGGGAATAGTCATGAGTATGATGAGAGGGTAAGAAGATAAGGACTAAATACTCTTCATTAGATTTAGTAACTAGTTCTTTGTTGACCTTTATGAAAGGAGCTTAATAAAAATGGTGCTAGAAAAAAAGGAACATTCAGAGAGAAAAAAAGAACTCTTAAAAATTAAAACACAGAAGTAAAAATTAAAAAGCTCAACAGAATAAATGGAAAATAAGTATGAATACTTTTTTTTCAGGAAGTGGAGTAAAAAAGACCATAAGCAGAAAAAGATGAGTAGAAAACATATGCTAAATAGTGGACAAGTACAGGAGGTCCACCGTCTGAATAATGGAATTACAGAATGTGAGAGCAGAGAAAATAAAGGGAAGAAATTATCACAAAGAACATTTCCTAGAATGAAGGACATATGTTTCTAGTTTGAAAGGACCCTCTGAGTCTCCAAAACAAGGGTTAAAAATAGACCTACCCCAAGCTCATTATTAAACATCAGAAAATTTAGAACAGAGAGGAGTTTCATAGGACTCTAGAAAGAAAAACCAGGTCATATATAGATTAACAGTTATCAGAAGGTCCTTGGACTCCTCGACAGCAAAATTTGAATCCAGTAGATAATGGAGCCTCTGAACTTCTGAAGGAAAACCCAGAATTCGGTACACAGCCAAACTGTCAATGAAATGTCGGGATAGAAGAGACATATTCAGACATTCATGATCTCGAGAAATTTATCTGCCATGCATATTTCTCAAGATGGTACTGGAGGAGTTCCGCCAAAATGAAGGAGTAAGCCCAAAAAGAAAGACATAATACCAAAGCAAAAGGGACACCAACTGTGATGGTTAATTTTACGTGTCAACTTGGCTAGGCTATGGTGGTTAGTTTTTTGGTCAAACACCAGTATAGATGTTTCTGTGAAGGTATTTTTTAAGATATGAGTAACATTTAGATCAGTAGACTTTGAGCAAAGCAGATTAACTTTCATAATGTGGGTAAGCCTCATTTAATCAGTTGAAAATATTAAAAGAAAAGATTGAGATCCTCAGAAGAAGGCATGCTTCCTCCAGAATACCTTGGGACTCAATACTGCAAGATCAGCTCTTTTCTGGGTCTCCAGCCTGTTGGCCTGCTCTACAGATTTCAGATTTGTCAAGCACCTCTATTGCATAATCCAATTCCCTAAAATAAATCTCTCTCCCTTGGCCTCTCTTTCTATACATTGTATAAGTTCAGTTTCTCTTGAGAACCCTAACTAAGGCATCAGCTCAGCATAAAGGCAAAGAGAATTCTTAGGATGACAGCAAAGGGATGTCCCAGAGGATGTAACCAAGCAGGACCCTATGGGGCCTTCCCAGGACAGACCCCCCCTCCATGTCCTCCACATGCCTCTTGTTTGTAGAAAAACTTTAGCTTCCTAGGCCTTTGCTGAGTTCCAAAGACTAAATTTAATCAGAGAAGTGAGAAAATGTAGAAACAAAGGAAAACAGTTAAGCAATACAAAATAATAATAGTTTAGCCATTAAATAAATTCAAGGGCTTTTAGTTCCTCTTCAAGTGCTATAGATAATATTCCAAGCCATATCCTTTGCACTGCTTTGCAGATACTGAAACCCCCACCAGGTGGAAGAAGTTAAGTGCATGCTCATTGCAAGCACATAGACCCCAGACTGGTTGGAACTAGAAGGTTGATGATGTTGATTCCCGATTACCGCACCACCAACCAATTGGAAGAATGTCCCTGAGCTGATCATGCACCCTGCAACAATTTCCCTCACCCTGTCTTTTGAAACCTTGCCCAGAAAGTCATTGGGGCACTTGGGACTTTTGAGCATTAGCTGCCTGTACTCCTTGCTTGGTGTCCTGCAATAAATGCTGCAATTTCCTTCACCACAACCAAGTGTCAGCAGATAGGGTTTAAGGCATGTGGGTGAGTGGACACAGGTTAGGTTTGGTAACAATGACAGGTATGCAGATGGCCTAGAGGGCAGCCAGTCCAGATAGAAGGAGAATGAATGTCTCCTAAAAGAATACTTCTGATGAAGAAAAGAGAAATTGATAGCTACTATGATGTGATTGACACAGGAGAGCTAAATCTCCCCCATAAAATAGAAAGTCAGTGGATAATATCTGAGGTTAATGAATTAAAATATATTAGTCTGTGTATATCATTCAGAAATATGGTCATGTGTAAATGCCAGAAGAATTACCTAAAATGGTTGAAAAGGAATGGGGACTGAGAGCTGTGGTGGGGCAGGAAATGGGAACATTTTATTATAAGACTTTAAGACAATTTGACTTTTAAACTATGTGACTTTATTATTTTGAGTAAAAATTTATAATATTTAAAAAAATGGGAGGCTTCAGATTTTGCTAAAGATTCTTTTTTTTTTAAACATAAGTCTGAAAATTTATTGTGGTTCAAATCCTAATAAACAGGCTTATTGTACATGTATTCTTTTTTTTTTTAACATCTTTATTGGAGTATAACTGCTTTACAATGGTGCGTTAGTTTCTGCTTTATAACAAAGTGAATCAGTTATACATATACATATATCCCCATAACTCTTCCCTCTTACATCTCCCTCCCTCCCACCCTCCCTATCCCACCCCTCTAGGTGGTCACAAAGCACTGAGCTGATCTCCCTGTGCTATGCAGCTGCTTCCCACTAGCTATCTATTTTACGTTTGGTAGTGTATATATGTCCATGCCACTCTCATTTTGTCCCATCTTACCCTTCCCCCTCCCCATATCCTCAAGTCCATTCTCTAGTAGGTGTGTGTCTTTTTCCCGTCTTGCCCCTAGGTTCTTCATGACCATTTTTTTGTTTGTTTTTTAGATTCCGTATATATGTGTTAGCATATGGTATTTGTTTTTCTCTTTCTGACTTACTTCACTCTGTATGACAGACTCTAGGTCCATCCACCTCACTACAAATAACTCAATTTCGTTTCTTTTTATGGCAGAGTAATATTCCATTGTATATATGTGCCACATCTTCTTTATCCATTCATCTGTTGTTGGACACTTAGGTTGCTTCCATCTCCTGGCTATTGTAAATAGAGCTGCAATGAACATTGTAGTATATGACTGTATTTGAATTATGGTTTTCTCAGGGTATATGCCCAGTAGTGGGATTGCTGGGTCATATGGTAGTTCTACTTTTAGTTTTTTTAAGGAATCTCCATCTGTTCTCCATAGTGGCTAAAGATTCTGCTAAGGAATTCTGCTAAGTTTGTTTCATTCTATTGGGCTATTAGCACAATGGAATGCCATGTTGTCTTTAAAAGTGACAATCAGGGCTTCCCTGGTGGTGCAGTTGTTGAGAGTCTGCCTGCTGATGCAGGGGACACGGGTTCGTGCCCCGGTCTGTGAAGATCCCACATGCCGTGGAGCGGCTGGACCCATGAGCCATGGTCGCTGAGCCTGCACGTCCGGAGCCTGTGCTCCACAATGGGAGAGGCCACAACAGTGAGAGGCCCGCGTATGGCAAAAAAAGAAAAAGTGACAATCACATGGACTAGATAAAAATACATGGAGATATTTATAAAATAAAGTTAAAAAAATAGAAAAAGTTGAAAAGTAAGCACAGATTAATTTATAAACTTTGAAGGCAGCACCAAAAATCATATACATGATACACACATATCATATGTATACATGATACTGTATAACTATGTACATATATGGTTTCTATATACACACACATACAAACATACACACAGTTATAATTAAAATACAAAATAACGCCTAACATTAGGAGAATGATTTTTAAAGTTTGGGGTCATTAATAAAACGGTACATTATATGGCCATTAAAAGTAAAACACAGGAAGACTGTAAAACATGATGTAATGCAAACATGTACATGTAATGCAACATGTTCGTGGTGCATTTTCACATGAAAAATGCAGAATATATGGAGGTTATGATGGCGACTATTAAAGATATTCGTGTGGGTAAGGACTCAGAAGTAATTTTACAAATGAAATAGTGTTAGAAATAAACAGAATACATTGAAGGAGAACAATAGATATAGTGTGTGTAAAACAGGGGCTGTAAAGAAGGCAATATTTGGGATGAGGGAGTTGGAAATAGGAAAGAAATGGACAAGGTTGGAAGAGGTATTTGTGTTTGCTTATGTATGTGATTTTTTTTTTTAAGTTGGGAGATGTTTAAGTCGGTATCCATGATGGGGAAGGGACCCAGGAACTATAGAGACCAACAATGTGAAAGATCAAAGATAGGGGCGGGGGGGGGGGGGGGAGAGGAGGAGGAGGGAAGGAGAGAGGGGATGGTGCTGGTGTGAGGAGGCTGGAAGCAGGGATTCAGAGCATAGAGGGAGAGGTCAGCACTGGCCAAGGAAAGGAACATACTATACAGCGGGAATAATACTAGGGGGTCACGGATGCTGCATTTCATTGAATACAACAACTGTGATTTCGATATCATAGTCCTCATTTCATGAATGAAAACCTGAGGCTTGAGGAGGTCAAATAATTTTCTTTAATCATCTGTGTACCTGTACTCCGTGGAGCTGAGATACCGGCCTGTACTTATTTGCCTTTGGGTTTCTCACCCTGTGACCCTTCGAGACAGTGGGAAGGATGTTGACAAGTGTGTAAGTGAGAAGATGAGGGGTTGAAGAAGTTTGGAAAGATTAAATGTAAACATGATAACCTTTTTGTGCAACTGTCTTCCACTGCTAGAGTGCCTGGGAACTATGTTTTCTGGATTCCATTCATAACATAGTGTTTGACATAACAAAGTACTTAACTTTGACATTTCTTTGTACTACTGCCAGGGCATTCCTTTTTGTTCATCAGTTTGCAATCTTTCTAAATGTATTAGGTCACTTAAATGACTGTATCATGTTTTGGTGAGTGGATGATAAGGCTTCTTCTTCAGAATTACATAAGGGCCAAGGATGCTAGAATTCAAATGCAGGGCTGCTGCTTTCTTTACTGTAAAATTACTTCTGCAGAGCAGATGTGCAAAGCAAGCAAACAAGGAAGAACCACTTAAATTGAAGTGTTATGATTGCATCCAACAATGTTTATGGATTCCTGTGGACACCTGCCATGCTCTGAAGGGTCTTGTCATGCCACCAGGGTCTTGTCAGTGCTGTCAGACACTCTGTCCAGCTGTGTAAGTGTGCCTATTGGCCTGTGTACCTTGGACCTTGTGAAATAGGGGAGGTCAGTGCAGGATTCTGGGAAATCAGTTTCTCAGCGAGCCTCTTGAATGTGTCATTAAGTATGTTTGGGGTCAAAGACAAAGATTGTCTACTAGTGGAAAGCCTAAGGGTCAATACAGTCCATCTGAGCCTGACTCTTCCTAAAGGAGGAGAGGTGGGGACATGTACGTGCCTTTGGAACTCGGACAGCCATCCCCTCTCAGCCCCAGGACATCTTAACTCAGTGGGTCCACTTCTCCTCAAGTTGCTGCCACACTGTGGACTCCCTCCCCACCTGGCTGGAGAGGGAGCTGAGAATATGCTAAAACCTTTGTCAAAGGGCTTTGACAGTACTGGGATGGGGAATCGGGACCAACACTGCGAGATGTGATGAGTTCGAGGGTGAGAGGGGAGTCTGTAGAGTGGCAGATTCTCTGTCCACCAGGGTCCTGCCTGGTTTCAGTGGCCGGTGGAGATGTAAACATTGGTTTGCATTCTGGTTGTCTACTGCTACGAAATAAATCACCCCAAAATGACATGACTTAAAATGATAATTTATTATTATTACTCATGGTTCTGTGGGTCGACTGGAGCTCAGCTGGGCACCTCTCATGTGGGGTCTCTCATATGGTTGCAACAAGATATCAGTTAGGGGCTGCAGTGATCCAAAGGGTCAATCCAAGATGGCCCTGCCCACATGGCTGGTGGTTGGTGCTGGCTGTCATCTGGGAGCTCAGGTGGAGTTTTTAACCGAAACATATATGTGTGTCCTCCTCATGTGACTTGGCCTTCTTAGAGCTTGGTGAATCAGTTCCCAAAAGAAGTGGCCTAAGAATGAGCATTCCAAGGGACCCTTCTTATGTCTGGTCCTCGGCAGTCTCACAGTGTCCCTTCTGCGTCTCTCTGTTGGTCAAGGGAAGTCACTAAGGCCAACTTAGATCTGAAGGAAGAGAATTAGACTGTACTTTTTGATGCCAGGGAAAGCATGCTTATACAGTGGCCAGGGAAAACATGCTTATACAGTGACGTAAGGAGTTGATGGAGGCCATGTTTCAGGAATCTATCACAGCCTGGGAAGGTTTCAGCTATGGCATGACAGTGGTGGGCCTGGAATATATGTGATAAAGTGAAACAAATAGTTATTAAATGCATCAACATTCTGCATCAATACCTCTGCATGCATTATTACATTTAATCTTTTCAGCAACCCTATGAAGGAGGTGACAGATTGATTTTTTCAGCTCCAGTTCTTCACTGTTCCCTTGGTCCATGCTGTTTGCCATGTCACTTTTTAAAGCCTCTCACGTGGGAAGTATAAAAGGAGATTCTTTTCCTGTACCTCCTTGACTTTTAGCTTGGCCACATGACTGACTTTGGTCCACAGGGTGACAGGAGTTGTGATGCAAACAGGGGTTTGCAATGTGCTTATATGGTTGGTTGGCCATGCCCTGTGGCACTTTTGCCCTCACCATGAGAAACGTTTCTCCCAGGGTGGTGCTGCCTCTTCCACCAGGTGTCCAGAATGAGACACGTGGAGCAGATCAGAGCCAGCTGGATTAATAACTTGAAGCAGAGATGTTCAGCCAGGCCCAACCTAGGACACCCTAGCTAGATGAACACAGATGGGTGAAAAAGAAATGCTTATTATTGAATCCTACTGACATTCTGTGGTTGTTTGCAATAGTTGACTATTACAGTAGGCATTATTAACCCCATGTTTCTTTTTTTCTTGGGTCCCTGAGAAGTTAATTAACTTACTTAAGGACCAGTTTTTGAATTGAGCTCTGCTCAATCCAGCACCCCACACCATTTGCTACATTGGTATTATAGGAGATGGGTTAAGACAAGTGTGACCAAGTTCCTGCACTGCCGTGAAGGGCATGAGGTAGGGAGTTGGAGGAAGCTAGTTTCTAAGGCTCTAAGTGGGAAAGCTCCTCCCTGTGTTGCTTCCCCATCAAGTTCTTAGAGATTGCTGAGAATTTTGATCTTGGGGTGTGTGTGAGTTTGGAGTGGGGTGTTGCTGTGCCTAGTTTCACTGTTTACTTAGCAATTTCCACTGAAGAGATGAACAACCGTGGAGGGAGGGCCCATCTACAGAGCTCAAGCATGAAAAACAGCATTGTTGATTTGACTGCCTTGTGTGTTTACCTAAAGGGCTCACAAAGCCCTTGGAGGATGTTGGTCTTAGAGAGATGAACTCTGTACCACACACATGTGTGTGTGTGTGTGTGTGTATGTGCGTGCTTGTATGAGGGGTACTGGGACTCTGTACCCCAAAGCTCTACCATTTGATACCCTTCACAATGAGAACAAACAGAGGACTTGGCATTCATCTAAGACTGAGCTTTTGATATTTACGCAGATTAATGCTCTCTCTTCCATATCCCATGCTTGCTTTTTCAGTGAATGATATTATGTGAATAAACGTGCAAGGGAAAAAACTGGACTCACATCCAAACTGGAGACCCAGTCCTGGTCCTTCAGCATTTACTAGCTATGTGGTTCTGATTGAATCCTTCACCTTGCTAAGGCTCAGTTTCCACATGGGCATCACGCTGCCTGCCCTAACTACCTCACACCAAGGGGCCAAATGAGAGCCTGGATGGAGAAAAACACACCTTCATCAAACAGGTGATAGATGAACAAATCCACATCTTTCTGGAATAAAAGTTGTTAATGCATATTGTTAATACATATCAACCCGGAAAGATGATTTTCAATTTTCTTATTTTTGCATTTGTAAAAAAATGCATGTGAGGGCTGCCTCTCATTATGTGGCTTCAGTCTGTCCAGGTCAATACTGGTATGGCCACTGTCCCCTGAAGCCAGGCAAGACCTACAGAGACATCAGCAGCTTAACAATCGTCTCTCCCATCCCTCAGCTCCAGTCACCACAGGCATGTCACAGGTGCTAGTCCCTTCGGCCACTTGCTAGACCCTCAAAGCCCCTTGACAAGGTCCTGGTGGTGTCTGACATTAACTCAGCTTCCTCTCCAGCCCCTGGTCCAAGGTGGCATTTAAGTCTATATATTAACTCCCATCTCTTCCATATTCCTTTTGAACTGAACTCATAACACAAAATAGAGTAAAAATTTGTTTTAGCAGTAGAAAAGATGGAAGGATGCCATGAAAAGGCCAGAAGCTGCAAGTTTTTGTTACCTACACTGTGATAAAGCACCAGACTGAGGGAAGGGCCAAGCAGCTCATGATTCAAGAAAGGGAAAGAAAACACTGTGGGCACAGCTCACTAATGGGACAAAGGGCAAAGTCCCCACAAAGGGCTGGAAGTGAAGGGGGGTTGAGGGGCCCTTAGACGCACTCAAATCTCCAACGTACAAATGACTCGGCCCCAGAGCAGCTGACTGCCGCCAAAACCCTATTTCCATTTCACTCGGATGGCCTGGGAAAGACATTTCAACGACAGAGTTGAAATGAGAACTGCCATTCCAGGCAGGGAAGGGGCCAGTGCCCAGGCTAACTTCAGCAGCACCACCAAAGCCTGGGAAAGAAAGCATTTGACAGAGTGGACATTCCCAGTACTGAGGCCACCTCTGGTTAGAGGTGCAAATACTGCTGCATTCGGAACGGCAGAGGGTGGCGTGGAGGGCAGTTTCCATGAGCAAAACTTGACTGCCAGCAGCTTCAGGGTTTTCAAGAGTAAAGGGCATACAGAGTGTGGTGGGCTTCCACACTCGTTCCAACCAAGTAAAGCATGATAAGAAAATGGGTGTCAATTGCTTCAGTGGTCCCCTAACTAGAGAATCCTATTAAGTAGAAGACCCAGCTAACTTTGGACTAAAACCTTGTGCCCAGCTGGGACATCTCAAACATTCTAAGCCTCGGTTTTGGGGCTCTCTCCTTACTCTTCGCAGGTAACACATAACAAGCAAAGTAAAAGATTTGAAGAAAACTGTAGGAGAATATTAGTTGTCAAAATTAATTGCGTGCATGGGGCCCACACTGAAGTCATTCGGAGGGTTGCTCTGCTAATCTTGTTCAGCTGACTTTACAGCACGTGCCATGAGGTCTTGTCACGTGTCCTCTGTGACGCTTCACAGTTTTCTAAGTTTAGATACTACCTTGCTTTACATATAATGATATTTACTTTGTACTTATTTTAAGTGGCTCCAAAATTTTCAGGAATGCATGCAAATTGAGGGAAGACAATACTTTCTTTGTTTAGAACTCTATCAGGAATTGTTTGCCTTTTTAACAAAACAATTTCACCAGTGCAACACAGTTTATGGTATTTAAGCCATTGATAGCAGATACTTACGTGAGTTTTCATGTCATGATTCTACATGTAGGTGCAAACATCTAAATATGGAACTTTTTCATATTCTATTTTTGTGTATTTGATCTGTCAAAAACTGATGGTTATGGTAAGGCCTTTCTCCCCGTTTTGTATCTTTGCTACTTTCTTTTAGCAATTCCAACAGGTTTTTTTTTTCCTTTTTTGGTTTTATATACTTTGGATTACGTAATTTGGTATATAAAGTTCATGACTATTAGGTATTCCATGCGGATTACGTGTTTTATCGTCGCAAATGTCTTCCTATTATTTTATTTACTGATTTTGCCATAAATTGTACTTTTAGGTAATAATATCACCACCCTACTTTATTATTTATTTTAAATGTACCTACACATCCTTGCCAATTTCCTTATTTCTCACATATCAGCATTCTTTGTTTTATCAATAGTTTTATCTCGTCTAATCTGGATTTTTAAACAAACTCTGAGTCTTTATCTTTTAATAAAATAGTACGATATGGTCACTTAAAAAAACTTTTAATTTTGAAATAATTTTAGATTTAAAAAGGAGTTGTAATGATAGTACAAAAAGTTCCTATACACCCTTCACCTAGCTTCCTCTAGTAAGAATGCGTACCTTACATAACCATGGCACAATGATTAATGTTAAGACAATGTTGAATAATGTTAAGAAACTAACATTGTCACAGTATTATTAACTAACCTACAGATTTTATTTGGACTTTACCAGTGTTTTTCATTAATGTCCCCTTTTTCACTCCAGGATCCAATCCAGGACATCACATGGCATGTAGTCATCTCCTTAGTTTCCTCCATCTGTGACAGTTTCTCAGTCTCCTGGTAGTAGGTTGGATTGGGTCTTCCAGAAAGATCTGTCCAAGGCTTAACCCCTGGTACCTGTGAATGTGACCTAAGGTAGAAATAAGGTCTTTGCAGATTTAAGTTAAGAATCTCAGGATAAAATCATTTAGGGTGGACCCTAAATCCAATGGTTGGTGTCCTGATAAGAGAAAGGAGAGAAAGATTTGAGACATGTACGGAAGAGAGCCATATGAAGATGGGGAAGAGATTGGAGTTAGGCTGCCACAAGACAGGAACACCAGGAGCCACCAGAAGCTGGAAGAAGCAAAGAAAGATTCTTCCCACAGCTTTTGGAAAGGGAGCAACTCTGCTGACACTTTCAGACTTTTGGCCTCAAAATTATAATAGAATAAATATCTGCTATTTTAAGGTACTAGGTGTGTGACAATTTGTTATAGCAGTTCTGAGAAACTAATACAAGGACCTTGACATTTTTGAAGAGTACTGTCAGATGTTTTGTAAAATGCTCATTAGTTTGGGTTTATCTGATGTTTTCTCATGATTATAATGGGGTTCTAGATTTTGGGGAAGGATACCAGAGAAATGAAGGGCACATCATATCAGAGGGTACATGATATCAACATGACTTAGTATTGGTGATGTTCACCCTGATCACAAAGTGGTGTCTGTCAAGTTTCTCCATTGTAAATTTACTACTTTTCCCTTTCCACACTTTATTTATTAGAAGCAAGTCACTGAATCAATGCACAGTCAAGGGGAAGGAATTAAGTTCTACCTCTGTAACTTTATTTATTTATTTTAAAAATTATTTATTTATTATTTATTTATTTTGGCATGTGGGATCTTCGTTGCAGCATGCGGACTTCTTAGTTGTGGCATGCGGACCCTTAGTTGCAGTATGCATGTGGGATCTAGTTCCCTGACCAGGGATCGAACCCGGGCCCCTTGCATTGGGAGCGTGGAGTCTTACCCGCTGGGCCACCTCTGCTTTGAATCTTGGAGCCGACACACATTTTAAAAAAATATCCCTGAGATGTTTTAAAAAAAATTGATCATTATCTAGGCTTAAAAAAACTCTATACCACTACTTAAGCCTAATATATTAATGTAACATTCTATGAGAAAGTAATTATGTAAATACAAGCAAGGTATAATTTTCTTACTTATTAAGTCTCCAGAAAAATATCTACACCAAGAGAAAAAAAAATGCTTTCAGATATATATATATATATATATATATATATATATATATATTCCTGTGTTTCCATTTTTCTCACATCCTGTGAAAGGGCTATTGGCTATTTCTTTTGAAAAATACAAAATGGTAAAATTTTAAATTATTGTATTATGCTTCAATAAACAGATACGATAAGGGAACACTAAAAAAAAAAAAAAAAACCTCTGTAAATTCCAGTTAGTAGAAATTTCACAGGCCACATTTATTAACCAAAATGGAATAAAATTATAAATTAATAATAAAAGAACAAATAGCATCAAAACACTGAGAAATTCAAAATACTGTCCTACAATATTTTTGTCATGGAAGAAATAAAAATATGAAATTATTGGCTATTTAACTAAATAATAGTAATGTCAATAATACATGTAAAAAATGAAAGAATGAAGTCGAGTCAGTTATACACAGGAAGAAATTAAGAAATTAGTAAATGTATTATTTAACAATGCAAAGAATGATAAAGATAAATTAAGTAATGAACTCAGTAAACTCAAAAAGAATAGCAAAATAAACTTAAGGAGAGTAAGAACGAATAAATGATATTAAATAAATTGATGTATTGTAAAAGAGAATTGATAGGCAAATTCTAGAGCTTCTTCTTTGGTTTGGAGCAGAGTCCACTGTTAAGATGATACACACTTGGTTACAAAAGTCACCTGGATGAACCATTGCAACTTTGGCAGGAATCTGTACCAGGAGCCCTTTTTAAAGCAGGAGGTTCAGCCTTAGCCCTATGTCAGACAATTACAACTTTTAGGAGGGGAACCTCTTTCAAGCATCTAGGTTTTAGCATTAGAACCAGACCTCCTGTTTGGGGCAGTGATAGCTGTAACTCAGCAAGTTCTGATAGCTACTGAGGAGTCTTCCAGACTCACTGAGACATGTATGGGTTCTGGTTCCATGCAGAAGCAAGAGTAACCAGAAGGATTCTTTAGACATTAGTACACTCCTGGGATGGTGGAGATGCAGCAGGGCAAAAGCCCTGTGGAGATAGACTGGAATTTTGCTGATCTTGGCAGATGGGTTTTGAGTGTCTTACTTTCAGATATGACCAGGGAGCCATTACTTGCACCTTAGCTATAAAGCAGGACACTCCAATTAAGTAAGAACAATTCATTAGAAGCTGAAGCCCATTTCTGATTAAGTTCAATGTTTTACTTTATACTGTAAAACAGACCTTATAATAATGCTGAAATCATAGAAGCATTTTCTTATCTGACCAAAGTTTTATCTTTCTACTTCATTTAAAATAATACTTTCTAAATATAAACAGTTTAAAGATTATTAATTTCTTTCTTTTTCTGAGTTAAGGCAATCCAACAAATACTAGATAAATTAGACAAAAATAAATACTCCACTATATCTTTGACACACTGATTGTTGGCATGCTGTTTAATGGTGAATAAAATGGAGGTATAAATTGAGTATGTTTGCGATCACCTTTATATTTTACATTACTCTAAATGTTGTAACCAATACAATTAGGCAAAGGAAGGGAGGGAGGGAGGGAGGGAGGGAGAGAGAGAGAGAGAAAGGAAGGAAGGAAGAAAGAAGGAAAGAAAGAAAATAGATATTGTAGTAAAGGAAGAAACATAATCAAATTTGTAAACATTATTATGTCTGCAAAACTGCCTTCACTTCAGAAACCAGCTACAAGGTCCCGAGTGTCCAGGTCACCCTCACCTCTGACCAGCTGGCTACAAATTCAGGGGTTCTCACTACCCTCTCAGGTTCAATAATTCACTAAAATGACTCAGAACTCAGTTTTATTATAGCAATGGGATACAAATCAGGACCAGCCGCAGAGAGGTGCATAGGGCAAGGTCTGGGAGGGTCCCAATCATGAAGCTTCCTTTGCCCTCTCTCCGTAGAGTCAGGGCTATTGGGGCTTCATTAGGTAAGCACTATTGATTGAATCATTGGCCGTGTGACTCAATCTCCAGCCTTCTTCCCTCCCCTGAGGTCAGGCTGATATGAAGCTCAAAGTCCCAACCTTCTAATCACATGGTTGGTCTTTCTGGCATGATGGGCTCCCACCTAGAGTCATCTCATTAGCATAAACTACCAGGTGTGGTGGGGGGACCACTGGGAATAACAAAGACATTTCTCTTACCTGGGAAATTACAAGGATTTAGGGACTACCTCCCAGGAATCTGGGGGAGAGGCCAGCCATGTTCTTTATTACACACTTGCCTGTCTAATATAAAGTAGCAACCCCTTCCAAACATCAGCCTTCCACTGGTGGTTCTCCTTCTTCCCTCATGTTATTCTGTTCCTTCCTTAACAGTTATCATTATTCATATTGTATATCTATTTATTATTATCTTATTGTTTTTTCCCACCACTGGAATGTAAACTTCATGAACAGAGGTACTTTAGTTGCTTTTTTGCCTTCTTTTTCTCCAGTTCCTGGAAAACTCTGTTACATAGGAGGTGCTTAACAAGATGTCTTAAACAAGTAAGTAAATAAATAAATATTCAATCAATTAAAAAAATAGCATAAATACAGAGTTGCAAATGGGACGTGCTATTGATGATGATCTTAGCTAAGGGAACTGAGCTATGACTTTTGTTTTCTGATTTGAATTCTGTGGATCAAGATAATACTAGGAAAGAGCATGGTTAAAACAGATCCAACCTAATCAGAATATCTGATGAGAAGTGATTTAAATGTAAAGTTTGGAATAATTTCTCTTTCGCTTGAATTTAGTTGTACTTCCCAATATTCCTGATTGGTTATTTCTAACTTTTGAATATTTGGGACGTGTAAAACTCAGTTAGGAGATATAGGTATCTATCAATATGAAAATACCTTGGAAAAATTGACTTGAGTTTAAAATTTATTAGTGGATGTTCTGGAAGGATTCAACCACTGAAGATTTGGTTTAAACCATGTAGTTATGTCAGAAGAGCAACTGGGAGGACACCAAAAAGATGTAAGAATGGGCAAGAGCTTATCTAAAATATTTCTTGTTAACGTTTCCCTCTAAGAGTCAGGCTTGTAACAGGATATTGTCTGCTCCTCTCTGGTGCCTCTTGGGGTTATGAAGTCGCTAGAACTTTGGGTGACCCTGCAAGCCAGCTCTTCGTGCTGTCTGTACTTCCTCCTGACTCCGATGGACCGAGGTGCTAGGGCGAGCCTTGGTTAGTTTTGAGTTACTCAGGTTATCCACAAGGCCAAATTAGACTGTCAATGGGAAGCTGCACAGCCGGCTTCCAAGCAGTGATTTGGAGTCTTGTGGAGAGCAGGGCTTGGCACTGGCACAGCCCAGGAACAGCGGCTTCTCTCTGCAGACCTCTCGGCATTCTGGTGCTGAATGCAGTCATTTTCGCTTACACCACTCTTCTGGGGACTTGGGTCAAAGGCTGAATGTTTGGAATCACCAGCCTCAGAGCTGAACAAGAAGTGAGAGGCCTCTGTCTTATGTTGGAATGAAAGAGCAGTTTCTTTCCATCCACATAGCTCTACTCTCTTACTGTCTTAGTAACATTATCTTGCTTATTGTGCTTTTAACTTTAAAGAACTGTAATTAAGCATTGAGCAAGGGCAAAAGACTGTTTTTAAATACATGTAAAGTGTAAAGAATAATGATACAACACACACCCATGGACTCTCCACCCCTCAATCTAGTTGGAAAGAGAGCGAGAGTGTTACCACTACCTTGGAAGTCATCCATTTGCCCCTCCAGGAACCCTCTCTCCCTCTCGGGGCTGTACAGTTATACCAAGTTTTGTGTTATCATTCCTTTGCTTTTACTCATGGTTTTACCACATTTGCATGTATTTCTAAAATATGTGTTGTTTAGTTTTGTCTGCTTCTGAACTTTATATAAATATGATATAGTTTCCTCTGCAACTTGCTTTTTGGACTCACCATTATTTTTTGGAGTCATTCATGTTGCTGTGTGTGGCTGTGATTAATTTTTATTTTTGTGATGTTTAGTATGCTGCTAAATAAACATTTCCAGATTTATTTATCTCTCCTATTGTTGGCAAACATTTGGATCATTCCTAGTTTTTTTTGGTGCTCCAAATGCTGTGACTATGAACATTCTTGTGCCTGTTTCTGGGTTCCCATGAGCAAGAATTTCTCTAGGATATATACCTAAGAGTGGAATTGTTGGGTCATAGGATAATCACACCATCAGCTTGTTAGACAAGGCTGAATTGTTTCCCATAGCAGTTGTATCAATTCATTCTTGCCCTGGCTATGTTCTTCTTACTCTATGTCCCCTGCAACTCCTCATATTAGACTTTTCCACTTGCCAGTAGGTGGGCATGAAATGTCTCTCATTATGGTTAAGTTTGCATTTTCCTTCTTATGAAGGAAGTTAAGATATATGTATCTAGATTTGCCATTCTAATTCTTCTTCTATTAGAAACCTATTCATGTCCAGTTTTCTATCAGTTATTTATCTTTTTCTTTTTGATATGTAGGAGTTCTCTATATAATTTTATACTAATCCTTTATCCAGTTTATGTGTTGCAAATATCTCTGTTAATTTGTGGCTTGCCTTCTCACTCTATTTTTGGTGTCTTTGGATAAGCAGACACTCTTTTTTTTTTTTTTTTTTTTTTGCGGTATGCGGGCCTCTAGCTATTGTGGCCTCTCCCGTTGCAGAGCACAGGCTCTGGACGCGCAGACTCAGCGGCCATGGCTCACGGGCCCAGCCGCTCCGCGGCATGTGGGATCTTCCCGGACCGGGGCACAAACCCGTGTCCCCTGCATCGGCAGGCGGACTCTCAACCACTGCGCCACCAGGAAAGCCCAAGCAGACACTCTTAGTTTTAATGTAGAGAAAATTTCGGTATTTTACTTTATAGCTAGGGCTTTTTTTCTTCAAAGTGTAGCAAATCCTTTCCTCGCTTAGTAGTCATGAAGTTATTCTA
Organism: Pseudorca crassidens; assembly: GCF_039906515.1. Classification (NCBI taxonomy): domain Eukaryota; kingdom Metazoa; phylum Chordata; class Mammalia; order Artiodactyla; family Delphinidae; genus Pseudorca; species Pseudorca crassidens. The sequence goes on from NC_090309.1 coordinate 33,060,493, forward strand.
TATTCTAAAGTCTTCTAAGGCTTTTTATTTTGCCTTTCATAATCAGGCTTGAAATTTATTTTTTTAATATAGTGTGAAGTAGGGTCGTGGTTTCATTTTTCTATTTCTTTTTATGCCATATGGCTATCTAACTGTTTTAACACCACTTATTTAAAAACCTCATCTTTTTTCCACAAACCTGGAATGCAACCCACATGTTATTTCATTTGTCTGTGGATTTGTGGGCTTTCTATTTTGTTGCATTGATGTATTTGCATATCCCAGTACTTATATCACTTTGTCTTGATTCCTATGTCTTTATAATAATTTTGATAGATCAAGCTCTTTCATTTTGTTGTTCTGCATCAATAACTTGGTTTTCCTGGCCCTTTCAAGAAGCATTTAAGATTTTATTCTACTTGAAATCTAAAAAGTTAGCCCACCATGGTTTCATGGATGATGATATTAGACATGAAACTCCTGAGTAAGAGGCAGGGGACTTTATTAGTCATGGCACAGCAAGTGGTATGAGCATGAGATGTATGTGTCAGTGCCCCTTGCCCACAAGTCCCATAGGGGTGATGCATATGGACCTAGATAGATGCTTGCACACACAGTGGGTTGCATTATAGAGAGGACTCTGAGCTTAGGGAACTAGAATCTTTTATAGTAGGCAGTGAGCATGCCTGCTTTTTGCTCTAAAGAGAGACACTATCTTTACCTTCCCAGGCTGTTTGCTATACAAACAGCCTTGCAAAAATAGTTGAGAAAAAAGGGCCGTCCATGCCTCTACTTACAAAACGTAAAGAAACATCAAGGACCCTTGGAGAATTGTCTCACAACTGGCCCTTTGATCTTTGAGGTACATTACATGCTAAATTAAGCTTGTCATATAACACACACACATGCATACACATGACCTATTGGGAATTTGTTTTGAATTGCACTGAATCTATAGATTGAGGGAGAGCTGACTTTCTTATCATCCTGAATTCCTAATTTATGACCATGGTTTATCTGCATTTATTCAGTCTACCTTAATGTGTCTCAATAAAGTTTCCATAGAAGTCTAGCAGATCTTTTGTTTAATTTATTACTTAGTGAGATTGTATCCTATCTTGCCTCAAACTCCTGCAGCGCCTCTCTATTTTATAAAATTCTAACACTGGCCTGCAAGGCTCTTCATGATCTGGTTCCCCGTTACCTCTTTGCCTTCATCTCCTTCTATTCCCCATTTTGTTTGTTCTGTTTCAGCCACGTTGACGTCCTTGCTGTACTTTTAATATGCCAGGCACTCTTCTGCCTTAGGCCTTAGCACTGGCAATTTTCCTTTGCCCATAATGCTTTTCTCCCAGAGATATTGGCATGGCTGACTATCTCCTTCAGTCTTTGTTCACGTTACCTCCTCAACAATGCCTATCCTTACTAAAAATTACAAACTGCCTCGTATCTCCTGGCATTCTTGATTCCTCTTACCCTGCTCTGCAGTTTTCCCTTAGCATTTCTCATTGCGGTACGCGGGCCTCTCACTGTTGTGGCCTCTCCCGTTGCGGAGCACAGGCTCCGGACGCGCAGGCCCAGCGGCCATGGCTCATGGGCCCAGCAGCTCCGCCGCACGTGGGATCCTCGCGGATCGGGGCACGAACTCGTGTCCCCTGCATCGGCAGGCGGACTCTCAACCACTGTGCCACCAGGGAAGCTCAGCATTTCTCATTTTATATCCTATTAATTAATAGTACACAATACTATCCTACCAAATATCCTATTTATTTACGTATTTGTCTGTCTGTTGAATGTATTTGTCATTTATTCTTGCCTCCTGTAACTAATATTTTAGCTGCATGAAGCAAGGATCTTTTCATTTTTATTTGCTGATGAGTTTCAAGTGTGTGCAATAGTGCTACGCATATTGCAGATACTTAAGAAATATTCTTAAATAAATTAAGCAATTTTTCCTAGGTATGTCATATCTCTTGCTGCTATTATGCATGTTATTTAAAAAACTAAAGTTTCGGGCTTCCCTGGTGGCGCAGTGGTTGGGAGTCCGCCTGCTGATGCAGGGGACGCGGGTTCGTGCCCTGGTCCGGGAAGATCCCACGTGCCGCGGAGCGGCTGGGCTTGTGAGCCATGGCCGCTGAGCCTGCGCGTCCGGAGCCTGTGCTCCGCAACGGGAGAGGCCACAGCAGTGAGAGGCCCGTGTACCGCAAAAAAAAAAAAAAACTAAAGTTTCTGTATGTTTGCTGCTGACATATTGAAATGCAATTCATATTTGATGGTTATTTTTGTATTCAGAAACTTTTCTAAATGCTCTGACTCCCATAACTTATCTATAGATTTGTATTTTTTACACAGAAAACCATGGCATCTGGACATAATGATAGTTTTTTCTTCTTTTCTTTCCTTCTAATCTTTATATTTAATATTTCTTTTTCTTACTTTACTTACTTTCAGCACAATATTTCTAGAAGTTGTGACAGCAGGCATCTTGTTCTGTTTCTTGTTTTAATGGAAATGCTTTCACTGTTTTACATGATGCTTAGAGTCTGTTTAATGAAGTTTTAGGTGGTCTTAGTCTATTTAATGAAATTCTTTTAATTCCAAATTTCCTAAGAATTGCTTTTTTATTGTGAATGAATATTCAACTCTATTAGGTAATTTTGCTGCTATTGAGAAACATCATAAGTTTGTTGTCTTTTGATCTTTTAATGTGGCAAACTACATTATTGATTTCCTAATATCAAACCAACTGGCATTGCTAGGAAAAATCCCACATAGTCACGCTGTATTATCTTTTCTACACTTTGCTCAATAGGTCTGCTATTGTTTTGTTGAGATGTTTTGCATCTGTTTTTATGACAGAGATTGCCCTGTACTTTTCCTTTCTCATACCTGCCCGGTTTTGGAATCAAGCAAACAGTATTCTCATGAAATGAATTGGAGAGTACATCTCCCCCTGCTCCCATACATTTGAATAGTTTTATAAGATTAGAATAATCTGTATTTTCAATGTTTGTAAAACCTCAACATAGAAACCATCTTGGCCTGGAATTTTCTTGTGTAAATAGAGCTGCAGTGAACATTGTGGTACATGACTCTTTTTGAATTATGGTTTTCTCAGGGTATATGCCCAGTAGTGGGACTGCTGGGTCATATGGTAGTTCTATTTTTAGTTTTTTAAGGAACCTCCATACTGTTCTCCATAGTGGCTGTATCAATTTACGTTCCCACCAACAGTGCATGAAGGTTCCCTTTTCTCCACACCCTCTCCAGCATTTAATGTTTGTATTTTTTTGATGATGGCCATTCTGACTGGTGTGAGGTGATACCTCATTGTAGTTTTGATTTGCATTTCTCTAATGATTAGTGATGTTGAGCATCCTTTCATGTGTTTGTTGGCAATCTGTATGTCTTCTTTGGAGAAATGTCTATTTAGGTCTTCTGCCCATTTTTGGATTGGGTTGTTTGTTTTTTTGATATTGAGCTGCATGAGCTGCTTGTATATTTTGGAGATTAATCTTTTGTCAGTTGCTTCATTTGCAAATATTTTCTCCCATTCTGAGGGTTGTCTTTTCGTCTTGTTTATGGTTTCCTTTGCTGTGCAAAAGCTTTTAAGTTTCATTAGGTCCCATTTGTTTATTTTTGTTTTTATTTCCACTTCTCTAGGAGGTGGGTCAAAAAGGATCTTGCTGTGATTTATGTCATAGAATGTTCTGCCTATGTTTTCCTCTAAGAGTTTTATAGTATCTGGCCTTACATTTAGGTCTTTAATCCATTTTGAGTTTATTTTTGTGTATGGTGTTAGGGAGTGTTCTAATTTCATTCTTTTACATGTAGCTGTCCAGTTTTCACAGCAGCACTTATTGAAGAGGTTGTCTTTTCTCCATCGTATATTCTTGCCTCCTTTATCAAAAATAAGGTGACCATATGTGTGTGGGTTTATCTCTGAGCTTTCTCTATCCTCTTCCATTGATCTATATTTCAGTTTTTTGTGCCAGTACCATACTGCCTTGATTACTATAGCTTTGTAGTATAGTCTGAAGTCTGGGAGCCTGATTCCTCCAGCTCAGTTTTTCTTTCTCAAGATTGCTTTGACTACTCAGGGTCTTTTGTGAATTTAATTTCTTATCCTGAAATAGTGATGTGACAATTCTTCTAAGAAACATGGGATTCACTGCTTCCCAGAAGTCAGCTACATGACATTGTGTCCAGTTGGTGAGTCATGGTTTTCTTTCTTTCTCACTCATAAGAGGGCAGTATCTAAGATCTTGATCTTTGATGGGTTTTTGACAGGTTTCCACATCTCATGGCTTCAGGATGTTTTGGAAGTTCTACTATACTGGTAGTACACTTCTTATGAACAGCAGTGGAATTGCCTCAGGATAAAGAAAATAATTTTTCCCAATAAGGACTGGTAAATATTGGTATTTTTCAAAATGGTGGGACTCAATGCATTTAGCTTTGTTTGTTAGGGTTATTTAGGGATACCTTATATGAAGATATGGGAATGGATTAGATATCTATTCTTTTATGCTATCCAGGATTTAAAAAAATATATATGGGAGTAATTTTTAAAAATGAACTGTAGTTTCATACTGGAATACACAACATTAGGCACATCTGTTTTCTCTGAGATCATTCTCCTTCAGTGGAGACCCCAATGCTGTACATGTACCATGTGACTTCACTCCCCTGGCCATCAAAGAGTAGAGGTTGTGGGCTCTTGAACCATACAGGGTGAAGAAAAATTGGAATTTGGATTCAAAAATATTAGACTTGACCTCGTGAGCTGGAAAGACATATAGACATGGGAGATGAGGCTCACATTTTGGTTTGACCATCTTCTGCCATGAGTACAGTAAACGTCATCAAGATGGAAAGAAGAGGGAAGCTGAATTTAAGAGGAGCAGAGAAGAGCTAATATGTGGCTTCAGGGAGAGAGAAGGAGACTTGAGTCTTGGTACCAGTATAGTTCCTGTTTTCAGTCTTTTTGATACCAGCTGCTTTTCTTGCCCTAAGAGTATTTTAGATATTCCAATATCCTTGTAATACACCTCCTCCCCTTTTCTGGCTCAAGCTACTTTGAGTGGATTTCTGCCCTTGCTGGTTTAAAACGTTACTGTGCACATCAATTATAGAGCTGTCTTCACGGTAGTTGGATGGTCTTGGAACTATTCCCAGAGCTGTGGTTAGTAGTATCTGAAGCAGCTAAAGGGGTTCTTTATAAGGGACACATCCTGAGTATAGGCTAATGGCTGGGTCTAATGCACTTTGACAACTTGCTGCCACCACACTGCATTTTTTTCCAAATAGAAATCATAAAGAATTTTAGTGTAAATTGAACTCAGTGCTAAATAGGTTTATTGACACTTAAAGAAACCAGACAGGACTAGGAGAAAACATTTCAGAATGACATCATTAAAAACCATTAGAACCCGTATTTTTCTGCGTAGAATATTCTGATGGCTAAACCCACAGCAACATTTTTTTTTAGTTCTCCACTGTTCCTCCACAGAAGGAAATGTTCAGAATCCAGAGTATATCAATATTGAAGCAATTTCCTATGTATAAAATCTGGCTTGGCTCTGATAAAAAGAAAAGAAGAAACCAATATCAATGCCTTTTCAAGGACCTGTTTTTTTAGGGGATAGAGGCAAGGAATGTCACACAGTTTTCAAACTAGCTCTGCAGTAATTTCAAGATTTAGCTAGCTAGCTATCAAGATTAAATCAATCAATTCAGAGATCTGGAAAGTTGCTGTTATGTTAGGTCCCCGTGTGAACTCTTTGTTTTTATGTAAATTACTCTTTGAATGCCCAGAATTAGTGATTGTTTGAGCTATAAAAAGCCAATAGAGTCTATTGGTATTCTCCTTTCATTTAGGGATTCATGCATTTCTTTGAATATGTCTTGAGTTTACTCTAGATTCACCCTTGAAAGGAAATATTTCAGGGTGGTTAAAAGCACAGAGTCCAGAGCTCAAATGCTTAGGATTGACCCAGGCAAGGGGTTTGTGACCTCCCTCTGTGCCTGTTTCCTCATCAGAAAGTGAGAATAACAATAAAACCGATCACATAAGATTGCGGTCAGGAGCAAATGAGTTAACACACTTAAAGCACATAGAATAGCGCGTGGCACAAAGCAAGCGCTACAGAAGTGTTAACCTTGATTACCGTCTCTCGAGTAATTGGTGTCCTCTGTGGACATGCCCGGAAAATAGTCTGACAATCCCACCAGCATTAACTTGGAGTGCACAGTAGAGAGGCTACTCACCTTGAACCTCTTCAGCCATGTATGTTGGTATCCCCTTACACATGGCAATGATGGATTTTCCAAACTGGTCCAGGTTGTTGACTTTGTCAGGGTTGACTGTGTATATCAGGCTCTTGGGAGATGGTTTCCCTTGTCCTTTACCCTGAAGCTGAGTGTGCACAAGACAGGTGGAAAGGAGGAGAGAGAAGGAGTGCTAAGCCCAGTGGTCTGTTGGGTTGGGGGTTAGGTTCAAGGTCAACAAGGGGGTATTGCTTGGCTATAACTTTTCCATAATCAGAATGAAGAAGGACCAATTCCAGCCCTGTATATCTCAGAATTTTGTAGTGTCCCAAGGAATTTCGCTGGTTTGAAACCCCAGCTTTTCGTATAAACAGAAGTCTGAGGGTAAATTTATTCTGAAGGTTGAACCTCATTTGGTCATCTTATATTTCTTGGATTGATTTATATGATAATCAGTTTCTGAGAATGCAGTTTTCTCTACACTGTCAGTGAAAGTTACCCACTTATCAGTTATAGGGATATAAACTCAGGCTGACATTTTAAAGAATGATAGATCCCCTCTCCCCACCTACCCCAAGTAGCGCTGCCAGATAAAATACAGGACACCCAGTTAAATTTTAATTTCAGATAAATAACAGATCACTTGTAAGTATAAGTATGTCCCAAATATTGCATAGGACATACTTATGCTAAAAATTACCCATTGTTTATTTGAAATTCAAACTTAACTGGGTATCCTCTATTTTTATTTGCTACATCAAATAACCCTAACCAACTCTTTTTTTTTTTTTTTTTTTTTTTTTTTGCGGTACGCAGGCCTCTCACTGCTGTGGCTTCTCCCGTTGCGAAGCACAGCCTCAGTGGCCATGGCTCACGGGCCCAGCCACTCCGCAGCACGTGGGATCATCCCAAACCGGGGCACGAACCCGCGTCCCCTGCATCGGCAGGCGGACTCGCAACCACTGCACCACCAGGGAAGCCTCCTAACCAAGCCTTGCAGAAAAAAGTCCTTGAAGTACTGAGGGGTCCCACTGGTGTGAGCAGAGCTTTGCTCCACTAACAGTAAAGGTGAGGTGTTTTGATCGGCTTCTGTGGAGGAAGGTGTGAGCCACAGCATTTGACTGTGGTGGCAGCTCTCTCTCCTCAGGCAATTACCAATTCCTCTTTTCCTTTTTTTGCTCCACAGAACAACATACTGTGGTCAAGAGGGAACAGCTGTGACCTTCTCATTATTTATTGGAAATCATAAGACTTCTCCAAGTAAAAATAAAAAGACTTTTATTTTTACCTTCTTTTCCTTGACCAGCGTATCAAGGGCTTGAAAAGAGGGCATGACTGCCTTGTTCATTTTGTGCACAATGCATGACTTCTTCTTAAAGAGCCTGGTTACAGCAAAGCCCTATTAAAGAAGATGGTAGATGGTAAGGAGTTATGTTCTCCAAGGTGCTTTTCTCATCAGAAATTAGTTTCACCAGCAGAGGGAAATGGAACTCTGAGATCACGATGAACTGGGATAAAAGTGCTGGATCTGACCCTGTTTTGCAATCATATTTATTGCTAGCATGTGTAAGGATAGACCACAAACTCTTTGAGGGAGAGACTGAGTGTTGAACTTGCTTCAGGTTCTAGCCTGGGAAGAGTCCCTCAACATATGTCTGTTCTGCTGAAATAAAATTTTAAATACTATCATATTTTAATCTCCTTTGATCTTCACAACATTTCAAGGAGGCAGGTAAGACAGGAATTCGTTTTCTATTTGACCAGATGATAAAACTGAAACTATAAGGAATTGGCTTTTCTAAAGTACAAAGTTTGTTAAATATAGAGCTGGTAATTGCAGAGCTGGGTGCTCTAACAAGAAACAACTGGGTTTTTTTTTTGTTTTTTGTTTTGTTTTTACTCTCTTACTAATTAATATTGTCATTTACATTTCCTTTGGTCTTTTTGAGTTACAGATGAAATGTCAATTTCTGTCTTTTTAGAAGGAAATTGACAATAGAGTGAGATAGATTGTGCTTTGGCAGCAGTAATATTATGAAGGTCTTTTGTCTTTACTGAGGGTTTCTGCAGGTAAAGCAAAAGATGTCATATTTGTCTTATAGCCTCACAGCATAGTGGATCCTAATTACTATTCACACTGGTATGAATTTTAACTTACTGTGAGAAACTTATTAACAGCAATTATATCTAGGGAGTGAAACTGGGTGAGCAAAATAAGCATTTTTCCTTATAACTCTGTGCTTATGTGCAGTTAGAATTTACATCATTTAAAATTTTTTTATGGTTAGCAGGCAATTTTTGCTGTTGTTAAAAAAGAAATGCCATTTTGCAAAGAACAGAAATTGCATGTGGGCTACCTACATATTCATAGTCCCAGACGGAATTCCACGAGTCCCATCCATTGTTATTGTCAACATTGGCCACGTTATGTTCGTTGTTGACACTCACTGACTGCTGCCCACTTCCACCACTGTTGTTGTCGTTGACATTGATATTCTGTAATTTACAAGAAATTGACATTGATTTAATACCACATTTCTTTGCAAATGCATTTTGGTAACACACTTTAAAAAATGAGACTTACATAGTTAGCAAGGGCAGGAGTCAGAAAGATGCCAACAAGTCCAGCAAAGACAGTCTGAAATCACAAATAACATTGGTCTACTGTTAAATGGCAAAACGATGGCCTCGTCTTCTTTCTTTATCTAAGCTTATAAAAATACTTACTAACTTTACCACTCTGTTGAGTGGTCTGTCTTTTCTTCTTCTTTGGTCTTCTATGTTTTTAACCATAGGAAGTTTTAATGATAATGTTGAATTGTAGGTTAATTATAAGTAATTATGTTGATTGTTTTAGAATTTTTAATGTAGGTCTTATGAAATACCGATGAAGTGTCAGTATATTGAAAAATAAAGTTGAAAATGAATAGCATATATGGTATGAAAATGGTTTTAAGTTCTGAGAACCACATCTGAAAATGATTTAATTTAATTTTCCTATTTATTGCCCTGAATGTTTCTTCTCTTCCTAGACCCCCTAATAGCAGTAGTCTTTTTATTTAAAAATTGTTTTCAAGTAATGGATTAGTAAGCAGATTGGATATGAATGATGAGAAGCCAAGGATGGGGTGTCTGGCTGTCAAATGTGCTTAGCAGAAGGGAAGTCAATCACTGTCCCAGGACACCTGATGTAGTCATGTGTCATTGAGTACACAACGCTTGTTGTCAGAACACAGAGCTTTATGCAGGGTGCGTGATTCTGGGCGCTTATCTTCATTCCCTTTGCCTGGAACAAAATGGTTTGAGAACTGCACGAGTAATTCAAGGTAATTTAAAAAATTGGTTTGATGTTTCCCCTGATAGTTTAAGAAGGAGATTAAAAAAAATTCAGAGGTGGAAGAAATTTTAGAGATCGATTAGTACAACATAATCCTTTCACAGATGAGGAAACTGAACTTCAGAAGTTGAGTGACTTGGCCAAAGGTGTACCTTTTGCTCAAGGCAGAACCAGAAGAGAAACCAGATATGACCTGTGTCTGGAGCTCTTTTTTTTAACCTTCCTATTAGTAGAACTTATTTCTAGGGATTTCCCTGGTGGTCCAGTGGTTAAGCCTTCGCCTTCCAATGCAGGGGGTGAGGGTTTGATCCCTGGTTGGGGAGCTAAGATCCCACGTGTCTCGTGGTCAAAAAACCAAAACATAAAAATAGAACTTATTTCTAGAAAATTATTTCACACTTGCAACTCCATTATGAAGCAGAGTCTGCTGTAATATATTTTAATGTTTAGTATGCCAAAACATGAAAATGTTTACCTGACTCTAGCGCTTCTGCATCCTGTTATGAGACACACAGCACCACCAGTTACTTTGGCAGAATTTTGTGGTCCATTTGCTACACTCTTCAGCCTTTTACATGGAAACACAAGTGAGATGTTGCACTAGCTTCATGCTTCAAGTGTTTTCATGAATAAATGGCTACAGACAGGGTCCAAGGTAGAACTTTCTTAGAGATCCATTTCACAGGGGAGAATGTGACAGTAAGTCTCTTGCCAATTTGTTTTGATAATAAGCTTTTTATCTTGCCTGAACGTACTCAGAAGTTTTGGTCAAAAAGGGAATTTAAGAAGGTATGAAAAGTCGGACATTTTCTAGGGTTAGAGACTGCTTGCTCTGTGCCCAGACCTGAATCAGGAGATCTGGAAAGTAATTTTTTTAAACATAGCATAGTGTAAGATGCTCAGGCATCTGACCAATCCCAGTATAACTATCCTTCTCTATAGAGATGCTTATAAATGCCATGATTCCATGAAAAGAAAAGAGATGATGATGATGATTATTATTTTTACAAAATTTTGCATTAAAGTGATATTGTCATAAGAAGCAGACCCCCTTAGCTCAGAATATTAACAGTCTCCAGTTATAAGGGAATAAATTCAAAAGGAAATATCTACTCACTGTGAACTTCATCTTGACTTCACCAAAGCAATGAAGCCAGGCATGGACTCAGAAAAAAAGTCTTCTCATATTTATACTTGACCAGCTTACTCAAGCTAGGTGTGAACAGGTGGGGTCCAAGACTTATCTTTCTCCATTTTCCATATCTGTGCTACGTTCTGGTGTGCCAGGAAGCCTTTTGGAATATCCGTCTGGTTAGCAAGGTATTTTGACATGGAGTTGATCTGACTCACTGTTTGTTGAAGTTGAAGATATCAAAACAAAACTCAGTATGATTTATGATAACTTCTGTTCCAACTGAAGCTGTGGGTGTGGGTATTTTATATATTGATATCACTCAGATTCAGAAAAAGAATCATCCCTAAAATCAAACAAGGCAAGAAACTGTGGGCCTTGTAGATAACAGCTCCTGTAAGAATGTGGAATGGTTTCCTCTTCGTACCTTTAACCAAGCCACTGTGTTGCCTTTGCTTAGGCTAAACATGTTCTATTAGCTACTCCCACAAAACCTATAACCTTCTCTGCAATCCTGAGCTCTTTGGATGACAGGACCATACATCTAGTTAGAAAATCTGGGGCTCTCTTTGGTCTTTTTTCTAACCCTCCAGTTAGTTACTAAACCTTGTCATTTCATCTCAGTCAGAATCGATGCTCGACTCTGGCTTTGCCCACAGCTTCATTCACCTGGACTTTTACAGCACTTGTGTAACTGATCATTCTGGTCATCAGTCTCTCATATTCCAGTGCATTTCCCCCACATTTTCCCTAAGGTTGTCTTTTAAAAATACATGTATAAATAAACTGACTCTATCATGCTTAGCAACTTTCACTGGCAGCCTACAAGATAAACTTCAAGCTCACTGGAATGGCACAGAGGGTCCTTTATAATAAGGTTTCCTAAGTCTCCCCAGGTGTATCTGTCGCTCTATAAACCTATATTCCAGCTACACCACAGTTCCACGTTGGTGGGAATATTCAGGGTGGTTCGTGCCTCTATGCCTTCGCACATGTAGTTCCTTCACCCTGGAGTGCCAACCCCTTGCCTTTCTCTAATTGGTAATTGCTATTTATTTTTCAAGGCCCAACTCACATGCCACTGCCTCCATCATGTCTTCCCCATATCCAAGGGGGAAACTTTTTTCTTTTTTTTCCCGGAGCTATAAAAGGAATCCCTGTCCTCTTATTTGTTTCTAGATAATTTAATTTTCAGAAATGATGTTAAAATAATTTTTTAAATGTTTTCATCAGAAGCAGAGAGTAGATTTTGTCACTTGGGCAAACAAGTAAATGCTCAAAACAATCTTGGAGGTGAATTAAAGTTTCAATTTTTTTCCTGCTCTCTCTTACAAATGGAAGCTAGTAAATAAGATTGCTGAGGAGAAAAACTGTCTCATGAATCACTGATCTATAAATTTCCCCTTTGGAAACCTTCCTGAGCCCATGATTATCCGTATATGCATGGATTGGAATCACAGCACTGGGTCACATGGTGGTAAAGCTTGATTAACTACCCACATCACTTTCAGAATGTTAGCATGAGTGGATTAGTGTAGCTGTGGTAAGATTTTGTTTATGTTTTTAATGTGTCCACTAATCTCTTCCAAACTTGCTCTTTAGCTGCAAAAGATCACTAAGCCTGGGATGGAGGGCAGCCATCTGTGAAGAGGTTTCCTTTCTTTCTTTTTTTCTTTTTAACATCTTTGTTGGAGTATAATTGCTTTACAATGTTGTGTTAGTTTCTGCTGTATAACAAACTGATTCAGCTATACATATACATATATCCCCATATCTTCTCCCTCTTGCGTCTCCCTCCCTCCCACCCTATCCCACCCCTCTAGGTGGTCACAAACCACCTAGCTGATCTCCCTGTGCTACGCGGCTGCTTCCCACTAGCTATCGATTTTACATTTGATAGTGTATATATGTCCATGCCTCTCTCTCACTTCGTCCCAGCTTACCCTTCCCCGTCCCCATGTCTTTAAGTCCACTCTCTACATCTGCATCTTTATTCCTGTCCTGCCCCTAGGTTCTTCAGAACCATGTTTTTTAGATTCCATATATATGTGTTAGCATATGGTATTTGTTTTTCTCTTTCTGACTTACTTCACTCTGTATGATAGACTCTAGGTCCATCCACCTCACTACAAATAACTCAATTTCGTTTCTTTTAATGGCTGAGTAATATTCCATTGTATATATGGGCCACGTCTTCTTTATCCATTCATCTGTTGATGGACACTTAGGTTGCTTCCATGTCCTGGCTATTGTAAATAGAGCTGTAATGAACATTGTGGTACATGACTGTTTTTGAATTACGGTTTTCTCAGGGTATATGCCCAGTAGTGGGATTGCTGGGTCATATGGTAGTTCTATTTTTAGTTTTTTAAGGAACCTCCATACTGTTCTCCATAGTGGCTGTATCAATTTACATTCCCACCAGCAGTGCATGAAGGTTCCCTTTTCTCCACACCCTCTCCAGCATTTGTTGTTTGTAGATTTTTTGATGATGGCCATTCTGACTGGTGTGAGGTGATACCTCATTGTAGTTTTGATTTGCATTTCTCTAATGATTAGTGATGTTGAGCATCCTTTCATGTGTTTGTTGTCAATCTGTATATCTTCTTTGGAGAAATGTCTATTTAGGTCTTCTGCCCATTTTTGGATTGGGTTGTTTGTTTTTTTGATACTGAGCTGCATGAGCTGCTTGTATATTTTGGAGATTAATCCTTTGTCAGTTGCTTCATTTGCAAATATTTCCTCCCATTCTGAGGGTTGTCTTTTCGTCTTGTTTATGATTTCCTTTGCTGTGCAAAAGCTTTTAAGTTTCATTAGGTCCCATTTGTTTATTTTTGTTTTTATTTCCACTTCTCTAGGAGGTGGGTCAAAAAGGATCTTGCTGTGATTTATGTCATAGAATGTTCTGCCTATGTTTTCCTCTAAGAGTTTTATAGTATCTGGCCTTACATTTAGGTGTTTAATCCATTTTGAGTTTATTTTTGTGTATGGTGTCAGGGAGTGTTCTAATTTCATTCTTTTACATGTAGCTGTCCAGTTTTCCCAGCACCACTTATTGAAGAGGCTGTCTTTTCTCCTTTATTGAAGATAAGGTGACCATATGTGTGTGGGTTTATCTCTGGGCTTTGTGAAGAGGCTTTCATCTGCTTTAGGAATTGTCACGTCACTTCAAAGTCAGAGTGGACAGCGTGGTGCCTTTACACTCAGCCATGGGTAGTCACTTTGGTCCATGGTGCAGTGCCTAGGATAATTTTTGTGTGTCATATCTTACCAAGGAGTTGAGGTTGACATATTTTCCAGTGGGCCTATGGAGTGCTGGTCTGGAAGATGCTCCATGACAAGTAAATAGTTAGATAGATAGATAGATAGATAGATAGATAGAGTTCAGGGTTCAATAATCTCCCTCTTAGAGATAGACAACTCACATTCACATATCAGATGTGCCCAGGAATCTGTTGAGAAGAAATCTATATCATGTTGTTTCATCCAGATTCTTCTAAACTTAACTGACCATAGAACCTGGTTTTTCTTTTTTCTTTTATTGATTTATTTTTCCTAACACCTATTAACATTCCTGTGGGGCAACTTCCTTAGGGAGAAAACAATTGTGCTGCCTCTGAGGATAAATCTTGGATTTTAAAAAAATTCCTCCTTTATATAATATTGCTATTTCAACAGCTTCAAAAATCAGAAGAACCTCTTCCTCTGTACTTTGTATGGTATGTATGAAAATGTGTATATGTGTGTATGGCAGTGTCAACCCTGACCTCAACCCTAGTCTCATCCAAGGTCAAAAGTCTTAAGGAAGCATGAGCAAGTCTCTTGCTCCCTCCCACCCTGAGAGCTATGGTTTATACATTTCCTGTCCTCCCTTGAGAGAAAGACAGGACCTGTCGATGTGTTTTTGTCACCTCCATAGAACCTAGAATATACTGGCACATATATGATGCTCCCTAGACCTATTTTAAAATTAGAATTGCATAAAGTAGATGCTCAAGCCAGAAGATAAAAAATGCAAAATATTTATTCACTTCTAATTTTTAGAGCCAGCTAGAGAGGTGCTGCCCTACGTTGGCTATGGTGACGCACCAAGGGAGTCCCAGGAGGTGGTGGTCCCAGTGCCCAGGGTTAGTGTGGGGCACATCAGCCCCTGAGTAAATAAAGCCTGCTCTGCCCACAGATTTCGAAGCCAGGCCATGCCAAGAACCAGGCCCTATTTTATCTCACAGTGCACACAGCCAGGACCTCACCTCTCCCCACACCCTGTATGGGTGGGAGCCCTCTTTGTTCATTTGCTTTGTTCAGTTGCTTCATTTCACTCTATAATTTCTTTGCTGGCGTATGGAAGCCCCTTCATGCAGAGATTCTGTCTCAGTCTCTCTGCCTCTGTTGTCTTGCTGAGCACCAGTTTGTGATGATCCCAAGTCAGGTGGTTCATTGTGAGATCTGGACACACTTTGTCACCTGGTGGTGGGGAGTCGGGGCGGAGAACTTCTGTCCTATCCCATGGTCTCAGTTTACTAGTCTGCAGCTAAGACTCTAGTTACTGTCCCTGTGGCTACAGTTTTCAGAGCTTGTGGCAGTGGGGTACTCCTATCGTATCTTCCATATGTATTTGTGACCAGGAATGACACATACATGTAGAATAACAGTTTAATAATTATTGCTAGAAAGCTTCTAATTCCAGAAAATCCGTGCTTATTACATAGTTGTTTGTTTGTATAAGAGAGAAATTCTTTTCAAATTACAGCAACGTGGAAGGAGCTCTTTCTTATGGCATCACAAAGCCTTCTCTTTTTGTTATTTCCTTCAGGACGATGGCCTTCCAAAATATATATAACCCTGCCTTTCTGTTGCTGCTTGTATGTCTGTCCAATTGCATCTGCTGAACCTTCTGGATCCCCTCAGAGGCAACCAGAGATATATTATACCTCTGATCGGTTGTTAACCTTGAGAGCGCTGTAAACAGAGTTTGGAAGCATCTTGCTAAAAGAATGTCTGCTGAGTGATGACATCATTTCTAAAAAACACATGAAAGTAGAGATAAAGAGAATATTGACTAAGAAGTTCATTTTTCATCACTATGAAGAATAATCGAACCTGGTTAAGTACTTTCATTCTGAAAAGGAATTGGAGAAAATATGCTCACGTGAGGAATAGAAATCACAAAATGAGAGTAACATGTTACTTTATAATTATCTTAGAGCTAATAACACTTTCCTTGTTCATTGTTCATATTGAGGCAATTTAGAGAAAGTGGTGTGAAAGCTATGCAGATGCTGTGGTCCTTCAGCCATAGCAATCAGGCCTGGAAAGGACTGAACTGAACACTGGAAGATGAAAATCAGATTCTAAGCGGTGAGGACCAAAGTGCTACAGCTGCGAAGGCCACACCTGGAGGCCAGGTCTTGTGAGGACCCCGTGGTCCCCACATGGAACTATCCCCATGGCTTCCCTGGCAGAAGAGGCCAAAGTAAAAGACTTGCCCTAAGACTGAACAATGAAGCATGGTTTTGTGAATCATTGAGTTTTCTGCAGAGTGACTGATCCGAACTGGTTTGCTTTTCTGCATCCCAGATAGAAAATATACACAGGTGTGTAATCTGTTCACGTCTGGAAGAACACATGCTCAGAGGAAAATGTTGGATCCTCAGAGGTACTTCAGGGAATTTTGAGCTCCATGTTTATTCAATTATATACTCTTCCTACCCACATCTGCAGTCTCCAATTCCTGGAAATGCTTAATAAAACCTATCTATTCAGACTTATTCTGGAGTGTAATTTTTCTTCAGAGGTCCCACTGCATTTAAATAAGGAACCAACTCCCCTCATCCAGGCCAGGGAAATTTTTTCATTTGCTGTGCTGGCCTACAATTCTTTACTCATTTTCTCATATTGAAAAGTAATCAATTAACAGAAATTAACCATGTTCCAGCTAATGTAGTAAGCACAAGTGCTACAGAAGATTCAAAGATATAAAACAACAAGGACTAATACTCCAAGATCCTGAAATCTGTCTGAGAGCAGGGCTGGCTTTTTGGACATGTGATCAACGTAGTTACCCAGGACTCATACTCAGAAGACAGCCCCATATTTAAGACTTTAAAGTTGCCAACTTGAAATTCTTATTAGTTATATTTCTGAATTTGTGTTTTGTAAGTAAAGTCCAATGGGACAATGCAGCATGCCCTGGGGACTTGGAGTTGTGGCTCATGTGTGGTCCCACCTCCTGCTTCTCCCTACCTCCTTGGGTGTGCTTTCCACAACCCACTCGTCTACCTCCACTGTGGGGTCTGGGTGCAGATGCAGGAAAGATCAAGGTCAGACACGTACACCTGCATGCTGAGTCACAGTGGGGGGCTCTGTGTGCCTTTGAGGATTTGCAATTATCTTGCAAGTATCCCCATGAGCAAGGGAGTGTGATATTAAAGAGCAAATCAAAAACACCATCGTTGGTTGAGAGAAAGAGAGAAACTATGGAAGAAAGGAAAAAGCTTTTTTTCTGTTTTTTGAACAAGGGGTCCCATATTTTCATTTTGCACTGGGCTTCACAGATTAAGTAGCTGTCTCTGATAGGAGACAAGACATGCACATAACATGGATATATCAAAGTAAGGTAAGAGGAACGTTCTGGGAGGCTTTCCAACTTGTCCAAGGTCACATAGCAGTTAAAAATGGAATAATGTTTTCATGTAATCCAGGAGCTTGCACTCTTTCTTTTATGACTTGAAACTTCTCCAAATGAGCAGTAGAGACGAAACATTCAGAGGAGTGTGAGCTCTTTAAACTGGAGTCGTTATGGAGGTTTCATGCAGAAAATGGACCTTTGGTTGAGACCTGTGGGACACGCCGTATAGACACCTAGGGATGAAGCATCAGCCTAGGGGAGCAGCAGAGCCAGGTGGTGTGAACTGTAGGGGGGCGTTCAGTGAGGACCACCTTATAATGTTCTTAGTACTCTCAGATTCACCTTTATGGTTATGAAAGATCCCATTTAATCACAATTAGATAAAGAAAAGTTGAGTCAGAACTATTCCACTTATCAAGAACCGACAATTTGCTACACACTAACTAAGCTCGAACTATTGTAGGGATTTAATCTTCACCAATAGCCACAAGACACTTCTCTTCCTCCCTGGCCTCTGAGCTCAGGTATGCCAATCTCATACTTCCCTGCATGTGTGAACGCTCTTGACTCTTTCCCACACCAATATGTTCCAATATCCTTGAGCTCCTCCCAGTAAAATAATATTTTAGTTGGTGACCATGGGTGTTTCTCTAAAAAAGCAATCACTCATTTTTTTTTGACACACCTTTAAATTTGATCTCTTCATGAAGGCACATATTCAGGGAGTTATTTAAACAGGTATGCATATTTTAGAAATGCAGATACTATTTATTGTGTAGAATTTCATGTCTCACTCTAAAATAGATTGAATGTGTGTGTAGATGATGTGGGATGGATGCCTTGGGTCTTGGATGTGTACTAGGCTATTAGTCTGCTGTGACAGAACTCATATTCTGTGTGTCTATCATAGTTCTTGCCATATGAGTAGGGCTCAATCAAGGATGATTTCAACCTAAGTTCATGTACAAAAAAGATTCTCCTAATTTTGGCCACTTTCCTCAAATCTAGAAAAAGCCAAACAATTTCCTCTCTCTTCTTGGATGGGAGGCAAAAAAAAAGAAAAGAATTTAAACTAAAAAATTATTCTCCTTGGGCCTGTAATAGTCGCAGTGGAATTCAGCTTTCCTTATCTCTAGCAAGCTTCTTCCCTCTCCCTTTCAGCAAATGTTCAAAATAGTTTGCCAACCTATTCAAGTCCTCAACATCACTCCTACCCTGCCTACTGTACCAGGAATATAAACGGTATCAGGCTTCATTTTTTTATTTTTATAAATTTATTTATTTATTTATTCTTGGCTGTGCTGGGTGGGATCTTCCCCAACCAGGGCTAGAACCCATGTCCCCTGCATTGGCAGGCAGATTCTTAACCACTGTGCTACCAGGGAAGTCCTGGTATCAGGCTTCTTGAACTGACATGCCTTCATCTACTGATCACTATCTTCACCCATTCTTCATTCTTTCTCATTTTGGAGAAATGTGTGCCTAACAGTTTCCAAGAACAATATCTCCACCTCCAATGCCCACCTTCCTCCATCAGATAGCTGTCCTTTTTCTCAGCCTTTAATATCTTCCTGTTGGTTTGCTACTTCTTTTTTGGTTTGTATGGGCAAATCTCCCCAGTACTAAAAAAGCAAGCCAAAAATAAACATGAAAACCTTCCCTTAACTCTACCTTCCTCATAAACAGAGACTTTATAACTTCCCTTCCCTTTACATCTCTTAAAAGGATCATGTCATTTTTCCAAGTCCACATCCTCACCTCCCAGTCCTAGCTCAACCCATTGAAATTTGGCTTCAAGTCTGAAGGGTAACTGGTAGGGCCGGGATTCAAAGTGAACCAGGCAAGGAGCGTAACCCTGAAATCTCTGATATGCTCGTATCTCTTCAGTACTCATGATTTGACTTCTCTTTACTTTTTGACCATGATAGTCTCTTCTTTTCTTGAAATTCTCTCCTAGCTTAATTTCTGTGACACCCCTTTCACCCATTTCTCCTTCAACTGCTCCTTCTACCACCTGAACAATTGCTTGCCTCTCTTCTTCCAACTGTCCCTTCAGGGTTGCCGTTGGATTCTACGCTTGATCCTTTTCTCTCATTACCTGTCTCATTCTTGCTGGAAGACCTCCTCTATTCTGAACACTTGAGCCGCCCCGACATGTTGGAAAAACAGATCAAACCTTACCAAGCTTCAGACTTGACTTTACAACTGTATGTATTATTAGCGGTCCTCAACCGTTTTGGCACCAGGGACTGGTTTCGCGGAAGACAATTTTTCCACGGACTGGGGAGTGGGGTGGGGGAGGATGGTTTTGGGTTGATTCAAGCTCATGACATTTATTGTGCACTTTATTTCTATTATTATTACATTGTAATATATAATGAAATAATTATACAACTCACCATAATGCAGAATCAGTGGGAGCTCCGAGCTTGTATTCAGTTGCCACTCACTGATAGGGTTTTTTTGTTTTTTTTTTTGCGGTACACGGGCCTCTCACTGTTGTGGCCTCTCCCTTTGCGCAGCACAGGCTCCGGACGCGCAGGCCCAGTGGCCATGGCTCACGGGCCCAGCCGCTCCGCGGCATTTCTATAACTTCTGTTTAGTTTAGTGGCATTTCTAACAGCCAATCAGGATATCCTCAATTCTGATTTCTCACCCCCTTCCTCCTCCACTATAGGTCACCAGAGCCTATAAATTCTACCTTTTCAATATTTCATTTAAGAAATAATAAAAACCTTTTTTCCTGATCATAAAAGTAAATTATAGTAAACATGGAAATTATTAAAGAAAATATTGACACATATTTACTCTGCAGAAATAATCACTGTTACTTTTTAGGTTATTTCCTTTTAATTTCTTTTGAGACTTCTTTGATCCATGCATTATGTAGAAGTGTTATTTTGTCTTCAAGTGCATTGGGATTTTCCAGTTGTCTTTCTGCTATTGATTTCTAACTTAATTTCATTGTGGTCTGAGAACATACTTTGTACGATATCTGTTCTTTTAAACTGTTAAGGTGTGTTTTATGGCCCAGAATGTGGTCTACCTTGTTTTTTTGTTTTTTTAAAGAAGATGTTGTTGGTAGGAGTTTATTGATTTATTTATTTATTTTTGCTGTGTTGGGTCTTCGTTTCTGTGCGAGGGCTTTCTCTAGTTGTGGCAAGCGGGGGCCACTCTTCATCGCGGTGCGCGGGCCTCTCACTATCGTGGCCTCTCTTGTTGCAGAGCACAGGCTCCAGACGCGCAGGCTCAGTAGCTGTGGCTCACGGGCCTAGCTGCTCCACGACATGTGGGATCCTCCCAGACCAGGGCTCGACCCCATGTCCCCTGCATTAGCAGGCAGATTCTCAACCACTGCACCACCAGGGAAGCCCTGGTCCACCTTGTTGAATGTTCCACATGACCTTGAGAAGAATGTGTATTTTGCTGTTGCTGAAAGAAGTATTCTATGTGCCAATTAGATCAAGTCAACTGATGCTGTTGTTCAGTTCAGCACCAGTATGCTTACTGATTTTATGCCAGTTTGATCTACCAATTACTCAAAGTTTCCAGCTAGAATAATGTTTCTCTATTTCTCATTGTAGTTGTATGTTTTTAACCTCATGTATTTTGATGCTCTTGTTAGGTGCATGGGTGTTAAGTATTGTTATATATTCCCAAAGAACTGACTGCTTTATCATGATGTTATGCCCCTCTTTTTTTTTTTTTTTTTTTTTTTGTGGTACACGGGCTATGAGAAATAAATATGCTGCTGTGGCCTCTCCCGTTGCGGAGCACAGGCTCCGGACGCGCAGGCTCAGCAGCCATGGCTCACGGGCCCAGCTGCTCCGCGGCATGTGGGATCTTCCCTGACCGGGGCACGAACCCGTGTCCCCTGCATTGGCAGGCAGACTCCCAACCACTGCTCCACCAGGGAAGCCCTATGCCCCTCTTTATCCCTCATACATTTTTGTGGTTCTGAAGTCTGCTTTCTCTAAAATTAATATAGGTACTCTAACTTTTAAAAATTAGTGTTAGATAGTTAACTTTCTTTACCCCTTTACTTTAACCTACTTTTGCATATAATCAGTGTCTGTGTATTTAAAGTGAGTTTCTTGAATATAACATATAGTTGGGTCTTGTTTTTCTGATCCACTCTGACAATCTCTTTTTTACTTGGTATATTTAGATCATTCATACTTAAAGTAATTATTGATATAGTTGGATTAATATTTAACATGTTTAACTATTTTGTATTCGTTACATTTGTTTATTTTTTCTTTCCTTCTTTTTTGCCTTGTTTTTTTGACAGGTTTTTTAAAGAGAAGTTTTAAGTTAGCATCAAAATTGAGTGGAATGTACAGATATCCTACATTCCTTGCCCTCACATGCATAGCCGCCCTCATCAAATGAACACCAGAATGTACGTTTGTTAACAGCTGAGGAACCTACACTGGCACATCATTACCACCCAAAAATCAATAGTTTATCATTATATTTGAACAGTTATCTATTAAATCAATCAAGAATAAGGAAAAAAAGATTTGATTTTACCTTCATTTATTCCTTGTCTGATTGTCTTAGGCATTCAGGATGCTATAACAAAATGACACAGACTTAGTGGTTTATAAACAATACATATTTATTTCTCATAGTTCTAGTGGCTGGGAAGTCCAACAGATCCATAATCTGGCGAGAGCTCATTTCCTCTCTGATGGCCATTTTCTTACTGAGAGGCTTTTCAACTTGTCCATGGTCACATGGCAGTTAAAAAATGGAATAATGTTTTCATGTAATCCAGGAGCCTGTACTGTTTCTTTTATGCTTTGCAGCTTCTCCAAATGAGCAGTAGAGACAAAACATTCAGAGGAGTGTGAGCTCTTTAAGCTGGAGTAATTATGGAGGTTGTGTGCAGAAGATGGACCTTTTTTCACCTTATGCTCACTAAAAGAAATAAATAGTTTCTTATTAAATAATTGGTTTGCAATTTCTTAATAACTAACAAGATTGAATGTGTCTTATGAATAATAAATAGTGACCATACTATTAGATAACATTTATTGAGCACCTACTGTGTCAGCTACTCTTCTAAGTGCTTTCTATGTGTACCCTCATTTAATCTTCACAGTAACCCTGTGAGGAGCCATTTTATTACCCTTTCTTTAGAGATGAAGATATTAAGGAACAGAGAGGTTAAATAATTTGCCAAAGAATACACAGTGAGTAACTGGAAAACCTAGACAATTCAAATCCAGGCAAGATGTGTCAGGTGTGGTTACCTCATAACCATCTCCTATTATTTCGTTCCCTCTAATCATATCTTTGTCCATTAAAGACATGTTACGTGTATTCATTTTATTCCCTTTATTCCCTGTGGATTTGTAAAACATTTCATAAGTTGAGAATATTATCATTTGTCCCTCATATATGTGGAAAATATTTCCCTCAGTTTTCAATTTGTTGTAAATGTTGCTTATTTTTTACACTTAATGAATATTATTTTCCTAATCAGGTTTATTGAAATATAATTTATAAATATCTAGAATGTTTATCCTTATTTCTATGAGTTTTGACAAATGCATGCAGTCATGAAACCACCAGCACAATCAATATAGAACATTGTCATTACCCCCCAAAATGTTCCTTGTGCCCTCTATAGGTGATCTTACCCCTCATTCCCAGCCCCTGCCAAACTCTCATCTGTTTTCTGTCCTTTTAGTTTTATCTTTCCAAAATGCCATATAAATTGAATCATACAGTAGGTAGTCTTTTGATCTTCACTGCTTTCACTCCATATAATGCATTTGAGATTCATCTGAGTTGTGTGTCAGTGGTTGGTCCTTTTTATTTTTATTTTTTTGCTAAGTAGTATTTCATTATATAAATGTACCACATGTTACCTATCCAGTCACCAGCTGAAAGGTAACTGGGTTATTTCTTGTTTTTGGTGATTACAAATAAAGCCACTATAAATACTTATGTTCAGGTTCTAATGTATACATATATTTTCACTTCCCTTAGGTAAACACCCAGGAGTGAGATTTCTGGGTTATACAATGTGTATATTAATTTTATGAGAGATTGCCAAATTGTTTTCCAAAGTGGTTGTAGCATCTTGCACACCTGCCCACAATGTATGATTGTTCCATTTGTTTCACATCTTTGACAACACTTGGACTTTTAAATTTTGTTTTCTTGTTGTTGTGGTGGTGGTTTTGCCATTCTAATAGAAGTATAATGGTTTTAATTTGCATTTCCCTAATTACCAATGATGCTGAGCATTGTTTTTTTGTATGTATTTGCCATCCGTATATTTTCTTTGGTGAACCATCTTGTCATATTTTTTGCCCATTTTAAAAATTGAAATGTATGTTTTATTATTAAATTTGAAAGTTCTATATATAGTATAGATAGATTCTTTATCAGATATGTATTTTGCAATATTTTCTCTCAGTCTGCGGCTTTCCTTTTCATATTCTTTTTTTTTTTTTTTTTTTTTTTTTTTTTGCGGTACACGGGCCTCTCACTGTTGTGGCCTCTCCCGTTTGCGGAGCACAGGCTCCGGACGCGCAGGCCCAGCGGCCATGGCTCACGGGCCCAGCCGCTCCGCGGCACGCGGGATCCTCCCAGACCGGGGCACGAACCCGAGTACCCTGCATCGGCAGGTGGACTCCCAACCACTGCGCCACCAGGGAAGCCCTCCTTTTCATCTTCTTAACAGTATCTTTGGAAGGGCAGAAATTTTAAACTTTATTGAAGTCCAATATAGTAATTTTCTTTCATGACTTTTCAAGCATGATGTTAGGTGAAATTTTTTTATACTTGACCTTTATTAGGATGAATAAATTCCTTTTTAAAAATTTTATTGAGATATAATTGACATATGACATATTAGTTTCAAGTGTACAGTTTTGCTTTAAAAGAACCAATTAATTACCTTTTACATTTTATACAGCTAGGTTTATGTATCTTTTCTCTTGTGGTTTATTCTAATACTTTTAGGCTTAGAAAATCTTTTTTCTTTTGCATTGCCAAAATCGGATCAAAGTTTATTGTATTTTCTTCTACTTTTTTCTTTCTTTTACATCATGTACATTGTTTGTATGTATTTAAAAAATTACTTTGGAATTAATCTTTCTTACATAAGATCTGTATTATCTTGCCCAAATAGCTATATCCTCATCCCAGGGCCATTTAGATTTGGATTTTTTTTCCTTTCTAACATCAGTTTTGAGCCCTTTCTTGGGTATGGCAAAAAATGACATAGAAATGAATTCATAGGCTGACTGCACCATATCAAAGTAGAAGCGAGTGGGGGAGCAGGGGCAGGGATGTGTTAGGGCCTCAGTATGTGAATTTAGGGTCATTAAAGGAAAGACTTTAGGTGATTATATAATGTAGAAACAATGGAGAATATAAATGTGTTTTTGCTGATAGAGATGGCCAATGCAATTTGTATTTTGAATTATTACATCATTCTACTTGTGC
This sequence comes from Pseudorca crassidens, assembly GCF_039906515.1. Classification (NCBI taxonomy): domain Eukaryota; kingdom Metazoa; phylum Chordata; class Mammalia; order Artiodactyla; family Delphinidae; genus Pseudorca; species Pseudorca crassidens. The sequence continues at coordinate 33,085,306 of NC_090309.1, forward strand.
CTCTCTTTTATTTTTTTGTTTTTTATTTAATTAATTTTTTAAATTGGAGTATAGTTGATTTACAATATTGTGTTAGTTTCAAGTGTACAGCAAAGTGAGTCAGTTATACATATACATATATCCACTTTTTTTTAGATTCTATTCCTATATAGGTCATTACAGCGTATTGAATAGTGTTCCCTGTGCTATACAGTAGGTTCTTATTACTTATCTATTTTATATGTAGTGGTGTGTATATGTCGATCCCAATCTCCCAACTTATCCCTCCCCTCCTTCACTCCTTAGTAACCGTAAGTTTGTTTTCTACATCTGTGACTCAATTTCTGTTTTGTAAATAGGTTCATTTGTACCCTTTTTTTAGATTCCACATATAAGTGATATCATATGATATTTTTCTGTCTAACTTACTTCACTCAGTATGACAATCTCTAGGTCCATCCATGTCACTGCAAATTACTTGTGCCTCCCTTCTGATACTTAACATCTACTATATTTTTTAAATTATTATTTTTAATTGAAGTATAGTTGATTTACAATGTTGTGTTAGTTTCAGGTGTACAACAAAGTGTTTCATATGTGTATATATAATATACACACACATATATATATTCTTTTTCAGATTCTTTTCCCATATAGGTTATTACAAAATATTCAGTATAGTTCCCTGTACTATACAGTAAGTCCTTATTGGTTATCTATTTTATATATAGTATTGTGTATAACATCTACTATATTTTAATAGTTATTTATGTCTATAATAGCAAACTGAGAACAGATACTCATTTGGTCTGGTTTACTCTTCTATCCATTTCAGAATATGTTTATGGTGATTTTCACAAGGTAGGCTGTCATTAAGAGTAGAAGGAAGAAGAGAAATAAATGAAGGAAGGAGAAAAGAAGAAAGACAAAATAGGTAAAGGTAATATGAAAGGAAAATAACATGGAGAAAGGCAGGGAGTCTAAGATATGGAGGGAAAGGACAGGAAAGTATAGTTGAATGGTTTGAGTGTCTTTTGTGGCAATTGAATACATGAACATCTCTCTACTTCTATAAACACATCTTCTCTCCTTCATTTAGAGTAGTTCCCACTCATAGCACTTGGGGAAGTTAGTTTGGGAGAAGACTATAATAGTGAGTTAAACACCAAGCTAAGAGTCTTCAACTTCATCCTACAGTTGATGGAGAGTTTTAAAAATTCTTTGAACACAAGAGCAATTTAGGCAAAATGGTGCTTTTAGGTCTTGAATTAATTGGTTTTGAGGATGGAACAATGGAAAGCCTGGAAACAGGAAGACAGTTTTGGCCTTTTTTATACCCAAAGACTGACTTCCTCTTTTTGGCACAGAGCTAAGTTTCATTTCCCTCACATCTGGATAGGGCCTGTGACTGGTTCTCACCAATGGATAATGCATAGATGTGGTCATTTTCATTCTGAAGAAGCTAAGAGCAGATGTTTTTTCTTCATGCTTTTAGTCTAAACTCTCAACTGCCAGCTTGTTGATGCTAGGATAACCACGAAACTACATATTGAAAATGGGGAAGCCACGTAAAGAAGAAGATGGAAGCCACAAAAGTCATCCCTTGGAGGAGAGCCATCCACCATGAAGTCATCTGTGTTGGACTTTATGTGAATGTGAAATAAAAGTTTATGTTGTCAAATCACTGAGATTTAGGTGTTGCTTATTACAGCAGCTAGTGTAACCATTCTGACTAATTAAAGTCATTTTGACAGGGACAGTGTGTGGTGGTGAGGATGAGAAATGGAGTTTGAGCTCATGGATTGGAAAGAAAAACACAAATGGGCGAAGCATTACAGAGGAAAAATGGCAGAAGAAGGAAGGATGAATTCAAGGTAAGCCTAAACTCCTGGAGGAAATTGTTAGCAGAAATAACAATGTCCAGAAAAAAAGACTGTGTTGGGGGAAAGAATATAACAACTTTTATTTTAGATGGATTGAGTCTCATATATTATAGTATATCTAAATGTAAATGCCTGACGAATTAAAAAACGAGTTGCAGAAGTAAATTGTGTGCACATGTGTGCACGTGTGTGTGTGTGAGAGAGAGTGAGAGAGAAGAAAGAGAGAGAAAGAAAGATTGAAAAAATAGGGGATGTAGGTCTCATAATAAAAAGGTAATAGATAAAATGGGTTCAAACTTACGTAAAGAAAGGCAACTAACAAAATCCGTATTTGGGAGTGGACTTACTATTTAGTATGAACAATAGAATAGCAAGAAAAAGTCTTATCTTTGCCACTAATTGTATCTAAAATGACCTTGGCCAAGTTTCTTAACCTGTTTGAGTCTTAGTTTCCTCAAGAGGGGTTGGGGAAGGACTTGAAACAGTTCTTCCAATTAGAATCACCCATGGGCGTTTAAAAGTCCACATGGCTGTGCCCCTTTCTCAGACACATTGAATCAGAGTGTCCAAGGTGTGGGTAAGGCCAGCATGAGGCTCTTCCATGTTAGCTATTTCACACCCTCAGTGAGGAGCTGGGCAGCTTACTCTTGAATTTCATTTATAACAACTTTTACAAGCACAGTGTTTTATTCATCTAGTTTAAAAGTTTCACCCTTGAGTTGTGGGTAGGCCTATTTTCAAGTCTATCTTTTGGTCAAGAAGCTTTCTGGAACCAGAAGTCTCCTTGCTAATGCCTCCATCTCAGCAAGGCAATAAGTTACACTTAGCAACAAATAAGAGAGGACAGATGGTACTTGTAATAGTTACCAGTGTGAACTCTGATGTCTGATTGCGGTCAAATCCTGACTCCTGCCCTTAAAAGTTGTGTACCATTGAAAAGTTACTTAATTTCTCTGGACCTTAGTTTTCCTACCTGTAAAATGAAACATGGTTAGAAAGTAACACATAAGATTGTTATGAGGATCAAATGAATTAATATATGCAAAGTGCTAGAACACATTAAGTGCTCCATAAAGGCTAACTATTGTCATTATTAGGTCTATAGACTCAGAACTCCTGGGGACAGGAGACAAAGTAGAGGGTAGAGTATAACATCTCTGACTGTCCTAATATCTATAGGTGTGATTCTGGGGGACTTTGGAGCCAGTTATGGGAGAAAATTTGCAGATGTACTACAAAACTGTAATCCTTCTTGCTGTTGCTATCTTAGAAAGATTTAATAAGACACCACGTTTTACAATCACCCCAGCTGAATAGCCAGGGTAGGGGAATTCCAGTGAAGTAGGGTAACCCCAAAATTGCCCAAATGTCTGCTTTTTAAAAGCCCTATTTTTTAAAATTGATTAATTAATTAATTTATTTTTGGCTGCGTTGGATCTTCATTGCTGTGCCCGGGCTTTCTCTAGTTGTGGCGAGCAGGGGCTACTCTTCGTTGTGGTGCGCAGGCTTCTCATTGAGATGGCTTCTCTTGTTGTGGAGCACGGGGTCTAGGTGCGCGGGCTTCAGTATTTGTGGCTTGTGGTCTCTAGAGTGCGGGCTCAGTAGTTGTGGCACACGGGCTTAGTTGCTCTGCGCCATGTGGGATCTTCCTGGACCAGGGCTTGAACCCGTGTCCCCTGCACTGGCAGGTGGATTCTTTTCTTTTCTTTTTTTTTTTTTTGCGGTATGCGGGCCTCTCACTGTTGTGGCCTCTCCCGCTGTGGAGCACAGGCCCCGGACGCGCAGGCTCAGCAGCCATGGCTCACTGGCCCAGCCACTCCGCAGCATGTGGGATCTTCCCGGACCACGGCACGAACCCGTGTCCCCTGCATCGGCAGGCGGACTCTCAACCACTGCGCCACCAGGGAAGCCCAGGCAGGCGGATTCTTAACCACTGTGCCACCAGGGAAGCCCCCATTGACTACTTTTATATTAAAAACCCTGAACCACACATATATACACATATATATTAAACACAGAGACATAAATACATATTCAATATTTTTACAGCATTGGTGTTATAGGTAAACATGTGTTACGTGCTACTCTTTCTATGTTCTGTTACAGGTTCTTTGTACTACTGTTTAACATACCATATTTTAAGCATTTCCTGTGTCATACAATGAGCTTTAAAGCATCACACACATAATGGAACATAGTAATATGTTTATGTGCCATAATGTAAATATAAGCATATCACTGGAAACTTAATTGTTTCCAGTTAATTGATATACATCTTTTAAAAATAAATACCACATATTGGGGCCTCCCTGGTGGCTCAGTGGTTGAGAGTCCGCCTGCCGATGCAGGGGACACGGGTTCGTGTCTCGGTCCGGGAGGATCCCACATGCCGTGGAGCGGCTGGGCCCGTGAGCCATGGCCGCTGAGCCTGTGCATCCGGAGCCTGTGCTCCGCAACAGGAGAGGCCATAACAGTGAGAGGCCCGCGTACCGCAAAAAAAAAAATTAATAAATAAATAAATACCATATACACTAAGTCACTTGCTGCACCTCTGATTAATTTTTCTGATTGATTCTAATGGTAGAATTATTTCCTCAGGTAATGGTCATGTTTAGAGCTTATAAATATTGCAAATTGCTTTCTTTTATCAATTTTACATTCCCCCAAGCAATACATATTTCCCTTTTGATTCATGCTTATCCACATAGAGTAAAGTTTTCTGCCATGAAAATTGGATTCATATGAATATTTTCCAACTTGCCTTTTGTTTTTTTAATTTAATTTTTATTTTATATTAGACTATACTTGATTTACAATGTGGTGTTAGTTTCAGGTATACAGCAAAGTGATTCAGTTATACATATACATATATCCATTCTTTCTCGGATTCCTTTCCCATATAGATTATGACAGAATATTGAGCAGTGTTCCCTGAGCTATACAGTAGATCCTTGCTGTTTATCTATTTTATACACAGTAGTTGTGTATATGTTAATCCCAAATGCCTAATTTATCCCTCCCTGCCATATTTCTCCTTTGGTCACCATAAGTTTGTAAAAGCCCAATTTGTACGCGGGCCTCTCAGTGTTGTGGCCTCTCCCGTTGCGGAGCACAGGCTCCGGATGCGCAGGCTCAGCGGCCATGGCTCAAGGGCCCAGCCGCTCCGCGGCATGTGGGATCTTCCCGGACCTGGGCACGAACCCGTGTCCCCTGCATCGGCAGGCGGACTCTCAACCACTGTGCCACCAGGGAAGCCCAAAGCCCTATTTTTAAAAAGCTGCTGGACGTCATTCCAGCTGTAGAACAAGAGCATCATTTATGCTATTGCTTTGCTTACTGTAATAATTTTCAATATTGAACAATTCTGCCATTTACAGGTACTATTTGTTTTTGTATTTCCCCACCTCTAAGTTCATGATTCCACCCTAATGCTAGCTAGCCATTTCTGACGTGGCGTTATAAAAATTACTCGAATTAAACTGTATTCTCTCTATTTTTTAATCTGAGGATTTCTCAGTGCATCTCAAGGTAACGAGAATTATATGTCATAGTTTTGATGGAGTTTTGGGCAAGGTTTAATGATAAATTCGGTTAATGATGTTAATTGGGCAGAGAGATGTCTGAGCCTCGCTCCTCATGGATCTCTGGAAATTGGCACCAACTGTAAATGGGAGGAGAAATAAAGTCATAAAGCCTCAAATCAGGGCCCCAGACACTGTCCTTGCCTCTAGTCCCATATCCATCCCTTGGGTGGAAGAATTCAACAAACAAGGCAGGGATGAAAAGGCATTGAGTGAGGGCTCAACTTAGGTCTTAAGGGTGGACTTTACCTTCAGGGGAGATTTAGGAATATTAGATATAAATGACGACAAGATGTTTGTGTAGAACAAGCATCTTGTAATATTTTTAAAGGGTGGACATTGAAATCTCAAATGTACCATAGAGCAGATAAGAGGGAATATTTACAGAGTAACCAAGTGGCAAATTTTTACTAGTGAATAATGAACTTTGCTGATATCAGGTTATGTGGTTGGGTCTCAATCCCGATAAAGGAGTTTGCTGGGGTGTGTTAATGATGTGGACATGGCTCTTTCCAAAGTGATCATTCTGGAAAGAGATTTCCACACCTTAAAGCCAGTATAAAGGGTAGAAGTTGCATGGGCAGCCTCATTTGCTCCAGCAGCTTCTGCCTTTCAGGCAAAATGAAAATCCTTGTGAGTATTTGTTTATGTTTCTTTATACCCTTATGGTGGCTGCTTGCAGAGAATGCTCATATCTAATATGCCTTGGCTTTCAGGGGTCTCGGACAAACACTGCATGCTTCTAAACTTCTGTGATTGAATTAATGCTGTCTTTGGCAGGAATAATGTTGAATATTAATTTGTCCATATTTATTTGTCCATTGTCTGTTTCTTGAGATGTTTACTAAAAAATTACAAAGAAAAAAACTGGAAATATCTAGGGAACTTTAATTTGTAATATTTTGGTAATAATTCCTTATTATGAACCTTGGAGGGAATGTAGGCATTTTAGGACAACTGTATTTACTATCTAAAGGAGAAGTAGTGGGCTTTGCTGGTGGCGCAGTGGTTGGGAGTCTGCCTGCCGATGCAGGGGACACGGGTTCGTGCCCCGGTCCGGGAAGATCCCACATGCCGCGGAGCGGCTGGGCCCGTGAGCCATGGCCGCTGAGCCTGCGCGTCCGGAGCCTATGCTCCGCAATGGGAGAGGCCACAACAGTGAGAGGCCCGTGTAACACACACACACACACACACAAAAAAAAAAAAGAAGTGGTGATTTTAAAATAATAATATCCATAATAATAATAATAATGGCAGCCGTCATTTCCCAAGTGTGTACTAGGCCCTATGCTAAACATTTGCATGAATCATTTCATCCATTCACTTAAGCAATTCTATGAGCTGTGTAGTATTGCCCCATTCTATAGGTGAGGAGACTGAGGCACAGAGGAATGTGATTTCCCCAGGCCAGTAAATGTGGGATTTAGTCTTGAAATTTCCCCATCTTAGGCTCCACTTACCAAGCAATCATGGCAAAGTAATCCTGCCATGACCACTGCAGCTGATCCCAGCCCTGATCCCATTCTCCCATAGCTCCACATTGCGGTACTCCATGGATGGTTAGTTGACTATGTTCTGATCCAGAATGGAACTCCTTCCCCCAGTCTCTATCCCTTATTCTCATTGAGCTATTGAAGGAGAAAGCAAAATAATACCTCCCCGTAAGGTGTTAAAGACTGTCAGCTTAAAGAGTCGCCTCTCCCAAGGTATCTTGATTTTTTTAGAGGATACCTAACCCTAAAACACAAACCTGGAACAGTGGTATATTAATCATGGTGTTGGGTGAGGGGTTACTTGGGGGCAGGGGACACTTCCTGAGCTCTCTCTAATCATACTGCTAAGGTGGCTAGCCCTTCACCCACCTATTCAGACCTCTGTATTAGATCCATTAAACAGAATACATAGGAGTGTCAGAGGTTGTCCAGGAGTCCAGGTTGTCTCTATGCAAGTAGGCAGGTTGGACAGCTGCATATAGGTCCATGTTAGACATTCTACCCACAGTCACCAGCAGAAAAATGTTATTGGTGAGATGCAAAAGGAAGGAGGAAAATCCCACTGACAGGTCCTAAAAATATCTGCCTTCTCCTTCATCAGCAATTTCGATGACCGTGCAGTACACTGTGATGTTCAGAAGAGAGAACACAAAACTGGGATCAGCAGGTTGGATGAGTCTCTCATATAACTGCAACAAAATGTCAGCAGTGCCTCCATGTCAGTCTCACGGTCTGCTGGCCTAACACTTGTCTGATGGTATCACTAAGGAGACTGTGGAGGTTTTCCTTGATGTCAGCCTCAGAAGTTAGTCATGCCTCCAAGCATCGGATTTTCATAGTTTGCCTTTAGGAATCGATTGTATCGCTATCACCCATGAATCCACTTAAATCTGTCTTACTCTCTCGATCTCAAGGAACTAAGTAATTTTTTTAACCAAAAAAACAAAACTTGACTCCTGTATACTAAAGCCAGTGTGAATACCACTAGGGTCCTCCCCTTAGTAAAATGAGTCCTTCCTCACTGCTCACCTCCCCCAAGGTTTTTTTTTTTTTTTTTTTCTGGCATAAGAACTATGATTTCTAGAAGGTTGTGTTGTTAGGAAGGGTTGGGAATTTGGTAACAAAGGTAGAACCTGTGTCTGAAAAATAGCATGAACCCAACAAATGCCTGTCAAATGAATGAATGTGTATTTCACATTTTGGAAGTGGAGTGTTGACCATCCATGGCCTCCCACCAGTGTCTTAAGCATATGTTTTCTGTGATATTTGTGCTTGTCTTGTCCAATGTCACCTCATGTTCCCACCCTAAGTGACAGCCCTATTGTGAATAGATGTGACTGGTTGGTTTTTCAGGTGCTATTTCTGGTGGCACTGGCCATCTTTGGGACACAATCTCATGGATATGAGGTGAGTTGGTTCACTATAGACTTTATATCTTAGAGGTATTGGGAGAGGAAAAAGAAGATATGAGATAATGTGAAGGACAGTAGAGAGTCCACATGTCCTATGGGGGATGAAATTCCAGAAATAACCAATAACAGAAACAATGAGGTTGATTATTTCTTTCCAATCACAATACCTTAAAAAACATACCCCATTGCTTTAAATGTGGTTAATTTCATTTCTCATGTAATGCCATTGCTTTGCCCATATATAATGCAGTGAACTATGAGGAAGACCTTTGCATTCTAATTTTAGCATCGGCTTTTGGTCTGGGATGCCAGTGGAGATGTTTCAAGTTTCAATCTCTTGTTTGAAGCAATAGAAGGCTTTACTTTGCAGGGACGGTTGCCTTTCCAATGCACATAGTTTATGAAAAAACCATTATGTCTTTTGTCAATCTAGGTTTATAACATCATCAGCCCAACTGACAATGGTGGCCCTATTCAGGAGACAATGACAATTGACAATGAAAAAAATACCGCCGTGATTAACATCCATGCAGGATCATGCTCCTCTACCACGATTTTTGACTATAAACATGTAAGCAGCAATATTTTATATTCTTCAAGAATGCACTTCTAAAGCGTGGAGGGGCAGCCATTTATTGTGCATTTGAATTCCAGGATCTATCCTTGCAATTCTTTCACAATATCCTTCCTTCTGCTTTTCCCCTTAAATAATCAAGCAATTGATTAAAAACCAATCAAACAAAACCATTTCTAATTAAAAAATGTGATGAGACAGGAAGCATACAAATTCGCTTGACCTTTTCAGGTGGAAAGCACAATCATGTTGGCTAACTACAGGCTCAGAAAGCGCCTGGAAGAGTGACTAAAACCCAAGGCCAGGCCTGGCACACAGGCTCTCAAAAATATTCGTCAAATGACTGAATGAATGAAGTAGGGCTTCTTATACAAAAAAATTATACAGACAGAGAACAATAATGCAGCAAACAGTCACAAAGTAGCAGAAATCCAGAACAACTCTACACAGCTGACTATGTATATGCAGTAAATCATACTGCTTCTGGGAGAATGAAAATATCTAAACTAAAAACATTAAACTATTTCCAAGTTTCAGTTACTGGTATTAACAATAAATCTCAGGAAACTTATTCTGTCCTTGATTCATTTATTCTTTTGTTTGTTTTCCATTTGTTCCACCTGGGTGATGAGCCCGCTTTCACCTATGGAGAGAGCTATGCACTGTGGATATAAGTAGTCTGGAGTCCGTTGCACTGGACATTTGAACGTGACTTTCTTCTCCTTTTCTTATAGAAACCTCCTCACTCCCTCTGCCCCACTGGTAGCGGGAGTTCCACGACACATTTGAAGGCATAGAGTCTTTGAAAGATATGCTTTACAAGGAAGTTGTGCTGAAATTCTTTTTAAGCAGATGTCAGGGAAATCACAAAAGTATCTTTAAAAAAAATAGCGTGAGGATAGGTGAGAATTTGGTTAAAACCTCTTCCACTATCATCAGGTTCAGCCTCAGTCAATTTTTGGATTTTAAGGACTAGAAATTTGTGAGAACTGAAAAATAGGAACTAGAAAGATTTATGATATTTGCACTCTTATAGGCTGTGTAATTATTTGGAACTATGTACAGAAAATTCCACTCTGTATGAAGATTCCAGAAGGTTCCTTTTGGCTCCAAGGACCTCACCCTCCATTGTTCTTCCAATCCCAACTTCCTCCAACCCATCCTAATCCAGTCTTAGGTGGAGAAAAGATAGAAGATGGATGGTAAAGGAGGGGAGGGGAGAGTCAATGAAAATGTATGTGTGGTGGGTGTGCAGGGTGTGGGTATGTTGAGGAGAGCTTCTAAAGCATCACTGTCCAGTAGAACTTTCTGCGAAGCTACTAGCCACTTGCGGCTACTCAGCACTTGAAATGTGTGATGGAGGAAATACATTTTAAATTTTATTTAATTTGAATTTAAATTTATATGGCCACATGTGGCTGGTAGCTAACATATTGGAAAGCACAGTTCTAAAGAATACCGTATTTACTCCAAATGGAGGAAAAGGCAGAACAAAATCAATAGAAAGAGACAGAGAGCGCCTTCTTCTCAAGCTTTCAAACCCCAAACTGTAGACCCAAAATGAAAAGTGGGGCACACATCGTGGGTTTACACAAATTCAGAGATAGAAATGACAAGTGAAAAAGTAAAACGACTATGTAAAAGAAGTCGAATGGATAGAACTGACTGCAGCTTGAAAATATCACTACGCATGCTCAAGGCTTTCTGCAAGGCCCATCCTCACCAAGCTCAGAATCCAGGGAACCGGGAGGGGCAGTAACTGTGCTCTTGCTGCTTCAGGGCTACATCGCCTCCAGGGTGCTCTCCCGAAGAGCCTGCTACATCTTGAAGATGAACCATAAGGCCATCCCTGCTCTGGACCAACTCCAACGGTACATCTTTGAGGGGCAGGTAAGTCTGGGGTAACCCTTAGTATTCCTTGTTCTTGAGCCAGGGAATACTGGTGCCCATAGAGAAATGAAGAGGGTAAGGGGAGAAGATCATAATATCATACCTTATTGTGGCTATGGTACCCTCCACTTTAAAGCATCTTCACATTTATTGATTTTAGAGCAGGAATAAATCTCTTAGCTTGAGCTCCACCCTACAGCCCCCAATACAAAAACTTACAATAAATTCCAGTGTCTTTGTAGAAAGGACTAAACATTCTCTTCTCAGAGCAAGGCTTTAAGAAATAGTGATGGGCAGAAAAAATGAGTGATGATATCCAATGACACAATGGTGCAAAGAAATACAGCATAGTGAGAATAAACAAACACTGTGTGAGGCTAGGAATCTGAGATTTATTTCTCCTTTTGTGTCTTTTCATCGGGCACAGGATTCACCCTCTCTGGGTTTCATTGTCACCAGCTGCAAAATAACATTGGTAATAATGAGGTTTCTCTACAGACCAAGTGGTCAAAAAGAGATGATATCTTGAGATTCCTGACCACCTCCTGTTTAATAATTCAAAAGAGAAAAAGTCACAATTTAGAATAAGTTACACCGGATTATGTCAATTTATTTCATCCTATTCCACTCCTACTGATCTAGGCTTTGAACAACATGTTCTCCGACAAATACATCTGGGTCAAGTATAACCCACTGCAGTCTCTGATCACAGATGTGGATTGGTTCCTGTTTGGATCACCCATCAGGCAGCTCTGCGAACATATCCCCTTGTACAAAGGGGAAGTGGCTGAAAAGACACGTGAGTACCAATAAATCATTCCTTCACCAGATATTTTCTGACAGCTCCAATATGTCAGCCACTCTTCCAGGTGCTGTGTGAAATACAAATAAACATGAAACATGACTCAGTTTGGTTTACTTTGGGAATTAAATATCTACCATGTGTGGAAATAGTGCTAAATGTTAGGGAGAGACAGAAATGAAACAACTCTGCCTCCAAGGAACACATAGTCTGATGGAGAAGTTAGTGACTTAAGACAGAAGATGGAATAAAAAAGATTCATGAGGACAAATGAAAAGCTATTGGATTCTCTAAAGTACAGCATGGTAACTCTGGTTAATAATATGATATTGCATACTTGAAAGTTGCTGAGAGTAAATATTAAGCATTCTTACCACACACACACACACACACACACAAGTTACATATGTTAACTACACAAGGTGTTGGATGTGCTATCTTGAGCTTTTACAATGTACATGTATATCAAATTATCATGTTGTACACTTCACATATATACAGATATACTTGTCAATTATTTCTCAAAAACGTTTAAAAATAGTCTCAGGATCTAAGATAAAATTGGTCCAAGAAAGAGCAGGCAAAGTGGACTGACAGGGAATAAAAACTGATTCATGCAGGTAACATACGTCACTGCAGTCATTACTGGTATTTTTACACAAAATTGCTAAGTATGGCAGAGTGACAGAGTGAAAGAAAAGCTGGATCACAGATGACAAAGGTAACAAGAGAAATTCCCCAGAGTAGTGGAAGGTAAAGAAGAAAAGAATTAGCATTTATTACCTATTGCCCAGAAAAAATTAAGATATTTTTACTTTTCATAAGGTCATTAGTACTTATAAGTAAAGGCATGCAGGCATGCCATTAATGCAGAATGTCATAGCATTAATCGAGTTGAGCCAGAGAGCACTTCTGGGAATTGTCAGTATATTTAAGCTAATATATTATTATTCTTTGCAATACAAGTATAGCTAAAATCTTGGGGAACATGAAATTACATGTACACCCCCTAGTCAAGACATTTACAAAAGGGCATTGGTTTGCTGAATTCTAGTAATTTCTTAATTCTCTTTCTTTAAAATTTTCTCCCCTTTTCAGATGATACTTGGGCTGAAGGCTGTGCAAAGGCTGGGCTCCTGGGCATCTTGGGAATTTCCATCTGTGCAGACCTTCACATTTAAGGCATCAGCCCACTGGTTTCATCTTTTCAGAGAAATACACGTTTCCACTCAACGGCCAAATTAAATTCTTTGTCAACGTCCCAACAAATTTTGAGATTCAGTAGTAAAACATAAGTACGATATTTATAGATATCTGGGTGTTTTCTTTTCTTGTAAGCAGCAAAGGGAAGCCAAACAATGTTTATGTCAATATATAGAAGGAAAGAAATTGCCAGGATTTCAAGTAAAGTGCATAGTGTGAAAATTCCCAGGTAATATATGTGAGTCACATACAGTCTGGTCAGCTATGTACACGTCTTCAGTTTTGCATTTGACACTTAGACCAGCTGCCCATCTGTCCAACCAACACACTGGGCAGCCTAGGTAGAGCAGGGGCTCAGGTGGCATTGACCTTCACCTAGTGAAGGGGATGGATTATTTATACCCTTATCAGACAACTTGACTGCTCAGGTGAAGAAAACTGTGCCCTCTGACAGAGCACCCAGCTTTGAGAGCCATTCACATACCTTTTAGCTCATCAAAGCAGTAGACTCAAACTTAATAAACACTATCATGATATATTTCATCCCAGAGTGAGGAGAGAGAGATAGAGAGGAACACACGTCACCCAGAGAAAGATGCCCATTACTGAAAATCTTTACAGGAGTGAGGCCCTAACTGGGAATGTCAAGTCAATATATAGAAGGAAAACAATTTTTAATATTTCAAATAAATTGCATAATGTGGGCAAATTCCCAGATCGTATGGTTGGTTATCGTATGGAGTAGTCAGTGAGTGCAAGTTCAGAGCAAAGAGGAACTACTTTAACAAGAATTTCTGTCTTCATCAACTGCTCCTATTCCTAACACTATACATCTACTCCTTAATAACCGTTAGTACTGGGCTAGGTATGCTGGCAAAACTACAATAGTAAAGAAAGTTAAAATAACTGAGCTAAATTCTGGTGGGGGTGGCTGCAATTTATTGTCTCATCTCACCATAGAAGGATAGGGATATTCTGGTCTTGGTTGGGTAGTTAGAACTAGAGGCTTGAAGGTGGCCAGACTATATTTTTCCACTTTAAACTCTCGTTCTCTCTACATGTCTGCCTCAGGATCTGACACTGGCTTTCTCCATGGTGGTAAAACCAACATCACTCTGAGCCCCAAGGTCCCCATCTTCCTTGTGTCATCATCAGAAAGGAAATGGACTCTTAGTTCTAATTTCAGATTAGCTTTAATTAAAAAATCTCTGGAAAGGAGCCTCACTGAATCATGTGGGTACACGTTCTTACTCCTCTGGCTGGGGCTGGTGGGAGTGGGGTAGGGGAAGGGTTGTGATTGGCAACTTTCTTTGGAATTTACTGCTTAGAACTGTGTTATCCTTATTAGTTTTTATAATATTATTACCATTTTAAAAGCAGAAAATTTAAAAAGTGAAACTCAAAACAGAACTTTGAGTTCTGCTTTTTCCTACCTCTGCTTTCCTTAAATCAGTTGACCCTGCTCAGTTTTGGTGTCATGCTGAATACCTATTACAAGAAGCAGGTGGAATAGGCCAGGCACATGCCTAAGAGGAGTGAGTCCAAATGTAAGCTAAAAGGAAGCTGGGGCTCCATTAAACCTTCTCCAGAAAGGAGCCCTTTCTTAAGGGTTGGGGAGGGAAAATATTAATTCTGTTTTGTTTTTGTTTGCCTCAAGGTATTTCTAGTTTCTCTTTTGACTTCTCTTTGACCCAATGGTTAAGAGTGTGTGGTTTAATTTCCATGTACTTGTGAGTTTTTGTGTTTTCCTTTTGTTATTGCCTTCTAGTTTTATTGCACTGTGGTTGGAAAAGATTGGGAAAGATAGCTGGAAAGATTCCAATCTTCTTAAATTTGTTAAGACTTGTTTTGTGGACTAACATATGATCTATCCTGGAGAATAGAATAGCATAGAATCCTGTTCCCTGTGCGCTTGAGGAGAATGTGTATTCTGCAGCTCGTGGATGGAATGTTCTGTATATGTCTGTTAGGTTCATTTGCTCTATAGTGTAGTTCAAGCCTGCTGTTTCCTTATTGATATTCTGTCTGAATGATCTACCCATTATTAAAAGTGGGGTATTGCAGTCCCCTAGTATTATTATATTGCTGTCTACTTCTCCCTTTAGATCAATCCATATTTGCTTTTTATGTTTAGTGCATTGGGTGCACATATATCTATAATTGTTATATCTTCTTGGTAAATTGAGCTTTTTGTCATTATATCACAACATTTTGTCTCTTGTAACAGTTTTTGCCTTAAAGTCTATTTCGTCTGATATAAGTATAGCTACTCCTGCTCTCTTTTGGTTCTCATTTACATTGAATATCTTTTTTCCATACCTTCACTTTCAGCCTATGTGTGTCCTTAAATCTAAAGTGAGTCTCTTTTAGACAGCATAGTTGGATCTTGTTCTTTATTTATTTAACCACTCTATATTTTTTGATTTGGATATCAAATTTTCGAACCACAACAAAGCATCAAGGATGCTAGAGGAGCTTATCTCTCTAATAAAGCTGGCCCAAGAGAGCAGGCATGATCCAGAATATGAGTGTGCCAAAGGTGTTTTTGCAGAAATCTTGGTGAGGCTTGTAGATGGGGTTCTTATTTCCTATGACGTTTTGTTCCTCACAGTAAATGACACACAAATGGGATATTACTCAGCCCTAAAGAAAGAATGAATCTTGCTATTTGCAACAACATGGGTGGACCTAGAGAGTATTATCTTAAGTGAAATAGTTCATACAGAGAAAGGCAAATATATATAATTTCACTTATGTGCGGAATCAAAAAACAGAACAAATGAACAAACATAACAAAACAGAACAGACTCATAGATACAGAGAACAAAAAGGTAGTTGCCAGAGGGGAGAGGGGTAAGGGGGATGAGTGAAATAATTGAGGAAGATTCAGAGGTACAAACCTCAGTTACAAAATAAGAGCATAGTATGGGGAATATAGTCAATTATAATGTAATATCTTTGTATGGTGACAGATGGTAGCTAGACTTATCATGGTGATCATTTTGTAATGTATAGAAATATCAAACCACTATTTTGTGCACCTGGAACTAACAGTGTTGTAGGTCAATTATATTTCAATTAAAAAATATGTAGACACTTGGAGGAAATACATCAAAATGCAAATGGTAGCCTTGTAGAATGAATTTGGGAATGTTCCGTCCTCTTCAAATTTTTGTAATAGTTTGAGAAGGCTAGGTATTAGTTCTTCTTTTTATGTTTTGTAGAATTCCCCTGTGAAGCTGTCCACCCCTGGGCTTTTGTTTCCTGGGAGTTTTTTAAATTACAAATTCAATTTCACCACTGGTGATTTGTCTGTTCAGATTGGCTATTTCTTCCTGATTCAGTCTTGGAAGGTGGTATGTTTCTAGAAATTTGTCCATTTCTTCTAGGTTGTCCAATTTTTTGGTATATAATTGTTCATAGTATTCTCTTATGATTTTTTGATATTGCTTGTTGTTTCTCCTTTTTCATTTTTTATTTTGTTTATCTGGGTCCTCTCTCTTTTTTCGTTGATGAGCCTGGCTAAAGGTTTATCATTTTTTTAAATCTTATTTAAAAAACTGGCTCTCGTTTTCATTGATGTTTTCTATTGTTTTTTTGGTCTCTATTTTATTTCCTCTCTGATCGCTATTATTTCCTTCCTTCTGCTGACTTTGGGCTTTGTTTGTTCTTCTTCTTCTAATTCCTTTAGATAGTAGGTTAGGTTGTTTATTCGTTGAGCATCTTTATGATCATTACCTTGTACTCTTTATCAGGTAGAATTGCTTATCTCCACTTTGCTTAGTTCTTCGGCTGGGGTTTTATCTCATTTCTTCATTTGGAAAGTATTCCTTTGTCACCTCATCTTGCCTGATTCTCTATTTTTACTTCTATGTATTAGGTCGGTTGGTTATGTTTCCCTGTATTGGTGAAGTGATATGTAGGAGACATCTTATGGGGTTCGCAGCACACACCCTTCTGGTGACCAGAGCTATATGCTCTAGAGGTGTCCTCTATATGGGCTGTGTGGGCCCCTCTCTTGTGGTGGGGTTGACTACCATGGGCACACTGGTAGGTGGGTCCTGCCCGCATGCTGGTTGGATGCCAGGCCCTGCCTAGTGCAGAGGTTGACAGCTATTGGTGGGTGAAATTGGGCCCTAACATGACTGGAAGTGGCTGCCTGGAGGCTCCAGGGCTATTGCTGGCCTGCTAGTGGGGGTGCCTTTGGCTTGTGCTAGACCTCTGGTTGATGGGGCTCTGTCCCCACATGGCTGGTGGACTGTGGAGTCTTGGACTGCTAGTGAGTGAGGCCTGATCCCAGCATTAACAGGCTAGAAGGAGGACTTGAAACTGGTGTTTGCCAGCTCCAGTGCCCCTGTGGGAGCACAAGCTCCCAGAAATGGCTATTGGCAGCACCTATGTCCACAGGGTGAGTCCCAGTTGCCTCCTGCTTCTCCAAGAATTCCTCCAAGGTCAAAAAGTGCATCTGACCTAGGCTTCTTTCAAATTACTGGGTTTTGAAGTGTGTGATATTTTGTGTGGACCCTTTAAGAAAGGAGTCTCTGTTCCCTACAGCCTTCAGGCTTGCCCAAATGCAAGCCCCATTGGCCTTCAAAGCTGGGTATTCTGGGGTCTCATCTTCCCAGGGCAGGACCTCTGGGCTGGGGAGCCCGATGTAGGGTTTGGACCACTTGCTCTGCAATTGTGATTATCCTCCTGTTTGTGGGTCACCTACCTGGGGTATGGGTCTTGACTCTACCTCATCTGTCCTTCCTACACATCTTGTTGTAGTTCCTTCTTTACATCTTTAGTAGAAGATCTTTTCTATTAGTGTTCAGGTCATTCTCATCAATAGTTGCTCTGTAAATACATTTAATTTGAGGGATGCCTGTGGGAGGAGGTGAGCACAGGGTCTTCCTACTCCACCGTCTTGGCCACTCCTATTCATCTATTGTTGATCAGAATTTCCTAATTTCTATAGCAAAAAAATCCACTGACTACTTAATTTCCATTCCCTATCCACCTGTTTCCTTCCAGCAGAACCTCAGTTTGTTTAAGTATCTGTTAAAAAAAACCTTATTTTTAGGGATATATTCCTTACTTTAGTTCCAAGTCTTCAGTAATGCTTGGTCTAAATCAGTGGTTTTTCAGTTGGAGTATGGTCTTTTCTTTTCTCCTCTGGAGACATTTCACAGTGTTTGGAGACATTGTCACAGCTGGAAGGGGGTGCTACTGGGATGTAGTGGGTAGAGAGAGGTCAAGGATGCTGCTAAACATTCTACAATGCACAGGACATCACCACAGCAAAGAATTTTCTGACCCCAAACGCCAATAGCGTTTAGGTTAAGAAAGCCTGGGCTAAATCTTATTTCCCTTAAGAAAAGAAGGTAATGTCAGTTTCCTTAGCTTATGATTGGTCTATGGGTGTCATGAATCCTCACTTCTGGTCAGTGAGATCTAAGTGGGAGTCTGCTAAGTGGGGCTTCCAGGAAAAAGAGCGACAGACTCAGGTGTCATGCAACTCTGCCCTTTGTCCTTTCCTACTGTCCTCCTCTCAATGTGGACATGATGCTGATGCCAGGAGATGTGTCTGCCATTTGGGGACCACCAGGTAGCGATCCTGGAGAGGAAAGTTCAGGAAAGAAAGAAAGAGCTAGAATGCCTGATTACATCATTCTAGTGCAGCACCAGCTGGGATTTTCTTTCCCTGGACTCATGTGATACAGATCAGTCCCTGCTTAAGTCACTGTGACTGTATTTTCTTTATTTGCAGCTAAAAAGCATTCCTTACAAATACACCTGAAAGAGGTGGAGTTAGTCCAACTGGCACACATATCCCAGGATCTGGGTCCACCCCAACACTACTGCCTCTACTTCTCTTACCCCTACAACTCCTTTGGAAATTCTGGGCTCACCACATTGCTGCACATGTGCCGTAGAAAGGCAGTGCTCTGTGCCACTCACAGAATGACTGAGAAATAAATGGTACTTGGAGCCCACTGTCTAGCTCTGCTTGGCCTGCTATTCCTTTTATTAGTCCAGACACCATGCCCTGCTGCTCCCTCAGGAACCATGTGTGAGGTTGCAGAAACTCTGATGTGAAGGGCTCAGGACACATACAGGAACTGAATCAAGGGTTTCTTGGGGTTTGGGGGTCTAGGGGTCTACCCCACTGTAAGGTGGTAAGCCTGTTTCCTTTTAACCACTGGGGAAGGGTTCCCTGGCATGGGTCCCTTCTGCTCATGCTGTAGCATGTGACCTAGTGAAGTGACACACCTCACTACCTCTAATGATGTAGCCCAGCTCTCAACCTTCCTCTGAAAAGTTCCCTTTGCCTCACCCATCAGGGCATGGCCTCAGGTACATGGTGCCTGGTCAATGGACAAGCATCCTGTCCTCTTGTTAATTACCTTTGGGAGCCTCGCTATTCTCTTGTTTGCCCTGACTGATTGCTATAATAGGGAGAATCCTGGGGTAGTCGCCAGCCCTTTACAGTCTGAAGCTGGCCCTCACTCTATGTGTCCTGCCAGGGTGTATTTGATTTTTGCTAAGAGCTCCTCAGATTCCATCAATGTCCCTTTCTACTCCCTTGGGGTGAGGCTTGGGGGAGGGTATGTCTGGGAATAGCATGAAGGAAACCTCTAGGGTGTAGGGAACGTTCTACATCTCCATCTAGGTGATGGCTATATGGGTGTATATACGTAAAAATTCATTGTACTTAAAATCTGTATGCTTTACTGTATGTTATACCTCACTTAAAACGTTTATATATTTTTAAAATGTAAAACACAACTGAATACAAAGAAGGCCCACCCAGTCTGTGGCAGTCTTAGGAAACACCTCAAGTTGGCCTTTGCTGTAGGAAACCCAGAGCGGCGTTGAAAGGCTCGTGCTCCAGCCCCACGTGCCCGGAGCCAGGCCAGGGGCCGAGTGCTGTGGAGGGACGCGGGTCCACCATGAGCAACAGGTCAGCTCCAGGAGGAGGGCTGGGGGCACTGCCTGGATGAAAAGCATCCCCAAAACTGACGAGGCCAATGAAGATGCCCCATAGGAATAACTGCCCAGATACAGCTTAAACTGTGGGACGGTCTCTCTACCCCAGGCAGCAGCAGGAAGAGAAGCAGCACATTCCTGGCAGGATAATGGGCCCCACTCCTGACCCCTGGGGAAGCTGAGAGCATGGAGTGGGCAGGGAGCCAGAGAATGAGCACTGAGCAGCCAGTAGCCTCGGCTGGTGAGCCAGCCCACGCAGACCTGGGGCTCGGGGCCAGTCGGCTCTCCCCCGAGGCTGCGGAGAGGCAGGCGCGATGAGGGCAGTTAGGGTTGCCTCCATCTAGGGTGGAAGGGGTGGGGCTAGTGAAGGGAGCAAGACTCCCCCTACAAGGAACCATGTCATTGGAGCATCGTTCTCTGAACTGGGAGGCAGGGAATTTGACCTCTGTCTTGGGCCTCCTTTCTGAGAAGGGCCTCCTGGGCAAGGGTGGAATTTTTGCAAGAATCTCAGAGATTTCTTGGAGGGAGGGTTTTGTGCAGTTCCCAGCTGGGCTGTAGACATGACCAAGGACCTCTGATGATCCTTCCAGTGCATGTCTGCAGGAAGATAAGGACAGAGCCAAGGGAGATTGAACTCTCAGGAGAGAGGGAGCTGGGATACGGTCGTACCCAACAAGTCCTAGACGGGAGGAGAAATGCCGAGCACGCTGTGATGTCTTGTGCTCAGATGTGTCCCCAGTCCAGTGTCCAAAGGGCTCATGCTCCAGGCCCCAGGGTGGTGGGTGGGGACTGTAAGTAGAAACAACAGAAGCCAAAGAAGAGAAATGCCTGTTTTTCACTAAGGAACCAGCGCATATGTTGCAGCAGTGTGAACGACCGACACCAAAGCGACGGGAGAGACACAGTTCCTTATTTCGAGATGAGTCCAGAGGCCCAAGTTCCTCTGGCTGCCGAGGCTAAGACGGGGGCGTCTGCCCAGGCCGCGTGGTCAGTGGGGGAGCGGCAGGTGGTGGGGATGGCTCAGCGGTGAGCACAGCAGGCTGTGGGTTCCCAGCCCCCTCGGCCCAGTCCTAAGAGGAAGCGTTGGAGATGTCGGCAGAGGTCAGTAACAGCAGCTGTGCCAAGACAGGAAAAAAGGTTAAAAAAAAAAAAAAAAAGGGAGAGAGAGTAAAAGATTTCCCCGCTTAGAAGATGAGTGAGCTAATTCTTAGCTACTTCCTAGGCCCTTCCAGGGACACTCCAAGATTACCGCAAAGGACTTAGCAAGAAGCTTGAGTTCCTCAATCACAGATAGAGGAAACAGTCTGTTGTGAATATCAGTGTGATTGTATTTTAAACAGAATTGTATTTTAAACATTTTGATACACATGGAATACGTTTGGGTCAGGATGATGGGCACTGGTTTGAGATTCAAATATGGTAAATTTCATTGAGTGATGGATTAGGTGAACTCAAGGATAAACGTTAACAGTGGTCATCAGTAGGGTGATGCTGTAAACTAGAATGTTTATGTCTCCCTAAAATTCATATGTTGAAACCTAATCCCCAATGTAATGAGATTAGTCCCTTAGAATAGAGGCCCTAGAGTGCTCCCTTGTCCCTCCCACCTTAGTAGGACACCGTGAGAAGACAACTGTCCGTGAACAAGGAAGTGGGCCCGCACCAGACACCAAATTCGCTGGTGCCTGTATCTTGGACTTCCCAGCCTCCAAAACTGGGAGAAATAAATGCTTGCTGTTTACAAGTCACCCAGCCTATGACATTTTGGAATTTTGTTCCTTCCAATCCCAACTCCCAAAGGATCTAAATCCTGCTGCACGCACAGAAGATTCTTTATAAGATAAAGATTGAGCTTGTAACCTGAAGGACCAAAATCTGCCTTGACAAGCCCTGTAAGGTCTAGAAGGCTGTACTTACAGTTTCTCAGAGCTGGTACAGAGCTATTACGGGGGAGTCAACGACAGCCAAGGGTGGTGATTCCTAGGAGGGCAGCAGGCCTTGAACCTAGATTTTCCTGGAGGAAAGCAGTCTAGCTGGCAGAGTGTCTGCAGGGATGGTAACAGATGGAGATAAGCAGGTGGGTGCCTGGGGGTGGGGGTTGTCTAAAGTCTCCCGGAAGTAACAGGTATGTTATAATGATCAGGTGGAACCCGGAGATGATGGGAAATTCAGGAGCAGCTGAAGCTCAGAAGTCCGGAGGGGAAGGCTCGATGGACATCAGAGCTGTCAGTAGACAGCAGCCCACATGCCATCGCAGAGGACTCGGGAACAGGGGTCCAGACAATGGTAACAGGGACTCAGGCACATGGGACCAGACAGGGACTGGTCCTGAAGTTGCTGGAGGATAGAGGTCAGGGATACGGCAGATACCGGTCAAGGATGGACTGACAGCCATGGGGACCTAACTCCGGGACTCACTGGGCCAAGCCCTGGGGGCCGGACCCTGCTTTGTGGTCCTCTCTGGGCCTCTGGTCGACCAAGCCTTGGCCTGTCACATCCGATACTTCTACCCTGAATGCTCCGTGCAGGTATCTCCATCTGCCTTATCCTCGACAAGCTGCATGTGGCCAAATCCATAGTTTCAGAGCCCCTGGCCGGCCCAACCATAACTTATTTAAGCCCAGTTAGAGGTTTATCTTGGGCCTTTCCCATGCAGTCACTTTTCCATTCATGACTGTAGGTAACCACACCACATCACGACTCTGCAAAGCTTGCACTCAGCTCTTTCTTTGGCAGATCGGTGCTGACGTCACCCTGAGGCCTTCCACTCCACCCGCGTGTGCTGTTCAGCCCACCCCACCCCGGTCCTGTCCTATTTACTCCAAACTCCAGCACGACCTTTGGTGGACATCTGTGTCTGTATTTCCAGTACTCTTTCCTTGTTTATCCCGGCATCTAAGGTGAGGGGACCAGGGATGTTCTGTGTGCTGTGGGGGAGGCTCACTTTCTGTCCTTCCCAGCTATAAGGATGGACAGTTAAAGGACCAGTGCAAAGAGGCCAGGTCCCTTATTCATTTGTAACAGAGAGAAATACCTGGGGGTTCCCACAAAGGGGTTTAGACCAGTTCCAAAGAGAGGTCTGGGAGGCCTTGTTCATATGCTTGGATCCCAGGGATTTTCATGGTGCCGGCTGGGCCAGAATAGGCCTCCTTAGATCTCAGCATCAATTTGCAGGCGACAGAGATGTGACCTCAGACCCGAAAGCTTAAGTCTGTGCTGTGGCTAGTGTCTTTTTGTTATTTATTTATTTACGGCCCAAATTCTGAAGGGATTCATCAAGGGCCACCCTAAAGAGAGGCCCTTGGAAATGAGACATTCTAGGAGAGACACGTCCTCCATTGCACCATGTTGGTGTGTGATGGCGTGGACGGCACATGGATGGGAACCCAGTAACTCGAGAGAGGACAGTGCAGGCAGGGAGGGCTCATCTGCTAGACCAGGGAGGCAAGAAACTTTATTGTTCTAATCCAGAGGGAGAAAGTGTATCCCGTTTTTAGATTACAGAGCTAGATCTTGGGTCAAAAAGTAGAAGGTGGAGGTCTGAAATGAGCTGCTTCCCATCGGCAGAGGTGGGCTGGGTCCCTGAGCTCTGGGTTCAGGTCAGCGGTCCCATCCAGGCAGGTCCGCTCTCCACGTGGCCGACCTGGAGGTTCAGAGCCCAGGGAGCTCCCCACAGATGGAGAGTCTCAGGAAGGACAGAATTTGGACTTGGAAACAGGAATTGGGGTCAATAGCCAGTGCAGTACCTTTAAGAAGAAAGAGAAGCATTTTATTTAAAAGATCACTTAATCGCTCTAAGACCCCTAAGTAGAGTGGATATATTATGAGTTGCACCTAAATTAGATGTGATGTTCAAAACAACTTGACTAGCCAGAGACTTGGGAACAAAATGGAAGATCTCACCGGTGCTGCACTAACTGGTTCCGTATGCCTTTTCCTATTTCTTTTATTGCTCTTTAAGCACCCTTTTTAACCCCCCAGCCTCTCAAGCTCTCTGTGTTTTCCTGCTGGAAGTTCCTGTTATGAAGAAGCCTTGTTCAATGGGTTAGTTTATGCTAAGATGTAAGTGACAGGCAACAGCTTAATGGGAAGTGGTTACTGGCTCTATCTGGAGCGGCAGGCAGATTTTGCAGTCTTATCTGGTAGCTTTGCAAGCCCGTCACCATTGATCCCCCAGCCATATCCCCAGCAGGGATGCCAGCCACTGAGCCGTTCCTTTCCCAGCATGTGGTCTATAACTATCAGGGTCCTGCCTTCCAGCATCTGGACGGCCAGAGAAAGAGGAGGACTGAGAACCCCAAAGAAGTGGGCCTCTTATGGGGGATGCGCGACACAGTGCTGCTTGGGCAGGGGGAGGGGAGGGGAGGATGAAACTTTGGGTCAGGTGAGAGTATCACCAGCTGTCAAATCCCGATGGTGAAATGACTGTCCTCAACCTTCTGGTAAAGCCAAGTTAACTCCGCTGCCTGTTCTCAGTGATCCCTGGTATCAGGAAATCTTCGCTGCCACCAGGGGGAAATGCATTTCACGGCTCATTATTTTTATACCCAGTAGCAAAGAAAACTGTCCTTAGAATTTGCTAAGCACCTAAAAATCATACTGCACCATTTGCCTCAACCATGGTCTTGAGTTTCTAGTTAAGTTATTAACACACCTTCTTTTTGCTCTAGGACAAAGTAGGTGGGGACCTGTCGGCACACGTCCTTGTTGGGCACTCCGTACTGGGCTAAGTCCTTGACCCGGCTGGGTAAAACAGTGTAGGTCAGGCCTCGAGTGGATGGATAATGCTTTAAAGCCTGGAAGAGGTGGCATTTCAAAACGGTGAGACAGCAGATAGAGGTGGTGCAGCAAGGAAGAAGAGCGAGAAACCTATTCCAGTGCACAAAAATAGCCATGAACTTGCCCTTGAGTTTTGTCTATAGCAGCAATACCCTGTCTGACCACAAGGTGATGACATTACTCCAAAAAAATCTGTGTGTGAGCCTGTGTGTCCCTGTAACGCTGTGCTCCTTTCACCCTTAAATTCTCAACTCTTCCAGCCTCCAGTGCTTTTCTCATCTCTAAAATAATGTGTTTCATTTATATCATGCATTTACTTGTTATAAATCAGATGAGGGGAATACTTTCTACCTCTCTTTAAAAAAATTGACAAATTGTTTTATTTATTTTTATTTTGTTTATTTATTTATTTTTGCGGTACGCGGGCCTCTCACTGTTGTGGCCTCTCCCGTTGCGGAGCACAGGCTCCGGACGCGCAGGCTCAGCGGCCGTGGCTCACGGGCCCAGCCGCTCCGCGGCACGTGGGATCTTCCCGGACCGGGGCACGATCCCGTGTCCCCTGCATCGGCAGGCGGACTCTCAACCACTGCGCCACCAGGGAAGCCCCTGTTTTATTTTTATGTGACCCAAAATGCATTCTTTTCCCCAAGAATCAGCATTCATTTTGCCCAAATGTCCTGGGCGGGTTATTTAAGCAAATGGTGCCGGATTTCAATGATTTGCCAAGGACCTCCTGCTGCTTTTGAATTTATTTGACAGCCCTTGTCATTTAAGAGGCTGGGAGGGAGAGAGCTTCAGCAGTCTGGGTTCATTTTAAACTAAAGATAACACGTGTGTATGTGTGCAAAGGGTGTGCAGGGGAGGAGAGAAGGCATGAGGGTAAAAATACTCTATTAGTTCACTCTAATATTTATATTCAACGACTTATATCCACTAACATGTAGCTCACACCCCTTTTGGAATAAACTAAAATTATGTCATTGTATGGAGTTTTCAGTGGTCCATTTTCATTCATATGATGTAATTTAAATGGGCCATGGACTGAACTTGGAGTCCTTTGCACGGTGATAGAATTTCATGCGCATTAAGAACAAGTATGAACTGAATTCCCCTGTGTATACAGCACCATCCTAGGAGGTCAGGATGTAGAGTTGGAAAACACCAAACTAGGAAGGGACCACAGTGAACTGGTTTCACTTACCTGGTGGTCCAGGGCCTTACTAATATCGTCCAAAGTTGGACAGCTTCATCCATCTTGGCTAGGACACAGGCCATCTTGCTAAACAGCTTAGCCGCCAGAGGGGCTTAAAGCAACACAGCAGAACCCTGTCATTCATTCAGTCACAATATAGTAGCCTCCTGCTTGCCATCAGTGCTGCACATAGCTGGTCCTTCAGACTGTGGCATTGAGCATCCCGGCATAGCGCGGCCCTGGGCGGCAGAGCAAAGCGCTAGCAGCAGGACTGACAATGCACACAGGGCCCTGCTGCCCCCGAGGGGCCGTGGCACTGTCGCTGCTGCAGGCACCACGGGAAGGTATCCCCCGGGGCACTCTGCATACCCTTAACAGACTAGTGGGACTGGAGGGGTAGGGCGTCAGCCCCAGAAACAAAGCTAAATATAAGGTCCTGTTCATGGCCCTCAGCCGCCTCCATGACCCTCAGCTTCCCCATCTGTAAGGCAGGAAAATAGACCCTCTCCCACAGGGATGCCATGAAAGGATGAGACAAGATACTGCCTGCTTGTGAAGCCAGTGTGTGAGATAGAGGGCTCTCTGGAGGCACCGGGTGAGGAGAGGCCTCGGTCCGGACCTCTAGACTCAGATCCTGGCTCTGGGTCTGCCACTGACCACCTCTTACGTGGCCCTGGACCTGACCTTCAGCCTCTCTGAGTTTTGCAGTAAAGCCGAGGTTCTCCAGCTGAGTCTGACTGAGCCCACC
Source organism: Pseudorca crassidens (assembly GCF_039906515.1). Classification (NCBI taxonomy): domain Eukaryota; kingdom Metazoa; phylum Chordata; class Mammalia; order Artiodactyla; family Delphinidae; genus Pseudorca; species Pseudorca crassidens. The sequence continues at coordinate 33,111,814 of NC_090309.1, forward strand.
TCCCTCCTCCAGCCAGAGCAGTTCTGACTTCCATTCCATGGAGTGGCATTTTGTGACATCTTTCGTTGGAAGAAAAGTCTCTATGGCTTAAAACAGAGTTGGAAATCCCTGGACTGCCTCTCTTTAAGGAGGACTAGGGAACCGTGTCCTCAAGGAAATCAGGAGCAGGTCAGGTGAAGAGTGAAGGGGATGGTGTTTGGGAAGGAGAGCATGGGAGGTCTAGGAAGGTGCAGAGAGAAAGCCTGTGTTTGCGGGGTGTGTCCTGAGATGTCCAGTGTGCAAGTAGGAGGGGAGCTTCCAAACAGCAGGGGCTGGACAGCAGAAGCCCATCCAGGGAGTAAGGAGTGTGGGCTTCTCCTTCATTTAATCCTCTCAGAGTCCTTTCCGGTAGGAAAGACAGCTGCTGATTCTGCTTGACAGATGAGGAAACTGAGGTTCACAAAGGCTGAGCCATATCTCTGGTTATAGAGCTTTTCTATCAGGGAGGTGTCCCTCCCCAATCCTGCCTCTTTCTGCCAGGTCCTACCTCGCCGTACCCAACCATCTGGGCAAGTGGAAGCAAGGTTTCTAAAAGTGAAAATAAATTATTCTCCTGCTTTTGAAATAAACTGATTAAAATCTGAGATCAAGACAAAAGACCTCCATAGCACATTACCAGTTATAAGAAATCTGGGTTCTTGAAATGGTTCTCTTATTTCAGAGGCCTTCAGGAGCCCTGTGAAATCAACGCAGGAGACGAACACAAAAGGATGTGGGATCCCTAGAGATCACAGAAGTTCCTACTGCGGTCACTGGCTCAAAAAGAAGTCACTGCAGATGCAAGAAAGCTGGTCCCTTATCTAAAGAGATGTATTCCCTCAAGATCCTAAACCCAGAGAACGTCTATGTAGACAGGGTCCTCTTCTCTCTGGAAAAGCACAAGGCAAAATGCTGGAGCAGGCAAGGCTTTCTTTGGCATTTATAATGAACGTGTTCCACATCTTACATTCTCGTAGTCCAAGATTCCATCCCATTCAATCAAAGCATTGTTGACTGGGATGTTGACCCTACCTCGAAAGGCATGGACAATGGATGCCTGGGTCCCAACAGATCCATCCAGTGGATGGCTGTCACTGATGTTCTGGAGATCAGGCTTAGCCCAAAGACACTACTGAAACTGCCCTTAACGAATCTAATGACTGTTACAACACTAAACGCGAAGGTCATTTCTCAGACCTCTTATCTGAGAAAACAGCAGCATTTGACACCATTGTGGCCCTCAGTGAGCCTCCGGGACACACACGTTTGCCTGTTTGTTTCCATCATTCTGACCAGCCTTCTCCCTTTCACTTCCCCAGCCTCGAAATGTGGATGGTCCTAGACCTTAGTCCTTGGCCCTTTCCTCTTTTCTGTCTACACTTAGCTCACTTAGTGATTTCACCCACCGTGTGATGGCTTTGAATACAGTCTCGGCTCTAAACATTCCCAGGTGTGTATGTCCAGCCCAACTCTCTCTCGACCCCCAGACTCACGCATCTAATTCTCTACTTGATGCCTAATCATCTGAAAGTCAACACGTTCAGAACTGATCTCCACCCCTGCCAATCTGCTGCCCACAGGCTCCATCTCAGTGAATGGAGCCGCCATCCTTCTCTCCACTAAGGTCAGTGCTATTGGAGTCATCTTGACTCTTCTTTCCTTCCCACCCATATCCAACTGAGAAGAAAATCTTTTCAGCTGTACCTTCAAAATATATACAGAATTAAATAACTTCTCATCAACTCTGCTACTACTACCCTCGTTTAATCCGCCCCCCCGGAATCTTTTGAAAGCCTCCTAACAAGTGTTTGTCAGAGCACCCCGGTTAAATCCCAAGGCAGACCAAACCCAGCTGTAGCTTCCTATCTCATGCAGTATAAAAGCCACATGAGTTACTGGGACCTACTGGGTCCCACAGGGTCAGACCCCTGTTACCTCTCTGCCTTCACCTGCAACTCGTGTTCCTCTCACCTGTCAGCTCCTGCTACTCTGGCTTCTTCACTGTTCTTTGCTCAGGGCCTTTGCACGTTTTGTTCCATCTGTCTGGAACATTTACTCCCAGGAATCTGAGTTTTGCTTCCTCATCCTTTTTTTTTAAACATCTTTATTGGAGTATAATTGCTTTACAATGGTGTGTTAGTTTCTGCTGTGTAACAAAGTGAATCAGCTATACATATACATATATGCCCATATCTCCTCCCTCTTGCGTCTCCCTCCCACCCTCCCTATCCCACCCCTCTAGGTGGTCACAAAGCACCGAGCTGATCTCCCAGTGCTATGCGGCTGCTTCCCACTAGCTATCTATTTTACATTTGGTAGTGTGTATATGTCCGTGCCACTCTCTCACTTTGTCCCAGCTTACCCTTCCTCCTCTCCGTGTCCTCAAGTCCATTCTCTAGTAGGTCTGGCAGGATGGGAATAAAGACACTTCCTCATCTTTTGTGATCAAGATGTAACCTCCCTGGGAGCCCTGTCTAAGATTGAGGATGCCACCCCTGACATTCTCTTTCCCCTCTTGCTTTCTTTTTCTCTGTCACACTGATCAGTCTATACAGTTTGCCTCTAAAACTCATACCGTTTCTTCCTGTAGGATGTAAGCACTCTGAAGTTAGGGACTTCTGTCTGCTTTGTTTACTGCTGTATCCCCAGCCCATGAACCAATAGCACCTAGGTCCTCAACCAATGACGGTGAGTGAAGCAGTAAATAATTTCCGTAAGTGCCCTCAACCAAAAAGAGTGTCACGAGAGAGAATAGCAATGAGGACCCAATTCAGATGCCAGGGGAGTAGCTGGGGAAGGGTCAGGCCTTTCTGAGAAGTGACTTTTGGGCTAAGACCTTCCAGAAGCCTGGGTGTGGCCAGTTAGATGTGTGGGGTTGGGTGGGGAAGCAGCCTGATCCACGGTTTGGGTTTGCTGGGGACCGAGAGGTTTCTTGAGTGTCAGAGGAAAGCGCCTGGCGAACCAGGCTGCGTGGGTCACCCTGCAGGAGGGTGTCCCCAGCAGAGGCTGGGAAAAGTGCCAAGGCTCGGCGGGAAAGGTGGGGGGTGCAGGCTGGGCGGCCGTGGAGGCTGGGCCTGGGTGATTTTCTATTGTCTGTGTGATGGGAGCCACCAGAGGGTCTTTAATAAACCTCTTCTAGCTCTCTGCGGAGAACTGATTGGAGGCCAGTAGGAATGAACGTGGAGACGTGTTATCTCCCGGTAATAAGGGTTCTGAAAGCGCGCCTGGGTTTTATGAGCTTCATTTCAGATTCATTCCAGGCCCTTGGGGTGAGGGTGAGGCTCCAGGCTTGAGTTATTGCTACCTTGTCTCTTGGGGTTGGACAGAGCCGGCAGGTTGGGAGCTGCCTAATTTCAGTTCATATAGGCACTTACTGTGAATTGCTAAGTGGGTGAGATCGGAGTGGTTTCTTGATAAAGAGAGAGCTTGTCAAGGGGGATTTCGGAGCCATTTTCCCCATCAAATCAATAGAGGTGTTAATCCTCAATCTAGATAACAGAATAATGTAGTTGCAGACATTGGCTTTAAACCCCACTGCAGCTGAACCAACTGTCAAGGACCTCGGCTGCCGGCAGACAGGCCTGGATGATGAAGAATGCCAGACATGCAGGGCTGGGACTGTGGACCATGGACGTTCCAGGCTTGACTCCCCTCCGTGGGCACAGGGGAGGGGCCCACGAGCTTCTGGATGGCCTGATGCTTTATTGGCTGCCGGCATCATACCCAGGGGCAGGAAGAAACCCATCCTGTGCCAGACTGCACGGTGGGATTTCCTGGCCCAGCCTCTTTAAGGCAAAAACTATGATTTAGGAAAAGAGATTGGCAGACAGACAAGCATCATAACAGTTTTGTCCTACACGGACATAGAGAACAGACTGGTGGCTGCCAGTGGGGAGAGGGTTGGGAGAGGGATGGAGTGGGAGTTTGGGGTTAGCAGATGTAAGCTTTTATATATAGAATGGATAAACAACAAGGTGCTACTGTAAAAAAATAAAATAAATCTTTAAACAGGATGAGACCATTACTAAGCATCTTGAAGATAAAGTTCACCCCAACACTCTCACAAAGTTATGATTATTCTTGAATAATTTCTCCTGGTATTTTCCCATGGGAATTTATTAATATAATTTCCATAAATAAATGTGGTGTTCTACTTTTTTTATAACGATATATTTCAGTTAATCATTTAAAGACATTTAAAAAGCAGGGGGAAGCAGAGGATATATAAATACAAAATCCAAAAGGGTTTTTTTCTAATTATATGCATAATGTTGCAATGAATGTCTTGGTGTGAAAACATTTTTATTCTTTTGTATTATTTCTGTAAGATAAACTCCCAGAAGTAGATTGAAATTGAAACACATTATGTGTTTGAAACACATTATGATTCATGATACACACTGCCCAAATTCTTTTCAAAGTATTGTGTTTATTTGCACTTTCACCCATAATGTATGCATATACAAATTTTATGGCAATAAACATTATTCTTTTTTAAAAGTTTTAATGGTTTAAGTATGACATCAAATGTTATTTTTGTTTTAGTTGTATCTCCTTGATTATAGATGAGATGACTGAATATTTTTCCATAACATTTTCTTTCTTCTTTCTTTTCTTAACTAGTTCCTTGCTATTTGTAATTCCTGTATGAGCCTCAGTTTCCTCTTCTGTAAAATGGGTATGTTAGCAGTATTACCTTATAGGATTGTTGTAAGGGTTAATTAGCCAGAGCAGTGTTGGATAGTGGTCATAGGCTTAGCTTGGATGTCATCTAGATTATCTGGCTTTGGATGCCAGCTCTGATATTTGAAAGCTGATGGAGGTGGGGATTGGCAAGTTCACATTACCAAGAGCAGGAGGGATTGGACATATCGTTGTGGCCATCTTTGGAAAATACCATCTATCACGTTAGTCAGTTTCTTCTTTAAATAAGTCTCTAATTACACAAATAATGCATCCTTTTAAAACATGAAAGTTAAGGCTAGCGTCCCTTTTGACCAGCACCTCAATTACCATCTCTTCTCCAAAGGTGACTACCGTATTTTGTTTGGTGAACATCTGGTGGGACATTTTGCTTGTGCATACCTACACACACATACACACATGCCCACCGGCATCCACAGAAAATCTGTAGCGTTTCTAATGGTTCACATTAATAGTATCGTACTATATGTATTTCATTTCAATGTGATTTTTCACTCAACACATCCAGAGATCGTACTATGTCATGCGCTAAGATCTCCCTCATCCTTTTCTATTTGTGCACAATATAGATATAACATAGTTTATTGAATAATTACACTATGCACCAACACAAAATGAGTGTCCTTTTCCCAGACTCTCTCTGACAGTTAAATGTTTTCAATTTTTGCAGTCGAATTGGTGAAAATGACATGATAATTGTTTTACTTTGCACTTCTTGGATTATTAAGTGAATATTTTCGTAAGTTTATTGGCCATTTGCTTTTCTTTTGACTTGCTTATTTTTGTACTTTGCTCCTGTTCTGAGTCATTTAAAAATTCATTTGTAGGAGTTTCTTTATATAATATTCATTTGTTGCAAAATTCTTCTCTCATACTTTCACTTATTTAACTTTGTTTATACTCTTTTGATGAACAGAATTTTTAAAATGTTGATGTAATCAATTTTATCAATCACTTAGTCTATGGTTTTGTTTTGTGTGTTTTAAAATTTTTTGAAGTCTTTGTTACTCCCCAAATATTTTCCTTTAATACTATATAATTGTGTTTTGTAAGTTTAGATCTACAATTCGTTTAGGAGTAAGTTTTATGACAGTGTCACTTAGGTCTAAATGGGCAGTCAGTTGTCCTAATCCCATTTATTGAATTCTTCCCCCTTTTATTTAAAGTATCTTTATTGTATGCTAAATTCCCATATATTCAGAGATCCTTCTGGATTTTCCGTTGTGCCACACTGATCCATCTACTTACTCTTGTGACAATATCCCAGTTTGTATAACTATAGCTTTCTAACATGTTTTTCTCCCCCTCTTTTTTTTTTTTCCGGTATGTGGGCCTCTCACTGTTGTGGCCTCTCCCATTGCGGAGCACAGGCTCCGGATGCGCAGGCCCAGCGGCCATGGCTCACAGGCCCAGCCGCTCCGCGGCATGTGGGATCTTCCCGGACCGGGGAACGAACCCGTGCCCCCTGCATCGGCAGGCAGACTCTCAACCACTGCGCCACCAGGGAAGCCCTCCCCCTCTTTATTCTTATTTTTCAAATCTGTCTTGACTATTCTTACCAATTCAGTCTTCCATAGGAATTTAGAATCAACTTATTAGGACCTTTTGATTGGCAATGCGTTGAATTTATTAACTAACTTTGAAAGACTTAACAAATACTTTTCTATTTGTAAACTTGTCATTTTTTCCCTTCTTGCTTAACATCCCTAACTGTATCATGCAATTCTCAAAGTAGCCACAGGGCGGCGGTAGGAGCAAAGAAGGTGAAACTCGGGCCCCTCATGAGAGACCTGGGAAGCCAGGAAGCCCTTGAGAGAGGAGAACGCTTGTGGCAGAGTGAGCCGGCAATTATCTGCACGCAACACCTTACACTTACTTTGCACAGTTTACAAATATTTCATTTACATTATTTCCCTTGGAATAGGTGATGAAGGTGATCTTTCCCCATTTTAGAGGTGAAAGAATGAAACATGAAGACATGCAGCCAGTCTGGGAGGATGCAGTGCCCACACCCTCCGTGCCAAGCCCAGGGCTCTTTCCACTTCATCCTCGTGCAGATTTCAGACTTCTCCACACTAGACAAAAGGAAAACAAAATTAGTGAAAGCTAAAATTCAAAACGACAGCAGGAAAATGTGTGCAGGACCGTCATCCCTATGTTCAAAATCTTAGTGTCACTTCTGTGTGTCCCCCTCTTCTTTCCCATATTTAGGTGGTCCCTAAAGCTTTTTCCTTTGTGACATATCTCACATCTGCCTTTTCTCTCCTCCCAACATCATCATCTTCACCTCACTTCTGATGGCATCCATGACTCCAGGCTTCCCCTCCAACTCATCTGCTTCACCAAGGTAACACTTTTTGTCAGTCAGAGATGGGGAAACTGGGACAAAGAAGGTTATCGTTTCAAGGATGGGATGACTGGGGTTGAATGGGAAGTTGGTGGGGCTTTCAAAGCAGGTGGGACCTTCCGAGAACATTTGGGTGGGTCGAAGTACAAGGTGCCGAGGGCGTGGGAAGCTGTGACATGGTCAGGTGGTCGTCGCTATCTGATTACCTGGTAGGGCTCGGGGAGGGAAGATGCAACAGGAAGCAGGTGAGGGGCTGTTCAAAGATAGGTAGGCAGGGACCTTGTGGTTTTCCCGGAGATCAGTTCATGTCTCGTGGGTCAGCAGGACCACAGTCACACTCAACCATGACCCAGACTTTGGAATCCCTTGTGCTCTAGGCCATGCTAATTCCGGCAGCCTTGAGCCAGTTGCTTCAAGGTTCTGGTGACTCAGGGATCTGGTGACTGAGCCCTTGTCCTATTCCTCAGGATTGGGGCTTTATTTTATATCTGGACCCAATAATGGTCTTGTACCTGAGCAGCGGACTTGGCTGTGAGCTCAACTCCCCAGTTCTTTCAGCTCCAGGGTCCTGCCTCGGGTCCTGAGGGCCTGGTGCTAACCCAGCCTCGCAGGTCTCCCTGACCCTCCCTGGACATCTGCCTCCCTGGAGCACCAACTCTTTTGGGCCCTAGACTCCTTGCCACCTGATTCTACTCCCAGGCCAGGGCGCCTCCCTCTGTGACCCTTACTCCCTTCCTGGAACTTCCCAACCTGCACACCTGCCCCGACCCACTGGGCTCTGCCTGCCTCACAGCATTCCCCGCATCTGCTGCGGCCCCGCCCGTGGCACCTTTCTCGGTTCTACTGTCACCCACAAGGAGCCTCTTGAGATGCCTCCAAGGCCAAGGGCATGTAGTCCATTGACCCCAGGCAATGGGCAGAGCAGGCAGTCATGCTGGGCGAAGCACCAGGCAGCACCAGGCAGCACGGGGCAACCCCTCACCACTTATCACTGAGAGGCAGCTGAAAAAGAGCACCCTCTGGGACCTGTTTTCCAAGAAGTCCCCCTGAGTCACGGTGGAAATGTGACCCCGGGCCACGCCTCTCAGCACCGGCTGCTTCTACTTCCTACAGCTTTAAGAAGAGAAGTCAGAAACCCCAGTTTTGCCTTATAATGCAAATTGGGGCAACTCTTTGGGAAGGCGGGGCTGTGACTCAGGGAAGCCTGCAGGGGGGACTGAGAGAAGGGTTCTGTGCAAGTGTAGTACAGATGTTCACACACACACACATGCACACGCACACACACACACGAGCTGTGCTCTGGTTGGGAAAAGGATAGGATTCCTTCACCCACCACACACATGCAAGCCTCATAGCTCCTCTGTGTTTTGTGAATTCTTTTCCTCTAAATTCACAAAATCTGGATTCATTATTGCAGGTATGGGCATGGGGAGGGGAGGTGTTTATTCCCACCATCTAAAGAAGCAGATCTACAGGAACTATGCCTCTGAAAGGAGAACATCAGCTCGAAGGGCCCAGCACGGGGCAGGGGCAGGAAAAAGATGGAAGCGTTAGCCAGTCCGGTGAACAGAATCAGAAACTGTGTTAGATTTTAAAAAAATTTCACTAGACAGCAAACATTTTTAAAGCAACCATTCCACAACCTTAAAAAAAAAAAAAACATTTTATTTGAAGAGTCATAAAAGCAAAAGCATCCTCACTCCATCCTTCCTTAATCCCACCCTACACCCCAAGTGGATGGTGGTAGATTCCTACGTAAGTGGAATAAAATAAGGAGAATTGGCAAAAGACACTTTCCCCTCTCTTTTGGGCTCCAGTTGACCCTGTGGCCTGGCAACAGTGGATGCTGCGTAATTTGTTGAGTGAATTGGGGAGTGGTCTGGCCCCTGGAGAAGGACAAGGAGGTTTGAACTATTAGGGCAGGTTGAGGAGGACCAAGAAACACTTGATCCAATTGTTTCTCTTGGGTCAAGTCACCTCCCTGTGCAGCCACTGTTCATTTAACCCCTGTATGTGGCTGATGGAGATGTTTGGTGGCTGTGGTCCGTATGCTTCCACCCGTGTTCCTACTCAAAGATCAAGGACCACCCCAAGCCCCCCGGACGACAGCTGCAAGCCTTGCCCCTCTCTAAGCCCCTGAGATTCCTTTACATCGTATCTCATTTCCAACTTAGCCACCCAACACTCAATACTGTTCTGTACCCATCTTCAAAACCTTTTTTTTTTGGCCACACAGCAAGGCATGTGGGATCTTAGTTCCCCGACCAGGGATCGAACCCGTGCACCTTGCAGTGGAAACGTGGAGTCTTAACCCCTGGACCGCCAGGGAAGTCCCTGTCCTTATAAAGAGAAGGCCCATCCTACGTCCTTACCCAAGCTCCAACTATAATGCCATCTTGTTAACGAGCTATTCCTCTGCCTCTTTCTTCCACACCCAGGACCCCCAAGTTACCTGATATCCAACCTTTTTCCCTGGTTAGTGTCCTGGTTTTGGAAAATGCTGTTCAAGGCCCTTCACGATTACCTATCTACTGCCCATGACCTACAGACTAATTGCCAAGTACAGCAGTTCATAAAATATCAGATATACTCTCCTGGCAGGTCACCAGCTATTTACCTGTTACCATAGAAAGTGTCCACCTTCCTTATCAGAGCAGAACTGTTTGTGCTCACCCAGCCCGATCTCCCCTATTCTCACTGGAAGGAGGTAAAGGAGACTGTATTATTGTTTCAGATATGGGATGCCCCTCCCTGAGAGGGAGGAAAGCATTTTATGTCCCTGCCCCATGGACATCAGACTTGCCCACGTGACTTGTTTTCGCCAATGAATGTGAAGGGAAGTGGGATGTGTCACTTCCAGGCAGAAGTTTTAGGAGCCAACACCTGTGGCACCATATTCCCTTTCCTGCTGCCGCAAGTGACAGTGATATTCCAAGTAGAGGCTACTCTGTCTTCCTGGGTCCCAGAGTGAAAAAGACGGGTAGATTTGTAGCTGATATATAATGGACATGTACTGTTAGCAAGAAATACACCTTTGTTGTCGGAGTTTTGAGCTTTGGGGGTTGTTTATTGCTACGGCATGCCAGGTAGGTGGGAGCAGTAACCCCTCACCCTCACGTTTCCCGGGAGCGGAGGGCATTTCTTCCATTCTTCAGGAGGGAAACAATAGAGTAGAAACGCTTCCAGCTTTGCCCTATTCCTCCTCCCTCCTTCCTAGGGGAGGAGATGCACCTTATCTGATTGGTGATGGGGGAGAGGGAGCTGGCATAGGTAGCCCCCTCCTTCCAGGCTCCCTTCAGGATATGTCTGTCTGCAGACTTGTCATCTTCTGCATGTAGCTGTGTGGTAAACCCCTAGGGACAAACCCTGTGTGTTGGCGTGCAGCTGTCTGTGGGCAAACATCGAAACCAACCCACCTCTTATTGGTAATAAAGATGATTTTTTTTTTTTTTTTTTTTTTTGCGGTACGCGGGCCTCTCACTGTTGTGGCCTCTCCCGTTGCGGAGCACAGGCTCCAGACGTGCAGGCTCAGCGGCCATGGCCCACGGGCCCAGCCGTTCCGTGGCATGTGGGATCCTCCTGGACCGGGGTATGAACCCGTGTCCCCTGCATGGGCAGGTGGACTCTCAACCACTGCGCCACCAGGGAAGCCCTAAAGATGATATTTTGATCTCCGTATATCTGCTCCTAGTGAGTGCGTCTAACTCCCATATCTGAACCTGGAAATAATGGTGTTATATATTTGCTCCTTAAGACTCCAATACACAGCATCTATGTGGCCCAACTCCGTTCCTGCATCTTATCATATAGCATCAGTGACATCCCCAGACCTGTTCCTGGGGGATCTTTGACCATCCAGAAAGACTAGAGGGCACAGCCCAGCAAACCGAAGATGGTGTAAGGAAGCTGTTACCGCTCTGACTGCAGCAGAGAAGAAGCTGCCCATGTAGGGTCAGAGGGCTGTTGCTCGAGATTCATTAAAACTCAGAAGTCATCATTTATCCAACTCCCCATGCCATTTCTCAGCAAACTGCTTCTATAACCCCAAACAGGGACTCAATATATGGTTGAAGGGGTCCTGGACGGCACCTCTGGTCCACACCTCTTTGCCCAGGTCCATTCCCTTGGAAAATCCATTTGTCTTCTGCAACACTCAGCTCTGACCCTTGCCTCCCTCTGAAGAACTAACCAAGGAAGACTGGGGGGCAGCAGGAGTGATGGTAGCAATAGAACCTCCATGGCATCCTCAACCCCAGGCTCCTAAAGCTAGTGGGTCAACCTGCTCCATCAGAAGAGGACGATGGCTTTCAATGGAGCATTAAGTATGTGTTTCATGTTGAAAAATGAGAATTAGAGAGGCTGTGGGACTTGTTGAAGGCCACACAGCTATTGTCTCTGTGCCTCCTTTCAAACTAAACAGTCATAATAGTGACAGTTCATTGAAGGATTCCTGTGGGCCCAGTCCCATCCTGGCCTCTTGCCATGTAACATCTTATTTAATTCGCACATCAGGTATACGAGGTGAGTCTTATTACTATTAATTTAAAGATGATGGAACTGAGACTCAGATAATTTTTGTAACTTGCCCCAAATCTGATTCCATAATTGACTCTATTACCTATTCTGTTCAGTTATATTATAAAAGTTAGTATTGTAAAACTCAGAAATTCAGTCTGAGAGCTATTCTGTATCTTGCAGGAGGGAATTCAGATCCTACACATCCAAAAGGAGATGCGACGGTTCCAATATTTTTTGTTGTTGAAGTATTGATTTACAATGTTGTGGTAGTTTCTGGTGTATAGCAAAGTGACTCAGTTATACATATATATACACATTCTTTTTCATATTCTTTTCCATTATGGTTTATTACAAGATATTGAATATAGTTTCCTGTGCTATGCAGTAGGACCTCAGTGTTGTATCTGCTAATCCCAAATTCCTAATTTATCCCTTCCCTGCTTTCCCCTTTGGTAACCATAAGTTTTTTTTTTTATGTCTGTGAGTCTGTTTCTATTGCATAAATAAGTTCATTTGTACTATTTTTTAGATTCCACATAGAAGTGATATCATATAATATTTATCTTTGTCTGACTTACTTCACTTAGTATGATAATCTCTAGGTCCATCCATGTGGCTGCAAATGGCATTATTTCATTCTTTTTTATGGCTGAGTAATATTCCATTGCATATATGTACCACATCCTCTTTATCCATTCGTCATTTAGGTTATTTCCACGTCTTGGTTATTGTAAATAGTGCTGCTATGAACATAGGGTTGCATGTATCTTTTTGAATTACGGTTTTCTCTGGATATATGTCCAGGAATGAGATGGCAGGATCCTATGGTAATTCTATTTTTAGTTTTTTAAGGAACCTCCATACTGTTCTCCCTAGAGGCTGTACCAATTTACATTCCCACCAACAGTGCAGGAGGGTTCCCTCCTAAAGGGATTTGAAAATGTTAGAATGTTGGAGCTGGGAGGATTATCAAATGCCTGCTGTTTCTGGGCCTCTTTTACCACTATGCTCCGTGTGCATATGTGCACACACACACACACATGCACGCACACACGCACGCACACACAGCAGATTTTCAATGTCAGTTGCCACAGAGCAAAAGATTGGCAGGGGGCCAGCTACAGCTCCACACTGTTCCCATGTTCCCAGACCAAGGGGTCTATTCCAATTTATTTACTGCATTGAGACAAAAACTGAGCACCAGAGCCAGTTCATGTGCATTGGGATACTTAATTTTAATAATTCAACAGTGTGCTTGTCAACTGAATGTCACCTCTCGTGCCTTTGCTGAAAAGGAAATGCTGCAACGCTCACTCTTAGGGGCTTTTCTTGTTCAAAGTAACATCACATATTGAGCAAATTAATATCCCATTTTAATGGTCTCATTGGGTGGGAACCAGGGGTTCACATGCCAATATAAATAAGAAAGAATCAGTGGAGCAGAAAGCTTTCTACATTTCATCAACAGAAGAGCACTAGTTCCGCATTATTTATTTATAATTCATCTTTATTTTGACACAATTAAAAAATTATACAAAAGTTGCAAGTAGAAGGAAAAGAACCTTATTTTCCCGACCCACGTGAGTGCAAATTGTCACCCTGATGCCCATTACCTATGAATTATTTGCATTTCCTGCAAATCAGGGCATTCTTCTACCTGTGTAACCACAATACAACCCACACGTCAGGAAATGAACATTGGTACATTGTTACCAACGAATTCTTAAGCTCCCAATCAAGTTTGCCAACTGTCCTATTAAGGTCCTTTCTAGAAAAAAGATTCAGTTCAGAATCACGAGTTGCATTTAGTTGTTATGCCTCTTTAGTTCCCTGCAGTTTGGAACAGTTCCTCAGTCTTTCCTTCACTTTAATGACCTTGACACATTTGAAGGTTACAGACCAGTTATTTTGTAGTACGTCCCTCAATTTACTTTTTTTTTTTTTTTTTTTTTTTTTGCGGTACGCGGGCCTCTCACTGTTGTGGCCTCTCCCGTTGCGGAGCACAGGCTCCGGACGCGCAGGCTCAGCGGCCATGGCTCACGGGCCCAGCCGCTCCGCAGCATGTGGGATCTTCCCGGACCAGGGCACGAACCCGTGTCCCCTGCATCGGCAGGCGGACTCTCAACCACTGCGCCACCAAGGAAGCCCTCAATTTACTTTTATTTGATATTTCCTTAGGGTTAAATTCAGGTTATACACCACTGGCAGGAGTACCACTGAAGTGATGCTGTATTCTTCTCACCGCATCCCAACAGCGGGTGCTTGGCTTTGTCTTGTTCTGTTACTGAAGATGCTCACTTTGATCCCTTGATTAAGGTGGCTTCTCCCAAGCTTTTTCATGTAGTCACTCCTTTTCTCTTTATACTTTATGAGGTTTTTGTTGCGAGATACTCGGGAACCATGTAACTATTCCATCTCTCATTGAATATTCAATCTATTCATTTATTTATTTGTATCTATCAATGCCAGGTCTCTGATTTTATTCAATGGGTTGCAATCTATTACTATGATTATTTATTGGATGCTCAAACTGTCCTTGATTTGGCTAGAGGGAAGGTTTTCCGCTGGCCTCTGTTTCCTTTTGAGTGCCCCTATCATTCCTGTGTTCTTCCTTACTGTCTTTTGAGGACAACAGATGTTCCAGGCTCATCTTGTAATTTCCCTGCTCCAGTCCTGGAATCAGCCGTTTCTAAAAGGAGCTCTGGTTCCTTTTACTGGAGAATAACATTCAGAAGCCAGGATCTGGGCTCAAGATGTACCCACAGAGATATTCATATCGCAGTATCTCTGCCCTTACCTTCTCAGTGGTCAGAGTGAGGGAGGATATGTACGTACATACACATATTTTAAAATAGTCATACAAGTTTAGAAATAGATGTATATGTACTGCATTTTATATCTATAGATATTGATAATTTTTCAGTTTATCAATCATATATCATTTAGATCTATATTAATTGAAAATCATAGTTAACACCAATACCTTGATTTAAATTTAACACCATGGGGTTCGTTTCAGTTTCCCACTTTCCATATCTGTAACTCCCTTCTTTGACAGTGAGGGATTTGACTCCTGTTTGATGATTTGACTCAATCATCCTGCAGTGACCGATTCCTCCAGAGCCACCAGCACCCCTTCCCTGTGTGGGAAGCACCCCACTCAGACCTTGACTCCCTGCTCTGGGTCACCATGGTTCCCACTCTCCATGCTTCCAGCATGGACACCAACTTTGCTGGGTCTCACCTTATGAGTCTGGGAAGAAATTGTTTAGGAAGGGAAGGAAAAAGATTAGAAATAACACGTTTGTTTATTTATATATTCTTTTTGGCAAAGTAAAGGAGAGGAGAGCTTTTCTACTATAACACTGTATTATGTGAACGTTCTTAATGGTGAATATTTGAGCTGGTTTAGACTTGAAGGGAATAAATCTGGGAATGATATTCCGAAAGTTTTATGCCAAGAAGTGTCCCTGAGTAGGTAATCTCTGTTTAAAGACAGCCTCAACATGTCGTGATGATCTAGCGCAGAAATGAGAGAAGCAGTGTGTGAATAATGACCCTATGAACTTCTCTCTTTATGATTTATCCTATAGATTCTCGGGGGAGGCGACTGTGGACAGGGCGCAGAGTCTGCTGAGTAGGGAGCCCGCTCTGAGTTCTAATACGGGCGGCACAACCCATTCAAGGAGGGCCACACGATGGATGCTAAACCTGCTGAGTGTCGGTCTTCTTGTGAGTAAAGCCTGATAATCCCTAGGTCCTCTTACAGTCAGACAGTGTAGGGTCCCCACGGCACTCTGCACACTTATCGTACTGTCCACGCACCCTCCTCCACGCAAGCCTCACTCATCATCTCCCCTGTGCCCAGCCAGGTCTGGCAACTATAGGCGTTCAGTTGGCCTTTGTGGGTGAGTGAGTGCATGACTGATGGCCCCAGGCTGGCCGGTCTGGTCTCCCTCTTTAAAAGCATCCTCTCTTAACACAGCTGAGAGCTCCCTCCCAGACTGCACTGCAAGAAGTCAGGCTTGTTAGGACTGCTGGTGCTCTGCACGGGCTAACATCCACCCCGTCCCTCATAAAAAGCCTCGATTCCCCGATAAGGAAAGGAAGTGACTGCCGCAGGAATTTGATCTGTGATAACCCGTTCCATCACTCTTGGTAGACTGTGGTGTGTGGCTTCTGGTCGCATGAGGCAGCAGCAGCCGCAGCCTGTAAAGAATGTGTGTCCAATATTTGGTGCTGAAAGGCTGGAAGGAGAAGCAGCGTCCAGGACGTGTCAGGGCAGATGATTCCCATAATGCAAAGGGGGTGATCCTCATGTGGGCAGCAAGTGGGGGATGAGGTCATGGGGAAGAATTTAGAGAGAATTAGGTCTTGCTTCCCTGTGCATAATTTTTTAAAGAAATATAAAATCTATCTTTTTAACGTCTCATATCTGTTTCCTTTTAATCTTTCAACCTGGCCCCCACTAAAACTGAATTTTAAATAAGCTTAATGTTTTCAGTGCCTTGTGCTCCTTTTGGAGATGAGGAAATTGTCTATCATCTTAGTCTGGAAGACGGCCGTATTGATACTGGTGACTTCTTTTCTTTTAAAACACGTATGTTCCCTGGAGGAGTAACCTATCGCCATTCACATCTTAGTGTTAATTGCATTAGCAGATAGCATTCTCTCAATTCTTAACTATAATTAGCAGTGGAAAAAGAGAATTTTGTTTCAGATCGAGCTCCTTCTCTCACACCACGAGTTGATAGAGGAAAGTGTTTTTAGAGCTGGGCATTGCAGGGAAGGTATTACAGAGAGGGTATTGGCTGTGGGTGCCAATGTGAAATGGCAGAAATACTCTGGACTCACAGAGAATCGGGTTCAAATCTCAGTTCTATTAGAGACTAAGTCACCTGGGAAAAGTCATCTAACATTTTTAGGCTTAAGATTTCACATCTACTATATAATGATGTGGGGCTTCAATAGATGATCTTCAGGCACTAACATTATTGGATTCTATGGTTTAGCTTGTGAAAGCAAAACACGTCTTAGAGAACAACCTACTATATGGTGTATGATATACCATTACCTTGAATTATTATCTGAAAGGAATTAGGAATATTGCCTATGAAGTGGTAATTCAGGCCTGATTTAAGGACAGAGAGTTGCTGTCATTTGAAGATGCACAAAGCCCAATGCATATTATAGAGACGTGTTTACACAATGTAAGCCTGCATTTTAATGGAAGGAAAAAGTCAGTTTTTCTGCTTCTATCACTGACAATTTTATGAGATCATCTAGTCTTTTATCAAAGATTCTCCCTGTTCATTTTCGTTTTTTAGGTACAAAGAAGTATTTAAATAGTAAAAAAAAAAAAGAAAAGAAAAGAAAGAAAGAAAGAAACAATCTAAATATTTAATAATAAGAGACTGGGTAAGGAAATGTAGGTCTGTGCAAATAAATGGAGTATTATGTAGCCATGTAATAAAGATTATATAAATGCACATTGACACAAAAAGATATTCAAGTTATATCATTAAGTTTAAAAAGGTAGGTTACTACACAGCTCTCATAGCATGGAAAAAAGACTGAAAGACTTACACACCAGAATGCTTACAGGGTTTATATATCTTCATAGTAGGATGAAAGATTTGTGAACTAAATTTTTTCTTCCTTTTTTCTTTTTTTTCCCATTTGTTCTTTTAAAGGTCTTAAACAAGATATAATTCACACACCATATAACTCACCCAATTAAAGTGTGTAATTGAATGACTTTTAGTACATTCACAGAGTTGTGCAACTACATGACCACAGTCAATTTTAGAACTTTTTCAACACCACAAAAAGAAACCTTGCATCCCTTAGCTAACACCCCTGAGTCCCACCCACCCCAGCACCCATACCCTTGCAACCACTCATCTACTTTTTGTCTCTATAGATTTTAAAACATCCTCTGGATTTATATTTTAAGTTTACATTTATATGTCTTAAGTTGGCTTTTCAGCAGAACTCACCTGAGATACGTCCAATGATCATGCATGTAAACAACCATCACAGAACTGTTTTCTCTGGACCCAAACTAGGGACCAAAGTTGCGTCTATAACTATGGTTTTTAGATCTGGTAGCATTGGATGGGTTAGGGCATGGCTTGAGGTGTGAAGAGCCCAAGCTTCCTTTGACTTCTCATGGTACTCTCATCCTGGGTTGGACAGAGAGAGAGAGAGAGAGAGAGAAAGAGACAGAGACAGAGAGAGACAGAGAGATAGAAGCAGAGAGAGCTCTGCAAGTTTTAGCTCCTTTTATCCCTGATCTGGGATCTCTTTTCATTTTTTGGAGAGAGACAGAGATATGACTGAAACCCTCACCCTTAACAGCATCCATTTTCATGCTATGATTTGCACAGCCTTGTTTTTCATCAAGAATCACTGGTTTGAAGTGAAATAGTTTCTACATGATAGATCTAGTTTACAAACTCAATCAGGTCAACTCAAGTCACACCTATTTGCTACTCGAGTTTTTGAAATGATGTGTCAACTTGGTTTTAGGTATCAGAAATGGAATGTTATAGCTAAGGAATATAGGGTAAGTTTTAAAAAGTAGTTTTCTATTTCCTAAAGTTCAGCTATTTTGTGTATATAAATTACTCTAATATTTATTAATCATCTGCTACGTAGACAGCCCTGAGTCAAATGCTCAGTTATACAAAGAAGTGTAATCTGACTGAAATAAACTTAAAATCTGTAAGCCTGGACCTCCAGCCTTTGGACGCCATAATCCTTTTCCTTATGTACACTGTTAAGGAGATCAGTCTCCTTAACTCTGATGGTAACCAACATAAAACCCGTCCAGAAGCACAACATACACGAAGTTGAATCTCATGAAACCACCAATATTCTACCATTCTGACATACAAAAATGGCAACTGCTCAACCTAATAAAATAAGAAAAACTTGCACTAAATAATGATAATGAATGCTTACCATTTACCAGTAGTAGACTTTATTTTGTAGGATTTATCTCATTTAGTCTCACAACAACCTTATGAGGTAAGTAGTATTTTGATCTCTTTTTTTAAATTTTAATTTCTTTTTTATTGAAATATAGTTGATTTACAATATTGTATTTGTTTCAGGTGTACAACAAGTGATTCAATATTTTTATAGATTATACTCCATTTAAAGTTATTATAAAATATTAACTATATTCCCTGTGCTGTATAGTATATCCTTGTAGCTTATTTACTTTATACATAGTATTTCATAGACAAGAAAACAGAATCTCAGAAAGACTCAGTAATCAACTCAAGTTCATATGGTCAATAAGTGCTCTGTATGATACACAGAAAGGTTTGTGTAACACAAAAGATTATGTTCTTAAATATTGTATTATAGAAAACATTAAGGGAATTGTAGAGAAAGAAATGGCTATGGAAAAGTTGGTATCCAAGTGTCTAGAATACAGTAGGTGCTTAATAAAATTAGAGGTCAGAGAAAGGAATGATTAATGCTAATACAAATGCCAAAGCATGAAATTATTTTCCTATCTTTCTTTTATATTCTAAAGCATACAGAATAATGTCCCCTCATGCTGTACCATCTCCCCTTGAGCCCTATCTCTGCCTGATTTTGTTTTCAGAGGTTCTGGGAAAATGAAGGCTCCACTCAATTCCCCTTCAGTCAGTAATCTCTGACCACTACCAAGAATCTTCAAATAGTTGGACAAAAATGTAATGTCCATATTAAGTTTTTCTCTTCCTATGGACTCCAGATAGACCCAGTATCCAACCATAAACTAGTTAAGAGATGAGATACATACTCATGAAAATTGAATAGCGATACAAAACATCAGAGGAGATATACGAACTCTGAACGGGTCCTGTCCTGACTAGTACATTCCACTCAGAATTCTATTGCATCTATGATTCAGGCAGTCTTTGGGCAGAGGCGATCTGCCTGGTAAGACACCTCTGAGTTTACTAACAACAATCACCAACTGATAAAACACCAATGTGTGAACCACTTGACTTCATCTTATGATGAATACTCTTTCCCAAAGTTCTGTCATTGGTATCCACCACTCTATAATTTTTGTTTGCAAAGTATGTGCTGGCAACGGCTTCTGCAGCTATTTTAGAGTCCTGACATCTATCAATGTTTGGGGGCCATAGAATGATACAAGTCGTTCTCATAAGTCATTGGTACCAAAGGGCAATGCTAAGTTCTTCCAAAGCATTCTGGGAAGAGCATTTCAAAGATGCCCATAAATGCCATCAGGCCCTGCCTGCCGCATGAGCAAAATCTTCAATGAGAAGAGAGATACAGAGCAGCGTGACGGGGGTGAGCGCATGCAGGATAACTAAAATTAGTTTCCAATTGGAGCTTCTCATTTCTGCCTTCTCTGGAATGGCTGTCATTTCCACGTTTTTCCCCATACATGGTCCATTCTGAGATGGTCCCCATTCAGAGGTCTAAATGTCAACTGTGCTGGAAAAGCTACTGAAATTCTGATGACGAATGAATGTGTAACATTTCAAACAGTTACTCTGGAATCTTCTCACTCTGCCAGAAGAGCAGCTAGGAGGAGAACCGTGTTTATGTATTGACGCAAGACCCTGTTTCTGGCCTTGTATAGCGATGTCTCAAACATACAGGAGCATACTTGCAGGTTGATGATGCATCTTATTGATAGAGATCCACCTTGACCTAGAGTTCCCTGGCACTCCCAGTGTTGCATGTAGGCGACTCTATTCCCCAAGGAGGTCAGAGACTGGATGGCTAAGAGGCAAATGGAAAAACTCTCTCCCAGGATCACGGCACCAAGCCCTGCAGACCAGCTGTTGTAGAGGCCCAAGTGAAAGACCAAGATTTCCCCCAAATGTTTCCCTCAGAGAAGAGCCCACCTTATATTTGAGGGCTTACAAAGTCTCATGCTACAATTACTGTCTCAATTCCTTTCTCTCAACCAATGAAGTACTGCTTGAAGAAAACATCCACCTAATAACCTTAGTTGGATATTTATTGAGGTCTGTCTGAACTGATAAAATAAAAAAGAAATTTAACCCATATTTCATAATTATTTCTGGATGTATGCTTCCCAATTGCAACCAGCCAGTGTTACAAGGGGGATAAAAGCCATTTGAAGATCAGGTTAAAAAGCAATAAATTGCATGGTTTCCTTGGATAGGTTATGAATACATACCTCAGGACAATTGAAAAACTGACAGCTAACGTTATCCAAAGGCACGTTTGTGTTTGGGATTAGTTTTCTAGTGAAAGGCTGATGTAAGTGATGACACTGATGTTGAAGATTCATGTAAAGCGTTTAAATGCAATCTTTTGAAAACTGTGAAAATGGAAACAATTTTAAATTCATATTTTATGTAACACTATTCTAAATATACATATCAATATTATTAAATGAAATAATATAAGTAAAGATTTGACTATTTCTTCTACATCTTTAAAAGGTATATATTCAAGACGTACCCCTCCTCCCCCCCAATCTATCTCTTTCCTTAATCTTTCATTGGGAAAAAGGGGAGGGATTACTTTATATTTGGACATATTTGGGACATCAGAAATATTTTTAGATTAATATAGAGAAAATGTCGTGTCCTATATATGAGAGAGATTAGATATGATTGTGCCTCGTTTTGCCTGAATTACTGATTCCAATTTTTAAAATACTGTCAGCAAACATTCTGTAGAATATTTAAATCTGTATTAAGAGCCTGAAATTATTAAAACTATTAACCAACCTACTAAATTCGTTGTTCTGTCCAACATATTTCTTACTCTTTAAAAAACAAAAAACAAAACCCTGCCTATTTCCTAGTTCACTTTAGCTTAGACCTAGTTTAACTGTTAGACCTCAGTCCTGACTTTCAGGATGACTGTAAGAGGTCTTTGACAAGGACCCAGGAAGAGTCATTTCACTTTTTGGCATTTTGGCTTCCCTATTAATAAAAAAAGGATGATGTTGTAGGCCCTGCTTTTGCCACAGGATTATGGTGAGGATCTGATGACATGGAATTGGATTGAGAGTATTGTACTAGTCAAGTTTTCTTTCCTTAAATGTATATATTACAAAAGTTAACCTTCAAACTAAGGTTAACCTCTAAACCGTCAAATGTTTGAAATTAACATTCAAAGCATATATTTAGGATGGGAGGGAGGGAATATAGAAAGAAGGAGGAAAGGGAGGGTGAGAAGGAGGGAGGGAAGGGGCAGTAAATAAATTATTCCGGAACTCGTGTTCCAAAGGCTATGGGTTTCCCAGACCTTTCCCCTTTCCTTTACCTCTATTGACTGCAGTTTCTTCATTCACACCCACGTGGCCATAACAGGACAAGCTGGAGGATTCCTCCTATCTCTCCTGGATTTGCAGACCTCAGTTTTCCATGAACTTTATTTTCTTGTTGCAGACACAGCTAATGGAAACTTCGTTAGAGTCCAGGGTTTGACTTTCTCTTGTATGGAGTATTCTAATGGCCGTATTAGTCAGCATAAAAGAAATGGGCCATCCAATGAATGAAAACTTCCCATTGAATGAGTTAAATATGTATTCATCTAATCATTAAAAAATTTTTTCTAAGTAGTTTTCAAAAGGGTTTGAACCACAGCTTAGGGCACGATAAAAGGCAGAGAAGATAGCAAATTTTAAAGGAAGATTTTATCTGGAAAGGAGAATAACTGGTTTCAAAGCCTGGAGATGAACAGATCTCTACATTCATAACGGTTATTAGAGCTAAGCCTTATGCTGAACACCGTTATCCATGCATTATAGGTGGCACACCTATGGCTTTGAGGGCTTAAGGAAATTGCCTAATTAGGGCAAAGAGCAAGTTTTTCTGACCCACTGGGTCACACTCTGAACAGCAGGGAGTCCTAGGCGAGGCTACGTTTGATTCTGGGCAATACATTTTAAATTTTATTTTCAAGTCACAAAGTGGAAATAAAATATTCAAAATTTCAAGAATTATTCCTAGGAATAGAAAGAAGAGAAAGTTACCTACAGATTCAATTCATAGGTGAAGTGGGAATACCACGATGTTACTGGGGTAATGCAGCTTAAAGATGCTATAAAGGGGAACCAAAAGGTTGACTGCTTGGTGAGAGCCCCGTGGATGAAGGCCCTGCAGAGGTTTCCTTCCACAGAGCACGGAAACAAGTGTGTGCAGAGCAAGAGTTTGTGGGCTTGACTGAGAGTGACAGGGAATAGTCAACAGAGGGTCTTGGGGAGGAAGGGGTGGAAAATGTCTGAGAAACGTTGGTGATACTGGTAAAAAAAAAAAAAAAAAGTTGAAGATCCTCTTAAAGAATGTTACCAACTTACTGGAGACATTTGTTCATTTAATAAAACACTTGAGTGAGTGACCCTGGAACCTGGCCTCTGCATCAGCAACAATTCAGCAGTGAAAGAACTTTTTTCCATGGAGAAATTAACTTCTTGTTGGCTCTGTACCAAGTAAAGAATAGCAAGTAGCAAAGGAAATAAAGCAGGAGCCAATCTTTATCTTCTCCCTGGAAAGCCCCTATTTCCCCAAGACCCTCTCCCTCTGGTTTTGGCAGCCTCGTTCACAGCTGTCCTCCCCCTCTTCTCACTGCTGAACCCACTGGCTGTTTCCATGGAGGACCTTGTCTTGCTGTAAACGTGACTGCTTCTGGTGCTACAGACCACTTATCGATTTCCTTCACCTGTACACTCAGTTTATATACTGTTTCAGGGCAGCCTACCATAGTTGTCATCATCCCTGTGGTTCTGCGGACCAAGTTACTTTCCTCCTGAAGTTTACAGTATTACTGCCATATTAACTGAAATTCAAAGTAGAGTTGACTTTAGTAAAAATGGAAATGGCTCTAGTCCTACTTGTATAGACTGGTTGAGATTCTATAGGGGTTGCCTCAAATTTATGTTATATTTAACTGAATCTTATGGACAGAAATGATACGTTTTACTGACATTCACGAATGTTGGGATCTATCTCTCTCTATATGTGTTGAAATGTATCACTTAGTCAAAATTCTGGAGACTGTAACGTATCATACATATATGATATGTTATTACTATAGAAACTCTACATCTAATTTCTCTCCTAAACTCCAGTTTTAGCAACTCTAAATGCTTCCTCAGCAGGTTGGCCTCGCTGCTCCATTTTCTGCTCTAACTTTCTAAGCTAAAATTCTCCCCGCAAACCACCTATCAGATCACTGATTTTCCAATGTTTATCTTTTAAATGAAAAGTCTGTGAGGAGTCATCTTTTTACACACCCCAAGCAGTCTTCTCACTTTCCCCTCAGTGGTCTGGGCTCTGGAATCAGACTTCCTGGATTAAAATCCCAGCTCTATTGCTTAGTCCAAGTCCCCCAATAGGCTTACTGTTTCACTTTATGAGCCTTGGCTTCCTGGAACCCAAAATAGTGCCTATCTCATGGAATTGTGAGAATTAAAAGGGGTCACTCATGTAAATATATTAGTGCATTGCCATCACATAGTGAACTCCACATTTGCTGCTGTCATCATCATCATCTTAACTACCCCTGCCCCATCCTTGTATTCATTTTACTCACCAGATGATTCTGCCTCTCACTTCCCAGAGGAAATTGAGGATATTAAGTATGAAGTTCCTCAACTTCTCCTACCACCTCCAGTGTGGCAGGTGACTATGTCCCTGCCCATCTTTTCCTCTCTTCCTTCATTGTAGACAAAGATGTGCCCCTTTCTATGGCTTATTCTCTTCCTCCCAGCTCTTTGCCATCCCCCTCAGTCCATCAGATCCGCCCCTCTTGGGGATGGAGGGTAGTGTTGAAGTGAATGACTGGACTTTGGAACTGAACAGAGCTGGTGTCAATCTTGGAGGTCCCTCTTCCTGGTTCTCCGACCAGCCTCCTCTTCTGTAAAGTGGAGACGATGGCTTTATGACTCTAGCTCATAGAGTTTGGGGGAGAATGAGATAAGATAATGACCATAAAGCATGGGGCTCAGTGCCTGGCACAGAGTAGGACCTGAATAAAGGGCAGCCTTTTGTTGTCATTGCTATGTCTGTGAGCGCTGCCAGCCTCGTGCCACTGTACATTACACAGTGTAGGTGCTTGATAAACATTTGTTCTAGAGGTGGTGGTGAATGATGAATTATTAGCCATGATAAGTTGGCTCTGGCCGGGGCTCAAGATTCCTGACTCCTTAGAGAGCTGCCTGATATCACAAGTTCAAGGGACCAACATTCGTGTAGCAGGGGGACGCTCTAGGCAAAAACATTGTATTTCTGTGAGGATTTTGCCCCGAACCTAATGTAATCTCCAGATAAGCTGAACTGGACCAGGCAGAGGAACACTTCCTCTCTGGCTATACATAGGTTCTAAGCTTAGAACCCAAGGGAGGCTGCAGTCTCCTTGTCTTTTTTCTTGGGGACCACACTTCAATCCATTTGAGAAGAAAAGTAACCCTATAGAAGCACAGTAAGAGAAAGAAGGGGTCCAGACACTTGGATCCTGAAAACCTAGCAAAGAGAGTGGTGACTTGGAAAGAGTGTGCCCTCCTGCTTGGAGGATGCCCAGACTCTTCTTGTCTCTCAGCCATGTGGATGAAGGATTCCCATGAGTCAAGCCCTGGCCAGTATTCCCAAAAAACTTAATCCGTAGAAATATAATCAAAAAAGAATCTCAGTATTTTCAAAGGTGACACCAAGGAGGGAGAGTAGGCCGGTGTGTCATGGGATAGAAAGTGGATGGCAAGAGGCAGGAGATGTAAGTGCCTTTAGGGATTCGATGAAGCAGCAGTTTTGAGGAAGATTGGGACACTTAGGAAGGTTAGTATCCTTAATTTAAATGTAGATTCCCTTGAATATCTTTAAGCTCAATTCTCTTTACAGTACTATAGAAAACCCAAAGCAGATAAATATGTGATGGCCTCATGTCAAAAGTGTGTTTCTTTGTTTATTGATTTATTGAGCATGTACTATGTGCCCAGCTTCATACTAGGTTCCGGGGATAAATGAATGGAATACAGCCTCTGCCTTCAACTTGTCTGAGAAGACAGGCATTCTAACCTTATCTCAGGAAAGCTGATACAACTCACAAGTATGTCAACCACGTAACAGAGAATGGCCATTCTTCTGCCTGGAATAACAGCTGGGGGATGCATATTTTGGGATTCTTTTTATCACAGATTTGGTCATTTGGCTTTATGACAGAGCTCACTTGGGTGTTTCACCTTAGCGAAGCCAATGATTTTTATGTGGTGAAAGTGGTAGAATCAGGTGACTGTAGCAATCTCCTTAAACCAAGTCCTACCTGTTTCCATTCTTCGGCTACCCAAACTCCATTTAGCTGTTTGATTGGCTATTTAAAGAATTCTGCTCTTATCCTTCACTAGAATTTCTTTTAGGTGTTGTTTTCAATCCTAACTGCACCAAATCCCCAGAGATAGTCAATGAGTCCTAAACAACACCTTGACAGAGAATTCACTAATAATAATTTGGGAGGGTATATGAAAGACCATATAAATGGCTTTGGTCCCCTGGACTTCTACATCAGAACAAGCTTAACTGAAGGTAGTCATCTAAAATTCACTTTGTCATCTTCCAGTCCTATATTCATATCGCTTTGTAAGGACTGCTTAAACTAAATTACTGTCTTATGACATCATATGATTAGATTGGAACTTGACTCTGTAACCTGACCTTTTTCCATGGAAGGGAAAAAAGAAAAAGAGATTTTCTTAGGGAGGTAACTAAGCCTTTTAAGGCAAAAGTGACCATCCCTTTCTGTTTAGGAACTGGACGTCTGACTCTGTAAATGGATCTGCTCTTCCAACATTACCTAACGATTATTCATGGCTTCAATTTTCTTTTTCTCTTTGTTCTACGCATGGTATTTAATGAAGATGGGTCACATGCAGACTCTAATTTCACAAAGAAATGTATGATGCTCAGCAACGGTTCTGTCACAAGACACTTAGGCTATCGCTCTGATATGGAAGACCTTCTCCAAGAAGCCCTTCTGGCATGCAACCTTCTGAACTTGTCAAGTGAAAGTAATCTGAAAAGTGGCTGCCTGCTGATAAGGCAGGTCTCAGCTATTTTTCTCCTTCCTTCTCTCTTCCTGCAGAGTGTCTGAGGCCACCTCTTGTGTTCCTTCCAACTTAGAGAGTCAACGATTCTCAGTCATAGGACTTGCCTCAGTGGATCACGAAACTGGGGAGCAAAGGGTTATTCTGTAACGTTCTAGGTGGTTATACGGTCTCGGACTGTGACACTGACATTCGTAGATTGATTTGGCTGAGATGAATCTTTCTTATAAAACCACATTCCTCCTCCCTTCTCCAGGTATTCATCGTCTTGTAATAGTCACTTTCCAAGTTCAATAATATCGTGAGTGGTTTGCCTTGACCTTGCAGCTCTCTAGGGAAGGTCTTGGTCATGATCACTCAAAGAGCAAATGTGTGTTGCCCCTTCAAAATGTATGTACACTGAGTTCTTAGACAAGGTGACCATACTTCCTTAATGAAAAAAAGAAAGGAGACCCACGTTTTGCCTGGACAGAACATTTGAAATTGGAGCTTTCCTAGGAAATCTAAAAATATTGCAGGATTCATACAGCTTTTAGGAAAACCACAGAACAGAGTACAGACTAATCCACTAGTACGGAATATCCCACCACTCTGGGCTTGAATTATGTGTATAATCATACAGTCAAGGTTTTATACAGGCGTACCTTGGAGACACTGCAGGTTTGGTTCCAGACCACTACAATAAAGCAAATATCACAATAAAGCGAGTCACACATTTTTTTTTTTTTTGGTCTCCCAATGCATATAAAAGTTATGTTTATATTGTAGTCTATTAAGTGTGCCACAGCATTATGTCTAAAACAACAATGTACATACCTTAATTTAAAAATACTTTACTTCTAAAAAAATGCTATCACCTCAGCCTTCAGCAAATCGCAATATTTTTGCAATAGTAACATCACCATAACAAATATAATAACTGAAAAAGTTTGAAATATTGTGAGCATTACCAAAATGTGACACAGAGACATGAAGTGACCAAATGTTGCTGGAGAGATGGTGCTGATAGACTTGCTCCATGCAGGGTTGCTGCAAACCTATAAAAAATGGAGTATTTGTGATAAAAAAAAATAAAGCAAAGCATAGTAAAAAGAGGTATGCCCTATCATGCCTTATCCACCTTCTCAGCGTCTAACTGTATGGACTGTTAGCTGTTTAGACAAATCGGAGGGAGCAGTGGCAAGAGGGTGATTTTGAATCCAAGTTTCCCCAATGCATGAACACGGGGTGATTCGTTTATCCTTTCAAAACCTGTTTCATCTGTAAAATGGGGAAACAAATACTTCCTTTTGGAGTGAGGCTCAGATATAAATGCAAAACGGCTGATACCGAGAGGCACGCAGGGCTCTGAGGTTATTCCACGCCCCTGTCCACATTAACATGTTTGCAGAGCCCAGAAGGCACGTGCTTCTTGACCCCTCATGGAGCAGGAGTCAAAAAAACTTGAAATCTACTAATTTTCTTCATTGAAATAACTGCACTTATTTGAGTATCTTCGTTTTTCCTCTGAGCTGCTTTCCAGATCTGAGTGTCTTGTGAGGCGTGAATGGCAGCTTATCTTGCTGAGAGTGTGGAATAAAACCTTAGCAGCCTCTGGTGTTAAAGGGCTTGACTTATCTCAGGGTGGTGGCAGAGCGCCCTGGCTGGCTTTGCTGCTTTGTCTTTCCACTCTGTATGGTTGCTTAGCACAGCTGTCAAACACCTCGAGTGATCCTAAGAGCATGATGATGGACAGTCTATGCCACTCCTAGGACATCCTAGGTCAGTGGGCATTTTCCTTTTTAGCATTGACTCCTTAAGAAGTATGTGCCAAAAGAGATTTTGTTAGCTTTAAAGAACTATGAAATATGAATTAAGATACAGATAACGTAGTCTTCTGTAACACATAAAGCTTGTCGCACTCCATGAATAATCGTGTTTCTGAAAGGAGCATAAGTGTAACAAACTCAATTTAAAATGTAATTGGGGAATTCTCTGTTCCAAGGAACTCGGTGAAGTTTTCTTCTAAAGCTAATAATAATAATACTATTTAGCTACTTTGGAATTTGATAGATAATATCAATTTATATACTTTTCAAAAACCGTGGGCTGTCTCTCTCTCTCTCTCTCTCTCTCTGAGCAAAAGGGGATAGGATAATCATTTATTTCCTTGTTATCTTCTACGGTTGGAGATAGCATAGGAGGCACTAGTTCTTGGGATGAAAGGACCCCTCCTCCCAGACTTTTTTTCCCCAACAGCCTCTCTATTACCAAGACAAAGTTTCAAAATGATTCTTTCATATTAAGCTCTTACTTTATCTGGATTTTATTTTTGCATAAAGAGCGAGGTAGAGAGTCAATATTTTCAATAAACTATCCCGGCACAATTTATCAAATCATCTCTCTTTTTCCTATTGTATCTGCAATGCCAGCCAGCTATTATAGATCAATTTTTCGTATTTGTATGAGGCTTTCCCCAGATTCTTTTCTGTTTTATTGATCTATTCCTGCAATGACACAACACTGTCTTGATTATTCCTGATTTTTAATAGGTCTTGGTACTTGGTAAGAAAAGTCTCCCATCTAATTCTCCAAGGGTAGCTTAGCTATTCTTAACCCTTCACTCCTGCATTCAAGTTTTAGGATCATCTTTTCAAGTCAATTAAATGTCTTGTTAGGATTGTGATTGAGATTTTATTGAATCTATGTATTGATTGGGGATTATTGACATCTTTGTTATATTGTCTTCCTATTCATGAACTTAGATTAGTGCTACATTTTTATGTCTCCTTTCTTGTCCTTCAATAAGTTTTTTTGCTCCTGGGTACTGTGTTTTACATGGGTTGAATTGTTTATTATAGAGTTATGGGAACCAACACAATACTTTTAAACAGTGCTTGCTTTCACACCTAAACTATGTCTTTTGTCCAGGAGACCATCTCTTGCTCTATTGTAGATCCTGAGAATGAATGGGGACAGCAACAGAAGAGAGAGCCGTCAAGCCTCAACCAACCCCCAAAGTCAACCAACACAAGTGGTAGAACAAGTACTCCTGCTGGGATGAACAGAATTGGGGAAACCTTTGGGAAAACAATTTGTCAATTAAGATTATTCATAGTGGCACTGTACATAATGCGGAAAACAAGAACTAATCCAAGTGACTATCAACAGTATAATAAATCTTTATATATTTGTAAAACTTGGAACTCTGCAGTAGTGAAAATCAATGGACTACAGCTAAAAAGTGCAAAAAAGCGAGTCATATAGGAAAACATATAGCATGATTCAATTTATATGTAAGTTAAAATAGGCAAAACTAAGCTATATATTTTTAGGGATTTGTTCATATGTAGTAAGCTCACAAAAGTATAACAGGTTGATTAATAAAAAAATGTAGTCTGGTAGTTACTCTGTTGGGGAGAAAGAGATGAATTGGGAAGGGTTACATGGAAGTTTTAAAGGTCCCGGTCTTTTGTACTTTTTAAACTGGGTGGTGGGTGCACGGGTGTGTCTGTTTTATTACTGTCTTCAAATTTTGCTATATTTTCTATAAACACTATGTGTATGGTACATTGCATAATAAAATTTTAGAAGGATGATAAAGTAATTCTTTGCAAATTTTTAATTGAATGGTATACAATAGTAATAAACCAATCTATCTATCTATCTATATATATATATAGTGGGTCTCAAGAAAGTGCATGCATATTTTAATGATGGTTATTTATTTTAAATGGCATTTATGTTTTTATGATATTACTGTAAGAAGTCTCAGGAAGAAAATATTTGAATGTTCGCTATTTCTTTTTCTTGAGTGACTATTTATTAACTGCTGTGGGGAAAGCAAAGCTCTAGGCACTTATGATACATCATGGAACATAACTAGGATTCCTGCCATTCTGGAGTACATACTCTAGCTAGGGGTGAGGATGGATGGCAGAGAGAGACAGACTGAAAACAGTGAGCGTACTACGTTAATAAATTGTATCTTATGTTGGGAGGTGAGAAGCAACCACTAGAGCAGGGTCTTAAGTTCAGGATTGCTTGATGATGTGCCGTTTTGAACAAGGTGGACAGGGTGGGACTTCACGGAGGAGTTTACTTACTTCCGAGCAAAGACTTGAATGGGAGAGTGACCATGCGGGTTATTGGGGAAAGGTTGTTTTAGGTGGAGGGAACAGCTAAGGCAAAGGCCCTAAGATGGGAGCATGCCTGGGGTGTTTAAGGAATAGCAAGGGGCTGGAGTAGAGTTAGCAAGTGGCAATGATGTCAGAGAGGCAATGGAGGGTCATGAGGGCTTTCGTATGACTTCGTCGTTTTCTCTGAGTGAGGAAAGGGGTGATGATTCGATATCATATCAGAATCTGGCTGTCGTGTTGAGAACAGACTGTTAGGTGTTGAGGGCAGAAGCAGCTGGTAGCCTGTTACCACAGTCCAGGCAAGAGGTGATGTGGTACAGAGAGTCTCCAAGTATTTCTGAGATTGTCGGTATTTTATGGAGAAAAAATGTTGTTTAAGCACTCTGCATTTTTCTTGGACCTACATTCCAAGTAAGCAAATATCTGAACAACTGCTCTCAATCTTAGAATATGTTGGCAGTTGTATTCGAAATCTAAATATCCAATGTCTTTACATTTCAATAGAACTGTAAATTTTCCTTTACTACTTTAAAAATCCTCTTATAAGGTTATGGGAATTCTACCCAATAGAGTTGGGCAATTATTATAATTAATGGTTGTAAATGGACTATGTGACAACATGAAAAACCCTCAAGACGGGGCTTCCCTGGTGGCGCAGTGGTTGGGAGTCCGCCTGCCAATGCAGGGGACACAGGTTCGTGCCCCGGTCCGGGAAGATCCCACATGCCCCGGAGCGGCTGGGCCCGTGAGCCATGGCCGCTGAGCCTGCGCGTCCGGAGCCTGTGCTCCGCAACGGGAGAGGCCCCAACAGTGAGAGGCCTGCATACCGCAAAAAAAAGAAAACAACCCTCAAGACGAAATGTTCCGTGAAATATAAAAACAAGAGGCAAACTGTGTATCTGTATAGTACGACTATTGAGCAAGAAACATCCGTGACCTTCCAGCTGGTCCAGGCCACTTCCTCTTGGACCTCATGTACTGTCGCGCTCCCCCTTGCTTGCCTTCCGATAAACACCTTGACCTTCCCATCGATACTTAAGCCTCCCAAGCATGCTGTTTCTTCAGAGTCTTTGCATGGGCTGCTCCCTCTGCCTGCAGGGCCGTTACTCTGTGGCCCTCATGGGCCTTCATGACTGACTTCTTCACCTTCACCAGCGAGGCCTTGACAGACATAGCAACCCCCTTCTCCCTTGGCACCTCCTATCCCCTTGATTTGGTTTGTTTTTCCCACCATACTTATCACTACCCAACAGGCACTTCGCTTTATTTGTGTATTTGCTTATTGTCTCTCTCCCTCCAACTGAAAAGTAAACTCCCCAAGGGCAGGGGTCTGTTTTCTTCAGGTTTTGTTTTTGAACCGTACCTGGCATAGAGTAGGTACACACAAGAAATTGTTGAATGAAGGACTATGACAAAGGCCTGAAGTTTTAAAAATTGTTAACAATTATTGATGATTCACACTCTAGGCCTTATTGGAGAATGAAGGGATCACGTGGAAGGTTATTAAAGGAAGGAGCTAAGGGTCTATTGAAATCACCTCGGAGAAGTTGAGTTGAGGGGCTGGCCCCTGTGCGTCAGGGCATGAGAAGCGCTTGGCACACCGGTAAGCCTCGGGTAAGCTGTAACCTAGATGCTGAGGGGTCAGTAGAGGCAAGGGAACACTTCTCCTACTGAGAATGTGGACTCTGGCCTAAGGAGTTAATGAGAAATGCCACCGTCAAGACAACGTCTAGTACTAGAAGAAGGCGCTGGGCAGACCATATCAGAGGAGAAAAGGCCCGTCCCAGGGACAAAGGCACCCCTGGCTGGTTTCCTAGGTCTGGGAACAGCAGGCAAGCTCTGGGCTGGAGAAAGACGGCAGCCAGAGGGCAGATTTCGTAGCAGGCAAGGAAATGATCAGAGCAAGCTATCAGCCTCATGTTGAGCTTGCAAATTCTAACTGCATGTAGCGTATGGAGCTCTGGCTGGGGAATTTTGGGCAGAACTTCGATTCACCTGTTATACATCGTAGAGGAGTACTATGTCGTGCTAAAATATCAGAATAATCCCATACGGGCTGGTAAATAGCTGCTGCTCAAGCTTCTCCCCCAGCATCCCAGCCCAATCTCCCCAGGATGCAGAGCTTTAGAGGTGAAGCTTGGGGGCCCTGGGATCCTGCTAGTATCTCTTTAATTGGCTGGGACCTGTTATATAGCTTGCTAAACATTTTTATTATCATACCTGCAAAGTAATAGAATAGATTATGTCTAGAAAAATCAAATGAAGAAGGAATGTGGAGATATTTGGACTTTTTAGAGTCATAGGAGAGTCATCAGGAAAAGCTAGAGAAAATCCTAGGAATAAAGAGACTCTGCAGCTAACATGTAAGTTGTCTGTGACCTAGAAGAGGCAGGAAGTTGTGTTCCCTTCGTTCATGGCTAAAGTCCAATCTCCTTCCTTGTTCGCCCAGCACAGGTGAGGAACAGAAGGACCTTGTGTTTCATTTCAAGAGGTCAGAGGCGGGCTTCCCTGGTGGCGCAGTGGTTGAGAGTCCGCCTGCCGCTTCAGAAGACATGGGTTCGTGCCCCGGTCTGGGAAGATCCCAAGTGCCGCGGAGCAGCTGGGCCCGTGAGCCATGGCCGCTGAGCCTGCGCGTCCGGAGCCTGTGCTCCACAACGGGAGAGACCACAACAGTGAGAGGCCTGCGTACTGCAAAAAAAAAAAAAAAGTCAGAGGCATTGAGATGTGGTTATAGACACTTTCTTATTCTATTTTTAAATCAACCAAAAAGGTAGACATTTGTGATGGGGAAACTGGTCTAAATATTTAACCCCATCATTACTCTATCACCGAGCACAGGGAAGCCAGGGAAATCACAATTGCACATCCTAGCCCTGAGAATGTACAGAACCAGAACTCTGCAAGGTGGGATGCCCGTGTCTCCTCCGACCTCTGAAACCAGCGCGCCCGGGGTTATAAGTACCACCACTTACTTGGCTGTCTTGTGGCAGTTACACGCACATGCCTGCCATTCAGAGTTTTGGAGTGTGCGTTGACATCTGTGTGTGTGTATGAAGATAAACGGGTGCTTGTTTCGATGCAGGGCGTGATACAAGGACCCTGCTGGTATGCTGTTGGGAACCTCCGGTAAAGCCTGTAGGATGGGTTATGGCCCTTGGACTCACTCACTTGTGGACCTGTTCAGGGTGTAATCTATTTTCAGTCTACGATTGTCTGTTTACTGTAGGAGCAGAAGCTTTCACTGAAACAGAACATTGAATCAAATCCACATCTATTAAACAAATTAACAATTTTGTGGAGGGTTTTTTTCTTCCCCCCTAAAATACAGCTCTTTCTCTGGTAGTTCAAAAACAATTGCTGTAGGACTTCCCTGGTGGCGCAGTGGTTGAGAGTCCGCCTGCCGATGCAGGGGACACGGGTTCGTGCCCCGGTTTGGGAAGATCCCACATGCTGCGGAGCGGCTGGGCCTGTGAGCCATGGCCACTGGGCCTGCGCATCTGGCGCCTGTGCTCCGCAACGGGAGAGGTCCGCGTACCGAAAAAAAAAAAAATTGCTGTAAAAACTTGCATTTTAGGAGGGGAAGAATCAGAAGATGACTATAAAGCTTAGGGAGCCTAGAGGAAAAATGGAAAGGGGAACTATTGTAGTTATCCTATTGGGGTAAACATAGGAAAATTTAACCCAGAAACTAAGAGAATATTCCAGTGCACCAAATATATAGACGCAGCCCTCTGAACTCAGCACCAGGGCGTGCACTGAACAGGTCAGAGAGACCCCAGTCCCAATGCCTCAGTGGGAAAAGTACCCCCTGGAGTTGCCCACAGAATCACCCTGTTACTGCCACTAATTAGGGCTGAAAAGTGAGATGACCTTGATTTGTCTTTCCCTACACCAGACACACAATCAATTCCACCATTGTTTTTCAGATCAAGGCATTTAGCATTTTTCACCTTTGTTTGCCAAGCTTTTACTGGAACCGTTTGATGGTCCATTTGATTTAACCATAAAGATGGATTCGGCAGAGATTGTGGTCGTTTTAATAACTCATCACACAGGTGAAGGTCCTGAGCTCCACACCCAGCTACAAACTGTCGCCTGCCTTGGACTGACCATGGACTCCCTGGAGACGGGCTGGGCTGCAGCTTAGTTAATCTGGCTACACCGCCTGTGCCCCAGACTAGGGGAACCCTGGTTAAAAGGTCTGATTGTTTTCTTGTTTCATAAGAGTCAGACTGCCTGGATTCAAATCCTGGCTCTATCACTTTGTAGCTTTGTGACCTCTGGCAACTTATTGAATCTTAGTGACCCACATATGCCATGGGGATAATAACTGGGTTATTATAGGAAGCACATTCGGTGATATATGCAAACACTTAGTACAATGCCTGTTCGTAGGAAAACACCTAATAAATTTTAGTTGCTGTGATAATGAAGCACTTGCCCTATTTTTCAAAAGCCATTTTAGCCAGATCGAATCTGTACCAAAAAGGCTATTGCTCATGAAATTTATACTTTCCTGTTTCTAATAATGTCAACTTGTAAAGATTTATATAAGTTCATTTATATCTGTTAGCTTAACTTGGAGATGTTGGAGATTTGGTTTTTCTTCATAAATGTTTATGTGAGGATGAAAGCCCCATGACTCGCATTAATACATATCACCATTGACGTGTATTGTATTGACTCAGTGTCTATTATATTCATGTGTGAAACTGAACCACGTAAAAGCAGAAATTAGGCGTTCCTGCCAAAAGGAAGTGAATTGAAAGGAGGAGAAGCAGAGCCTTTGCAAGGAGAAAATTGTCCTATCTCTCAGCCAGTGTCAGAATGTGGAAATGTTTACAAAATGCTCATTAAAAGAAAAAAGGATTGCAAGATAGAAACAAAATCTGGTGCACAAGTTTACACTAGGGAGATAAGAAAGGCTAGGCCCCTATGGGGGATTTTGTTATCCAATTACTGCAACCTGATTTTGGGGGGTGAGAGGAAGGGTGGTAGGGGGAGGGAGAGAGGGGAAGTTTCCAAACTTGTCTCCAGTGACACGAGACATTTACGCTCCGCAAGATAAAACTGCCACTTAGAGCCCAGGAGCGCTAAACCTTCCTGGGTTGGCCTGGGGGCTGGAGCAGAGTCATGGGTTCCCTGGCCCTGCAGCTGTGTGCTCTCTCCTGCCTGGTGGCTCACTCGGTTTCTGGCAGCCCCATCATGAGCCTGGAGCAGTCGCCTCTGGAAGAAGATATGCCCCTGTTTGATGATGTCTTCTCAGAGCAAGATGGTGTCGACTTTAACACACTGCTACAGAGCATGAAGAAAGAGTTTCTCAAGACGTTGAACCTGTCGGACATCCCGATGCAGGATGCAGCCAAAGTTGACCCACCAGAGTACATGTTGGAACTCTACAACAAATTTGCAACAGATAGGACCTCCATGCCGTCTGCCAACATCATTAGGAGTTTCAAGAATGAAGGTAAGTGGAGATTTTACTGATCAAATTTGGCTTCGAGTTTTTAGAAGCGGTGAGTAAATTTACAATGCATGGAGATGACAAAGGTGAAAACATCTGTATAGGGGTGTGTGTACACAGATACCCCAAAACAAGGCACATTTTGGTCTATACTGTTTTCGTGGTCATTTTCCAAATATTATTGAAAGGTATTAAAGAATATCTTTTAATCCAACGCCGTAAAGTGTCTACCATTTTGACATTATAATTGGGTCTTTGCAAATTTTCAATTTGAACAGCAGGTAATAAAAAATATTAATGTTGGTCTACCGCTGTACCTTTGTCTGTCATTTTCCAGATAGGGCTCAGTTCCGTTTAGCTTTTAATTGACTACAAAATTTGTCAACTTCTACATAGAATGAAAATGATGACAATAGGTAAAATACAGAAAGTTGTGATTTGCGTTTCGCTCAAACTTTGGGTGAGTTTCCATTTTGTGACCTTATTTAAGAAATGTTCAAACAGGATGGAAACATATTTTAGAGATTCTTCCTAAAGTGTTGTTTTGTTTGTTGTGACGTGTATATCCTTGAAGCACTGTTTGTAGTTTCCAGGAAGTGCGCATGGTCCAATTAACGATCCAGCTTATTCTGTGTGTTTATGAAGAGCAATGTACAATCTTTAAATACCAGCGGGAAAAGTGCGTTTTCTGCCCCCAGATCGTTATTCAGTACTAAATCTAATCACTTAGCAAATTAATCCTTTTTTTAATATGGTGCAAGTAATCAAGAAAATTTTTTTCTAATATCTATGGTAAAAGTTGTGGGTCCAAAGTAACGAATTCTTTCATATTTACCAATTATGCTTTTATAGTCATTAACCAGGTACAAAAGAGGGTTTGGATAGGTGTTGGCCAAGTATTCTTGAAAGCAAAAAGGCGGTGACAAGATTTAGCTCAAGATTTGGATTTTTCAGACAGGGTTGACTTAGTAGATGTGGATAATTAGCTTAATTTCTCTGAATCCGAATTTCCTCAACTGTAAATTGGGGACAATATACCTACGTAACACAATTGAGCAATTTCAAAGAGGTTACAGGTAAGAAAGTACTACATTTGCTATGAAGTATTAAACAAATGTCAGTGTTTACTAATGAATTCCTTAAATTCTAGGCATTGGGGGAAATGTTGAATAGGTATTGCTCAGTCCTGGAGATACTATTTGCCTTTAAAATTTAGGTGACTGCCAAAATTTCAAATATTTAGTAACATATTGGAAATGTGACTTAGTGACATTTAGTGATGGAAATGAAAAGCTGAAATTACAGATTCTTTCTGTGGTCAGTCTGAATTGAAAATAAACATCCTCCTTCCCTGGGAAGCCTTCCTAATGTTTCTGAGTGCGGATCCCTGGGTGGCTGGCTCAGGGTGTGGGTGGGAAAGTATTCGCATCCCTGGGGAAAATAGGAGTTTTTCAGTTCTCACTTCTGTGGAGGATTTCGATGGTCCGGGTGAGGAAATGAGCTTCTTATTACTGAATATCAGTGAGGGTAGGAGCAAACCTCTCAGTAGACGACCCAGCTGCCCACACCTCTGCCAGTCCACTGGTGAAAATGCACAGCCCAAGGTCATGAATCCTGCACTGGGCTCGCCCTGTCGGCTGTTATTGTCTTTCTTTGATTCTCTGCGTTTGCTCAGTGCAACTCCCTAGGAGACAAAGACCAACAAAACAAAACCAAACCTCCTCCAAATCTAACTAGCAGAGGAAAACAAGTGCTGCTTCAAGGTGGAAAAAGCATGACTTTATTTCCTACCACTGCTTTGACCTCTCCTTGTCATCTTGGGGAGGTCAATTCTCTGCATTGAGGCTTGATTTCTTCCAGAATCAAATGAACAGGATACCAATACCAACATTATAGGGTTATAGTAAGAACTAAATAAAACAATTTGCAAAGCACCTGGCACGTGAAATTGGCTCAGCAAACACTAGCTCCCTTGCCTGAAGTGTAACACCTCCATTATTACTATATTTGCACATGCACAGTGAACTTATTTTTATATCAGCTTTATTGAAGTATAATGGGCATAAACAATAAACTTCACATATTTAAAGTGTATAATTCGATAGGGTTTGACATATGTTAACATCCATTGGAACCATCACCACCATCAAGATAGTGAACATATTCATACCACCAAAAATGTCCTTGTGCTCCTTGGTAAACCCTTCCTCCCGCTACAGTGAGCTTTTATTGTGCATTTTTCTAAACGATGGAACAACCAGTCTCTTCCCCTACTTTTGGTCTTCTCATGTTTCCTGTCCAAGGGGAATGAAGTTTTCTCCATTCCTATAAGGGACGGGGGACAACTACCATATTACTTGATGTATTAAGGACACATGTCATGCCCATAAATCAATTCAGTCTGATGCCCAGAATCATCAACTCATCAATATTTTTAAAGTGCTACCTCTGTTTAAAGCATCATGGTAGATTGGAGGCATAGAAGGGAGGTTAAGCTGTGGTACGTGCCATTAGGATGACAATCTAGTTGGGAAAAATCCATTCATATAGACAACTGAAAATCAGGGATGTAAATGGCAAGGTCAAAGGAGAGGTATAGAGGGTAAATACTCAAGTTACCCAGAGAGGAGTGGGCTCCTATATAGGGAGGTGAAGAAGGGAGGGCCCCATAGGGAGAGGTCACAGCTAGATAGATGGAGATGAGGGGGTAGAGCTTTCCAAGGGTCAGAAGAACATATCCAAAGGTGCAGTATACAGTAAAGCAAAGGACTGTTTTGGCAAGTAGTGAAGTTATCAGTCTACTTTATTTTTTATTTTATTTTTTTTTTGCGGTACGCGGGCCTCTCACTGTTGTGGCCTCTCCTGTTGCGGAGCACAGCCTCCGGACGCACAGGCTCAGTGGCCATGGCTCACGGGCCCAGCCGCTCCACGGCATGTGGGATCTTCCCGGACAGGGGCACGAACCCGCGTCCCCCGCATCGGCAGGCGGACTCTCAACCACTGCGCCACCAGGGAAGCCCCTATCAGTCTACTTTAAATAGGAGACTTTGTTTAATATTTCTACAAATATTAATTGATAAATTGAAATGTTCCATGCTGTAGGGGATGAATGGGAGCTATGACTGGATCAAGTGGTTAAGACCTAATCATAGCTAGCTTTGCGAGCCACGCTAGAGAGTTTAAATTCATTCCACTGACCTATATTTCTCACTGACAGTGTATGAGATGATTTTCGGTGGTACCCAGAGGAAGCTGTGAATCATGTGAAATCGGTATATGTTTTTATTAAAGTGGATTGAAAAAAATCCACGTAACTATCATCTCGAACCCTCTCATTTCATGAATACTGTTGCTTAGGACAAGTCTAAAAGAGGAAGTTAGTATAAAAACAATAATATCAAGTTAAAGAAAAATATTTAAAAGTACAATCTGGAACAAGGACCTCACTGAAATCATGAATTGGATATACAATTGGGAAAGGCGGCCAAAGATGATAGCGACCCCCTCAATTGGTGGTCCTCAGCATCTTTGGTGTCATGGAACTTTTTGATTGATGACAGATGTCTTCAGGGATTCCTTGTAGACAGGTGTTACCTGGGACGGGTATAGAGGAGATCTGGACGCCTATAAAATTCTCAGATAAGGTGTCAACATAATAATATTTGGAGGTGTGCTTCTAAGACAACAGGACCTTTACAATTTTATTTCATAAACATTCTGAGTGATTCCTATGTGCTGCACTTCCATGCCAGGTGCTAAGAGTACAAAATTAAGGCAACCAATCTATCCCCAAGGTTCGTTTCCCCTCATTCTTCCTTTTGGAGGACCACAAACCCCAAATTCAAGTGCTGTGACCCCCTTAGTGTTATGCCTATCCTGTTGACCTTGTCAGACTTTGTTGTCTAAAGCAGGGATGAGCAAACTTTTTCTGTCAAGGACCAGGGAGATGGTAAATATTTTGGGTTTTGTGGGCCGTATGACCTTGGTCGAGACTTAATGGATTTAATTCTGCCATTGTAGTACAACAACAGTCACAAACACAATGCAGAAATGAATGGGTGAAACCCTTTAGTAACCCTTTATTTCCAAAAACAGGTGGCAGGCCTGCTTTGGCCTGTGGGCTAGGTTTACCGCCCCCTGGTCTACATGGATGTTTCTCAGGAAGACCCCGACTATGTGAGGGTCTCCATCCATTACAAGTACAAATATGAAAAGCCATGACAGCGTCACTGAAAAGCTTCAAGAAAAAAACAACCACCACACGTGTCTCGTTTGATAGCTCCTCACTGGTTAGAAAAATTGGGGGCTTGCCTGGACAATCTCCAAGGTCCCTCCCAGGTCTATAATTCTGTAAGCTATGCAAACAAGGCTGGGTGCGTTTTCTCTCATTCAGGAGGCAGCCATTTTCCATTTTAGTCAGCTTAACTCAGTCTAGCGTTCTACCCTTGACCTTCAGTATTCTCTCTTAGAGAATGCTAACACTGTGTTTGTTTTCATTGATTTTCCCTCATTCTCTCTGTATCAAGCCTCCTGAATGGACAGGCACTCTTATTGAATAAATAAGCATCTGTTTTTCTCTGTAACATACTGCAAATGTGATTTCTTTTTTTTTTCAGATCTCTTTTCCCAACCAGCCAGTTTTAATGGGCTCCGAAAATACCCTCTCCTCTTCAACGTGTCCATCCCTCACCATGAAGAGGTCATCATGGCTGAACTCAGGTTGTACACCCTGGTGCAAAGAGATCGCATGATATATGAAGGAGTGGACCGGAAAATTACCATTTTCGAAGTATTAGAGAGCAAAGGGGACCGTGAGGGTGAGAGAAGCATGCTGGTCTTGGTGTCAGGGGAGATCTATGGAACCAACAGTGAGTGGGAGACTTTTGATGTCACCGATGCCATCAGGCATTGGCAAAAGTCAGGCTCATCCACCCACCAGCTGGAGGTTCATATTGAGAGCAAACATGAAATGGAGGATGTTGGCAGGGGACAACTGGAAATAGACACTAGTGCCCGGAATAAGCATGTCCCTTTGCTTGTCGTGTTTTCTGATGACCAAAGCAGTGAGAAGGAGAGGAAGGAGGAACTGAACGAAATGATTGCCCACGAGCAACTTCCGGAAATGGACAACCTGGGACTGGAAGGTTATTCCAGCGGACCTGGGGAAGAGGCTTTGCTGCAGATGAGGTCAAACATCATCTATGACTCCACTGCCCGCATCAGAAGGAACGCAAAAGGAAACTACTGCAAGAGGACCCCGCTCTACATCGACTTCAAGGAGATTGGCTGGGACTCTTGGATCATCGCCCCGCCTGGATACGAAGCCTACGAATGCCGTGGTGTTTGCAATTACCCCCTGGCAGAGCACCTCACCCCCACAAAGCATGCGATTATCCAGGCCTTGGTCCACCTCAAGAATTCCCAGAAGGCTTCCAAAGCCTGCTGTGTGCCCACCAAGCTGGAGCCCATCTCCATTCTCTATTTAGACAAAGGGGTCGTCACCTACAAGTTTAAATATGAGGGCATGGCCGTCTCTGAGTGTGGCTGTAGATAGGAGAGGAGACCTGTGGCTTATTTAATAACTGTACATGTGTATATTTTGTGTTCCTATTTAATGAGATTATTTAATAAGGGTGTACAGATCATAGAAGCTTGCTGCCTTAGGGAATTTGACAGGGCGGTTTTGTTGTAGGAAATGCATAATTTACTCCACAGTCTAGTCCCTTCCAATCTATGTTTCTTTGGACTTGCCATTTCCCGGCAATGCCATCTCTAATAGTAAGTGGCAAGCCCACACTACTTGCCCTTTAGGCCGATTCAAAAGCAACACCCCTAAGCAGAAAAATACTGTCGAGAGAGGTAGATATTTGTGTGTGTATATGTGTACA
Organism: Pseudorca crassidens; assembly: GCF_039906515.1. Lineage (NCBI taxonomy): Eukaryota > Metazoa > Chordata > Mammalia > Artiodactyla > Delphinidae > Pseudorca > Pseudorca crassidens. The sequence goes on from NC_090309.1 coordinate 33,153,926, forward strand.
TAGATAAACGTATAAAATCCTTTTGGTTCTATAGAGGCAGATTCTACTCACACACGTGCATAACCCAATCAAATGTGTATATGTTAAAAGACAGTGGGAGGTTCTTGGTCACCTCTTCTCTAGGTAGTATTTCCATCAGGATAATTTGCACCAGGAATTGAACCATCCTAGGAAGTATTACATTTCCGAAATACTACTGGAAATGTAGGGGTAGCTTTTGTCAGTTGAGTTTCTGCTATTACTCAGAGCAGCAGGGCCTGGTAAAGGAGGCTGCATGTTTGAGGGGAAGGGTTATTGGATACAGAAACCAAGTGGCTTCAAGGGGGCAGTGGCCTTAAGGGACAACAGCAAAGAATGAGCCCACAGGGGACCAGTGTGCTCTAGAGGGCAGTGCCTGGTCAAGAAAGGAAAACAGAGGGAACTTCATCTGTTCCTAAGGCAACAGGAAGGCAAGGCCATGTGTATTGGCCTTTATGGCTGCAGAGGGTACAGGAGGTGGGAGGGGCTCTTAGGGGAGGAGGGGCAAAGGATAGAGATGCTGTCCTAGGACGTGTTTGTAAAATTATAAGCAGTTCTAATTGGAGAGTTAAATATTTTGGACAAAATAAAATTAACAAAGACCAAGAGGAGGAAAAATCAGAAGGGATCTGTTTGTTGGACTCTTCTTCCTGTTTTTCTTCAATTCTTCATATTTCTCCTTTGCCTCTGAACCTCTGCTCTTGCTTTTTTCCACCTTTTCCCTTCCCTCCCTCTTTTTTGCCTGAGCACCTTGTGTCCTTCTCCCATTCACATGTCCCCTATCTTCCCTGGCCTTCCCTGCTTTGAGCCCAAAGAGAAAACCTGAAAGCATTTGCTCTTGGGATAAAAGGAGTTAGTGCTCTAATTTCTAGATTTCCCCCTGATATTTTATTTAGTTGAGTTGCTAATATATAAAATGTTTTGTTCATGAAGAATGCTTAAGTGTAAGAAAAAGAGAACCACAGTCCAAATGAATACATTTAAATAAATGAATTAATAAATAGACACACAACCAAATGACTCAAAAGCTAAGCCAGAATTTGGAAATCAGGTTTGCCCCATGATGGAAACCCTGTCGCCTTCCCATCCTTCCCACTCTGCAGTCTTTCTGTTTGGGAACTGGCCAGGACTAAGGGACTGGGAAGTATTCCTGATGACAATGGTCTGGGGCATCTGCCCATTAGTTGGCCAGTTGGAAGGACACTGAGACTTGGTCCCAGTGCCCCCCGTGCAGGACCACAGGCGTTGTGCAGGGAGAACCACAGCAGAGCAGTTCTCAAACTGTTCTGACACCTCCAGGCAGACAATACGGATGGTCCAACCTAGAATCGGGAATGTGGTTTCCAGTCCATTGTCCCCCCTCACCCCACTGAATGCTTCTTTAAGAAGGCTTGCACTTTTTTTTTTTTTTACCCTGCGAAAACATCAGCCTTGCTTTCACAAACGTCTGGGGTCATAATCTCATCTTGCCCTAGAAAATAGAGGCAAGGGAAGCTATTTTGAAGGACACTTTGCCCAATTTGGCCCTCAGCTCTGCACGTCTGTTGTCCACTGGTATCCAGAGGGTGAGTGGGAGAATCCATTGCCCCTGGAAGAGTGGTATTCTGGCCATCAGTTGGTATACAGTGATTGACAATTTGAGAGAGCCAGGCGACTCAGAAGCATTCATTTATGGGATACCCTCCATAGAAAATGGTGTGCTTGCGTGTATGTGTGTGTGTGTGTGTGTAACTGGCTTTATAGAGCCAAGCTCAGTGCCCTCCATGGGATGGGGTACATCCTTTACATCCATGGTACATACTGGACACTCATATACTCTACGGTACTTCTTATCCTTTCTAAAGGACACTGTAATAGACATACGGTAAAACCTTGGTTGAATGGGATTGTTCTAGCTAGATACAATCAAGCAGAATTTTCTTTTATATGTAAAATACATAAGACAGTGGTATGCTGGTGAATGCTTTATACCCAGCAGTGGCGGGGTACGGGTTGTGGGGAGGGAATAGCTCCGATTTGGGGGTTTCAATGGCGCAGATACCCCCTCCATGGCCTACTTCAAGCTACCAAGGTGATGTCAACTGGTTTGCAAAATACCCACAAACGTAACCGTAAGCTCTCGGGAGCCACGCATGACGACTCTGGTACCCTCCTGCTATTAGCACGCTGATATTAGAACACTAAAGATGTGACGTGCCAGGCTCTGCTCTCCTCATGCCCTCTGCTGGCTCTGCCAGGTTCCTAGAGAAGCTTTGTTATGAGCCCTTATAGTCACCCTTCCGTTAAAGGGATGTGAAAATCTAGGCTGTTGGCAATCAGATGTTTCTCCTTTTACCACAGTCCAGAGGTAAACACGCGTTTCTAAGATTCTCTTCTACCCTATGGAAAGAGTGCAGAAAGCCACCTATTGGTTATTCAAATGTTGCTAGTTACATTTTTCTTTTTTTTTTTTTTTTGCTTTCTTGTCATCAAACAATTAAAACACACCGACCATAAATAGAGGAGGCCTGCCAGCTCCCCTCAGGCCTCCTGAAGCATGCTCGCAATTCCTTTACCTCACTGCATGAATATGAAGCCAGGAAGGTGTCAGATCCTTCGGAAAGTAGAACTCACCACTGTCTTCTCTGGTCATAGACCTTTGCTATATGCCACACCTGTCTTTTTTACACTTTTATGGCGGAATTATCATCGCTGAAGTTGATAAACCTAAATGACTCTTGAGAAAGGTAGCAGGGGGACTTTGGCAGCCAACAACCAAAATATTCATGTAAAAGTTTCTAGGCTTCCTACTATTTATTGATGGATATATTTATTTTTTGTAATATAGTGTAGAATACCAAATATTTTATTTTTATGTTTGTGGTTCCCTCTTGGATAAAAGAGTCTTCTGTGCTTTTCAAATAGTACCTTCCCCTGAGTATGGCTCCTCTACAGTGTATGGCCTGTATTTTCGTCTCTATCTTTTTGCATCAACATTTCCTGTTACTTCGAGGAGCCTTGCCAGAAGCTTGCCGTAACTGTGTATATTTGTATCTTGTAGGCATGCTGTGAGCCCCTTGGCATATTCACTGATTTCCAAATAGGACAGTTTTAACTGAAGTGTAGGTGTTCCAGAAAATATTTAACCAACAAATATCATTCTCATAAGCTGACACTGTCATTTTACTGTGAGAGGCAAATGTCAGGCTGTGAGGGACGATGTCTGCTGCTCAGTGAATGGAGACGGTATTTAATGGGGCCCTTTCTTGCCCCTAAACTGGTGCTTCCCCTCTGACTGTATTCATCACCTTCAATGACCTACCAATTCAGAGACCCAATTGGACAAATCCATTTGTAATTGGAAGCGTTACTCTCTAAATGTAAAAAAAAAAAAGCTAATTTAGTGATTTCCCAAAAGAATCAGTCTCAAGGTACCTAAATTTTTTCCCTGCATATAATTTGTTTTGGAAATTAATGGCAAATACTTTTCCCAGAAATTAATGTTAGTAAATGTTTTGGTATCCTTTGGAATCTATATTCTCTAAGTAAAAGATATTTCTATGGAAAGGAATTTTACATACGGCTTCTTACTGGACTGTTCAAGAGACCGTACAGTCCAGCAGTGTTTTAGCAAAGCCCTTTACAATTTGTCTGGAACATTGAGGGGACGCTGCCCTATCTGAAGGCCTCGGATCTTTTCACAGAGTCACCGCGTTGTACTTAGCCCTTTTCGGATCTGGTAAAATGGCAACGCTTCTGTGACCCTGTGCATTTTCTTGTCTCCAACAAGGACATTTGATTTCACACATTAGATAGAAGGCAAGTAGATAACGTTGTATCAGAGCAGCATAAAAGGGTGTTTCTGGGTGTGGAAATGTATCTGAACAACCCTGTCAAGGAATGCCCGTTTGTCGTGATCCGCATGTTCCTATCACACGTGAGCACTTGTTTTGTGAGTGTCTGGCCTGATTGCCGTGGGGATGTCGACGTGTTCGTGCCCACCTAACGAGCCTCCACAAACATGGGAAATCCACGAATCCCACGGTCACACCGAACCAGCTGAAGCATGTTCATGTTTTCGTGTAAAACCCTGTCCAAATTTACATAGTAATTATTAGACTACAGTGAAGATGGAAATAAATATTTTACACTGTGTTCATAAGCCACATGTGTACATTCAGAATCATCTTGTTAAATAAAATGGAAAAATTATTTTGACAATAATTATGTGCAGCTTATTTTTCCTCGAGATGAAATCTTTTCTGCATTCCCTGCCTCCCTTTTTTGTTTCTTTTCTTTTCTTTTCTTTTCTTTTTAACGTTTCTTTTTCACAGTCTATCCAGATGGAGTAGAGCTTCCTGCTATGTTCGTAGAGCACGGCCTGAAGAATCGATGAGTTGGTTTTGGCTTCTAAGTGGTCTCACCAGAGAGTGAGGATATGCTTCTCCCATTTTACACAACTTTCTGTGAATCCCAACAATACCAGAGACATACATAGACAATGAACTTGTCTCCTCTTTGTCAATAATTGTGAAATATTTCTTCTTTGAGTTTGGAATGAGGCAGATTAAACAGAAATTACTTTAGGAGACATATCTAGGCTAAATTTCACTGAAATTTGATTACCGAAACTTTACAGAATCTCAAGCTTAGAAGGGAATTTTGAAGTTATCTGAGGGCCACTCCCTCTGGCAGCCACCAAAGCACTTTTCATCTTTTCCGCAAATATTAGTGATGAGAAGGGAACACACTACCTTCTTAAGGGCAGCTGGTACATTTTTATAGGGATTGCTTTGTACTCATTTCATCAAATAGGTTAGTTCATCATGCCCACGAGTTACTGCAGGAGAGACAAAGGTAAGCAGAAAGTCGCTAGCGTTCTTCCTTATATGGAACTGAAGACTCTCCTGGGGTCCCTCAAAACTTCCCTGTTCCCACCTCTTGTGAACACCTAATCCATCTTCATGACATCCCTCTGGCTTGCAGACAGCTCTCCTGTCCTTCTGCATCCACTGTCCCCCTTTTCCTGTAATAGTGTGTGTTTGAACACATGGCCAGAAACTGCGGGCTCCCTTGGCCAGCTGGAAACAGAAGGAAGGCCTGCACCTAGGCTAGACTTGGGCCCTGAGAGGGTAATAGGCCTGGTGGACAAACAGATGCTGCTGCCTGTCCTGGAAGGAAGTTCACTCTATAGCAGAATGTGGGATTTGAAGGACATGGAGACATTCCCAGGTGGGCACCAAATCCTTCCCTCAGACAATCAACCTGCCCCTCTTTTGGAGGGGATCCTCCAGTGTGCTGGCCGGTGGGCTATATCTGGCAAGTGCGTCAGCAGGGAGCACGACCCTTGTTCCCGGTATCAGGAGGAGTGATAAAGGCAGGACAAGAGTTCCAGTCCTGGAGGAAAGGGGGCTGAGAACCCGAGATGGGGCCTAGGCCAGGGCTGGACTGAAAAAACCTTTGAAAAGCCATTCTTATGATTTGATTTTGAATTCTTTAGCAACACATTCATTCTCTTCTGTAAACAGTTCCATTTCTGAGTGCCTCTCCCAGTGTGGAGCTTGGACTGTTCTCCACCCGTGGTCTGACTTGAGCATGGCAGCGCAGAACCAGCCACCGTCGTTGCGGAAGTTTCTCATATACTGATAGAGCCTAGCATCGCGTTGGGCAGACAGGGCTGCAAGCGATTTGGGGGGTAGTTTGTCTACAAAGTAAGATAAAAAATTATTTTCAAATCTTAGATTATGCGTTTAATAATATTTACAGGTTCTACTAGTGCTCCTAAGGCGAATTGATCTTTGTGGTGTTACGGGAAAATAATGCCATGAGACGGACTGCACGTGGCTCCAGTCACATGACGAGAGCCCGCTTTTGTGCAGAAGTGACTATTTGTAAATAAGGGACCTGTTTGGAGAAGGTGAGAGCTTGTTAACTTGGGTGGTTATAAATGGATTATGCGATTATCTCCAACTCACTCTTCCAAACTGTCAGTTTACAAGAACCAGCTCCTGCACCCTCTTAACCTTCCTCAGAGCATTCACACAGATCCAAAGGAGCTCGTATCACCCCAAGGAGAAAGCCCGGAAACACACAGACACCCCAATCCATTTTTACTCTTAAATGTGATTCTGAGACTCTTATACAAACTTTGGGCCACTCACTTCAAATTAAGATGCTTTGGTGGGAAGTGGGAAGCGCTGTCGTCAAATCGGGTTTCAGCAGAAAATTTTCACTCACAGGACACAAGGCCAGGTTTCTCCCATAGCATGGAAGTGGTGCTAGAAAAATCCAGTTCTAACCCCTCATTAGTATTTTTGCCTAAAATGTATGACGTAACCTGACCACTTATGAGGAAATATCAGATGAATCCGTTTGGAGAACATTCTAGAAAATAACCAGACTGTACTCTCTAAAATCCTCGGTGAAAGGCAAAGAAAAACTGAGGAACTGTTAGAGATTAAAAGAGGCTAAAGAGACATGACAACCATATGCAACACATGATCCTGGACTGGATCCTAGATCCCCCCAGAAAGGGCAAAAGGACCTTCTCTTTTTGTTAAGTCCACTACTGCTCAGCTAGCAGAACTCTATCAACCATACACTCTCAAATGAGAGTCATTTAAAAAAATCATGGCTATTGGTGTTTCTCTGAAACTGTGAGACGTCATAGGGGAGGAGTAACCGGGCTTTTGCCCAATGTAATCTGCAAGAAGCAAGCAAGCGGCATTCAAAATAAGACCTTCGCCAGTGGGTAAACTTGACAGAAGGAAGAGAGCGGAGGGGAAACTGTTCATCTGCGTGGCAAATGTGATGTCAGTACATGAGCTGCCGCCAAACATTTTCCTGAAATAGCCAAGCTCAACACTCCATTCCCCGAAAAGAAGCATGCTTTTCAGGCAGTAAACCATCTGTTTCAAGTGTTTAGAAAATGATTCTCCAATCACTGGTAATTTAAACTTCCTTATACCCCAGTTCAATGTTTGATAAGGGAAGAGTGCTAACAGGATGGGAACTGAGTTACTATATTAAGAAACGCAGCGAGAACAAAAACCAGCCCCCTGCAGCTATTTTGTTTATGCTCCAGATCCATCTGTTTTAATTAACATAGTATTTACATGAGACCAGCTCCTGTTACCTCTTTTGCTGCCACTGTCACATGTTCCGTTCTTTAAGGTTTTCTGGTTTTGTTTTTTGTTTGGGGTTTTTGTTGTTGCTTTTTTAAAAAAGCTTCTACAAAAGCACAACACAGTGAAATCATGTTATTGCATCCTAACTCCCAAGGACCAGGCACTCTTGCTTCGTATAGTATGGGGTCAGGTATTAGGTTGCTAGATAAAATACATGATGTCCAGTTAAATTTGAGTCTAAGATACACAATGAAAAATTGTTGAGTATGTCTCAAATATTGCATAGGACATGGATATACTCAAAATGTATTCGTTGTTTATCTCACTCCAAATTTAATTGGGTGTCCTGTGTTTTATTTGCTAAATTTGGCAGTCTTTGTTGGTTATTGCTCAGAAGTTTCCTTGAGGGGAGAGAGCTGGAGGAAATGAAGTACTTCTTCCATCGATTCCCTAAAGGATTACTCAGAGGATCACAAATCAAACCTAGCAGTGTTCATTGTTGAAGGACAGCTTTGAGATTTGACGTTGAAATCCACTTGACCACGATACCTAATATTAAAAACAGGAGCAAATCCCTAACACCCCCTCTTCCTCATTTCCCTGGAAATCTTACCTTCAGAGTTTCCATTTTTCATGTTGAATTTTACCTATTTTGGATTTTTTTGTATTCGCAAAAGTGAAATTGCTGGAGAAAAAGGATGTGTACATTTAGACTATATCATTCTGAGAGATACTACCAAGGTACTCTCCAAAATGCTATACCACATCATACCCCATCAGCTGTATGCAGGAGGTCTGTTTCTGTAGTTTCCAATATTCAATATTATCGCTTTTTTCTTAATAGATGTTGGGATGGTTGAGATGTGTCCCCCCTCAAACTATATGTTGAACCTCTAACCCCTAGTACCTCAGAGTGTGACCTTATTTTAAAATAGGGTCTTCAAAGAGGTAGCCAGGTTAAAATGAGGTCACTAGCATGGTCCCTAACCCAATATGACTGGAGTTCTTATAGAAAGGGCAAATTTGGACACAGGCACAGACACGCACACAGGGAGAACACCTCGTAAAGATGCAGGAATGCCAAAAATTGTCAGCAAACCACCAGAAGCTAGGGTAGAGGCATGGGATGAATTCTCCATCACAGTCCTCAGAAGGAACCAACCTTGCAGACACCATAACCTTAGACTTTTAGCTTCTAGAACTGTGAGGCTATCCATTTCTGTCGTTCAAGCCACTCAGTGTGTGATACTTTGTTATGGCATCCCTAGGACACTCATACAGATGCTAATTACAATAAATTTAATTAAATAAATTTAACTTTATTTCTTCAATGATTGGTGAGTTTGAATATATTTTTAAATATTTCTTGATTAATCCTCTTTATTCCATCAATAGACTTGTCCTGTCTCTTACCCATTGTTCATATTCTTCCAGCTGATTTGTTGGAATCTATATATTATGTGCAATTAATCCTTTGTTTTATGCTACCAGTAGTTTTCCCAGTTTGTTGCTTATCTTTCAACTTTTCAAACATATTGTATTTGGCATTCAAAGTCTTACATTTTCACTTAGTCAGACCTGTCAGTCTTTTCCTTTGTGGCTTCTTGGTTTTGTGTGTCATGCTTAGAGGTGCTTTCCCTGTCTCAAAATTATTAAAATGTTTCGCTGGCCAAGTAATATTTGGCCCAGCTTAATGAAATAGTCAAAGGAAGGAGAAGAAGTGAAGAGAATAGGAAAGTTTTTCCTGGTTAGGACTAACTAACATAAGCCAATTTCACGCTGGACCTAGAAAAAGTTTAAAGCTTTGTTTTCTCCTGCAGGTTCTTTAAAAACCTCTTATTTTGCAATTGCCTTTGACTCTGCAGCTCCTGTGACTTGAGGGTTGACTGCTGACTCCTGCAAAACCCACAGAACCAGGGGTCCACCCAGGCTCTTTTGTACTAATGTCCCATTGTGTCTTTAGGCGATCTTATAGGATGGTGTTCCTATCATGTACCACTGTATAAGGAACCATACCCAAAGAATGCTTTGAACAATAACAATCATTTATTTTGCTCATGAATCTGGGGGCTGATTAGGCTCCAGGGGGAGAGGCTTCCTTCGCATCTCAGGCAGTCAGATGGTGGCCAGGGCTTTGTCATCTCCAAGACTTCCTCGTTCACGTGTGTGGCATCTGACCTGGGGCACCTTGGGTCTCTTTCTCTGTCTCTCCATGCTATCTCTCCATGTGGCTACCTCAGGGTAACCAGAGTTCTTCTACAGTGGCAGAAGGTTTCCAGGGTGCCTGTCTAGCCTTGAAAGACAGGCAACATCACTTCTGCCATATTCTATCTGTAACCAGCAAGCTCATGATTTGACTCCATCTTCCAAAGTGATGTGTGTTGATGAAACTTCAGCCATCTTTTAAAATCCCCATAGCTAATATCTAAGAAATCTCAAAGGTGATTCTCTTTTTTCTGTGCTCTTCCCACACTGGGGCCACAGGAAACACACTCATTCTTGGCCCTGCCTAATCCTGAGACAGCGAGTACCCCCTGCTTGGCAGTAACTGTTCTGCACGCCTCCACCAGAGCAGGTCACCAGCTCATCTTTTGACCTTAGAGTTCCTGGATGGGGCTCAGACTTGAGTCATCCAGGTGCCACCCTGCAAACATAGGAAACATCTATCAGGATCTCAGAGGGGTGTAATTTGGAGCAACTCTGACTACACATGGTGTGAAGGACAAGCATTCTTTCCTCTCCCCTCAATTCCAAAAATAAGAGCTTGTTTAAGTAAATGAAGATACATTCAAAATGAATGAATAGTCACTAAAATCAAGTTTTGAAAGATATCTGTAGGCATGGCAAATCCTTCCTTAATCGGAAATTTTTTTTCTTAAATTAAGTCAAATCATGATAGGCCTTTAAACTTGGTGACTCAAGATAGCTAAGCAATGTGTTTAAGCTAAAGTTAGAGGCCTCTTTCAGCTCTTTTGGTTTATTTTATTTTAAAGCTCTATTTGGAATTCTTGATCTTTGGACAAAGGAGTTGCAGAAAAATTAAGTAACTTAACTAAAGTCATCTAATCAGTCAGTGGAAGACTTAATCACAAGACCTAGATATATCATAACCTCAGGTGACCAAGATGTTTTTAGTAAAGTTACCTCTTAAGATTTGCCTCAATACTGATTTGTTTTAGGAGGAGCAAACAAATAAAACATTCCAGATGCTTCTAGACTATAATCTGCATTTTCTAAACCTTCATGAATGTGGTTGTTCAAAAGCCAGATTTTGACAAATACTGCCAAGCAATATTATTTAGTAAGTAGGGATTTACGTAATGTGGTTGGATGCCACTGGCTTGAGGAGTTGCAAAGTGAGAAGCAAAGTGCTTTTGAGACAGCCCAGGACATGTGTTGAAAAGCTACGTGTGGAGTTAAGTAAAGGTTGAAGGCAGTGTGGATTCACATGGCAAGTACAGTAACCAAGTCCCATGATCCATCACCTTTGGGTTTGTTGTTTTTTGCCATGGCAACTGCTTATCTTTGGTAGATGTTTTTGGATCCAGAGCTGACACTTGAGGAAGTAGCTTTTCTTAACTGGCTTGACAAACAAAGACTAAATATGAAAATTCAGCAACACAGCAAGAGATTTCCACAAGGAGGATATTAAGGGCTTTATTATAACTGCTCTCTTCATCATCACACAGTAATGTCAAAAGACGCTGAATGGAGAATACTGGTTTCTCCGAGCTCTGATATTCACCAATAAGATGCAGTTAATCAACTACCTACAGCTAATATGAGCCCTTTAGATCTACTACTAGTGCTATTACTAGCACAATAACTTAAAATCAATAGTAGAAGGATCAAACTATTTGCCTCTAACCCTTGTGCCCAGGCAAATCAGACCAACTTGGAGTTCCATTGTCAGATTTCAGACTTTGTTATGTCACTCTGAGCTGTATGGCTGTCTCGTGTACCGGTACAGCCCTACTTCCTGTCTTCTTCTTAAGCCATCAAGGGATCCCACCATTCTCTTTGCACTGTCTAGAACAGGGATGGCAACCCCAGAGGCCAGGCAAGTAACATACACAGGTGAGGAGACCTGGAGACTGAGGACCACCGGAGGGCTCAGCCTCCAGCTGTTGGCGGCAGCAGCAGCTGTGAGGTTCCAGACAATTGTTGCTGCAGTAGTTTAGGACTGGGTGTGCCAGATTTTCCAATTTTAAGATAAATTAGAAATCTGAAATTTTATTTTTTTAATTTTTCCATCTGATTCCAGAAAGTGTCTACATTCTGGGAATTACAGATAATACACCTGTGAGCCTAATTTGGCCCATAAGCTACTTCTTTGCCCTTTCTGGCCTTGAGGTTGGTTGGGACACTGGGAGAATCATAATCCTCCTGAGTGGGACCATGACTTTTCTCACTGAACCCAGCAATCACGTCCAGAAATGGAACTGTTCCTCTTGAGGCTCATTCTCTGTTTGACTACCAGCTGCTTCTCTTGATGAGATGGACCAGGAGTTGGGTCAGGGGTTTCCTTGGCATCACCTCCCTTCCCAGTTCTGGGAAGTTTACCTCTGCTACCTGTAGATGCAGAGCCGACAGCCTGTCCCCAGTGGGCCTGTTGAGGCATGCCCTTGATCCTGGCACTATTTCTACAGCTCAACATTAGAATGAGACTTTCTTCAGTAAAGAGGTGTCCTGTGTCAGTGGTTCTCAATGGTTCTCAAGCTAGTTTGTGCATTAGAATCATCTGAGAAATAATTTTTAAAACAAGAGTCCTGGTCTTAGCAAAGAGAATCACATTGAGTCAAATGGATATAATGTCGGGCAGCAGTTCTCAAATGTTTTCTTCTTAGGGCTCCTTCACATCCTTAAAAATTATTGAAGACCCCAAAGAGCTTGTGTTTATGTAGGTTATAGCTATTGATATTTACTCTATTAGATATTTAGACTGACAAGTTAAAAAATGTATTTATCAATTCAGCTTAAAATTAACAAACTCATTGTACATTAATATAAAGAACATATTTTTGTGAATAATAAATATGTTTTCCAAAGCAAAATTAATGTCATAAGAAAATTGGCATTGCTTTACAATTTTGCAAAAATGTTTCAGTGTCTGGCTTAATAGAATACAACTGCATTCTCCTACCATTCGATTTGTTTGAAGCAGATGACGGAAATGTGACCTCTTACAAGTTTGCTGTAGAAAAGGGAGACATTTTAATAGCTTGTTCAGATAATTGTGGGTATTCTTCTTGGATCTTACACTAAAACTCAATCAATGATAGTTTCTTAAATGTTAAGTGCAAGGTAAAATCTTAAACGATATCAATGAACTCTTTGTAATTAGTTACATTAAAAGCCATCGGTCTTCTTGCACTTTTAATGGATCTTTGAGCCAAGAGGGATTCTATAATATCATGCATTCGTTATTTGGAAAGTATTTGTTCACAGATCTTCTAAATGTTGACACATTTCATGTACAATATCAACACATATCTTGTGGCCTCTGGAAAACTCCATGAATGAGAGTGATTAAAAGCAAATCATGTCTTATTATGAAAATAGCTTTGACCTGTGCAGACCCTCTCATGTAGCAAAAAGAGCCCTTGCCTAAAAATATATAGATCCAGATTCTACCTCAGGCTGTGCTACTAACTAGCTAACAGACCTGAAGAAAGTTTCTTCACCTTTTTATGGCTCAGTGTCTCAACGGTAAAATGAAGTTTGGAACTCAAATCAGTGTTTATCAATGGGACACCGCTGGCATTCAAGGCAGAAAAATTTGTCGTTGTGAAGGACTGTCCCTCATGCTACATGACATTTAATATCCCTGGCCACAGGGAACCATAATGGAAAAGAATATGAAAAAGAATATATATATTTGTGTGTGTGTGTATATATATATATATATATATATATATATATATACATATACATACATGAATTACTTTGATGTACACCAGAAACTAACACAATATTGTAAATCAACTATACTTTAATGGAAAAAAGAAAAAAAATCCCTGGCTCCCCGACTAAATACAAGTAACACCACACTCCAACTTCAATCATTGTAACACACCCAGGTGATATTGCCTCCAGCAGAGACCTATTGGACTAAATGAACTGTAAGTTTCCTTTCAGTTCTGAATCTAATTCTATTAAACAAGTGGGAAAATGACGTATTTTAAATTTAATGTATTTTAAATTTCTATTTTGGGGTGTGTGTGTGTGTGTGTGTGTGTGTGTACACATTACTTAGGTGTTGTGGACATTCTTAAATATACCTGCTTTGAACAAATGTTTGCGGCCACTCTGGTCTAGTGACATGGAAGGTAACAAAATTAGAAGAGCAAAGAAGGGTCAGCCGGAAGGAGAAAATAGAAATAGGAGGAAAATTCACATTCTGGCCACAGTTTTACAAACTAATAGTGGATAGTGCTTTGGCCAGAGGTGTGGAAAGGAAGAGGTCAGTTCTCCCTAGACTACCAAGCTTTGTGGAACCTATAGATGGCCATGCAATCATCCTTCAGCCAGGCCTGCCTCCTTTCTGCTCCCCAAGGGTCAATGTGGCATAGTGGCGAAAAGCCTTGGTGCTGGAGCCAGCCTGCCTGTTACTCAGCCTCTCTGTGCCTGAGTTCTTTCATTTGTTAAGTGAGAAAAATGAAAGCACCTCGCCTTATAGACATAGTGTGGGGATCAAATGTGCTAACGCATACAAAGTATTTGGAACAGTACGTGCCAATGGGTAAGGAAGCAATAAATGTCAACTAACTGTGCTACTCAGTAAAGGCAGGAAGCCCCCTGTCCCCTCCACTGGAAACCTTGGGCCACCTTTGAAGTTTGTTCACCTTTTCCTGTTCCATTTTTCCATTCTTTTCCCATAAGGCTGAGCATAAAGCTGATTTTATCATACTTTCAAGCATGCACATGCATGGTAGGTTGTCATAGGGGGGAAGCACCACCTTCTAACCCTGGATGGCTTCAGCACAGAGCTCTCAGTGAGCCCACCTGAGGTCCGCTCTGAGCGAAGGCAAAGCCCAGTGGAGTTGGCACACTAGAATTTGGGGGTGGGGAGTTGAAACACACATTTTTAAGTGAGGCTCATCTGAAACTGTCTCTGTTGGCAATGAAAGTCCCACAGAAACAAGCCAAAATGGAATTTCCAAGATTTTCAGCTTTGCAATGACCACTGAGAAGAAAATTCCAGATTAAAAAAAAAGAGACCACCCTTGCCAGGACTTTTCCACAGTAAGCATTTGAAAAGGTTAGGAGGTGACTTTTGGAGGAGTGCTGCCTCTTCTAAATTCCGCTGTTCACACGAAGGCCATATCTTCTTCCTATCCTCCTCCAGAATAAGAAAAAGGGAGTGATTTGCATTTGCGCGTTCTGCTCTTCGCAGAACCTTCCCCTAGGCTGCAGAGAATTTTCACTTTCATGTTCCCAGAGCAATGAGGGTGGAGAGGAGATAGGAAAGCAAAGGCACCTACGTCTTGGGTTTATTGTGGACCTTTCTGTGACTTGGCTTCTGGCTGACTCAGGGAGTTCTGGGGGAAGAATTCGGACAGATGTGTATATTCCCCCAGCATTGCAGACATAAGGGGAAGGTGACCTCGTGGCAAAGCTTCTGTATGCTTGTGTGTCTCTGGAGTGGAGCTTCTTGCTCTGCGTTTCTCATTTCTGTTCTTAAGTGCCCCAGACACTTGGCCACTCTTTCCTCAAGATTCTACTAATGACCAATTTAAGTACCTGACGGGCAAGATAAGTTTAGGGGCTCTTCCAACTCCATAGTATATAAATTTATATATTTGCAGAGCTGGAAATGGTTTCAGATTTCATCTAGTTGAACTCTTTTTTTCGACATGGAAGTGGAAGCCAGAGAGGCTCAATGAACTTCTGGGATCAGAAGTCGCTTTCATAGCAGGACTGAGTCAAAAACTCCCAAACAACAGTCCTTTCTACTACTCTCCAGGGTTCTCAAAATTGAGGTCCATGTGCTCCCCTGGAGATGTATGTGTGGCTATGTGTACAAGGTACACAAAAGGGAAGGGATACAACTTAGGGTATTTTCCTAGAGTTACAGTTTTATACTAAGGCCAACACTCAAAAACAAATGTCATATCACATGGACCTCTGTTCATATCACATGTATCACTTGTTCCCCAGCTCCCAGAACAGTGCCTGATATAGTTCATAGTCAATCTATTTGCTGAACAAATGAATAAATGAATGTTGAAAATAAGACATGGTATTCCATCACAAATTTTAGCTTACAGTGGCTTAGAGATATGTCAGTGGAATATTTGAGAAAACTATAGTGGTGCTAAAACTAGATGTCTTAAAGAAGCAGCTGTATTGTGGCCATGTGCCTCATGTGAGAACCTTTCTATACCCTGCCAAAGTCCAATGTATTTTGAATTTGGATGAATAAGGCAATTGTCTCTTTTGTCCATTTCTCTGGGACACAATTTCTCCCTTTTCTACCTACCTGCATAATCTCTTCTTATCTTTTCGAATCACTTTCCCAAGGAAGACTTCCCTAAACCCCCAGACTGGGTTAAATTCTTCAGTGTTACGCTCCACTGGACCCTGCCCCTCTCCTTTGTAACATTCAACACACTTGAGTAATGACTCTTCCCATCTAGGCTGTAAGTTTCCTTCACGAGAAAAGGCTCATGTTGATCTCACTCATTGCCTGATAGCCCTAATGCCTTGACCAGGACCTGGAAACCGTGGCAGGCCTAGTGTTGAATCAAAACAGAATTGAATTTCCGGAGCTAATCATAGTAGTGATTGCGTGGCTTATTCTGCTCTAATCAGAAGCCGTGGTACTTGGCCTGCCGGAGTATCAGCCGCTCCCCTCATACCCGATACTAGAGAGCGTCTCCCGCTGCCCTAGTTCCAGGAGCTGCAACAGTGGTAGGTCACTGACTATTCAGACTCAGTGGCCACTTACTGTGACTTACACTATTTGTCCGTCCCTTTCCACCAGGGTCACTTGCTCCCAGGGTAGCCCTATTTCCTAGTTGAGAGATATTGGAGGTAGGGTGTCCAGCAGGGAAGTTGATAAAAAGGCCTGGTCTGAGGCGGTATAAATGCTTGAGGGGAGAGGAGGGATTCAAGAGATATTTTCAAAAATAGAATAGCTTGGATGTGTTGGGAAGAGAGAGCAGGGTGTGGAGAACCCAGAGGATTCAGTGTTTTGTAGTTTGGATGACGGGTTGAATGTGATACTCTTTTTTTAAATTTTATATATTTGTATATTTTTAAAATGAAGTATAGTTGATTCTCAATGTTGTTTTAGTTTCTGGTGTACAGCAAAGTGATTCCGTTTTATATATATATATAAAACTTAATATATACATATATTTATATTCTTTTCCATTATGGTTTATTACAGGATATTGAATATAGTTCCCTGTGTTATACCTTATTATTTATCTATTTTATATATAGTAGTTTGTATCTGCTAATCCCAAACTCCTAATTTTATCCCTCCCCTCCCCTCCTTCCCCTTCGGTAACCATAAGTTTGCTTTCTATGTCTGTGAGTCTGTTTCTGTTTTGTAAATAAGTTCATTTGTATCATACTTTAGATTCCACATCTAAGTGATATCATATGGTATTTGTCTTTCTCTTTCTGATTTACTTCACTTCATGTGATAATCTCTAGTCCATCCATGTTACTACAAATGGCATTATGTCATTCTTTTTATGGCTGAGTAGTATTCCATTGTATATATATTGAATGGTGACACTCTTAACTAAGAATGATGAAGGAGAGGAGGAGGTAAGAAGGGGAAAACCAAGAGTTCCAGCTTGAAAACACTGAGTGTGAGATGCCCACCCTTGCCCATGGATGTGTCCAGCAGTGAGAAATAGAAATGTGGAGTTGGTGAAAAGGTCAGGGCTGGGGACCCATACTGAGAAACTGGAAGGTGGTCTTGGTCTGCTAGTCACCACCAGGTGCTGTCATGTTCATGGCTGACCACCTGCGTCTCTGCCTAAGATCCTAGGGTAGAGACCCTACTGGACGCCTCCTCTCTCTTGGTAAGTGACTTCTGTGCCTGCGGCTTTCGGGTCAGCATGACAAATGTAGGGCAGTGACTGTGGGGTCCTCATGTCACAGGTCAAGGCCCCAGTTAAAGATTCATCCCCGAGTATCACCCAAGAGAAGGCAATGGTGCCAGTGCTGTCAGTCTTTGCTCTGCTGGTGATACATTGGGAGATGGAACACATTAGTGAAAATGTAATAGAAATACATGGGAATTGATCAATCTTGACAGAAAAATGGAAACTTGTAAACAATCTTATAGAAATACATATGCCAAATGAGGTCAACCTGCGGTGTGTCGCACAAGCAGGCAGGAATGCATTTGTTCGGTCCTCATTTGGTAAGGGACACGGCTTGAGCTGCCCCCTCTAGACACTCAGCCAGGTACCCACTCTCCCCACTAGCTTCCTCACCATCACTGACTGTACCTGTTCTTGGACTTAAAAAGATCCCAGATCCCTTGACACACACGTCCCCCATGCATTTCATCTTAATTTATCAGCCTCTCCGAGTTTCATTCCCATGTCTGTGTCATGGATCTACTGTCCATCCGTCTACCCACTCTTGGACTTGTATTCTCAAGTCACTTTGTCTCCTTGTCCTGTCAGCGCATCCGCAAGGCAAAGCTCCAAGCCTGGGTTCATATTACTTTCTGCCTTCTTCTATCTTGCCTTTGGGCTGCTTTGGGGAAACCATGCAGCCAGGAGATGGGTGCAGTCTCTGTAGTCTCAGAGTCTCTCACCACAATACTGTCCAACAATCTTGCCAAGTGTCCCCAGCCACCTCCATCTTTCACTTGGTTAGATATTCCAAACCCTTAACGCTCCTTTCATGCTCTGAGCCCCTTGTGCCTCCTGTAGGTCACATCTATCACCTCAGCTCTGCCTATAAACATTAATTTCTTCATCTGTGCCACATAGCACACAGGTACACACAGTTAAAAGTGAGCATGAACTGACTACTCACAAGACACTGGGATGCTACAGCCAGGGGGTGATGAGACAGGACCAAAAATGATTGAGATCGAAATAAAAAATAATAGCTAACATTTTCTAAGCTCTTACTAAGTGCCAGGCATCATTCCAAGAGTGACACCTTATTTAATCCTCATGGCAGCATCATGAAGTAGCAAGTAAAAACCGACCCCTTATGGACCTAGAGTCTGTCATACAGAGTGAAGTAAGTCAGAAAGAGAAAAACAAATACTGTATGCTAACACATATATATGGAATCTAAAAAAAAAAAAAAAAAAAGGTTCTGAAGAACCTAGGGGCAGGACAGGAGTAAAGATGCAGATGTAGAGAATGGACTTGAGGACATGGGGAGGGGGAAGGGTAAGCTGGGATGAAGTGAGAGAGTGACATGGACATATATACACTACCAAATGTAAAATAGATAGCTAGTGGGAAGCAGCCGCATAGCACAGGGAGATCAGCTCGGTGCTTTGTGTCCACCTAGAGGGGTGGGATAGGGAGGGTGGGAGGGAGGGAGACGCAAGAGGGAAGAGATATGGGGATATATGTATATGTACAGCTGATTCACTTTGTTATAAAGCAGAAACTAACACACCATTGTAGAGCAATTATACTCCAATAAAGATGTTAAAAAAACCCAACTGATCCCTTGCTTATTCCTGCCTCTTTGCTAAGAGAACCCCAATTTAGCTTGCACCATGGCATGGCTCATCACTGATCTGAATAAACCGAGGTGTCCTGCCCCGTTTGGCCAGATGTGCGCCTCCCCAGCTGCCTTTATAGCTATGAGTGATCACGTGACTCCATTCTGAGCAATGGGAAGTTAAGGCAAGTCTTCTGGGGAGGCTTCTTTTTCCAGATCAAAGGACAATGCCTCAGAGAGAGAGGAGCATCTGTCTTCTACTCCTTGACTTCAGTTTGATCAAGCAGCCCAGAGCTGAAGTGACCATTTTGGAAACAGGAGGTGACCAGCATGAGACAAGCCGAAAGGCTGAGGATGACAAGGGAGGGGGAAGCGTGGGAGAGCCTGAGCTCCTAAGACATTGTGGAGGTGCCCTGCCATGCCTGTACCACCTGCCTCCAGAGTTCTCATGAGGAGAGACTCTTACATGTCTGTATTGCCTGGGTCACTCTTAGGTGGGGGTCCTTTTATTTACAGCCAAACACTCTTAACTAAATCAGCTTATAACCAGTATTAGAAGAAGAAACGGAGACTTGGGAATGGTCACTGACTTTAGCTGAGGCTGTCAAGTGGGGAGGGAGGCTGGCATTGCACACGCCACACAGTTGGATGCCAGCGCCTGCTCTCTGGGCTGTGTCTGCCTCTGCCAGGTTATGAGACTTCTGTGGTGCGGAGTTGGATGACGGGCAAAGAAAGAGAGAGCCAGATAAAGAAAAGGCATCAGGAGAGGACAAAGCGAGAGGAGCTAGACTGATAGACTGACTAAGGAGACGGCAAGGAGAGAAGTCGGGGGGAGTTAAGGTTAAACACACAGATCAATAACACATCTCCAGTAGGGAAAGTGATTTTGCGACTCTGATGAGGGTGGAGCATAAAAGATTGGGTAAGAGAAGTTACTGCTGGGGGTGGCGTGGGGAGTTCAAAAGATAGAAGTAAAAAACCCAAGAATTTCTTTTTAATAAACCATGCTCTGACTTCACTCAGTGTGAGAATCTCTAGGTCCACGCACATCACTGCAAATGGCATGATCTCATTCTTTTTCATGGCTGAGTAATATTCCATTGTATATATGTACTGAGTGAAGTAAGTCAGAGAAAGACAAATATCATATGATATCGCTTACATGTGGAATCTAAAAAAATGGTACAAATGAACCTATTTACAGAACAGAAATAGTCACAGATGTAAAAAAACAAACTTACGGTTACCAAGGCGGAAAGCGGGGGAGGGATAAATTGGGAGATTGCGATTGACCTATACACACTACTATATATACAATAGATAACTCATAAGAACCTACTGTACAGCACAGGGAACTCTACTTAATACTCTGTAATGACCTATATGGGCATAGAGTCTAAAAAAGAGTCGATATATGCATGTGTATAACTGATTCACTTTGCTGTACAGCAGAAACTAACACAACATTGTAAGTCAACTACACTCCAATAAAAATTAATTTAAAAAATGCTCTGAGCTCTCTGCACTGTCTTCAAGACTATCCATATATAGAGACAAAAGAAGTAATACAGAGAGTGGCCCCCATGGGCTTGGCGCCACAGGTTACTATAAAATAATAAAAACCCAATGGCTCTGTGCAGCTGATGGACTGAACCTTTTTTTTTTTTTTTTTTTTTTTTTTGCGGTAGGCGGGCCTCTCACTGTTGTGGCCTCTCCCGTTGCAGAGCACAGGCTCCGGACGCGCAGGCTCAGCGGCCATGGCTCACAGGCCCAGCCGCTCCGCGGCATGTGGGATCTTCCCGGACCGGGGCACGAACCCGCGTCCCCTGCATCGGCAGGCGGACTCTCAACCACTGCGCCACCAGGGAAGCCCTGGACTGAACCTTTTTAAGGCAATAATTCATTTCCAAAATTCTTAGTCTGACTGTGTAACTATTCCAGCTGCCATGTGATAAACATAATGAATAGAGATGACAACGGAATCAAAGAAAGAAAGAGATGAGAAACGGCTGGCACCAGGAAAATTAGCAGAAGAGAAAAATAAAGTTCTTAAATTTCAGATTTTGCACCAGTGTGCTAGCAGAAAATTTTATAAGTCTGAGCTGGAACTAAGGACAAACAACAGTTGATGACTCTCTTCAGAGATGTCAACTTTGAACAATTAGTATAAAATCCTGCCACTTTGATTTCAATCCACCGTTTTCTAGCCTCTTCTGGGACCTAAAAGCACCCAGCCAGACTGATGGCTGGTTTCTGAATTAAGTGAAGGCTCTGCTTTGCATGTGCTGTCTTCTTTGCCTGGAACCCTTTCTTCCCCTCCTCTGAATGTCCCTCGACCTGCTCGCTATAAGTCTACTGCTCAGGTGACATCTTCTCCACGGATCTCCCCCAAATCTGGTGTTGGGTGCTCTCTTTTTGTGTGTCCCAACAGCAACCTGTACATGCTCCTATTATGACACGTTTCCTGCTGACTGGACAAGTCTACTCACAAGGACTGTGTTCTTAATGATTTAAGCCCATATCTGCCAGGAGCAGTGTCCCTGCCACTTCCTTTGCCGGAATGTCCTTAGGGCTATCTCTGAAAATCTGTTTATTCTCGAGCAGAGCACCCTATTCATTTCTTTACTAGCATTAACCACAATCTGCAGTTCTTTTGTTTGCTTTCTTGCATCTCTCTCCCTCCTGCTCTAGGACCCTTGTGTGATGGCAAGAATCCTGTTTTCTTGTCTCTTTCATGGAGGCTGACATTCACCGGGTGCTCCAAAAATATTAGTTAGAATAAATAATTCCTGGCACATTATAGTTAAAAATACCTAAAATTCAATCCAGGGCTGCTTTACTGCATATCTTTCCAAAAACTAATTATCTGTATTTTATGTTGTGGAAACTTCTACTTCATGCCAACCAGTATCATTAATATGATACACACAAAAGCCAAAATGTTTAGGTGGAAACCACGCAAAAGACTTTTATGATGGGATAGTGTCTCCGGTGAGAAGGACTAAATACTTCTGTACAAGTAGTGGTTCTTCAGAGCTTTGAGCCAAAGTGTATTCTCTTTTAAAACACCTCCTTTTGGAATTATTGGAAGCACCCTTGGGTATTCCATTCTAGGTCTTAAAAGAGCAGAGGCTGTGGACCAGCAAATCTGCTGATCACTGAGGCTCATGCATGAACCAGATGGACACAGTCTGTGCCCCGTGAGTCCACAGGTTAGTAGATGAGATCAACATTAATCAAATCATCTTACCCGAAATGCATTACTACAAACAGTGATAAGTACAGCGAAGTAAAACCAGCGTGTTGTGCTTCCCTGGTGGCGCAGTGGTTGGGAGTCCGCCTGCCGATGCAGGGGACACGGGTTCGTGCCCCAGTCCGGGAAGATCCCACATGCCGCGGAGCGGCTGGGCGTGTGAGCCATGGCCGCTGAGTCTGCGCGTCCGGAGCCTGTGCTCCGCAACGGGAGAGGCCGCAACAGTGAGAGGCCCGCGTACCGCAAAAAAACACAAAAAAACAAAAAAACAGTGTGTTGCCAGCAGGACCTTGTTCTAAGGCCTGGGGGAAGAATCTATCCGCATTTGGTTCTCAGCAGGTGTTTCCTTTGGCAGCCACAAAGCTACTATTGTGCTCAGCACCAAACTTCCTAAAACAATGACTTGGAAAGAGGAGAAACCTGGTATGTCCCAAATTGCAGAATTAAAAATAATAATGTTAGTCTTAATGAGATGCATTCAGGTGGGGAAGAAGATGCCCATGCCCACCTCAGCATCTTCTTGTTACCCCTGGTTCTCAGGCACCATGTTCAGAGGGGACCACTTTATTTCAAGAAAGCTTTTGCTATACATCTTAGAGATTGCTCCAGGGTGAATGTCTGGAGTTTTTAAGATGAATGCCTTTTGTCCAATTCCCAGCCAAACTAAAGCTTACAACCTGGAAGCAGGCCCTCTGGCCTCCTGGGTGTTTTTTCCTGGGCCCTCACCCTCGTCTCTAGATCTCACAATGTGTAAGGAACTGAAGAGATGGCCTCTCTTGCCAAACTAACTGTGTGGAATAATGAGACTCTCAAAAGATAGCACTGCAGGGGAGAGTTCTGACCTCAGCCTCTCATCCCCTAGTCCAAGGCCCCACCAAAATATCCTCACCCCGTATTCTAGCCTATCCTCGGGTTGATGGCGGCATGAACCTAGAGCTCCCACTAGTGGCAGGAGTGGGCCACCAACGCTTCTCAACTTTTCGTTGAGGACTTCTCAACTTTCCATTGGTTTCTTCCCTCATTCACAGTGGGTTTAACAGCTAGGCCTATGGTCTCCGAGGGGCATTCAAAAACGCCATCTTCACCTTTATGGGGACATCTCTCCAAATTCTAGCAGTTTTCTACAGACCTGCCTCAGCTACTAGGAGGCAAGTGTAAGGTCATCTCATTCCTGCCACCACCTCCGCTGACCCCCACTACTTTTTTTTCCTGAGGACTGTTCAGAATCAAGAGATGTGAATTTTACACACACACACACACACACACACACACACACACACAATTAGGTTATCCCTGCCTTCTGCCAGCTGGGAGATAGGTAGGGCTCCTGGGGAGTCTGGAATGAGAGCTTAGAAAAGCTCGCCACAGTGATTAAGAAGAGTACTCTCCTCCTCTCCTCTTCTGATGAAGCTTCTCCCTAGGTCTGCCTTTTTCCAGTGTCAGAATGGGGAGTTAAAACTAAATGAAACAATAGCCCCTGGTTTCTAGTTGTGAAGATATTAAAATTTTTACTGATGTGCAGAGGAAATTCTGAAAAGTGGGGAATGCCTCTTCATTGGAGGTGTAAGTGATGATGATAAAAATGTTACCAAGTGTTAGGGTTGAATTGTGACCCCCTCCAAAATGTATATATTGAAGTCCTAGCCCCCAGCACCTCAGAATGCAACTATATTTGGAGAGATTTTGTAATTTTGTAATTAAGGAGGTAATTAAGGTAAAATGAGGTCCTTAGGGTAGGCTCTAGATCAATATGACTGATGTCCTTACAAGAAGAGGAGATTAGGACAGATGCACACAGAGGAAAGACCACGTGAAGACACAGGCAGAAAGCGGTCATCGAAAGCCAAGGAGAGAGGCCTCAGAAGAAACCGACCCTGCCCACACATTGACCTTGAACTTTTAGCCTCGAGAACTATTAGAAAATAAATTCCTGTTGTTTATGGCAGCCCTAGAAAACTAATACAGCAAGGGTGGGAGGTTTTCTGATGATTTTTAATGGTGATGCAGAATTCAAAATAACATTATTGAATAGACAAGAACTGGGATTCAAATTCAGGAGTCTTTACACAAATGGTAATGTTATTCATTGTTCACCACCTTGAGCTGTTTTGAAACAATGCCTTTTAAAAGGCTATTAAAGGACGTTTGCCAAGAACACAACATTGTAAATCAACTATACCTCAATAAAAAACTTTAAAAAAGAACATCTGAGGGAGAAATGGGTTTCGTTTTGTTTTTTTTAATAGAAAGACTGCTTTCTTAGTGGTGTGCAGGAGTGAACAGGAAGCTTCGACCTGCATCAGAGTCTCTTCATCCCTCTGTCCTAGTGCAGGAGGCTTCGGCTGAAGGGCAAGCTTTGCTTCTGTATCTCTTTCAGACATTTCCTCCACACCAAGTGCTCTGACGCGAACACGGTTCCTGGATGGCAAAAGGGAGGAACCAGATCCCTGGGGTCTCCACGAGCTGTGTAAGCACATTCCTGCCCTGGAGCCTCCCCGATGGTCAGGGACGTGAAACTCCCCATAGTGACTTAATGTGCGCGAACAGCCCATTTTCTCGGGCTGCATCAGGAGGTCTAGGTGCCCTCCATCTGGGCAACAACCCTCATCCTCAACCCAGGCAGTCAGAGGGGCTGGGAAGAATCTGTGCCCTGCTCCTGCTTGGGAGCCAGAGCGCTGACAGGGAAACGGGGTGCAAAGCCTGCTTTCAGGAGAATTCCTGTTCTGGGGATCTGGAAGTGCAGAACCCTAATCCTCAGACCAAGGTCTCACATTTGTATCGTCCTTTCACAGGCACCATCCTATTCGGTCATCATGCGTGATGGGTAAGACAGATCTCCCCACTGGCCCAGTTTATGGGTGAGGGAAGTGCTGTCTCACAGGTCACTCTGAGGGGCACTTGCACTGCTAGTCAAATGAATGGCATGACGATAGGGAGAGAGGAGACACCTTAAAGCGGCGGACTGCACGTTGCTGTGGCAGCCTTGTCGTGGCATTGGTCCTGGGCCCCAGAGGAAGACAGCCAAGCTGGGCCAAGGACCATGTTCAGCTGACACGGTGGGTCCCAGGGTAACATAGGGACCACGGGTGTGCGCACGCATGGAGCCGGGGACGGGGTGCAGGTCCTACATAGTGGCGCTGGCCTGGCCATGCTCTAAGTGCCCCCTACACCGAGTGCAGGTAGTTGAGCTTGTCCTGCTGGCAGGTAATGCTTTAGGAGGCAGAGTGGACACCTCAAAGTAGACTAAATAATTAAAAACTAGATACAATTCTCCCAAGGTAATAACCCTGTTTACACTTAAGGAGTACGACCCACCCCCTAGAGAAAGGAAGTAATTTTAGAATGGAAGTCTGGGTCTCTGTTGCTAAATTCTCAGCCCAATGGTTCTCTCCATTCCTAAAACTTTTTGTTATCTAATTTTATTAAAGTGTAGTTGATTTACAATGTTGTGTATATATATATATATTCTTTTTTTTTTTTTTTTTTTGTGATACGCGGGCCTCTCCCGTTGCGGAGCGCAGGCTCCGGACGTGCAGGCTCAGCGGCCGTGGCTCACGGGCCCAGCCGCTCCACGGCATGTGGGATCCTCCCGGACCAGGGCACGAACCCGTGTCCCCTGCATCGGCAGGCGGACTCTCAACCACTGTGCCACCAGGGAAGCCCTATATATTCTTTTTCATATTCTTTTCCATTATGGTTTATCACAGGATATTGAATAGAGTTCCCTGTACTATACAGTAGGACATTGTTGTTTATCCATCCTATGTATAATAGTTTGCATCGGCTAATCCCAAACTCCCAATCCTTCCCTCCTCTACACATACACCTTGGCAACCACAGGTCTGTTCTCTGTCTGTGAGTCTGTTTCTGTTTCGTAGATAGGTTCATTTGTGTCATATTTTAGATTCCACATATAAGTGATATCATATGGTTCTCTTTCTGACTTACTCCACTTAGTATGATAATCTCTAGGTCCATCCACGTTTCTGTCAATGGCGTTATTTCACTCTTTTTTATGGCTGAGTAATATTCCATTGTATATATACACCACATCTTCTTTATCCATTCCTCTGTTGATGGACACTTAGGTTGTTCCCATGGCTTGGCTCTTGTAAATAGAGCTGCTCTGAATATTAGGGTGCATGTATCTTTTCAAATTGTAGTTTTGTCTGGATATAGGCCCAGGAGTGGGTTTGCTGGATCATACGGCAACTCTATTTCATTCCAAAATCTTCTTGATACTGATTTTTTTTTTATCCACAAGAGAGCTTTTCATCTGCTATAAGTAATAATAGTATCTTCAATTACTAATAAAGAACTATCTTAAGATGGACCCCTTGCAGATCTCTTGAGATCTAAGGAACTTCTTTTCCCCTCTGTCTCTGAGTTTTTACCAAGTTACTTATAACAAGCCTGGCAGGCCTGAACTTCCTCATTCTCAACAGCTAGGCTTCCATTTCCGCTCCACCAAGACCTCTGTTGGAGAGTCATCAGCAGCCTGTGCGGCTCCCTGGTGTCGGATGGAGACAGTGCCCATCGTGGGCTGGTGCAGCCCTGCAGGTGCTGGGCTTAGCAACCTGCACATGCTTCTGTGTGGAGCAAAGGCCCCCTTCCTTGGGGTGAGCAGTCAGGATGGAGGCTTGGAGGGCAGAGTGCAGGCTGCCGACAGCAGAGCGAAGGAGCTGCATTTGCCCCCCTTGGCTGTGCAACTGCACAGGCAACCCGGAGACAGGAGTCTTCCCCCTGGAGTTCCAAATGGCGAGCTTTCTCTGGCCCTGCTGATCCTCTCTGCAGGGTCTCTAACCACTGCCTCATCCCACCTTGTCCCAGCCCTGATCTTCAGTTCAGTGGTCCAGGAAGCGGCCTCTGCCTTTCCTTGTACCCTCTGTCTAATTCTTTTCCTACCAGGTGCGAACTTCACTTATGCTTTACTGGGGTTTCCGGTAAATCTCTGTTTCCAGTTGGCCGAGCTTGGCTATTAGCATGTGAAGCAGACTAATTTGCCAAAAGTCAGTTTGTCAGATGAACAATTCACCCAGTTACTGGAGATTGTTTGAAGTGTTAGCATTGCCCTCATGTGTCCCCAGATCCATCTCCGACCCCAGAAGCTGTCAGAAAAATGCTTTCCTCTGGATGCGAGACAGTTTGTAGAGTCACAGTAAAAGGCAGGAGCAAAAGCAGAAGCAAGTTCCTTTGCTATAAAAAGGGGAGAGTGCTATCTAGTTCTGGGGGTTTTGTTAGGATTAACTCAGCTAATACAAAAAAAGCACTTAGAACAGTCTGGCCGGCGATATTCAGCACCCAATAAAAGTTGGTGATTATTACCATTATAATAATTATTACTTTTAATTGACACTTGCATTTAAATTATATGAATTCATGAATTAATTCATGAATTAATTTTTCATCACATTTGATGAAAAATTAAAATAACAATTTAAATAGGAATGCCAGGTAAGGAAGATAGGTAACAATCACTAGGGCCAATTCAGTGGTCCATACCCTTGGTCTCGTCATTTACCCGGGGAGGGGAGAGGGGCTGGAGATGAGTTCAATCACCAATGGCCAATGATTTAACCAATTGTGATTATGGAATGAGGCCTTCAGAAAACCCAAAATGATGAGGTTCGGAGAGCTTCCGGGTTGATGAACACATCGAGATGCAGGGAGATCAAGGAAGCTCTGCGCCCCTTCCCATGTACCTGGCCCTGTGCACCTCTTCCATCTGGCTGTCCCTGAGTTATATTCTTTTATAATAAACCTATGATCTAGTGAGTAAAATCCTTCTCTGAATTTTGTGAGCCACTCTAGTAAATTAATCACAACTGAGGAGGGGATGGTGGGATCCCCATCTGTACCAGGTCAGTTAGAGGCACAGGTGACAATTGGTATCTGAAGGGTTGAATGGGGGAGCGGTCTTGCAGGACTAAGCCCTTAACCTGTGGGTTCTCCCCGCGGGAGATGCCATCTCCCCGCAGAGAGTGTCAGAATTAACTGCTTGTGGTGTTGGAAAAGCACACACTGGACATATTAATTTCAGGTATGCAAATGAAAAAAAAATCTGCATGCTTGAAATTAGTTAGCAGGATACTAACTATGAGCCTAAGCAAATTATTTAACCTCTTGAAGCCTGTTTCCTCATCTGCAAAATGGAGATGATGCCAGCACCTCCCTCATAGTTTACTGTGAGATGTAATAGAAATATTGCCGGTAAATCAGAGTCTACCATGCTTAGGGAATAGAAGCACTCAATAAGTATATTATGTTTTTTAAAATGTCCCTACAAATGTAGCTCTTCTAAAACACTAAACTGTAGGAGGAAGAATCAGTATTGTAATATTTTGCTGTATCTTAGGTGCAGTTTACTTGTACTGAGTAAAGATATCATTGGCAACACAGCTACCCAGATTATCACTGTGTAGAGATAAACCATCAGGAATGGAAGATTCTAGATGCCATATGATTCTCATGTATTTTATTTTTTCAGTCATTCTCAAATTCTTTGGGGCACAGATTCCACTACTCTCAGAACAGCAAGGAAGACACACAATAATGTCTGTCAAAGACTAAGTGAGTATTACGAAGGGCAAGCCAAACAACCGATGTGCACACAATTGGGTCCAATACCATGAAATCCTGCATGAGAATCTTGAAGGCGATAGCTGGATTCTGAGGGTATTAGTTTTGTTTAAGGACCAGCATTTCCGCAGGTGAGTAAGCTCAGTTGCAGAACAGGGTATTGGCTTTTTCTGATTGCGGTTGTTTTTTCGTTGAAGGTAATATCCGGTCCTAAAATAAACACTATATCTAATCCAGACCACCTGCTTCCTGGTGATCAAGTTCAAGTTCCCGATGAACGTGTTTGGTGGCAGCCCCAGGACAGCTTCTAAGGGAAATTAGGGCTTTGCATCCTAGCCGAAAGGCAGTAATGATAAAAAGCAAGAAGCAGAGGGCAGGTGTGGGTAAACGCATCATTAGATGAGCCTTATTTTTAGAGCAGTTCATATGGCGACATTTCCTCTGCTCGCTGATCTACCAGGAGTATTTAGTATTTCAGAGTATTTAGTATTTAGTATTTAGGAGTATTTAGTATTTCAGACCACGTGAAACAGACTGAAGACTGTCCGGTGCCTTCTGCTCAGAAGCTGCAAGCTTCCAGCCAGAATGGTCTGTTTTAGCTAAGGTTCCACAGGGCAGAGCATATATTTAACTTATGACACATCTTAAGATGAGGAAAGGATGGGGAACGCGTGACCCTGTGTCCCCACCCCTGCCACCACATCCGCCTCCACGTGGAACAGGGGGAGGTTTTTCTCTCTCCCAACGATCTCATTGGCAGTACATCCTTCAAAAGCATCCAGCATGCCCACTGAGGGCCCTTCTAGGCTCCTGGGAAGAGAAAAGTGTTTTCTAAATAAATGGAAAAGAGGGTTGAGAATAAGTGAGAAAGTTCAGAGTAGAGAGACTGACTTCTTAGCACAGTAGAACCAGAGGCTCTTAGGAGACCCCAGTCCCAGAGTTATTCCCAAGAGATCTTTTAAGTGTGGAGCCGATGACATGGGACCCTGAACTGACTCCAGGCAAAGACCAGGTGATGTGTGGCCTCCATCCATCCTCAGGGCAAGCAGGTGGGGTGAGATCTGGGGTTGTGGGGAGGCATCTGCCCACAGATATTTCTCCACATTGATGCTGAGTCAGAAAAGGCGAAATTAGTGATTTTTTTTCCTGGACCCACACCTGTCTTCTCTCCTTAAAAAACTTGGAACGTTCTTGAAAATTTTATTTTAATCTATCATTACTTAAGAGATCATTTTCTATGTTGCACTCCTCTACATGAGGGCCATAGCATTGGGCAAATTGGACAGACTTGTGTCAGTTCCCAGCTCTACTACATGGAAACCTCAATTTTGTCATCTGTAAAATTGGTAGAGTAGCATTTAATCCAAGAGTCGATTTAAGATTTAAAGGAGAGGACATGTACAAAATCCTTGGCACAGAGAATACATGGTATTTGTTCCTTATTAATGGTAGTTCCTGTTATGATGTTGATGATGATGATGACACCAATCAAGGATCCAGGATGATGTCTGAACATGATGGGCCTTGCAGGCTGGGAGGACACCAATCTGTAAAGGGGAGAAGGGAGCAGAAAAGGTGGTCAAAGTGCCAACTTTGATCAGTTGTCAGCTTTGTTTGAGAGCAAATGAGCTCTCCGTCCTGCTACCTGAGTCCCCCTGTCCCCTTTTAAGTCCCTACCTCTTCACCCATCTCAGATTGTACACCCTGTGCTCTCAGGTGACCAGCGTCCCCCACTTCACTATTCCGTGGTGAAGTCTCACACTCCATCCACCTCACCACCCACAGCACAACTGACCCCACCAGGCTCCCGTTCTAATTACACAGCTCTCTGCTAGGAATCAGATAACTACATGGTGTAAAGATGGTACTAATGATTAACACAAGCTTCATGGGTGTCTCCCAGGAATGTCACATTTGTGGTTAATATCCCAAAGACTCTTGGTAGAGATTTCTCGATCTACTATGAGTCTGAAAGGGAGATGGTTTTAATCAGAGTTGTTCTCAGGACTCTTTAAATCAAGCCCTGAAGTGCTTATCTCCTTGGCCTATGTCAACCCTTAAAGTATAAGTTGAGTGTATCCCCAGGTATTAAGGAAGTATCAAACTCCTGGGACTTCTTCAATAACTAAACTACTGTTATACTGAAATTCTTTGGTAACATCTTCAGGCTCAGTTTTCCCCATCTAAAAAATGGGTTCATATCCTAAATCCATTTTCTATCTTGTAGGCATCTCTTATCCTAAATGAGTGAACACATGATAAACTGACAAGAAGGGAGGACAGAGAGTATCCTCCAATCAACCGTTGTGTTGACTGGAGATGGGAAAGGGGAGCAGGTAGATTTAATATTATCATTAGTCATGACTTGAGCCAAACTTAGCAGTTTTAGAACCATGTTTAACAATCCTGTCTGCATATTAGACTTAACTGGAAAGTTTTTTTAAGAAAAGAAAATTCCCAGGTCCCACCACTAAGATTCTGATTCAGTTGATATGGGGTGGGATCTGAGCATCAGATCCTTAAGGAGGTTCTATTGTGAGGCCAAGTCTGAGAACCACTGTCTCAGGACAGCACTGGTAATGCAGAGGAAGTGGAAACTGGCACTATATGAGGTGGGTCTTGTTGTGACCAAGAGTTGAGCCCAGCTCTATATTCTGGAAGTACTTAGTGACTGGTGTTCAATGAGTTTCACAGCATGGTTGTGAAACTGGGGGAGAGAACTTTTGGACAGAAGCCAAGAATCCCTGAACAGTGGATCAGAGGAGCCCTTTAATCCTCTTCCTCGTTGCTGCATAAACACTGGCAATTCACTTGTCTCTGAGTCTCGGTTTCATTATCCATTAAATGAACAGGTTAGATTAGACAAGTTCAAGGGTGTCTTCCAGTGCTGTTCTAGGATCCTAAGATAGTTTCCAGGCATCAGAGGAAAGAGAGGCTGGCGTTGCATATCCTTGTTGGTACTCTCTGCTCACTCCTTGTCTGAAGTCACTCGGCAGTTCTCTGTTGCTGACCAAAGGCCAGCCTTGAGCAACAGCTGAATCTCCATCCTTGGGGCCTCCCTTCACCCAGGCTTCTCCTGCAGGATGAAAGATTTCATGCCATTCTCGTGAAGCCAGCCCACATGAATGGCAGGACTAGCCTCTAAGTGATCTCTCTGCTCCCGGGCCAGCACACAGCCTGATGGTATCTGCAGAGGAAGGGATGGAATGTGGAAGTTTACATGATGTCAGTGCACACACATCCTCCTGTCTTGAGCTGGGAGCCCAGCCATCAGCTACTGTGCCGTGCTGCATCTCTTCCCCCGCTTCTCGAGAGCCCTGGGCTGCTTTGAAGTCCCCTGCTCCATGCTTCCTGAGAGGATGGGCCTCTGAGCAGGACTTAAACAATTGGTCAAAACAACAACAACAAAACGTCTATTGTTTGCATCCTTGGCAGCAGACTCTGTACTAGTGACGTCACATTCCATCTCTCCAGGCCTCAGACTGACCAAGATTCACTGGAAAAGATTTGCTCTGGTCTGTTTGTCACCCCATCCCCCAGAAAAATTCACATGTAGAAATCCTAACCCCCAAAAGGGATGGTATTAGGAGATGTGGCCTTCGGGAGGTAAGTCGTAAGGGTAGAGCCCTCACGAATGGGATTAATATCCTACAAAATAGGCCCGACAGAGCTCCCTACCCCCTTCTGCCATGTGTGGATACAACCAGAAGCCTGCCACCCAGAAAAGGATCCTCACCTACCTTGATCTCAGCCTCCAGCCTCCAGAGCTGTGGCCAATAGCTACCCCCCCGTCCGTGGGATTTCGTTAGAGTGGTCCAAGCGGATATAGACAGGACTCATCCCAGCCAATCCCCTAATACAAAGTGTCCTACCCAGTGCACACACGTATGGAAAACCATCAGATGTGCCTCACGCTTAGGAGAAAATGCCCTAACGTGTCATGCTCGAGGCTGTGGGGACATGCAGAATGTTGGTGGGAAGAGGGCAAGGGGTTTGAACATGCATATTGCAGACCTTTTGGAGTTCTCAGCACCTGTGCCGGTAGAAGAGAGGGGACGGTGAAGGAGTGGGTGGCTGGAAAAAGGCAGATTCAGTAGATCCTGCCCATGGCAGGGCTTTGAAAGTAACAGTGGGAGCTCCTGGGTCCAAGAGAGCACCAGTGACATAGGTCAGTCTGGCTCTGCCTTCCAGAAATTGGCTCCCAGGTCCAGGTAAGGCCTGGAGCTACGTTGCCATGCATAGCATAGGTGGTCTTTTGGGGCATTGAGGACAGTGGCCTCAGACCCCAGATCTTCTTCCCTGGCCCTTCCTTGGACTCACGACGGCCTGGGGTCCTGGAGAAACTCTTTCTTGTGTTCTCCTCATATGGAGGGTGGCACAGGAGCAGTATAGGCAAGCCAGGTCCCCTCTCGATTGTGAAGACTTGACTTTCTGTCTTCTGGTGCTGGACCTGCCGCTCTGTGATCTTGCAGTTCTGGCAAAAAGTGTGGAATGAGAGGTATCACCTGACCAGGAGGGGCCTGGGATTCAAACATGGGCCTTCCACCCAGCCTGAGACCCAGCAAGGTCCTATAACGTGGACCCCCAAGAAAACAGGCTTCAGGGCTTCCTCTTCGCTCCTTCAAACAAATGTTCCCTTTGGAACTGTGAAGCCGGCTACTTCCATACTCACGTCTATGTTAGCATTCAAAGGGTCCGTGCCAGGAACCCATGGGAGAACATGGCACACGTCTGGCAGAACTACAGACACTCATCAGTGGACATTAGGTGTTCAGGAAGTGTTTCTATGTTTGCTACTCTGTAACTGAAAAACAAATCAACTCAGGAAATCAAATATTTTATTGCTTTACTTAACGATGTTCCAAATCAGTCTCCCCGCCCCCAGTCTGCTGTAAGCAAGTCTCTACGAGGAGCTCTAGGGCTCATCCTTGCCCTCTGTCAGTCTGGTCCTTGGGGGGCTGGAGGTGGGCGGAGCAGGGTCTGGGTAGCAGGACTGAGAAACACCGACCCCCTGTCCATCCCTTTCACTCTGTGAGTAATATGTCACGGCCACAGGCAGTGGGGAATAACTAGACTGAAGAAAGCACAGAGAGGAGGAGAAAAAGGCAGAAAACGAAGGGAGAGAAAGGAATAAAGGAGGAGACACAGGTGCTGCAGAAGACTAAACTCTCACTGTGGTAACCAGAGATTCCAAACCACTAATTCAGCCACGTGGTTTCAAGAGTTCAAGAAAATTATGGGAGTAATGGGATGAACTATGTAACATTAGTACAGGTAATACCTGCTGGGAAATTGGGCCAGGAGTTTCCAGAGCTAAAAGCACATTTGAGAATATCTACTTATATTTGTTTTTATCTCATCATGATTCAATTTTTGTCCTGTGTATGTTTTATGATATAGCAATACAGTAGTATGTGTGTATAATTTATAAATAAATAAATATACCTATATTGAGGAATGTATGCTCAAATATTTTCTATTGATGGGGTACATGGTCAAAAGAGCCTGGAGACCACCTAACTAGAACAATGACAAAAACCACGAAAGACTCCACCATCCTACGTATCAAGGCCTGGGGCCTCACCAGGGGCCTTGGCCAGGGTGGCTTAATGCAGAAGGATGACTGTTACTATCTAAACACCCAACTAGCATCTAAGGAAGCTGTATCATAGTGGGCCTGCCCTATGCAGCCGTGGCCCCTGAAAGGCAAGTGGGATTGGAATGCAGCCCGTGACCTGCTCATCAAGCCATGTGCCCAGAGAACGGCACATCTTTCCCCAGGCAGGGGAGACTTTTACTCTCATAACGGTGTTGTATGGATTGCCAAGAGCTCTGCTTTTTTTAAATTTGAATCTAATTTTCTAATTGCTTTCCTGAATCCAGTTTACTGCTTGTTTTGTCTTTGCCTAATACTAATTTTGAGTTTGCAGCCCTGGAGAATGTGCGTCATGGCGGGGGGACGGGTGGCAGAATGGGGTCCCGGCTTCAGTAGGTGCAGCCCTTCAAAACACAGCCCACCACGGCTGAGAAATCAAAAGCTGAATATCATGTTTGGCCCCTGTGTCTCAGAGACACCCGGAGGCCATCTGACTAGGTGAAATGTCCCACACAGGAAACAAAGAACCAACTCCTCAGTGCAGCCTCTGTTGGGGTCAGCCTGTTGCCTGGGTCCTGGGATGTGGCCTGCAGCAGAGTCTCCATTGGACACAGCTATTCAGCCATGGGAGGTGCCACTTCACTCGGCCTGAGACCACAGTGGGATAATGCAATCCCTTTGAATACAGCCCCGGGGCTCGGAGATGTCCACACAAGTCCCTGCTCATGCTTATCCTCCTGCAAACTCCACTGATTTATCTACTGGGAAATGTGATGTTTTCCCCCCCAAAATGTCCTCTCCTTCTTAGGGAGGAATATCGCTTCCTGGACATCAGCTAGCAGCGAGAAAGGGAGCATTGCTAGGTCTCTGCAGGCTGTCTCTGTGGTGCTCCTGGGACGCTCAAGCATCGGTCTTGGGCTCCTTCATCGATTTGACAAATTCCTTGACGTCCTCTTCCAAGGCCTTGTTCCTCCTCTCCACATCCTCCCGGGAGCGCTCCACGTTGCGGAGGCTGATTTCCAAGGCTGCAGACTTCTTCTTCTCCTTCTCCAGTTCTTCACTGAGCCTCACCACCTTAGCCCACACATCGTAATTTTCCTTTTCAAGGCTACGAGGAAGGAAAGAAAAGAATGAAAGGATGGGGTGTGACCTCTAGACTTTCTCTTCAGCCTTGCCCTCAACCCCCTCTGTCCACTTAACCTTCCACATCCCAAGACCCATCTCCAACCTGTACTTCCTAGTTATGTCCCACCCCCGACAGGAGGACTTCCCAGTAAACCTGAATTCCCAGAGCCTGTCCCCATTTTTGTCATTTGTCACCCATACCATGACATCTCTTGTGTTGTTTTTCATGCCATTTTGCGTTTTGTATCTCCCACCACACAATAAAGTCTTTGAATGAAGAGACCACCTCTAATATTTACAGTCCCACAGCGCCTTGCATCTGTCCTGCTCAGTTGCAAGGTTGACTGACTGCTGAACCCCATCCAGATTCCAGATTCTCGGCACCTGTGTGCACACGCATGCTTTCTCATCCTGCTTCATTGCAGAGCACGGACCAGAGCCTTCTCTTATGAAGGCTCCTGGGGACCGAGATTTGGAGAATCTGGGGGAGCTGCCCCTTGGGAATAACTGTCCTGCCAGTCCCACCCTTGCTTCTGAATCCCACTCCAAGTGAAGGATCTGTTGGATTCCTGAATTTGCAGGATTTTCACTGTTACTGGCCAAAACCTTAGTCTAGCCTCAGGTGCCCATTTCTCTCCCTCCAGGCTGTGCCGAATTAACCCTTGGGAATGAGAGTACATATGACATTTTTGAGCCAAAGGAGGGAATTTCAGGCCTATGAGGAGACTATGATTGGAAAGTGGCTTCAGAATTTCTTTCTGTGAGATGCAGCTTCCCTGCTACCCAATGGCCTGCTCATTTTTATACGGAGACTTGAGCTCCTGTTTGAGCCCATCTCTGGCTTCTATCTTCAAGGGCCTTGGTCCATTTTGCAGGCAATGGCCTCTCTTCAGAGCCTTGCTTGCCCCTGCCTGTTTCTTCTTAAAGCCAAATTAGTCTCATTCCTCTGGAATTCCACCCATTACAAATTTAGTTTTCTTCTCTGAGGTTTCCATATCTTTCTTGTTTTGGGGGGGAAACCTCAAAAGAGACACCATGCTAGATCTTGACCACTGACTTCAGTGGAGAGGTAGAATCTGAGTGGGTTTGGGAGGTTGGCTGACCCGAGTTCGAATCCCAGCCCCACCAATGACGAGCTGTGCAACCTTTTTATACTTCCTAAACTCCCATTTCTTCTGTAAAATGGGGGTATTACCTATTTCACGGGATAACTGAGGGGATTATATGAGAAGGTGTGTCTGAAGCATGAAGCTTAGAGCAGGCACTGTAGAATGTTAATTCTCCTTCCTCTCCCGAGGATGGAATGGGAGGCTCCCCTGACAGTGGATTCAGAAGACTTTGTTCCCTTCAGGAGGAGCGGCCACCTCAAGGGCAGCTAGTTCTTCCCCACCCTGTCAAAGACCCCCGTGCTAGAAACTGGGGCTCAGTGTCTGCTCTGGGGCTGCCTTGGTCACTGCCAAGATGTCGCCCAAGTCTCAGAGTCTATAAACAGCTGATTTCAGGTTTTTAGACAAGAAGTTACGTGTTGTTCTAGATGGGCGGCCCTCTGCAGGGAACAAAGGATCAGGCTAACCAAAGTCTTTCTTTCATGTACCTGAGTCTCTAGGGACTGAAAAGTACCCGTCGTTTGAAAACCCCACTAGGTTCACATTTCACTAACTTTTGATTAGTGTGACTTCAGGCAAATCTGGATTGAGGTTTCTTCTCAGGAAAAATCAGTGGTGTGAAAAAGATTTCAAGGAAGTAGTTTATCTACTCAAGTGAGCAAATCATGTCCGAGCATCTTAGAGATTTGTGTGAAATGGTGGCAATGGCCATGTCACTGGCCTCGCTTCCGTTCACCCCTGCAGTCGGAGATCGTGGAGAGTTAGTGATCCTGACCCAGTGAAGCCTCAGTCAGGTCAGGGGTGCCCAGAAGCTCTGCCTCACTTAGGCTTTCAGGTGGCTGACCAGGCCCTCTGCATTCTCTGCCCTCTCCCCTCAGTCATTCCCCTGCTGCCACCAACCACTGCTCTTCCTCTGCATGAACACGCCAGACCCCTCCCTTCCCATAGCCTCTGCACTTCGGTTCTCTCTGCCTTGCCTGCTCTCCCCCAAACCCACCCCAACCCCTCCCACGTGGACCTCACTAGTTCCCTCCCCTCCTTCAGGCCTTTGCTCGAGTGTCACCTTCTCAGTGAGGCCTTCCTCAACCACCCTATGTAACACTGGAACCCCCTTCCTGAGCTCCCAACCCCCTGCCCTGCTTTATTTCTCTCCCTAGCATTTTCCATCATCTAACATAGCATATGTTTAAATTATCTGTTTGTATTCTCTGTCTGTCTCCACTAGAAGGAAAGCTCTATAAGCAAAAGGGCTTTTGTGTGTTTTGTTCAGTGCTATTCTCTAACAGCTGAGATGGTGCCTGGCACATAGTAGATGCTCAATAAATGTTTGCAGAGTTGATGAATGACATTAATATGAAAATTTTTAAAATTTCTCTTAATTCATTAAGACATGTTGATGCTTAAACAACCACTGTTTGGAAACAGTTGATTAAACTACTTAAGCTACATATTTAACTTTTCATGAATGTAAGGTAAAGCTTAGAGTTTTCACTAATTTAGTCATCTCCTCAATGCCTTTGCCCTGTTCCTCATTAGGCCCAACTGCTGTAGATAGCGTCTTCTGTAACTGAAGTTTTATAATGTCACTTCTCTGGCAGAGAAGAACAATCCCTATTGCTTTCAAGATGGAAGGCGAGTGGCTGCCCAGGGCCCTCTTACTTTTGACTTACTTTTCAATCTGTTCCTCATACATTTGCTTCTGTGTTTCTATTTCCTTTCGCAGCTTCTGGACCATCCTCTGCAAAGATTCAAGTTCCTCTTCTCCAGAGTTATTTCTCCCAGGCCCGGTTTCAGAGTTTAGGCTGGCAAGAGCATCACTCTTGGAGTCACAGGCCTGGGATGATAGTGTACCGGCTTCATCCCCAGGGGACCCCGGCTGCGTGGGGACGTTATCGTAGGTGGAAGTCCGCTGGGAGTCGAGAAACTGTGGCACACCTTGAGACATCGTTCTCCTGTGCCCGTCCCCTGCCTTCCCCTCCGAAGAAGACCAGAACTCATTTTTAAAGATCTCTACTTTGCAGCTGTTGGCAACTTGCAAAGCTGATGTCAAGAAGCATTTCCGGTTAGGGAGCGTCTGAGTCCTTTTCCGTGACTGCAGCTTCCAATCTCCTGGCTTTTCCCTGGATGCTTTGTCTTCTAGACACCCATCACTTGGCCGTTGTCCAGTGGGGCTGGTTGCATCTGAGTCGCTGGCCTAGAAGAAAGTGACCACGGATGTTACATGGGTTTTTCCCACACGTGTCACGTTCCCAAGATAAGGATTAGAGACTTGAAAGAAAGTATCTCCTGGCCACACACCTATGAAACTCAATTAGAAGACAATCTCCTAATTTGTCACATTAGTTGATTATCTGTGTGGCATTTTTCCAAAAGGATATTATACTTGAAGGAACTCATGCTCTAGAGGTAAACTGCTGACTAAAATCAATGGTTTGCTTGTGGTAAGGGGCCCTAAACTAGGATTCTTTTATAACCTTAGAATGGGGGGGAGGGGAGCTTTTCTAACTATGACCCAAATACAGAAGCTATATAAGAATAATTTGATAAATTCAACCCACACGTGTTTCCATGACCCACAAAATTAAAAATAAAACAAAGAAACCACTACATGCTAAATCAAAGAAGAAATGACAAACTGACAAACATATTTGCAATGTATATCACAGACAACAGGCTACTCTCCGTAATGCATAAAGTTCATAAAAATTGAGAAGAAAAAGACTAATATAAATATGGGCAAAGAGCAAGATCAGAGATTTCATGGAGGAAAAATGCAACATAAAAAAAATGTTTGAACACTCTTATAACAGGAAAAACTCAAACTGAAATTAAAATTACTGAAATATTAGTTCTCATCTAACAGATGGGCAATCCTCCAAAATCTGACAACACACCCTGCTGGCGAAACTATAGGGAAATAGGTTATTTCATGCATTGCTGGTGGAAGTGCAAAATGGCACAACCACTGTTTAACAATTTTAATCAAAATTACCCATTACAAATCTATTTACCCTCTGACTCAGCAATCATACTTCTGGGAATTTATCCCAGAAATACATTTGCCTGAGCACAAAATGAAGTATGGTCAAGGTTATTCATTGCCTCCTTGCTTGTAGTACAAAGGAGTAAAAGAAACCTGTTCATCTATAGAGGTTGGCTGAGTAGATCACGGTACATGCACAGGATGGAACACCATACATCTGCCAGAAACTTGAGGTTGTATGAGGTACTGCCTATGTACTGACATGGAAAGGTCTCCAGGGTATCTGTTAAACAGAAAAATTCAAGATACACAGTAGTGTGTGTGTGTGTGTGTGTGTGTGGAGAGGGAGAGAGTGAGCATGTTATGCTTTGTGTAAAAAGGGAGGTAAATAACAATTTACACTCATATCTG
The DNA here is from genome assembly GCF_039906515.1 of Pseudorca crassidens. Classification (NCBI taxonomy): domain Eukaryota; kingdom Metazoa; phylum Chordata; class Mammalia; order Artiodactyla; family Delphinidae; genus Pseudorca; species Pseudorca crassidens. The sequence goes on from NC_090309.1 coordinate 33,193,767, forward strand.
CTTATATTTGCATAAAGGAACACTGGAAGGATAAAAAAGAAACTGATAAAGGCAGGGAAAGATAAGGTGGGTGAAGACAGCAGAGGGAGCAGGAGTTCTAAACATATCTCTTTTGTTTTGACTTTCTTGAGTGATGCTATATATTTTTAGATTAAATTAAAAAGATTGAGCCCTAAAATGAGAGAATCAGGTCTCAAGCTGTCTGTCTGATGCTTCTAGCTCATCACCTGCTTTGGCAACCCCACCTGGAATCAGAAGGACCTGGGCCCTGAGGTGCAAACTAGATCTAAGTCCCACTCTCTACCATTCTACTGCTGTCATCTTGGGACAGCTGGTCAACCTCCCTGAGCCTCAGCACCTCATCTATAAAATGTGGATGATAAATTCTGCCCTACAAAGTAACGGTGAGGACTCCAGATGTGATCTATTTAAGGTTCCCAGCACACTGCCTGTCCATTGCTGCCCATACTGTTACAATAAATACAGAAACCTGTCAAATGAGTGCAACCCTGGCTACTCTCAAAGACGTCTGGGATGATTTCATTATATGACGTATAAACATTTCTAAATATTAATTTATTTTAGAGTATTAGTAAATGCACTGTGTCCAGACAGGCCTCACCCAAGAAAAATCACAACTACCACCATCTTTTTTCCAATACATTCTTAATCAACCTCAGGATTAACAGTAGGCAACTGACATTACCCGGCAAACTGGAAATTTTACATTCATTCCTTGACCACACATAAAGAATTAAGCTGCTATATAAAGTTCACACGTTCTTTTAAAAAATATTTGCCTCTATAAATACGTTAAAATATTTGAGCTTTGTAAATTATTGGCCTAAATAGTCTAAATTTCAGAGTCTGCAGAGTTTTTTGACATTGTGAACGTGAGCCCCAACCCTTCAGTACAAATGAGGGGGTTGACATTGCTGAGACAGCTTATCAGGGAATGAGAAATATTACACAAACACATCACATATTCTGAGAAAGGAATCACGTTTCATGGCTTAGCAGGAAACCGTTCTCTCTGGACTTTCACCCGGAATTTTCAACAACTCTCACTAGAACATTAACACTGCGATATGTAGTTTCCCCATCGAAATTCCCTGGACTGAGTTTAAAAGGGTTTAGAGTGGGCTTTAGTGAGGACTCCCATTGCTTAGTCATTGGGGGATGGGCATACATGTCACCAATCCCACCTCCAGGATACCAACTAGAAACTAGATTTTGAAAGAGGCCAGGCTTTCAAGACTCATTCAAATGGGTCTATATCAGCTGTGCCCACTGCCACAGCATCACCCAGGACTCCCTAAATCGCCACTCCAGAGCAGCTCTTACATGGAATGACCTGGACGGAAGGAAGAGTCGGATGGAAGGAGGAAGGCTCTCTGCACCTTACCATGTTACTGACGCTGTCTGTCCTAGAAATTGGAGGGTCCTCAGTGGCATCCCAGCCCACAGAGCTTCGCGCCACTGGAGGTTTCTTGGGGTCATTTTGGGGGGCAGAGGGTGACAAGGGTGCATCCTTGGATTTGGGAAAGAGGATTTCATGGTCTCTGATCATCATGGTCATCACTCTTTGGATTTGAGGAGTCCCTGAAAGAAAGAAGAAAGAGATTTGTAGTGCTGGACTACGGGGAAGAGGGCAGGTGGTCCTCAAGGTTCTCCACCCGTGAGATGTCTGTCTCTAAACTTGACTCTAAAACCACATGGCCCCAAAGGACCTCATTTGCTCCTCACAGGATCCTTCTTAATTGCTTGGGGTGGGAGATTGTGGTGAATGGGATGGGATAGAAGAAGAATATGGCAGTGGGGTGAAAGAGGGTTATTTTCGGCCTACAGTTCTCTGGATCAGTCTTTGATCAGGTTATAGGCAATACGACAGGAAAGAAAATGAATACATCTTTCTCTCTTGATGTGACCCTCAATATGACATCTGATTTCTTATTGCATGCATAGAGGATGAATACCAGGCATACTGCCTCCCCCAAACCATGGCAGACATCAGTACTCTGTGTCAGGACTCTTGTTCACTGAACCAAGACACTACCTCAGAAGTCTTTTCAGCACAGCCTTACAAGTAACCTCTTTGGGAGTTGTCTTATAAAATCACACTTGTTTGCTCTCTCTGGCTAAGGATGTTTAAAAGTACTAAAAGACTAAGAAACACTAACTAACTGTTCTCGTGCTAGCCTATCATACTGTGTGATGATTGGTAAATCTTTAACGTCTCTGCTCTGCTGTGACCTGGAAAATGAACATAATTCCTGCCTGCTTATTTCACAGGGTTATTTTACAACTCAGACAAGATGATCAACGGAAAATGCTTGGCAAATTGCAGAGCAATTTGGTAGCAATGTCACTGTCTTTACTTCCTCTGCCCGTACATTCACCACAGGACCAGCGTACCTCTCATGATCACAGCAGGGTCTTCGACCTTCGACCTGATGAGATTCACACCAATCACAGTAGCCAGATTGTCCACACTCATCTTGTTAACTCCACAGTTCAGCTGGATTTCATGGAGAAACCTGTGGGCAACCAGGAAATCCCAGAGTAGGAAATAGGAAGTTGCCACAAGGAAGCACTTCCAGGTACCCACAGGATCCCAGAGGTGGGTCTCAACTCTTTACTTCTGGTCTCAGGAATGGGACCAGTCTGCTCTGACTACAAGGATTTAGCTTCCCCCTGAAAGAGTCAAGATCAAGGAAGAAGAGACACACGCAACCCAGCTGCTGATGGTGGCACTGGGGCCAGGGGTGGGTGAGGAGTCACATCAGCAGGAGGCAGGGTCCAGTTCAGGGAGCTAAGAGGAGACAAGAGGACTAAAATGGGTGTTTGACTATCCCTGGTCCTGACTTTACAGGCTTCTCTCCCAGGCTCTCAGCACCTATCCCAGCAGAGTCTCCAGAGAAGAAAACATGATCGTGGGAAGATCTCAGAAATGGGAATTCATGGTGCCTCCCTGCTCTCATCCTCAGGTTACAACAGCAAGCGTCTCAAATTCGCAGCAAGTGCTCAAAAACTAACACTGAATTTTTGCTGTAATCCTACCTATTTGAGGAATGAAGCTCTCAGATTCACTATTTTAAAAACCTGAAAAGATCAGAAAAAAACACTTCTAAATATTGTCTCTCAAAACCATTTTTAAGTGAATCTTCTGAAGCAACATAAAATTCCAAATACAGAGAAATTATCAAATAAGTGGCAGGGGAGTGGTGTCCAAATAAGGAAACATTATGGAATATTATGGAGTCATGTATAATCCTACTTTGTGACATAGGAGAATGCTCACAATACAACATTTAGCCAAAAGAAGCAGGATACAAGCATATATGTATATATATTTTATTTAAAAATATATTTCTAATTTGGTATAAAAATTGTTTCCCTATAGGGCTTCCCTGGTGGCGCAGTGGTTGAGAGTCTGCCTGCTGATGCAGGGGACACGGGTTCGTGCCCCGGTCCGGGAAGATCCCACATGCTGCAGAGCGGCTGGGCCCGTGAGCCATGGCCGCTGAGCCTGCACGTCCGGAGCCTGTGCTCCACAACTGGAGAGACCACAACAGTGAGAGGCCCGCGTACCGCAAAAAAAAAAAAAAAAATTCTTTCCCTATATTTATATTGATGCATGTGATCATCTATCACAGAGACAAAAACATTCAGAAGGAAACACACTCAAATATTAACAGTGACTTTTTCGGGGTGAGGGGATTCGGGGAAATTTTCATTTATTTACAGTATTTCATATTCTCCTAGTTTCCGTATCAAGCATGTAACTCTTTTATCATCTGGAAACTACAAAAAATTATATAAAAAAAATAAAAGTAGGGCTTCCCTGGTGACACAGTGGTTAAGAATCCGCCTACCAAGGCAGGGCACACAGGTTTGAGCCCTGGTCCAGGAAGATCCCACATGCTGCAGAGCAACTAAGCCCATGCACCACAACTACTGAGCCTGTGCTCTAGAGCCCACGAGCCACAACTACTGAAGCCCATGTGCCTAGAGCCTGTGCTCCACAGCAAGAGAAGCCACAGTAATGAGAAGCCCGCGTACCGCAACTAGAGAAAGCCCACGTACAGCAACAAAGACCTAAAGCAGCCAAAAATAAATAAATTAAATAAATAAATTAAAAAAAAATAAAGATAACTTTCTGCTACGTCTGACATGGAGATCCAGGCTCCAAACTCAGCCAGATCTGGGTCAATCCACATGCTATGTGTTGCCACAGAGACAGCACATAGCAGGTCCGTCCTCAGAAAGGGAATTAAGAAAGGTGGCCTGGGATGAATGTCTCTGGGGTGCTAAGTTATGGTCCAGAGACAGGAAGATGGGAGATAACTGTAGAAATATTATAAGGATTCTGGGTTCTAATGCCTGTCCCAGGACTCTGGGCAGCACTGGGGCAGGCTTGAAGAAGGAAGCATGCTTCTTTTTTATGCTGATTAGTTTTCCGGGATCCTTTCAATTGTCTTGGGGACACAGGAAACTACCTCAGTGCTATGTGAATAGAGTTGAACTTCCAGAGGTTTGGAACAGAATCTCTTAAGTTCACAGAGTTACTCTTTCCTCCTCTAACTGGGGAATTCATTCTGTGTGGCTGAAAATTATGGAACTGATACCAGGTGCCTCTTACCTGCAGATGTAGCTCAGGAGGCTATAGTTGTCTCGAGGAAGGATGGAGAGCTGCTTCATCAACTCCTGCTGAGCCTGGGAAGAGATTTTTAATGCCAGTAGAAGAGCCTGCTCACTTGCCAGCAATGGGACCCTGGAGCATAACTGGTGTATCTCTGCAGAAGCAACACTTTGGCAGTCACTCCTGTTCCCATAGTTTGTGTGTGTGTGTGTGTGTGTGTGTGTGTGTGTGTGTGTGTGTGTGTGTGTGTGTTTTAACATCTTTATTGGAGTATAATTGCTTTACAATGGTGTGTTAGTTTCTGCTGTATAACAAAGTGAATCAGCTATACATATACATATATCCTCATATCTCTTCCCTTTTGCGTCTCCCTCCCTCCCACCCTCCCTATCCCACCCTTCGAGTGGGTCACAAAGCACCGGGCTGATCTCTCTGTGCTATGCAGCTGCTTCCCACTAGCTATCTACCTAACGTTTGGTAGTGTATATATGTCTACGCCACTTTCTCACTTCGTCCCAGCTTACCCTTCCCCCTCCCTGTGTCCTCAAGTCCATTCTCTATGTCTGCGTCTTTATTCCTGTCCTGCCCCTAGGTTCTTCAGAGCCAATTTTTGTTTATTTTTTTTTAGATCCCATATATATGTGATAGCATACGGTATTTGTTTTTCTCTTTCTGACTTACTTCACTCTGTATGACAGTCTCTAGGTCCATCCACCTCACTACAAATAACTCAATTTCGTTTCTTTTTATGGCTGAGTAATATTCCATTGTATATATGTGCCACATCTTCTTCATCCATTCATCTGTCAGTGGACACTTAGGTTGCTTCCATGTCCTGGCATGTCTGCAGTCACCATCTACAACATCATGAGTGTAGAAGTGCACCAGTGCACATGAGACACACAGGCTAAACTCAAACCTGAGCAGCTCCTCCAGGAGAAAATGCACCCTATGGCGTGTTGGCCTGCACGCAGTGACTGGCTGCAGCCCCACTGGATCTAGAATGCCTGCTTCATACTGATTCCCTCCTCTTCAGTTTAGTCAAGTAAATTCTTTGCAAAGGTTGCTTTAGACTCACGCCTCCCAGTGATTGCCTCTGCCACGTTTTCACCCATGAGAGAGGCTGTGATCCTTCACCCTGTCCAGATCTGTGTTACCATGGATTAGAAACTCTCAAATATGTTGAGATCGAGAAAAGTTGGGAGAAGCAGATCTAAATCAAGGAAGTTCAGGGGTGGGAGTCTGCTTGTCAGAACTGCATCCATGGACCTCCTTTCCTTTCCCTGAAGCTGTGGGGCAAGACATCACCTGAAGCATTCATCTTTTTAGCCAACTTTTAAACCTTATTCCATAAAATTGTATTACTTTTGCAAAGATGAGCTGATATGCCTGTATAAATTAAGACTTTCCATATCCTATTTTAACCCCCCCAAAATTCATAGATCATACACAAAATATCCTAAAATCAGATCATGCAACCTAATTTTTGTGTTGGGAAATAGCTACAAAGGCTATAGTGTATTAGTTGCATCCTTATTGTGCTCTTTCTTTCCTCATGCTAAAATATAAAACCACCTTTTTTCTTGTACCAGGATCTACTTAATTTGTGAGTCTCCTCCCTCTGAATCAGGATGGAAGTTCTCACAGCTGTATTTTCTTCCAGGGCTAGGGCACTATCTCTTCAATGATTTTATATATATATATACATATATATATATATATATATATATATATATATATATATATACCCACACACATATGTGTGTGTATGTATAAATATATATATACTTTTTCTGGGAGCATACTATATAATAAATTCTGAAGTAGAGCAGAGACTAAACATCCCCTTGAATCAATCATTTTAAAATGTCACTCACTTGTGACACATATCCCACGGTCTCCAAAACAATCCTGATATTATGAAATGTATCTAAGTTTGTGCTGTCTAATACAACAGCAACTTGACACATGTGACTATTATAAAATAAAATAAAATAAAATAAAATTAGAAATTTGGTTCCTCAGTTGTGCTAGCCACATTTCAAGTGCCTAGTGGCCACATATAACTAGTGGTTACTACATTGGACAGTGCAGTTATGTAACAGTTCCATCACTGTAGAAAGTTCTCTTGGGCTAAGTAAATAAACTGAGTCTCACAGAAGATGCATCATTTGCTAAATGGCAAAATCAAAGTGAAATTCATTGCAAGTTTTTCTGTGCACCACTTTGCCAGAGAGAACTTTTAACATAGTAGTGCTAAACACTAACCTCCCCCAAATGGGCAGTTAGACCCCTTTATTAGCTGTGTAACAAATGCATTCATGGGTCATTTAGTTTTGCAAATCTTGGTTAAAAACCATAATGGTTTTATTGTTGTCAGTCAGGTTTTCTTTTGCTGGTTGGCTAGCTTGTTGTCAGTCAGATTTCCTTTTACTGGTTGGTTTGTTTGTTTAACATGTTGACTATAAGGGCTTTAAGGAAACAATTTACATAAGGATCAAAATTCCTGCTGATGAGGAGCTGCATGATGCTGCAGATGGGGACTGCAGACCCTACAGGCAGCTGCAGCTGAAAGGAACCAAGAAAAGCTCTGTCCTTCCTCTCCCTGGCACATGTGTTTCTTGTATACCCATGTGTGACACGCAAGGTCATCACAGATCTAGAACATTTGGACCTCTCACCTGCCCTCCAGGTGGGTCAGTCTGTCTTTTTGTCCCAGCGGGTCTTAGCAAGGCCATATTGCTTGAAACCCTTCTCAGAAGCATCCTCATTCTCTTACTAATTTTAGAGTGACTTGGGGGTATTTAATGATAGTCCAGTAATTTGTCAGGGTGCAACATCCCATAAAGGCTGTCACCATGATTGGATTCATTGGACTTTTGTTGCTGAGAGTTCCAGTTTGACAAAGTATCTCACCAAAAGTTATGGGGTTCACCCATGACCCACTGTTGCTTGCCTACCAGAATAGTGTTCAGTAACCCTCACCTTCTGAAGCAGGACAACTAACTCTATTGAGATACAAACCTTTCCCTCATCTGCATTCATGAGCTGCCCACAGAGCAGGAAACCCTCATACTGGCTCCAGGGGACTACTGGCTCTGGGAGGTCTCGGAGGTAGAGCTTCAGCAGGGAGGCTACCGTGTGCACATCTGTATCTCTGGAAAAAAACAAACAATGTTTTTTGAAAACAAAACTCCAGAACTCTCCTCACCTCCCCCTTGGTGATCCACTGAATAAGATCCCAGCTTCCAAAAAGAAATTTTGCAGAGGAGTAGAGTCTGATAAAGATGTATCTGACCAAAATATTTTTGCAACTCCCCCTTCTGGAATAATAACCCCCAAGACCTTTTCCTTTATCTCTTCTACCTAACTGCCTCAAAGATAAGTTTAAGGTCTACTCTTCCAATAAGCCTGTTAAACTATTCTAGTCTTCATTGCTTTCTTCTTTCTCCAAGTCAATTAGTACAATTGAGCATTCTCTACTTAGTCTCTAGTTTTTCATGTGGTAACTCCTTATAGCTATGACCCATTGATCTCTTTAGTCTATCAGAGAGCTTAAAGTAGGTCTGGGATTCATTCACATATTCACACAATCATTTATTCAACCAATGTGTTGAGAGAACCTACTAGGTGCAAGACACTATGTCAGGCACTGGGGTTTCAGCAGTGAACCTGAGGGGCACACAGGATCCCTGTCCTCATGGAGTGACAGAGCTATGCAGACTCAAATGTTACCAAGTCATATACATGTTACCAGCCAAGCCTGGCCCATCACCTTTATTTGTACAGCCTGTGAGCTAAGAATGGATCTAACATTTTCAAATGGTTGGGGAAAAAACTCAAAAGGAGAATATTTCATGGCATGTGAAAATCATGTGGAATTTGAATTTCAGCATCCATAAATAAAGTGTTATAGGAACATAGCCATGCTCATGCATTTTTGTATTGTCTTTGGCTGAATTCTGGTATAAGAACAGAGTTGAGTAGCTGCAGCAGAGACTGTCTGGTCTGCAAAGCCTAAATATTTCATATGTGGCCCTTTAAGAAAAGTCTGCTGATCCCTGGTTTATGGAGCTATTGTGTTTATTCCGCAGCTCTATAAGAGAAAATGAGTCTGAATATACCATATACTTGAAACTCATTAGTGAAAAATATTTATTTCATATCAAGAAAAACTGGTCATGCACCCCAATGTTCATAGCAACACTATTTACAGTAGCGAAGGCATGGAAGCAACCTAAATGTCCATCGACAGATGAATGGATAAAGAAGATGTGGTATGTATACACAGTGGAATATTACTCAGCCATAAAAAAAGAGTGAAATAATGCCATTTGCAGCAACATGGATAGACCTAGAGATTATCATACTAAGTAAAGTAAGTCAGACAGAGAAAGACAACTATCATACAATATCACTTATATGTGGAATCTTAAAAAAATTTGATACAAATGAACTTATTAACAAAACAGAAATAGACTCACAGACATAGAAAACAAACATGGTTACCAAGGAGGAAAGAGGGGGTGGAGGGATAAATGGGAATTTGGGATTAACAGATGCACAATACTATATATAAAATAGCTAAACAACAAAGACCTACTGTATAGCACAGGGAACAATAGTCAATATCTTGTAATAGCCTACAATGGAAAAGAATCTGAAAAGGAATACATATATATATATATATATATACACACACACACACATATTTATATAAATTAATCACTTTGCTATACACCTGAAACTTTGTAAATCAACTATACTTCAATAAAAAAAGAAAGAAAGAAAAAGAAAAACTGGTATCTGTAAGAGACACTCCCAGTAGTATTTTGAAAAGCTGTGATGGGGCAAGAGGTCCAGCTGATCTGAGTGGCTCTTGGGCTTCAGCGATGGGGACATAGAAGCGGCTGGGCTGGGTGGGATCACATCCTGGAGGAGAGCCGGGAGGGGTGGAGTTGGGCAGGAGAAGAAGGCAGGCATCTGAGGCCTCAGAAACCAGAACATCAAGGCTTGACTGTGGAGCTCTCTATCTTGACGTTTCATGTAAATGTTTTCTTTTTGGTTTTTGACAGCCAGTGGTTGGAACTGTCTTCTGGAAAGGTTCCCCACTTTGCAGCCTGTGAACTCTGCCTCCAAAGGAGAACTTGAGCTGGCACAGAGCCCTGCCTCTGCTCCACTGCTGCCCTCAGGAAATCGGGGGTGGAGACCATCCACTTAAGGTGGGGATTCTGGAAAAGCCTTCCCTGCTGAGTCACTGCCTAAAAATACCTTGGCAAAGCCCTCTCGTCAAAAGGCAGGAGAAGTTCCCCAGAAAATGGCAGGACAGCAGCCAGCTGACACTTTGCAGGAGCAGCATTCTCCTAAGTCCTAAAATCTCCTTTGTCCCAAATCTTCTGCATCACAGTCCACCCGGTGGGCTTCATCAGAGTCCAGGGTCTCAGGTTCGATTGAAGTCTCTTCCTCACCCCACATCCTCTAATCCTACTCGGCAAATGTCCCAGGAATCCCTCTAGGCCTCACTCCCTGTCCTTTTCCAGAAGGCCATGGTCTTTTGCTAGGATTCTGCCAGCCCCTTTCTGGCCTCCTGGCTCCTTGACTCCATTCTCCAATGCACTGTCCATCACTGGCACAGCCCCTGACACTGAAAACATACCCACAGAACAAATATGGAAAACCAAGAATTGGAAATGAGAAAAACAGTATAGATGATACGTCAAGAACCAGAAACTTTTGAAGAGAAACAGTGATAAAAAAAGACAAACTCTATAGATAGTTCAATCAGGAGAAACTAATAGCCAACATGAGAAAAGAGAAAGGGGTTGTAACCACACATATAGGATTGATACTTCAAAATTATCATCAGAAAACACAGTTAGCCATCTAAATCATCCTAGAATATTGCAAACCACAGAAAACTTCCCAATTCATTTTGCCAGGGGAAGATGATGCTGCTTGGTCTGGGGCTAAGTCCTCGGGCTTGTTTATTGTCTCAGCGTAAGTGTCATTTGGGGGGGGGGCATTCTAAATCCAGCAGACCATGTCAAAAGCCTCCTGCTGAAATGAAAAATGATGAAAAACTGGAATGAAATGAAAAATAGATGGTATTCATACCATCTATTTTTCATTTTTTGGCATTTAACACAATGGAAATTCTACAGTTATGTCTTTACATTTTTGGTTTAATGTTTGTGCCCCCATTGTAGCAGAGCTGGATCAGATGTCATGCTTATAATCTAAGTTTCCAGCATGAATTTTCCTGAGTCTGCTTTTCCTCCAACCTAATTGAACATCCCTATATGAGGTTATATGAACTTCTGAGATCAATGCCTGACCCATCAGAGATTAGCCAGGGCCTCTCAGGTGGTCTGCCTACTCTTCCCTTGTAGCACTGACCTTATAATGTGGCATGTATGTCATTTTCTCACAGAAATATAGGTACGGGAAGTGTATTGTGTATTGGCAGTATCCATCCCAGTAGATGGATATCCATCCCATACTGTTTATATGTTTAATGAGCACCAAATACATCCGGTAGAATCTACCTAGTAAGAGCGCCTTTGTTTTTCTTCATTCTAGCGAGGCAATTTCGGGGATCTCTGGTGGAACTGCCTACATGACCCGTGTAGAGGATCTAGGTGAGCACCCACACGGGTCACGTGGACACGAGAGTCATCCCTGGGAGGACTCCAAAGAGCCAGAGGCCATCCTTCCTATTACTGGATGTGTAAACTCTTTCCCTCAGTTCTAGAGGGTGGAGCTATCATGACAAGGTGTGGTAACTCTCTTCCCTCCAGCCCCAAATATTTCACAGAATCAAAGACTCCAGGTCTACCACCCAGGCTGACTTTACAGATGCAGAAGCTCAAGGCTTGGGCAGGTGCTCGGCAATCCCCACCATCACCTCTAGTCCTCCTGGCTGACTGTTCTCATTGCCTTCGCAACAACCCACCTGTATTTTTTGATCAACATAAAGCTAGTTAAAACCATAAAAAGAAAAGTGGATATAAAGGTAGTGAACTTGATTGAATAGGTGCCTGATAATGAAATGTGATTTATGGTCCTGCTGAAAGCTCTGTAAATTTGATGCCCCTAACCTGCTCTAGTTCCAGTAACATCTTCACCTGTTGCTTTCCTGATACAATACAGCACCTTGATAAATTAACCTATTGCATGCCAAGGGCAGCAAAGACAGACATATGGTGATCCAAACTAAGACAGTGGCTTTGAGAATGGAGAGAAGCAGACGGGTCTCGGCGATGCTTCCGAGGGAGGGTGGGCATCGTTGGTGACTGGAGTGGGAGCTGAGGGAGAGGGAGGGTGAGACGTTCCACACAGCATCACACTTAGCTGTTCACGATTTTCCCAGAATCAGCCCGAGTCCTCTATCGTAAATAAGCTCTTGGGGGGATTTCAGCCTTTGGAAACTGGAAGAGTTCAGGCCCGTCTCAATGAATCCTGTTTTATGGGCTGCCGATTTGGAAACAAGAGTGGTTCCTTCTTGCCAGCAGGACAAGCGCGTGCAGGCAACTGGGGCAAATATTGCACAACAGACAGAAAGTATACAATGTCGGGTGGCGGTCGTACCTGCTGAGCAGGGCAGAGAAGGAAACCTTGGCAGGGTGGCTGCAGCAGCAGGGGCGGGAGGGGGATGGTGGAAGAAATGTCATTGCGTCTGGAATGCCCCAAACAGGACTGGGCAACCTCCACAGAGGAGATTGGGAGAACGCCAAGATGTCGGTATGCACCCCCTCCCAAAGGGTTCAGAACCAAGTTCAGAGTTGCACGGAACTGTGGTCGCCCAAGTTAACAAGAAGTCCTGGCTCTGGCCGTTTCTGGAAAGCTGAGGAAGACCATGGAGCCCTTGGATATGGACATGGTGTCTTATCCACCACCCAGAGTCGGTACAGGCAGCTCAGCAATTCTCCACCCCTCACCCGCTCCAAAGTGCGTGCCTAGAGTTAAGTCCCATCTTGCTCCGTTGGTCCACCCTTCCCCTCCCACCATATCCTAAACACCTCTTGACCGCCCTGCAAGCCCCGAGTTCTAGTTCCATCATCTCTCACCTAAATGATCAGAATGTTCCTCTAACTGTGTTCCAGGCTCCCAAATTCTGAGTTGCGAGCAAAACAAAAGGTTCTTTCTGTTGCAAACCAGGGCTTTTGGAAGCATCTGTCCGAGTCCCATAGCTCAACTGGTAGAAAGAGGTCCTCTCGGCCGAGCAGGGCACAGGAGAGGCGAGGCGAGGACGGCATACCTGTCAAAGGAGGGCCGCTCCCCTGCGTCGAAAGCATCTCTCAGCTGCTTCACCAGGTTGTCCTGCCCAGGCAGTCGGAAGATGCCCTCTTCGTTCAGGCCGTGCTCCAGGATGAACTCGGCACACTTCTCCACCAGGATGGGCACCAGGTGGGGGCCGAATTTCTGCTCATAGGCCACGGTCTCATCCAAGCGCTGGCCGAACACCGCTGGGAAGAGAGAAAAGCAGAGCCTGCCCGTCACTCTGACTTCCCTTGGAGGAACTGATAGGTCAAAGTGCTTTGTCTAGGTCTTGATTGTCTAAACAAAACACAGAAGACTAATCACACAGAATATTTCCTGGGGCTATAAACTGGGGGAGGTCCACTTGAAGCAGTCTGTCAGTCTTTTTCTGTTTGTCCACATTTATCATATTTAAAATAACAACTCGCTTTTAATGAGTGCTTGTTTTGTGCTAGGAATCATGCTGAATGTGTACACCTTTTCTCATTTAATCTGGACAGGAATCCCATGAGATGTTGATATCATCGTGCCCGCCTTCCGATGAAAGATACTGAGCCTTAGAGGCGCTAATGAACTTGCCGAGGTCAGGGGCCAGCACACAGGACCGTCAGAATTCAAGCCCAGGTAGTAAACTCAAGAGAAGCAATTGAATTCTGCTTGTGTCATGCAGCTTTAAGGCATAATAGTCTATCATGCGGATGTCTCATACCGTATTAAACCATTGCGGCATTTTAAATAATTTACGTTGTTTACCGGGCTCTACTATTATGAGCATGGCCACAGCGAACATGGCCACCCCCCCAGCAGAGTTCCTGGAATGTATATAGTGCAATGTATAATTCCCAATTAATTGATTAATTAACATTTGGATGGATGAACCTAGGCTCTTCCTTCTTTTGGACTATTTCCTTAGGGCATTCTACATTCCCACATGTAGAATTCCTAGTTTAAGTGCTTTGAACACTTTAATGACTACAGTATGCAAATTGCTTTCTAAAAATATTTTTCCGAATTACACTGCCTTCAGTGTAATTCCCTCCCTCCCTCCCTCCCTTCAGCATGTGTGGACCATCTCCACTGAGCCCTGTCAGCACTTGGCTCTATAATTTCCCCACCCCAGCAGTGTAACAAGGTTTGTTTATAAATCAGGACACTGGTTGGCTGGGCCCCATAGGGCCCCAGGGCCCCATGCCTTTGTGTCCTGGAGATTCAGAAGACAGTCATGGTTTCAGCTCTGTCCTGCCTGGTTTTCTCTCTGGCATAATTAGGGCTCTGTTACACTGACCACTCCAGTCGCTAGGACACTGTTTCCAAAGCCCTTTGGTTTCCCCCATGATTCTCTCTGGTTGGTCCCCTTTATCCAGTCTCTAATTAACGCGGATGCCACATGTAAAGAGCTGCAGCGATCTCTCTGGAATCCACCGTGTCCTCCCCACTTCCCGCTGCCCTAGGCCAGGCTGGACTCCTCTCTCACTTCCCCCTGCTGTGGTCTCCTCTCCTGTAATTGTTCAAAACCCTCCTGCTATTTAAACAAATGGTCTACCTGAGCACGTTTGTCCTTGTTTTTAATAGTCACCCACTTCTTCCCCAACTGCCACAGCAGCGATTTTCAAATTCCCCCTTCAAAGCTCCAGGGGTTCCTCAGAGGCCCCTCAGATGCTGAGAGGTGAGAGCATTTCGGAGGAGCTGAGCACGTGGGCCTCCCTCCTCCCTCCTCCCAACCTGACCTGCTGGGTTGTTGTCTGTTTTACTTTCAGCATTCCAGTGAGACTGTTTGCTTAAATATTTCTGCGGCTAAAATTTGAAAACCAGGTTGGCATTTGTACTGGCTCCTACCTACCTTTCTGCCTGATCTGACACCTCAACCTGATGATCTCAAAGCCCACAGTGCTCTCTAGTCCTCATGCCCTTGCTGAGGCAGTCTGTTTCTCTCTCCCTTCCCTGTCTACTAAGATTCTATATGTTCCTTGGCCTGACTCAGTATCATCACCTCTGCCAAGTTTTCCCTGACCCAGCCCGAGGGGCTCCATCGCCACTCTGTGCACCTGTATCCCTTCTGTAATACCCCAATCCCTTTTCCACTGTGCTATTGTCATTTGTAAGTACTGTGCCCTCTGCAAGACTGTAGGCTTCCTGAGGCCGGGAGTATGGGGAGGGGTCTCTTGTTATTATCTTGTTTAGCATGGGGCCTGGGCTCCGTAGACAGTCAACCAGTTTTGCTGAATTACTTAATGAATGATGTCATCTTTAAGCAAGTGCTTTCCGTGATTCATGACAATTTGGGCATTTCTATAGTTTAAACAATAGTAGGGACCCCATCAGTAAATGAATCCAGCTTCACACTAACATCTACTGAGTGCCCTGCATGTGTTAACAGCAGGTCACGTGAAATGGGTTATACAGAAAAGGAGGGACTGTAAGATGTGGTTCTCACTTTCAATTAGCTTACTACCAAGTTATGAAAATGAAAGGACTCCATGCAAAATAATGAGAAACAGTTAGAGGATGTGAGGAACTATACAGCCTTAGGTTTCTGCTTTCACCAAACTGGAAGGAAATGATTAAAATGATCTGACTCAAAACACAGACGAGGAGACATTTGTAAAATTCCCTTTGAGGGGTCCAGGGAGGGCACCCCAAAGGGAGAAGCAGATGTGTTTCAGAGCAGTTGAAACTTGGGCTCAAGGAGCCCATTGGATGCCCATGGAGAAGGATACCGTCATGGAGACGTCAGAGCTATCAAACATGATCTCCAACTCTGAGGTCCCAAGGCAGACGATCTGGAATCAAGTTCCTTCTTCCAGCCCTCTGCACAGCCAGCCCACCAGCTTTTCTCCTCAACCGAGTCTCTCAGCCGTGTCCTGTGTTCATCTTCTCTTCCTCCCATGTCCACAGTCAGGCCTTTCAATGTCATTCTCCTCAAGACACTCATTTTCCAACATTCCTTTTCCGTCCAGCATCTCCACCACCCCCTCCATGCCTTTCTCAGGCCGCAGACGTACAGAGCGTACCGATCTCCACAAGACCTTCAGTCCAAATCTTCACCACGCAATCCCCTCCCCTCTGCCTCAGCAGGTGACCTTGTCTCCTCCTTCGCTTATCTCCCCAAATGAAGGGCATCATGAGAGAGCCCCCTGGTCTCCAGTCTCTGCCTCTCCTATCCTTCCTCCTCTGTCCGTCTGTCTGTCCTCTCTCAGGGGAAGAAAAGTACCCTGTGCTTTCCTCTAAGATGATGTTTCTTGAACTGTGGGTTCCATCCGTTTCACCTCTCCTAGGTCTTCACTCCTCTTTTATATCTTAGATTGAAAGAGCATGTGAGTCTAAATCGTTACCAATTTATTAAAGAATCATCTCCCACCCCTGCTCTCATGCCATCAACTAATACCTGCCTTTCTTCTCTTCACCAATATGCTCATAGAAAAACATGTCTACCTCTGGAGGGAGTCATCCACCCTCATAGCCTCTACTGTTTCCCTTGTTATTCATGTAAACTCTCAATCCATCTCAACCTTGTTTCACAAGCTGCATCTTCCCATCCAATCTGCTCACTAAGATTTCTCGTGCCCTCCTAATGGCCAGATCAGACCTATGTTCATTCCACACTCTACTGGTCTTCTCTGAAGACTCTGTGGTATTGATTCTCCTTCCTTCCCCAAGACTTTCTTCTTATGTGGCTGTGAAACAGTCCACCCTCATTCTAGTCTCATCTCTCTGCAGGCTGCTCTGCAGGCTCCAGTACTTGCCCTTCCTCCACCTGCCCCTTCAGTGTGTCATCTCCTAGCATTCCGACTCCGACTTCTCCTCACTCTAGATGTTATCCTTGCGAAAGTTCATGCAACTCCATGCATTTGGATATCACCTATAAACTGACACATAAATCCGCATACCTGGTCCAATCTCTCTCTCTATATCATCTCTATCTCCCTCATTTCTTTCTGTCCCTCTTCTGTGCCTATAAGCCCAACATCTGATGGCAGCTCTCCCACTGTCTTCTCCAATCTCACTCTCATCCCGTCCCCAACTCTCCCATATCACTGCTTCTCCTACACACTTCCCCACAGGCAATAGCCTTCAATCAATCAAGCAGTCAAGCAGCACGCATTCTCCTAGACCTTGAGAGTACAAAGCCATTAACGCAAGGTACCCGCCCTCAACTAATCCAGTTAGCAAAAGTGTGAGCATTCGAAGTATCTGCAACCACGCTCCTTCCTTCTTAACAGATCAGGACCTTTTAAATCCCCTTTAAACTCTTTCTCTTCTCTATCCTCGCTCATACTGTCCACATTATTGTAATGGTTTCTTTTGCAGTTCTTTTTCTTGCAAATTCCTTCCACTGCAACTCATGAAATCATTTGGCAAATATAGACTGAGCGTCTGCTGTGGACCAGCTTCTTTGGTAGCTGGAGATTATGATAGAAAGAAGGAAAAATAGTCTTTCTCTTAAAAACTCTGGAGTGAAGGGGCTTCCCTGGTGGCACAGTGGTTGAGAGTCCGTCTGCCGATGCGGGGGACACGGGTTCGTGCCCCGGTCCGGGAAGATCCCACATGTCACGGAGCGGCTGGGCCCGTGAGCCATGGCCGCTGAGCCTGCGCGTCCGGAGCCTGTGCTCCGCAACAGGAGAGGCCACAACAGTGAGAGGCCTGCGTACCGCAAAAAACAAAAACAGAAAATCTCTGGAGTGAAAGCCCTCCCTCCTGCCCACCTGGAAACCTGATTCTCCTGCAGCCTGAATTCAAACACCTTCTTCTAAGAGGGAACCGGTTACTCCCTCTGCTGTGCTCATGGCGTTCCCTGTGCATACCTCATCGCTTCTCGTGTCCCTTTATGATGATTTAGTTAAGCATCTCTCTTCCACTGGACTGTGGGCTCCTCAGAGGCAGACAGCCTGCCTGGCTCACCATCTATTTTTACCTCCTGGCACAGAACCTGCCACACGACAGATTCGTCCTCAAAGTGATGTTACCTGCTATCTTCCATTCCTCCTGTTGCCCATCTCTCCTCTCCTAAATGTACTCTTCTCAGCACTTCCTCAAACTTGGGCTTGTCAAAGAAATCAATGGCCTCTACGTTTCTAAAATCCAAGGTCAAATTCTTAGTCTTTATCTGAACTGCTCCATCAGCAACATGTGACCCAGCAAATCACCCCTCCTTCTTGAGGCAATTTCCCACGTGACTTTTGGTTCTCCATTTATTTGTTTGGCCTCTCGTTCCCTGCCTCCTTCGATGATTCCTCCTTCCTCCCTGTCCTCTAAAGGTTGCAGTGTCTCAGGCTTTTCCTTCTGCATCTGCATCTGCTTCATAATCTCACGGCTTTAAATATCACCCATATGTCAAAGGTTCCAAACTTTCCATCTCTAGCCTAGAAATCAGTCCAAGTTATTCTTACCAAGAAATGACCACGACCTGCTCTAGAGACATCAGGACCCACAGGTCCCTTCTAACATGAGAGAAAGGGCATCCTTGTTTGTTCAGTTTGTCTAGGTCAGGGTTGGTCACTTTTCATCTCACATCGCATATGATGAACTCCATATCCCTGGAACTCCAAAGACCCAATCATGAGTTCTACCTACTACTGACTTGTGGATCCTAATTGCTACCCTTTGATCCTGGGTGGACATGAAAGAGCCTAAATATAAGGGAATAGATGAACCAAAAAAATCCAGGGAAACTAGGGAAGGGACCAGTGATGGAGGAAGACGGCAGACAGGTACTCAACGACCATTTCCCACCCCAAGGATTCCGAGAGGTGAAACCCAGCTCCCCCTTCTGTGCCAAGCTCTCCTAGCTTGCACTCAGTCCTTCAGGGAACTAGTGCCCTACTACCCTTTTTAACCTCTGCCGGCCACGCATCCACCCGGAACTGCTCATCGCTTTGGACCCGTCACCCTTAACAGACGCATTTCCACCTAAACAGGTACAAATCTTAATTAATTATAATATGTAATCTAATTATTAATACATTTAATTAATTAAGCTAATTTATGACAGACGACCCTAAAAGCTTTCACGTGTGCTCTCATTTAGTCCTCATAAGAACCCTACAGTTGTTCCATTTCATAGATGAGAAAACTGAGACTCAGATTAGGAATCTGTCCAAGGTCATATTTGCCCTGTGATTCTAAAATCAGTACTTTAATCCTTCTTGTTTAAACTCAGTGGAATAAAATTGTCTAGGTGAAATTTCAGACAGCAGCAAGGCTCAAGGGAAGAGAGAGAGGGGTGAGCTGCGCCGTTTCTACTCACAAACCATCCTCCATTCTTTACTTCTTAAGCCCTCTCCCCAGATTTGCTGGAAAACCCCAGAACACTGTGCTGGTTCCGGTAAGCAAAAGTAGAAAGATTAGCTGTCACCTCCCTTTAATATAGCTCCTACTTCATCATCGCTCCAACACTCCTGGATTCAGGACAAGAGCCCCTCCCACCCCACCTCCAGTCCGGCGCAGGTCACCGAGAGCCCACCCTGCCCCTCTCCTCCTTCTCCCCACTGGCCCCGTCCCCAGAGGCTCAGTCCCAGGAGCATCCCCCTCTCAGACGGGAGAGGGAAGGGGAGCTGGGCGAAGTGTCTTTTCGTGGAAGAATTGAATCACAAAATAGGAAAGAAATACCTTTCTTTTGGAGCTTGGGGGTTTTCTTCCTGAAATTCCAGCAAAAGGGCAGTGCCAGGGCAGGAAAGCCACAGCCCAGTTCCCACCGCGGCATCCTGGGAATATGAGGCATGGCGGGGGCCGAGGAATCGTACTTTCTGCTGGGCCAGGCTCAGACCTTCCCTCCTCCCCAAGCTGCAAGAACCATCCCCTCTTGCTTCCAGATCAACACATGCTTGTCAATACTGCTCAGGTTCTGATTCCGGCACTGAAACCATGGGATGTGTCGGCACCTGCCCCGGCCCTCCCTTCCTCCTTCCCACACTGCTTCTCCTCCCCACTCACCTTTACACACATGACTCTTGGCTTTTAAAGAGTGAACATAAAGCTGTCAAGGCCCCCGCAATAAAAATAAGTACCTCCTTTTACTTAGCAGCGAATTGTCAACTGCCATTCAAGGAATACCAGGGACGTGGGTTAAAAAAAAAAGAAAAATCCCACACACAGCCCTTACCAACATCGCTCCATATATCAAAGCCTCTGGCAGGAACACAGGATTTCACTTAGCGCTGATGAAGCCAGCCTACCCTTCCCTGGAAGTGACTGAGTTGCATGTGGCTCAGTGGAGCGTTCAGAGAGAAGGATCTTGGAGGTGGGTTGCCGGGTAAAATGAGATGATTTTCCCCCTCCCATTGAGAAGATTCAGCAAAGAGTGCAGCAGGCCAACTAGACATGCCCAGGAGACTTGAAATGGACTCTCAGCGTTGTGGGCAGGATAGGCAGGGGCAGGGAAGGACTGCCAGGAAGGGTCCTGGGCAGTGGGATGCTGCCAACCAAGTTCACCCTTCCACGTGCTCCTAGGAAAGGAGGACTCATCTTTGACGCCACAGTCTCCTTCCATGTCAAATTCACTCCCGTGTCCTGGCAATGCTACCACAGAAACAAGCAAGCCTGTTTACTTCTCTCCACCTCCACCACCCCCACCCTCATCCAAGCCACTTTAGGATGAAGACCCACATCTTTAACATAGCTATCTCCACTGTTCTCACCTTCCTCTCACTCCAGAGCCCATTCTCCTTTCTGCCACAGGACCTTTGCACATGCTATTCCTCTGACTGGGACACTGCTCCTCTTCCCCCTTCTCTGCCTAGCTGGCCTCTACTGGCCTTTCAGATAGAAGCTTAATCATCACTAGTTCAGGGACGCCTTCCCTGAACTTCTTAACAAAGACATTTTTTTTCCCCTACATAGCATCATGAGTTTTTTCTTCATGGTACTTTTCGCCGTTGTAATTTTATGGTTTTCCTTGGGGTTTTTGTTTCCTTTCTGTGTCTTCTGCTAGACTGTGATCTCCTTGAAAGTAGAGACTTTGTCTTTTCTTTTTTTCTCTCTTCTTCTCTCTCTCATTGTTGTACTCTCAGTGCTGGTGCCGTGCTTGGCACGTGACACATGCTCAAGAAATATTTGTTGAGTAAATGAATTAACTAAGTATCCGTCTGGTGTTAGGATCTCAGGGGAAGGGAGGTGAGGGAATTATTGAAAATAAATAAAAATCATCCCTCGTAATGTCCCATTTAGCCACAGAGAAAAAGCAGGACACATGAGGTAACAGTGAATCACAGAGACCACACTCCCACAGGCTACGCTGGGCTGTGGGTTGTGAAATCTTGCTCTGAAGGCTGCAGAGACCTAAAGAAATGAGAGGGAGAAAGGGAACCTGAGGCATAGAACAATTCCATATTTATATGATCCATACCTAGTGCTGGCAAACACACAAAGACGCTTAAACCATGCGACCTGCCCCAGGGTCTTTCAACCTGCTTGGGTGGAGCAGAATTATGCATAATTTAGTGCCGTGCTTCTGCGCCCAGTGATGGCCCAAGGAAAACTCCAGAGGCCATCCTCCAGAGGAAGAAGGCAAAGCAGGTCCCGACTGAGTAACAATTAGCAGGGTGGCTGCCAGCCTCCTGGGGATGGGATGGAGACCAGGTTTCAATGCGGAGATCCAGGGAAGGCAGAGCCCCCTTACTAAAAGGAGGAGGTGGTTTGGAGAAAGTGGGCAGCTGGGAGCCTGGGAACAAGTCACCTGAAGTTGAGGTGTGATCACCTCCCTTCCCTTTCTCCTACGTAATTCGGGACAACCTAGAACGGCATCCAGAATTTCTGGGAAAAAATTAATCTAACCTTTCCAGCTGGGCCCTTAAGAAAAGGTAGGAAAAGAAAGAAAGAAAGAAAAAAAAAAAGGGAGTGAGAGAGAGAGAGATAAATTGGCTGTCTAGGAAGGAAAAGGCTGGAACACCCAGATGCACCAATGAGCTGCTCTCCAAGGTGCAATATTGTGATTTATAATAATAAATATTTTTTCGTCTTCCACCCACTTCCTGGCACAGAGTTCCTAAAACTCTTCAAATTTCCTGTGATGAGAGCGATAAAGTGTCTTTCGTTATGTTAAAGAGGTAATTTTTGGATCCCAGCTAAGGATGGGGGCTGGTTGCCGGGGGAACCAACCATGTGATTATTGGTTTGGAACTTTCAGTCCCACCCACCAGGGAGGGGAGAGGGGCTGGTGATTGAGTTCAATCACCAATGGCCAATGATTTAATCAATCGTGCCTACGTACTAAAGCCTCCAGAAAAGCCCAAACGGATGTGTTCAGAGAGCTTCCGGGTTGGTGAACCCAAGGAGGTGCAGGTAGAATGGTGCTGGGAGAGGGCATGGAAGCTCCGTGCCTGTCCCCCATACCTTCTCTATGCGTCTCTTCTATCTGGCTGTTCCAGAGCTTTGTTCTATTATAATAAGCCAGTAATCTAGTAAGTAAACTGGTTTCCTCTGTTCTGTGAGCTACTCTAGCAAATTATTTGAACCCAAGGAGGGGGTTGTGGAACTTCCTATCTGTAGCTGGTTGGTTAGACGCACAGGGTACAATCTGGACTTGCCATAGGCATATGAGGGCAGTTTTGTACGACTGAGCCATTAACCTGTGAAATCTGAAGCTGTCTCCAGGTAGATAGCATCAAAATTGAGTTAAATTGTAGAACACCGAGCTGGTGTCCAAGAATTGCTTAGACGTGTGGGGAGCCCTCCCCCTCTCCCCAACACGCACCCACTGGAATTGGTCCCAGAATCAAATCGGACAAGGTAAGAGACATGTCCAGAGTCAGCTCAGATGCAGGAGGAGCTGCGGGGAAGAAGTTAGGTATGCCACGGGAAACATGTGGACCCTCTCTCCCATCAGGGGAGCCAGAAAAGGAGTCGGGGCAGGAAGAAGCCTCAGCTCTGCAGAACTGGCATGAGAATGACTTGGTGGGGAAGGGGTTCAGTGTGAAACGGGACGATCAGGGGAAGGCTCACTGAAGTTAAGTTTGAGCAAAGACCTGAGGAAAGCAAGGGACCAAGCCGTGCAGCACCCTGGGGAAGGAGGGTTCCAGACAGAGGAAGCAGCTAGTGCAAGGGCCATGAGGCAGGAGTGTACCTAGGGTGTTTGGGGAAGAGCAAGGAGGCTGGTGAAGCTGGAGTGAAATGGGCACTGGAGAGGGTTCTAGAAAACAAGGTCAGAGAGCTTATGGGGGTGGGGGCAGATTGTGGGGAGTCATTATAAGGCTTCTGACTTTTCCTCTGAGAGAGAAAGGAAGCTATTAGACAGTGATGAGCAGAGAAGGGTCTTGAGATGACAGGTTTAATAGGTTCACTCTTCTCTCTGTTGAAAACGGACTATAAGAAGGCGAGCCTGGAAGCGTGGAGAGAGTTTGGAGACCACTGCTGCCATTCGAACAAGGCAGTCTGGCGCCTCAACCAGGATGGCAAGTAACAAAGGTGGTGAGAAGCGGGTAGGTTCTGGGTGGGAAAAGTCATAGAAAGTTTCATGAAGAGCTGCAAAAAGACAGCAGCAACATACCTCAGTGACTTTCCAGAGTGTGAGGGGGCACACCCTGCCCATCTAGTAGACCCAGATCAGAGGCACTTGAAAAGGCGAAAGAGGGCCTCCCCAGGGGCAGGAGCCCCAGCCCTGCCCCTCGACGGCTGGGTCCCTTGGACAAATCGCTTACTTCCTCACGTCTGAAGTTTCCTGACTTACAAACAGGAAGAGCAACTGTCTGACTTGTCCCAAGACCACAGACTGGACTCTGCTGTCTTAAAATGCCTTCTCATCCTGAGATCTCTGAGTTTGGTTCAATCTGAGATGCCACATCAAATGCAAACCTTGTTCTTTGAATACATAAATAGTGCTGGACTCTTATTTCCCCTCCCTTGGACTTTCCTCTGCCTACAGGACTTACGCTTGACTTGCTTCTGACGGTGGTGGCCTCCAAGTGGGGTGAGGGAGAAATCCCCATGTGGGTTATGACCGTTGCAACGGTTCACCCTGACAAGGCTGAGCAGAGCACCACACGGGGCATAGATGCCGGTCACAGTGCCTCCACAGCATTTTTATTTTTTTGCGGTACGCGGGCCTCTCGCTGTTGTGGCCTCTCCCGCTGCGGAGCACAGGCTCCGGACGCGCAGGCTCAGCGGCCATGGCTCACGGGCCCAGCCGCTCCGCGGCATGTGGGATCTTCCCGGACCGGGGCACGAACCCGTGTCCCCGGCATCGGCAGGCGGACTCTCAACCACTGCGCCACCAGGGAAGCCCTCCACAGCATTTTGACTCAGAACAGGTACATAATTTAGACGACATGTGCTACCCTTGTCGCTGCAGACAGCCTAAAGGACTGGACCAGGGAAAACAGAAAATGTCAACCCTCACACAATCCAGGGCAGTAAGGAAGGTCACAGGTCAGACCATCCAGGCTGAGCAGCACATAACAGAGCTTTAATAAATAAACCGCTCATCTCAACCTGATTAGCACCATAAAAAATACTGTGTTTAGGAACTGGGAAATGGTTAATGAAACTACACTCCTCTTTTTTGTAATAGGTTGCAGCTGTTTGTATGAGGCAGGCACTCAAATTAGGCTGTCCCATCCAAGTCACTTCTTTTCTCGCAGCCCCTCCTGGGCAGGTCACTGGCCACAGGATTTCCTCCCTGCCCCAGATCCTGACCACAGCTGAGCCAGGAGTTTGGAAGGGGGAGGCACTAGAGGCTGAGCTCAGCCTCTGCTGGTACTCCGGGGATAAATATAGGATAGCCGGGGCTGGCACAGCAGTATTTGGGACGGGCGTGAGCGCCAGAGGGCTGTTAACTAGACAAAAAGAGGCAGGCAGAGAAAAGTGGAATGGGAAGCTGCGTGGCCCCAGGGAAACATCAGTTCTCAGCCCCAGTCCCTTCAGTCCTCCTGGAAGTTCCTGCCCTTGGTTTCTTGGAGTAACTTGCACCTGCCCCGCAAATACCTTTTTCTTGCTTAACGTCATTTGGATAAAATTTATCAATTAAGATTATACAGCCCTTTGGGAAAATTAAGCTCGAAAATAAACCGTGTTGAACTGCATAAATCCTGTGTTTGTCATCCTGAGAAACAAGTATGTATATATGAACACCAGCTGGAAGGAAAATATAAAAACACCTCTGGTAGTCTTAGGAGTGATTGTTTTCCTATATTTTTTCAAATGTCCACAAAATTGTTAAGATGTTCATAATTTTTGAAAGAAGTTATTGGGAAATCAAATAAATATTTAATATTTGAGCTATAACAGCCCCCCCCAAATAATTTCCAAAATAACAGGCAGCATAAGTGATAAATAATCATAAATTATATCGTTATCCTGGAGTTGACACAAATGAGTGTGCTCCTAAAAAAGTTGAAGGAAAATGGTCACTTGAGATTGCGTCACCAGTTCTTTCATATTTTTATGAAAGGAAAAAACACATACTGAATTCACCTGTTTGTTAATTTCAGATTTTTTTCACATTAGTTATTCACAGGCAGGGCCCTCCTGCAGTGTGGACACAACACTGAGTGTTCTCAGAGAGCTCAAACACTTGAGCTTGTAACCTTGAAATTGAGCTTATAAACTCAAACACCTGTAACCCAGAAAAGTGTTCAACCTTGAATTCACTGTGTACCTGTAAGACTGCAGACACAATTCCGGAAGCTCTCCTCCTTGTGACCACCCCAATTCTGGACAGCAGCTTTAGTTTCCTGTGTTGATCAGCCTAACTTATGCTTTCAGCATAGATCTTGCCATCAACCTTCTTGGGTTCCCAAACCCCCATAACTGGGCAGGCTCTTGGTACCACTGAAGGTTAGTGCTGCCAGGAACCGGGGTCAGCTGGTCCAACCCGTTCGTTTTACAGATGAGAGCACTGTGTCCAGAGAGGAGAAAGGACTGCTTCAGGGCATCACACACATTTGCCGATGAGTGCAAAGGGCTTGCAGTCCTTCCAGCTAATCTGGAGTTGGCTTTGACATCACCCAGGGAGGGAAGTTAGAGCCTTGGCAATGAGCATGGCCTCAGAGTTGTCCTCTGGTGGTCTTCTTTGAACACTGTTCAAGGAAAGCTCTTGTCTGAAACGACTTCCTTCCCATCCTTGAGATGTCACAGACACCTGTCCAGGAAAGCCTGCAGGAGTCCTTACCTCCAGAGGGTGTGCCAGCGACTCTTCTAAGGAATTTAACCCACTCCTCCATTTCCGCCTGGGAGCTGGCCATGAGGACATAGGAGTCCTGTCCCGTGCGACTCTGGTCACATGAGGCTGGAGGAAGAAGTAACACTAATGAAGGTCATACATTGGTCAGGGGCCAGAGCAAGGGGCAGCGAGGGGAAGCTGAGCCTGAATTGCTTCTTTGGTCCAATTAAACAAGCGGTCAAACAGCACAAAGGCATCTAATTTTCCTCAGCACAACTGAGTATCTACGCACCTTTATTGTTTTTGCTGGAGCTCTAATCCTATACACAAATCATTGAACTCAGTGGTTTGCAACTGAGATGATTTGGGCTGAGATCTGTCCCCATGGAGGACAGAAGCCATTTCCTATCAAAAATTAAGAGGAAGTTCAAGGGGCAGTGTCAGTACAAGAGGAGACAGGCTCAGCCCATACGATTCTGAAACCTAAGTCCATCATGCCAATCATGGATACCTTCCTAGGCTACCCTGAGCTCAGCCGTGGGGTTGGAGGAGGGAACAGCAACTCAGGAGGGAGGGGCAATGAGCACCGTGTGCCTTTCTTATGAATCTGTGCCTCCTGTTCAGGATTACTGCCCTCCTGCCTGCATGAAGACATTGCAAGTGGTAGGCTCTCGATACATAGCTGATGGACAAATGAAGTTTGTTAGGACATTCTTTATCGTTTTCACTTTAAACCCAAGATTACAGACAGACATCTGTAGTATGTCTTGGGTTGGTGTTATCAAATGGACAAAAGGGTGGAAGAAATGACAAGGGGGCAGAGTGGGGAGAGGAGACCAAGAGAAAGAATAAGAGAAAGTGACAAAGAGAGAAAAATAGGGAGAGAGGAGAGGAGAGGGAGAAGGGGCACATCAAACATAGGTCTTACAAAGTACAAGAAAATAACAGCAATCCCTTTCAATTACAGGATACTATTAAATCTCACATCGCTTTAGGGGACATCAACCCATTCTTCTCAAAATATCAGGGCATTTCCTTCAAAAAGAGCCTGTTTTTCTACCATATGACCCAGCAATTCCACTCCTGGGTATTTATCTGAAAAAAACAAAAACACTAATTTGAAAAGATATATGCACCCTGATGTTCATAGCATTATTTGCAATTCCCAAGATATGGAAGCAACCTAAGTGTCCATTAACAGATGAATGGATAAAGAAGATGAGGTATATATATACAATGGAATATTACTTAGCCACAAAAAAGAACAAAATTTTGCCATTTGCAGCAACATGGATGAACTTGGAGGGCATCATGCTAAGTGAAATAAGTCAGAGAAAGACAAATACTGTATGATATTGCTTATATGTCATACCTAAAAAATACAACAAACTAGTGAATATAACAAAAAAAGAAGCAAACTCACAGATATAGAGAACAAACTAGTGGCTACTAGTGGAGAGAGGGATGGGGAGGGGCAATACGGGGTAGGGGATTAGGAGGGACAAACTATTGGGTATAAAATAAGCTACAGGGATATATTGTACAACATGGGAATATACCCAATATTTTATAATAACTGTAAATGGGTTATAACCTTCAAAAACTGTGAATCAGTATATTGTACACCTGTAATTTATATAATATTGTACATCAACTATATTTCAACTTTTAAAAAGCTTAGAAAAAAGACCCTGTTCTAGCTGCCCAGTTGGGCCCAAACCTGTATTTTCTTACATAGCAACAAAATACTTTCAAAGTGCCTTTGTTTTCAGTCTCTTCAACCTATCTTAATATTACCCAGCCTCACTTTCTTTTACACTTTGAGACAACCTGATTCTGAATCCATCTTATCACTGGGTCATCAGCTCTTCTGCCCAGAAGGGTCAGCCCATGGAAGTGCTGGTCACTGAGGAACATCCTGAAACTGGGTGTTTCCAGAAGTAAGATGGGCAGTAAAAAGCCCTCAGGGCAGAACTAAAGAATCCCATAGGAAACACAACATCCTTTAGTAATAGAGTAGAGCTCTAGTATCATTTCTGCTCTACAAATAATGGAACTGAAGCCCAGAGGTGCAAAGGGCCTTGCCCATTGGTACCCAGTAAGTTACCACCAAACTCAAGGCAAGGCCATGGGTCTTTCTCCCAATAGTTTCCACCAGCCCATAGCGCTTCAAATTTGACCTTGGCCAAAATTTATCTGGTATCCTTCTCCACCATGCCTACACTCCAGTCTATTACGTTATCAAGAACATGCCTTCTCAGTTATCTCTCATTCCTGAGAGATTCCTTTAGTTCCATCATGGCAACCACCTCTCAGGATGTTCCTCAATGACCAGGGCTTCCATGGACTGATCTTTCTGATTAGAAGAGCTGACGACAAGATGGATTGAGAAGTCAGTCATCCCAGAGGGTAAGGAAGGTGAGGCTGGGTAATATTAAGATAGATTCAAGAGACAAGAGCCAAAGGGAATTTGAAAATTCTTTGTTACCCTTCAAAAAAATGAATGTTTGGGCACATTGGGGTGCGAGGAAGAGCTGTCTTTGAGGGAAACTGCCTGACATTAACACAAAGCCCATGAACAGCATCTCTGCCCTCAGGCACATACTTTCTCTGACTTAAACAGTCTGTTCAGCCTGTGTCACCTACTGGGCTGCTACCCCTGTCAGAAAGGAACCTCCCTTCTTTTCTTCCCCTGCCTAAGGAACTCCTATCCATCCTTTAAAACCTAGTGCAAATGTTATCT
This sequence comes from Pseudorca crassidens, assembly GCF_039906515.1. Classification (NCBI taxonomy): domain Eukaryota; kingdom Metazoa; phylum Chordata; class Mammalia; order Artiodactyla; family Delphinidae; genus Pseudorca; species Pseudorca crassidens. The sequence goes on from NC_090309.1 coordinate 33,222,501, forward strand.
TCTCTAAGGACCCTTCCTTCAAACCTCCCCCTCCCACTCCAGATGGAGTGGGGACTCCCTTTTCTAAACCTCTTAACATCCTATCATCACCTCTATCACAGCAGTAGCTAAATTATCCTGAACATTAGTTTCCTTATCATTAAAATTGAATTAATTACTTAATACGTCCAAAGCTAAAGCCCTGATCTTCCACCCAAAACTGGTCACACGCACAAATCTCAGGAAAGCCGTCCTTCCTGTTGTTTACGTGAAAACCTTAGAGTCAACCTTGACTTCTCTTCCTACATCCAATCCATCAGCAAATGAAGTCCTCTCTAGCTTCAAATTGTGTCCAGAAATTGATCATTTCTCACCCCCTTCATTGTTACTATCACTGACTTGGATAATTACAATAATTATTAGTCTTTTAGTCTCAACTCAAAAGAGTTTTAAAACAAAAGTCAGATCACGTTACTTCTCTGCTCAAAACCTCCCAATGGATTTTCATCCTTGTAGCACAAAAACTAAACTTTTTACACTTGCCTACCAGTGCCTGTAAAACTTGTGCCCACCCCTGACCAAATCACCTACTCTTCTTCCCTCTCAGCACTCCACTGTAACCACCTTGGCCTCCTTGATGTTTCCTGGACACAAGAAATAGGCTCAGAGACTTTGCACTGGCTGCTCCCCTTCCTGGAATGTTCTTCCTCCAGATGTGCACTTGGCTCACGTCTTCACTTCCTTCCATCTTGGCTCAAAGGTTACCTTCTCAAGGATGTCTATTCTTCCCGCTCTATTTCAAATGACAAATCAACAGTTGCCATCCCCACCTCATCCAGTACTTTCTCTTTCTTTGCTTTCTTCCCATAATACTTATCCCATAATAAAACTGTACAATGTTCTCATTTATTTGGTTTGTTTTCAGTCTCCCCCCATTGACTGTAAGCTGCATACAGGCTGTTCTGTTCATTGCTGGATCCCCAGTTCCTACAATAGTGCCCGGCTCGTAGCAGGTGCTCAATAATTTTGGTGTAACATTTCAGAAGGCAGTATGAGAATTAAATGCTACTTATTCTACAGAAGGAATAACCCCCCCCCATCCCTGATGACTCCCTTTGGGTGGGAGAACAGATAGTTCTTCTGCTTGAGGTAGTTAGGGAGAGAGAAACTTGCCTCAAATTTTTGCCTGCTCCAAGTAAAGAAAAACAGCATAACCACAACCAAATTCTTCTCTATGGCCTTTGTGCAGCTAAAACTGGTGATCACAGAGAGGGGGCCCCGATTAGGGAGACCATTTCTGATGCCAGCGCTGGCCCCTGAGAATTGTCTTGCACAAGAGGACGACAAAAAGAGGAACTGAAAATTCTCTACATCATAACATAAAGGGTTGTCTCATTTTAGGTTAGGTGGAGCCTTGAGAATGATGGTGTCTTTAGGAAAATGGTTCCCTGCCATACTATTGCTTTAGAATTGTTGTTTGTCCATATGAGTTGAGTGTGTGTATGTGCACGTACACACATGTGTGAATCTGTCCAAGAATTCCCCCAGCAGCCCAGGAGACAGCTGTAAGCGTGAGTGACAATGAGAGGACAAATCTTCATCCTACAGTAACAGCAATCTTCAATTTACTGCAAAGTCCACAGTAAATTTGCAGTTGGAGCTCTCAGTAGGGTCACCCCAGATTGAAAAATCAGGTTTTGGGACATGTGTCATCATGAATGGTCACATCCCTTGAATTGTGCTGGGAAAGGGATCCTAGGGATAGAAGAAACCTCGTGGGAAAAGGGTGGGGTTATCCCAGAAAGGAGAGACTGGAAAAGTAGGCTCTTCCTCTGAGGAGGAAGAAAAATGAATAGACTCTCAGATAAAAAGCAAGGGAGGGGGTCACTTGGGAAGAGCTGAACTTTCAAAAAAAAAACACCTGTTTTTCTTTGTTTTCTATAAATAGTCAGAGCCAGTTTGGGGATTAGTTTCTACATTACAATTTCCTCTAGTTATTGCCAAAACTTCAGACACTTGGCACTGCACCAAGTGTGGCATATATACTCCTTTACTTAATCCTCACTACCATCATCATTGTTCCCATTTCCCAGGTAAAGAAACAGAGGCAAAGAGAAATTAAATTATTAAATTAAATTATTAAATTAAATAATTGATCACAATTGCACACATAGTAAGTGGCAGGGCCAGGATGTGGCCCCGGGAAGGCTGGCTCCAGATGGGGCGTGTCTACCCTCTCTGCTACACTGACTTTGCCATCAAGTTTCTTATGCACACAGCTGCCTTGTGTGAGAGGTAAGAAGAAATTTAAGGCAAGGGGCACTCAGGGGACATTGGTCTCCCCTGCTGTGTCAGCATGGCAGCAGCAACCTAGCTGCATAGCTGGACCAGCAGTTCTGTAGTTCCTGTTGGTTGCGGGGGGCTGGTGAAGGAGCAAGAGACAGGGAGGAGAGCCTCAGTGTGACAGACTTCCACAGACACAAGCAAACTTCCCTTGAGACAAACTGAGACAAACTTCCCCTTTCCCCAAATGCATTCGAGGAAGGTAACTCTTGATTAGAAAGAGACACCCTCCAGTGTGCGGCTAGCTTGTGCAATAGGTAAATTACAGCGCCTGACATGCAGTAAGTGCTCAGGAAGTCGGAGCTGTCATTTCTTAATAGGTCACAATGAACCATATGAGACTGTTGACTGTCGACCGTTTTTGACCTACCAACATGGCGATTTCACATGGTTCAATTTATAATTTAACTGTTCATTTTATTGTCCCACTCGTCTTCAAAGCTGAGCTCCTTTTAGCGAGCAGAGATGATGCACTTTCCGATCAGTATCCCAGTGCCTAGTGGATACCTGGCTCCGAGCAGGTGCTCGTGAAATGCTTACAGAGCTCAACCGGATGCACACGCACTTAGTTCACGTGTCGTTAATGAACTAGTATGGGACCATTAACTATATACAGAACTATTATGCATTCTTACTAGGTTGGTTGGCTACCCGGTTGACGGACTCACTGAATGTAACCTTGACTTCTGGGGTCAGAAGTAACATGGGAACGTGATGCACGTCTATCCCACATTTCGTCACCTACCTGGAATGACTTCAAAGACAAACTTCCCCGCTTCTTCTGGGTTTGTGGCGATCTCCTTGATTGTGCTCCCTGGTAGATACATGCAACCCTGAAAGATTGAAAACGAGGCCTTTAAGGTAAGCAAAAACATTACCAGCTATGCACTAAAATAAAGTTGGAGGACAGATAGGATAATGATGGGATAGCAGAGAGGAGCATGGAAAGCTGGCATCCCAGCTTCGAATGGGGCACTTCTGCTACTCAGACCTTGGTGAAATTAAGTGGCGGCTGTGTGACAACAAGCAAGGTGCCTAAAGAGACAGGAGGACAAGGTTCTGACTGGAGAATGAACTGAGAGGACGCCATCACCAACACTTGCCTCTTCCTACTTTCCAAGAGCTAAAATTCCTTGCCAAACAAGACACCTGATCTTTGTGGAGGCCATGCTGAGACTGGCGGGACCATACCACCTGCCGGGCTGCCAAAGGGGGCACTGGGGACTGAACCACAGGTTCATTGAGGCGATGCAGTACTTAGTAGCAGCAAGAGCTTCTGAGCAGCACACTCCAGGTGTCTGTCCCTCTGCTAAGCACCTTGAATGTGTATTATTTGCTTAGTCCTTTAAGCAATTCTCCAGGCAAGGTATTGCTACACAAATTTACAAGTGAGGAAACTGGGGGTCAGAATGGTTCTGTGATTTGTCCAATGTCACAGAGCTAGTAAGTGGCAGAATGGTAATTCATCTCAGAAGTGTGTTCAAACCCTGTGCTCTTCACCATCACAGTGGAAGTGCTGGGACCCAGCAGCTTGATGTCCCTTGAACAGGCAAGGGGAGGAGGATCATGGATCCGTTGTGGGGGAGGGGTGGAGTGAGGGTGGAATTTGTGACCTTACACGTGAATATGTCATCAGAAAACCAAGTCACTTCCACCACGTGTACGCTCATTGCTCTACCATTGACAGTGCATCTTCACATGCAACATCTCCTTAGACCTCAGAACAGCCCCCAAATCAGAAACATGGCAGGATGGCCACTCCCACATTACAGATGAGGAAACCAACACTTTCAAAGTTTAAGTAACAGCACGAGGGGGCACAGTTAATTGTCCTAGAGTTCCTTACTCATAATTTACATTTCACTAGCTGTCGTAGGTAGGGTGTCTGATTCTGAGCTGAGTAAACAGTGATGTCTTGTTTCTAGAACAAACCATGGATGAAAAGGATTGGTAGCAGAAAAGCTATAAAGGAAGAGTCTTAAGGAACTCCCAGATCAGCTCAGAATCCTGAAAGAATAAATGTTTCTTGGGGGTCTATAAATGCAAATGTCTAAGACTGAGTGAGAAAAAGAGTGGAAGCGAAAGCAGAAGAGGAGGGTCGGGTAGAGAAAGGGGAAGAGAAGGAGGGGAAGGAGGGGAGCTGGGGGAAGGAGGACAAGAGAAAAGAAAAAAAATTCTGCCTACACTTCTCTCATTTTATTACTTAAAAATAACCACCACCTACATGCTCCCCGCCATCTTTAAATAATATCAGTGGTCTCAGAAAAAAAATGACCCTTAAATTGTGCTGCTGGATGGTATATTCAGGAAATTTAACACAGAGCCTGGCACCTAGTAAGTGTTCAATAAATGGTATTTACATACTTTGTATTTTATTTTTACTGTTTTTGGATGAAACTATCAAATAATAGTTTAGAGACAAACTTAGGAGAGGCAGGTACCCCTGAAATGACACTTTCTTTATCTTCCTACCAGGTAGTGCTTCCTCCTGTCTGAAAAAACAACATAGTGTTTTATTCTGGTGACATAACTCACAGCCATTATTAAAAGTTAAATTATATAAACTTACAATGAAATATTTTATATTAAAAATAAAGGTAGTACTACTCAGAATTCATCACTTTCTAATTCTCTTTTTCTTTTTTTTTTCTTGCAATTGCCCTGAGACACAATTGACATACTGGACTGTCCAAGTTCAAGGTGCAGAACACAACGATTTGACCCACAAGCGTCATGAAATGATCACCACAATAAGTTTGGTGAACATCCATCATCTCATATAAATACAAAAGACAAAAATTTCTATTTACCTAATTATTTGCTCTATTTTACTATTATTTCTGTTCGTACGGTCATTTACATCAAATCTATCTGTGTGGTAGAAATACTATCTAACACTGCTACTGTACATCCCTTCTCAACTCTGTGTTCAGGGATGCTGGTAGCTTGAATCAGCCACAGTGGGAGTATTTACACAACAGAAATTGGCAAATGCTGTGTCCAGAGCAACTCCCCTACCACAGGGCTGTTGATTAAACATTTCCCAGCTCACCCATGATAGACAACTCTCTGCTCTAACTTCAGAGAAAGCAGATGAGGCAATGGAACATCTAAGCCAGGATTGTCTAAAACCATCATTGTAGCAGAGACTCGAGGGCAATTCACTGAGATTCTGTTTTAAACAACTTCCTTGACAAAGAAACTTTTGGAATGAGTTATAGGAAGCTAGGTCATGGACTTACAGGGCATTATACTGTTAGAGCTAGACAGACCTTTCTGAGAACTCAGAGGAAAAACTGCACAGACTGCCTTCTCCTGAACCCCAGGGTCCCCTCGAAGAGCACATACAAGGGTGCATCACAGAGGGCCCCATAATTTACTTAATCATTCTCCTTTGTTGGACATTTGGTCTACTGTTTCTAATTACAAATAGCACTGCATATATCTTATTATTTCTTTTGGATAGCTTCTTAAAACCAGAATGACTGGGTCATTCTGGATATGATATATTTTGGCTTTTAGAAATCTGGCCAAATTGCTTTCTAGAAAGACTGCACCAAGCGTACACATCATCAGTATACATGAGGGCATTTTTCATCTGATTGCTTTAAGATTACTGGAGTGATTTTTGTTTTTTGAGTTTTTTAGGAATCGGAGTGTATGTGCGTTCTTTTTAAATTTACAACTAATTTATTTTTTAGTCATAGAGAAAGAAGAAAAGTAAAAGTTATGTGTAACTCCGGTACTCAGAGATAACTCAGTTAACATCTCTGTGTATTTCTTTCCAAGCCTTTTCCCATAAATTACAGATTCATTGTTTTTTTCCCCTCAAGAATAGGATTAGCGGGCTTCCCTGGTGGCGCAGTGGTTGGGAGTCCTCCTGCCGATGCAAGGGACACGGGTTCGTGCCCCGGTCCGGCAGGATCCCACATGCCGCGGAGCGGCTGGGCCCGTGAGCCATGGCCGCTGAGCCTACGCGTCTGGAGCCTGTGCTCCGCAACGGGAGAGGCCACAACAGTGAGAGGCCCTCGTACCGCAAAAAAAAAAAAAAAAAAAAATAGGATTAGCATATAAATCATCCTCTGCTGTTAACTGCTTTTTTCAAAGCAATGATATTATGGACATCTTTCAATTTTAAAAAGTATTAATTTAGGGCATCAACAGCCGAATTATATTCTATCGGATAGATATATAAAAGTGGCCTCACATAACTTAGCCCCTACCACTGGGCATTGTTTCCACATCACTATTATAAACCCCTACATTAGAAATGCAGGGTCAAAGAATTTGCATTTCTAAGAGGCATATTACCCTCCAGAAAGGTTGTACAGATTTTCATTTCCACCAGTTGTGCATGAGAATTCCTGTTCCCTGGTCTTTACTAACATTGGAATTTCTAGAAAATCTTTGCCATTTTGATAAGGGGACAATGGTATCTCATTAACTTCCATTGCATGTCTTTAATTATGACTGAGTGGAGTTTTTACATATGCTTTTTGGCTATTACATTTCTTTGGGAAATTGCCCATTTACGTCATTTACTCATTTTCCTATTGCTGTTTCTTATAAGATTTGAGACTATTTTAAATAGGAAGAATAACTGTTTACAATTTTTGCTGTTTACTTTTGCATTTTCACCTTATTATTTTGGTTTTTAAGGTACAGACGTTTCTATTTATGCAATTAAATCAGTCTCTTCCTTGTGCTGTCTTTGTTGCTATGCTTAAGAAACACCTGCTTCCCAAAGATCACACAGATAATTACACTTTCTTCTAGGATTTTTATGAACTCGTTTTCACACGTTAAGTCTTTAACCCATCCAGAATCATGAATGGTGTGAAACATAGTGTGAAAATAGACCTTTATTTTTTCCCAAGAATTTAGTTCATATCTTTCATTTCACGTCTAGATATTTGCAATGTCTATGAATCCCAAAACAATGTTAAATGATAGCATAATGAAGGTATTTTATTTTGAATAGACTTTTCTTTATCTTAATAAAATAATGATGGATATATGAAAAGTCGACAAGGATATCCACTTAATTCTTGTTTGTTATAATAACATAGAAACATCAGCCCAAATATTCAACTACTTTCTAGGAGGAAATTGGTTAAATAACTTATAGAATGTCCATAAAATAAGTTATTTTGCCACAACTAAGAATTACATTGTAGAATAATAGTTAATAATAATAGTTAATAACATTGTAGAATAATAGTTCAAGACATAGTGTTAATTTTTAATTAAAGAATACTATTATCCTAATTTTGCATTTAGATGAGTTTCTAAATGTATGTGCATAGAAAAAACTGGAAGAATTGAGGATTTAGGTGGTTATTTCTCACTGAAGAGATAATTATTATTTTCTACTTCGTGATTTTCTGCTTCCTCCAAATTTCCAACTATATACCCATATAGCTTTTGTAATCAAGATACTCACATCCATATAAAATAAAATATTCTGAGAAATTATCATTTTATTCCTTTTTAAAAAAATACTTTTTATATCTGAAATGAGTTTTGGATTTTATCAAATGCTCTTTTCAGCCATCTATTTAGGGGTTGTGTGGTTTTTCTCATTCGACTTCTTGATCTTGACTTATTGGTCTGATACATTCATAGGTTTTCTAAAACATAAACCATACTTGTCATTCTAGAAGAAGCTCTACCTAATTATCAGACTAATTTAATCCTGAGAGGACTCAGAGTTTCCTCCTCCAAAAGTAAGGGAGACAAGCCAGGACCTCCAATAATTTATTTTACTCTTTGACATCCGTTTATGTTTTTACAAAACAATTTTTTTACATGTGCTTCATATCATTTAATCCTGGGACAGATGCAGGCCAGGTATGATTGCCTCATCTTACAAAAGACAAAACGAGGGGTCCAGAAAAATTAAATAATTACTCGGCCAGATGGTAGTAGAGCCAGGAAAAGAACACGAGCTCCCTGCTACACCTCGCGGAAGTAAGCCTCACTGAACTTCCCTTTCTGCTGCTTTGGGAAGGCTAACACATTACTGCCATCTCCCTCACGCTCCGCAGATGGGAAGACTTCCTGCCTCGGCTATTAATGTACCAGGAACCCCATCTTAGCTTGTAATTGCTTGCCTCTGATAGGGTCTGTCCATAAAGTGAAGAAAGTCTGGTTACCACGCACAGGACACTGGGCAAGAACCCAGGCAGTGGTGGGGTCTCTGGCCCCTCTCCAGCCTCTGCAGGGACAGACACTCACAGCCCTCTGAGTGGAGGGCCTGATTAACCGGGCACTGCCGGTGCCTCACAGAGCTTCCAGCCTGCCCTTAGAGAGAACTGTCCTCTTCCAAATGACCTTCTCACTTCTTTGCTTACCCGGCCATCCACCTTCAATATCCCCACCCTTCTTGGGGCTTTTTTTCTGGCTCCAGAAAGTTTTAGAGTCTGTCCTCCCTAATAAGTTCCTTGCCCACTCTTCCACCTCCACAGGCATGACTCTAGAAAGGGTGTCCAGTCCTCCTGGCTGCCTTGAGACATACAATTTACACCTGGGGTCTCTCAGCTGTTAACAGCATCCCCTTTTGCTCTCATTCACCACGATGGCCATGAGGAATCAATGAGGCAGGAAGAAAAGACCTGGGCCCAAGATTTACGATCAAAGCCCTCTCTAGCCCCATCCACCCCATCTGGAAGCCCTGTTTGCTGTATTTTCAAGTATATCAGGGATCTGATCATTTTCTTCCAGCCCACTGACATTCTAAACACAGTAACCTCTCACCTAAATTACCCTTATACCTCCTCCCTTCAGCCTTGGATCTATTTTTGAGCATGGTAACCAGAACCATCTTTTTACAACATAACCCAGGAATGACCCGTTTCTGCCAGGAACCTTGCAAGGCCTGCCATCACCCTCAGTGTAAAGACTCAAGTCCTTACAGTGGACTACAATGTCCTTTACAATTTGCGTCCCAACCCCCAACGCTCCACTCTCTGACCTCATCTCCTCTGATCCTTTCATTCCCTAACTCTGCTGCTCCCACGCTGACCTCCTTGCTATTTCCCACACACATCAGACATGCTCTACCTCAGGGCCTTTGCACTGGCTGTCCCCTCTGCCTGGAGTGCTCTTTACCCAGAGATCTGCCTGGCGGATTGCTTCTCCTCCTTAATCTTTGCTCAAATGTCCCCTTTTTCATGAAGTCATTCTGGCTACCCTTCTTGAAATTGTACCACCTCCCCCAAATGCTTGATCCTCCTAGCCCATTCTATTTTTTCCTCATAGAACTAGTCATTTTCTAACAAACCACATAATTTTCTTATTGATTATGTTTATCTTTCTGCTTCCCCCCTCCCCATCTTCTAAGTTCCACGTGTCAGGGGTGCTTATCTGTTTTAGTCACTGAGTTATTTCAACTCCCTGGAACAGTGTCTGGCGCACAGTAGATGCTCAATAAATACTGATTGAACAGACAAATAAATGAAAGCCCCAAATCAATTTTCCTGAACCCAAATCCACTCTCCCTGAGCCCTTGTGCTCCACATTCCCATCAAGACCACGCTGCCCACCCTGACTTAGCGCTGCGTTTAGGAAGAGCCCCAGCGCTCATCTTGGGGCTCCGTGAAGGCAGATCACCCTATCATCTCTGCAACTCAGTTTATGTATCTCACAAAGGGTGAGAAGGAGAGAGAGAAGTCCTTTCGAATGGACAGGGGTCTCATCCTAGTAAGAAGCCCCCCTGCGAGTCTGTAGTGATCTCCGGGGCTCCACCCACCTCCCGCACCCAGGAGGGGACAGCCCTGGGAAGGGGGCAAACAGCCAGGCTGGTACCTGCGGCTTCACGTCCTCCTCGTCCTTGTAGTAATAGAGCTGCTGTGCCCTCAGTACGAAGTACCTCTGCTGCCAGTTTTTCACGAGGGACCTCTGTTTCTTCAGCCAACCCATCTTGATGGGCCTTTCCAGTGGGTTGGGGATGGATGCGGGGTGAAAGGCCGCCATCTGCTCTCCGGTCATCACACTCCTTGACCGAGCTGTGGAGAGGGACAGACAGGCGGGCTGACAGGGGCTGTGAGCAGTGTGCAGGGAGGGGCCGGGAAGCGCTGAGCCCCAGCTAGGCCGGGCTCGGGGGTCCAGATCTGCAGCAGAGAGGTTGCCCCGGAACCCAGCGGGCCAGCCGAGGGGCTGGCTCCCATCAGCGCCGGCCCTGGGGCCCTACACCCTCAAGGTCCGGCGGCTGGAGTCAGCGCCCTCGTTCTGCAAAGCCAGAGATTGGCTGGAGCCTTCTGAAGAGGAAGTGGCCGCAGCATCTGACAAAAGGTGCTTCCTTTTTCCTGCGTGGGAGTCAATATCTGACAAGAGAGGGGAGAAAATAATGCCTCTCGCTCTCAGGGTTCAGGGGGAGTCCCACACAGCTGCAGAGGCAGTCAGAAGCTGCCCGGCTTCTTCCTCACAAGGAGTCACTGTGTTCCCCAACCTCACTGTCCAGTACTGCCCTGCCCCAGCGGCCCCCCAAAGCCCCCCAACCCCTGACAACACAGCCAGCGTGCAGGATGCCAGCACCTCCTGAATCTTCCTGCCCAGTGTCGTCAAGTACTCTCTGTTCCCCGCCCACGGAGAGTGTTCACAGCCCTTTCTGCTGGACCAAGGGCCTCCCTGTAGCTGCCTTCCTACTACGTTTTCAGTTGGGCTGTCCCTCCCATGGGGCTGACAGCACACAAGCATTTGAAAATGACATGAATCTGCCACCAGGACACAGATGCAGAATTTGAATCCAGACCCCCCCAACCCACTGCATCCTGTAGTTTGCTTTTGTTTTCACATAAGAGCTCTGCCTCTCATCAGATTAGATCCAGGTGTCTGCAGCTTGTCTCCATGGTAACTCCCACCCAGGATAACTCTCTCCTTTCCTCCTCTCCACAGCGATCCATCAGCCGGCCTGTGGTCCCCTGGGAGTCAACATGTCCTTCCTCTGATTCTCCCCTTCCTTCTTTCGCAGCTGGTTCCACAGTTCCCTTAAAACCGCATTGGAGCTCCGTGTCTCCTCGACCTTATGCGGTGTGCTCCACACTTGCCAGTCCCCAGTGTTTGCATTCTCCTCCTTGCAAGGAAGTCTCCGTCTTATAATCCCTTTATCCAGCTTTTGTCAGTCCCCAGAGCATTCACGAAGAAGCTGAACTAAGCCAGCTCCACTCTCATCCAATCTCATCTCACCTGGTAAAGACCAGTTTTTCCTTTCTTTGCTTTTTGACCCTGGGTACATTATGCAACTTCTCTGAGCCTCAGTTTCCTTGCTTGTGAAATTAGGATCATCATAGCCCCTATTCTACGGAACTGCTGTGGAGATTAAACAGGTTAATATATATAAACCACTTTGCACAGTCCCTGGTCCAAGGTGAGCAAATGTCACTCATTATTTTTATCAACAGATGACTTTACTTCCTACTGCGAAGATGGAGATCATCTTCGAGAACCTCCTAAACTTCCCTCTTCGTTTCAAAATATTGCTGCATTGTCAAACTTTCCCTCTTCCTCTATTCCCATTTTCAATGCATTGAATCAACAGCTTCTCTCATCGCTTTTGATTCCTTTCTTTCTATCTCCCTCTAGGCCTATAGTTTTTGTCTTTTATTTATATTCATGACTTGCTTTCAAATACCAGAATTTTATACAGCATTACAGAGTCTTTCTTCCACTGAGTCTAACTGGATCCAGAATTATCACCCTATTTGCATAGCTCATCCTGGATTGCTGTCTGAAGCGGACTCTGCCCTAACTGGGCTCCCTCAACCCCACAAGTGGTCTGCGCTCCCGTCACATACCCTCATTCCCAAGGTGCCAACTTGCAGTCACCCCTCGCCTCCCACCGGGGACTGGAGAGATCATACTATGCTGTACACCAGGGCACAAGACACACCTGATTCAACCTCCTATTAGACAGATATCATAAGAGTGCAGATACTCCCATACCCTGTTGCAGTAAAAAGTAACTTGACATTTTGATGAAAATTTAGCAGTGTGTTAGCAAAGGGTTTGCTTTATATCCATGTGTCCCGGCACGCCAGTTAAGAATTTTATCTTTGATCTTAATCTTCAGTTCACTGCAATCTTCAAGGCCTTCCACCTGTAACTCAAAGAACAGCCACTCTGGGGCTGATCACTTGCTCTAAGGCTGTTTAAATGATCTGAAGGAAACAGAGGAGGGTTTGGGCAGGAATACAGTGGGGAGGAGGGAGCTGGAAGAACTGTGCCCAGCTCTGTGTCTCTCTAGGTCAGAAACTGTAACATGGAAAGACTCATATTCGTGCTAGAAACAGGGCAGAGATGGAAAGAATGGTTGGCACGCAGAATTTCTGAAGAGTGAGGGATTCTGGCAGACGCACGGGGACTTTCCCTCCCCTCGGTAGCCTCTGCCCAGCCCAGAGTGACTTCTGTGCTCATCCAGCTGAAGCAGTATCAGACTTGGGAGGGAGGGCTTCTAGGCTTCTAGGGCGATACCACCAAAGGCAGCCAGCGCAGGAGAGGAGGAAAGCAGGTGGGTGCCACATGGTGGCTGTGAAGACTCAGGTCCCCGCAGACTCAGGGTACCCCCAGAGACCCACAGGAACTGTTCGGACTGCTCTAGAAAATGGGAGAAACTGAAGAACTCCAACAAGAATTGGAGAAGTAGGAGTAGGATAGGGGGAGCAGGGGCCAAAAAGACACCATAGACTGAAGAGAATGAACCCAGCACAGAAGAATTCAGCTGCTGGGATAGCTCTGGGAAACTTTTTTATGCTCTGTAGTGGCCAAAACAATAATAGCAAAAACAAATATGCAACACTCAAAACCTCCCCCTAGAAGCATCTGTGCATTGCAGAATGGCCTGGCGAAGGAAGAGTAGATATGAGAATGTTATGTTCTCATACTTGGCCAAGAGGGGTCTTGATGTCCTGGTGACAAGTAGGTGGACACTTTGTCCGTATGCATGGGATCAAGGTCTTGGCTAACCATCTGTTATATTTCAGAAATGATCCCATTCACCCATACATCCACCATACGTGATATGACTGTGGGCACTGGGCCATGAGTACAGATGACTCAGAGCAAACTGTCACTGCTCGAATCAGGCCTGAACACTGGGGAGATGACAGCAGGGGTTCTGATGAGACAGTAACGAAGCAGGGGCTCCTTCCGTCCCATATCAGAGCCATCTCCCACCTCGGCCCTCAGTATGGCTCGTCGGCCAGCCCTATCATGGGGTGATTCAAATAGCAGAGAAGAAAGCCTGGTGGGCCCTGAGTTGGACTTGTTTTTGACGACTTTCCTCGTTCGTTCCTTTGAACAGTCTCTCTTGTCTGTGGGTGTGACATGTTCCCGGATAAAGTAAACAAAGAGATCTGTTACTATTTCTAGAGCTGTTTCTCATAATGAAAATAATAACCATGATAAGCTTTGCTTGTGAGCCAGTCATCACATACAGAGCGCACGATCCCAGCCCTTCGGGAAGGACGTCTGAGCCAGGCTGTGGGCTGGACCGGGGGCCGAGGGAAGACCAGCAAAAGGCAGGTAGTTGGAAGGCAGTTGCTAAGAGTTTGCAGAACACTCTAGGGAGGTGGGAAACCCACCCGTACTCTAGTAGATAAAGAAAGAACAAGCCCCCAGCACTGCACTGTCCAGTACTGTAGCCACTTGCCGTGACTGGATACGGATATTGAAATGAATTAAAATAAATTAACTTCAGTGCCTCGGTCACACCAGCCGCATTTCAAGTGCTCAGTAGTAGCCCATGTGGCTCATGGCTGTAGTAATGGACAACACAGGAAGAGAATATTTCCATCATCACAGAAAGGTCTATTGGTTGGCTCTTCCGGGAATCTGAATAGTATCATTACCAAGCATGAGACAAACTGGGCCATAAAGGTATGGGTAGCATTTCATCAAAGTGAGAAATCAAACTGGAAGGTCCCGAAAAGTAGCTTCTTTTCAGAGTGAGAAGTTCAACCTTGATCTGAGAGCTAACAGGGACTAATCTCACGTACCTCAGCAAGGGAGGTTCATGATAAAATAGAGACAAGTTAAGTCATTGAACCGCATAGGCTGCATTTTGGTCTGCAGGTGAGGGAGGGCAAGAAGAGACATAGAAAGAAGACACGTGAAAGAAGTTCCACAGTCTCAGGGGTGCTGTTTCTGCAGTAGAAGGTAGCTGCTTTTTGCCCCAAGTTAGAGCGAGAAAAAGTTAAAGGAGGAAGTATAAACAGGGAAGTCAGCTGGGGAGGTGTTATCACTTCCTCTCTTTATCTTCTCATCCTCTGACTCCACCCTCCCCCCACAGAAAATCAATCACACAATCTTCTAGGGTCTACTTCTGAGATATTTCTTCCATCTTCTCTCAACTCTGCATGAGTTTAGATTCTGTTTTAGAGGCTCCGAACATGTGAGATGGGAATAGTTCAATCAAAGCTGGAAAACCACTGAAGGTATTTTCTCAATATGTTGATCTGAGCAGTGCATTAGTCTGGGAACCTTGTTTAAATAAAGTTGAAAAGGGAGTAGAATATACATAACTTACCCCCAGACACCCTCTCCTGAGCTGTAGACTCATCTACCCGACCGCCCGCAGGTACCTCCGTAAGGATCTCCAGGTCACGTGATGCTAGTTGAACTTACCGTCTTTGTCCCCCTACCTCCTACCGTTCCCCGGGCTTATGTGACAAACACACCCAAGCCTGCTTTTCTATGGTTTGCTGTGACTGACTTCTCCCCGGTCAACCAGCCAAACCAGAAGGCTGACCCATTCCTACAGTCCTCACAATCAATAGCTCTTTTTCTCTCTGATCCCTTCTCTCTACCCCTACCTGGTTTTCTTGGCCCATTTATCCTCTCCCGGGATTGCCGCAATAGTTCCCTGTCCTGTCTCCCTCCTACCAATCTCATCTCTAATCCACTGATGACATTGTTTGTGACATGGTCCTTCTGAAACACAAATCTGATCACGTTACTCTTTGACCTAGAAGCCTTCAGTGACCCTCCAACATCTTCATCCTAAAAGATGAAGACTAAGCTCCCTACCATGGGGTTCAGAGTCCTTTGTGATTCTCCTGTTGCATGTCCTGCTCTCTTCCTGCATACCCATTCTGCACTCCATCCATGATGGTATTCCATTCCCTCTGCTGGACTCTTCTCCCCACCCATTCTCACCCACCCCCAGTTCTTGAAATGTTCTTGTTCGTCCTTCAAGACTTACTTCCGGCCACACCTCCCATGAGAAGCCTTCTCAGCCCAGGCAGACTGAGTCACACCCTGGGCTCTCTTCCCTCTTAACTGGGGACACATGTCCTTCAAATCACTTATCGTCCCTCCTGGTGCTTTTTCTTACTCTGTCTTCTCTCTCAACTTGAACTCTAAGAGGACAGGGGCTCTGCTTTCATGCTTAGCCTTGTTCGCCCTGTATCCCCCACATCTAACACAGTGCTGACAAAGAGAGGGCAGGGTGAGGTAGCAGAGAGCACAGGCTTCTACATATGCAGCCTTGGGTGGATCATGTTCTGTCTCTGAGAGCCAGTTACTTTCTCTGTGAAACTGTGATAACATACAGCTAATTTCATAGCTCGTGGAGTGGCCAGTCTATAAGGATTAACAAAGATAAGTGGACGGGCCCCAGCCAATGTCTGCCTCTTAAAACATGGGCATTAAATGGAAGCTATTATTGTTAGCAGTATTATCGTAGAATGGACTGGATATTATGTTATATGAGAGAAAAGGAAGAAGAGATGAAAGGGAAGAGAGGAAAGGAGGGAGAGAGAAAGAGGAAAGGAGGGAGAGAGAATGAGGAAAGCAAAATTCCAGGTGTGAATCTGGAGGCCTGAATTAGGATGGCGGCCAGGGAGATGGAAAGCGTAGGAGAGGCAATGATGAGGCGGACCACCAGAGCTCCAGAGCTGGCTGAACAGGAGGTGGGTGGGAGTTTGGGGTTTGGGTGGCTCAGGTGAGGGGCCTTCTCCAACCATTCATCCAATGCACATTGGCTGAGCCCTTGGCACGCGCCGGGAGCAGTGACTGGGTCTGGGATCTAAGATCAATCAGACACAACCCTGCCCCACAAACGTTCAGAGACCTGAGAGACTCGTTCGTCGAAGCTGGGAAGGAAGCAGAGAACGTGGTGGGTTGGAATAGGCAGGAAAGTCCTGTTCTGGGTGTGATGCTATATGAGGGTGGGCTGAGAGATTTCGACTTCCCCAGAATTCTAGTTTTGACAGGTGAGGCCTGTGGGCTCAGAAAGAGCTTATTGGGGAAAAAGAGGTACAAGTGAAAGCCAGGATGTGAGAATCTCTGATCCGGAAAGTAACATAATAGATGTCCAGAAATCAAAGAAAAGGCTGAATCCCAGAGGAGACTAGCATTAACTCAAAGCACTGGAGATCAACTTAGATACAAGACAGAGAAGGTTACTGTTTTCCTTGGGACTTTACAGAGCTTGCATTAGGTAACAGTATGGGAGAAAAGAAGCGCAGCAAGAAAATCCACTATCCCCAAGAGCTTCGCAATGGAGCAGGGGTTGCTTCCTGGAAGGGGAGTGAAAGGAGAGAGGCTGCCCTCTTGTGCCAAGCAAAGACCCAGGGCCAGTTTTGGTCCATCTCACACCCCTGGACCAGGAGCTGTCCTGGGGGAGAAGATGGTGCCTCTGGATGGATGGATGCAGCCACTCTCCAGGGTAACAGCTTGATGATAGGAGCACCAACTGGGTTTCAGCCCTGCTCACCGTTTCTGCCAAGACTCTTGACCATGCACTTGTACAGACATCCACGTTCTGCAAGAGGACCCTTAAGGACATAAAGCACCATTCAGAAGCAAGAGGTCCTTTACAAAGAAGTGGGGGTTTTGGGGTTTTTTTTTTTTTTGGTACGTGGGCCTCTCACTGTTGTGGCCTCTCCCGTTGTGGAGCACAGGCTCCGGATGCGCAGGCTCAGCGGCCATGGCTCACGGGCCCAGCCCCTCCGCGACATGTGAGATCTTCCCGGACCGGGGCACGAACCCGTGTCCCCTGCATCGGCAGGCGGACTCTCAACCACTGCACCACCAGGGAAGCCCACAAAGAAGTGTTTGAGTTTCTGATCTCAGTGTTCTCTCTCAGAAAATGATATTTGGCTGTGTAGGTGAGCAGAAGGCTCCATGGCTCAGGAATAAATATCTTTTTTTCTTAATTTATTTTTTTATTGACGTATAGTTGAATTACAATGTTGTACTAATTACTGCTGTACAGCAAGTGACTCAGTTACACATATATACATTCTTTTTCAATTCTTTTCCATTATGGTTTACCACAAGATATTGAATATAGTTCCCTGTGCTATACAGTAGGACCTCGTTGTATATCCATTCTAAATGTAATAATTTGCAGCTATTGTACTAACCCCAAACTCCCAGTCTATCCCTCTCCCCCCCACCTCACGCATGGCAACCACAAGTGTGTTCTCTATGTCTGTGAGACTGTTTCTGTTTTGCAAATATGTTCATTTGTGCCTTATTTTAGATTCCACATGTAAGTGATATCATATGGTATTTGTCTTTCTCTTTTTCACTTACTTCACTTAGTATGATAATCTATAGTTTGTATCCGTGTCGCTGCAAATGGCATTATCGCATTTTTTTTATGGCTGAGTAGTGAGGAATAAATATCTTTGTGCTTTTATGGCATGTCTGCAGGTTACAAGGTGCTAGAGCTATGGAGAGGTTCTTGAGGGCAAAGACCACGTCTTATTCATTTTAGTATCCTGAGGACCATCACTGTGTCTGGCTTAGAAAAGTTAATTGGAAGGAACAAAGAGAGGAAGGAAGTGTACGTGTGTGTGTGTGTGTGTGTGTGTGTTAATGTTGACTAAAGTTCAAATAGAAAATTCATAGGATGGATTCTCTTTAACAAAGAAATTCATATCCTTTAAATTAACCAATCAGAAAAATTTCTTGGGCATGTCTTATGTGCAGGGAGTGGAGCTAGGTAATGTGCAGAGTTTAAAAAATAGAGGAAGCTCTCTAAATTAGTGAACTCTAGACTGTGAGGCTTCAAATATTTGCTGTGCACCCTGGCACACAAAAATGCATCCTACCGCACCCTGCTGCCGATAGCTGCCTCCATCCCAGCCCTAGTTCTTTTTTTTTTTTTTTTTTTTTTGCGGTATGTGGGCCTCTCCCTGTTGTGGCCTCTCCCGTTGCAGAGCACAGGCTCCGGACGTCCAGGCTCAGCGGCCATGGCTCACGGGCCCAGCCGCTCCACGGCATGTGGGATCCTCCCGGACCAGGGCACGAACCCGTGTCCCCTGCATCGGCAGGTGGACTCTCAACCACTGCGCCACCAGGGGAGCCCCCAGCCCTAGTTCTTGACGGGCCAGAGCTCTGTCATGTTCTCCTTGTATAAAGAAGGAGATTCATAATCAATCACAAACCATGAAATGGGAAAAGACGGAGGCTCAGGTATCAGAAAATAGGTTCCCAGGGGCAGGGATTTTTATAAATTATTTTCACCAATCAAACCACACCTTCTAGAAGAGCATTTGGCCAATTGAAGGTTCTCAATAAATATTTCTTGAGTGAATAAAAGAAACATTTTAGAGAGAAATGTGAGTCACCTTGAGGCATTTTCCATTTGCAACAAACGTTGACTGATCTACCCATTTGTGGGACGTCTAGATGTGCTCACTTGAGCCCATGCAAGCAGAGCAGCCAGGGAAGATAGAATCCCTGATGTAATAATGATCCCCACCAACAGTGACGTATTTAATGAGGTCTTACCTGCGCTAGACACCGTGCAAGCACACTTATCTATCAAGGCATCCTGGTTGAAGGCTCACCCTACCTCTTCATGGTAAGCTCTATCTTACAGACCAGGAACCGGGGCTCACAGAACTGAAGTGATTTGCCCAGGTACACGGCTAGAAATCTAATTTCAAAGCCCAATATCCGTACCTAGGCCACACAGCCCACAGAGAGGCACATGCTCTAGTGGTAAAGAGAGGTGCCTAGACTGAGAATCATGTGTAATAATTCACAGGGTTAGACAGCAAGGGTGAGATGAAAAGGGGACGGGCCACTATTCCCATCACGGAGACACCAGCCTCGGCCTCCACCCATTCTGCCGCAACGTTATGCATAAACCACTTTGTGCTACCTTTTGCTTCCATCCTAAGCTCTGCAAGGCTCGGCAGGCCTTGATGAAAGAGTGATGGGGAAGTAACACTGAAGCCTCCAGCCCAGCCCTGAGGCTGTCCTAACACCCCGTCAGGAAAATGGACATATTACTGGTCCTGCCACGACTTACTGGCTCTCTGCACAAGCTCCTTTGAAGAGACCTAAGGAACCTGACCAAAGCCCAGTGGGGCTGAGGCGTGGGAAAGAGGAGCACGGAACCAACCCGAGGGGGGCCCCGCACTCGGCCCACGGGGCAGCTCACAGAGGGCCCCCCACCCTTGCTGAAGAGGCAGCCCTGGAAGCCGTGGGAAACAGCAGGCCCCCGCATGGCTGCCTCCCTGGAGATGGTCAGTAGGGGTCCAAACACCATTGTGTACACCCGACACACACTCACACCCACACCCACACACTCACCCACACCCACACACACTCACCCCACACACACACACTCATACACACACTAACCCCACACACTCACACCCACACACCCCCACACACTAACCCCCACACACACTCACTCACCCCACACACACACACTCATACACACACTAACCCCCACACACCCCCACACACTAACCCCCACTAACCCCCACACACACTCACTCACTCACACACACGCACACACTCTCACACCCACTCACACATGCACTAACCCACCCACTCACCCACATTCACACCCATACTCACACACCCACACACACTCACACCCACATCCACACACTCGCACACCACACTCACCCACACGCACCCACACGCACACTCGCACACACACGCACACACATGCACACACTCACACCCACATCCACACACACCCCCAACACACTTGCAGACCCTCAGCCTGTCTAGTTATCAGACTGTGGGAAGACAGCCCTCCTAGAAGAAAACTAAGTCTTTTAACTTCAGAACCTCCAGGCCCACTTTCTTTACCTCTTTTCTCTTTTCCTTGTCAAAGGCAAACTGACCTCTTCTTTGAAACACCCACCATTCAGGGGGGTGGGGAAATTTAAAAATCTTTCCACTCTCAAAACCTGGCATTTAGACTTCAGGATAAATTTATCCTCTGATTACTCTCCTGGATTTTTTTTTTTTAATTCTCAGTTTCCTTTTTAACTTGGGCTTAAAAAACTTTGCTCCACCCCCAACCCCCCCAAAAGGTAATGAGATGTGAGACTAAGGACAGCCAAGGGGCTTTCTCTGGGCACCCAGAATTCAGTCACACGGGCCTTCCCAGGCCACTTGCCCTGAGACACATTTACACAACCTAATTCAAAGAAATACCTAAGGTTGTTCCCTGAATACCTGTCTCCAGACCCAGGAACTGAGCAGGTTTAATTGCCCCGTGTTCTATAGCTCATAGAAATGTATTGTTTGACAAGTAAGCCTTTCAATGTAAAAAAGCAAACGCTGCTTCACAAAGAGATTTAGCACACGCAGCTACGTCTTTTGCAGGAAGAAGCAAAAATGCGGTCTCTGTAGCATATGAATAAGAGAGAGAGAGCTGGCTTTCGGTTTCTTCTTCAGGCTTGCAAGTTCTACACTGTGAATCCGCCTGACTAGGCTACCTTTCCAGGGCCACCCTTCTGGTGTTCATTCTGCAGCTCGCGTGTCTCGGGAATGTGGAGAGCAGTTGTCTCTCGTGGGCCTGTGTCTCCATCCATTGCAACACTTCACCAGCCCCCTCGGCCTATCTTTGCATAACAGGAAGCCAAGCATAAAAACAAGAAGCATGCAGAATTGTGAGTGCTTCCGACTAAACACTGCTCGGAACTGCCTCTTCCTCAGCACACGGTGTAGTGGAGATTTGGCAATCGGGGGACACACACACCCCGAGGTCCACACTGTGGCCCCTTAACTGTATCCAAGCTAACTGGCTTCCCAGATATGGATGGACGGAAGGACTTTGCATCATTGACACAGTAAGCTCCAGAACTATTGACCCTTCCACGGTCAAAGCCCGTCATTTGCTCCAGGTAAGGGGTTCTGCTTAGTCACTAGCATTCATAAATAGGTAGTGCATTAGAATGCTTGAAGTATTTATATTTTATAAGCCCAGCTAAATTCTGTGGCTCTAGTAACTCACAGCAGTGACCCAACCAGGCCATTGCCTAAGGGCTGGCCTCAATAATCAAGCACTGGGCCTTGATGAAGCTACAAGCTATCAACCAGCCTACAGATGTCACTCCAGTCTGTTCCTGAGGCCCTCTCTGGTCCTCGGGAATAGTGATTTTTAACCATACGGTTCTAATAAGAGTGTGAACAACGAACAGTTGTTGCAGTGGAATGGGCCTGGCATACAAGTCATAATAGGTCTCTCTTACTCTACAATCTGATTAAAAGATTCATTTTTTATTAATTTTTATTGGAGTATATTTGCTTTACAATGTTGCATTACTTTCTGCTGTACAGTAAAGTGAATCAGCTATATATATATATATATATATATATATATATATCCACTCATTTTTGGATTTCCTTCCCCTTTAGGTCACCACAGAACACCAAGTAGAGTCCCCTGTGCTATACAGTAGGTTCTCATTAGTTACATATTTTATATATAATAGTGTGTATATGTCAATCCCAACCTCCCAATTCATCCCACCCCCCTCCCCGCCTTGTTATCCATATGTTTGATCGCTACGTCTATGTCTCTATTTCCGCTTTGCAAAGAAGTTCATCTGTATCATTTTTCTACAATCTGATAAAAGATTCTATTAAAAATGGAGGCCATTAGATTATGGATGGAGGACAGAGGACACCCATAAATTATGAATTCGTTTCATAGGTGTGATTAGGCATGTGATTAGGAAATAAAATGTCCGTATTTTCAAAGATGCATACTTAAGCACGGGGAATAAAATGACACAGTGTCTGGGATTGGCTTTAAAATATCTCAGCAAAGAAAAGAGAAACAAAGGAATAAAGCAGATGTAAAAAATTCTTCATAATTTTGAATTTCAGTAATGGATCTACATGGCATTTCATTATATTTATTCTCTATGTTGGTGTTTGAAATGTATGTATAATAAAAAAAATCTTTTTCAAGATTCTACTAGGCCTTAAAAAATAAATTCTTTTAGGCTTAAGATTTTTTCACACATCAGCTATTGCCCTGAACTTCAACTTGCTGGTTTTCCCAGGCCTGCATTTCCAGACCTGTTAGTTATTCCTCTGAGCACAGCGAAGTGATGTTACACAGATGTTCTACCACACACGTACACATTCCCCCGCCCCGGACAGATCCAGCCCCTCCGTTGCCCCCGCACTGTCACTTTATCAGTTAATGAAGGGGAAGAACCGAGGGACTCCTGATGCTTCCAGTTACGGATAATATTTCCTGTAAAGTCAGCTTGTACTCAAACTGTTCATGGTGGTGATGGTCTGTCTGTGTACATGTACACACACACAGACGCGCACACACACACACACACACACACACACACATACACACACACATATAATTCCCCAGGGTCACAGAAGGAGCTTAAAAAAACAGCTGTTGCAAGGAAGGCAAAGAGACTTGCTAGACAATTCCTTCTGACCGGAAGTAACGTCTGGGACATCGGAGGCCTAGTTCCAGATCAATGGAAAGAATAGAGTGACTGATTACAGAGTTTACAATGACAAAATGGGAGGAAGTGCTAGTTCATAGGCTATTGGGGGCCTGGTAGATGGCCAACACTGGATGATAGTCTCCCTTCCAGCCCTGTAGCAAGCAGGCAGGCAGGCAGCCTAGAGCAGTGGAAGGCGTATCTGACTGGCCATCAAGAGACCCAGATTCAAGTTCCAGCTCAGACACAAACCAGCTGTGTAACTCTCAGGGCCTTTCTGAGTCTTCATTTCTTCATTTGTAAAATAAAAGGATGGAAATAAACCATCTTGAATGCTTTTCCAACTCTAAATTAAAAAAAAAATTTTTTCAACTCTAAATTTTTTTGATTGACCTATCAAACATCTTTCAGCCGATACTTTGTGCTGTAATCCTGTTTTTAATGTGCAACATGACTAACTTAATTTGCCAACTCAGGCAAGAATCCAGTTCCATATCAAGGTCACAGGTCTGTAGTGATACGTTTATGTAATTGATTAAGAAAAATGAATTTGGCAAAAGACATAATCTTGGTGATTTTAATCAAACACAGATGGTTTGACACGTCCTGGTTAGAGTGTGAATTTCGATATTAGGCTAAAGAAGATCCCCTGAGAAGTCCCAGTAATAATACAGGGTAGGAGGTACAAAGACAAAAGCCACTGTAACTATTACTCAAGGGCTGACAATTAAACAGGCTGCGTGATCGATTTATTCTGGGGTGATACCTTAGCCCCCAAATATTACGGACCCCATCATCTTTCTGGATGCATCTCTCCAACTTTTTGTTTGTTTGTTTGTTTTGTTTTGTTTTTGCGGTACGCGGGCCTCTCACTGTTGTGGCCTCTCCCGTTGTGGAGCACAGGCTCCAGACGCGCAGGCTCAGTGGCCATGGCTCACGGGCCCAGCCGCTCCGTGGTATGTGGGATCTTCCCGGACCGGGGCATGAACCCGTGTCCCCGGCATCGGCAGGCGGACTCTCAACCACTGCGCCACCAGGGAAGCCCCATCTCTCCAACTTTAAACCAGGCTTTACATACAAACATCTGCAAATACATCCATGCCTTTTTGACCAAGAAGCCTTCTACTAATTTAGTTGAGATAATAATGAATGTATCTTAAATTTATTTACAAAGATATTCACTGCAGCATTGTTGCTTGAAAAATGTAAACAAGTAAATGTCCAACAACACGGAATCAGTTGAACGAAGTATGGTATACTCATAAAGTAAAATACTATATACCATTAAAGTTGATGCTTTCCTGAGTTATAATGATATGGAAAACATTGAATTTATGTAGTTAGGTTAAAAACTGCTTACTCCAATATACGCAGGATGACTCCATTTTGTTAAAAATACACACACACACACACACACACACACACACACATACTATAGTGTAAGAAAGTCATAAATACATGTGTGGTATAGCACAGAAAAACACAATGCAAGATTCACACCAGACTGGTGTAGGGTTATAGGTTATTTTCCTGATAGGTGGATTATGGGTAATTTTTATGTCTTCTCATGCTGTCATTTTTTCATAAAGGGAACAAAAGTTATTTGTAAAATCTGAACGTCAGCTTTTTCTTCAGTGATCTGCAGGCTGTTTCCCAAATTAAAAAATTTAAAACTTAACATGAGTCAAGAAAGAACTGACTGAGAGGAATCAGTCCCAATGTTAGGAAGAATTTTCATAATCTAAACCAAAGTGAATTCCAAAAGTTTTCAAATAGAGCATTTCAGAAGCTAGCTATGCTCTCTTGGGCAAATCACCCTTCCCTGCCTGATGGGATTACTTACCAGCAGGATACAATATATAAATGTCCTTTATGAAATATACTGTAGGTATAGGTTTGCTTATTATTGTTGTCATTTACAAGAATAAGTTTTGCAGATCTTAGTTTCTGCATATATAAAATGAGGCTGTTGAACAGGATGTTTGCTAAGGTCCTTCTAGACCCCAAATTCTTCTACTCTTTGTATATGAGCAGTTTCTACTAATACCCTAATGTGCTCAGAGTGTCGAATTAGAGAAAAGGCGAGCAGAGCAGACTCATTATTTAGGAAAGAAAATAAGAGAGAATGTGCTCAGCGAGGGAGGGAGATCAGTATAGTTTGGAGGGTCAGCCCAGACATCACAGAAACCATAGAACCAGAACAAGTTCTTTGGGGCTGAGAAAGGGCAGGGCTTGGGGAAAGAGAAGAGTCAGCAGAAAGGCTTGAGGGAGCACAAGGGGGTGCCTTGGGGGAGCCCAGGAAGGAAGGAGCCCCTGAAATTCTGGACGGTTTGACCCCATGGTGTAACAGCCCCATTTCCAAATTTCCATCAAAATGACCAGAGAATGACTTCAGTGATAACAATGGGAAATGGGAAATGAAAGTAAAAGTAAGGAAGCATGCTGTCTGTGAGCTATTTGTGGAGAGGAGGATTTCTGTGAGCTGGAGGCTAGGCAGGACCAAACTGAAAGAGCCGACCAACCCACAGTTCAGTGTCTGTGGAGGAGAAATTGTCCACGAGAGTGGGATGGTCCCCCAAAGAATCTGCACCACCTCCTAGAGGGGGCCAGCAGCACTCGTTGGGGGGAACGGAGGGAGGCCCCAAGAGCACAAAGACCTGGCTGCGCAGGCTGTGCTATCTCCAGCTTACCCCAGGGGCTGAAAGTCCCGCCAGCAAAGCAAGGGTGGGAGGACCTGTCTTGCTGGCTCCTAACCTGGGCCATTGAACCAGCGAGAGCAGGGAAGACTTTTCCAACTAACCTGGGGCTTCGCCAAGGAGAAAAAAAAAGAAATTCTCCATGAACAGAGCCTCACTCCCTAAACTGAATGCTTCTTAAAAAGTTACAGGTACGCTTACCATGCCACCCAGCAATTCCACTTCTAGGAATCTCCTCACGAGAAGTGAAAGCACACGTCCACAGATTTCTTGTATGCAAGTGTTTCCAGCAGCGTTATTCATAATGGTCAAACTGGAAACGATCTAGAGTCCATCAGCTGCTGGATGCATGAACACAAAGTGCATAGCTGTGCAATGCAACACTGCCCCCAAATAAAAAGGAATGAAATACTGATACAAGTTACAAGACGGTAACCCTCGAGAACCTTATGCAAGTGAAAGACACTGAATGCAAAAGACAGCATATTGCAAATCCATGGAAGAAAAGTACCCAGAAAAATCAACATTATAGAGACAGAAAGCAGATGGGAGGTTGCCTGGAGCTGAGGGTAAAAGTAGAGATTGGCCGCAAATGGGCAGGAGGGAACTTTCTGGAAAGATGAAAGTCTTCTAAAACTGAATTGTGGTAATTGCTGTACAAGGGCCAATTCCTCACTCATTTTATAAAGACCATTTAAAATAGACCATAAACTTCACAAAGTGAGAGATTTGCCTGTTTTGCCACTCAGGTAGCCCAAGTGTCTACAATACTCCAAGAATGCGGTTATTTCAATGTTAGGAAAACTATTCAATGGTTTATTACAGCAATAGGTAAAAGAATTGAAAAGCCATATGTTTTCAAAACATTGTGAATTTACATTTGATAAATTTCAATATCGATTGATATTGCAAAATTAATTATCAAGAATAGAGGGCTTCCCTGGTGGCGCAGTGGTTGAGAGTCCGCCTGCCGATGCAAGGGACACGGGTTCGTGCCCCGGTCTGGGAAGGTCCCACATGCCGCGGAGCGGCTGGGCCCGTGAGCCATGGCCGCTGAGCCTGCGCTTCCGGAGCCTGTGCTCCATGACGGGAGAGGCCCCAATAGTGAGAGGCCCGTGTAC
Organism: Pseudorca crassidens; assembly: GCF_039906515.1. NCBI lineage: Eukaryota > Metazoa > Chordata > Mammalia > Artiodactyla > Delphinidae > Pseudorca > Pseudorca crassidens. Next base: position 33,249,324 of record NC_090309.1, read on the forward strand.
CGCAAAAAAAAAAAAAAAAAAAGAATAGAATACTTTCTTAGGTGGTAAGGAGTGTCTTTCTCAAACCAATGAGAGGTAGCTGAAAGAATGCTCTATGTTGCTGAAAATTCAACTACTGAAAATTGAAAAACTCTTCAAGAAAACTTCAAGAAAAAGTTCTTAGGAGCAAGGCCAAGTGTTTGGTGTTTAGCTGTGTAAGGAAAAGTGATGAAGGTGAGAGTTTCAAAGAAACACAAAATGACACAACAGAAAATTTCTGACACTTCTACTGTGGCATATGCTCGAGAGCTGTGGAATGTGTGAACATTTCCATTGCTGTGACATTTTACAATTCCTTTAAAAATTTTTTGAGGGTTCACAGAAGAAATCATTCTAAAATCCATGAAACTTAACCCAATAGAAAAAAAAATCAATGTCAAGGTCTTGCTTAGAGCTACTGATGTGGGAAATCACTGAGATTTTACTTCTTCATAAAATATTATTATTTACCAGCATTTCTATCCATTTCAGGCTACGCTTCACGGTACTTGAGAGAGGCTTCGCAGGAGGCAGAGTTTCCCCTGTGACTCTGCCGCTGACATCCTGCAGTGCTGTTTCCTCTTCAAAGCTGTCAAACTTTATCAGCTGTCTGAAAAAAAATGCTCTAGGGGTTTCCCCTATTATCGGCCAAGGTCCTCAGAAAAATGTTAGGATTTCTTCTGAAAGCATCTGTCTGAAGTGTGGGCTTCTTCGACAGGCAGACACAGACCTTCGCCCTGATCCTTCTCTCTGTGGCTGGCCACCCCTTGACAGTCCTCCCAGCCTCTGCACCACATCACTTGGTGCCCACAGGAGATCTAGAAGAACATCATTCTTCTTTCTTTTTCCTTTATCCATTTGTTTGCTTTTAGCCGATGGCCACTGAAAGACAAACTAAGCCTTGAAGTCGTAGGTGCAGAACCTGAAGAAGCAGGAAGCCCAGATGGACAAACAGGAAGCAGCAGATGGGGAACCACGCATGGGTGACTCGGTGATTGATACCATGACAGGCAGGACTTGCCCCCACTTCCAAGTCCCACTGGTCTGGCGCATCTTATAGCATAAAAGACCTTTTCAAGGTGAAAAATCACTTATGTTTTCGTGAGGTTTTGTTGAAAGGGAATCATTTCACTCAACTCAGTGTATGCACTAAATGGAGGTACAATAACCGACATGTTTTATAATGAACTTGCATGGGGTACAGTCAGGAAAGAAGTAGTAAACCTCTTAATGTGGAATTTAAAACATGGAAGAAAGGATTTATTCGTGTGCTCAATAACGGATCATACATTTTGCTCCTTCAACTCCTTATCTCCGCCCTTCCCCTCTCTCCTTCACTTTTCTGGCATTTCCTTAATTGTATCAACTGCGAAATGTGAGAACTTCAAATCCAACCTAAGAGAAGTGGAAGGAAGCTGTACTCAGACTTGAAAATAGCCCCAGAAAACATCTGTTCCTTTGAATATATTGAAAGCTATTTCAAAATACAAATAGACAAGCATAGCTAATTAATTCACTTGAACGTTAAATCCCATTGATATACAGTGTGAGTTTTGTTATACGAGGGATGGATGTATATTGGGGGATGAGTTTCCATAATGCCATTTCTACTTGCATAATTTTGAGAAAGAGGCTTCACAATGACATTCTGGAGTGTTTGGCCATAAAAATAGCACTGACCATTCCAATCTCCAGCACTTTCCCCTGCATGATAAAAAATACTTTGGAAAATGTGACTTCTGTGATCTTTGGGAGGAGGGCTGGAAAGGGAGGGCCGAGGGTTCAGAGTGGCACAGGAAATCTGTGTTTGTAACGCTTAAGTGTGTGGGTGTGTTCACGTGGGCAGGGCTGGAGAGGAAATATGAAAGCAAATGTTTGCAAACCATTGCAGGCAGGAGCTGAATGAGAGACTCAGAGCGTCTATAAAATTTACAAAACGTATTTGATATCCATGGAGTGTCCTGGGTTGGGATTATTACAAACTACTCTTGACACCGAAAGCACTATCTATAAGAGAAAAAATTGATATTGGTTTTTGTCAAAATTAAAACCTTTGCTCCTTGAAAGGCACTGAGAGAATGAAAAGCAAGCCACAGATTGGGAAAAAATATTTGCAAACCACATTTCTGACAAAGGAATTGTACCCAGAATATATAAAGAATTCTTAAAACTCAACTGTAAGTAAACAAACAAACCGATTTTTTAAACGGGCAAACTATTGAACAGATACTTCACTAAATGAAAAGATGCCAAACATCAGGAAACCATATCAGGAAACCATAAAGTAACACCACAATGAGGTACCTTTACAATCATATTAGAGTGACTGAAATAAAATTTAAAGACAAACTAACAGTACTAAGGACTGGTAAGGATGAGAAGCAACCGGAACTTTCAAACACGGCTGGTGGGAATACAAAATGGTACAGCTACTTTGGGAAATAATGTGACAGTTTCTTACAAAGTTAAGCATTCACTTACAATATGACCCAGCAGTCTCACTACTCAAAATTTACCAAAGAGAAATGAGACATTATATTCACACCAAAACCTGTAAGCACCTATTTATAGCAGGCGATTCTAACTCCTAAAAATCAGAAGCAAACCCAGTGTCTTTCAACTGATGAATGGCCACATCCACACAATACAATAATACTCAGCAATAAAAAGGATGAAACTATTGATACAAGCAGGAACATGGATGAATCTCAAATGCATTCTGCTGTCTAAAAGAAATCAGACTGCAGACAGGCTACGTCCTATACAATTCCATTTATACGATATTTAGGACAAAGTAAAACTATAGGGATGGAGAACAGATGAGGGTTTGCCCAGGGTTGGCCAAGAGGGGTTGGCTAAAAAGAGACGGTGCTGGACCTGTCTATCTCGATTATGTTGGTTATCACATGACTCTAGGCATTTGCCAAAACTCATACAACTGCAGACCAAAGTAAATACGGTTTTACTAGATGTCAATTTCAAAACAACTTTTTCATCTGCTCTCATTTGTTGCATGTTTGTTACACAGAACCACCTGACATTCTCACTTCCTCCTGACCTTCAAAAGTTTCCATAGCTAATATAAGTTCTTTTTTTTTTTGAATATCAAATGCTGACTTTCTTTCTTTTTTTTTTTTAACATCTTTATTGGAGTATAATTGCTTTACAATGGTGTGCTAGCCTCTGCCCTAAAACAAAGTGAATCGGCTATACATATACATACATCCCCATACCTCCTCCCTCTTGCATCTCCCTCCCACCCTCCCTATTCCACCCCTCTAGGTGGTCACAAAGCACCGAGCTGATCTCCCTGTGCTATGTGGCTGCTTCCCACTGGCTATCTATTTTACGTTTGGTAGTGTATATAAGTCCATGCCACTCTCTCACTTCGTCCCAGCTTACCCTTCCCCCTCCCCGTGTCCTCAAGTCCATTCTCTACAGCTGCGTCTTTATTCCTGTCCTGCCCCTAGATTCTTCAGAACCTTTTTTTTTTCTTTTAGATTCCATATATATGTGTTAGCATACGGTATTTGTTTTTCTCTTTCTGACTTACTTCACTCTGTATGACAGACTCTAGGTCCATCCACCTCACTACAAATAACTCAATTTCGTTTCCTTTTATGGCTAATATTCCATTGTATATATGTGCCACATCTTCTTTATCCATTCATCTGTCGATGGACACTTAGGTTGCTTCCACATCCTGGCTATTGGAAATAGAGCTGCAATGAACGTTGTGGTACATGACTCTTTTTTTTTTACAATTTTTTAAAACATCTTTATTGGAGTATAATTGTTTTACAATGGTGTGTTAGTTTCTGCTTTATAACAAAGTGAATCAGCTATACATATACATATGTCCCATATCTCTTCACTCTTGCATCTCCCTCCCACCCTCCCTATCCCACCCCTCTAGGTGGTCACAAAGCACCGAGCTGATCTCCCAGTGCTATGCGGCTGCTTCCCACTAGCTATCTATTTTACGTTTGGTAGTGTATATATGTCCATGCCACTCTCTCACTTTGTCCCAGCTTAACCTTCCTCCACCCCATATCCTCAAGTCCATTCTCTAGTAGGTCTGTATCTTTATTCCCATCTTGCCCCTAGGTTCTTCATGACCTTTTTTTTTTTTTCTTAGATTCCATATATATGTGTTAGCATACAGTATTTGTTTTTCTCTTTCTGACTTACTTCACTCTGTATGACAGTCTCTAGGTCCATCCACCTCACTACAAATAACTCAGTTTCATTCCTTTTCATGGCTGAGTAATATTCCATTGTATATATGTGTCACATCTTCTTTATCCATTCATGTGTTGATGGACACTTAGGTTGCTTCCATGTCCTGGCTATTGTAAATAGAGCTGCAATGAACATTGTGGTGCATGACTCTTTTTGAATTATGGTTTTCTCAGGGTATAAGCCTAGTAGTGGGATTGCTGGGTCGTATGGTAGTTCTATTTTTAGTTTTTGGAGGAACCTCCATACTGTTCTCCATAGTGGCTGTATCAATTCACATTCCCACCAACAGTGCAGGAGGGTTCCCTTTTCTCCACACACTCTCCAGCATTTATTGTTTGCAGACTTTTTGATGATGGCCATTCTGACCGGTGTGAGATGATATCTCATTGTAGTTTTGATTTGCATTTCTCTAATGATTAATGATGTTGAGCATTCTTTCATGTGTTTGTTGTCAGACTGTATATCTTCTTTGGAGAAATGTCTATTTAGGTCTTCTGCCCATTTTTGGATTGGGTTGTTTGTTATAAGTTCTGAATGGAAAAAAAGAAAGTGACTTCTACCATCCCACAGTGACTTGGATTAGGTGAGTGGCCTCAAAAAAACATGGGAATGTAGGGAAGACCAAAATATTAAGCTAAATCTCCCCAGATGGTAAGAGAGCAGGGAGGGCGGATGGTACCCCTTCAAAGGCTGGTCTACCTCATGGCATGCTGTCCCCAGCAATGAGCCCACACTCCTGCGAAAAAAGTCTGACCATGATCCTCACCCGGATGACTAATTTAGGTGTCTCAGACTAATAAGGGAACCTGGCCGGGGGTGTTTCCTCCCATCAACACGGTCTCTGAATTCCAGTGCTTCCAGGTTTTAGTACAAGGGAAAGCACAATGATAGGTAAGCTGGTGGCATTAAATACTCTGAAAAGGAGTTCTTTGGTGGAAAGTAGTAGAAAGCCCACTGGGTAGTGTTCAGGAGACTTAATTAGCCAGGCCTGGTTCTGCTGCTAACTTGCTGTGTTCATATTTGAGCAGTCTACATAGTGCATGTTTTATCATTGTCTTACCAGACTTTTTTTTTTTTTTTGGCTGAAAAAAACAGACTCTGAATCAAGCTGGTTTAATACAGATAGATAATAGATCCTTAGATCGATAGATCGACACATACATACATACATACATGGACCAATAATTAGATCAACCAATTGTTCTTAACTGGGGACATTTGGACCCCCAAGGGATATTTGGCAATGTCTAGAGATATTTTGGTTGTCACAACTAGGAGGGTTGCTACTGCCATGAGGTGGAGAAGTCCAAGGTTTCTGCTAAATACCCTACCGTGCGCAGGGCAGCTGCCACAGCAAACTGTTGTCTGGCCCAAAATGGCAACAGTGTTGAGGCTGAGAAACACTGCTATAAGTATGGACACACACATACATGCATAAACATAATGATGTATGTGCATGTGTGTATAATTTTTTAAAAAGAAAATATTCTTTCAAAAAACTAAGGTAACTTTGGGGAAGAGATCATGGCTCAGGATGATCAGAAATCAAGGTAGATTTTGCAAGTTTTGAGCTCTTAGAGTTCAAGGCCCTTCCTCTTAGTGTCCTACGTTTTGCAGGCTCGGTTCTAAATGCCCGTTCTCTGTGAACCTCAGGCTGTGAGAAAACAAGCTAGTTGCAGCTTGAGTCAGCTCTGTCCAAGGACAGGCTTGCAAAGGCCAAGCCTGTGGCCACCCATGGAGACGGGTTGGAAGCCAAGAGGGGGAGCTGGGAAAACAGCCCCAAAGAGGCTATTAAATGTATCTGTAAAGGGATGATAAGGCCATCTACCCTCTAGAAGCCTACCATTAAATAAATGACCGTGGGCCACAGGTCTCTTGGAAGCAGAAATGGCAGGTCTCTCCTTGAAATGGAATTCATAATCTCCCTTTTTTTCCCTTTTTATCTTGAAGAACAGTTTGCGGTTGTTATGCTACTACAGAACAAATAGAACCGTAACTTATGTTCCCCAGTTTGCATAGCTGATTCCATGAACTTTAATAAGTTTTGCTTACTTATGTCAGTCCCAAGTTTTAACCCCTTAGAGCTGTCAGGATATGAAGGGTAATTTTGCCACCTGAAGTTGATACGGACCGAATGAGATAACGGAAAGTACAGTAAATCCCTGTCCCCACACAGTCAGTGGGGGCCAAAATCAGTCATCTACAGCATAAGGTCACGTTATTTTGAAGCTAATGAAATGGCAGGGCGACCTTGAACCTGCTCAGTTGCCCAAGGCAGCTCCAAAGGTCCAGGTGGACCAACAGGCCTGACCCAGCCGCGGCTGAGTGTGCTGCCCTCTGGTGGCCATAGTCAGCTTTAGCTTACACATCGAGGACCAGAATGCGGTCCAGAATGCCGCGACCAGCAGGTCAGAAACAAGAAGCAATTCTAAGAATTTCCCAGTTAGTTGTCACCCTTGTATTGTCCCAGGCCAGGAACAGTGGGCCAGGAAAGGCTGTAGGCTAGAGAATCATGTGGCATTTTCCCTCTACTCAGCTTTCTCTCCCTCCACTTCTTACACACGACACCCAGAAAATACCCTTGGACAGGACAGAGGATGGACCCATGTGCGCACCACATTGTGTCTAATTATCACAGGGTTCCTTACTGGGGGCGGGGTGCTGGGAGTGGTTTGTTGCTTGGAAACGTAAAACAGTGGTTTTAGCCTTTGTATAGACCCTTTTGAGGGTCTGCACGTACACATATAATTCTTCATACAATTTTGGGAGGGTCGTGCGTTTACTGAAGCCAGTCCAGGACACAGAGGGAAGAACACGGGATACAGGCCTGACAAACACGTCTGTTGGGTAATACATGTATGTCACAAGCCACTCTGAAGCCATTTGGAACAGAAAGGGAAAAGCTCAGGGGTAGGCAAGAGAGAAGGAAGAGAAAATCTATGCCAATTGGAGGATACTAAGCCCTTTACTGTCCTCTAGAACGTGCCAAATGTCTGTATGGCCCCTTAGACATATTTATCTATGCTGTGTATCCCCACCTTCTCTTTTCACCCTTAATACTGGGTTCCTGTTTTACACACCTGAGTTTTTTCTCATCCCCCTGTGCTTTCTGGCCAGAGTCGCTGGCAGGCTGACAGTGAGGCTTGAGTTGGGAGTGAGGAGACCGGTTGGGATTAGGCTGACATCCCCACCTCACCGAGTGAGTACTACAAGCACTACCCTGTCTCTGGGCTCTGAATGGGGATGAACATTTCTCAATCCCTTTGGGGCTGGAATGAGACACTGTGAAGAGATGAAAAACATGGAAAGAGAATTTGTCTTTAAATTTTGGAGTCTACAGTGTTATTCCCAAAATAAGTCCTTCTAGGCTATCCCACAAGCAATTCATGCTTAGAGCTGGTGAAATAGTGTCAGCTGGCCCTGTATGTTGGCCACGCCCACAGCAGCAGAACCCAAACTTCGCCAGATACCAAGGTGGCACCCTTGCCACTTACATCAGTGTCTCTGCTAGTTGGAATTTAGCAGCCAAGTTTGAGAACCAATGATTTAGAGGAGGGGTAGGGAAGGTTCAGCTCAAGAACCTGATGCCTTCTTCATGTGATTCTCTTGAGCCCTGGAATGATGGCTCTGATAGATGAAACTATCAACACATGCAGGCACTGGGGAGCTCGTGGAGAATAAGTTAAGGACCGTGAAAACTGGAGGCTGGATAATGGTTAGGAAGCTCGCAGTAATCTGGAGATAAGACAAGAGGGTGGATCTGAGATACAGGTAAGAGAATTAGTAGGACTGATGTGCTCTACTTGGGGAAGGAAGGCGTCCTGGTCAAGAGGTCAAGGTCCGGCTCAACAATCACCCCATTCTTGGGACACAAGGTAGAAAAACATCAAGGTTGACTCTATAATTTGTGGCCCCCAGTACAAAATAAAAATGCGGGGCTCCTTGTTCAAAAATAATTAAGAATTTCAAGAGCCTCTAACCAAGCGCGGGGACCCTGCGCGGTTGCCCAGGTCGCACACCCAAGCACCAGCACTGAGAGGATCTTGGCCACTTTAGGAGTGGACGATACAGGGGGTGTGTGGAGAGAGGCACCTAGAAATGGAAGGCCACTGGGTGATGACTCTGTCTCTTTGAAGGACTCACAGAAGTGCTAGCTGGGGTTATTGTAGGAGGTAGATTTCCTGTTTGTTATTGTAGATTTTCCTGTTTGCCGGTGAATTTCTTGTAAATATTTGAATGGCAGGATTGCCCTGAGGGCTCTGGTTTGCTATTGGCTGCTGGGGAGTCAATGGCACTGGGGACTGTGGAGATCCATTTGGTGGAGGAGTCTGTGGAATGTGCCATTCTGGGAGTAGAAGATGATAAGGGTTGTGTGCAAACTGCAATGGTGACATATGAAAACTTATCCATCCAAGTTCAGTTTGGGAAGTAGGAATTGCCTATTAAGGATTTAAGCGTTTATCGAATATTTGGAGGAGCTCAAAGGGCAGACTTCAGGCACCAGGGCAAAACAGACCTGATTCCCTCAGAGACAGATCACCTCTGGGGAAATTCCACAAGTAAGGTCCCTCCGCAGAGGCTGCCGCCACTGCCCCCCATGCCCGAGACCCCACAGAGCCGGCGCTGGAGCTGCGATGTCCAGGAGCCTCACGGGTTCCCATCTTGTTTGCCAGCAATAACCAAGGAGACACGGGGAGATGCCTGCCCTTCACTTCTACGGTCCAGATCGCATACCAGTGAATTGACCCAGCAGAACGTCATCTATTTCTAGAATCCTGGCTACGAGGGAGTCTGAGAAACCTTGGTTTCAGGTTTTCAGTCTCTCCAAAGAAAGGAAAGGTAGAAGGACGTTTCAGCGAAAGAGTCCAGGGTTACAATCATAGCCGGTTTTGTCATCCCTAATTGAAAGCATGATAACTTTCTGAATCCGCAGCTGATGAGTTCAGTTTGACTGCTGGTCGGTGAAAGCCAACCTGCAGGGCTTTGAAGAGCATCCTCCCCTACGGCAAGACCTGTCTTCCACTCACCTCACCTGCTGCACCCTCTTTCCCTCCCTCTGCCTTTGCTGGGTTCCTCTCCCACCCTCTGTCTTTCCTCCTTTCTCCTCTCCATTGCTCCCCTTCACTCTTCATCTTAGCTGCCCACCCAGACTAACTGACCACACGACAACACTGATGTACAACTTTAATATTTCCATTTCCTGAGAAGAGCTGCTTTGCGCCTCTTAGGAGCTCCCTGGATACCCTAACCCTAACCCTAGCACTAACCAATATCCAGTTAAAGAAGGGGAGGCAGGGCTTCCCTGGTGGCGCAGTGGTTGGGAGTCCGCCTGCCGATGCAGGGGACACGGGTTTGTGCCCCGGTCCGGGAAGATCCCACATGCCGCGGAGCGGCTGGGCCCGTGAGCCATGGCCGCTGAGCCTGCGCGTCCGGAGCCTGTGCTCCGCAATGGGAGAGGCCACAACAGTGAGAGGCCCGCCTACTGAAAAAAAAAAAAAAAGAGGGGAGGTAGAGGGATTGGGGCTGCTGAACATGTCTCCCCAGTCCCTGAGTCTGAAGTGGAGGGATTAATTCATTGGCCTCACTTCAATCCCCATCATCAAGAAGACTTTGGGGATGAAGAGGTACAAACTACTATGCATAAGATAAGCTACAAGGACATAGTGTACAACACGGGGAATAGAGCTAATATTTTATAATAACTATAAATGGAGTGTAACCTTTAAAAATTGTGAATCGCGCTCTTGTACACCTGTAACTTATGTAACATTGTACCTTCAAGTTTTCAAAAAAGACTTTGATTATAGGAGCGAGAAGTATCCCTTGGCACCCTATGCAGCAGCCTAAGCCCCGTGACTTAGGTCCCAACCTCTCTTGAGAACAGCTGGATGCTAGTCACCTGCATGTGCTTCCAAATTAGCTTCAGAAACCAAAAGCTCTACTTCCTTCTCCAAAAGAAAGGCAGAATTGTCTGTCTGGATCAAACCATTGCTCCACACCAGTAAGGGCAGCAGAAAAACGTGTGTTGGTCTTGTTGTAACATACAGATTTCACTGGGGTGAGGCAAAGTTAGCAGGCCACAGGGCAGTCCCCAGCTATCCCACGAAAATCTCCGAGATCACCTCTTTGTATGACAGGCACTGTTCTTGGCAGCAATGGCCTAAAAGTGTGGGAAACAGACAAAGCCCGGCCTTCAAGGAGCTTATAGTCTAGTGGGGGTGGAGACCATAGACATGAAAACAAATGAATATCATTTCCGGTACAAAAGTGCTGTGAAGAAAATAGAATAAGGTGATGGGATAAAGAGAGACCGCAGTAGGGGGATGCTATACTAGGTATTAGGGTCAGGAAAGACCTCTTTAAAGAGAAAATATTTGAGCCGAAGCTGAATGGAGTGGAGGAAAGACCACGGTAAGATCTGGGTAAGGGTATATCAGAGAGAGAGTGGCAGACAGGCCCGAAGTGGCCTTGAGCTCCAAGTGTTTAAGGAACTAGGAGGTGGGCGTGGCTGAAGGGCAGTGTGAGAGGAGCAGAGGAGAGGCAGGTGGGTTGGGGGAAGGGGTTGGGGGTCAGACCCCACAGGCAGGGATAATTAGTTTGAATCTCATACTGATGGTTTTCAAGAAGACGTTCCACAAGTTGATTTCTGCTTTTAAACGCTATCGAGTCTGCCCATGGTGCAGAGCGTATATTGTACAGCAGTGGTCCCCAACCTTTTGGGCACCAGGGACCAGTTTTGTGGAAGACAGTTCTTCCATGGGGGGAAGAATGGTTCAGGCGGTAATGTGAGCGATGGGGAGCGGCAGACGAAACTTCGCTCGCTGGCCCACGGCTCGCCTCCTGCTGTGCGACCTCGGTCCTAACAGGCTGCAGACCGGTACCAGTCCGCAGCCCCGGGGGCTGGGGACCCCTGTTCTACAGGGCAAGAGTGGAGGCAGGAAGACTAGTTAGCAGAAAATTGCAGAAGACTCAGCAAGAAATGATGGTGTTTACAGTATCAGAGATAATTGAAAATAATCAGATGAGAAACACAAATCGCTAACGAATCCAAATGTCTTTTTCTGGTGGATTAGATGCAGGGTGGTAGAGAAAAACATGAACGGAAGATGACCGCAGGTGGAAGCTTGAGCAACCGGGTGAAAGGTAGAGTCTTTTATTGACATCAGCTAAACTGGGTGGGGAGGAATGCAAAGAGAGACAATTCTGGACTCTGTGTCGGACGTACTGGGAGAGAGAAGCCCGAGAGGGATCCAGGTGGAGATGGTGAGCAGTCTGGAGCCCAGCAGACGGACCAGGGCGAACGTACAAAAGGATAGACGGGATTTAAAGCCATGGGAAGGGATGAGACTACCCAGCAAGTGAGGACGGATGAGAGAAGAGGACGAGGGAACTGAGCCCTGGGGCCGGAGCTGGCCTCATAGACACGCAACCTGTGCGGTTGTGCTGAACCCCAGGTCCCTCGCACCTGGTTCAATCCTCTGCGGCCGCCATCTTGCAATTCTTCATAATTTGGAACTAGAAGCTTCACGTTTTCACTCCTCACCAGGCCCTGCAGATGATGAAGCCACTTCTGCCTCAGACACTTCAAAGTTAAGAATCTGGTGGAGACAGAGACTCCATCAAAGAAAGCTCAAAAAGAGTGATTAATGGGGTAAGGAAGGCCCAGAGTACGGTATCAAGCCAGCCCAGAGATTACTTCTGGGAGGAAATGGCCAACTGTGTCAAACACCGCAGGGCACTGGAGTGAGACAAGGACAGCGATAGATGCACCCTTGGCCAAGTTCCCGACAGTCAGTGACTTTGACGATGACCTTCTTGGCAGTGTGGCCTGCACCAGTCCTTAATTTGGCTGACTATAGAATGACAAGAGACAAGTGACCACCAGCACTGGAGAACGTATGGCAAGGATATACAGATGGAGGCCCTCATCCTACCGCCCACACCTCTTCTCTTCCCACTGCCTGCTCGCTCCATCTCGCAGAGTGAGAGGCCGCACACACATGCACGTCGACACGCCAGCCCAGACATCCAAGCTCTGTTCCGGGCCTCCCTGCCATCAACCTTCTGCAGAACAACCACTAGGAGGACCCAGGAAGACAGGCGGGCCGGCCCTGGAAACAGCTCTGGCTATCCTTGCGGGGAATTTCACCTTCCCGAGTGGTCTAGACAGCTAGCAGGGCCCAGGCTACGGGTGGGCAGACACCTCGGCAGCTAGAGCCCGACCAGAGCAGGACCCTGTAAGATCCAGGCCTCCAGACGGTGGCCCCGTGCCCAAATCTAAGGGCAGTTCTGGAGGTGATGACATGGGTAGACGGAAGCACTTGTAGGCAGCAAAATGAGTTGGTTCTCATTCAGGTGCACATACTTTTCTCTAAGAAATAAAAGTGAGGGTGACAGTGGGAGTAGGTGTTAAGGCCTTGAGGAGAGAAAAAATGTTTTGGGGAAAAGGAAAGGAAACTTACTAGCTAGGCGTAGCAGGCTTGTCTGGGTCTGTTGAACATACACCTCACGTGATGGTTCACAAATTTTAAGTAAATCCAGGCAGCTCAGCGGTCTCACTTTCCCCAGCAATGTTCAGGAGCCCATGTACAGGTGCCAAGAAAGTGGCTTGTTGGGTTTAAACAGGGTTGGGGCAGAGGAGTTAAGGGTGTTTGTTCCACAGCTCTGTGATGCCAGAATTAGCAGTCTATGGTCAAGAGGACATAAAGGAGGATTGATGGTGAAAAAGTGGCAGAACCAATGGGATGGGAGCTCACTGAGGGCCGAGAATCGCTGGAGTGGGTGCCTGCAAGTGAGACTTCAGAGATGGTACAGTTATGAGGGAGGACATGGTTTACTTAGGACCATGAGCTGTTTCTTTCAAGAAACATTTTTTATCTGGAACCCTACTTTGTATCTGTAAAGACACAAAAGGTGATTAAATCATCCGTCGCTTCCGTTAAAGCTGGGCATTTCAGGCCACAGAGGATGAGATATGGGGATAACTTTGTGATGACCAGGGACTGGTTAAATCCAGGGCTTTCTGGAGAGAAATAAGGGAAATGGACCACGTTTACGGGTAGAAATGTAGTTATGTTGTCTGTGGGCGCCCTCTACTGGCACTTAGTCAGAATAGCTAGCCATCTGGGGTTGGAAGCTTTTGGGGGTGTGTGTGGGTGTGGGTGTGTTTTAATTAACGAGTGAAAACTTGCCCCTTATAGATATTTAGGGGTTATGGCTCAAGTGGGCAAGGAAACTTTAGTTACGGAACAAACCCTACGTCAGCATTTTAAATGTCACAGTCTCAGTTACGTCATTTATGACTTTCTGATTCTCTTTACAGAGAGCCCTGCTTAACCCTAAGCTTGAGGGTCTCTCCAATGGGATTGAGCTATTTGAAGTCAAGATCTTAATTTTTTTTATCTTCTTACAACCTGAGCCTAGTACTGTGCCCAGCATATTGTAGGTGTCTGATAAATATGTGTCAATCAGAACAGAAGGGCAATGAGCAAATGAGCAAAGTGGTACAATGTCACAGAAGAAGGAGGGTTTACTCCTACTTGGCCAATTCAGGAAGGCTTCCAAGAGGAGAAGGGTGGTGGCCATGGGGATGGGGAGGGACAGGTAAAGTTGAAATGAATCCAGAAAATAGAAGAGCAAACCTAGGGGCCAGATAGAGACTCCACAAGGCAGGGATTTTTGTGTGATTCTGGAAAGAAGTTCCCTGCTATATGACTGACAGCTGTGGCTCCCAGTCCTTCCTGAGAAAGTATGAACAAGAAACTTAAAATTTCATAAAAACAGAGAGAGGGGGCTTCACTGGCGCAGTGGTTGAGAGTCTGCCTGCCGATGCAGGGAACACGGGTTTGTGCCCCTGTCCGGGAAGATCCCACATGCCGCGGAGCAGCTGGGCCCGTGAGCCATGGCCGCTGAGCCTGCGCGTCCGGAGCCTGTGCTCCGCAACGGGAGAGGCCACAACAGTGAGAGGCTCGCGTACCGAAAAAAAAAAAAAAAAAAACAGAGAGAGGAAGCTAGCATGGCAGATTCAGGCAGGCTGAAGGAAGAATCTGGAAGGATTTTTAACCATGAGTACTGAAGAAAGAACAACAATTCAAGGTTTAAAGATTCCCCATAAGTTTTTTACCCTAAACTGTGCGACCTCACCAGAAATTCGGTTCAATAGATAATACAGAGCACTTTCACAATGATGGCATTCTTTTCTCAAAATGCCTTGTTTTCTCAGACACAGAGCGTGGGACCAGGGTGACTTTTCTGGTTTTCATACTGAGTATCTCATATCTCAGGAACCCCCTGAGTCCCAGGCAAATCGGGACAGCTGGTCACCCTAGCTGAGCAGGGGAACTCAGAACAGCTCAGATGGAGAAGGCTGGTGCCAAGCTGGGCTCGGGACAGAGCACAAAGGGCCCTGGCTGAGAATGAACAGGGGATGCCAACTTACTCTGTACCTGTGATCATCATAGCTCTGGGTTGTGAGCCCGGTGCGATTCCTCACCCACCAGCAAAATGGGTTTCTGGGTTCTAAACGACCAAGTGCCCAGAGGAAATTGCAAAAGAGCAAGGAGGGGGGAGAGTGCACTCGCAAGGACCCTTGGGTTGCAACAGGAGACCTGAGGCCAAGGAAGACAGAGGTCTCATTTTGAAGGTCCTGCTGTTTCTTCACAATTGTATCTAAAAATAACGACCTGGAAATGAGTAGTTGGCCACATGCGGGATTCTTACAGAAGTGGAAAAACTAAACTGCTGCTGCTGTAACTCACACGTAAGACATCACAGACATTAACCATTGACCCCAGTGAGGCCCAAACAAACAGCACGCAACCTCACTTTGATGGCCAGAGATACTTGTGACAGTGGGAGACGTCTGCAGCTCTGGCGGAAGCGGCTCCTCAGCAATGGAGGAGGGTCACCCAGGTGGTGCACAGCCCAGAGTCACTCTTTTCCTACCCAGAGTAAGAGGAGTATGAGGAACGATCCTTATCACAGCAGCACGGAGACAGGGACCTCTCTACAGCAAACATCCTGCAGGACACTTACCACAAGCCCTTCCTCATCCTTATAGGAAAGTCACAACTCAGGTACTTTACCAACTTAGGAAAGAAATGGCAAAAAACAAACAAAACAAAACAAAAAAAAGAAAAGCAAGAGGAAAGGAAAAGGACAAACGATGAAAAGTGATGTAGCTGTGTAAACATAGTGGATGAAATTTGTATGCCTTAAGGAAGGGCTGCAGAGTCAAAGACTGGAGGTCAAGGAGTCAGAAACAAGACACGCCAGGCAACCCCAGAGCAGCAGTGCTGTGGTGAGCCGGGGGCTGACACTGGGCAGCAAAGGGGATCAGCAGATGCTGAAAAGGCCATTTGTCTAAAGAAAAAAGAGAAGAACTAAACGGGACCAAGACAAACTAAAGTAGCACTGCTGGCTGGGGCTTTCACCAAAGACTTGGCTAGAAGGAGTTGATAGCGTACCCACATTGCAGTCATGCGCTTGGCGGCAGTGATGATGACAAGTGATATACGAAGCACATGCCGATGTCTGCTATTATGCTAAGGGTTTTACCAGGATCGTCTCCTTTAATCGTCACAATAGCCATATGGGTTAGCACTGTGATTATGCCCATTTTACAGATAAAGAAAGTGAGAACTAAGGTCACATGACTCGCAACGAGTGACGGTGGAATTTACTTTAAGGTAACTTTCTAACTACGATATTGTGCACAGTTGGCTTGTGTCACTGTAGCTAGTTCAGACTTTGTTAGAAAGTTTTTTGGTAAACTTTATAAAAATCATTTTTAAATATTGAAAAATATTTTATATCAGCATCAGAAACTTCATACTGTACCACTTCCTCTTTCACTTTGAAACTCTCAGACCAACAAGGAAGCCTACAGATGGTTCAGAAGCCATAGGCCAGGGTTCCAGCAGTAGAGTGTCACCAGCCCCATCTGGAACATCTGTGTGTACACATTTTGGAGGTGGGTGAGTAGCATAAGGATGAAGTGAAGCAGCTGTCACAGGGCACAATATTGAGAATGTTCCTTGAAAAGGACCTGTCATGTAGAGGTGAGCAAATACATGTTACATGAATGAATGAATGAAATGAAAATGATCGGCCTCGGTGTACTGAAGCCACCATCATTACATATAACTAGCAAAAAAATGAGTGGGGCTTCCCAGGTGGCGCAGTGGTTGAGCGTCCGCCTGCCGATGCAGGGGACGCGGGTTCGTGCCCCGGTCCGGGAAGATCCCACATGCCGCGGAGCGGCTGGGCCCGTGAGCCACGGCCGCTGAGCCTGTGCGTCCGGAGCCTGTGCTCCGCAACGGAAGAGGCCACAACAGTGAGAGACCCGCGTACCGCATAAATAAATAAATAAATAAAATACGAGTGGTCATAGAATTGTGTTTTCATTTATGAACTAAAAGAATTGATTCTGAGCACCCATGTTCTTTGAACACTGTTTTTAGAAAAATTATAATGCCCAGTAGCCACTAATAAGTATGAAATTTATTCACAGGCTACCTGAGGAGCTGTTTACTGATAGATTGCATATACTTACACTCTCTCCTTAAAAGACTTCATGGGTTTTTCATCTTCAAATAGAAAACTCATTTGCAATGAGCACATAAATTTATACCAAAGACAAAGGAAAATATAAGTCTGCTAATTGAATGGGTAAAAGTTGTGATTGAGCTTCAATTTAGCTCTGAGTTTCCTGGCAGACAAGGCAAAAAAAGAAAAACAATAGGTTTCACAATTGTCTTAACAGAAAGGAGGAAGCATGCCAGTCCCTCAAAGGAGACAAAGTATGAGCACTGAAGTCTCAGTGAATTTTCTCACCTAGGGTTACACATAGGAGTCGCCTGCATTGTTCATTTCTTGTTCTCATTTTTACAAAATGAGGAGCAGATTGCATGAAATTGTTACGTGCGGTGATGACTAAAACTGATGGGGTGACAGTAAAGTGCAGCTTAGTGAGACCATCTGTAAGGATGCCAAGGTAATGTAGCCCAAGCACAGCTTCTAGTTTGATCTGAGGTTAGATATCAGATTATCTATAAAGAAAGGAAACAGGTGTTTGCTAAACACCTAACGTGTTATGTGCATGAAATGTTTTCTTCCTCTCAACATACATATTATTAATTCTGTTTAATAATTAAGTGAATGTTTTACTGGGATTTACTGCAAATCAGCGAAGGGGTCCCAAGCTCACGCACTCTCTTCTGTACCACACACACCTTCCTGCACTCCTACACTCTTATCAAGAAAAGCCAATGGGCAATTCATCCCTTAGACAAGCTTCTGTCGGTGCTACTTTTTACAGGCAATTCGAGTTAATTCTCTCCAGAGAGGGCCTAGAGTGCTGGGGTTGCACATTACTGATTAAGGAGAAATTTCTTTGTTTAAAAGCCAAGCGGACGGGAATAAAGACGCAGACCTACTAGAGAATGGACTTGAAGACACAGGGAGGGGGAAGGGTAAGCTGGGACAAAGTGAGACAGTGGCATGGACATATATACACTACCAAATGTAAAATAGATAGCTAGTGGGAAGCAGCTGCATAGCACAGGGAGATCAGCTCGGTGCTTTGTGACCACCTAGAGGGGTGGGATAGGCAGGGTGGGAGGGAGGGAGATGCAAGAGGGAAGAGATATGGGAGCATATATATATGTATAGCTGATTCACTTTGTTATAAAGCAGAAACTAGCACACCATTGTAAAGCAATTATACTCCAATAAAGATGTTTAAAATTAATTAATTAATTAAAAAGATAAAAGCCAATCGATCAGTTGGTAGGTTTGACTCAAATCTCTCAAGTTCAGGAGCCTTCACTGAGCTCACCGCAAAGGAAGTCCACGGTTTCTAGATCTGTGAGTCTCTCTGTTTAAATGGCCTGGGAAAAGATTGTTACACTCTCCTTCCAGTGATAGGTAGACTCAAGGTCTCCCAGGGGACAAGATGTCTACACTGTGACTGAAATGTGATAGAGCCTAATTTAGCTCTGAGCTTCCCGGCAGCCAAGACAAAAAGAGAAATACAATGAGTTTCACAGCTGTCTTAACAGAAACGAGGAAGCACGCCAGTCCCTCAAAGGAGACAAAGTGTGGGCTAAAGCACGGGCAGGAATCGGGTGGTAGTAAGGGAGCCCTGAGTAGAGAGGGCTCCAGGCAGATGAGAAAGGGCAGGGAACTGAAAAGGACATGGCTGGGGTCTAGAGTGTGCGTGCGTCTGCTTGGGGAAGCACCTGTGGCAAGAGTAAGCGGGCAGGTCTAATCCCTTCACAAGGAGGAGCTACACAAAATTATAGAGTTTTTTCTTCTCCAAAAGAACAGGGACCATGTACAGGAAAATCAGTCTGAGAAGGATGGCAAGTCTGGGACTCACTGAAGAACATACACATCTATATCTTAAAGATATATCTATAGATATCTTTTACCTATAGATATATAGATAAAAATGAATGGCAGTGTTGGGGAGAGAGGTGGCGGGACCAGCATGCCGATTCCTAGGAGCCCTCCTGTGGCTCCCACGGCTGTTATCATAGGACTGGTCTTGATGTCCTGTAATTGTTTCTCTGTCTATGCCACACTAGCCTGTAAGCCTTGGAGGAGCAGAGAGCAGGACTGCCTTTAGATTTGCTTGCCAGACCTATGGGTGTCATTTTGTGTGTGTGTGTAAAGTGATTTTGATTTTTTAGAACGTATTCAAAGGAAGAACAAAAAAAGCTTTCAAGGAGAAAAATGGTGATGAGTAAAGCATAAGACAAGAAATGTAAATTATTTTCTCTCTTTGTAACTCCCATATCTCAGTTCCCCTCTGGGGACTCCACAAAACTTACATACCACCCCCAGGCTGGAATCTGTCCCATTGGCCTGCACCTCACCCTGGCTCTCCCTGTGGTATTTCCCTGAGTCTCCACGGGTGCCCTTTTGTCTCAATTGCTGTGCCAACGCTGAGGCTTCACATAAGCTCTTTACACACTCCCTTCTCCTCTATCCAATGAAACAACCACACAGCTGCCTCTTGAGAGGCATTTTTTCTTTCATGCTGTCTTGTGTGTGATGGGACCATCATCACCAACTTAGTCTTCTTAACCAGTCCCGGGATCTTTCCAACACCCCTATAATGAGCAGCTTGCCGATGACCACGTGTAGGTCCTGGCTGGTTGCAACCTCTGCAGCTGCAGGAGGGCTTGGCACCTGGCTGCCGACCGCCAAAGAACATGTGCTGCCAGACCTTGTGCCAACACGCCTGGCCAAGCACTGGAATTTGTTTTAGCTTTGAGTATTCTTAATCATGTAGTGAATACTTGTTCACTATAGAAACTCTGGAAAATACTTATAAAGTAATAATACGTACATGTGTGGTTATACCTCACCCATAAATCCTTCACCCATAATTAGCTACTCCAGTTGGCCCTTGAACAGCACAGGTTTGAACTGCGCAGGTCCACTTATAGGTGAATTTTTTTGATAAATGTAGTTCCTGTGTTTTCATTTTACAGATCTTTAAGTTCAGCGAAAAGTTTGTGTTCGATTGGAGATCCTTTTGCTATTTCAACATCTTGCCCCCTTGAGTGAGTCATTTATCAATTGCTTTGTTTCTGAGGCAGAGATAGTAGTACTCAGATTTCTGCCTGCACGGAATGGGGAGGGAGGGTCCTGCGCCCCTAACAACCCCATTGTTCAAGGGTCAACCGTATTAACTAATTGTATATCTCCTTCCAGATGTTTGGTGTTTATTTACGCATTCGTTTCTTTGTTCATTTTATATACACTAATAAAATAACTTCTCATGTTACTACCAATAACGTTAGTTAGGTACATTTGGACCTTCCCAAATGCATTTCCCTTTCTTTTTCCTACAGAAGTAACAACCATCCAGAACTTTATATTAATCAATTCCTCATTTTTCTTTATAGTTTTGCCATATACGTACACAGTTTTTAAGCTTCCTGTAATTGAATCCCCATTCTGATCTTCTGTGACTTCCCTTTTCTGCCTAAAATTAAGTTTTTGCTCTTCAGACTCATTGAAATATATGACCACAATTAATTAGTTTTTGCTCTTGGGTAGCATTACATTTTATAAAGATACTACAATTTATTTTTCTCTTCTGTTATTGATGGGCACTTGGGTTGTTTCCCGCCCTTTGTTATTTCAGGAAATACTACTATGGAACTTCCGTATATCTCTTCTTGTTCATATACACAATAGCTTCTCCAGGGGACAGTCTCCGGAGGGAAATGGCTACTTCATAGAGTTTGTACATCATCAGTTTCACTGATCAATGCTAAATTGTTTTCCAAAATTGTTTTATTCTTAGTGTCTGAGAGTTCCTATTGCTCCGTGTCCTTGACAACACTTGGTATTGTCAGAATTTTTCATTTTAGTAATTTTGGTGGGTGAGGTTAGGTATGTCATTGTGCTTTTAATTTACATTTCCTAATTACTGTGATCAACCATATTTCCATATATTTATTGGCAGTATTATTCCTATCCTGTAAAATGCCTATTCATGTTGTTTCTTCATTTTTTAAACTATTTTTTGATTCATAGGACTTATTTATATATTCAATTCTCTCTGTCTCTGTGGATCTCTGTATCTATCTATGCATCTGTTTATCTAAAACTGTACTTTCAAATCTGACAGCTTTTAACAAGAATAATAACCTACATTGGAAATTGGTCTAGTTACAGGGTCTTAAGTAACAAATATTTTTATTCCCTTTACTCTGATTTTCTAAAGAGCAAAACTAGATCCCATATCAGACAAATAATGATTTATCAAGTGGAAAAAAAGCCCTCCACTACTGTTGTTTTTCACTTCACTACCTGGGAGATGAGAATAATGAATTTTTGTTTCTGGATAATATTTTTTCAACATTGAATTTCAGAGGGTAAAAAAAAGTTGAAAACAACTGTCCCTCCAAAGTCACTTTTTTTTTTTTTTTTTTTGCGGTACGCGGGCCTCTCACTGTCGTGGCCTCTCCCGTTGTGGAGCACAGGCTCCGGACGCGCAGGCTCAGCAGCCATGGCTCATGGGCCCAGCCGCTCCGCGGCATGTGGGATCTTCCCGGACCAGGGCACGAACCCGTGTCCCCTGCATCGGCAGGCGGACTCTTAACCACTGCGCCACCAGGGAAGCCCCAAAGTCACTTTTTTAATGTATCTCAGAGTCATATGCTCTCTAGGGCCCATTCTCCCCTCATTCGCTTAGGGGAGCAGAGAACAATGTAATACGTGCCTGCAACTGGATACAATGTGGGTGGTCCTGAAATTCACCCAGAGATCTTCCAACTAAGCCCTCCCCAGCAGCCGGGCAGGAAGGGCTTTCCCTGGATGGTCAATACCCTCTCAATAGAGCACCTACATGCCAGCCTCTGGATGCGCCATACCCTTGGACAGTGTGCAAGAAAGGACACTGCATCCTAGAACCCACCCTCTAGGGCTTACAGTTCAGTTAGAAAGACACATAAATGAAAGAGTAAATGATGTGAGTAACACTACATGAAAGAAATGGAAGGCTATCGTGATTTTAACCATTGGACTAAAATTGAAGTTGACAAAGGATCGAAGGAAGAAGTATGTGCTCCTGGCTCCACCTCAAGTCAAGTCTGTTGGCTCTTCGTTTCCCTTGCCTCCAACCCCTGTTCCCTCCTAGGACTAATAGGTCAGACACAGGGTAGCTTGGGTCACATTCTCCCACCGCTTCCAGACCCATGGTGTGGTCTCTGGTCAGCCTCCCAGCCACTGGGGCCCTCCCCACTCCCTGAGATGGAAGTACAGAGAGTCCTCCACCCTCTCTCGGAGACTTCCACTTTCATTCCAGCCCTGGCTCAGCACTCACAAGATTCAGAGGGAACTAGAAGTGTCGCTCACCAAAAAGACGTTGGAGCCCCTTCCTGGGACACATCATGGGTCAGTGCCTTGCTATTTCCCTAAGTGAGTACTGAACCTGGTGTCCTCCTAGGGCACTGCCCATTCCCTGAAGTTATATCTTACTAAGAGCCTCTTGAAAGTTGACCTTGACAATGAATCATGAGGTAATACTTGGATTCCAGTCCCAAGTGACCTGATAACCACACCCTCTTGGTGATGATCTATTCCAGTGGTTTTCAGCTCAGAGAGATATCTCTCCCCAGACATCCAGTAACTTCTGGAGATATTTTTGGTTGTCACAACTGATAGTGGTAGGGGAGTGCTACTGTCATCTAGTGGATAGAGGTTGAGGATGCTGCTAACATCCTATAATGCACAGATTAGCCTCCATCACTGAGAACTAACCAGCCCAAAATATCTGTAGTGTCCAGACTGAGAAACCCAGACCTACTCCTGACTAGCCCAGTCTGGAAAAACCACAGGTCATGACTCCCAGCTCCACACAATTTTTAATAGATGTGAGCTTCTTTGGTTATTCTTAAGTCAGTTCCTACCGTCACACCTGGACACAGGGTGCTGGAGAAGGGACCAGAGGTCCCATGGCTGAGTCAATGACTCTCTTCCCTCAGAGGGCTCAGCCTGTGATCTGAATTCTCATCAACGTGACACTCACAAAAAGTATTCTGGCTGCAGTTCAATCTCTTGGGGTGACAAACTTGTAAATGGCATGGATAATGACAAGGGCTCCCCTGTATTTCATTATGTAATTATGATTTTTTTCATTAAAAAATACTAAATAATATCTGCTTGTACTCAATCATTCATTCAGTCAACAAATATTTGTTGTGTGCCCACTAGGACCCAGAACCATGCTCTATGCTAAATGAATGGTAATTGTCCAAGTCTACTAACCTAGACCACAGCCGGACTTCTTGATCAGGTGAGATGGAGGGCTGGGAGCTTGTTAAATTGCAGATGCTTGGATCTCCCTTCAAAGATTCTGACTTTACAAGTCAGGGTGATGCCCAGGAATCTGCATTTTTAGTGAGCACTTGTGGTGACTTCTAACACAGGCTAACTATGGGACCATGTTTTAAGAAATGTTGGTAGAAATCATGAAATCTACCCAACCTCATCCCAGGTCTGAGATTATGCAGACCTGCACTCTAATGTGGTAACGTCGTCTATCCCTGAAAAAAATCATTTAACCATTTAATCAATTAATCATCTAACCATTAATTGTCTCAAGCTTCCATTTTTAAAAGAAGGAGAATAAGACTTGTTCAAACACGGATGGTGAGAGGGTAGAATGACCCCACGTAAAGAGAAGAAAGACATTTTCAAAAGGAACAGAATCATAGAAGTTTTACTTCTAAAAACAAATTTTTTATGACATACACTAGAATGAGCATTGGCCAAGTACATTGATATCAACAGTAGTTAGGAGGAAAACCTCTGATTACGTAAAATCTCTCATTCTCTGAACCGACCTTCGATGATTCCCAGCTTGGTTAGGGACCACTAATCCTCCCTGGTTACCAAGATAAATGGCTTCTCTGATTACTCTCAATTTTCTTTCAAATTCTTTCTCAGACCTATATCATTACCACTCAGATATGTGACTTTGCAGTGGACCCCTTGCTTTAGTAGCTCATTAACCACTGTTAGAGGCCCAGGTTTAAAACTGTTCCAAGCAAAACTTTTCCTAGCCATTAGAAACACCTTAATACTTATCTATGTCCATTAACAGGGAAGTTATCTCACTATACAAGCATAAGGGCAAAACACAGGGAATCATTTCCAGCCCAACTGCTCTATTCTAAATTACTGGGGTCAATTTAATAGTAGACGGAACCCATATAAAGAAACTCATGATAACAATTATAGAACAGATTAAAATCAGTGTATCACATGAATGGACCTAGAGATTATCGTACTAAGTAAAGTAAGCCAGAGAAAAAGATAAATATCATATGATATTGCCTATACGTGGTATCTTTAAAAAAATGATACAAATGAACTTATTTACAAAACAGAAATAGACTCACAGACATGAATACAAACTTATGGTTACCAAAGGGGAAAAGGCAGGGAAGAAATAAATTAGGAGTTTCAGATTAAAATATACACGCTACTATATATAAAATAGATTACCAACAAGGACCTACTGTATTACACAGGGAACTATACTCAATATCTTGTCATAACATATAATGGAAGATGATGTAAAAAAGAATATATATGTTTATATACATGTACAATTGAATCACTTTGCTGTACACCTGAAACCAACACAACAGTGTAAATCAACTATATCTCAATAAAAAAATTTTTTAAAAATCAATGTATCAGCAACATCATTAATGAGAAGAGGTATGAATTAAAAGCCAGAATATCTCAGAAAACATACCAGAGTCCCCTAAGGTAATTAATCTAAAATGTTTATTCTGTCCCTTTAATTAAACGTGTCTTCGTTATACCTTCAAAGGTCTCTGTATTCCTGTCTTGTCCACACTATTTACTTTTTGCTACAAGTAACACCACCTTAGCCCCGAGTCCACAGAGAAGGTCTGGGGACCCAGTGGACTCACAAAACAGAACACCTTGCACTCCTTGCACAGATCAAGCATTTCCAAAGACTCCTACCAAAATCCACTCAAAATACGGGTGAGTGTCCAAACAGGAGGGAAATTATCCTTCCATGATAAACAGAGAAAAACTCACCATGTTTTGTGAGATCTGTAGCCTTAGTCCATCCCAAGTACCCCAGATCCCACACACCAAGGAGCTCCATTCCCGCCACCTCCAAACAAAAAAGAACCCCTCCCCAGCACTTGGGAACTCTGAGCCATCATATCAGTTTGAATGCAAATTTGACCCTAAACCCAGCTCTGCCGACAGATTCATTTCTAAGTAGACTCTGCTCCCTGCAGACCGACATGCAAATGGTGCGAACCCAAGTATGAGAACCACAAAGGCAGCAAAAAGACGTTGACCATACCTATTTTCCCAGCCTCCCCTCGCAGGTTGAAATCCCAGTTTCTTGGCAGCTTCAGGGACATTTTGCTTCTGGTTTGGGTGAGCTGCTGCTGAAGCAGGGAGTCTGCCTCAGTTCACGCCCTTCTTGGCTTTTTGATCTTCTTGCCCCACAAGCTTGTGTGTGTGTGTTTTCCCCTTTACGATTGCTTCACAAGCAATCTTCGGTTTGAGGTTGATCTGCCAGCATGTCTTCTCCTTTCTCAGATGAAAGGTCCATCCATCTGTCACCGGGGATGGTACCCAAACCTGCCCACTGTCCCTCGGGGGGCTGGTACCTCATGAAGTGTGCACCCTGCTTTTCCTGCTTTCAGTATTACCAGAAATATCCCAGTTGACACTTCACTCTGCGTCATGGGAAGCAAAGCTCCTGTTCAAAAGAATCTCAGGCCTCACTGAGGCGAGGTCGTGATAAACAACGGCTGCCTCTTGGCTTTTTTTTTTTTTTTTTTTTTAACTGTCTGCTTCCTTGCATTTGAGGAAGTGGGTGGTTGTTCAGTGTAATGATACATTATAATCTCTTTCTTGAGAAAATGGTTTTTGGAAATGCTTGTATAAGTAGAGTGAGTGCTAGAGGTTTGATTACAAGAAAAGAAAATTCTAAGACTCTGGCCATCTACCTCTAAGGCTCCCTTCTCATTGAACAGAGTGGGCTTACAAAAACGGTCAATAAGACAAAGCGCTTTCCCCCAAAGTCACCTTCGTTTAGGTCACCTTCTTTTAGTCACCTTCTTCCTGCTATAAGACCCACATAGTAAGTTCTCCAGCTACTCAGGACAAAGGTTCCAAGTGATCTCAGCCTGATGTCAGGAGGGTTCTGATGTATTTAGCTAATAAGTGAGCTTTAGCTGGGTAGACCCACTTAAGTGTTAAAATGGTTCTTTGACCTTGTGTACAGGGTGTGGGTTTGGGAATCAGACTGATATATGTTCACAACTCAGTTCTTCCACTTCCTAGCTCTGCAGCTTTTAACAAGCAACTGAATCTCTCTGGGCCTCAGTATCCTTAGCAGTAAAATGGGTTGATAATAACCATGACTGCACAGGGTTGTGAAGGCATCTAGTACAGAGCTGGACGCATAGTGGTTACACCACAAACATCAATTCAACCCTTATTCCATTTAGTTCAGTTCTGTGACAGGCTTTCGTATGTTCAACTGGGCCAGACTAACCTAGTGATTAAGTATTTGGTCCAAGAGCCAGAATGCCTGTGTTCAAATCCTGGTCCAACCACTTTCTTGCTGTGTGACTTTGGATAAGTTTCTTGACTACTCTGTGCTTCAATATTCTCATCTATAAATGAGGCAAATAATAGGACCTACTTCAGAGGGCTATCATGAGGCTTATTAAAGAGAGTAGATAATAAGACTAATAAGGCTATAAGGTAATGGGACTAATAAGATAGTAGGTAAGAGTGCTCACAAGAGTCACTACTGGCCAGAATATGAGCTACACATCCTCGGTCCATTCATTCTTCAGCCCTCCTGGATGACTCTGCTATACTTTCTTCTTTGCCTCCACGTACTCACTCTGTTGATGCCCTGGCTTCCTGTTCCATTGAGAAAGTTGATGCAACTGGAGGAGAACGTCTGCAAGCTCCCATCACTGTAGCGCCCTCACTTCCATGCATGGAAGCTCACACACTCAATCTTCTCTCAGTTCCGAAGGATAAACTGTGTCATCACTCCTCTATCTTTACTGCTTCATCAGTTTCTTCTCTCTCGGATCATTGCCACCAGCATTCACGCTTATTCTTTTGTTTTTTGTTTTTGTTTTTGTTTTTTTGCGGTACGCAGGCCCCTCACCGCTGTGGCCTCTCCCTTTGCGGAGCACAGGCTCCGGACGCGCAGGCCCAGCGGCCATGGCCCATGGGCCCAGCCGCTCCGCGGCATGTGGGACCCTCCCGGACCGGGGCATGAACCCGTGTCCCCGGCATCGGCAGGCGGACTCTCAACCACTGTGCCACCAGGGAAGCCCCACACTTATTCTTTTATATACTATAGTTTAAAAAATCTCTCTCGATGTCATTTCCCCCTTTGGCTACAGCCCCATTTCTCTCCTTCATTTCTGAGCCAAGTTTTCCTAAGAATTGTCTGTACTTGCAAACACTTGTCCTACTATTCTCTCCTGAATCTTTTTGGTTGATGTGTTTGCTCCCATGACTCCACTGAATATATTCTGATCAAGGACATCGACCACATGCCTGTCACTGAACCCACTGGTCAATTCCACATGTCATCTCACTTTGACACAGTTGATTCCTTTCTCCAAGCCCAAGCCCTCTCTCCACTTGGCTCCCAGGGTTCCTCACTGGTGTGGTTGTCTGCCTGCCGTTCTGCTTCATCTCCATTTCCTTGCTGATTCCGTTTCATCTCCCTGACCTCTTAACAGTGAAGGAAACCAGGATTCACTCACTGGACTACTCTTCCATCTATACCCACACGTTGGTGAGCTCATCCGTCTCAAGGCTTTAAATGCCATGCATTTGCTGATCCATCCAAGGTAGATTTTCAGCCCAGACTGCCCCCTGAACCCCAAATCATACACATCTCTGCTTATATAACAAATAACCACCTCAAACTAAACTGTCCAAAACTTATATCCGGCTTCCCTGGTGGCGCAGTGGTTGAGAGTCCGCCTGCCGATGCAGGGGACACAGGTTCGTGCCCCGGTCCGGGAGGATCCCACATGCTGCGGAGCAGCTGGGCCCGTGAGCCATGGCTGCTGAGCCTGCGCGTCCGGAGCCTGTGCTCCGCAACGGGAGAGGCCGCAACAGTGAGAGACCCGCGTACCGCAAAAAAAAAAAAAAAAAAAAAAAAAAATCCAAAACTTATATCCGGGGGACCAGGCTGAAGGAGCAGGGGTGACCTGAGGCATATTCTTCTCATTGTGAATGAAAGGAGTGTAAGAGGGAAGAACCACATAAGCCTATTTAAAGCCTCTGCTCTTATCATATCTGTTCATATTCTAGTGACCCACACACATCACGTGACCAAGTCCAAAGTCAGTGAAACAGGAAGTACACACAACCCGGGGGTGGGGGACAGGGGGGAAAAGGAGTACATGTCTGCTGATCAATGCTCCAGTCCATCACACCAACACGGCTCAGCTACCCTCCAAGCACCCCAGGCGTGCTGGATTCCTCTGAACTTAGTCATTGGAGACTTCGGAGCGCCCGCTTGGCATTACTGCCTGCCTGACCCAAAGAGCACTTCTCTGTTCTATCCTGACTCGGGGTGGAGGCAAGTGTGGATAGCCATCCCGAGTCCCAGCCCAGCAACATCTCCACAGGGAACTTGACATCATGCAAAGGTTCAATCCTGGGACCTAAACTCAAGAACTCTGAAAATATCTTGAAGGTAGCATTTAGAAACATGGAGAGAACTTCCCTTACTCCTCAGGGTAGGTTCCTGAAAGTCTTGGGAAAATCTCGTGACTGATGGGGAAGTTGTTCATGAATACTTGGAAAGGCAGCCAGAAGAAAAGCACCCCTGGAAAGGCCCAGCACAGCTGCCGTCCCTCCGAAAAGCCTGCCCTGGAGCAGTCAGCTGCTTGGGTAGGGGTGACGGGCAGCGTCGCTGCAGCACTGCTCCCCGATTCCTGACCTTCAGAAAATGAAGAACTATAGATGTCTCGTCTGGTTCCCAAGTTTGAATCAGCATCTGCTATAGCAAAAGGAAAAGCAAACATTCATTCATCTATTTGCTTAACTGAATGCTAACCATTAATTAAGAGCTTATTTTTTTTACTGGACACTGGTAGAATGTTCATGAACAAGCTGACTTTGTTTCTGCCCTCATTCAACTTACAGTCTGTTGCGAGAGAATAGTTAAGTCAACAATTAAATACTACGTGAGAAGGGTATACTGGGGGCAGTTTGGGGAGTATGGGACTTTATCTTGGAGGGGCCTAATTGGGACTTGGGGTTGTGAGGGAAGGCTTTCTGAAGGAAGTGTCTTTTATATTAAGGCTTCATGAATGAGTTAGGGAAGAAGAGTGTTGCAGAAGTTTTCCATACGAAGCAAACAGCATGCAATAGGCACAGAGGTAAGAAAGGACTCATCAGGTTGCTCCAGAAAAGGATGAAAGGGGAGGGATGGAGGAGAGACGAAGCTGGAGAGGGAGACCAGGGCTGGATCATGGTGGATCCCTGGGAAAAGTTTTGACTTTACACTGAAGGAAACAGAAGCTACCGGGGAGTTTTTATTAGAGCGAGGTTGCAGAGGCTGTGGCAGACATGGAGGTGAGAGTGAGAGCGGGGGAGACGTCAATGGCCGCGTTCAGGGTAAGAAGGGAAAACAAGGCAAAAGCCATCCAGGTGGTAGGATTTATGGCCCCGGGGAGTTTCTATGGGAGAAAAAAGATGCCCACAGTCCTGGCCCCAGTCCCTGCAGAGATGGAGGCTCCAATCACAGAGATGGAGTGTGGACAGAAAGAGTGAGGGTTACTAATGAGGAGGGAGAGGCAAGGTACCTCAAGGAGAAGATGGTGGGCTCTGTCAGTCCAGGGGAGGTGGCATTTAGAGAGCTGCGGGGTGCTCAATGCAGATGTCCTGCAGCTGTGGGAACCCAGAGCTCACGTTCATTCGTTCCCTCATTCACTCCATAAACATTTATCCAGAACTGTGCTGGCTGGATGCTGAGTAAACAGGATGATTAAGAACCTGGCCTAATCCTCAAATGACTCAGGAGAGAGAAGTGTAAACATAACGGCAGTGCCATTGGAGACAAAAAAAATAGTGTACGCACGGAGTAGGGTGGAACAGGAATTGTGAGCTCTGCTTGGGTGGCCAGGGAAGGCTTCCCAGGAAAGGTGACCCAGGAGAGAGCAGGCAGGCAGGAAGCATAGTGAGGGAGCCAGAGGAAGATGTTCCAGGCTGATGAAAGAGCAGAGAGCTCGACAACACCAAACGCACTTAGGGAAGAGCTAGGAATGGCATCTGGCTACGGCTACGGGGTAAGTTTGGAAGAGGGGGAGACAGACAGATGGGCCGAGGGGGCAGGGCCGCTGGGCCAGGGCCTCAGGCACTGGCTGAGGGCTTGGACTCCACTCTGAGGTGACAGTCATTGGAGGACTTCGTATACATTCCTTTTATTGTTATTTTTACCATTATAGAAGTCTATGCAAGTTTTAAGTATGTATAAAGAAAATAAAAATCACTGTTACCATTTAAGATGTAAAGAAAAATTTTCTCCTTCTCAGCCTCCTCTCTGGATGTAGTGTATGTATATGCTATTTTTAACTTCATTAAGAAATAATTGGCAAATATAATTGTATATGTTGAAAGTGTACAACGTGATGATTTGATATCCATATACAATGCAGATGGGTGATTACCAAGATTAAGATTATTTACACATCCATTACCTCACATAGTTAACATTGTTACTACTTGTGTGTGTGTGTGTGTGTGTGTGTGTGTGTGTGTGGTCAGAATGCTTACAGTCTACTCTCAGCAACTTTCCCACATATAATACTGTATTATTAGCTACAGTCACCGCGCTGTACGTTAGATATCGCATATCTGTATATATATTGTTTTAATTCAAAAACTACCATGCATGTTGTTTTATAAACTGCTATCATGCCTTGACAAAAAAATGAATAGTTATCTATCCTTAAG
Organism: Pseudorca crassidens; assembly: GCF_039906515.1. Lineage (NCBI taxonomy): Eukaryota > Metazoa > Chordata > Mammalia > Artiodactyla > Delphinidae > Pseudorca > Pseudorca crassidens. Next base: position 33,280,119 of record NC_090309.1, read on the forward strand.
CGTTTTCCTAAAACATCATTATTAATGGCCTCATAGTTTTTAATTGTGTAATGAAAGCCAAATTTATTCAACAAAGCCCTGTAACCACTGAGCATTTGAGAGATACACAAAGTTTTATAATCTTCTTATAGTTAAGTATCTGTGGAAATCCATTCTCCCACTTTTTCCCTCACCCCCAGGTGAATTCTTAGAGGTGGAAATACTGTGAAAAAGGATATGAAAATGTTAAGACTTGACGTGTGTTTCCAAACTGTCTTACAGAAGGTTCTACCAGTTTATGTTCACATCGGTGATATATGAAGGGTCCAGTTCCCTCATGGCCTTGCTAAAAGTTGGCATTGTTTTATTTAAAATCATTGCCAGTTATTCAAACAATTTTTTAATTAATAGTGAAACTCAAGTTACTTTTGAATGTGCTTACTGGCCATTTGTAGGGGTCACATATGTCTAGGTATCTATGTGTCTGAGTGACCTTGCAAAAGGAAGGTTATCTTACACCTTTATTTGTGACTTTCATCCCACTCGCTCTAGGATCTCCTTCAGAAACTCTGGTTAGCTGCCTGCTAGTTCTTCATTTGTAGCCTCTTTGTCTTTCATTTTGTCACCTCTGTTATGTCCTCTGCATTTCGAGACAGTTTCTCATGTTTGTCCTTCATCTCACTGTTTTGTTTTGTTTTGTTTTGTGGTATGCGGGCCTCTCACTGTTGTGGCCTCTCCCGTTGTGGAGCACAGGCTCCGGACGCGCAGGCTCAGTGGCCACGGCTCACAGGCCCAGCCGCTCCGCAGCATGTGGGATCCTCCCGGACCGGGGCACGAACCCGTGTCCCCTGCATCGGCAGGCGGACTCTCAACCACTGCGCCACCAGGGAAGCCCTGGTTTTGTTTTTTTAATGGCTTTATTGAGGTATAATTTATGTACCACACAATTCACTCATCTAAAGGGTAAAATTCAATGATTTTTCTACTATACTCATAGAGTTGTTCAACCATCACCACAGTTTTAGAACATTATCGTCATCCCCCAAAGAAACCCCATACCCTTTAGCAGCCCCTTCCCACTTCCCCCACCCAGCCCCAGGCAACCACTAATCTACCTTCTGTCTCTATATATTTGCCCATTCTGGACATTTCATATAAATGGAATCATATGATATGGGGTCTTTTCTGACTTGCTTCTTTCACACAGCGTAATGTTTTGAAGTTTATCCATTTTGTAGCATATATCAGAACTTTATTTCCTTTTATGGCCAAACCATATCCCATTGTATGTATGTAGCACATTTTGTTTATCTATTCATCAGATGATGGACACTTGGCTTACTTCTACTTTTGGGGTATTATGAATAATGCTGCTGTGAACATTCATGTTCAAGTTTTTGTGTAGACGTATGCTTTTGTTTCTCTTGGGTCTGTACGAAGCAGTGGAATTTCTGGATCATACGGTGACTCATGTTTAAACTCTTGAACCACCAGAATGTTTTTCAAAGTGGCTGCACCACTTTGTATTCCCACCAGCGATACAGGAGGGGTCCATTTTTTCCCCACATTATCCCCAAAGCTTGTTATCATCTCTCTTTTCTATTTGAGCCATCCTAGTGGGTATGGACTGGTATCTCATTGTGGTTTTGATTTGCATTTCCCTGATGGCCAGTGATGTTGAGTGTCTTTCCATGTGCTTATTGGCTGGTTTGGTTTTCCAAAGCGTAAGTTCTGCTTCTTGAAACGTCCACAGATGTAGCCACAGGGAACGTGCATTTCTATAAGACCACATTCAGCTAAAACTTAAGCCTTCAGTTTTGGCTTTAACTCTACCGTTTTGTTTTGGTTTTAACTCTACTGTTTTGTTTTGGTTCCTTTAAAACCTTCTTTAAGGGGAAGCTGATGTACATTGTGCCGAATAGCATACCAAACTTTTGGCAGTATTTAATTCTGAAGTACCACTTTCCCCTACCCACTGCCTGGCAAATTTGTAAGTGATGCTGGGTATGAAAACAGAATCGCATCTTACCAGTAGTGATTGGGTCTGCTGGAGAGAGTCCTTTGCCGCTGGATCTCTCCCTCTCCTTCTCCATCACATGCCCCAAGTGTGGTTGCCATCATCATCTGCACCATCATGGCTAGTGTAGCTGTTATTTTCTGCAGGGATTTATAGCAGTGCCTGGGAGGGAATGGAAGGATGATACCCTAGCTACCTCACTGAGGAGCATCAAAGAAATGTACAGCAGAGAAGGGGAGTTCAGTTTCCTGGATTCTCCACAGTCTGTGTCTCTGAGTGAAGAACAGACTCGAGGAGAGACACGCTGTGGGTGCCCACCTTTGTCAGGAAGTCTCTGCCCGTGAAACGAAGTCGGGGAGGTTTCTCTGAACCCAGGTCCTTATGCGATAGGACAGTGCCCTGTTGATCAGTAAGCTTCTCCTAGGAGGACAGAGAGGAGCTTTGTTGCTAGTGCTGGCCCAATGGTTTTGTTGTTGTTGTTCTTAATAAAATTAATCGTACATTACAGTGGAGGGGGGTGGATAGAAACAAAGAGAAATCTTGAGCATCTTGGTGTCAGAGTTGAAACAAAAGAGGCTTTAATTTCACTGTCTAACAACAGCAAAATCATGGGCTCTAGAGAAGTGGCTGGGGATTGACCTCCTTCCCACCTGTCTCCCACAGCCCCTGAAGAGTTGCTTGGTGAAAGGTTAGGGCGCTGCCCTTGGTGCTGGTCCCTGAATCGAATGTCTTTCTCTCTCAGTAGTGAGTGTGGGGTGGCCAGAGGAAAGGGGAGGCACCTGCCCTAAGCAGGCAATAGAGGTGTTTGCCTGTAGAGAATTTAAAAAATAGAACGAAACTAAAAGCCCTCGGCTTTCCTTTATTATTATCACCACACAGGATAATTCTAAATAATGTCTGCGCTAAAACTACTCTGCCCCTTAGCTGGACACTTCCACCCCTCACCTTGGTAGGCCCGACAAGCCCTGCTGGTTATGGTCCCACCTTGTCCACGTGAGAACTCTCTCCTTGCTGTGGAACCTGCCCGGGGCTCGTGTATTTTGATTGACTACACTGCCCACCTGAAAATATCAGCCCCATCCCCCATCCTTCCCAATCCTTCCCACTCCAGCTCTCTGAGGATTTGAACCCCTATTCCAGCCCCTATCCTACTTTCCCTAGCAGTAGTCTATAACAATGCCCCTCATCTCGTGAGCTTTCCAGGAAGCCTGGAATTTGAACCAGGTGAATTGGTTCATAAAACCTGCAGGACGCCATGCTAAAAAAAGCCTTGAACGACTGCATCTTGATGACTTTATCCTGACAATTCAGGTAGAGCACCTATATTTAAAAAGAAAAAAAAAAAAAAAGAACACACTTTGTTCTTGAAGCAGTTTTAAGTTTACAGAAAAATTGAATGAGAAGTAGAGAGTTCCCACATACCACCAACCCACCCTCCAGCGCCCACACAATTCCTCCTTTTCCCGCCTACTAGTGTTACTGACTGCAAGCTCATACAGCTCACTGCATAACAGGCCAAGAAATTGAGGGACGAGCTGTTGGGGCAAGGAATAGTGATTTTATTTGGAAAGCCAGCAGACCGAGAAGATGGTGGACTCATGTCCCAAAGAACCGTCTTACTTGAGTTAGAGTTCAAGCTTCTTTTATACTGAAAGTGGAGGGTGTGTGGCTGGTTGTTGCAGATGTCTTGGTGTTGGAATCCTTTGTCCTTGCCTGTGTCCATGTAGGTCTGGTCACAATGATCCTGTAAAACTCCAAAAAGACAATTGCTATTTTCTGTTCTGCAACTTTTTATCTCTACATAAATGGAAAAGAGTTACACATTTAAAGGTCAAAGCCTTGAGAATGGGCTATCCTGTATATTTCAGGGTATAGGCAACATTCTTTTACCAAAGGTGCAGAGCCAGCATGACAAAGCAGAGGCAACAGAACACAAGGATTAGAGCTAAAGGAATAGATCCAATGTGGAGTCAGGTTTGTTCTTCTCTGTTACATTAGCATCTTGCATTAGTGTGGTACTCTTGATAGAATTGATGAGCCAATATGGACACATTTTTATTAACTAAAGTCCACAGTTCGCATTAGGATTCACTCATTGTGTTGTGCATTCTACAGGTTTGATAAATGCTTGATGACTTGTATCCACCATCATGATATTATACAGAATGGTTTTACTGCCCTAAAAGTCCCCTGTGCAGAGCACCCACTTTTGTGACATCCTCCCGTCTTGTTCACACAGAGTTTTTTTTTTTTTTTTTCATTGCCATGATTTTAAAATCAAGAGATTCCTAAAGGAATCTGAGTTTCTGAAACAGCCAGCGATTCAGCCACAGGCACCAGCGTGTCCACAAGATCACGGTCAGCAGACTCTCGGCAGAGGCTGACCCTCTTCAGAGAGGTCAGCTGTGCCAAGACCCTTCTGCTCCAGAGAGGCAGGGCCAGGTGCCATTTATAGTCACACTTGGACTGTTGTTTTCCTTAGAATAGATTTGAGAAGAAAAGTATGACACTTTGTACTCATGTCTCATTCAAAAGTGAGGAGAATAAAGGTAGTCTGGGAAGGTCAAGACGTTTGGGAGAAAACACATTTCTTTGTGGACGCGAGTGAGCTAGTTTCATGTGTTAATATTCCCTGCCTGGCTCCTTTTGGCGCTGGAATGTGGGTCCCATATTAGGGGGTGCAGTCGACCAGCAACTGTACTTTTAGTTACTACTCAACTGTGCAGGGTTAAAGGCCGTACCTTCAGGGATATGACTGATTTCACAGAATGTGTGTCCTGAAGTGTGGCATTTAGAGACATCAAGAGAAAGATCTTTTTCATATGGATTTTAATAGTCTACGTCTTTAAGAGAGTTGTATTTAAAAGTCACAAGTTCAGTGTTTTATTCCCTTTCCCTTAGCTATATGAGTAAAACAGGAACAAAAAAAATCCAAACTGGCAGAGGAAGAGACTCTACCCTCTGAACAATCGGTTTGGTTCAAGGGATGTGGTACCGGCATCTTAGCTCAGAGCCTTTTTCCTCCAGGCCTGAGCCATGAGGTGGACATGCCCTGCTCATTACTGATCTCACCTCTGCTAAGGCTCTACTGTTGATTCTGATGGCTGGTCACAGTTTGATAGTCTATTAACTTTTAGTTTTTCCAACTATCCCATAGCCAAAAAAAAATTATATATACACTATGCTATATATAATTTTTATATATAGTATAGTATATAAAGCTATATATATACTATAATATATAGTATACTATAATATACTATAGTATGTTAGTATATATAGTATATATATGATATTATATTATTATACTATTATAAAAGTATATAGTATATATAATGATATATATCAATATAGGTACTATACTATACAGTATCTACTATATATACCATAATATAAATTAATATAATATATTATTGTATATTACAGTATATATAGTATATATACTATACTCTATATAATATACTATAATATATTATATATTATTATATAATAATATATTATATTATTTATATTATAGTTATATTATTAATAATATTATATTATGTATATTTTATATATATATAAAATAATGTCTTTTAATTTTCCCTGGAGGAAGGCTGTCCCATGGATCACAGGATTAGAGAGAGAAATGTCCATTTAAATGGGAAATTTGTCCCTGAAGGGCTCTAAACAGAACCTGAAGTTTTTGAATGGGAGCACACAGAGCAAATCAAGGGGAAGTGTCCCCCACATAACATAATCATGGGTTGCATTATATTAGGCTGAACCACATGAAATTTCTGATACTTGACCACTTTCGACTGGCAAAAACAACTTCATATGTTTCAGTGGAAGAGTTCCATTCTGCTTCTTGCTGCTCATTCACTCGACAAATAGCAAATAAGTTGTTCACCTATCATGTACCAGGCACTGTTCTAGGTGTTGGGAATATAGCCAAAAGCAAGACAGCCAAAAACTGCTTTTGTGAAGCTTATTCCAGTGAGGAGAGAGAGACATAACCACAATAATAAGCAGGATGAGTGTGCTATGTTACGAGGGATGAGCGCTGTGGAAAAGAGTAGATGTTCCCTGGGAAGGGAGAAGAGGTGCTGGGTTTCAGGAGGGGTGGCTGCAGCTGTGAATAGTCGGATGTGTGTCATTTGAGTAAAGACCTAGAGAAAGTGAGGAATGAGCCAGGAGAATATCTGCAGAAGACCATTCCAGAAGAAAGGAGAGTGAGTGCAAGGGCCCCACCCGAGATAGGAGCAAGCCAAGTATAACCAAGAGACAGCGGGGAGGCCATGTCCCTGGAGTGGAGGGAAGAAGGGAGAGATCGCTGGGGATGGGATGATGAGGTAACAGGGGGCCGACTGCACAGGGCTTTCTAGGACCCAGCCGGGACTTTTACTTTGAGTGAGGTTTTGAACAGAGGAGTGACTTGACTTGATTTGTACTTTTAAAAGATCACTATGAAAGGATGCTCAGCATCGATAATCATCAGGGAAATGCAAATCAAAACCACAATGAGGTACGGCCTCACACCTGTCAGAATGGCTACCATCACAAATGACAAAGGTTGGCGACTATGTGGAGAAAAGGGACCCTGGTGCACTGCTGGTGGGAATATAAATTGGTGCCGCCACTATGGAGAACAGTATGGACATTTCTCAAAATCTAAAAATAGAACTATCATATGACCCAGTGATTCCACTCTTGGATATATTTCCAAGAAAACCAAAAACACTAATTCGGAAAGATACATGCACCCCAATATTCATAACAGCACCATTTACAGCAGCTAAGGTATGGAAACAACCTAAGCGCCTATCAACAGATGAATGGATAGAGAAGATTTTTATATATACACATATATTTTTATATATACATATATATATAATAGAATGCTACTCAGCCATAAAAAAGAATGAAATTTTGCCATTTGCAGCAACATGGACGGACTTGGCATTATGCTAAGTGAAATAAATCAGAGAGAGAAAGATAAATGCTGTATGATATCACTTATATGTGGAATCTAAAAAAAATACAACAAACTAGGGAATATTAAAAAAAGAAGGGCTTCCCTGGTGGCGCAGTGGTTGAGAGTCCGCCTGCCGATGCAGGGGACACGGGTTCATGCCCCGGTCCGGGAAGATCCCACATGCCGCAGAGCGGCTGGGCCCGTGAGCCATGGCCACTGAGCCTACGTGTCCGGAGCCTGTGCTCCACAGTGGGAGAGGCCACAACAGTGAGAGGCCCGTGTACTGCAAAAAACAAAAAAACAAAAAAACAAAAAAGAAGAAGAAGCAAACTCACAGATATAGAGAACAAACTACTGTTACCAGTGGGGACAGGAAAGTGGGGAGGGGCAACATAGGGGTAGGGGATTAAGAGGGACAAACTATTAGGTATAAAATAAGCTACAAGGACGTATTGTACAATATGGAGAATATAGCCAATATTTTAAAACTATGATATAAATAGAGCATAACCTTTAAAAAAGTGTGAATCACTATATTGTACACCTGAAACTTATATAATATTGTATAGCAACTGCACTTCAATAATAAAAAAAAAAATCACTATGGTTTCCATGCTGAGGGCTGGGGAAGAGGAAATAAGAGGTCCCAGCTCAGGTAGGCAGGAAGGAAGCAAAAGGAGGTAAATTGTCTGAAGGGTGAGGAGGGCAAGGACAGAAGCAGAGACTTCAGAGGCTGACTGCAACAGTGCAGGTGAGAGGGGACAGTGGGTCTGGACCAGTGTGGACCAGCCAGCACACCACACATGGTTGTGCAGTTGATACATTGCAGAGGCACTGCCCTCATGAGTAGGGTGAAGGGGCACTGGAATCCAGCCAAGGCCTAAGTGTGGTGCTGCATCCCTCCAGAGGGAAGGGAACATTTCTCTTCAAAGGCTCTGTCCACCCATTAAGTTATGTGCATGATGTTTTTCTAAACATTACAAAAGCACCACCATATGGACCAGCACAGGCTCTGGCAGTGGCCAAGGAGTTGGTGAGAAGGGCTGAGATTCTAAATACATCCTGGACCAATCCTGTCAGTTCTATTAACAGATTGGGTGAGGGGTGTGAGAGAAAGAGAGGAATCAAGGGAAACTACAAGGGTCTCGGCCTGAAAAAATGGAACAATAGGGCTTCTCCTGGCTGAGATGGAAAGGCGAGGAAGGAGCGGGCTGGGGAGAAGGGGTGGAGCAGAGTGGTGGAGAAGGTCAGCACGTTGTGAGCTAAAGATGCCCAGTAAACGTCCAAGTGGAGACAGTCCAGTGGGCAGCTGGATAGGAGTCTGGTGTTCAGGGCTGAGGTCCCCTGGATGGACATTTTGCATCATGTAAATAGACATTTCCTTGACCTTACACTTTTTGGTCCTCCAAGTGGCTCAGGAAGGACATCAGCAAGTACAATTGGTATTAACCTGAAGGGCCCCAGGTGCCCCTGGCCCCGTTCTCTCCACATCCTGCAGAGATCACGCACTGTGGACCTTGGCCCAGCAGGGTGTTTTCCTTTCTTATGGGGCTGGCGTGAGAGGTCTTGCCCAAGAGAAATACACGCTATAGGCTCATAGGTCAAGCGGTCTCAGGGACAGGCCAGGTATTCAGGAGACTAGGGGAAATGTCCGTGCCCTAACACCTGGCGAGTTGGGGTTCCCCAGTCCAGTGGGAAGTTGAGTCCATGGGAGTCTCAGCCTATCCCACTGGTAGAAGGGAAGCCGTGCTTCCTGGCCATGCAGAGCCCCCACTAGACATCCCTGCTCAGCTCCAGTTCGGCTGTCTGACCCCAGTGGCTCAGCACGCAGGGCATAGCTCTGTGGTGTCTGGATTAGGGATTTATCCCACTCCACCTCCTTCCCAGTGTTGGATGTGTCCATGCCCAACCAGCGGGGGTCTTCCACTCCTTCCAAAGTGAACCAGGTGATGTATGCCTCTCTTTGGAGCAATACACTCTGTGGGGACCCAGGAATCTCCATCTTGCCACCAGAGGTAACCTCCAGGGACCAGAAAGTGTGTTAGTGAAATCACCCAAGGCCCATCTGTAGGTCCAATTTGTGTCCATCCCTGAGTGACAGGCTACAGGCAGTACCAGGGCCTGTCTCCTCCCTGTCTCCCTCACTCAAGCCCTTTTAAAAGCATCCTGCAGCTAAGGCATCAACCCCCAGAACAGGTGGTCAGAGCAATTTGGAGGCTAACGTGACCAAGCCGGCCATGTGAGCAAGGGATGCAGGCCTAGTTTCTCCCACCCCTCACTCATCCACTCTCAGGGGGCCAGGGGTCTCCCCATGGCAGAGGAGCCTGGGCCTCGTGATTGCCCCCCAGGGAGTCCCTCCATGCCAGCATTTCTCAAGCACTTAGCTCACACCAGAGCCCAAAGATGGATGGAAATGGTCAAGGTGCCAAGATTCAGTGCCTTTATTTCCCCTTGTCCTCGGAACCCAGTGCGGGGTAGGGATTCACTGATCCCTAGAGGGAGCCCTAGGGCAAAAAGGCAGCCCTTCTTGCCCTACCTCTTCCTTGACCTTGACGGTGTTCTGATTGGTCACCGTCCTTTTCATACCTACTCTAGGTTGTTTTCTGCCCCTTCTTACCCTGTCCAACTATTACAAACTGCCATGAGAAGTTTCTCAATGAATGAAGTCCATTCCAATCATTTTTGAAAAATGGCCCATCCAGGCTCGGGGGTAGCCCACTGGCTTCCTGTTTCACAGCTGGTCCCACAGTAGGTCTACAGGCTTGGACACACTGCCCAAGGAGCCCAGAGGGGGTAAGCCCACCAGAATGGCCCTCAGTGGGCTGAAAACCCCTCTTCCTTTGCTTTGGCTCCAATGATCTTGCCTTCTTTGCTATTAACTAGCGACCACAGTGCTGGCACCTAAGTGGCCGCCTGCCGGCTCTCTGAAACCCAGATTTGTACCCCTGGCCTTGAACACAAGCCCACTGCCCTGTGTAGGCCAACCAAGCCACGTGCAGAGAGAGACAGAGCTCACGCACACATGCCCAGGTTCTCCCGAAACTCTGCCGAGCCTGGCTTCCCCTTTCAAGTTTTCCGTATTTTCCCCCATGTTTTAAGAATTAGAAACCCCTCCATTTCTCGTCTAACAAAAATGCTGTTAACCATCCTGCTTTAGGTGATGGGTTATCATGGCAGATTTGACCCACTTTCCCTTTCTGGGCTTCCTCTACCTTTTGTCCCCTCTTTCCTGGGTGGAGCCCTGTGGGTTGCACCCATCCTGCCTGGGATCTTACAGGGCAGGCTGAGCCAGGTGCTACCGGTGGTCTCGGCAGGGCTGTTCAACTTTGCATCTGGGGTCTCCTCCGTTCCCCACACGGGTATATAAACTTATTCACTGTGAGTCCGGTTCAAGACTGGGCTGGGTGTAGGGGGAGAGGCAGAAAAGGGTAGGGGGAGCGGGAGATGCAAACCATGGGGTGTAAGACAGGCTCAAGGCTGTACTGCACAACAAGGGAATAGAGCCAATATTTTGTAATAACCGTAAATAGAAAGTAACCTTTAAAAATTGTATTTAAAAATTTAAATTAAAAAGAACCAGGCCAGGTGTGTCTGCCTTCTTGATCAGCCACTCTCTATACCTATTTTTCCAAAAAAAGTTCTGCATTAACCCTTTACTGCCTGTCACTGGCCTTACTCCACTGCACAGATTCCATCAAGAGATTCTGGTGACTCGGGCCTTAGGAAGCCCAGTTCTCTTTCCCCAGAGACCCGATAGTATATTCATACAGTAACTGCTCTATCCTGGGGAGGAATCTTTGGTCCCATCCTTCCCCTAGTCTTTCACAATCACGAGGAGAAGCTTAGGGTTCGTGACCTGCCCTCTCAGGGATTTCAGTGGCCCACAGACATCATGGTCACCCTGATTACTGCTCTCCCCTGACCTGCTAGCACCCTTGGGGTGAGGGAGACATCTTCCACCCTGGAGGACCCCGTCAAGCCCTTCTGCATGCCTAGTTGAGCAGTATTTACCCAGTATCAGCACTGTCTACCAGACGAAGCACCAGCGCCATCACTTGTGGAGGCTGGGACCACGGGCACGAGGGTCAGCTGCTACTAAGGGTCTCCCTTTTCTGGGCTACAAGTGTGGGGTTATGCTTTTTGGGAGGTCCACTTCTGAAAAAAAAAAAAAAAAGAACAACACTTGGAATGAAAAACCCCAACGAGCCTTTGGGTACAGCAGCCACTAGAGTGAGCCCACAGACCCCAGAGGCCTATGGGATCTCTGCTCACACCCAGCGCAGTGAGGTAACAGCCACCAAGGACCAGGAGGGCCAACTAGGAGTCTATCAAAGAAACGCACTGCTGGTCAGCTAAGTGAGCAGGCCTCAATCCCCAGGGGTCTGGCCACAACTAGCAGATGAATTTCCCAGGTTCGCTGCTCCCGAATAGGGGGCTTCACTTTTGCCCACCTCTCCCAAATGGATGGCCACAGACTGTTGGATGATAAATGACCTCCTTTATTGTGTGCTGGGAATCTCTGACTATAGGAGCTCCATTTATGACCACTGCCTCCCAGTGGGCCCAGCATCATGGAATCTGCCGGCTATTCCACCCTCCTCACCATCTGTAGTCATGGGGCTAAGTGAGCACGGAAATGGCCAGCTCAAGGGTCAAACGCAGCCACTGTCACACTTGCCCTGTAAGGAGAGAGAGCAGAGAGGAGGTGGTGTCCCTCTGCTGCAGCACAGGCCCACAGGCATCCAGCTGAACCCAGGCCAAGTTCACTCCCCCCAGTTTGGAGAGTGGGGAAATGGCGCACCTCTTCACCTCCTGCCCGAGGGCATCCACACCTAGTGGCACTGGCTCCTGTTTGCCCGGAATCCTTGGCTCAGGGCTTCACGAAGCTGTCCTTGAGGACTCATGAGCCCATCAGTGCTGTGGAAAGTTCGGGGGGTCAGGAGCCTGAGCTGGAGTCAGAAGCTCGATGGGGAACAGGGGCCCTAGAACCAGACTCCCGGGTTTGAATCCTCCTTGCTCAGCTGTCTATCTGTGTGACTGTGACCATGTCAAGGAACCTCTCCCAGATTTACTTCTCCCATTTGCAAAATGAAGGTAATTATACTTATCTCAAAGAGCTGATGAGACCATCAGATGAGATTATACATCAAAAACACTCAAGATAGGGCTTCCCTGGTGGCGCAGTGGTTGAGAGTCCACCTGCCGATGCAGGGCAAACGGGTTCGTGCCCCGGTCCAGTACCGCAAAAAAAAACAACAACAACAACAACAAAACACTCAAGATAATGTCTGCCATGTAGTTCTTAATAAAGCTTAGAGAAGAATTTAATTTCCACTGGTGAAATTATGTGACCTGAAGAGTCCGCAAAGCTCCATTTCATGTGATCTAATAAGAAAGTAAGCTGATAGTTAACAAATTAACATGTGCGCTGTCGGCTCTAACTTGGTGAACAGGAGGGACCTGCCTTGTTTAAACGGCGTATGAGGCTGCAAAGCCAACTTGGGCCAGCTGGGGAGGGGTGTGGACAAGAGTGAGGAGGGGCGCTGTCTGTCCACATAGCACTGCAGGGCTGAGATGCTGAGGGTGGTGACTAATTCTGGACCACAAACCAGTGGTGTAGTTTCAAGAGCCCTCCTTGCCCACCCAGCAGCCCAGCACGTGGGCAAACAATGACACACCCAATTTTATCAGCTTGGACAAGTTAGAGGAAGGAAGTGGTGTTGTGGGGAGGGGCAGAATTCTAATCCTGACATGGAGACAAGAGAAAGGGATCCAAGTTGCAGAAAGGTAAACGTGTAGTCTCCTGTGTACCTGGAGCTTTGCCACCGAGAGGAAATCTAACCCAACAATCCGGGAACTGTACTGTTAAGTCCATCTTGGACTGCTCCGTCAGCCAGCTTCTAGTCTCCTGAGATCACGAGAAGCTCAGCAGGGCGCTGCCAGAACAGGAAGTGACAAAGGCAGCTGATTTCATCAGTGATATGAAACCCACGGTTCCCGTTGAGTAAGTACACACAGAACAGACAGACCCCGCTGGGGGAAGGGAAGAGTTAACGCGAGCGGGTAACTTCACTTTAACTCCACACATCGGCAAAGAGAACACTTTGACTTTCAGTCAAACTCATTTTCCCCTCATGTTTTTCATCACAAACTTGGATGACTCATCCCATTTTACAGGTAAGAAAACTGAGTCATGTACTGGAGAGGTAACTTGTTTAAGGGTCAGGTCAGAGATCTATATTTTGTCCATGAGTTGTTGCAAACCTTAATAGTCCAAAAACATACAATATAATCCTTAAAGTATAAAATTCAAAATAAAGCAAGGAATTCATTTCTTTTTTTTCAATTTTATTTATTTTTTAAATTTTTTATTGAAATACAGTTGATTAACAAAGTTGTGTTAGTTTCAAAGTGATTCAGTCATGTATATATATATACCCTGAAACGTCTCCACATCTGCCACCTCTGTTCTGTCCCAGATTCATTCCTCTGCTCCCATAAAAGTTTGAGCCACACTTTACCATGGAAGCTCATTAGAGTGGCATCTCACAAGCTGCCTCCTGCCAAGGGACAGCATTTCTGTCTGACTCCTGCAATTTTAACCGTGGGACCTTTCCTGTCTAGGTGTGTGATTTCTAGAAACGGGCCCTGATCACTCAGCTGATAGCGCACAGGAAGCCTCTCAGGGTTTTCATCAAAACCATCACTTTGGTCTTTGAATAACATGTAAAATTTCCTTCTCAAAATAAGCATGGGCTTTAGATCAGTGGGCATAACAGGCAACTGGACCACCCTGGACTGTCCGACGTCACTCATGCTGAGTTAATTAGCCGGGTGTCAAGGGGTGCTCAGTAGGCCTGGACTCTGGGTGCCAATCTCTGCTCTGTGTCACTGTGATGTCTGAAGCCCAGGCTTATCATCTACAAGGACCAGATGATCATATCTACTGTGGGCTATTCTTGTGAGGATTAGGTTTCACGTATGTAAAATACCAGGACATGGCAAGCATTGTTAAATAGTAATGATAATAATGCTAACTTTCCCTAAAACAATATCCGACAAGGATGTGGAAGGCTGAGTGATGGCCAGCCCAAAGATGTCCACATCTTAATCCCCAGAATCTGAGAATGTGTAGAAGGACTTTGCAGATGTGATTAACAGAAGGATCTTGAGATGGGAACACGATCCTGAACTATCCAGGTGGGCCCAGTGTAATCATAAGGGGCCTTTTAACAAGGAGGCAGGGGGAGGTTATGTGAATTACGGAAGCAGAGGTTGGAATGAGGTGAGAAACGGGCCACAGACCAAGGAATGCAGATGACCTCTAGAAGCTGGAAAAGGTAAGGAGAGAAGTCCTCCCTAAGAGCCCTCAGAGCAAACTAGCCCTGCTGACGCCTTGACTTTAGCCCATTAGGACCAGTTTTGGGGTTCTGACCTCCAGTATTATCAGAGAATAAATCTGGGCTGCTTTAAGGCCCTGGGCTTCTGGTAATTTGTTGTAATAGCAGGCAAAAACTCATACAAAGACTCTAAAACTGATTTTCTTGGGCAGTTCATAAGCTGGCTCTGGGGGCCAATTTCCAACAAAACAGTTTCTCCCGTTTTTTCAGAACATATTCATGACGTACCTATTTCAGTGTGTAGAGTGGGAAGAACAGAGGCCTTAAAGCAGACACTGGAGCAGTTATTCTCAGAATATCCTATGATTTTGAATTATTAGAGTTCATGCTAACATGAACATTCTGATTCAGGAGGTTTGGGGTGAGGCCTGAGACACTGCATTCCTAACACATTTCAGATGATGCAACACTGCTGGTCCCCGATCACACTTTGAGTAGCCAGGCTCTAGAGGACCAATTCGAAGGGAACACACATTTTTAAAAATTGAAGTATAGTTGATTTACAATATTATGCTAGTTTCAAGTGTACAGTAAAGTGGTTCAGTAATATATTTTTTTTTCAGATTTTTTTTTGCTTGATAGGTTATTACAAGATGTTGAACATACAGTTCCCTGTGCTATACAGTATTTCCTTACCTATTTTATACATAGTAGTCTGTATCTGTTAATCCCATACTCCTAATTTATCCCTCACCCGCACTTTCCTCTTTGATAACCATAAATTTGTTTTCTATGTCTGTGAGTCTATTCCTGTTTTGTATATAGACTCATTTGTATTATATTTAGATTCCACATATAGGTGATATCATATAATATTTGTCTTTCTCTTGTCTGACTTACTTCACTAAGTATAATATCTGTATATCCATCCATGTTGCTGCAGATGGCAATATTTCATTCTTTTTTAGGGCTGAGTAAGATTTCATTATATATATATATATATATATATATATATATGTGATATGTATATCACATCTTCTAAGGCCAATTGTCTGTTGATGGGCACTTGGGTTGCTTCCATGTCTCGGCTATTATAAATAGTGCTCTGTGAACATTGGGGTGCGCATATCTTTTCAAATTAGAGTTTTTTTCTTTTCCAGATATATACCCAGGAGTGGAATTGCTGCGTCATATGGTAGTTCTATTTTTAGTTTTTTAAGGAACCTCCATACTGTTTTCCATAGTGGCTACACAAATTTACATTTCTACCAACAGTGTGGGAGGGTGACGGAACACATCTGCTTGGCACACAAAAGGCTCCATTAACGGACCTGCCCTAAACCACCTTGCCAACTCTGTCCAGTACTCTGTAAAACTTGACAAGGCCCGCTGAGTGCCCAGGGCTGGTCACGCCTCATTCACTTCCACTCCTACCAAGTATATTGTACATATAAACTCAGTTGGATCTGTTCCCAAGTGAGTGTGTCCCAAGGTATTACAAGCTGTACTTACTATTCTAATTATAGGATGAAGTTGATTACCTAAACTAATGAAATATAAGTCTCTGCAAAGAAAAAAACATAACTCTTTCTATGAAAATTAAGTTACTGGCTTTGGAAAGAGAGAGTAAATGCATAGCACTATAAAATATGTCAAATCACAGGTGGGTAAATGCAAGGGAGAATCACAAAAATGGCTACACTTAGAATGCTTTAAAATATGCCTATAAATTTTCACTCCATTTTAAAGAAACCAAAACTTTCCTGCCAGTACATTACAGATAAGACTTAGACAAGCAAAGCTATAGGGATATGCATCTACTTTTTCTTTTTTTTAACATCTTTATTGGAGTATAATTGCTTTACAATGTTGTTTTAGTTTCTGCTGTATAACAAAGTGAATCAGCTATATGTATACATATATCCCCGTATCCCATCCTACTTTTTTCTCCCTCCCACCCTCCCTATTCCATCCCTCTAAGTGGTCACAAAGCACCGAGCTGATTTCCCTGTGCTATGTGGCTGCTTCCCACCAGCTATCTATTTTACATTTGGTAGTGTATACATGTCCATGCCACTCTCTCACTTCATCCCAGCTTACCCTTCCCCCTCCCCGTGTCCTCACGTCTACTCTCTACATTTGCGTCTTTATTCCTGTCCTGCCCCTAGGTTCTTCAGAACCTTTTTTTTTTTTTTTTTAGATTCCATAATATGTGTTAGCATATGGTATTTGTTTTTCTCTTTCTAACTTACTTCACTATGCATGACAGACACTAGGTCCATCCACCTCACTACAAATAACTCAATTTCATTTCTTTTTATGGCTGAGTAATATTCCATTGCATATATGTGCCACATCTTCTTTATCCATTCATCTGTTGATGGACAGACACTTAGGTTGCTTCCATGTCCTGGCTATTGTAAATAGTGCTGCAGTGAACATTGTGGTATATGACTCTTTTTGAATTACGGTTTTTTCAGGGTGTATGCCCAGAAGTAGGATTGTTGGGGCATATGGTAGTTCTATTTTTAGTTTTTTAAGGAACCTCCATACTGTTCTCCATAGTGGCTGTATCAATTTACATTCCCATCAACAGTGCAAGAGAGCTCCCTTTTCTCCACACTCTCTCCAGCATTTATTGTTTGTAGATTTTTTGATGATGGCCATTCTGACTGGTATGAGGTGAAACCTCAGTGTAGTTCTGATTTGCATTTCTCTAATGATTAGTGAAGTTGGGCATCCTTTCATGTGTTGGTTGACAATCTGTATATCTTCTTTGGATAAATGTCTATTTAGGTCTTCTGCTCATTTTTGGATTGGGTTGTTTGTTTGTTTGATATTGAGCTGCATGAGCTGCTTGTATATTTTAGAGATTAATCCTTTGTCCATTAATTCATTTGCAAATATTTTCTCCCATTCTGAGGGTTGTCTTTTCACCTTGTTTATGGTTTCCTTTGCTGTGCAAAAGCTTTTAAGTTTCATTAGGTCCCATTTGCTTATTTTTGTTTTTATTTCCATTTCTCTAGAAGGTGGGTCAAAAAGGATCTTGCTGTGAATTATGTCATAGAGTGTTCTGCCTATGTTTTCCTCTAAGAGTTTTATAGTGTCTGGCCTTAGATTTAGGTCTTTAATCCAATTTGAGTTTATTTTTGTGCATGGTGTTAGGAAGTGTTCTAATTTCATGCTTTTACATTTAGGTGTCCAGTTTTCCCAGAACCACTTATTGAAGAGGCTGTCTTTTCTCCATTGTATTTTCTTGCCTCCTTTATCAAAGATAAGGTGACCATATGTGTGTGGGTTTACCTCTGGGTTTTCTATCCTATTCCATTGATCTATATTTCTGTTTTTGTGCCAGTACCATACTGTCTTGATTACT
The DNA here is from genome assembly GCF_039906515.1 of Pseudorca crassidens. NCBI lineage: Eukaryota > Metazoa > Chordata > Mammalia > Artiodactyla > Delphinidae > Pseudorca > Pseudorca crassidens. The sequence continues at coordinate 33,297,788 of NC_090309.1, forward strand.
GTAGCTTTGTAGTACAGTCTGAAGTCAGGGAGCTTGATTCCTCCAGCTCCATTTTTCTTTCACAAGATTGCTTTGGCTCTTCGGGGTCTTTTGTGTTTCCATTCAAATTGTGAAATTTTCTGTTCTAGTTCTGTGAAAAATGCCATTGGCAGTTTGATAGGGATTGCATTGAATCTGTAGATTGCTTTGGGTAGTATGGTCATTTTCACAATGTTGATTCTTCCAATCCAAGAACGTGGTATATCTCTCCATCTGTTTGTATCATTTTTAATTTCTTTCATCAGTGTCTTATAGTTTTCTGCATACAGGTCTTTTGCCTCCTTAGGTAGGTTTATTCCTAGGTATTTTATTCTTTTTGTTGCAGTGGTAAATGGGAGTGTTTCCTTAATTTCTCTTTCAGATTTTTCATCATTAGTGTATAGGAATGCAAGAGATTTCTGTGCATTAATTTTGTATCCTGCTACTTTACCAAATTCATTGATTAGCTCTAGTAGTTTTCTGGTAGCATCTTTAGGATTCTCTATGTATAGTGTCATGTCATCTGCAAACAGTGACAGTTTTACTTCTGATTTTCCAATTTGGATGCCTTTTATTTCTTTTTCTTTTCTGATTGCTGTGGCTAAAACTTCCCAAACTATGTTGAATAATAGCAGTGAGAGTGGGCAACCTTGTCTTGTTCCTGATCTTAGTGGAAATGGTTTCGGTTTTTCACCATTGAGAATGATGCTGGCTGTGGGTTTGTCATATATGGCCTCTATTATGATGAGGTAAGCTCCCTCTATGCCTACTTTCTGGAGGGTTTTTATCATAAATTTTGTCAAAAGCTTTTTTGGCATCTATTGAGAAGATCATATGGTTTTTATTCTTCAGTTTTTTAATATGGTGTATCACATTGATTGATTTGCATATATTGAAGAATCCTTGCATTCCTGGGATAAACCCCACTTGATCATGGTGTATGATCCTTTTAATGTGCTGTTGGATTCTGTTTGCTAGTATTTTGTTGAGGATTTTTGCATCTATGTTCATCAGTGATATTGGCCTCTAGTATTCATTTTTGTGATATCTTTCTCTGGTTTTGGTATCAGGGGGATGGTGGTCTTGTAGAATGAGTTTGGGAGTGTTCCTCCCTCTGCTATATTTTGGAAGAGTTTGAGAAGGATAGGTGTTAGCTCTTCTCTAAATGTTTGATAGAATTCGCCTGTGAAGCCATCTGGTCCTGGGCTTTTCTTTGTTGGAAGATTTTTAAGCACAGTTTCAATTTCAGTGCTTATGATTGGTCTGTTTATATTTTCTGTTTCTTCCTGTTTCAGTCTCGGAAGGTTGTGCTTTCCTAAGATTTTATCCATTTCTTCCAGGTTGTCCATTTTATTGGCGTATAGTTGCTTGTAGTAATCGCTCATGATTCTTTGCATTTCTGCAGTGTCAGTTGTTACTTCTCCTTTCTCATTTCTAATTCTGTGGATTTGAGCTTTCTCCCTCATTTTCTTGACGAGTCTGGCTAATGGTGTATCAATTTTGTTTATCTTCTCAAAGAAACAGATTTTAGTTTTGTTGATCTTTGCTATTGTTTTCTTTGTTTCTATTTCATTTATTTCTGCTCTGATGTTTATGATTTCTTTCCTTCTGCTAACTTTTGGTTTTGCTTGTTCTTCTTTCTCTAGTTCCTTTAGGTGTAAGGTTAGTTTGTTTATTTGAGATTTTTCTTGTTTCTTGAGGTAGGATTGTATTGCTATCAACTTCCCTCTTAGAACTGCTTTTGCTGCATCCCATAGATTTTGGGTTATCCTGTTTCCATTGTCATTTGTTTCTACGTATTTTTGATTTCCTCTTTGATTTCTTCAGTGATCCCTTGGTTATTTAGTAACATGTTGTTTAGCCTCCATGTCTTTGTATTTTTTACAGAATTTTTTCCTGTAATTGATATCTAGTATTACAGCATTGTGGTCAGAAAAGATATTTGATATGATTTCAATTTTCTTAAATTTACCAATGCTTGATTTGTGACCCAGGATATGATCTATCCTGGAGAATGTTCCATGAGCACTTGAGAAGAAAGTGTATTCTGCTGTTTTTGGATGGAATGTCCTATCACTATCAATTAAGTCCATCTTTTTTAATGGGTCATTTAAAGCTTGTGTTTCCTTATTTATTTTCATTTTGGATGATCTGTCCATTGGTGAAAGTGGGGTGTTAAAGTCCTCTACTATTATTGTGTTACTGTTAATTTTCCCTTTCATGGTTTTTAGCATTTGCCTTATGTACTGAGGTGCTCCTATGTTGGGTACATAAATATTTACAATTGTTATATCTTCTTCTTGGATTGATCCCTCGATCATTATGTAGTGTCCTTCTTTGTCTCTTGTAATAGCCTTTATTTTAAAGTCTATTTTGTCTGATATGAGAATTGTTACTCCAGCTTTCTTTTGATTTCCATTTGCATGGAATGTCTTTTTCCAACCCCTCACTTTCAGTCTCTACGTGTCCCTAGGTCTGAATTGGGTCTCTTGTAGACAGCATATATATGGGCCTTGTTTTTGTATCCATTCAGACAGTCTATGTCTTTTGGTTGGAGCATTTAATCCATTTACATTTACGGTAATTATCGATATGTATGTTCCTATTACCATTTTCTTAACTGTTTTGGGTTTGTTTTTGTAAATCCTTTCCTTCTCTTGTGTTTCCTGCCTAGAAAAGTTCCTTTAACATTTGTTGTAAAGCTGGTTTGGTGGTGCTGAACTCTCTCAGCTTTTGCTTGTCTATGAAGGTTTTAATTTCTCCATCAAATCTGAATGAGATCCTTGCTGGGTAGAGTAATCTTGGTTGTAGATTTTTCCCTTTCATAACTTTAAATATGTCCTGCCATTCTCTTCTGGCTTGCAGAGTTTCTGCTGACAGATATGCTGTTAACCTTATGCGGATTCCCTTGTATGTTATTTGTTGCTTTTCCCTTGCTGTTTCTAATATTTTTCCTTTGTATTTAATTTTTGATAGTTTGATTAACATGTGTCTTGGCATGTTTCTCCTTGGATTTCTCCTGTATTGGATTCTCTGTACTTCCTGGACTTGAGTGACTATTTCCTTTACCATACTAGGGAAGTTTTCAACTATAATCTCTTCAAATATTTTCTCAGCCCCTTTCTTTCTCTCTTCTTCTTCTGGGACTCCTATAATTTGAATGATGGTGCATTTAATATTGTTCCAGAGATCTCTAAGAGTCTCCTCAATTCTTTTCATTTTTTCTTTATTCTGCTCTGTGGTAGTTATTTCCAGTATTTTATCTTCCAGGTCACTTATCTGTCCTTCTGCCTCAGTTATTCTGCTATTGATTCCTTCTAGAGAATTTTTAATTTCATTTATTGTGTTGTTCATCATGGTTTGTTTGCTCTTTAGTTCTTCTAGGTCCTTGTTAAAGGTTTCTTGTATTTTCTCCATTCCATTTCCAAGATTTTGGATCATCTTTACTCTCATTACTCTGAATTCTTTTTCAGGTAGACTGTCTATTTCCTCTTCATTTGTTTGGTCTGTTGGGTTTTTACTTTGCTCCTTCATCTGCTGCATATTTCTCTGTCTTCTCATTTTGCTTAACTTACTGTGTTTGGGGTCTCCTGTTCGCAGGCTGCAGGTCCATAGTTCCCATTGTTTTTGGTGTCTTCCCCCAGTGGGTAAGGTTGGTTCAGTGGGTTGTGTAAGCTTCCTTGTGGAGGGGACTGGTGCTTGTGTTCTGCTGGATGAGTCTAGATCTTGTCTTTCTAGTGGGCAGGACCGCATCCAGTGGTGTGTTTTGGGGTGTCTGTGAACTTATTATTTTAGGCAGCCTCTCTGGTAATGGATGGGGTTGTGTTCCTGTCTTGCTAGTTGTTTGGCATGGAGTGTCCAGCACTGGAGCTTGCTCATCATTGTGTGGAGCTGGGTCTTAGCGTTGAGACGGAAATCTCTGGGAGAGTTCTCACCAACCTGGTGGTTCAGTGTCCTGAACTCGGCTCTCCCACCTCAGAAGCTCAGGTCTGACACCCAGCTGGAGCACCAAGACCCTGTCAGCCACACGGCAACAACTAATGGAAGAGTGTTTCTGTGTGGTATGCTATCCTTCTACTAGTCCCTGATTTTCCAATTCATACAGGAAGCAGATTCCAGTTTTCATGTTGTATTGATTTTCTATTGCCATTGTTCTTTCAACGTCTCCTCAGCTGCCCAGGGCTCGGGCACCTCACTCTCCTGGGCTGTGGCCCTGGGGGACTCAGAACTGCACGTGGCCCAGCCTCCAGCCAGGTTGGGGGCTGGGTGGGGGAGGAGCCCCACCCCAGGCCTGGCATCAGGGACCCTCACCTGGGATGGGTGAGCACCACTAGCCCTGCTCAACCTGTGGAAGATGAACCTGCAATCTGGAGAAGAAGAACTGGCCTTCAGGCTGGACCACTACGAAGCCAAGGCCATGTGGCACATCCTCCTCATCAGACACACTCCCGGTACCACGCGGACACCTCCCTGGAAAGAACCGCACTCTTGCATCTACTTTTTAAGTGAAAATGTAAAAGGTCAAGTGATTATTGCTGCTCTCAATGGTGGGGATTGTGTACTTACTTATACTTCAGACCTTTGGCTCTTCTTACACAACATTGCAGTGTTTCCTACCACTGCTGTCAAGCCTCAGCACCAAAACCTGTCAGAAGCTGTGATTAATCTCCATCTTTTGCAGCGGAAGAAACGGAAGCTCAAAAAGAAAGGAGTGAATTGACTCAGTTCTAGAGGCAGTAAAAGCCTCTCCAACCTGGGCCATCCTCAACAACCCAGGGTTGTTCTTCTAAACAACAGAATGTCATGTTCTGACATTTAAAGAGAGAAAAAGAATCACATGTATTGTTCAATTATGATCAAAGAGTAAATTGAAATCGCTGTGGCAAAAGCACATCAGATTGAAGGAAGTATAAGCTGGAAAATTATTCTATAAAGTAGAATACAGATGCCTATCCAAGATGTCCCTAGAGACCCCATGGTGGTTTCTCACCAGTGTAAGTGCTAACTCAAGATTGTATCATGTGATAACCTATATGGGAAAAGAATCTGAAAAAGAATGAATATATGTATAGTATAACTGAATCACTTTGCTGTACACCTGAAACTAACAAAACTTTGTAAATCAACGATACTCCAATAAAATTAAAAATAAAAAAATAAGTTATGTTAAATTAAGGTATGCTAAAAAAGATTACATCATGTGGTTGAGGTTTTGGATATAACTATATACACATTTTCAATCCTTCTGTGCTCAGCAGTTGAAACTTCAGTTTCAATAACTTCTGGGAGGGAAGGATGTTGGCCCAAGCTCCAGGAAAGGGTAGAAGCCACATAAGGTAAGCTCAGGAGCCCTGCTAGCCTTCTCTATTGCCACAATGACTTGCTGCAGTATTCCTGTCTCTCTTGAAGGATCTACATTTTGGGCATGAAAGAGTTAAGCATAATTTCCAGATACGGAAATGTCCCACAAGGGTTACATGGATATGCCAGAAGAGACCACACTGAACAGCTCTCCTCCTTCTCCATGCACTTCATCTTTCCTTCTCCTTTTGAAATGGGTCACCAGGGACAATGAGTGCCAAGTCTCAATAAGAGCAAACAAACAAACTAGGCCTTCTGATTCAAGTTAGCAAACTAAGCATATTCCTTTCTCTCTCTTCTCTCCCCACATCCCATCTAAATGGCAATAAGGAAGGACCAGGAAGAGCGGAGAGCATAGGAGAGGATCAGCAGACCAAGGATTTTCATGATTCTTGGGTAGAATTACACTGAGGGATAAACATTGGCAGAAGGGATATCAGCTCAGAACATGCCCAAGAGAAGGCTGCAGCAGAAGAGGGGTCCTGGATTCAGGCATGTCAGGTGTGAAAATGATTGGACAAATGCCTATGGAATAAATGCTGGAGTAGGTTCATTAGCCTATCCCCTCTCCTCCCCTATGCATACAACAAAAAAAGTCCATGGGAGAATGAGTCCAAGATCGTTAATTTTGGAGCCCTGGGATATCATTAGGGCATCAGATTCTTTCCACCTCTCAACTTTGCCCTCTTCACTCTGTCACTTCACCCCACCACCAATAGACGCCACAGCAGTTCCATCCTCTCACCTAGAGGTGACTATATCTGGTGGAAGGACCAAGGATGGCTCCCAATCTTCCATGCACCTCTTTTAAGAGCAAGAACTCTTTTCCCAGAAGCCCCTCAAACAAACATCCTGTGGCATCTCATTAGCCAGAACAGGGTCACGTGTCCACCCTAAGCCAATCACGGGCAAGAGGAATAGGATTTCTGTGGCTGATTTAGAGCAGTGCCTCTCGAACTTGAGCATGCATCAGAATCACCCTGAGAATTTGCTAAAACACCCATTGCTGGGCCCCACCCCATAGGTTCTGGTTCAGTAAGTCCCAGGATGGGGCCAGAGAAATTGCTTTTCTGCAGAGTTCCCAGATGATGCTGATCGTGATCACTGGGTTTGAGGAGGCAAACAGCAGTGAAAGGGCCTATCCTCTTTCAGCATTTTAAGTAGTTCTAACCTAACTTCCTGCCCACATGTTTCAAGTTAAACCTTCTAGTGCACATGGTCTGCACTCATGCTCAGGGCTTAGTCATTTCTCTCATTCAGGGAAGTTATGATTGTAACCATCAGAAGAACTAAAAGCAGAAATTGTCAAAAGTGGCTGCCTCTGGGGAGCAGGTGGGAGCAGAGGGGGCAGAAGGAAGTAATGAGATATTTTATTATTATTACATGCCCATCTGAACTGATTGGATTTTTCTTTTCATCTGTATTATTGCTTTAATAAGAATGCTTTTGTAGTGCATGTTTTTCTTATTAAAGAATATTTTCAGCTCCTCCTTTTTCCAACCAGTCATTTCTATGTATCAATATCAATGTTGTGAATGGAGCTTAATGTAGGTGGGAGTTGCTATTGAGTAATTGAGTTAAAATCATCATCATGAGGTTGACAAAATATTAACCTATGGTTTGCACCAAAATTTGTCTTAGGAAGAAGACTCTTCCCCTTTGGAAAAATAATTTGAGAAGAACCTGGGGGAAAAGTTCACTTCCACTTCTCCTCAGTCACCATCACCAGGGACCTCCATGAAGGCCAAAACCAAGGCTCAAGAGAAAAGGGCTGAAATACTCTGAAAATAAAAGAAGTCATTGGACCTCCTCAGGAAATCCACTGGAAAGCAGAGAGGAGGAGAGAGAGAATTGTGTGCCATTGAGAAGGAGGAATTGCATTTTGAGCTGTGACCTCTCACCTAGATATCCTTCATCAATTCCTCAGGGCCCTCTTCTGTTAAGAGTCTTACACATGCTTATTTGAGTGAGTTTTTGTGGTGGAAGCTAAAGGGACTATGTTTCACATTTGGCATGGGATGACCTAGACAACCCAGGAGGAAGCGGAAAGCCAGAGAGGCAGAGGAGACTCAGAGAACAATGTAAGACTGGTCTGCCCTAGGGGAATGTAGCAGAAATCTTGTTTCACTTTCCACAGGCCCAGTTATTAGAGAGTTGAAGGTAATTTTACCTACATCTCAAGGGGCAGGTCAGCCCCCAATTGACATACCAGTTAGTTATATAAGAACTAGAAAAAGCCACCAAGTTCATATCAAGGAAATAATATTTCAACCAGATGACTGAGGGCTTTGAACTCCTGAGAAGAAACTGTTACTCAACTGCTGCAGAGACATCTTCCAGGAAGAGGGGATGGTCCAGGTGTGTCCAGAGCTCGCACCTGGACTGGGAGTTTTATTCCAAAAACTGAGCATGTTCTTCAGATGGAATAACTCTGAGGGCTCCTAGGCTGGTGTTCATCTATGCAGAAATCAGAAAAGCCAGGCCTGACTTATCATAGGGGCTAAATAAATAAATAAATAGAAGTCCTACGGCTGTTTTTAGCCTGATTATTAGCCCCACTAATACCCAGGAAATAATGTGAAGTTCTGCCACTAATATAAAATTATTGCCATTATTCCATTTACTCAAGAACTTAATGGATTCTGTTCATCAGTGCATGTCTTTAACATTTCAAATTTGTAATGTTTTTCTCTTAAGCATTTCCATTTCTCTTCACAATTGCAAAGTTAGGTTGAATTATTATTTTTTCCTCCCTTTCTATGACTGATTCTCCTTTTCCTTTATAAATTATCTATTTGAATCATTTATAGACCTAGCATAAACTCAACCTCATACTATCTGTCCTGAGTAATTAGCTGTTCTTTTTATGGATCAAATGGAAGCGTTTGTCATCAGACTCCTCAATAAGTCATCTCTCACAAAGAATAAATAACACTATTACTTTAAGTAAAATCATTCTTTAACTTACTAGAAAAAAAGCCGAAGAGAAATGTATTAACCATTTGTCTTGTAATCCAGTTTGATTCTCCTCTCTTTGTCTCTACCAGAAGAGGATCATAAGGCAGCATAAATGTCCACATTGGGACACAGTGCTACATCTGTTCTCCCATCACTCAAAGACAAGGACCACATGGCTGGCTCAGGAAGGAAAGTGGTACTGAAATACCAGGCACACTCACTTGCCAAATTCTGGAATATTAGGATCTTCGCTTAATCTGTTCCCAATTATAACCTAGTAGGGAAAAGTTTGTATTTTTTCATCTGTAGCCATGGGAATATTTGGCAAGAGGAAAACTTGTATCTCAGCTCCCTCTGCTGGCGTTTCAGAAAACAATTTGTCCCCTTATTACCAGGTCCTGTGCTTTATACACACAGAGGGCCATCTTCTTGCCAAATGTGAGCTGATAGGGAAGTTAGGTCCACATCAATAGGGAAAATCTTCTCAAGGAGCCCGGTGCTCCAAAAGATGAAAATAGGAGAGGGGCCTTCCCAATGGTGAGTCCAAACTAAAATGGAGATTCTCCAGCCCCCTCTATAAAGGTAAGCCTGAGATGAATTCAGACATGCTTATTCTGAAAAAGAATCCCAGGTGATTCTGCTGGACCTCCTCATTAGGAATTATCTAATGACTTTCCCTCTCTTTGAGAGTCTGCCTGCCGATGCAAGGGACACGGGTTTGTGCCCCGGTCCGGGAAGATCCCACATGCCGCGGAGCGGCTGGGCCCGTGAGCCATGGCCGCTGAGCCTGCGTGTCCGGAGCCTGTGCTCCACAACGGGAGAGGCTACAATAGTGAGAGGCCCATGTACCGCAAAAAAAAAAAAAAAAAAAAAAACAATGGGTCAATGAAGAAAACAAGGAGGAAATCAGAAAATATCTCAAGACAAATGAAAATAAAAACACAACTTTCCAAAACCTATGGGGCAAAGCAAAAGCAGTTCTAAGAGGGAGTTTTATAGAGATATAGGTCTATCTCAAGAAACAAGAAAAATCTCAAATAAACAACCTAAAGAAATTAGAAAAAGAAGAACAAAGCCCAAAGTCAGCAAAAGGGAAGAATAAAGATCAGAGAGGAGGAACTTCCCTGGTGGTCCAGTGGTTAAGACTGTGCGCTCTCAGTGCAGGAGGCCTGTGTTCAATCCCTGGTCAGGGAACTAGATCCTGCATGCCGCAACTAAAAGGTCCCGTGTGCTGCAACTAAGACCCAGTGCAGCCAAATAAATAAATAAATATTTTTTTAAAAAACAGAGAGGAAATAGAGACCAAAAGTAATAATAATAATACAAAACCCACACAAAACCAAAAACAAAACAATAGAAAAGACCAATGAAACCAAGAGCTGGTATGTTGAAAAGATAGACAAAGTTGATGACCCTTTAGCCAGGCTCATCAAGAAGAAAACAGAGATGAGCCAAATAAGTAAAATAAGAAATCAAAGAGGAGAAACAACAACTGATATCATAGAAATACAAATAATCATAAGAGAATACTATGAAGAGTTATATGCCAACAAATTGAACAAACTAGAAGAAATGGATAAATTTCTAGGAAAATACAATCTTCCAAGACTGAATCAGGAAGAAACAGACAATCTGAACAGACTGAACACTAGCGATAAAATTGAATATGTAATAAAATAAAAAAAATCCCAGCAAACAAAAGTCCAGAAGCAGATGGCTTCACAGGTCACTTCTATAAAACATTTTAAAAAGTATTAATATTTATCCTTTTCAAACTATTCCAAACAATTAAAGAAGAGGCAACACTCCTAGACTTATTTTATGAAGTTACCATTACCTTAACATCAAAACCGGATAAAATCACTACAAAAAAAGAAAATTACATGTAAATTATATTGTTTAGTTTTCAATTATTTGAGGGTGTTTCAGACAGGTTTTTATTTTTTTATTTTTAGTTAAGTTCAATTTGTTCAAAGAGTATACTTTATGTAATTTGATTCCTTTTAATTTTATTATGAATATTGCCTATCTTGTTGAATGATCAATATGGATTTGAATGTGGATTCTGTTTTTGTGAGTGGATTTTACTGTAATTATTATTTAGGCAAAATTATCTAATGACTTTGCTCAGGTATTCTATAGCCTTATTTAGTTGTTCTAATTATTCCTAAGGGTGAAGTGTTGAAATCTTCAACTCTAATTGTGGATTTGACTGTGTCCCTTTTTCAGTTATATCAGGTTTTTTTAAATATGTTTTGAAATTGTTATTAGGTTCTCTGATTTTTCTCTTTTCTTTCAGATTAATTTACTATTTTATGATTCCATTCTATATTATTTATTGGATTATTACCTGTAATTTGTGTTGTATTTAGTAATTATTCTAGGACTACAGTATTCATTCTTATTGTAGTAAGAATTCAAATAATATTATACTACTTCACATAGAGTATAAACATGTTTCAACAGAATGCTTTCACAACTAGGGCACCTGCAGATGCTGGTGGAGGACCCCAACATCCAAGGAGATGGGAAGAACCCCCAAGGGAACCGAAAGGATGTGGGGGGACTGAGGGGAGGGGAGAAGTGGAGGCTGGACAGGACCAGTGCCCCTGAGGGGTGGCTGAGAGGATGGAGGGTTTCCCACACCTGGAGGGACCCTCAAGGGCTTGAATCAGGGGGAGCAGCCACAGCACTTCCCCTGCCTAACCGGTTGGGAAAGTCTTCCCAGCTCTCAGAGGTCCCTTCTGGGCTGGGTTTGCCCTGGGGGTGTAGAAGGGAGGCTGGGGAGATCAGGAGAGGCAGGTGGGAGGGGCTCTCCATTACAGGAGGAGCAGGAGAGGAGCAGAGGGTGTTTGCCCTGCCCACTTGAGCCCAGGAAGCCTGGTGGGCTCCCAGGTGGGGTCCCCTACCATCTGAGACCAGAGGTGGGAGAGAGAAGCATGCTTGGGTCCCTTCTGTTTTGTTGAGCCTAAGCCCCACTTCCCACCCTCCCACCCCGCCTTTTCCTACCCTGTGGGTACTAAGAATAGGCCCTGCCCATCACCCAAACCTCAGCCCTTCTTAGGCCCCCACCCTCCACAACCAAGGCCTTTTCCATCTTTTTTTTTCCTCCTCCTCTTTTTTACTATTTTGGTTCTGTTTTACATTCTGATTGTTGTTTCATCTATATTTTTATTTTTTTCTAATATAGCTGTTAGTTTCCTAGACTAATTTTATTTTTTACTTTGTTATTGTTCTCCTTTATTTATCTGTTTATTTTTTTGCCACCCTATGCCACTTGCAGGATCTTGGTTAATGAGACAGGGGTCGGGCTGAAGCTCCTGTGGTGGGAGCTCCAAGTCAGAACCACTGGACTAACAGAGAACCTCAGACCCCAGGGAATATTCATCAGAGTGAGGTCTCCCAGAAGTCTTCATCTCAGCACCAAGACCCAGCTCTACCCAGCAGCCTACAAACTGCAGTGTTGGAGCCTCAGGCCAAACAACCAGTAAGACAGGAACACAATCCCACTCATTAAAAAAAGGAAAAAAAAAAAAAGAGAAAAAATATATGTAACAGATGAAGGAGCACGGTAAAAACCTAAAATACCCAATAAATGAAGAGGAAAAAGGCAATCTACCTGAAAAAGAATTCAAAGTAATGATAGTAGAGATGATCTAGAATCTCTGAAATAGAATGGAGGCCCGATTTGAGAAAATACAAGAAATGTTTAACAAAGATCTAGAAGAACTAAAGAACAAACAAACAGAGATGAACAACACAATAACTGAAATGAAAAATACACTAGAAGGAATCAATAACAGAATAACTGAAGCAGAAGAATGAATAACTGAGCTGGAAGACAAAATGGTGGAAATATCTGTCGAGGAGCAGAATAAAGAAAAAAGAATGAAAATAATTGAAGACAATCTCTGAGACCTCTGGGACAACACTAAACAAACCAACATTCAAATTATAGGGTCCCAGAAGAAAAGAGAAAAAGAAAGGGTCTGAGAAAATATTTGAAGAGATTATAGTGGAAAACTTCCCTAACATGGGAAAGGAAATAGTCATTCAAGTCCAGGAAGCACAAGAGAGTCCCATACAGGATAAACCCGAAGAGAAACACACCAAGACACATATTAATCAAACTAAGAAAAATTAAATTCAAAGAAAAAATATTAAAAGCAGCAAGGGAAAACCAAAAAACAACATACAAAGGAATCCTCATAAGGTTATCAGCTGATTTTTTAGCAGAAACTCTGCAGGCCAGAAGAGTGTGGCAGGATATACTTAAAGTGATGAAAGAGAAAAACCTACAATCAATATTACTCTACCCGGCAAGGATCTCATTCAGATTCGATGGAGAAATCAAAAGCTTCTCAGACAAGCAAAAGCTAAGAGAATTCAGCACCACTAAACCAGTTTTACAACAAATGCTAAAGAAACTTCTCCAAGCGGGAAACACAAGAGAAGAAAAAGACCCACAAAAACAAACCCAAAACAATTAAGAAAATGGTAATAGGAACATATATATCAATAATAACCTTGAATGTAAATGGTTTAAATGTCCCAACCAAAAGACACAGACTGGATGGATGGATAAAAAAACAAACCCATACATATGCTGTCTACAAGAGACCCAATTCAGACCTAGGGACACATACAGACTGAAAGTGAAGGGATGGAAAAAGATATTCCATGCAAATGGAAATCAAAAGAGCTGGGGTAGCAATAGTTGTTTCAGATAAAATAGACTTTAAAATAAAGACTGTCACAAGAGATAAGGAAGGACACTACATAATGTTCAAGGGAACAATCCAAGAAGAAGATATAACAATTATAAATGATAATGCAGCCAACATAGGAGCACCTCAATACATAACGCAAATGCTAACAACCATGAAATGGAAAATTGACAGTAACACAATAATAGTAGGGGACCTTAACACCCCACTTACACCAATGGACAGATCATTCAAACAGAAAATAAATAAGGAAATACAAGCTTTAAATGATATAATAGACCACATAGATTTATTTGATATTTATAGGACATTCCACCTGAAAGTGGCAGAATACACTTTCTTCTAAAGTGCACATGGAACGTTCTCCAGGATAGATTACATCTTGAGTCATAAATCAAGCCTTGGTAAATTTAAGAAAATTGAAGTCGTATCAAGCATCTTTTCTGACCGCAACGCTATGAGACTGGAAATCAATTACAGGAAAAAAATTGTAAAAAACACAAATACATGGAGGCTAAACAGTGCACTACTAAATAACCAAGAGATCACTGAAGAAATCAAAGAAGGAATTAAAAAACACAGAGAAACAAATGACAACAAAAACATGATGACCCAAAACCTATGGAATGTAGCAAAAGCAGTTCTAGGAGGGAAGTTTATAGCAATCCAATCTCACCTCAAGAAACAAGAAAAATCTCAAATAAACAATCTAACCCTACACCTAAAGCAACTAGAGTAAGAAGAACAAAGAAAACCCAAATCAGTAGAAGGAAAGGAATCATAAAGATCAGAGCAGAAATAAATGAAATAGAAATGAAGAAAATAGCAAAGATCAATAAAATTAAAAGCTGGTTCTTTGAGAAGATAAACAAAATTGATAAACCCTTAGCCAGACTCATGAAGAAAAAAAGGGAGAGGATGCAAATCAATAAAATTAGAAATGAAAAAGGAGAAATCACAACTGACACCACAGAAATACAAAGGATTATAAGAGACTACTACAAACAACTGTATGCCAATAAAAAGGACAACCACGAAGAAATGGACAAATTCTTGGAAAGGTACAGTTCTCCAAGACTGAACCAGGAAGAATTAGAAAATATAAACAGACTTATCACAAGTAAATAAATTGAAACTGTAATTAAAAATCTTCCAACAAACAAAAGTTCAGGACCAGGTGAATTCTATCTAACATTTAGAGAAGAGCTAACACTGATACTTCACAAATTCTTCCAAAAAATTGAAGAGGGAGGAACACTACCAAATTCATTCTATGAAGCCATCATCACCCTGATACCAAAACCAGAAAAAGATATCACAAAAAAAGAAAATTATAGACCAATATCACTGATGAACATAGATGCAAAAATCCTCAACAAAATACTAGAGAACAGAATCCAACAACATATTAAAAGGATCATATACCACGATCAAGTGGTATTTATCCCAGGAATGCAAGGATTCTTCAATATATGCAAATCAAACAATGTGATAAACCATATCAACAAATTAAGGAATAAAAACCATATGATCATCTCAATAGATGCAGAAAAAGTTTTCGACAAAATTCAACACCTATTTATAACAAAAACTCTCCAGAAAATGGGCATAGAGGGAACCTACCTCAACATAAAAAGGCCATATATGACAAACACACAGCAAACATCATACTCAGTGGTGAAAAACTGAAAGCATTTCCACTAAGACCAGGAACAAGACAAGGATGTCCACTCTCACCACTATTATTCAACATAGTTTTGGAAGTCCCGACCATGGCAATCAGAGAAGAAAAAGAAATAAACAGAATACAAATTGGAAAAGAAGTAGTAAAACTGTCACTGTTTGCAGATGACATGATACTATACACAGAAAAACCTAAAGATGCCACCAGAAAACTACTAGAACTAATCAATGAATTTGGTATGGTTGCAGGACACAAAATTAATGCACAGAAATCTCTGGCATTCCTATACACTAACAACAAAAAATCAGGAAGAGAAATTAAGGAAACAATCCCATTTACCATTGCAACAAAAAGAATAAAATACCTAGGAATAAACCTACTCAAGGAGGTGAAAGACTTGTACTCAGAAAACAATAAAACACTGATGAAAGAAATCAAAGACAACATAAACAGATGGAGAAATCTACCATGTTCTTGGATTGGAAGAATCAATACTGTGAAAATGACTATACTACCCAAAGCAACCTACAGATTCATATGGAAACACACAAGACCCTGAGTAGCCAAAGCAGTCTTGGGAAAGAAAAACAGAGCTGGAGGAATCAGGCTCCCCAACTTCAAACTATACTACAAAGCTACAGTAATCAAGACAGTATGGTACTGGCACAAAAACAGAAATATAGATCAATAGTACAGGATAGAAAGCCCAGAGATAAACTCATGCACCTATGGTCATCTTATTTATGACAAAAGAGGCAAGGACATACAATGGAGAAAAGACAGCCACTTCAATAATTGGTGCTAAGAAAACTGGACAACTACATCTAAAAGAATGATATTAGAACACTACCTAACACCATACACAAAAATAAGCTCAAATTGGATTAAAGACCTAAATGTAAGGCCAGACACTATAAAACTCTTAGAGGAAAACATAGGAAATACACTCTGACATAAACCACAGCAAGATCTTTTTTGATCCACCTCCTAGAGTAATGGAAATAAAAATAAACAAATGGACCTAATGAAACTTCAAAGCTTTTGCACAGCAAAGGAAGCCATAAACAAGACAAAAAGACAACCCTCAGAATGGGAGAAAATATTTGCAAATGAAACAACGGACAAAGATTAATCTCCAAAACATACAAGCAGCTCATGGAGCTCAGTATCAAAAGAACAAACAATTCATTTAAAAAATGGGCAGAAGACCTAAATAGACATTTCACCAAAGAAGACATAGAGATGGCCAAAAGGCACATGAAAAGATGCTCAACATCACTAATTATAAGAGAAACGCAAATCAAAACTACAATGAGATATCACCCCGCACTGGTCAGAATGGCCATTATCAAAAAATCTACAAAAAATAGATGTTAGAAAGGGTGTGGTGAAAAAAGAACCCTCCTGCACTGTTGGTGGGAAGGTAAATTGATACAACCACTATGGAGCACAGTATGGAGTTTCCTTAAAAAACTCAAAATACTACCATATGACCCCGGAATCCCACCACTGGGCACATACCCTGAGAAAACCATAATTCAAAAAGAGACATGTACCACAGTGTTCACGGCAGCACTATTTACAATAGTCAGGACATGGAAGCAACCTAAATATCCATCAACAGAAGAATGGATAAAGAAGATGTGACACATATATACAATGGAATATTACTCAGCCATAAAAAGAAAAGGAATTGAGTTATTTGTAGTGAAGTGAATGGACCTAGAGTCTATCATACAGAATGAAGTAAGTCAGAAAGAGAAAAACAAATACCATATGCTAACACATATATATGGAATCTAAAAAAAAAATGGTACTGATGAACCTACTGGCAGGGCAGAAATAAAGACGTAGACATAGAGAATGGACTTGAGGACACAGGGGGGAGTTAGAAGCTGGGGCAAAGTGAGAGTAGCATCGACATATATACACTATTGAATGTAAAATAGTTACCTAGTAGGAAGCAGCAGCATAGCACAGGGAGATTGGCTCAGTGCTTTGTGATGACCTAGAGACGTGGGACAGGGAGGGTGGGAGGGAGGCTCAAGAGGGAGGGGATATGGGGATATATGTATGCATATGACTGTTTCACTTTGTTGTATAACAGAAACTAACACAGTATTGTGAAGCAATTAAACTCCAGTAAAGATCTATTTTAAAAATACTTTCATTTTCCCACATCTGCCTTTGCGCTATCATTATCATACATTTTATTTTACATATGTTATAAACCTAAAAATACAATGTCAAAAATTTTACTGTAAGCTGTCAATTTACATTTTTAAAATTTAGAAGACTAAGTCTTTTTAAGTTTCCCACATTTTTTCCATTTCCAGCATTCTTCTATCCTTTGTGAATAACCAAGTTTCCACTAGTATTACATTTCTCTGCCTGAAGAAATTTCTTTAATCTTTCCCATAGTGCAAGTATGCCAGCTATGGGTTTTCTCAGCATTTGTCCATCTGAAAAAAATCTTTTCACTTTTATTTTTGAAAGATAGATTTTCACTGAGTATATAATTCTAGGTTGAGAGTGTTCCAGTGCTTTAAAGGTGTTATACCATTGTCTCTGGCTTGCATAGTTTCCCATGAGAACTCTGCTGTCATTCTTATCTTTGTTTCTCTGTATATGATGGGCTTTCCCTCCCTCTGATTGTCTTCTCTTTGTATTTGGTTTTCAGCCATTTAATTTTTTATTTTATTGTATTTTCCATTGTATTGTTTTCTGTACTTTCTGGATCTGTGGCTTGTTATATTTCCTTAATTATAGAAAATTCTTTGCCACTATCTCTTCCAATATTTATTTTGTTCTGTTATCTTTCTCTTCTCCTGATCAAATGCTAATTGTATTTGTTAGTTTTTTTTATAGTGTCCAGCACTCTAGGATCTTTAAATTTGTTTGTTTATTTTTGTGTTGTTGTTTTTCTCTTTATGTTTCAATTTGAACAATTTCTCATGACTTATCTTCAGGCTTACTGCTGATAATCTCATCAAGAGAATTGTTTTTCTTTGACATCATGGTAGTTTTTTATTTACAACATGTAATGTGATATTTTTATAGTTTTTTTCTCTCTGCTGAAATTTCCCATCTGCTCATGCCAGCTATCCATCTTTTCTATTAGATTCTTCATGATATTAATCGTAGTTATTTTAAAACTTTTGGCCGATAGTTTCAACATCTTTGCCATTTCTGGGGCTTATTCTGTTCTTTTTATCTTTTGATAGTGGATATTTTTCTTGTTTTTTCCTCTGTGTTATTCTATTGAATGCCAGCATGTGAATGTAAAAGAACAGTGGAGAGTAAGTAAATAATACTATGCTGGGAAATCGGTACACTTCTTTTTCAGACCATTTTTCTGTGGTGTGTGTGTCTGTGTGTGTGTGTGTGTGTGTGTGTGTGTGTGTGTCTGAAGGAATGGGTTGATTTAGTCAATAGTTGAGCTTGGTTTGGATTTTGTTTTAAATTTTAATTGCTCTGTTGTACACCTAAAACTAATATAATATTGTAAATCAACTACACTTCATTTAAAAAAATTTAAATTGTATATTATGTGTATTTTACCACAATAAAAAAGGGGGACTCTTTAAGATCTCCTGCCCTGGCCCAATCTTTCTCCTAAGTCTGCCTTTTTCTCATTGTTAGTTTAGGAGTGACATTCTTTTCCGGCTTTCTCTACCCTAAATGGAAGCAGAAATGCCATCTTGATGTTTTACTGTTATTAGATACTGAATTCCTTGAAGATGTCAATCAAGGTGACTTGTTACCCCAAAATGAAACTCAAAATAAAATACTCCAATTCTATGTATACTCCTAATATCATATCTACTTCACATTTTAGCTTCAGTGTATCGTAATATTAATTTCAATTAAGTTACACATAGAAATCAAATATCCTAGCTCTAACTTGGCCACACAGTTACTCTATCTCAAGTTATTTCTGATAGTTTCATGGGTTGTGTACCTAGAGAAATCTCTCTCCCAGGGTGCCTGCATGGCTCCATAGGCATGCGCCATAATCTCTGCACCATGGTCTCTCTTCAGATCTCCACTGGGCACAGCAGTTTCCCAACTTATGTTTGCAATTACTCCACCAAGCAGATCCTGCTCCAATGCAGCTCTGCCAGAGTGGACCATCACTACCATTCCCCTGGGCTACATGCTACAAACCATGAGCCATGGAGCACTAGAGTCATGCAATGTTCTAGAGAGGAAGGAGAGAGCATTCCTCATTTTTGTGTTATGAGGATCCCTCTCTTATGTTCTATATGAGAGATCTCAAGGCAGGATTGCTTGAGCCTGATGTATCACACAACAGATTTTTTCTTCCATCTTTTCTTCCCTCTATAACAAGGTAGACATGTGGGCATCTACGCTAAGGGCAGATTTAAGTAATAGCAATTATGTCTTCCAGATCCCTGTCACCTCTGAGAAGTACATCTTTTTACTGGTTCAAACTCTTCATGCTTTGCCCCTTCTTCCCTGAGCAGCATAGCACAGCAAGCCTCTTTCAGATCACTGCACAAATTCACCAGACATACCCACTTATGTCTAAACCCCAACAATATATGTGGTTTGAATCCCACACACAAACACACACCAATCAGACTCCTTAGGCCCAAATGCAAGTAGCCATCTGTCATGTCTGCTCAGCAATTAACCAAATAGGTCTGAACTCTTCACAGCAGGCTGTGTCTCCAGTTGTAATTTCCATAATGAAAATATGTTTTTCATTAGTAAAGGTGCCTTTCCCCAAAGGAATCTAGAAAAATGCAAATCATCTTCAAATTTTCATAATACAATCAGAATTGTTGCATTTTAATGCTACCTTTTGACATTTATAGATTTTATCCTAGGGAGTGGTGAGATGGCGAAATAACATATGTGTACAGTGTCAAATTCAGAATTAAGTCAAATAATCTTAACCAAGAAATCATTTCTTAGAAGTGATTTAGTGAAACTAAGGACAGCAAAAAACATTTTATAACAAAAATATGTTCTTTTTATGTATATAATATTTTAAATGAAGGATAAAGACACACAAAGAGCATAAACTTCAGAATGTATAAACTACAAAATCTCAAGTTCTCACACTTGATGTTTTTAGGTCATTTAAAAAAGATGTAGGAGAATATATATTATTTTATATCACTGAGATTTAGGAATAGCATTTGACACCTTTTCAATTTTTTTTCATTTAATTTATACATTAATACAGAAAAATTAATTCTTGTTATCCATTTGATGCTTACTCCTTCCTCCCACATATGTTGCAAATTTTAATTAGCCCAGGCACAGATAAGCTTTCCTTCTCTCTACCTTCCTTTCCCGACCAGTATCATCTCTTCTCTTTCCCTCTTTTTCTACTTCAGTTTCCTACTACCCTTCCATATGTACTTTTGAGTAAGTCTTTTGAATAAGACATTAGTTCTTTATACCTCAGTGTGCATTTATGTCAGGGATACTTGTATTCTAAATCTTTATCTTCACTGTATACTAACGAACCTTTTAAATGAAAATCCAGTATCAGCCGTCCAAGAGATCCAGGCAAACTTAATTGAAAATCCCCAATTCCACAGCCATTTTTTATGATTTTTGTGAATTCCCAAGAGTTATTTATTCTCTTGGTGTTCTCTGTCAATGGATCCTGAGTTCATGTGTCCTGTCTCTGTCATGCATCAACTTGGACTCAAGAAGTCAGCGCATTTTTTGAGTTCAGATGGATTTGCTAAAGATTTGGAGCTACAATGGACAGCACACGTCCCTCTACCATCTCAGAAGCTCCATCCTTCCTCTTTCCTTGTTTCCTCTGAGCACACCCTGTGACCCTCAAATTCTTCCCTTCCTATCATGCAGAGCATTTCTTCTCTCCTACAGAGTCTGCTCTGAAACTTAGAGGTGGAAATTCATCAAGATAATCAACATAACTTAGAGCCTTCCATTCATCAGGAGCAACCTTCCTTAGAAGATAGTGGGGATTATAAAGAACAGGTTTTCTCCTTTTGCCTCCATATAAGGAAGTTCTGACAGTAGTTGGGAAGGCTGCTGGAAGACAATCAACTTCGGCAATTTTGGTTGAGTGAAGACTTTATTTCAAGACAACTTTGGAATGCCATCGAGAGAGGTTGTGTGAGGAGGGTCACAAGTGGTGACAGCATGGATTTGGTTCTTGGCAAGGGCTGTACCACTGCACACTCAGCAAAGTGTTGTCAGCAGCAATTAAGCATAGTGTTACTGCAGCAGTGAGAGCAACTCAAGTAGGCGATTTACCCACCTCCCAAAGAAGAGAGGCTTTGCGGCAATGAGGTGAGGTCAGCACACACTGGCACTGGCTGCACTTCTGGTTGTTAATTGGAAAAAGTGCTTCTTCTCTCTTAAAGCAGGGTTTCTGCATTTAGAGCAAAGATAGGTTCACTATGTTTTTCTTTTTTGAAGAATATGAATATAATTGTCCCCATCCCCATGGCCCAAACTTTAAACAATGCCTCCCAACTCAAAGAAAAACAGCCAGACAACTAAATAGTTATTAAAAACAATACAAAGTAATTCAAATATTTTTCCATTTCTTGAGGAACCAACTTCTTAACCCACAATCAAACATCTTAAGCATCCTGTCTCTTCAGCTCTTCCATTCTCAATAACTTCCATGTAGATAGAAGTTACTTCCTGGGAGCATTTTATCTGTCATCCTCAAGTCCCAACTTAAAATTCCACGAAAACTATCTTACTAGATATATCTAGTATTCTATCCCATTTTTAGATTTATTGGGGTTTTTTTCATTTTCAGTGTAAATTTTCTGTCTTACACTTCTCCTGTTCACTAATAAACTAGATCCTCA
Organism: Pseudorca crassidens; assembly: GCF_039906515.1. Lineage (NCBI taxonomy): Eukaryota > Metazoa > Chordata > Mammalia > Artiodactyla > Delphinidae > Pseudorca > Pseudorca crassidens. Next base: position 33,319,372 of record NC_090309.1, read on the forward strand.
TAATAGAAATGTCTGTTGGGGAGGTGGGTAGGCTGGGGGAAGAGAACATGGTCAAAGGCTAAGTACTAAGGCAAGAATCCTAGAATTTCCAGAATTTTCCTTATGGATAACAGGAGGGTCAGAGGTTATAAGTGTTTATGCATTATTTGCTTTCACCTGTATTGTACAAGGAAGATAGGATCTCTGGGAAAGGATCAAGGTTTTTCTTTTGTTTGATAGAGAGGAAACATCCCTCCACTACTTTTGTATCTGATAAGGGGATTTACTGAAAAAAATAAACACAAGAGTGGGATTTTCTGAGGCTAGCACTAACAGATCTACTTGGCCCCTCTTCACTACAGCCATGAGCACACCCTTTCTACCAGAAGTGGCCACAGTGATGAAAGCCTTAACCTAGACCATGAGAATCCTTGGAAATGTGAGGACTAATGTGAAATCACTGAGCAAGTGGCCCCAAAGGCCTTGAGTGGCTCAACTCTCATCCATACCAATGACCTGGGGAAGGTCTGGCCTCCCCTGTCCTTTACGGTTTGCCCCTCAGATTTCAGTAGGATGTTTATGCAAACATGATCGTCCAAAATGATCATCCCTACCAGGACAAGAATTTTCCAGGCCAGGTCCCTCTGAGAGACAAGAATGAGACTTTCCTGCTCCGGCTATTGACAGAGGCTGGCTCATTAATTTACTCCTGCTGGTTAAAGCCTAAGGGCTCACAGGCCAGGGGCAGAAAAATCATCCCAGTCAGCAGCACCTTTCTGGAAAGCTTTGTTCTCAGCTGAGCACCTAGAGACCCTCCCCAAACCCAGTGACACTGCAGACTTGCTTCACTCCCCAAATGCTCTACCCCTGGGCTCGCGGCAGTGTCTCAGTACAGTAAACAGCAGAGCCTGCTGTTTCCTGAACAGCAGAGCCCAGGCCAGGCGTGCTGGGAAACACATAGGCCCCTGCCAAACACTATCTGAGGGTGAGAGGCATGTCTTATTGACCATCTTATAATCGCCATGTGTTGGGAAGCACAACCTAAGGGCCTTTCATATAAGACGTGCTGATGTCAATTCCAGACAGACTCTGCTCCGATAACACTCCTGCAAATGAGCAAACATATGTTTGGAATTAACATGCAATATTCAGATTGTAAAACAAAAATACAAATTAAAACGTTAACTCAGATTGGTTAATAGTTGTATGGCCTTATGTCACCTTTGAAACGAATGATACGCTGTAGTGTGCTTCATAATTCTACTGCCACAATACCAGGAGCTAACAAACGTTGAATACATACAGTGTGTCAGGCACATATCATGTGATTTCATCTAATGCATGGCCTGCTGCTGCCAGTCACTTCCTTCTGCTCCCACTATGACTCTCCACTCAGAATGCGTTCAGGCCCCCAGGGAATGGACACAGCGCAGAAGGCACAAAGTAACCACAGGCTTTGTTCCAGGCCAGGTGGGAATACGCTTCTTCATTACGAGAGTGAATGCAAATGAGCACAATTTAAATGAAGCCTGGCTCAATTACTCGATAGGAAGGCAAAGCAAGAAAAATTCAAAAGCAGCCTTGCAGAGAGAAGCAGGAGAGCCACGGGGGGTAACTGGCCATCTCATTTCCGGCCAGAACTTTCGCATCACAGTGCACCACTTCTGTTTTTCTGCTTTGTCTATCAGTAAAATGAGAGCCTCATGACGATAAAGCCCCTGGCCCAGTTGGTGATTAAATGCAATATTCAAAATCAGCTTCCACAGAAATAAGCTGTCACACAGAGGCAGATGAGGAAGGTGGCCTAACGGCTCTGGTTTCAGTTCTCCTCCTGTGAAATGAGTTGCTGAACTTCATTTTCCCCTAGATCCCTTAGTATCCAGCTCCATTCCCACCTGCTTGACCTAAACCTGCGCAGGAAACTGTGATCTGTGGCAGGGGGACAGGAGATGCATAGTTTGGCTTCTGAGGAATACGGCTTCTGGAAAGCTCTGTGATTAACCTACCCTCCCCAAAGCAGACACTCTGTCCTTCCACCCCACTCCAGCCCCTGACGAAAAGCCATTCCCAGGGTTTCTCTTCTCACCTACTTGCAGTAGGGGAAAGAACAATGAACAATGAACCAAGGAAAGAACAATGAACCAAGAACAATGAACCAACAATGAACAATCTGGTTACAAAACCGGATTCTTATCCCAAATCTCAGCTAGCTGTGTGATCTTTGCCTAAGTGATTAACCTCCTGGGAGTGTTTCCTCGGCTGAAAAATGAGGGGATCGGGCCAGGTGGTCTCTAAAGATCCCTTCCAACTTTGAAACTTGAAGAAATAACACAAGCCACGTGGAATAAAGGAATTTTTATGACAAAGTTCTCAAGCTTTAGATTCAGCAGTGATGCAGAATGCAAACCAAATGGCCAGTTGGAAGGAAGCAGCTTCCAAGAAGTGGTATTGATAAGCACTTAATTTTCATACCAGACTTAGATTTCATATAAGTATTATCAAGTCCCTTACTTAGAGAGTGATGCCAATTTTAGCTACAGTTACAAGATTGATTTCAGTATAAAATTTCACATAAAATCTATTTCTTCTAATTACTGATATCTGCTCCGCCCAGTAGTTAAGAGACAATGGATATATGGTCTTTTCTCCAACAGTCCGAGGTTTATTTAAAATTAATAAACAGAAAATAATAGCTCAACAATTATCTTTGAATAAAGGAATAATATGAACAAGTGACATTTTCTAACCAACCTATTTCCTGTCATTTGTGTGGGCTCCAAATGAAAGTGGTCAAACTCATAGTTATTATGACTCCTTATAGCGTGGGAACTATATATACTAGGTTCTGAAGATTCAGAAATGAAGAGATCACAATCTAGTTTGAAAAGGGAGAAAATAGAGTAAATGGTGAAAAACAATGCAGTCATAGTCAGCTTTCCTTTAAACTGCTTCCACACCACCATCAAAAAGTCTACAAATAAATGCTGGCGAGGGTGTGGAGAAAAAGGAACCCTCCTACACTGTTGGTAGGAATGCACGTTGGTACAGCCACTATGGAGAACAGTATGGATAAAGCAGAAACTAACACACCATTGTAAAGCAATTATACTTCAATAAAAATGTTAAAACAAAACAAAACAAAACAAAAAACCAGTATGGAGGTTCCTTAGAAAGCTAAAAATAAAGTTATCATATGATCCAGCAATCCCACTCCTGGGCATATATCCAGAGAAAACTCTAATTCAGAAAGATACATGCACCCCAATGTTCATAGCAGCACTATTTACAATAGCCAAGATATGGAAGCAACTTAAATATCCATTGACAGATGGCTGGATAAAGAAGATGTGGTATACACACACACACACACACACATACACACACACACACGCACACTAGAATATTACTCGGTCATAAAAATGAATGCAATCATACCATTTGCAGCAACATGGATGGACCTAGAGATTATCATACTAAGTGAGGTAAGTCAGACAGAGAAAGACAAATATCCTATGATATCATTATATGTGGAATCAAAAAAAAATGTTATGAATGAACTTATTTATAGAACAGAAGTAGACTCAGACATAGAAAACAAACTCATGTTTACTGAAGGGGAAAGGAAGAGAGGAATAAATTAGGAGTTTGGAATTAGCAGATACAAACTACTCTATATAAAATAGATAAACAACAAGGTCTTACTCTATAGCACAGGTAACTATTTTCAATATCCTGTAATAAACTACAAAGAAAAAGAATAGAAAAGTACTCCTTAGTGCTGAGGTCCCCACTCTTACCTTCTGTAGGGTCAGGAACAAGGCAGGAGGAGCCTATGGGTGTTGAGGGATACTGTTTGTTGCTCCCTCTCAGAGGAGAGGGGGAAGGTAGGATAGTATGGGTATTCTTATTACCTGTACTGCTTTCATGGGCAATTTCTCCAGTATCACACAGCTCCCTATCAGTTTGAAAATGAATTCAACATTTTTCCACACAAAAAAAAAATTGCTGCCATAAATTTGGTTATGTTTCCCATTTTTCTAGCAAATACAAAGTAACTAAAACATTCTTTCTGGTGTGTGTGGTAGGGGTAGGAGCAGGACACCATGCACAGTTATGTGCCTAGACATGCTTGATGGCCCAGAATGGGACATTGGTTGTATTTAGGGGGGTCATTTCTATGGGAAACTGTAGAGAAGGACCAGAGAAGTCAGCATTTTGTGGGAGGGGCTGTATCATTTTACACTCCTACTAGCAATGTATGAGAGTTGCAAGGATATACAATGGAGAAAAGAAAGTCTCTTCAATAAGTGGTGCTGGGAAAACTGGACAGCTACATGTAAAAGAGTGAAATTAGAACACTCTCTAACACCATACACAAAAATAAACTCAAAATGGATTAAAGACCTAAATTTAAGACCGGCCACTATAAAACTCTTAGAGGAAAACATAGGAAGAACACTCTTTGACATAAATCACAGCAAGATCTTTTTTGATCCACCTCCTAGAGTAATGGAAATAAAAACAAAAATAAACAAATGGGACCTAATGAAACTTAAAAGCTTTTGCACAGCAAAAGAAACCATAAACAAGACGAAAAGACAACCCTCAGAATGGGAGAAAATATTTGCAAACGAATTAATGGACAAAGGATTAATCTCCAAAATATATAAACAGCTCATCGGCTCAATATTAAAGAAACAAACAACCAAATCCAAAAATGGGCAGAAGACCTAAATAGACATTTCTCCAAAGAAGACATACAGATGGCCAAGAAGCACATGAAAAGCTGCTCAACATCACTAATTATTAGAGAAATGCAAACCAAAACTACAATGAGGTATCACCTCACACTGGTCAGAATGGCCATCATCAAAAATCTACAAACAACAAATGCTGGAGAGGGTGTGGAGAAAAGGGAACCCTCTTGCATGGTTGGTGGGAATGTAAATTGATTCAGCCACTATGGAGAACAGTATGGAGGTTCCTCCAAAAACTAAAAATAGAATTACCATATGATCCAGCAATCCCACTACTGGGCACATACCCAGAGAAAACCATAATTCCAAAAGACACATGCACCCCAATATTCATTGCAGCACTATTTACTATAGCCAGGTCATGGAAGCAACGTAAATGCCCATTGACAGATGAATGGATAAAGAAGTTGTGGTACATATATACAATGGAATATTACTCAGCCATAAAAAGGAACGAAATTGAGTCATTTGTTGAGACGTGGATGGATCTAGAGACTGTCATACAGAGTGAAGTAAATCAGAAAGAGAAAAACAAATATCATATATTAACACATGTATGTGGAACCTAGAAAAATGGTGCAGATGAACCGGTTTGCAGGGCAGAAGTTGAGACACAGATGTAGAGAACAAACGTATGGACACCAAGGTGAGAAAGCTGCAGGGGGATGGGGGTGGGATGCTGAACTGGGTGATTAGGATTGACATGTATACACTGATGTGTATAAAATTGATGACTAATAAGAACCTGCTGTATAAAAAAACAAATAAAATAAAATTCAAAAATTCCAAAAAAAAGAATCCCCACACAATTGAGGAAATCATCTAATATAACAATTAGACCAAAGAAAATAGAAAAAAATAAGAGTTGAGCCTTACTGAGCACATATATGAGCTAAGCACTATTCTAGGCACTTTATATGTATTTACTCATTGAACCCTTCTAACCAGCATTTGAGTTAATACTATTGTTATCTCCATTGAAATAAAAAAAAAAAAAACATTAAGTAACTTCCCCAAGGTCACACAGGTAGTAAGTGGGGAAGCTGTTATTTCAACCAGGCAATCTGGCTTAAATCTATGCTGTTAAATCACAAAGCCAATAATAATAATAAATAAAATAAAACACACTTGTTAGTAATAAAGACAATTCAGAGAAAACAGAATTTCAAAAAGTAATAAGAATATCCTCTATAATACAAGAGAAGAAATTTTATCTAAGAAAACAAGAAAATAATGCTGTTAAATGGAATATTAAGAGAACAAAAAGAATCTTCTTAGAAATTAAAACTATGGAAACATACTCCTTAAATGGAAGTCTTCCAGAAACTAGAGCAAGTCATAGCTTTGTAGCTGGTCTCTCAGCTTCCAAACATGGCCCACTCTCTCTAGATTATTCTCAATGCAATGGGCAGAGTGCTTAATTTTAAACCCTAATTTAAAGCCACATTAATTCCTTGCTTAAAACTTACCAGCAAACTTCCATCACAGTTAGGATAAAATTCACAATTACTGTGGCCTGTGAAGTCCTGCATGATCTGGTGTATGGCCTCCTCGCCAATATCAACTCTGGCCATTTCCTCCTTACTCATTCCAGCCACACTAGCCTCTTGCTGTTCATCTCACCAAGCTTGCTCCTACCTCAGGGACTTTGCACTTGCTTGTTCCTCTGCTTGTAAAGCTCTTCTCCCAGATCTTGACAGAACTGGTTTCTTCATTTCAAGTCTCCGAGAAGCCAAGCTTTCCCTGACCTCCCAACCTAAACCACCTCCAAATCCCTTCTGCCTTATTCCCTGAATTGTCACTTGCTGTCCCTTTACCCTGCTCTACTTTCTTTTTAAATAACATTTGCTACTATCAGAAATTATATGTTTATGCATGTGCTCTTATTAGTTTGTTTGTTTGATTGGTTGATCTAGACTATAAGCTCCATGAGGGCTAGAACTTTGCCTTCTTCACTGTTGAATCTCCCACCCCTACATGGTCCTGGTACAGAGTAAGCATTAAATAGAGATTTGTTAAATAATGAATAAATGTTAGATGGTAAAAACAATGATTGCAACTGCAGTGACTGTTTTTATAGAATCCCTGGATTTTCAATCTGCAAAATAATAAAGTAAAAGTTTGTGCAAAACAAAGGAAATTGGTTTCATTTTTTTTATGCCCACAAGCCCTGGAGGAGGTAGCTGCAGACATCATATTTAGGCTGAACAGTGTGCTCTGACATTTATTCTGTCAGCCCCAGAGGTATCTCCCTTCTGGCAGAGCCTCAGTCACAAAAGGGGAGCAACCCAGCACTTCTGTTAGCTAAGTATGTAAACAAGCCAGCTGCGCCCTCTGCTTGTTACCTGCAAATAAATAAAATGCTTCCACTGGGACACACAGAGGGAGAAGCATTCTCAGTTCCAAATGAGCTAAATTCTCCAGAAAAGTGACTTTTTTTTTTAAATTGAGGTATAGTTGATGTACAATATTATACAAGTTTCAAGTGTACAACAGTGATTCACAATTTTTAAAGTTATACTCTATTTATAGTTATTATAAAATATTGGCTATATTCCCCATGTTGTAGTATATGTCCTTGTAGCTTATTTATTTTATATACAGTAGTTTGTACCTCTTAATCCCCTACCCCTATCTTGCCCCTCCCCGTTCCCTCTCCCCACTGGTAACCATTAGTTTGTCCTCTATATCTGTGAGTCTGCTTCTTTTTTGTTGTATTCACTAGTTTGTTTTATTTTTTAGATTCTACATATAAGTGATATCATACAGTATTTGTCTTTCTCTGTCTGAATTATTTTACTTAAGCATAATACCCCCTAAGTCCATCCATGTTGTTGCAAACGGCAAAATTTCATTCTTTTTATGGCTGAGTAGTATTCCATATTATATATATACCACATTTTCTTTATCCATTCATCTGTTGATAGACACTTAAGTTGCTTCCATATCTTGGCTACTGTAAATAAGGCAACTATGAACATTGGGATGGATGGATGTTTTCAAATTAGTTTTTTCACTTTTTTCGAACCCAGGAGTGGAATTGCTGGATCACATGGTAGCTCTATTTTTAGTTTTTTGAGAAACCTCCATACTGTTTTCCATAGTGGCTGTATCAATGGACATTCCCACCCACAGTGGACAAGAGTTCCCCTTTCCAGGTTCTTAACTGGCAGCTCAAGGAAAATACTTTGGAGGAAGAAGAGACCAGTTGATCTGCCTTTTCACAGCTGGGCAGGTTTCTCTCAGCTCCAAATCACAAGGAGGAGGACAGATTTTCTTTAAACCATGAAGGAGGCTTTTCTGAGAAGAGCACTTATTTAGACTGTCAACTCCTATGGAATATCTCCATTGTCATAAGGGGTAGAGAGAGGACAAGAAAGAAATTCAGTGCTAATCAGAATATCTCATTAACCACAGTAATAATCTCACTCCCCAAAAATGTCCCCCAAGGAAGGCCTCGGCAACCATCTTCAGCCTGACATGCAGGGTTGACAACTGGAGCCTACAATTCCCCAGCAGCAAAGGGAATCCAGAGTTGAGGACCTGGCATTGAGAAAGCAGCAAGACCCACACTGGAGTTCCCACAAGCTGATTCTAGAAGCAGATCTGTGGTTGTAGGCAGGGGGGAACGTGGGTAGAAAAGTGAAGTCTCCGGGCAGCAATCTTAAGGAGAGTTTTGGTATCATCTAACAGTTCTGGAGGTCAGAAATCCAAAACTCAGCTTCACTGGGCTAAAGTCATGGTGTCAGCAGGGCTGACTCTAGAGGAGAATCTATTTCCTCGAATTTTTCAGCTTCTGGTGGCCTTGGCTTGTGACCCCCTACACCAGCTCCAAAGCACGTGACTCCAATCTCAGCTTCCATGGTCACAGCACCACCTTTTCTCCCTCTGCTTCCCACTTATAAGGACACTTGTGGTTACACTTGTGGACACTTGTGGTTACACTTGTGGACACTTGTGGTTACATTAGGGCCCACCTGAATAATCCAGGATTACCGCCTTATCTCACAATCCTTGACTAAGTCACTTCTGCAAGGTCCCTTCTGCTATATAAAGTATTCACAGGCTCCAGGTACTCAGACCTGGATATCTTTGAGGCCATTATTCAGCCTATCACAATATATAAAGTAAATTAGATATACTTATTAGAGGATGGAAGGAATGAAAAGTGCCCATCAAACTGAGAAGGCAAATTGAGAGCAAAGAACGAGGAAGGCACCTCCACGTAATCAATGGATTCATTTCTTATAGAGTAACTTACACATAGGGTGGGGTTGGAATCCAGCGGACAACAGTCTGGAAGCATTTGCAGCTGCACTCTGCAACACTAAGGGGCCGTGGGGACAATATTATAGTTAACCCAGGAGATGGGGGTAGGTGCTTGGAAATAGGAAGTGTATTCCTAAATAAAAATTAGCGAATGGGTAGCTAACCTCGTGGGTGCTGGGAATATGTCAGTGAAGGTTTTCATCATTGTTTGGGCATGAACAGGGCAGAGAGGCCACCTGATCTAATGATTAAAAATATCATTCAACTACAAAGCCCTCGACCACAGGGCTGTGACTTACTGCACAGTACAGTGCTGGGTAAGAGAGCAGAAGGACAGGAGAATCTGTAAGGGCCCAAGATGGTATCAGTTCTGCTGACGGCCATGCAGCACTATATATGTATAGTATATAAAACAGCCACTCCTTGTTCATTATTCATGGAGAAGACACCATTACCTGATTGTTGATGCTTCAGACTGAGATAAATTTGGTTTTCATAATGTAATTCGATATATCATTGGTAAGACTGTGTCCTTACGACCAAAAGTGATCCTCTCCCGCAACAACAGACACACCCCAAGTGTGGACTGTGAACAATCCCTAAAACTAGGTGTTCATTTTTAGTAGAGGTGTGTGTATATTTTCCCCAAGGGTTTACTAACTGAAAATCACATTTTCAAGACCACATATAAGGGCCAACTGCTCCTTACCTCCCTCTGGATGAAAGGAATTAGGCTTCCTGGCACAAGTCACAAGGTGGACTACCGGTAACTCCCAAGCATTAAAGACTGAAAAACTCAGATTTTGAGAAATATTAATAAACTACTGGGTGAGAGATGAGAAAATTCTGCCAAAGGAAATGCATGTAGCCTTGCGTGGAGGAAATGCATGGAGGAGTGAGGACGTTCCTCTCTCTCTGATGTTGAAAGACTTCGGGAGAGGCAGACAAGCCACTGCAACATACAGGCCATCTGGAGCCCCCTTGTGCACGGGCACAGCCTACAGACTTGAGCAACTGTTGATGCAGACTGTGGACGTGAGATGCCTGGCTGAAGTGATGAGCAACAATCAAGAAGAAATTTGTGGGCTTCCCTGGTGGCGCAGTGGTTGGGAGTCCGCCTGCCGATGTAGGGGGCGCGGGTTCGTGCCCCAGTCCGGGAGGATTCCACATGCCGCGGAGCGGCTGGGCCCGTGAGCCATGGCCGCTGGGCCTGTGCGTCCGGAGCCTGTGCTCCGCAACGGGAGGGGCCGCAGCAGTGAGAGGCCCGCGTACCGCAAAAAAAAAAAAAAAAAAAGAAAGAAGAAGAAATTTGTGAGACCTAGACCTTCCTTGGGGAGCCTCAGTAATACTTAGAAAGGGAGTCACACATCAGGACTTCCCGCTGTTATGGACAGGTGACAATGTAATGACAATTACATTAAGCAAATGTGATGTCACAGCACTCTAACAACTGGGGGAGGGGTGTACCTATTTGGTTTGGCGATAGGTTGCCATGCATATACTGACTGACTCTTGAGGACATTTTATCTGAAAACCTGACTTCCCCCTTGGGGTCCAAAAGTTCTTTTACATGTCCGGAGGTACACCTAGAACGAGGTATGGCTTGCTTTACAAACTGCCATTTTAAGAGTCTGTAGACATTTTTTTCTTGGGGGAATCCAAAAATAATCACACTGAAATTAAAATACCTATTCTAATTCAAGGATTCTATAAATTTCTGTGTATGTTCAGATGAAGATGACCTTCTTTGTCCCATATTTTTTCAATGCTATTAGAAAAAAAAATGTACTCATTAGGCTGTATATTATTTATTGATGCTCAAACTGCTCTTCCTTGAAGTTCACAGAAGATTTTGGTCGGCCCACTTCCTAAATAAAAAGGTCAGAGCTAGAGGCATACATTTTATTTTTTGTTTGTTTGTTTGTTTAATTTTATTTCTTTATTTTTGGCTGCACTGGGTCTTTGTTGCTGCTCATGGGCTTTCTCTAGTTATGGTGAGTGGGGGCTACTCTTCGTTGCGGTGCGCAGGCTTCAGTAGTTGTGGCACACGGGCTCAGTAGTTGTGGCTCGTGAGCTCTAGAGCACAGTCTCAGTAGTTGTGGCACATAGGCCTAGTTGCTCTGCAGCATGTGGGATCTTCCTGGACCAGGACTCAAACCCGTGTCCCCTGCATTGGCAGGCAGATTCTTGACCACTGCATCACCAGGGAAGTCCTAGAGACATACATTTTAATGCCTCATGCTGAGAACTGTTCTAAACCTGGGTTTCTGCAAGTTTAATTTCCAATAAAAACAAATAGCTCTTAATTTTAGCTTTCTGGTATAAATAATTCAGAGAGCCCAAGTTTGAAACAGAATCATGGGTGCTCAATTCTTTTCTATCCACAGCCTCAGAGATCCCATCTTGGTGGCCAGTTTGAGATCTTTTCTAATGAGCAGTGTAGAGAAGCTGACAGCTCCATCGGACATTGGATCCACCTGCCCTGTCTGTTGTCTTTTGGCTTTAGAGTCGAGGACAAAAACTCAAAAACTTTGTGCGTTTAGATAGAATTCTCATTACAATGCAGCTAAAAGGTGGAGTCCTTGTCCTCAGACACTCCTCCATACAAAGGTAGACATAGAGGGGAAAAAAGGGAAGACCAGATAGGGTAGTGTCATCTCAATATTATTCAGAGGTATCCCTTCCAATCCTTGGCCTTGTAGTTTTAAATACAAAGGTGGAAGAGACCTTACAAGTTTACAAGATAATGCATCCTAGTGACTTCATATGCTGAAACCAAACCAGCTTGGTTTTGAACCGTAGTCTGACCACAGGACAAATGACCCTCAGCTACAATATTACCACCCATCTCATTGGGTTATGTGGGTTAAATAAAATCATGCTTGTAAAGTGCTTAATAGAGTCACAGAGACATTGATTGGCTAGAACTAATAGTATAGTATATTATTATTACTACTACTACTACTATATTCCATATCACAGTAGCCAAAAAGAACATTTAAGCAATTCTTACTCTTAAAAAGAAAAGCTTGCCTATGGTAAAGAGGATGCACCTTGAGGTCAGGTGAAAATTTTTCCTCATATGTGTGGTTCAGATTACATTAGAATTGTTCAGATTCTGTTTTTATTAAGGTACTAATACGCTGGAGAATGTTGAAATCCAGTTCATGTAGTTTGACAATGTAACCTCCATTGAGAAGACGGGCATTGGAAGACAAAATGTAATCAGAGCTAGCTGATACTGAGCCCGTCTGGAGGCAAAGTTAAGTAGGAATAGACCTCCTTAAACAGTGACTTAAATCAGAGGGCAGTTTACGTTTACCTCACTTAGGAGAAGTGTAGAGATAGTCCAGTGTCGGAATGGACACCACAGAGTTACTATGGGCCCATTACCTTTTCAGCTCTCTGGTCCACCATGCCTATAGTGCAAGCCTTACTTTCACTGCCCAAGATGGCTGCTGGAGCCATCACATCTCATTCTAAACAGTAGAATTTTGAAAGGGAAAGAGAAAGACATTTTCCCCCTTTGTAGGGAAATAAGTTCTATACTTTCATATCTTTCCTTCTAGGTTTTACTGGTCACCCACTCATCCTTAACAGTGAGGGAGTCTGGGAAATAGAGTCTTTACTCTGAAACAAAAATTTGGTTCCCTTACTAAGGAAAAAGAAGATATTGGTGAGTTGAAGGAAGCTAAAATTTCCAGTCACACTAAATTCATTCTTCTTCTCTGAATATTCTCTATCTCTCTCCCATTTCATTCCTGGTTTTTTCCTTTTTTTTTATTTCTCAACATTCATTCTACTTTTCTCTCTGTATTCTGTACTTTCAACTTCATCCATTTCAAAGACTTCAACTGCAAGTTTGTGTGAGGCTAGGAAGGTGTTAAGCCAGCTGGTCTGTGGTCCATTTCTCTCCCTGTTATCAGAAGGATGCTCCCAAGGTGCAAAGGCAGGTGGCCCAGTCTAATCTCCTTGTAAACCTGTTGATCACTGGATCTTCTGGAATCAATTAGTGATTTTATGTGAAAAGAGTCCTTATCAGTAAAATTCTCTTAGCAGGTTATCGCTGTTTCAGGATTACTTATGTTAAATAAAACTAGAGTCTGTGTATTTATGAGTCATGACCTCTAAAAAAGTCAGAAAATCCCTGTGATGATCTGTGTTAAAAAAAAAAAAAAAGAGTTATTTCAGAATTTAAATATCCCCCACCCAGTGAGGTGACCCACAAATCTCATTTAGAGACCTCATATTTTATTTGGGGGCAAAGACTAGGTCTGATATGGGAAGAAAGGACCTAGGTAGCCACCAGATTGTCCTAGAAAATCCCTCCTTTACCTAAGCCTCTGGATTTCTTGAGACTTGAGATTGTTAGTAAACCTTGATACTGAAAAAGAGCTCTAATTTGTGAGTCTAATTTGATAAACCGATCTTTTGTAATAGTTCAGTGTGAATGGTAGCCACATCTATCTAACTTCCGATTATCTCCTAAATTCCTCCCCAATATTCCTAACAGCTTGCTGGATATAGCTAAATATTTTATCAGTACCTCAAAATCAATATATCTAATTCTTGCTGGATATAGCTAAATATTTTATCAGTACCTCAGAATCAATATATCTAACTTCTTATCTGCCCCCTTAAATCAGTTCCTGCTCCTGAATTTCCAGGCACCCAACCTCAAAACATCAGTATCATCCCTTCTGGCTCCTCCTTCCTTGTCTCCAGTAACACTTTAAAACCTTCACTCCATCCATCTCTTCTTTTGTATTTTTACTCCCTTCTAATGATCTATCTTGTTCTAGTTCTTCTGAAAAAAATCCTTCCAACATATTAATCTTTCTATAGTACTCTTTGACACATAAAAGGACTTTTAGGGAAACATGGTAAAGGAGACATAGGATCATAAACCTAATGATATATATCACAACCTCATACATATATATGTATGTATATATATATGTGTGTATATACATATATATATATATATATATAGTGTATCCTTTAAAAGTGGTACCATGAACAAGGTGAGTAGATGAAATTTTGAAGAATCATACAAATATGCCCCACTGTGAAGGAAGCACATACTGGGTGTGGGAGGTAGACATCTTAGAGAAACAAACTAAAAATTCCTTTATGGGTTAAAAGCCTTTTCCCACTACTATGTATGATGACATAGCAGAAATGAGGAAAACTGCCAGGATTCACCATTTTGTTTTTCACCAACTGGGAAGAAGTCAGGAGAGGATTGAAGAATGATCACCCCAGGTTAATATATCCAAGAACAAAAAGTGACTTAGCAAAATGGAAAGAGAAAATTAAGAGTCAGACAAGAACTTGTTTTTGCCTCTTACGGGGTAGGTGATCCGTAGGAGATATGCACGATCCCCTTCTTCTACTAGAATTCATAGTGCTGTGGTTGATACTCTATCAGCTAGGGAATTATCAGGAAGAAGGGGGTTGGGGAGGGGGGCTTGTCCCTAATAAAGCACAGGCTTGTAATGGTACAGACAGGGCTAAGAAGAACCAACCAGGGGTAGTGAGCTCCCTAAGGCCAGCAGCAAAGGCAGCCAGGGTCTCCCCTAGGCCTAAAGGAAAAGGGGAGGAGCAGTACCCAAGGGGACCAACAGCTATCAAGGTGGTCCCTGACATCTGGAAAGTTGGGAGTCAACTGAATAAATCCCCATCTTCACTCTGTTTTATCCTCTGACCGTCTGTTTGTGCCTGCCATTGACAATCCAACAAGAAGCTAGGGAAAACACAGTATATGGTTTATCGATGGTATAAATCAGAGGGCAGTTTACATTCATTACTACTTCAAATTTATGGTAGTTATTAGCCTTGATCTTAATCTTATAATTTAAGGCCTGAAATAAAGGTTTTACATAAAGAAATTGAATATAAATATTCATACAATCGTACTATAAACTTTTAAAATATTTTGATAAGTGTGTGTCCATGTAATTGATTTCTTTGGCATCCCTATGTATTTTATTTAATACATTTGAAAACATTGTTTTTCATGAACATGAATTTCACTAGATGCCCATGACACTCAAAGGTTAAGGACTCTGCATCAGGGTCAACTGCTGAGGGTGAATAAAACTTCTCAGAGAAGGAAAAATAAAAGCGGGACTTGCGCCATTCTCAGGTTTTGAGAAAAATCTAATTAACTCAAGAGACGATTTATCACTTAATGACTGGACTGAAGGAGGTAGGCATTTATTTGGTTTACTAGCAAGCACGTGGAAGACCTAGGAAAATCATTGAAAGGCTGCAGCGCAGAATGATCCCAAGCTTGAGCCCTAGAGTGGAACTTCTTCAGTTCAAATCTCAGCACACTGTTCATTCCTTGCATGACTTTGAGCAGCACTCTGAGCTGAGACTCGGTTTCCTCATCTGTAAAATGAGTCGTACGAGCCCCCACCCCTCCCCCTGCCTTGGAGGGCTTTTGTAAGGACTGTGCAAGACAACCCCTGTAACCTGATCAGCTCAGCCCACTACATACTGTGGAGGCCCCTCGCTGTTGGTATTAAAGTCAGCCAAATGTGTTTTCAACAACTTCCTCCTCCGCATCTTTTTTTAAATATTTTCCCCTAATGATGAGATGCGTTCCTCACCCCATCATACAGACCAGCTTCCCAAGCCTACTTTCTGTCTCTCCTTCTCCTCCTTCCATCAGAACTCACTCTCAGATAAGGCTGCAATATTACTTGCATCTCTGAGTGTTATTCAGTGTTTGGTTACCTCTTCCAGGGATGACAATCGTATCATTGGGTGAGAAGCCTTTTCCCCCCGGCAAAAATCCATTTTGGTTTCCCGAAGCAGATAAAGGTAATATTTCTCTTCCCATGTGGAGTGCTTGCCCTCTGCTTCTCTAACCCCACTTGTCCTGTTCAAGTCTGACCTTGTTCACAAAGCTCCTCACCTCTCACCTTCACTTCTGATGCCACTGAACTCTGAACACATACGCCTGCCCTCCATCTGGACACCCAGCCAAGTCTATTTTCTTTATCTCTCTCCTCTGCTTTTCTAGGGCAGGGCATCTGTCCTCAGGGACAGGGGCCTGCTATCTTTTCTTTTATATTCCTAGGGACCCCCAACTAAGCATTTAAAGAAAGAGCAGCTGTAAACATTTTTTAGGAGTTCTTCCCTAAAACCTCCAGATCTCCATGTCTGTGCTACGAGTTCCCAGTGGTAGGATGAGTGAAACTTATCTTGCAAAGGAACCAGGACTGTTTCTGAAACTCTTTAAGGGTCTCCAGAGAAGGGTCAGACTGGAGATGAACAGTCATCTCAAGGATTCTTGGAAAGGATCCTTCTCTTTCCAAGATTAATGCTCCTGCACCCATGTATGCTGTGGTAGAAAAACTCTGGACTGAGCTTTGGGGTATAACCCTGGCTCTTACAGTGACCAGATATGTGACCTTGAACTTCTCTTCCCCTCTCTGGGCTTCAGTTTCATTACCTGTAATATGAATGATTGGAATTTGATATTCTCACACTCTAGGAAGGAGAGCTGGACTCATTCTTTCGTGGACACATTCCAACATTTATCATAGTTTTCAAGAAACAGGACGCGTGTTCATAATTTTCTGTCAGTCTCACAAATCCTTCAGCGTTCTTTTCCACAATGAGCATGGAACTTGTTTCACACTTGAGGGCTTGCTGTGGTGATTGCCATTCCCAAAATGTCTTTGATTTAAGAAATTATTTTTTAAACGTATGCTCACTCATTAGGCAAAACCTCCCAAAGCTTTATTCAAAACCTGCCCTTCTCTTTTACTTTAGTTCAGGAGATGGTTTGATTTTATAAAATAATGTTTTTATTCTTCTGTACTGGACAATGTGCATATCCCTTTGCATGCATTAGAGAACAGAAAAGAAATACATAAGCACAAGTGCCACCTTGTTGGGTTTTCCACCACTTTGGGGGGGAAGCCATTGGCTGGCCAGTCCACCGCTCAATTCAATGAATCAGCCACTAATCTGAAAGAGGCGTGGTACCCTAGGTTCATCTCCTGGCTCACTTTCCACGTGCAGACATTGAGCCTGCTCAAAGGTTTAGCTTTAGTTAATGTAACAGGCATAAAGTGGTCCTCAGATTTCCAGTCTTGGCACTCAAATGCTATGGTTTTACCAAAGCAGACTTATAGGAAGAAAATATAAATCACTTAAATCTCTTTAGGATGGAGAGAAGTTTGTAGGCAAAAAGAACATGAAATATTATTCTCAGAATTCGTATGATCATGGAATCAGCGTCTATTCAGTGCTCACTCAGAAAACCATCACACTGTAACTTGGAAAAGGATGCGGGAGAGCAGATATTACAGGAACACTATGGTCAATGATTATATAGAGAGATTGTTTTATTTCACTTGATAACAACACTTTCATTCACTGTACAATCACGAACAGACACAATATCTAGAAATATTATAGACAGGCAAACAAGTGAAAATTTGATATTTTAGGCTGAAAATCAGAAAGAGGTTTTGTTGTCACATGTAAAAAATTCCTATTTAATACAGTCAACTCATGTTTAGTATTCCTAATGGAAAAGATGAACATGACCACAAATTATATCATTTTATTATTGTTCAGTCCAAAAACTAACTTTCCTAATTTTAGAATGCAATCTGCGATTTTATTAAAAAAAAAATAAGAAGAATTACCTTCCAAAGCACGTTGGCTTTAGGCTAATATTTTAATTAGTTTTTATCCTCTGAGAGTATTCCGGTTAAACCATAGGGTAAGTCTGCTGGATGATGAATAAGAATAAATAAATAGGTTTTTGAAATGTGTCTTCCAGGGAAATACAGTAACTATTAGAAAAATAAACTTTGTTGTCAATAAAGAGTTGACTATGTTTGGAGGGGGAAACACCATACACATGTCACTTAAATAGCATTATAGATGTACTGCTCTAGAATTATTTAAGAAGTAAAGGACGAGTCTGTGCTATAGCTATACACACTCATGAAAATAAAACCAGACTATGAAACAAGTATCACATAGCCCAGATTCACACTGGCTAGGAACAGGCATGGTTGACACTTCCATGATCACAAAGATGCTCTGATTCTGAAGTTTCTAAAACCCTGAGCTCATCTCCTGCCTGGAGACCAAGCTACCATCTCCTTTTATAATTCTGCCACCAAATTTCACTACCTTGTTGTACCATCATGCTATTAGGCACATAATGCATACACAGCACTGCTGAGAGGAGCAAGGGAATATTCACACAAAGAATGATGAAAGGGGGAGATGGTGAGGTTTCTAGATACATAAGCTAAGGTGACAAGTCTTTCCTTCTCCTGGGCTCTACACACAGCTGTTAGTCCATTCTTTTGATTGATTGCATGGTTGAAAGAGTTTTCCCATATATTATCTCATTGGCTCTTCACAATCACCCCATTGGTAGCTATCACAGGTATCATCTTTGTCCCCACCAAGAGGCTTTACCCAGGCCCACACAGGTGATGGAGCCAAGGCTGGATCAGATATTCTGATCCCAAGTTTCCAAATTCAAAATTCAAAACACCAAACAAAGGAGGTGGATTAGAAAGAGGGACGAGCCCTCAGTAAGCCTGTAGAGTCACTGAATCTCATTGTTGGGTCCCCCCCACCAACCATTTGTATGTTCTTTTCTTTCCTGGGTGCCCAGGGTGAGAATCAGGACCAAGGATGAGAAGAGAAAGTTGCAGGAAGAGCCAGAAGCCTGCTTTGTATTCTTGCCCCAGCCCTGCAAATGTCAGGAGTGAACTCAAGCCTAGGAACAATCCCAGAGATGGGCTACATCAGTGTCTGATGAGTAACTTAGATGGTCCAGAGAGACCCTCACCCTACAGACACATGTACCACAGTCTTAGATGCCTACTTAGGCTCCCTTCTGGAAACCCCATTATTCCAGGCTATCTCCCAACATTTTTCTTGGTTTTATCGTTACTTCTTTTTGCCTATTAAATATCGTCAACATATATAGGTTTCACCAGTGCCTACTCTTTGCACAAACTAGATGTTCAATGAATGTCAGCCACTGGTGATGGTGTCTAATCACACCCGTTTTAGAGATTCTGAGCTCCCTGAACACAACGTTGACATATTTGTCCATTTGCTTTGCTCTATGCAACACACCAAGTGTTCTTGGTTGATAGCGTGTACCTAAGCACACTGCTCAGGGTCCCAAAGGTCCTGTCCTGGGGTTATTTCAGTATGATGCAGTCCACCTCTTCAGTGGCAGGCATCCCCGTGGTTTTGAGGTCAAGGTCCCCACTGGACTTACTCCCGCTGTAAGAAGCCTTCCAGTGGAGCAGCATGATCTTCTTTAAGTACTTGATGGTGTTGTTCTTGACGGTCACGAAGCACACGGTGTTGACCATGCTGTTGCTCATGGCGATGCACTCAACCACATAGAAGGCCGTGAGGTAGTGCTTCTCCTTCACAAACACGGTGGGGAAGAAGTCACGCACAATGGTAAAGCCGTAGAAGGGCGCCCAGCACAGCACGTAGGCGGTGAGGATGCACATGAGCACCAGGACCGTCTTCCGGCGGCAGCGCAGCCGCTTCCGGATCTGCTCAGTCTGGAAACCAGGGACAGCCTTGAACCAGAGTTCCCGGGAGATCCTGGCATAGCACAGGGTCATGGTGACCACCGGGCCCACGAACTCAATGCTGAAGATGAACAGGAAGTATGACTTGTAGTAGATCTGCTGGTCCACTGGCCAGATCTGGCCGCAGAAGATCTTCTCCTGGCTCTTGACAACGAGGAGGACCGTTTCAGTGGTGAAGTAGGCTGACGGTATGGCAATGAGGATGGACACCATCCACACCAAGGCAATCAAGCCAGTGGCTGTTTGATACTTCATGCGGGGTCTCAGCGGGTGGACAATGGCCAGATATCTAGGACAAGGACACAAATGGGATCAACCACTGTGGTAAGGAAGTGCTGGAGGATGATGTTATTTTGGCAACATTGAGTCACAAATGGTAGGTGTGGAGGGAAAGAGCAGTGTTATGTGGGCTTCCAGGAAAGGCAGACTTGAATGCCAGCTCCAGCTACACCTCTTATTAGCTGTGCAACCTCAGGCAAGTTTTTATTTATTTTTTAATTGAAGTATAGTTGATTTACAATGTTGTATTAATTTCTGCTGTACAGCAAAGTGATTCAGTTTTATATATATATGTATATATATATATTCTTTTTCATATTCTTTACATTATGGTTTATTCCAGGATATTGAATATAGCTCCCTATGGTATACAGTAGGACCTTGTTGTTTATCCATTCTATATGTAAAAGCTTCCATCTGCTAACCCCAAACTCCCAATCCATCCTTTCCACACCCCGCCACCCACCCCTTGGCAAACACAAGTCTGTTGTCTATATCAGTGAGTCTCTTCTGTTTCTGTTTCATAGATAAGCTCATTTGTGTCATATTTTAGATTCTACATATAAGTGATATCATATGGTATTTGTCTTTCTCTTACATAGTCACTTACTATGATAATCTCTAGGTCCATCCATGTTGCTGCAAATGGCATTATTTCATTTTTTTATGGCTGAGTAATATTCCATTGTGTATATATACCACATCTTCTTTATCCATTCATCTGTCAATGGACATTTAGGTTGTTTCCATGTCTTGGCTATTGTGAATAGTGCTGCTGTGAACATAGGGGTGCATGTATCTTTTTGAATTAGAGTTTTGTCTGGATATATGCCCAGAACAGGCAAGTTATGTTTAATCTCTCTGAATCTCAATTTCCTTATCTGCAAAAGTTATTGTGTTTGTTTGTTTTTAAAGATTAAATGTGCCAATATAGACACAATTTCTGGCACAGTTTAAAACATGGTATATACTCAATAAATGGTAACTATTATTATTAAATGTAGTAATAACATCTCCTATCGGTTTCTAGCCTGGCACTGTTCCCAGGTCCTTCCTGTTTTCAGGGCCATTCATCCTAATTACCCCACAGCTTAGAGCTAAAAGGACCTGATAATTCCAGAGTTGTTGGGAGGATTTGCCCTCTCTGATAGAAAAGCTTTGCCTTCATTCCACATTTTTAAAAACATTGCTCTGCATGCAAAGTTGGAGGAAAAGCATGTGACCATTTATCTTATTTTTCAGGTTGAAAAATGGAGCTTAGTGAGAGATGAGTGACTTTCTCAAGGTCAAATACCACAGGACTCTCGATAGAAAACATTTAACCCTATCTCACATGGTTGATGTGAAAATCAATTGAGAATACACACGAACTTGTTTTTTGAACCACAAAGCAACAGACAGTAAAAGATATTGCATTTGTTCTTTCCCTTAAAACCACACTGCTGTTACCACAGTTGTCCAGAAAACAAGAAAGAGCATTTTCCGGGGGATGTGAGTCATTCGTGCAGTATGAAAGCCTCCTTCCCAGAGAGAGTGCACATACTTAGACAGAGAGCTCTGGTTTCCTGGAAGACGTTCTGTGTGTGGCAGGGGGTGGAAGCAGGAGAAGGAGAAAGATGGCAAGTGAAGTGGGAGGGAATGACTAATCAATGCTGGAAATAAACACATCCTCACGTGTCCACAGCTCATCCCTGGGAAAGCCAAGGGCAACCGTGACGGAGGCCTGAAGGAAAGCCAAACAATTCTGTTCCCTTTGCAGCCGATCCCTTTGAGGTCATCTTACTTGGGATTTTGACTGGAAGAGGAGGGTCATTCTTTTTTTTTTTTTTTTTTTGTCATATTCCTGCTGTTTCTGTCCTTCCCACAACACAGACAGCCAACCCCATTGAGTGTCATATGGAGAGTTCAGTGGCACAAGACTTCTGCTGTCTTGTGGCTACCAGCTGTTAGATGAAGTTGGATGGGTTGGGTCCACCCTCTGGTCGCCCATCTGGCTGCTTTTCATGCTCCACCACCAGCAACAATCCCTGGCACTCGCCAGTCTCCCAGGGTGGATGCTGAGGGTGAAATGGGAATGTCTGCAGGGTGTTGGCAATGCTTTTGTCCGTGCACATGAAGACCACGCCACTCTTGCTGTATGGAGGGCACCAAAGCTGCTCTGAACCATAACGAAAACTAAGAGTTTAGAGCTTTTGTTCTCACCAGCTCTCTCCCTCTCTATCTACCCCACCGTGTTCTGTTAATTACTCTCTCAAAGAATATTTCTGTATTCATAACTGCTTGCTATATGAACGTTCACTCTATGATTCTGTTCCTTCTTTTCCCACTAGTAATTTCCCAAGTCTTTATGATATTTTCAAACTCAGAGTGTTTTTCCAATGAACACGTAGGGGAGAATGCTGATCTAGAAGACCAAGAATCTACTCCCAGCTTTGCCACAAACTTGCTATGCGAATTTTTCATTTCTTAGCCCTGAGGACTCAATTTCCTCATCTGTGACATGGGAATATCAAGTGCCTTACCAGGCTCACAGAGATACTGTGAAGCTCCACTGAGACACTGCACATAAACAATAGGTTATTAATGTACAAGAAGAAACTCTTAGTATCCTAAAATGTATTTTTAGAGCTATTCTGTATAGCAAGCAATTTTCTTTCACCTATTACTGGCAAATCCTGCATTTGCAAGTTCTATGCTACTTTCTATTTTATTGGACCTATTTTATTGGATTTACTAATCTTCAAATCAAAATTAATCTGTGATTGCCCATCAGATAGTTAGCTCATCCTGACATCACCCCACCTCCATCCCCAAAGTTAGCACCAGATGCTGTGCAAGAGGTCTTCCAAATACATTAACCAATAGGCAAATTGCAGAAAACGGTTTCAAGGATTGCCACCAGCCTTGGGTATGCTAGGCTCAGAACTCCATTATTAGTAATAGTTGCTTGACTTTGTAAAGCAACTTAGAATTTACAGAGCGTTTTCAAATCCACATTCTCATTAGATAACCCCAACTCATTTGAATAGGTAAGGGAGCAAAGATGCCCACCTTACAGAAGAGCAAACTGAGGTCTGAAGAAGTTAAATAACGTGTCAAAAGCCACGCAGCTAGTAATCGACAGAACCATGACGCAGACCCATCCGGATCTTGCTCCAAATCCAGTGGGCTTGCCAATACGCCAATTGTTCCTTCCTTTTCAAACCAGAGCAAGCAATATCCCTTCCTCCTGCCCTTCTGGCATCCTGGCAGCCCCTCCGTTCTTTTCATCATAGTCAGTTTCAACCTATTGACGTTCCAAAAAGGAGTCAGGCGATTGGCAACTACTTTCCTTAGGAGTATGCGCTTGGCATTGTAGCGTGTCTACCACTACAGAGGTTCAGGTCCAGATCCACTTTAAGAGTCAGCATTTCCCAGAGAACAAAGAATGAAGGCTGCTGGACAAAGAAATGTCCAGCCACTGTGTGATGTCAGTGGGCTGGGTGATTAAGCAAAGAGCATTTGAGCCCCCTCTCTGCCCCAGGACTCAGCCCCAGTTCTAATCACGGAAGTGGCGGTCACAGTAGCTACTAGGCGGCTCATGGGATGGGTAGCAAATGTACAAGCTGCTTTTTGGGCCAACCAGCCCCAACCAGTAAGCTCACCAGGAAGCATGTGGGCTTCCTAAGGCTGAGTGCTGTCCTTCATGCCTTAGCTGCCTCGTCCAGACAGTACAAGAGAGCTGGCAACAGGTAGGCAGACTGGCCAGCTTCCCCTGGATTCCTCATAAAAAAAAGGAGGGACCCCAGTGCCCCACGTGCCTGAGATCCAAAAGATATACCCCGAGGGCAGTGCAGGTGTCTCCACATCAAAGAAGAAACCCAGACCTGAGGGGACAGAGTCCTCTGAGGATCTTTTGCAGTTCCCTGCTACCCTCAGGTCTGACTCCCTGTGCCTAGATTTTGTGATGTTCTAGAACAGGACCCTATTCTTTCTGATTTCTACTCTTTTACATTCCTTGCCCTGTCCCCCGTCCCCGACCCCGCTCCCCGGACCTCACTCTCACCTCAAGCACTCTCACCTCTCGGCTTTTGCAAACACAGTTCTACCTACCCTCTTGGCAATCCTTTCTTCTCCTTGCTGATCGTCATTTGTTGAAAGCCAGTGAAAAGTCTGTCTCCTGCATGAAGCCTCCTCTGATTATTCTGTTACGCCACAATCTCCCCCTTCTCTAAATTTCATTTCAAACTGACCCTTTACTTATCCCCTAACTTTCCTGTGTTAGTTCTCACCCCTCCCCCCGCACTCTGGATGGTAAGCTTCCCAAGAGCAGGGATCATGCCTTACTTCTTTTTTTTTTTTTTTTTTTTTTGCGGTACGTGGGCCTCTCACTGCTGTGGCCTCTCCCGTTGCGGAGCACAGGCTCCGGACGCGCAGGCTCAGCAGCCATGGTTCACGGGCCCAGCCGCTCCGCAGCATGTGGGATCCTCCCAGACCGGGGCACGAACCCATGTCGCTTGCATCGGCAGGCGGACTCTCAACCACTGTGCCACCAGGGAAGCCCCATGCCTTACTTCTTTTATAACCTTTTGCTGTCTGTGAATTCTGGGCACCTAGGATCTTAGTAAAACTTCACCTTCGGCAAGTACCTAGCACTGGATGAACAGAAATGTCATAAGCCATGGTGACAGTTCTCAAAAAGATTGCAACCGTTTTTGGAACACAGGACATCAATGTGTTTACCCAGCATGAGATGGGCAGGCAGTCTGGAGCTCGATAATAAAATGGTGGAAAAGCAGATGAAAAGATTCCAGCCATATTTTGTATACAGTGGCGTCATTAGAGGTCTTTGGAGCAGGAGAGGGGGGTGTGTATGAGGCAGAAGATTAATTTGGCTGCAGTCTTGCTTTCTTCCCCTGGGCCATGGGACCCTTCTTGCTATTCCTAGAACCCTCAGGTTTGCTCCAGTCTCGAAGCCTTTGCACTTAGAATTCTCTTTGTCTGGAATGCTCTTTCCCAGTCTTTACAAGGCCAGTTTTTTTCCCCCATCATTCAGAGGTCTGTTCAAATATCTTCTCAGAGACACTTTTCCTGATTCCCACTTAGAGCGTCTCCCACCCTTGGTCACGCTCCGTGTTTGCTTGCGTGTGTGTTTGTTTTATTGAAGAAGAGTTAATTTACAATGCTGTGTTAGTTTCAGGTGTACAGCAAAGTGATTCAGTTATACATATATGTATTTGTTTTTCGGATCCTTTTCCATTATAGGTTATGTTTATTTGTTTTTGCTCAGAGTATTTCTCATGCTCTGAAATTACCTTCCTTGGTTGCTTGCCTGACTGTTCTCTCTCCATCAAGCTCCATCAGCACAAGGAGCTTTTTTGCTTATTCACCATCGTATCACCAGTGCTTGAAATAGTATTTGTAACTTTGTAGTCGCTCTATAAAAATGTATTGTGTGTTGGGGCTTCCCTGGTGGCGCAGTGGTTGAGAGTCCACCTGCCGACACAGGGGATGTGGGTTCGTGCCCTGGTCCGGGAAAATCCCACATGCCGCGGAGCGGCTGGGTCTGTGAGCCATGGCCGCTGAGCCTGCGCGTCCGGAGCCTGTGCTCCACAATGGGAGAGGCCACAGCAGTGAGAGGCCCGCGTACAGAAAAAAAAAAAAAAAAAAAAAATGCATTGTGTGAATGAATGAATGCTTAGGATGGATTGTGAGGGAGTAGGGTTGGCAGAGGGGCGGAGCTGAGAGACACTGGCCGCAAAAAGACCAAGAGGAGACTGATAATTCAGCTCTGGGTGAGCAGTGGGGAGGTTGGGCCGGGTGTGGGAGGGGATTGTCAGGGCCTGGGAATTAAGTGAATGCTGGAGAAAGGGAGAGAGCAGCCAGGACAGAGGGAACTTTTGAGCTTAGATGCCTGGGAGAACCATAGAACCAATAGTAGAAACAGAGAACGGGTGGGAAATAAATAGTTCTGTTCTACTATATCTTGAGAGCTGTGTTTCTTAGAAACTTTGTATCATTATTTCTTTAATCACATCACAAAAACAATCACTGTCATGAAAGCAAAGAGGTTAGCCAATCGGAAATAGTCATTAGTTTATCTGGTTTTGTTGTTGTTGTTCCTTTAAGGGTTAATTTAAAAGCATAACATCTGCCGTTTATTAAGTGCTTACTCTGTTTTAAGCATTGTTCTAAACAATTCCATGTATTATTTCATTTCATCCTCAAAGCAACCCAATACATTAGGTTTTCTAATTATTCCCATTTTATACATGAGAAAATTGAGGCAGAGAAGGGTCAACTAACACACACAAGGCCCTGCAGCTAATAAGTGGGGAAGTAGGAATTTAAACCCAGGCAGACTAACTGCTCACACTTTTCCTACAGAAATTTCATTAAACAAAAATAAAGATTTTTTATAACTGTGGCCATATTTTTTATATCAAGACAAAAATTAGTTGCCTAAAACTAACAAAGTCAAACCCAGTGTCTGGGGTCAAGTTTCCAATCACAGCCCCACCCTAACCATAGCCGATGCAAAGCACGTTCCTGATTAACATACCCACCGTAAGAGAAATGCCTGCAATATTTCAGACAAGCTGAGTTTCATATGAAAGGCGAATATGAGTTTGCAAGAGTTCAGTGGATGGAGGTGGATTGATTGACATAGATATTACCTCTTACATGTTCAGAATAGCCCAATGCCCTGATTTTGTCCTGGCTCCCATTCCCCTTGAAGCCATTTCTTCCTGCAGTGTTACCTCTTTCTACGAGTAGCCCCCCTCCATGGTAAAATGGGTCTCACCCAGGGAGCAGGGGCCCACCCCACAGCAGGCACCTACCTACCCCACTTTCAGTGGCTGAGAGCACCTTCTGTGAAAAACTGTCTTGCCAGAGTGAAACTTCAGGAAATAACCCCATATGTTTTGTCCTGTTCATGTGCTAAGAGGGATGGTGGCACTTTCAGAAAAGTTTAGAGACAAGGTCCTCGGAGATCTTCCTCGACAGCTGTGAAGGGAACTTGGGGGGCAGATACTCTGCTTGCCTGTCCCTCCTGTTCCTTCTACAGATTCACCCAGGGTCCGCTGCTGGGTGGACAGAACACCATGGGGGCTTCGTGACTCATGTGGAAGAGCTTGGCCAAGCCTTGCGCAGGGATGACACCTCTGGACACCTTCTATGGGTGACAAACGGAGGGCTATTTCATGTGCTAATTCCAATATCCTCCTAGGTTTCAAGGCCAGGCTCCTTTTCAACCCTCTGCCCTTGGGAGTGGTCTATGTCTAGGTATTCTACCCCTGGTCATCCCACTGATGGCTTCAGAAATCGGGCTCTATTTGCTGTGTTCCTCCCGGGAACACTGTCCTGGGGTGTCCTGATTGAGGGGGGAGGGAGCTGAACGCCACCAGAGCCCTGAGGCCATGGGACACGGAGACCATCTGTGCTTCAGGTTCTCTGGGTTAAGAGAGAGAGACGGGCTGTGCAGATCCAAGTACACAGAGGCCCGATTAGACCCTCAGGGTAACTGTCTCTGGACTGCAACAAGGTGTTTTGTAACAAGAGTCCAACTTTGGGCACAGAAGCCTGCAAAATTGTTCCAAGGGAACAAAAACTACTCTGGCCCATTAGCACAGGAGATTATACTAAATGAAAAGCCTAAAGATAACATAGGAAAGATTTGCATGGGCTGCTCTTACTGATTTTATTTTTCATCACTAGAAACAGCTCTTCTGTACTGTTGTACACTAATGTATGAAAAGCAGCCGGCTGATTACTGGAACAACCAAAACAGAGTAAGTAAGCATAGGTCTCCTTTTTGTTTTGTTTTGTTTTGTTTGTTTTTTAGAACAAATCCCTCAACGTTATTTAAAATCAACCGGTGTTAACATTGTTAATCAACTATACCCAATATAAAATAAAATTTTAAAAAATCATCATAACAATAAAAAAATCAACCGGTGTTTGTAGGGGCATCAGTAGAGGATGTCTTGATGAGATAGAAACCTCCCTCAAGATTTCCAAGTTGACTCAAGAGGTAACTGCCTGAAACTTAAACTTGTCCCTCCACACCTCCTGGGAGCCGCCTACCTCTAGACCTCTGACAGATACAACATCTAGGAGCATGTCCATAACAGAGGGATCAAAAGCCTTCCTGCTGCCCAGCTCTAGGGGGCTCCACTACCTCCTGCCTGCTTACCACTGGAAAACTAGAACTCTTTTCACTGTTCAATAAATGGGTCACCTTTGGGCCCCCATGCATCCACAGCTCTGGGGAATACAGATACCTCTCATCAATCACAACTGCCCCTTCCTTCATTGTCCCCACCCCTCACTCACCTGTCGATGGCGATGGCCAGCAGGGCGTTGGTGGAGACGTAGAGAGAGACAGTGCGCAGGTAGTTGACAGAGGCGCACAGCACGTGGCCGTGCTCCCAGGAGAGCTGGCGTACCACATAGTAGTCCATCTCGAAGGGGCAGCAGACGACGGCCACCAAGAAATCAGAGATGGCCAGGTTGGCGATGAGCAGATTGGTGAGGTTGCGCAGCTTCTTGTAGCGGGCCAGGGCCGCGATGAAGATGAAGTTGCCAATACCACAAACCAGCATGATGCCCACCAGCGCCATGCCAATGACAATTTTGGCAGCAAAGAAGGTCCGGGAATTGGTCACATCCTCATCTTCGTCCAAGGGCATATCATAGTCGCCATAGCTGAAGTTGAATGGGAAGAAAGCAGCTTGGGTTCCGTGGGGGTCAAGCAGAGAAAAATAGTTGGTTGAGGTGTTTGTGGCATTCTCATCCATGACCCCCATGTCGACCTCCATCTGGCCAGGTGAAGCCTTGAGCAACACTCCTGGGAATTCCTCTGGGGAGATGTCGTTAGGCTGAGGTCTCCCCTTTCTGCTGGTACTCAGCTTTCCCTTAATGAGTCAGATTGTCCCTGCAGGCGTCCTTGGGGTCCAGTATCCAAGCTCCATCCTAAGCCTTGGAAAGACATACAAACAATTGGCTACATATGTAAGTGAACCTGGCTAAATTTAAAACCATTCTATAAACTAAGCTGACCCATTAGCCACCTGTCCAGAGTGAACAGGTGATGGAGTGGAAATAAAGGAACCAGGGAAAGAAAACAAAGGAATCAAAACCACATACCCACTCATTCAGGGAAGGTTAGATTGCTACAGAGACAAACAAGCGCTAACTCAGTTTATTTCCGTTTCACTGAAGATTCTGAATGTTGCACTTTTTCTCAGGGACCAAAGTTAGGAGTGTGGGAGGCTCAAGAGAACCAAAGTGACCTGCTCCAAACCCCATTCCTTGTCCTGACAGCCTGAACTTTGTCCTTGTGGAATTGTCCCATTCTGTAGCTTAAAAAATTATTCTGGGGCTTCCCTGGTGGCGCAGTGGTTGAGAGTCCACCTGCCGATGCAGGGGACACGGGTTCGTGCCCCGGTCTGGGAGGATCCCACATGCCGCAGAGCGGCTGGGCCGGTGAGCCATGGCCGCAGAGCCTGCGCGTCCGGAGCCTGTGCTCCACAACGGGAGAGGCCACAACAGTGAGGGGCCCACGTACCGAAAAAAAAAAAAAAATTCTGAATTCCACTGAAGAGGCAAGACTTTGAGACAGGCCTGACTGCTCTCCAAGCCTCTTTCCTTCTGGCAAAACACTGCTTTAAAATCAGAGCCTATGTAGCAGCCACCTTCCCCTCTCCTCACTAGGTTTCCTGTTCCTACTTCCAAGTCTGATGTGAGCCTAGAAGCCAGGCACAGCATTTACCAAGGCCTGTCCCCACACAGAGGCTGCAAGAGTGAAGTCCCAGCCTAATCACTGAGTGGCTTAGAAAGGGGACTCTGGAACAAAATCCTTCCTTGGCTGGTTGTGTGTCCTGAGATAAATAGCTTGAGCTCTCAGAGTTTCAACATCCTCCAGGCAAGAGATCAGTGATGTCTGTAAAGCATGGAGGTCCCTGGAGAGGGAGGGTGTTACATCCTAGGACTGCAAGGAATTACTAGTGAGGACCCAGGCCTGCTCGGTCAGCTTCGAGGAAGAGGAGGGCACTCGTGACCCAGATGATGGGGCTGGGGTACCAGGAGGGGGTTGTCAGCTGCACCGGTGGGGATGCAGAACCAAGAGGGAGCCAGAATCCCCATGTCCCCGTCCCTCTCCCTGCAGATCCAGTCCCTCCCAGAGCCTGCAAACATCAGGCCAGGTTGCTGGGATGTAAGAAGAGGGCTGGGGTCTGGAGAGCTCCACAGAGGGCAGGAAATTCAGAGAGGCAGGGGAAGTGTGGAAGCCTGAGGTTCCTGG
Organism: Pseudorca crassidens; assembly: GCF_039906515.1. Lineage (NCBI taxonomy): Eukaryota > Metazoa > Chordata > Mammalia > Artiodactyla > Delphinidae > Pseudorca > Pseudorca crassidens. Next base: position 33,349,551 of record NC_090309.1, read on the forward strand.
GAAAGGGGGACACAAGAAAGACTCCTAGGACCCTCAGGAGAGCATGCTGCCCACATCCCTTAAAGGTGACATGTCTGGAGCCTGCCTTTGGGGGTAGAACTAAAGTCCCTCTGTACAGGGAGGCCCAGCCCCAGTCCCCCATCTTTCCCCCAACACTTCCCCTCCATTTTTCGCAGATTTTTTTCCTCCTCTGAGCATCGGTCCTGCCCCTCTCAGGCCCTGCCCTTTGCTGCTATCGTGTGTGAAGCAGAACCCAAATCGGAAAGGTCAGAGAGGGCCAGGCTTGCCATCCAGGCAGGAAGGATGCAGTCCGCCGCGTGGGACAGTCCTCACCCCTCGCAGGCCCTGTGGGTCTCCGAGGCGCGCCACCTCTGGAGAGGGACCCTGCAAGCTCGCTACCTGGAAGACTCAAAGTCATGTTTTAAAAACAAAGAGCATAAAAACTTCTTGGGGAGAACGGGTGTTAGGAGATTTGGGATTTGGGGAGAAATTGTCCAGCGATCTCTTTTTCTCCTTCATTCTCACCTCCCCAGAAGGAACCCCATTGTCACCCGGTGTCCTCTGGAGCCCCTGCGTTTAGGGATTGCCCCCTGGCCAGACCTTCCCATCTCTGGAAGCATCTCTTTGCAGCCTCTGCTGATAAGCCTGCTCCCAACTTTGTCCTCGGAGCCTCAGAGGCTACGCCTAAGGACAGAAGGAGGGGACAGACCGGGTCCCCTGCAGAAATGAGCACGAGTGCGAGTCTCTTGAAAAGCCCCCTCTCCACTCAAAAGCCCCCGCGCCCTGGCGGCCGCTGCCGCGTGGAGTCCTAGGAGCATCGCCCCGGAGGGCGCGCTCCGTACCTGCGGCATCCCGGCGCCGGGCGGACAAGGTCCTGAGCTCTTCATTCCGGGTCCGGGGACACGAGCCGCTTCTCCCAGAGGCCCATAGGAAGAGCACGGGTCCCCTCTTTCCCTCCTCTGCTCGGGGATCTTTCCCGGCTGGACTCTGCGGGAGTTGCGCTCTCGCCGCCGCAGATCAGAGGACCGCGGCTCCTCGGCGTGGCCACCAACGCCCCCCCGCCCCCCTCGCTGTCCCCGCCCGGGTGACCGTGGGGCGCCCAGGGCCGGGGTGCCCGGCTCGGGGAGGCGTGCTCCGCCGGGTCCGGGAGACACGAGAGGGAGGGGCTCCGGGCTCCAGGCAGGGGCACGTCGGGTCGCCCAGGCACGCGCGCGGCTGGGGACCCCGGGAGTCCCCCCGGGGCCGGAGTGTCGGGGACGCAGAAGCGGCAGCTCGAGGCGAGGACACGCCGGAGGGAGCGCGCGTTCCCTGGGCTCAGGCTCCGGAACGACCGCCTGGGGCGGGAACGAGGGCGGTGGAGCTCGGAGCCCGGCTCAGCGCGGACTCGGCGCTCGAGGCTCCCATCCCGCAGGGCTGCGCCCACCCCGGGGCTCGGGACCGCTCGGCCGCTCACCTGGCCAGCCCCGGAGCCACCGCCAGACTGGGCGGTCGGGCCCGATGAGCTGGCGAGATTTCAGGGAACCGGGAGGAGCCTCCCCTCCTGCCCAAACCGCCCTCGCAGGAGACGCTGGGAGCGACCCAAAGGTAGTTCCCTCAGACAAGCCCAACTGGACGCCGGGGTCAGCTTCATTTCAGCCGCCTGACCTCTGTGTTAGAGGCTCTGAGAACCGCTTTCCGGAAAGCAAGGAAGCGGGGGGAGGGCAGCGGTGTGGATGCGGGAGAGAGAGGTGGCCTCCCACCCACCCAGGGATATCTGTTCAAAAGGCTAGGATGACCAGAGCTAACTTACAGAGCACAGATCTCCAAAAGTCTACAGATTTCTCAAGAACTTAAATATCAAATTAGCTTTTGATCCAGCAATTCCACTTCCCAAAAAACCCTGAAAGCCGGGACTCAGATGCTTGTACATCAATGTTCATAGCAGCATTGTTCACAACAGCCCAAAGGGGGGAAACAACCCAAATGTTCATCGACTGATAAATGGAGTTTTTAAAATGTGGTGTACGCATACATTAGAATATTTCTTATCCTTGAAAAAAGGAATGAAGTATAAAAGTGTTGACGAGGATGTGGAGAAATTGGGACCCTTCTGTGCTGTTGGTGGGAATGTAAAGTGATGCGGTCACAGCGGAAAACAATATGGCAGGTCCTCAAAAGTTAAAAAAAAAAAAAAAAGAATTACCATATGATCCAGTTATCTCACCTCTGGGTACATCCCCAAAATTATTGAAAGCAGTGTCTGAAAGAGATATTTGTACACCCATATTCATAGCAGCATTATTCACAACAGCCAAAAGGTAGAACCAACCCAAACGTCTATCAACAAATGAATGGATCAATAAAATGTAGTAGGTACATACAACGGAGTATTTTCCAGCCTTTAAAAGGATGGAAATTCTGACACATGGTGGGATACGGATGAACCTTAAGGACATTATACTAAGTGAAACAAGCCAGTCGCAAAAAGATAAATACTGCCTAATTCCACTGATATGAGGTACCTAGATGCATCAAAATCATAGAGACCAAAAGTAGAAGAGCATTTGCCAAGGGCTGAGGGGATAAGGGAAGGGGAGCTCCTATTTAATGGGTACAGAGTTTTAATTTTGCAAGATGAAAAGAGTTAGGGTGATGGAGCGTGGTGATGGTTGCACGGCAATGTGAATGGACTTAATTCACTTAACTGTACACTTAAAAATGGTTAAGATGGTAAATAGTATATGTATTTTACCACAATAGAAAAAATAGGGGGAAAAAGAAATGAAGTCTTGATACATGCTACAATACGGGTGAACCTTGAAAACATCATATTAAGTGAAAAAATTCAGACACAACAGGATAAACATACGTATGACTCCACATATATGAGGTACCTAGATCAGGCAGACTCATAGAGTCAGAAAATAGAATGAAGAAGAGGAATGGTGAGTTATTGTTTAATGGACACAGAATTTGTTTGGGTTGATGACAAAGTTCTGGAAACGGATAGTGGTAATGGTTGCACAACATTGTGAAAACACTGAATGTCACTGAAGTGTACACTTAAAATTGTTTAAAAACAAAACAAAACAAACAGAAAACATAAGCCATGGGCTTCCCTGGTGGCGCAGTGGTTAAGAATCCACCTGCCAATGCAGGGGACACGGGTTCGAGCCCTGGTCTGGGAAGATCCCACATGCTGCAGAGCAACGATGCCTGTGCGCCACAACTACTGAGCCTGTACTCTAGAGCCCGTGAGCCACAACTGCTGAAGCCTGCGTGCCTAGAGCCTGTGCTCCGCAACAAGAGAAGCCACCACAATGAGAAGCCTGCACACTACAACGCGCAGCAACGAAGACCCAATGTAGCCAAAATTAAATTAATTTATTAAAAAAAAAAAAAGCCATGATAGAGCTCAGATCTCCTTAGTAAGGCATCAAAGTTTGGCCTCCAGTTGTCCACAATGGAAATGGGGCTGCCAGGGGTCTGGACTTTTACTCCTCTTTGCCACTATCAAACTTCAGGCAAGTCACAGAACTTTTCTGAGACTCCCTTTCCTCATTCACTAAATGAATGAGTTGAGCTTGCACTAGGAAACCACTGCCATGTTCCAGCTCTTCATACAGTATCCTCCCCTGGCCCATATCCCTACGTGGACACCTTCTTCTGTTATTTCCACAAAACTCCTGTCTTTTGCAAAAATGTCCCAGCCTTTCACATTTCTGAGTCTCATGTCCCCTAGGACATGGAACACGATAGCAGTTAAAAGCATGGCAGATAGAGTCAGCTATCTCCTTTCTACCTAGTACTGCACACAGGAGCTGTGTGACCTTGGACAGTGTGCTAACCAAAGCCTAGCTTTCCCACTTGTAAAATGGGTGACAGTAGCTCCTACTGCACAGGACTGTTGTGAGGACTGGATAAGATGAGGCAGGTAAAGTGCTTGGTGCAATGCAGGCCCCTGATAAATGCCACCAGTTACTCTCACTCTGTGATTCTTTCCATATATCGCTCCCTGAGGTCCTAACCAACCCTTGAGATCTTACTCATATGTCATTTCTTCCAGGAAGCATTCCTTGATTCCCCCAAGGCTATTCAAACCTTTCCTTGACACTTGGTGCCTCTCTTTAAATGTATTTCTGTGTACCAATTTGCTTTCCATCTTGCACAGTTTCCTGAAGAAGAGGTATGTCTCATTCACTTTTGAATCCTGTTCTGTATTGTTTCTCAAACTTTCCTGATGATAAGAATCATCTGGGGTGCTAGTTAAACATATGGATTCCTTGATCCTGCCCCAAACTCAGGGAACATATAAGATAGACACATGTTGACCTGTCATTCCATATAGCATGTCTTCCTATTTACTCAGAAAACCAAAAACAAAGCACAGAGTGCATTAGTTATCTATTTCTGCATTCCAAATTACCCCAAAACTTCAGAGCTGAAAGCAACAAACATGTATTACCTCACTGAGTTTCTGAGGGTCAGGAATCTGAGAGTGGCATAGCTGGGTGGTTCCAGGTTCAAGGTCTGTCGTGAGATTGATGTCAAATTGTCATCCAGGGCTGTACTCTCATCTGAAGTCTCAGCTGGGGTGGGGTGGGGATCCACCTCCAAGTTCACTCACAAGGTTGTTGTCTAGTTTTCACTGGCTGTTGCTGGAGACTTCAGTTCCTTCTCATCATGTGGGGTTCTCTCTAGGCTGCCCGAGTGACCTCACTACGTGGCAGCTGACCTCCCCTCTTCTGCAATATGCTATTTTTCACACACTCACGCACACCCTGCCAGAGTGTGGGAGGGGACCACACAAGTGTGCGAATACCAAGAGGTGGATCATTGGGGACTGATTTGGAGGCCATCTTGGAGGCTGGGTACAATGCAAAACTTAGAATTTTCCTATTTCCCCTTCAAAAACCCAGCAATGAATGGTTCTTGAAGCTAACAATAATGCTAGCCTCAATGAAGACATTTTTGACCTTCAGAGGAGTGAGGTACTGGGTGACTTGTGGAGTTGGAGTCATGAGGGCATAATTGGAAGAATTTATTGGCCAGGACCCCCATGGGGGAAATGGAAATATTAGAAGCAGATATAGTCTGGCAGGTTCTATGCACTGCAGCTCTTGGTGGGGACTCCTTTGAAGGGCTTAGTCCCTACATGTCAGTTTCTGCCAAAGGCTTCAGGGGAGCCTCCTCCATCTGTGAAGCAGACATCTATCTGGGGCCCAATTTTAATAATTCATCTCTGTGACAGAGTTAAACCTAGGCTTATGGCAAAATCTGTAAATAAAAATTTTTTTAAAAAAAATAAGGAAAGAAGAAGGAAAGGAAATGAGTTTAAAATAATCTGGAACTCCAATGATGTAATTTCTTTTTCAAATGTGTAGCCCCAAAGACACAAATGGCCTGGAAAAGTTTTTCTGTGGTTAGAGTCTCCTGCTGCAAGGGGCACATTCCTTGCTTCATCCCACCTACAAAGCAAGTCACAGTATCGGAGAGAATTTCACCTCAGGGAGCCGTCACCCAACAAAACCAAAAGAAAGAACTCATTTGAAAAGCACTTTTTTTTAGTGCTTTTAGGTATCCCTCACCCCTAAATAACGTTCTTGAGCTAACTTGGATTTTTTTCCTTTCTTATTCCACTGGCAGGAATCATCCCAAAGGTGCTTTGAAATTTCATTTCTTCATCACATCATTCTATAATTATGTCCTTTGGTTTAGACATGAAAGTTTAACATCTTGGGGCTTTTTTCAGCCATGCAACTCCTGTGTTGCTCTAGTAAATACCACTTAGAAACCCAGCTCAAGGAGAGCCTTAGAGGTCCTTCAGTGAGCACTCTTATAGCGAGAAAAGAGCAAACAGATGCTCAAGGGGAAAGGCCTTTAGCCCAAAGGAACAGAGCAGCATGACTTCAGAGCTCAGACTGGAATCCAAGTCTCCTGAAATTTAGCTCAGCCCCGCCTCTCTGCTCAGCCACACCCACAGTGCACATTGCTACCTGTTTTCAATTTACCCTTCTTTCCAAGATCCTTGGCTCCAGGGTTCAGCCACAATTCCTCCTGTCTGACAAATTTTACTAAATCAGCTTATTTTCTGCTTTCATCAGATTTGTTCCCTGGGCACATTCTCTCATCCAGTGCCATGAAAAAAATCAAGAATTCCTGGAAGACACCCAGAGCTGGCTCAGAACTCATCCTGCCTCCTTTTTCAATGACCTCCCCTGTACTCGAGCCAGCAATGCTCGATCGGCTTCCCAAAGCCCACTCAGCAGGTTGTTTGGACTGCTCTCTGCCATTCCTCTCCAGCTCCCCAAATCCCTCTGGAGGAGATGTGAAAGGAGATTCAGCGAGGCACAGAGACATGCTGTCATTCCTGATGGAAACCCAAACATGCCAAAGATGTCAGCTCTCTTGTTAATTTCATTGGTTTGATGCCATCCTTGACAACTTCTTAATGGTCGACAATACTATTCATATATTTATCTGGAGAAATAAACAGGTCATGGCTTATAAGAATGTTTTTTTTTTGGAAAAAGAAGAGAAGAGGATATTTTACCTATGAATATCAAAATATCATGAAGGCTCAAGAAGACAGCAGGTAATGAGTTTGAGCAGAAAGTGTGCTCACTGTTAAGATCTGGATACATCCCGGCATGAAGTCTAACTGTGGAATCATCAATCTGGAATATTTTACATGGGCACTGTAACGCAGCTGACACATGGTGTCTGCCTCAGATTCCAATCTTCCTAGCTAAGTCCCAGGTGAAAGGGCTACAGGCAGCAGGACTCTGGGAGACAAGACAAAACAGGGAGGGCTGTTTGGGGGCTCCTGGTACAGAGTGGCTAAGAAAGGCCTTTTCTCCTCGTTTAAGAAACATTGCCTGGGGCTTCCCTGGTGGCACAGTGGTTGAGAGTCCGCCTGCCGATGCAGGGGACACGGGTTCGTGCCCCGGTCCGGGAAGATCCCACATGCTGCGGAGCGGCTGGGCCCGTGAGCCATGGCCGCTGAGCCTGCGCATCCTGAGCCTGTGCTCTGCAACGGGAGAGGTCACAACAGGGAGAGGCCTGTGTACCGCAGAAAAATAAAAAAAGAAAGAAACATTGCCTGGTTCTAATGCAATGAGGACCACATGGAATGCCACAGTGCCCTGGCACCTTGCAGCTCAGCTTCTGAAGATGAGATGGGTCCTTCCACTGACTTAATGAACTCTCAGAGGGAGTAGCACAGTCAGGCCCCCAAAAGTCTTTATGGAGGATGTGTTGGGACGTTGAGAGGAAGGTGCAAGGATTGTTCAAGAACTGGAATGATAACCACCACTGCCTCATGCCCCACCCCAGAGACTCCTAGAGATAAGGGGCTGGAATGTTCTGATTATGGAGGTGGTGGCAGAAGTGAGTTATATCTTTATGTGGGCCCACTGTACCCACAGGCTAGGGAATCCTGGTGAGACTGGAGTTACAGAGGAATTCATTACAAAGGAAGGAGCCCACATCACCTCTATCACCAAGTATAACACTTAGAGATAGAGTTGGTGAATCATAGCCATTGTCTTACTAAGTACTTTGTACGCACATTGTCTACTAGTATTCTTTGATTCAGATCATTCTTATAGTTTCTTTTAAGGAAAAAAATAAATATTCATAACACTATAAAATAATAAAATGTAAGAAAAACCCCAAAGTCATCAAAACTGGGTAATCAGTTTCCTAGGGCTGCCATGACAGAGTACCACAGACTAGGTGGCTTAAAGCAACAGGTATTTCTTCTCTCATAGTTCTGGAAGTTAAGTCTGAAATCAAGGTGTTGGCAGGGCCATGGTCCCTCTGAGTCTCTAAGTAGAGTCCTTCCTTGCCTCTTCCTAGCTTCTGGTGGTGGCTGTCAATCCTTGGTGCTCCTTTGCTTACAGCAGCATCACTCCCATCTCCGCCTCCATGGTCACATAGCCTTCTTCTCTGTGTGTCTCTGTCTTTATATGGCATTTTCCTCTTATACAGACACTAGTCATATTGGATTAGGACTCACCCTGATGACTTCATCTTAACTTGATTATATCTGCAAAGACCCTATTTCCAAATAAGGTTACATTCGCAGGTACTGGAAGTTAGGATTTCAACATATCTTTGGGGAGGACACAATTTAACCCATAGCAAGTATACTGTGATACATTTATGTGTGATGGAATACAATGTAGCTATCAAAAATAGGACTATGAAATCAATCTATGCTGTTAGAAGTCAGGACAGAAGGACAATGGTTACCCTTGGGGAAGAGAGATCACAGGCAAGAACCATTGGGAGGGTTTTGGGGGTGTTAGTAATATTCTTCTTCTTGATCTAGCAGCTGGTTACATGGATGTGTTCAGTTGGTAAAAATTCATCCAGCTGTACACTTATGAAATGTACACGTTTCTAAATGTACAATATATTTCAGTGAAAAGTTAATTAGGACGTAGTGCTGTAAAAGTATATTGACTGACATGGAAAGATAGTCATGATACATTACTGAATGGAAAAACATCAGGTTACAAAACCATATTGCAATATGATTCCATTTGGAGGGGAAATGTACGCATCATCTAGAAAAGAAAATGTCTGGAAGGGCAGAGGAAATTGCTAACACTCAACTCAGAGTGGAAAGAAAATACAAGTGTTTTCCCCCTCATTTCCACTATTTGTATTTTCTGATTTTTTTTATTGCAGCTATATTATTTGTATAATCCTTTAAATTTCATAAATGAGAAAAGGGTGAATTGATTACAACAAATAGGAGATTCACCTATTAGGGGAAATCATTAATTTAGATCTTTATTTTACACTATATTCCAAAATGCAATAAGGAAGGATTAAAGAGCTGAATTCAAAGAATTAAAAACTGAATGAAAACACTGATAAAAATTTATGAGATTCATGAGATCTCAGAGTGGTAAAGCCTTTACTAAGCAAAAAACAAAAAGGTAATAGATGAACCCCGAAGGCAATGGATAGATTTTTCTACATTAAAACATTTGAAAGTCAGAAAAACCATAAACAAAACTAAAAGATAAATGTCAAACTAGGAAAAATATTTATGGCAAATATTGCAGACAAAAGGTCAAGATCCTTCGTATATGAAGTACTGTTACTTTGTAATAAGGAAAAAGCTGGTACCTCGAAAGAATAATGAGCAAAATATACAAATAGGCAATTCACAGAAAGAAATGCAAATAATAATAAAATGTATTTTAAAGTGCTTACTCTCACCAGTAATCAAAGAAATTTCATCTAAATACAATGGCATAAAATTTTGCCTATCAAATTAGCCAAGATCACAAAATGCAAAAATGGAAATTGGATCAGTAGCTTAATTTAAGAATTCAAATCAACACTCTCCCTTCGGGAATGTCTTAAGCTTTCTCTGATTCTTCAGCCTTTATGCATTCTGCCCAGAGTTGCTTTGTAATAAATGTGAGTTGATTCAGTTGATTTCACACAACCATATTTCCCCCTTCTGATTTTGACCTGCCTGACATTTGCTTGAGTTTCAGCCAGGAGAACAGCCACAGGCACACGGCCAAGAAGATGATGTCATTCTACAGAAAGTCAAGTGTCAGAGTTCTGAGCTCCTTGTATGTGTAGAGAAAGGCACAGGAGAAGGTTGAACTCAAATTACATGTATAAATGTGTAATTAATCTTTTGCATGGTTTATTGAATAAGTTACAAAACTGTCTTAACATTCAGACCATTTTCAAGTTGTGTGTGTGTGTGGTGTGTGTGTGTGTAGACGGTTGTGCAGGGGCGTGGTGGGAGGTGGAAGACAAGTGATATGCACGGCAAACCCCTGGAAGCACTTTTATCACTGCCAAAAGCCAGACTATAGTGATATAACTCATCTAATGAAACTGCTCTCAATGTTAATTGACCAAAAGGCGGGGGAGGGCTGAATGGAGTGAATATTGAGACAAAGGACCAGGACTTCCTGTAATTTAGGTAAAGTAGAGCAGAAGCCATCACTTGGAAGGAAGGGTCTGAGAAGAGTTCAAGCTGCCCAGACAGAAATGCCACTTTGTATGGCAGCACTTCACCTCCTCATCAGCTTTTTACCTGTTGATGATGTCACCTCATCCATGTTCAGGTGTCTCCAGACTCCACGCTCACCTGCACCCGCTCGTGCTCTCTCTCTCCCCACATCAAATACTATTCTCAGGAATAAAGAATACATATGTGTGTGTGTGTGTGTGTGTGTGTGTGTGTAGTGTTTAATTAGGCATAGTATGTGAAGTATATATTTTCCATGTTTTTAAGTTTTGTCTGTGATCACAAAAGTAACATGTGTTGTTGTCAATAAAAACCACCTCAAACCATACTAAGTATAGAAAATGAAAATTCTCACACTTACCTTTATCCCTAATCCCATTATTAGCAGTTTGGTGTGGGTATTTTCCTAAAAACAGAGTATCTTAAAACAACCTTATATAAAATTTATTAATGTGATACTAGCATATGTCAATGTATACTTTAAATATACAAAGAGACAATCGACTATAAAGTCACAAATGTTCAAAATACCCACCTCAGGGGCTTCCCTGGTGGCGCAGTGCTTGAGAGTCTGCCTGCCGATGCAGGGGACACGGGTTCATGCCCCGGTCCGGGAAGATCCCACATGCCGCAGAGCGGCTGGGCCCGTGAGCCATGGCCGCTGAGCCTGCGCGTCCGGAGCCTGTGCAAAAAAAAAAAATCCCCACCTGAGGACCAGAGCCTGTTACTGGTGTAACAGTCTACTGGTGGATGCGGTTCTTTAGAAGACTCTCTGTGTATGTATTAAAGACACCAGGCAGAATAGTCTGTGCTTTGGTAGAATTCCAAGCTCAGACTATTTTCCGTGGGGAGATTGTCTCCTGGAACCCATGAGGAGAAGACAATAATGCAGCTACTCTGCATCTGAGTGATGCTCAGGCAGGAAATAGGTGAGCCTTGCCCTGCAAGAGGATGGAACTCCTTGGAGTAGGTGGCAGGAGGTGCGGAGAGGCCGTATGGAAGGCCCAGTGGTAGAAGCGAACTGCCCTGGTCTTAGAGAGACAAGATGGTTGTGCGGCCAGACCCTGCTTCTACTTTTCTGATTGACAATGGGGACAGCTGGGAGCAAAGGCTTGGCAGTGTGTTGCAGCCCCAGGTCCTAGGCAGCAGGCCTCAGTGCCACCTCTAGCCAGGAAAGCAACTAGAACTGGCCCTAAGCACCCAATAGAGGGGAGAGATGCATTCTGGTATCGGAGGCAACAGCGGGGAAGAGAGGCTTCTGGTTACAGTCTCTCAGTTTTGTGGTTTAAGCCGTGACAGTCACAGAACTCAGCTACACACCCTGGTGGAACCAGGTCAGGTAACGGTGTGAAGTCCTCCAGCCTCAAGGGGGCACACCTGAGTTCTGACCCCATTAGCTGGACAAGAGCACACAGAACTGGGCTATGGATACCAAAGAGTATCCAAAGCTCCCTGACTCCCTGCACTATCCTCCTACATCAAGGGCTTCCTTGTAACTTGTCCCTAATTCGCCAGGCTGCTGGACGAGTCTGTCCAGGGTGTATCCTACACAAACTACCCAGACAAGAAGGCATGCAGAGGCCGAAGCCCTGCCCACACACCTCATGCCAAGCTGATGGCCTTCCTGTGGCCTGAGTCTACCCAGAGGAAGGGGTGCCTTTAGACGAATGAAACGCTAGCAGTGGCCCAGAGTCTGTCTACTGGTCAACAATCAACACTTGGTCCTCAAAAGTCTTCACTTTATCAATTCAGCATGCCAGTTGATCGTTTGCATCCAACTTTGTATTCCTCCATTCTACATTCTGTTGGGTAAAGAGGCTCCAGGACTAGGCTGGAAGGCCAACATGCTGGGCTCAAATTTCTACCCTGCTCTTGTCTGTGTGCTGGTGTACAGCTTGCCTACCTTCTCTGGGATTCGGCTTTGCCATAATCTCTAAGAACCTCTAAGATCCCTTCAAGCTCTAAAATTACAAGATTCCTTTGGGCATCAAGTTTGAGAGATGCCCACACTGTCAAATTTGCTCCAACTAGTCAAATGATCTCCTCGGGCTTTGAGATCACGGCCCCCACCCCTGAGTGGCTGCTGGGAGAAGCTGGAAAGCTTCTTGACCTTTGTTAAGCTGACCACACTCTCACTGAAGCCAGCCACCTTCACTTCCACACCCTTCAGACCCTGGTGCATGTCCCTGAAGATGTCCTGTGGTTGCCATGAGATCCCATCCCACTCCATCTCCCAAAACTTCCAGTGGTAGCACTTAAGCTTCTTTTGTAGCTGGAAGAAGATTTGAGTAGATTTCTGGTTCTTCAAAGACCTGCTTGATGTGGGTGGCCTGCTGCTTGTCTGCACTGCTGGCAAGTTTCAACTAGTCATCAGCGTTGTCCTCTGGGATGTTTGTACAACCTCGATCTGTTATGTAAACTTCAGGGTCTTCTGGTGCAGGTGAGCGATAGCAGCCTTTGTGCGCTGAGCATCTCGTATTCCATCCATGGAATCCATTGGATGCTGCCATCAATGCGAGTGGAAGTCTGGGCAAGGCTACTTACTTCCAACTACTCCATTTATTCTTGGTTGAAATGCAGCAGCAACACAAGCTATTTCCGTCACAGTTAAGCTGCTAGAAGCATCAGTCATAGCTAGAGACTTGGGCTGGCCTGACTATAACAACTGCCATCTTCTGGCCAGATCTCCTATTCCTATTGATTTGGTGACTTCCCCTTGTGGTCTCTGGCTTGCCCCACCTACTATGAAAATTCATCTCTTCCTTTATCTTGGATGGCAGTTGGATCTGCTGTAGGACTCATTCAGAGCTGTGGGGTGGGTGGAGACACCATCAATCTTAGCACATGCGTTCTTGCTTTCCAGATCCATTTCAGGCTCGGGTCTACCTGAATTCGCCGCACATCGTGTGGAGACACAGATGACCTCCTGTGCTGGTGTTGAAAGAGATGCTTCAAGCCTTGGCCAGTCACATTATTGTTCTCCAAAGCATTATGGGTCATTTTAACAATGTGTGTTCTGATTCTGTCTGCTTTCTGGCCTCTGCATCTGCAAAGTAGTAAATGTGGCATTTTTACTTTGACAATTTCTTGATGCTATTTTTCCTTTCTCTCTCTTCCTTCACTAAGGAAGGTTTGCAGCTAAGTCACCCTTCCCTGACCTGGGACACTGTACCAATGGTCCAGCCCCTCCACCCTGCCTCCCAAAACATACCTTTTGGTTCTTTACAACACATTGTATCTTTGATGCTGACTGTCACCATGAAAGCTTTCACCTGACTCAATGAAACGACAAGTACTCTTTTGCTAATGACTTAGCTGCGTGATTGGGTGACTAGACTATACTTGGAGGCAGTAGCAGGAAATGACAAGCTACGCTAATTGCAAAATTCTTTGGATCTGTTTTTGATTCCGTGCAAGGGATGTGGTAAAGTAGCAGAAACTGAACTAAATATAGGTCCAGCTCTGGTTCTGCCACTAACAAGCTGTGTGGCCTTGAAAATGCTACTTTACCTTTCAGGTCTCAATTTCCTCACTTATTCAAAAATATCATTTGAGTATTCTTATGTGCCAGGTGCTGTGTTTATCACAGGTAAAGAGAACATGGTCCAGATCCCTTTGTTGGTGGGTAACACAAAGAAAGAAAGAAAGAAAAGTAAGAAAGATAAGAAAAGGAAGGAATGAAGAAAGAGAGGAAAAGATGGAAGAGAGGATGGGGTGCAGGGTGGAGAGATAAATTAGGAGTTTGGGACTAACATATACACACTACTATATATAAAATAGATAAACATCAAGGACCTACTGTATATCACAAGATATCCTGTACTATATATCTTGTGATAACCTATAATGGTAAAGAATCTGAAAAAGAATATATATTGTATATATTATTGTTGTGTACCTGAAACTAACACAACATTGTAAATTAACTAAACTTCAGCTTTTTTTAAAGGTCAAAAAAGGGAGCAAGTAAATAATCACAAATTATAATATAAAACTGAGTATTTTTCAGTTTTTTCTTTATCCATAGAACTATTTACTCAAAGAAAATCTACCAAGGCAGCCCATGAGCTGACCTGGTTGATCTCCACCTCTCTCACACATGGCACTCAGCCCTTGCTCAGCCCATGCCTGCCTTCTCATTCCTTCTGGATCAGGCTGAACTCTCTCCCACCTCAGGGTCTTGGCATTTGCTGCTCCTCTGCTTATAACACTGCCCCTACATTCTCAGATGGCCTGATCCTTCGTTTCCTTCATATCTTTGCCTAAATATCATGTCTGAGAAAAGACATCTCTGTTAAAACTATCTAAAATAATTCTGTGTCTTCCAGTGCCCTTCCTACCTTACCCTGCCTTGTTTTGCTTTTCTTTGTTTTTCTGGGGTTTTTTTACATTTAATTCTAGAAATTATATACTCATTCTTTGTCTCACAAATGTGAATTTCATGACAAGGAGTTTGTCTTATTAATTTCTAAGTTCTTAGCTACTAGTGCAAGGCCTGGGGCAGAGTAGGAGCTCAATTAATATTTGTTAAAAGAACATGGGGAGAAAAAATTAATGTGGAGTTGGTTTTGTTGAAACATTAGGGAAGACACTAAGTCCTACACCATCGTTTCCCTCCCGATATAGCCCATGAGGACACTTTCAGGTCTAACACTGTAGGATTTCATGAATCCATTCATCAGGAAAGAGGTCTCATGTGTTAAACTTTATTCATTATTCTTTTTTTTTAATTCCAAAATTTGTACTTTGTTCTAAGAATTATGCTAATAGTACAAATAGCATTATCTATTCTGTCTTGCAGTTCATGGTCTACCTATGAAAACAGATTAATCACAATTATGACAGATGAGCTGGGAAGACAGAGTAGCTTCATGCAGGACACCTCAAATTCCTCATCTATAAAAGGCATATTTACTTCTTGACTTCAAATTCTGTTATAAGAATGAAATGAGAAAATGGATATGAAATTGCTTGAAATACTGCATAACATCTTCAAATGTCCAGTATTGGTATGGTTAGGACTTCAGCAAAATGGTAGAGTAAGGAACTCCAAAAAGTATGTCCCTCCATGAAAGCAATGAAAAAAATGTCAAAAACTGTAAGAATCAGTTTTGACAGGAATCTGGAAATTAACCAAAGGCTTGCAATAACACAGGGAACACTTACTCAAGAAAAACAGCTAAATCTATGTTAGAATGGTTAGCTTAGTGGTGTTTTAACTTACCCTAGTCCAACCACCCACACCCCAGCTCAGTAACAGCCTTGAAAATAATGGTCCACATTCTCAATACCAGAGAGAACAGAACAAACCCCATTCACAAAGAATTGTCATTATTTGACCTACTAGTGACTCTTTGGAAGACTGCTTGAAAGGCTATCTTCATCTCACTTGACTCAAAACTCAACTAGTACTAAAGCCACTACCCAGGAACATTTGTCAAAAACAATTACAAGGACATATTTTAGCCACGGCTGCCTGAGGCAATGGATAACAGCTGGGCAAACAATAGACTAACCTGGAAGCTTGAAAAGAAAGAGTAAGGAATGAAGAACTTTGAAGAGCTCCTAAATATTTCCTGGAGTATAGAAGGCTATTTACATGCCCAGAGCTGTGTACCTGCTCGAGAAAGACCCAAGAAGCCCTACACTCTCATTACTGGCAGACCTTGAGACTCTGCATAAGGATAACATGAAGCTTAGGACAGAGCTGTAAACTTCCAGACTAGATGCTAAATGTATGCCTCAACACTCACAGAGAGACTGTTGGCAAAAGCTCTAAGAATTTTTGGTTCCAGGTGTTTAAGGAAATCTCTGTCCAAATCATTAGGTAACCAATAAATGAACGGACCAGAAACATCAGTAGCCATACATGGCAAAGAATACAAACTTTACAGAATTAGTTCAGGAAAGCCACTAAAAAACAAAGACCAAAAGTACAACAAGCAGCAACAACAACAAATCCTAGGGAGGGAGGAGAATCTGATTTCCAGAGTTGCCCACATAATATTCAAAAAGTGCAGTTTTCAACAAAATATTACAAAGGATATGAAGAAACAATACAAAGTGAAATATAAAAGCAATCAATAGAAACTATACCTGAGGAAGTCCAGATGTTGGACTTAACTAGACAAAGATTTTAAATCAGCTGTTTAAAAATATGTTCAAAGGAAACCATAGAGAAAGAACTAAAGAAACTAAGAGAGGGTCTCATCAAATAGAGAATAGTCCAGATTTGAAAAGTACAATAACTGAAATGAAAAATTCAATAGAGTAGCTCAGCAGCAGATTCAAACAGGCATGAAAAGAATCATCAGACTTGAAGAAAGTTGATTGAAGTTATCCAGTTTGAGAAAAAAAGAGGAAAAAAATGAACAGAGCCTAAGAGACCTGTGAAACACCATTAAGTATATCAACATATGTACAAATGGGACTCCCAGAGGACAGGAGTGAGAGAAAGGGAATGGAAGAACATTTAAAGAAATAATGGTAAAAATCTTCCTGAATTTGATTTTTCAAAATTAAAAAAAAATTAATCTACACATTCAAGAAGCTCAAGAAACTCCAAGTGGAATCAATTCAAAGAGATTCACACAGAGTTGCATTACAATCAAACAGTTGAAAGTCAAAGAGACAATCTTGAAAACCGCAACAGAGAAGTGACCCATGTACAAGGAATAATCAATAATATTAACAGCTGATTTACCACCAGAAAATATGTAGGGATATCACATCCAAAGTGCTGAAAGAAAAAAATGAACAAACATTAATACAACATATCCAGACTTATGGGATGCAGTAAAAGTACTGTAGAGAGGGAAATTTATAGCTATAAATACCTACTTCAAAAGTAATAAAATCAATATCCTAATTTTTCAAGTTAAGAGACTTGGAAAAAAAGAGCAAACTAACTCACAGCAACAAAAAGGAAAATATATTATAATAGAAATACACAAAATAGAGAATAGAAAAATACAGAGAATCAATGAAATGAAAAGTTGGTTATTTCAAAAGATCAGCAAAATTGAGAAAATTTTAGCTACACTAACCAAGAAAAAGAGAGAAAAGTACTAAAATCATGAATGAAATGACTAAAATTAGTAAAAGCAGGAATGTAAAGTACTAAAAACCACAATTACCAAAACTGACACAAGAAGAAATAGAAAATCTGAATAGACCTAAAAGAAGTATAGAGATTGATTTAGTCATCAATAAGTTACAACAATGAAAAGCCCAGAACCAGATGGCTTCACCTGTGAATTCTATCAGATGTTTAAAGAAGAATGAACACAAATGCTTCTCAAACTCTTATAAAAAACAGAAGAGTAGTGAAAACTTCCTAACTCATTCTATAAGAACAGTATTACTCTGATATAAAAACCAAAGGTATCTTAAGAAAGGAAAATCATAGATCAATATCCCTTATGAATATAGACATGAAAATCCTCAACAAAATACACGCAAACCAAATCCAGCAACATATAAAAAGGATTATACACCATGACCCAGTGGAATTTATCCCTGGAATACTGACACAGTATATGAAAATCAACAAATAAAATAGACCATACTAATAGAATAAAAGGCAAAAACCACATGATAATCTCAACTGATACAGAAAAAAATCTGACAAAATCCAATGCTCTTTCAACATAAAAATGTTCAACAAACTAGGAATAGAGGCAACTTCCTCCACCTTATAAAGGACATCTATGAAAAACTAACATCACACTTAATGGTAAAAGACTAAAGCTTTCACTGTAAGATAAGGAACAAGACAGAGATGTCTATTCTCACACTTCTGTTCAACATTGTACCAGAAGTTTTAGCCAGGGCAATTAGTAAAGAAAAAAAAAAAGAAAGAAAAAAAATTCCAAAATAAAATTAAGAAAACAACTGTATTTACAATAGCATCAAAAAGATAAAGTCCTTAGGAGTAAATTTAATCAAGATAGTGAAATACTTACACGTTGAAAACTACAAAACATTGTTGAAAGAAATTAAAGAACACCTAAATAAGTGGAAAGATGTCCCATGTTAATAGATTGGAAGACAATATTATTAAGATGGCAATACTCCCCAAAGGTCTACAGATTCAATGCAATCCCTATCAAATTCCAAATGCCTTATTTTAGTAATGCACCATTATTGTAGCAAAGGCTAACTCAGACAACATATACCCAAGAGAAATGAAAATATATGTTCATTCATTAACTTGTACACAAATGTTCATAGCAGCATTATTCACTGTAACCAAAAACATACAAATTTTCATTAACTGATGAAAGTATAACAAACGATGTGGTATATCCTTACAATGGAATATTATTCCGCCATAAAAGGAAATGAAATAATTTCTCTTGATGAAAGAGAAATACATGCTGCAACATGGGACATCTTAAAAACATTATGTTGAGTGAAAGAAGCCAGACACAAAAGACCACATATTCCATTTTTATGAAATATCCAAAAGAGGTATCCACAGGGACAGAAGAATGGTAGTGGGAAATGGGGAGTGACTGCTTAATGGTTACAAGAGTTTCTTTTGAGATGCTGAAAATGTTTTAGAACTTATTACAATGGGTGGTTGCACAACTGCTGTGCAACATTGTATTGTTGCTGCCCCCAGCACTATACCCACCATCTTCATAGGTCTTTAGACTCCTGTTGCTCCTGTGAAAAAGAAGGGTTTCCATCTTTAGCTATATTTTAATTCCTATTCTAGTAACTGCCTCAGAGAAGATAGGATATGACTGTACTAAGGTCCTCTGGCTATGGGCCAAATTCCATTCAATTCAGTTCAAGCGTTTAAAGTACCTCTCTCCCCAGATAAAGCAGAAATTACCAAAATGTTAAACCATTGGTTATTCTATTTTCTGTAGCCTTACTGCTAGGAAAATGAACATTTAGGTTCTATCACACATGCCAAGTCCTGAACTGAGCCCAGGGTAAGGGTCTGTCACAGGGCGTGGCCAGTAGACCAGCATTTTCATGGGGCACAAAGGCCTGCTCTGTGGAACCTTTGCAAGAAGGACTGAGACCCAGTTCGAAAGTCAGTAATTTGAGTAATCAGCAGGCAAAAGCTTCAGCAAAAGTAGTTAGTAGATCTTTTTTTTTTTATCCCTATAGTCTTTTATTCATTCAGTTTCATACTCCCTGCCCACTAGACTTTTCAGATTAAAAAATAAAAATAAATCAAAACAAACCAAAAAACAACAGCATTCACAGTCAATACTTTACCTATGCACAGTGTCTTCGCCTGAGATGCATTTCTGCAAATGGAGGAGACTAACTCCCAAGGGGAGAATCCAGGCTTTTCTACAGCATTCTTCTCTTCCCTCATGACCTGGTCACCCTTTGGGGCCAGATGCCATGCTTTCCCAAGGAAGGGAGCAAGTGTTCATTGAGCATCTATTATGTGCCAACACTGTATATACACTATTCACTTAATCCTCACAACAACTCTATGAGGTAGGTCCTATCATTAGTTCCTTTTCACACTGAAAAAGAAAAAAAAAAAAAAAGAGGCCAATGCCCTAAAGTCACACAGGCAGTAAATGGCAGATCCAGAGTTCAACCTCATGTTTCCAGAACTTGAAATTTATGTCCTTTCCATTCTTGTGAGGCAAATGAAGTACTGATTTAGAGAAGAAGAGCACTGAACATGGCCTCCCAATTCTCAGGTTTTGGGGCGGGGGGGATTAAGAGGCTTCCTGAAGTTTCATTCTGTTACCTTATTAAACATGATTTTTAATATCTGTTGTGCATCAGAATCACTAGAGGAGCATTTTCACTATACACATGCTTGGAATTCACACACTGGAAGACCTGGTTAGCAAGAGAATAAAATGTGTTTAGATTTTCTTGCAATTTTTAGAAACGATACCAAAAAAAAATAGTAAGAGAATGAATGAAGCTCAAAGGAAATGTATCAAATAAAAAAGATAGATTTTAATTAATTGGGGCTAAGTTATTGGCTCTTAAAGATATTAGAAAATTGCAGTAGGATGGCATTCTGGTTTTCTTGTTTGTAATCCTTGAATTAGACAAGGTTGTCTGGGTCTCCATCAACAGCTATATTCAAAGAGCTGTTCTTTTTCCTGTCCTCAATTCAATTCAGTCATTTTTTTTTGAATGCCTGTTCTTTGAAAGGCTACTTTTTTACAAGTCACATCAGGAAGAAAAGGTTAAATTCAACCATAAATTTAACAAGCATTTATTGACTGCTTGATGTATGCAAAGCTCCATGCCAGGCAATGCAGGTCTTGAAAGAAAGGAGAAAAGGGGAGACAGAGGTCGGGAGGGCATTTCAGGAAAATCGAACAAAGTGATGGTTTAGAGAACTTCTGCAGATTTTAATTAATACAAATATGTCTATATATATATATCTTATAAAACAAACAAACACACTTCTTCTAGGCCTTAGGGACTGTGCAGTAGACTGTATTATTTGTTAGTAATTATTTGTTCATACTTGTCTAGGTAGAGTACTTTGCTGACTCCACTAGCTACTAGCCCCACCCCTCCTCAGCTGACTTTGGGCTTGGTCTTAGGACTTGCTTTGGCCAATGGCATGTGAGTGGACATACTCAGTATATCCACTTGCGTGTTTTGACTCAACCTTCTGAACTCGTACTGTCCACCTGCAAACAACAGTGGCTGCTCCTTCAGTCTTGTCCCCAAAACGAGAAGACAGAGAGACCTGGATCTTTCCCACATGCTATCAAGTCTAGCACACCCCAGCAGCATCGAGCAGCTCCACAACCACAGACCCACAAGTGAAAAATAAGTGTTTGGAATTTAAGCTACTAAGCTTCGAGGTACTTAGTAATGCACCATTATTGCTGCAAAGGCTGACCAATACATCCTGTAACGGTTTACAAAGACGAGCAGCATGAAATGTTCTAGAGATACTCCCCTAGAGCCCATCTAGTATTCGTTTTCTACAACTCCTGTAACAAAGCACCATGAACTGAATGGCTTACAAAACAGAAATTGTCTTGCAGTTCTGGAAGCTCAAGGTCTGAGATCAAGGTGTAGTTAAAATTGGTCCCTGCTGAGAGCTGTGAGGAAGATTCTGTTCTGTGTCTCTCTCTACTTCTGGTGGTTTGCTGGCAATCTGTGACATTGTAGAAGCATCACCCCACTTTTTCTCTTCATCCTCACATGCGTTCTCTCTGTGCCCAGATGTTTTCATAAGCATGAAATCTTTTAATAAGGACACCAGTCATATTCGATTAGGGGCCCACTCTACTGCAGTATAATTTCATCTTAACTAATTGCGTCTGCAATGACCCTATTTCCAATTCTGTTGCATTCTGTGGTCCTGGGAATTAGAACTTCAACATATGAATGGGGGAAGTGGGGGTGGGCACAGTTCAATTCATAACAGTGCTTTTTTATACTTACGTTCCTTAAACCAGGGGAAGACCAGAGACCAAACATCATTATGGCTTACACTCCCCTACCTTGGGCCACTGGCCCTTATTGTAATAATTCTCACTTTGAGAGGAGTGGGTTGTTGATGACATGGTATGTGTTGAGCCTTAGGCTTACAAAGCTTGTAAGTTCTGGAACCAGGCTGAGAATCCAGGTGTCTGGATATTAGAACATCTTTCCTATTCTATTCTGCCTTTTTAGTGGTCAGTGATTCAGGGAGGCAGCTAAAGTAAACAAAATAAAGAAATTAACAGGAAAGCAAAAAACAACAATCACATACATTCAAATCACCTATAAACCTCATTTACCATTAGCACGACAAAGTTTCAAAGGCATGAAATCTCTGAAGAAAATAAACAGATCAGTGGTAGAGGATAGCTTTAGCAATCAAAAAAGGAAGTAAATATGGTTATACAGGATTTTTTAAAATATGAAAGTAACATTTTATAAACTTGATGAAATGAATCATTTTTTGGAAATTACAGAAATTGACTCGAGAGGTAGAAATCACAGTAATTATAGATAGATGAAAAAGTAGTTAAAGTCTCCTCCTATAAAAGGTAATAAAGCCAGATTTATGCAAAAAGTCTACTGAACTGTGAGGAACAAATGATGGAAATCTCCCCCAAATATTGGGTTGGCCAAAAACCCGAACAAACATTTTGGCCAACCCAAATATTTACCCATCACCCTTATGAATACACATCAAAAACTTTTAGTAAATATTAGCAAAACTGGATACAGCAGAAGAATCATGACCAGGATTTATTCCATGAATACAAGCATGGTTCAACATTAAATATCTATTATGTAATTTATTACATGAAAAGGTGAATGGTGAAGAAATATACTTACCAGAGGCTAAAGAATTTAATAAATTCAAAATAATTTTTACTTCTTAAAATTCTTTATAAGCTATGAAAAAAAGTAAACTTAACTAGAAACCTATTGTGTGAGAAAAAAAAACCAAAAAACAGACCCACTATCAATAAAACTACATGTCACATATTCTAAATGTTAACCTCTCAGCAAAGAATTACTTAATATTTGACTCCTCTGCACCAACTTTGTGATCTTTTTATAGGTCTTCAGTGTTTTACTCTCCTGGAAAAGATGCCATGGTACCTTTCCAAATACTCTCCTGGATAATTACTATGTGTGTTATCAGTGCTTTCTTTATACAGACCTTGAAGTTTCTAAATTATGACACAAGGGCCACTTTCATCTGCCTTTTTGAGTATCTTGGGTCTTATCTCCCCCACTTGATGTCATGAGACCCCCTTCTTCCTTGCTTACCATAAGGCAATTCTTGAAGAGCTGTTAGGTTATGCTTAGGTTATTAAAAAAAGACCCTGTGATTACTTTTATGTGTAAAAGACTGAATTATTGTGTTTGTTTCCCTCATTTCTTCCTCTAGACAATTATTTAGAAAGAGAACAAAAGGTTTGCTTGTAAAATTCTAACTCTATGATCTTTTTTATCTATAACGGCAGCAAGTCCCATACCTCATGGTAAAACCTTAGAAGCAATCCCATTAAAATCAGGAACAAGGTAAGGAATCTGGCTATAAGTTCCCATTATTCAACACTTAATGGAACAAGAAAAATAGGTGAAGTGCAAACACTGGAAAAGAATAAACAAAGCTAAACTAGTTCGCAGATAGTATCATTGTCTAACGAGAAAATATCTCAGAATGTGTTATAATAAATACTGAAACTATTAAGACTGTTCATTAAGTTGGTCTGATAAAAGATCAACACAGGAAACTTGGGTTGTTTTCTTATTCATAGCAATAGCCGTAACCAATTAGAAAATGCAAAGGAAAAATATACTCCATTCAGAAAGGCAAAAATAATTATGAAGTACTCAGAAATAAAAGTGGCAAGAAATACGCAAGGCATTATTTTAAAGACTGTAATACTAAAGATATAGAAGAAGAAACGAAGAGATGGAAGGGCTGGTATATTCCTGGATGAGATTGAATTTTCTAAATATGTACCCTCCAATTAAATTATAGATTTTGTGCATTCCCATTAAAAATTAGAATAGAATTTCTTTTTGAATTTGACAAACTGATTCTAAAGTTCATCTGCAAGAATAGCCATGACAGTTTTCAAAAAGAACAAGGAGGGTTGTGGTAGGCAGCTTCTAAAGTGACCCCCAATGACCCTTACTTCCTAATATTCATGACATATGTAATCCCTTCTGCTTGAGCATGGGCTAGTTCTAATGTCTCACGTCTAATAAATATAACATGGCAAAAGTGATGATGTCACTTCTGAGATTAGGTTAAAAAAGGCTGTGATTCCATATTAGGCACATTCTGTTGCTCTCTCATGTGATCTAGAGCCAGGAAGCTGCCATGTTGTGAGCTGCCCTTTGGGGTAGAGGCTCGTGGGGCAAGGAACTGATGTCTCTGGCCAATAAGCCAGTGAGGACCTAAGGCCTGCCACCCAACATGAGTGAGTTTGGAAGTGGATTCTCCCAGTTGAGCTTTGAGATAAACACAGCCCCATATGCCACTTTGATTGCAGTCTTGCGAGAGATCCTAACCCGGAGGCTCACAGCTAAGCCACGCCCAGATTTCTGACCCATAGAAATGGAGAGATAATAAGTGTTTGTTGTTTTGGGTAATTTTTATACAATAATCAATAATTAACACACCCATAAATATTCAATTCCTTTAACCACAACTGCCTCAATCTCATTCAGCTTCCATTAAAACTTAAAACAGAGAACAGATGAGTCACGGAGTTCTGCAGATTCAGGGTCCCATGAGAGTTAGGCTCCTTGGAACTCTTACTCTTACTCCCATGTTGAGGAGTTTTGTGTGGAAAAGCAGGTGCATTCACCAAAGGAATGGTCTGAAGGCCGTCATACCTTCCCAGGGCAATCTTTTTTTTAGAAACTGCAATTAATTTATTTTTTTAACATCTTTATTGGAGTATAATTGCTTTACAATGGTGTGTTAGGTTCTGCTTTATAACAAAGTGAATCAGTTATACATATACTATATCCCCATATCTCTTCCCTCTCGCATCTCACTCCCTCCCACCCTCCCTATCCCACGCCTCCAGGGGGTCACAAAGCACCAAGCTGATCTCCCTGTGCTATGCAGCTGCTTCCCACTAGCTATCTATTTTACGTTTGGTAGTGTATATATGTACATGCCACTCTCTCACTTTGTCCCAGCTTACCCTTCCCCCTCCCTGTATCCTCAAGTCCATTCTCTAGTAGGTCTGCACCTTTATTCCTGTCTTGCCCCTAGGTTCTTCATAAACATTTTTTTCTTTTTTAGATTCTATATATATGTGTTAGCATACAGTATTTGTTTTTCTCTTTCTGACTTACTTCACTCTGTATAACAGACTCTAGATCCATCCCTCTCACTACAAATAACTCAATTTCGTTTCTTCTTATGGCTGAGTAATATTCCATCGTATATATGTGCCACATCTTTATCCATTCATCTGTCGATGGACACCTAGGTTGCTTCCATGTCCTGGCTATTGTAAATAGAGCTGCAATGAACATTTTGGTACATGACTCTTTTTGAATTATGGTTTTCTCAGGGTATATGCCCAGTAGTGGGATTACTGGGTTGTATGGTAATTCTATTTTTAGCTTTTTAAAGAACCTCCATACTGTTCTCCATAGTGGCTGTATCAATTTACAACCCCACCAACAGTGCAAGAGGGTTCCCTTTTCTCCACACCTTCTCCAGCATTTGTTGTTTCTAGATTTTTTAATGATGGCCATTCTGACTGGTGTGAGATGATATCGCATTGTAGTTTTGATTTGCATTTCTCTGATGATTAATGATGTTGAGTACCCTTTCATGTGTTTGTTGGCAATCTGTGTATCTTCTTTGGAGAAATGTCTATTTAGGTCTCCTGCCCATTTTTGGATTGGGTTGCTTGTTTTTTTGATATTGAGCTGCATGAGCTGCTTGTATATTTTGGAGATTAATCCTTTGTCAGTTGCTTCATTTGAAAATATTTTCTCCCATTCTGAGGGTTGTCTTTTCGTCTTGTTTATGGTTTCCTTTGCTATGCAAAAGCTTTTACGTTTCATTAGGTCCCATTTGTTTATTTTTGTTTTTATTTCCATTTCTCTAGGAGGTGGGTCCAAAAGGATCTTGCTGTGATTTATGTCATAGAGTGTTCTGCCTATGTTTTCCTCTAAGAGTTTTATGGTATCTGGTATTACATTTAGGTCTTTAATCCATTTTGAGTTTATTTTTATGTATGGTGTTAGGGAGTGTTCTAATTTCATGCTTTTACATTTAGCTGTCCAGTTTTCCCAGCACCACTTATTGAAGAGGCTGTCTTTTCTCCACTGTATATTCTTGCCTCCTTTATCAAAGATAAGGTGACCATATATGTGTGGGTTTATCTCTGGGCTTTCTGTCCTGTTCCATTGATCTATATTTCTGTTTTTGTGCCAGTACCATACTGTCTTGATTACTGTAGCTTTGTAGTATAGTCTGAAGTCTGGGAGCCTGATTCCTCCAGCTCCGTTTTTCTTTCTCAAGATTGCTTTGGCTATTCAGGGTCTTTTGTGTTTCCATACAAATTGTGAAATTTTTTGTTCTAGTTCTGTGAAAAACGCCAGTGGTAGTTTGATAGGGATTGCATTGAATCTGTAGAGTGCTTTGGGTAGTATAGTCATTTTCACAATGTTGATTCTTCCAGTCCAAGAACATGGTACATCTCTCCCCTCCCAGGACAATCTTTAACTTCCTATGCTCACAACCACTCAGCTATGGTCCTCAACCTTGTGGGCTCAGCAATCTGATTTTGTGGCCAAACAATGTCTGATTCATCCCTTAAGAGTGGACTCGTATTAGCCAAGCATGTGAGACTGAAGAATAAAATCATTTCCATTTACAAATTTAAAAAGAAAATTCTAACTCACATGGGATCCTGAATACACTGTTCTCCATGAATCATCTCTTCTCTCTGGGTAAGTTTCTTAGGCAGCAATGGAAGATCAATAAGTTCAGGAAGTTGGTTAAAGGAATCAAATTAAACATTAATTATATTAATTATCGATTGCTACATAAAAATTACCGAAACCAAGCAGCTTAAAACAACCACTTTGAAACTTTGAAGTGCTTCAGAACCTGAAATGTTTACTGTAAGACCTGGCAGCTCTCAACAAACAGGGGTCATTATGGTCATCCATCTCCCGTGTTCTCACCAGTGCTTAGGTACAAGAGGGGCAGCATGGAGTCTTGGACAGAACATGGGCCTTGATATCAGATAAATCGAGGTCCAAGTTCCTGTGCTGCCATTTATCACCTGTACTTTCTACTTCGACTGCAGGAAAGGGAGCAGCAGTTTGCTTCTGTCAGAAGTCCTTGAGAAAGTAAGTAGATGCATACTAGAGGTATTTGAGACCATCTAGATACAACAAATAATAAATAAGCCTTAGAGATACAATGAACAATATTGTGTAACATATTGCATTATAATTACCAAACTTGCTAAGAGACTATAACTTAACTATTCCAACTCCAAAAAAGAAAGGATAATTATGTAACGTGATAAAGTTGCTCACTTTCACTACAATGGCAATCATATCACAGTATGTAAATGTATCCAATTAACATGTGACCCAAGTCAAATATGTTTCAATAATAAAAACTAAATTAAAGAAATAAAAATAAGACTAGATAACATATTGCCACAAAAAAAGAAAGCAAACAAAAAATCATCTAGAGAAATCCAAGGATTATAAACAAAAATATACCTTAACAAGGCTGAATGGCAAAAACCTTTTAGAATCAGGGGTTACAAACTCAAACGTCTGCTCAGAAGGCAATGTAAGTAGATGAAGCCTCTAGGGACAGGTAAAGCCAGGTTTGAGGGTCATCTAACTCTTTCAGGTCTTCACCAATTCTGTTCCTGCTGGCTCCTTGGGAAACCAGCCAGCTGTGCCACGGCCCATGTGGTGTGGCCTGCAAGATGCTCCAAGCTTCCCTGCCACCAGCTGTAAGGGTCCCTGGCAAACATGGGAAATGATAGGACAGGTGTGTGGGAACAGAGGCTGAGTTGTCCTGCCTTGGAGTTTACAGAGAGTAGTCAGTGCCTGTGCTACAGCAGTTTCATCATTTTTGGTATGGGGTAAATCTAGATCTATATATTTATTTTAGTGTTTGTGTGTTGTAAGGGATACCTCTATTACTTAAAATGGTTGTTTTGGTTGATCAGCCTGGTACAGACACAGAATAAAACCATAGAGAGGCACATGAAAGTGAAAGAGGTTTACTATACTCACAGGTCCCAGAAGAGGTAAACCCAGCACTACATGCAGGCGACAGCATGGGAGGAGGGCCAAGGGAGTAGACTCAACCAAGCAGGTGGGCAGCCAAGAGAGAATGAGGACCTGTGGACAAGTGCCTGTATTGGGGGTCAGAGTGAAGCACATAAGCAAAAAGTGTGAGGGGATTTCATTGGTGTGATTGAATGCCACTAGGTCAGAGGGAGGGCAAGAAGGGGAACTTGCAGTGGGGACCAGCCTTATCACACTGGTGCACCTGGTCACCTGGGCAGCGTGCTCACAGCCTATTTATGGGGATGTTCAGGAATCAGAAAAATATGAAGTTTAAAAATTTTACAATATGGTTTGGTAGTGCTTTCTAAAATTTATTTTGCAATAAAAACCTCTTGGTAGCAATGAACTTATAGAAAGGAGAGTACTAATTATCATTTTTTAAGGGAAGTTGGTGATAAATGTTCACTATTCTTCCTTTATCAAAAATAAGGTGACCATGTATGCGTGGGTTTATCTCTGGGCTTTCTATTCTGTTCCATTGATCTATATTTCTTTTTTTGTGCCAGTACCATACTGTCTTGATTACTGTAGCTTTGTAGTATACTGGGAGGGAGGGAGACGCAAGAGGGAAGACATATGGGGATATACGTATATGTATAGCTGATTCACTTTGTTATAAAGCAGAAACTAACACACCATTGTAAAACAATTATACTCCAATAAAGATGTTAAAAAAAAAAAGAAAATAGGGAAGAGA
This sequence comes from Pseudorca crassidens, assembly GCF_039906515.1. Lineage (NCBI taxonomy): Eukaryota > Metazoa > Chordata > Mammalia > Artiodactyla > Delphinidae > Pseudorca > Pseudorca crassidens. Next base: position 33,378,014 of record NC_090309.1, read on the forward strand.
GAAGATAAATATGTAAGATAAAAAATATATATAGCTGATAATTGTTAAAAGAGGTTCAAAAAATAAATTAAATAATAAATAACAAAAAAAGAAAGATACTGTGAATAACAGTAAAAGTACCTCTGAAAATATTTTGATTGACATATTGTTCCATTTCAATACAAAACAAAATAGATTTGGAAATAGTCTCCATTTAGCATAACTGACTCTAAGTTTACTGGGTACCTCAGCATGTATAGATAGAATATTTTCCTCATTAACAATATTATATTCTACGGAGAAGAGACAGATGAAAGTATAAACAATTTCAAATTGATTAACCATAACAGCAATATTGAAGAAAATTACAGGAGATTTTATTAAAAAAAAAAAGTAAAAATAAGCCTGTATTGAAAAAACTACATTCTTCAGCAAAATACTAGTGTCATATAACAAGACAAAGATATGGCCCTGAAATTGATTAAAGTTCAAGAATATTTATCTAAAATAAATATACTGCTTATGCTATTTTTTAATATTAAAGAAAACCTATAAGGGAATTTTAAATTTTGATCTATTATCACTTATGTATTCAAGTTTTTTAAAAGATATTTAGTTTTGAAAAACAGTTTTGAATAAACTCTTTCGCAGGTCTACCAATACAATAAAACCAATATTTTGTTAAATAAATAAATATTTTAAAAATCACTTGATTCTAACAATTTTAGTGTCCCCTTTCACTTTCAAAAATGTCCCAGTGGGGTGGTATATTATGTGGTCACTTTGGCTTTACATAACATGTCTGGACATCCTGCTACCCCACTACAGGCCTCTGAAGTTTATGGGTTTGTCTTTACTTGTCCTTAGACTCAGTTTGGATGAGTTCTTAGAGACGGAGTCCACCCTCTCATTTACAGATGAGGTTGCCTCCTAGAGCTAGCTTAGTTCTTGGAGGTGGCATCTTCCACTGTCAGGAGAGGACTGGAAAAATTCCAGGGTAGGTACTTACCAGACAAAGAAAGAATCCCAGGATGTTCTGGAATAGCCAAACCAATGCTGATAAAGGGGGTAGGGGGGTTTTCCTCTCAAGAAATTGATTCTCTTTGAAGGACCTGAGAAAAGTGCACAGAAAAAAAAGGAAGGGGAGCAACCTGTAAAGCCCACACAGCTGGAGAACTAAAGATCATAAAGAAGCCTTTGGATATGTAAGAAAATAACAGCAGTTACATGCATCAAGCACCTACCACGGCATGTGTCAAGCACTTGCTGGGCACATTACATACATGGTCATGTCTCATCCTTTCAACACACCTACGAGATGGGTATTAGATCCATTTTACTGTTGAAATCCTGAAGCTCACTCAAGCCTGAGGGCTCTTTACTGCTGCACCACCAGGTCTTCCCCAGTAGAGGGGAATGGAGAGCAATAGGGAAACAAAGAAAGAACAGAAGATGAAGACAGGTAAGAAAATCAAGGTTACAACTTGAGAAAACTATTCGTTCATATAAACCAGCCTGAACAAAGACCTTAGCAAAATATGAAAAATCTAGAGGTTCAAAATATATAGGTTTTGAAGGCTCCTGAGAGCAGTGGTCAGCTAGAGACTTTATTCATCCAATCAGAAACAAACATGCCCTCTTTTGGGTGATGAGTGTGCAGAGAGCCAAAGCTCAGAATTAATTACAGAGTGGCTACAATACCAGCCATCCCCTGGAAGTCTGCTGTGAAGCGGAATGCAGAAATAGCACGGGTAATCAGATCCACGGGTTGCTGGGGACGATGCACATTATTCTCCCCAAATTAAAGCACTCTATTCATGTCCAGAGCTTGAAAATTCATTTCTCAGTAAAGGTCAAGAAAAGCAAACACTGCTTGAATTCAATTATTAAGCCAGCTGTCAGTCACTGGCAGTGACAGAGACAGGAAGACATACTGAGGCAGGAAATTGGCTGAAATTAGCAAGACAGCGTCCTTGCATCTTTAGTCAGAAACTCCTCTTTTAGAAATACTTTATCGCTGAAAGAATGATGCCAAGTTGGCATCTATTATATTCCCTTATAGCTTTATCTCATTTTTTAAGTAGCAAATCTAGCAAGACCTTAGTTCACTAAGAGGATGGATTTCAGAAGGGCTGATAATCATATTATTCTGTCATTGACTGTCCACATTCAAAGTAGTGCCCTGAAGCAAGATCAAGGCATGAGATAAAAATCTGACCTGCTGGCACTTTGTTTTGTTTATAACCTTAGGTGAGAGAGAGTTGGTTCAGGCATCAGGTGAACCAATTTTATCCCTGAACCCGCCACTACTAACTAGAGGCAGCTTCAGAAGGTAGAAAGGACCCAGTAGGCTGGAAGGGAGTACTTGAACTATTGATGTACAGTGAATGAGAAAAAGGCCTAAAGCATCTGCCATCCCCTCCTAGAACCAACCCTGCTACTAATTTTTCCTCTGTAACTTTGGAGGATTCACTTAACATCTCTTAATTTACATATTATTTGATTTTTACACATCAATATTATTAATATTTCCTTAAGCTTAAGTTACTGCCTCGCTACTGATAAATGTTCTTCTGTATTTTTTTTTTTTTTTTTTTTTGCGGTACGCGGGCCTCTCACTGCTGTGGCCTCTCCCGTTGCAGAGCACACGCTCCGGATGCGCAGACTCAGCGGCCATGGCTCACGGGCCTAGCCGCTCCGCGGCATGTGGGATCTTCCCAGACCGGGGCACGAACCCGTGTCCCCTGCATCGGCAGGCGGACCCTCAACCACTGCGCCACCAGGGAAGCCCTCTGTATTTTTTGATGGTTCTTTATACACAGGGTCATAACAGAGGAAGCAATCCCATCATTGTCACAAATGATAATGAACAGTCTTCCACAGTCGACCTTGCTTCTCAGTAAACTCTAAAGCTTCTTCCAGCAGTAAAAATTAAATGATGATGATACCTTTACTACTTTCAACCAATACATATTCTCCAGTCCTTATGATGAGACAGAAATGCTTTCCTAGGCTGATGTCTGACAAGGAGTTAATGAGTTCTATAGAAAAGTTCAGGAATATTCGCTAACCTGTCATCCATTCAAGAAACTACTTAAAGGGCATGATTAGTCACATTTTCAATAGTTTTTCATTTTTTTCAGCATAATGATGGCCACAGAGAAGAAATGACATTTTTGAGTTAGATGGAATTAGATAAAAATGATATAACCTTAAAAAGGAAAAGTTTCAAATACACACCTAACACCAAATAAGGTTTTATTTTTAAGTTTAGTATCTCTTACACATATGTATAATTAACACATATTTCATTAATATGCATACAAGGTCCTCATTATTTTCATTTGAAGTTTTTAACTTTTAATATTTCGGGTGTTATTGATGGTTATAGTAGAAATGTCTATAAGGTTTCTTGTGTTATGGATTTCTCTTTCAGCTGATACGTATTTGGATTCTGTTGGCTATAGTGTAAGTCAGTTTCTCTTCTAGAGCATTCATCTTCTCAAAGCCACAAGATCTAGATTCAATTCACTGGGAAAAAACCTGAAAATCAGCTACGTATACAGCACAGGGCTAAGAACTGCGTGAGAAAAAGAGAACACAGGCCTCACCCTCAAGGAAACTGGACCCACATGACCCTCCTAGGATGACCGCCCAGGGGCTTCAGTTAGAAATAACGAAACCCCAAAGGGTTCTGAACGCCCTGGTAACGCTTCCTCTCCCCTTTCTCAGGACATCACGAGCCTCAGCTGCCCATACTCCATGCCCTGTAACTGGAGGCTGCAATTAGCTGCAATTGTCTTCCATCAGATGCATCTCACCATGCCTCGCACCCGTTTGCCTCAGTCAAGTCTAAGATCATTCCTCACCTAGTATCTTATACTTATGTGTTCAATACATATACAAACTTGACTCGGTTTCTTACTCCCTCCCAACCCCCAAACTTACCCTCTGTAATTCACACTCTGTCATCTCCCAAGTCTGCTAGATGCTCACCTCTTCTCTGAACATCCCCATGAGCTGGCCCTCCGTGGTCTGGCTCCTGCCTCCCTCTACGAAAGGGAGAAGTCTCTTATCCCTCCTGACCTCCGACTCCTCTCAGCCTTTCTCATTCTACCCTAAGCACTCAGGTTTTCTTGATGTTGCTGGAACTCTCTAAGCTCCTTCCTGCCTCATGGCCTTTGTACTTGTTACTTCTGTTGGGAATACTCTTCTCCTAGATCTACACATGGCCACTGCCTTGCTTCACTCGTGTCTCTACTCAAATATCACTCCTCGGGCACACCTTCTCCTACCATTGATCTAAATTAGCTACCACCCCTCACACCCACCACAAGTCCCCACCTCACCACTCCCTATCTCTTTTTTTATTTTTATAGCACTTATTACATTGCTATCATCGTCTCTGTTTTGCTGGCTTATTTGCCGTTATCCTGCTAGAGAATAAGCTACGTTTGGGAAAGAACATTGTGCCAAGAACAATGTCTGCCTCAGTTATAGTTACTCAATAAGTATTTGTTGAATGAAGGAGTGAATGAATATTCTAGAATTTCTAGAATACTCCAGGAAAAAGGTCATGGTTACATAGGTTTCATAAACAGTAAATACTATAAACACAATTTTGAAGATTCACAGAACAAATTTCCTTATGCAAGGCTATGACATGTCTCAGAGTGAGAGACCCTTTTAATCCAGCATTTCACAAACTTACTTCATCACTGTATTCCTTTCTGAGCTTCACCTATAAACACCCTATAGAATCAGAACTCCACTTGGGAAAGGCTGTCGTTGGCTATAGAAATCCACTGAGGATATTTTAGAAGGGGAATGACATCTTCTGACCTTCAAGTAATCCCCTTCCTTCCAGCTCCAATTTTCTAATTTCTTTCCTAGACCAGGAACAGAACCTCAGTCTCAGTAGTCCAGGCTCTTGCAATCTGGGACTCACATGAGAGAACAAAGAGTCTATCTGCTGGTGGCCACTTGGGAGATTTTGTTACCTAAAGAGCCACATGGAGACACGCAGTGTGACACCCAAGCTTGTCTCACACAGGTCACAGGAACCTTCCGTACGGCAGCATCCAATCTTGCCCAATTCCTGCTTCCTCCCAACACTGAACCACTCTCCTCGTTGGTAAGATGTGTGGGTTGAGTGACATTGTTAGGAGGATGAAGATAAATCTACTTGCCATTGCAACTTGCTAATTTCCCCCAGAAGATCATTGTATTGTCTTCCCATGAGCCTTAGTTCCAGGAAGTACTGCAGTCAGAGCTTTCGGGAGCCTTCCATAGGAAGTATCTGGATCATGTTACATGCCCCCAAATTTCCATGGGGGCAAAGTGAGTGGTTGAAGACAGAGAAACACAGTCTAGAATGCTCTCTTCAACTTAATTCTAACTTCTGATGCTTAAGTGAGAGCCCACCCCCAAAAAACCCTCCCTATCTTGATTGAAGCCTGCTAACAAATTCTTCCTAATTGATTACTCTTCTTACTTTCTCTCTGCTCCACAACCAGGTTATTCTATCTGCCTTCGTAGCAGTTTAAAATTTCACCCGGAAATATGAGAAATTTTAAGCATGAAAGTGGTCTCCAAATGTTTTTGACTGCACACTGCATGAACAAGAAATTTTGAGCATGTATATATTTTTTTATAAATTTTGAGCAAGTATTCATATAAATACTGGACATAAAGTATTTATATGCACCACCATATTAATATATGCCCTACAAAACACACAAAAAATTTTTAATTTTAAAGGATGAGGTCAAATTGAAATAATATTTTTAACAGGATTCTTTTGTCTTCAAATTAACTAGTATAGAGCTATGCATCACTTTCTTTTGTATTTAAGAAATCACCCCCATGTTTTATTTTCTTGTTTTATTTTCTTTGTTCTAAGACTTTTAAAGAAAGTTTTTTCAGACACACAGAAAAGTTAAAATAATAGTATAATGAACATCTGGATACTCACCACCTAAATTCAACATTAATTAACATTTTTGCCACATTATCCGTGTGTGTATATGTGTATAATGGAACCATTTGAAAATAAGCTAAATATATTATGCCACTTCAGCCATAAATATCTCAGCTTGTTATCTCCTACAATTAAGAACATTCTTCTTCAGCATCAAAATGCTATTATTGCAGCCAAAGGAATTAACAATAATTTCCTAATATCATCTAATATTCGGTTCATATTCAAATTTCTTTGACAGTCCTAAAAATATCATTTATAGCTATTTTTTCCAAAGAAAGATCAAATCAAGATTTACGTATTGCGTGTGGTGGTTATAATTTTTTATTCTCTTTAAGTCCAGACTGGTCCCCCTACAATCTTTTTAGAACATTGTCTTTTTTTAAGAGATCAGGTAGAACATCCCACATTTTGTTTATCTGATTATTTTATTGTGGTGTCATTTACCATGTTCCTCTGCCCACTATATTTCCTGTACCCTGAGAGTTAGATTCAAAGGCTTAATTAGATTCAATAAAATATTGTGGTCAAGAACATCACTTCAGGAAGCACATAAGGTCATATTGGTGGGTGACAACTTCTCTCTCCATTGTAAAGCTACATTTTCTCATCTGTAAATTATCTGCAGGATGACACTTTTCAGGATGTGTTGATGGCCCTGGTCTGAATTCATGGGTACATTGGGGGGTTAGAAAATGGTTATTTCCTCGTTCTCTCATTTCTCCTCCTTTTATTAGCTGGCATTCTACTGTGAAAAAGAGATTTCTCTCATCTACAGGGGATGAAATACAGTTTTTCCCCAAAGGCAGGATAAACGTTTCTTCAAATTTGCAGAGTAAGAAGTTAATGAGTTTTTTCCTTCTTTTACTTTGTAACAAATATTATTAATAGTAGTAACAGTAGTATCTCTATATACTCACAAATTTGTATTTATTTAATACTTTGTTATGAATTAGAATCACTAGTTTTTTGTTTCACTTCCAACTTTGGTAGTTTAAAGTTATACTTAAATCTCTAATCAGCTAAATAAATGCTGGTGCACTGGGATCTGAAGATCTGCAAGATTTTTTTTCCTTTAAGAAGACCCTGTACATATTTGAGCTTAAGAAGCATTGAAATAGTACCTGTATAAAAGAATAAACTTTGAGACTCATTACTTGACAAAATGCCAAGAAGTTCACCTTAAAGCGTTATATCAGATGTTTTAAAAGACAAACAGTATCTTTTCAACATTTCTACCTCAGTCTGCTTCCTTAAGTACTGACTTTTGGAGAAAACAGGAAAGGAAAGATCGTAACAAATATTGATGGCTAAAATTCCCTTAATTAAAAAAAATACCCTTAATTGAAAACTATAGTGTTGATTATATAGCTTAATCATAGTGTACACTTTACTGTAATAACTAAAAGGGGTTTTGTTTTTTCCTTTTTGCTGGATGCAGCAGACATCAATTTTGGCTAGCTTAAGGAAAATAAAAAAGACCCTGTGGCACTTCAGACAAAGGTCTGGGGATACGCTCTCTAGACGGCCACAGTGCAATTGCCCCAGCTCCAACTCCTCCCTTCTGTTCTTATCCAGGACAAATTCTCTGGAAGGAACACCTGATGGGCCTGTGGGGTCTGGGCTCACCCTGCATCAGTGGCTGAGGTCAGAGAGGTAGGATCCTGAAGCTGGGACGTGGTCCCCAGAGCCACTCTTTGGCATGTTCTCAGAGACAGCAGATCATCACCAGCGGGCAGCCTCTACTAAGGAAACTTCAGTTGTTCTTTACAATGAACTGAGAGTGGCTGTCATTGGTGAGATGGTGTGCTGAGTGCAGATGTGGGAATTTCATTAACTTTGTCATTCTGATTGTGTTGATAGCTCTGTTTTGTTAAAACAAAACAACTTAGGTGACTGTGATTTTTACCATTTAGAGGGACTATAGGTAGGGTGCCAGCTTGGAAAACAAAGTTTGGGGGAACAAACATGTATCCTTGATTAGGAAAATTTTACCTGAATATCCAGCCTGCTACTTCCAGACATTTGTTTATTTCACAGACCAGTAAACCTGCTAAGTCATAAAAGTGTCATCTCTTTATCAGGTGGCATGGTTAATATTTAGGCATAGATGATTTGTGCCATCTTGAGATGGCAACCATTAATCAGAAATAACAAGTGCTATATCTAAGAAGAAAACAAGAGGCAGATTGATCTGTGGCTATTAATTAGACACACCAAGCAACGTGATTTTATCTCCTGTCAGTTAGCACTTAAGATAGCACTGTCCAAAGAATGTAAATCCCTCCAGCATGTAATCAAGGGTGTTGGAAACACAGTTTGCTTAATCTCAGTTTTGAAAGAACAAATTTCTCTTTCAAAAAAGAAGGGATGAATTCCAATTATATGCTGTCATTAAGCTAGCATTAACACAATTAGGGGATATTCTGGACTTCTCATGTAAGCACTGGGATGGGGTGGGGGTTGTTTGGAGTCTTAATTAGCTCACATTCTTCAACCTGCATTTTCTTATCCAGTGGTACCAGTAGGTGAAACCCCCCCTGGCTTTTCACCTTGCCCTGTTATAATACACAGAATAACAACGATCATGGGTGGGTGCTTGCTGACCTAATGATGCTGACACAGTGGAGGAGTCCAAGCATCAAGACATCTAGGAGAACCCGGTCAGTATTTATGACAGATGTTAAATACCATGGAATATCAAGAGATTTCCAGGAGGAGGGGTGAAGACTCCTTCCAGAATAAAGGATGAGGATGCAGCACTGAGTGGGTTCATCCTGTTTTACCTTATGATGCTCCTTCTCCAGCTTCCCCGAACTCCTCACCCAGGAGTTATATTGATAAGTGCTTGGAATTTGGAGGGAACTGGGGAAATTTAGCTTAATATTTTTTTCTAAAATCAGATTTTCTAAAATCTATCAGATCTGGCATGGGGGAATGCCTTGAATCCATAAAATCTCTTACATTTCTACTAAATTGTTTTTGTTTGAATTTATGTTTTGGCAAAACCCCAGAAGCCATGGGCATAGGGAGATTCGTCCTGGTCACTAAAAAGTTTTCACTGACAGAAACGTTATTGACAGCAGCAGAAATAATGCATGTGTCTGAGGGCTTTATCTTGAGACTGTACTGCTTATCTCTATCACTGCCAGCCTCGATTGGGATCCTTAGCAATGATTTTTTTTGGATACAAGTGGTACTTGAATATGTTCTTGTTATAATATAATAATGTATTCTGGGAATACATTAGTACATGGGCTGAATTTGACAGTCCACCCTTACTCCCCTCCCCCTCCCACATCCATTCCCATTCTCACAGGTAAGTATTATTAACAGTTACCTATACCCTGCTTTTTTTCTATTCAAATGTAAATAAATATACACAGGTACTTCTTTGCATAAATGCAGTCATACTGGTCTAATTATTCAATGACTTCTTTTTTTTTTTTTTACAAACAGCACTTCTTGGAGAGCTCTTCATATTTGTACATAAGTCAAACACATTCTTCTTAATGGCTGCATAATACTCCACAATATGGCAGCTTCATAATTTATTCAACTATTTCCCTATTGATAGATGGAAATTTAGGTTCTTTCCTTTTCTTTTTTGTTTTTCTTTCTTATTAGAGACAAGGCTACAATGGACTTTTTGGAATATTCATCTTTACACTTGGACACAAAGTTTTTTGTAGGACTGTTTCCTCAAATAGGAACCTGAGTCAAAGGGCTTGCACTTTAAATATTTGTAACTATGGCAAAATTGTCTTCCAGAAAGGCTTGACCATTGAACACTTCCTTGTTATCACTGAAAGTTGTCAATATTTGAGATTAAAACTTGGCAGTCAAGAACTCTTCCATCATGTTAATTTGTACCCATGTACAGTGAGGCTGAACGCATTTTCACATACACACTGGCAAACTGCTTATCTTCTATGAATCACCTGTTCATGTCTCTTGTCCATTTTTCTTTTACATTGTTCATAGATTTTTATGTATATACATTGCATATACTGCAAATATTTTCCCTGTCTGTTGCTCTATTAAAACAAAATTTCTTTATTTTTGAGTGACATGTGTCATGTTTTTTCTTTATAGATTCTGAAGCGTGGGTTTTGCTTAGAAGGGCTTTCCTTAACACTAGGTTAGGGAACTATTTTACATTTCCTTCCAATATTTTATTTCCCCCATGTTTTTTCTTTAATCCATCTGAATTTTATTTTTCAGAATCTGAGGTGAGTATAATTTCATTATTTTTCAACTTGGCCCAATTGGTTTAAAATTGCACTTTTATCATAAGTTAAATTCCTATATACATATGGGTCTGTTTCTAGAATCTCTATGCTGTTTCATTCATCTGTTTGTCTCTTCCTGTATTGATAACAATTTTTTAAAAGCACGTATACTTCTATTGTTTAGATATAGACAATTTGACTAGGTGGTTGAGTCTTCTCATTGTTCTTGTTCAAAAATTATTGATTTGTGAAGTATATTTTTCTTCAAAATGAACTTTAAAATTGCAAACTTGTCAAAACTTTAGGTTATAAAACTCTATAAAAAATACATTCAGGGCTTCCCTGGTGGCGCAGTGGTTGAGAGTCCGCCTGCCAATGCAGGGGACACGGGTTCGTGCCCCGGTCCGGGAAGATCCCACATGCCGCGAAGCGGTTGGGCCCGTGAACCATGGTCGCTGAGCCTGTGCGCCCGGAGCCTCTGCTCCGCAACGAAAGAGGCCATAACAGTGAGAGGCCCGCGTACCGCAAAAAAAAAAAAAAAATTCAAAATTTTACTTGAGATTTCATTGAATTTACTGATTAGAGAGATTTATATATTTTTCCACTTCATTGAGGTGTGATAAATAAAAATTGTATATAAGGTATACAACGTGATGTTTTGACATAATATATATTGTGAAATGATTACCACATCAAATTAATTAAGGTGTCTTTCAACATTGCATTTTTAATCTAGAAATATAGTGTGCATTTCCATCTATGTCAGTCTCTCATGTCCTATAAAGTTTTAATATCTAATTCTATAGGTCTTACACATTTGTGTTAGGTTTATTACTAGGCATTTTCGACTTTGTTGCTCTTCTGAATAAGATACTCATTCATTACATTTTCTAACTTGTTCCTGCAGATGTATAGGGAAGCTGTTAATTTTTGGTGATCTTGTATCTAGCCAATTTAAAAAAAATCCTTGTTAGTTTTAATAATTTTTCAGTTCATGTGTTCCCTAAGTAGCCAAACATGTTGCAGATAGTAACAGGTTTTGTTGGGGTTTTTTTCCTATCCAATATGGAAAACTCTTATTTCTCTTCATTTCTATTACCTGGGGAGGAAGGCTCAGAAGACCATGAAACTGTAAAGGTGATCGTGGAGACCGTCTTGTTTCAAACTCCTTCTCTGGGAACACTTCTAATGTTTCCCTATGAACTGCAATGTTTGCTGTAAATTTCAAATAAACACTTTCATCAACTTAAAGCAGTTTAATTCTACTCCTAGCTTACCAAGCGCTTTCTTCTTGTTATTTTGTTTTTTGAAGAACAATGTTGAATTATCCAGTACCATTTTTGGCTTTTCAGGAGATCATGAGAAACTGTTCCTTCTTTAACCTGTTAGCGTGATGAATCACATTAATAGATTTACTGACACTGAACTACCCTTATACGCTCAGCATAAATCCTGGTGCATCATGATATCTTAATGCACTGTTGGAGACAAGTGAGTCATTATTTAGGATATTTATGTCTATGTTCAAACTGAGGTAAGTCTGTAAGTTTTTCAGTGCTGTCTTTGGCTGATTTGAAGAATTGGAGAGTTTTCCATGTTTTTCTATACTCTGTAATAGTTCTTATAACAGGAGGACTGTATGTTGAATAAAGGTTTAATAGACTTCACTTGTAATCCCCAGCATTTAGTACCACAGTAGGGGCAGATCTTTGAATACTCTCCATTTCCTCTATAGCTATTGATCTATTCAGATTTTTAAATCTATTTTAAAGTAAATGTTGATTAAATTATATTTTTATAGAAAGTCATACATTTATCTAGATTTACAAACTTACTGACAAAAAGTTGTACATATTATCTTACAAAAATTTTACAACATTCGTATGTATAGTTCTAACCATTTTTGTTTCTAATGTCTTTTTTTGCCACGTGTCTATTTTATCAATCATTTCAAAGAATCTATTTTTGTGTACTACTGATCAAGTCTACTGCTTTTTCGAATCTTTTATTTTAAGTTTTCACTTTACTAATTCTGTCCTATTTTCCGCGGGTTTATCTTGATGCTTTTATCTTGCTTCTTGAGAAAACTTAGTTCATTTATTTGTATTCTTTTTTCCTAATATATACATTTAAGGCTATATATAACTGTAGAGGCCAAAGATTGAAGCAGGGAGCCCAAGCTGATAGCAGTGGAAGTTCAGAGATAGAGTCAGATTCTGGATATATTCTGAAAGTAGAACCATCAAGATTCTGCTGAGTGTGGGAGAAAATGGAAGGTCAAGAATAATATCAAGTTGTTTAGGTCTGATCAGGAGAGGAAGGTTTGGGGGGTAGCGAGGAGGGCAGTTCGAATTCAGTATTGAACATGTAAAGTTTGAGATGTCTATCATACATTCAAGCGGAGATGTTGAGTAGACAATTGGGTAAGTAAGTCTGGAATTTAGTTAGGGAAGAGGTCAGGTCTTGAGATACAAATTTAGGAGTTATCCATACATAGAAAAAACAAAACAAAACAGAAGATTGCATGAAATCACCAAGCAAATGAATGTAAATAGGAAAATGAAGACCAAGGACTCTGCTGCAGGGTACTCAGCATTAAGAGCTCATGGAAAAACTAAATACCCAGCAATGGACACTGGGAGTAAGGCAGAAAAATCTCAAGAAACTCTAATTTCCTAGAAGTCAAATCAAGGAAGTGTCTCAAGGAGGTAGGAGTGACTTATTGTCTCAAATGTTGCAGAAAGTTCAAGAGGAATGAGGGCTGAGAACTGATCATAGGATTTAGAAGAGTGATCATTGATGCTCTTGACCAAAGCAGTTGCAATGGAGAGGTGATAAGGAAAGCTTGAGTTTCAAAGGAGTAGAGGCATTAGTGACAACAAGTATAGACAACACTCTTGGGGAATATTTCTGTTAAGGGGAGAAGAGAAATGGAGTAGTAAAGCTGTAGAGAAAAGTGAAGTCAGAGGAAGATTTTCATTTGTTTTCAGGATGGAAGAAATATTCTTTATATGGTGATGGGAATGGTTCAGTATATAGGCAAAGACTGATGAGATGAGAGCAAAAGGGAGGAATTACCAGTGTGATATCCACGAGCATGAAAGAGGTGACTGAATATGGGGGATTGGCTTTAAATAGGAACACAGACAATTCAACTGTAATATCAGGAAAGACAACAGAGAATATGGGAATAGCTGGGAGATAGGTAGATACAGGTGAGAGTCTGTAAGTTCTCATCTAATGGATTCAATTATCTCCATGAAGTACGAAGTCAAATCTAATCTCAGTACTTAGGCTTGTATCCATTCTGTAGCAACTGACATTGTTCGCTACTTTCTAATAGTTCCTCAACTTTTAGCTTCTGCAACACAGCAAGTTCCTGACATCTCTCTTCTCCAATTCCTTTGAAGTCTTCTTTATCTTCCTACTCCTTAAATGCTGACACACAAGATCTTGTCTTCAACTCTCTTCTCCCTATTTATCACTCACCCCTTCAGTGATTGTGGACATTACTAGTGTTCACTCCATCTGGTTCTCATCTTTTCTGGGCACCCAAATTGTACTTTCCAGGGCCCTTTCAGTGGGCAAGGCGATGTGACTACTTCTGGCCAATGGGCTGTGAGCATGAGTGACACTCCCAGCATGAAGCATTTAATTAACAGGGTACAACCCTCCACTTTCTTTGTTCCCCTTGCAGTCATGATTGATAAGTTTTCATATTCCGGTGGTGCAACTACAAGATGACAGGTTCTGAAAGCCTGGAATGATGAGTTGCCACATGAAAGACACTGGCCTGGAGAGTCACCCAACACAAAAAATCTTGGCTTATGAAAACTTTCCTTGTGTTCAGGCACTGTGATTTGGGGGTTATCCCACCATAACTAGCCTAGTTGAATGGTACAGTGATCTAATTGAGTGGTTCTCAAAACATTGAGGCTTAAGACTCCTTTAACTCGTAAAAATTATTGAGGACCCTAAAGAGCTTTTGTTTATGAGGGTCATATCTATACTTACCTGTTTTGAAATTATAATTGAGAAATTTAAAATATTTGCTAATGCTTTTAAAAATAATAAATCCATTATACATAAACACAAATATATTTTATGGAAAATAATATTTTAATTTAGTGAAATGAGTGGCATTGTTTCACATTTTTGTAATCTCTCATTTTTTAAATCTCTTTAATGCCTGTCTTAATAAAAGACAGATTCTCATGTTTGCTCTCGTATGTTGTTTTGCTCAAAGTATACAGAGAAAATTAGGCCTTGTACAGATATATACTTAGAAAAGGAAGTGTTTTAATAGGCTTTTCAGATAATTGTGAATATTATTTTCAAAAAGTCACCCAAAATAGACAGATAGCAGCTTCTGAGATGTTAGGTGCAACGTGTAACCTGAAATCATATAATGAACTTTACAGACTCTGTTACACTAAGTTTCATTGGTCTATCTTATGCCTTGAATGTATCTTTTACCCATGCCTGATTTTATAACATACATTGGTCATTTGTAAAATAATGGCTTGCTCAGTTTTGTAGATCTCCTAAATGTGGACACATTTCATTGTATTATATCACCATCAATATCATCAGAAGAGTTTTAAAAGTTCTGGGAAGCTATCAAGCTCACAGCGACATACACAAGTTTTCTAAAATTCTAATTTTTTCTTTGAAAGCTCAATTTTTACAATTACAACATATACTGTTGGTTGCTTTCCTTGAAAAAATAGGCTAAGTTCATTTTTGAGGAACTGTCTGCCACATACTCAAATGTGAATAACCACAGTATGTCTGCCAGTCACTACTGAAGATAAAAATTGTGTACCATGAAAAAAATTTGCTAGTTCAGATTGTAACTCAAATCAGACAAGGGCTCTTCCTCAAGAATGAGACTGTATTTCAATATGCAGCAAGACAGGACATTTAAATTATACTCCAGTATTCCTTTCTTGGACTATTTCATTTCTACCCATTATGCTATTTGCATACTTGCCTCACTGCCTTTGTGAGCTCTCTGACTGTAGACCCCATGTCCTTTTCTTCCTTGCATTCTCCACAGTGTTCGGTAGTCACCGTTACTGAATGAATAAATATCCTATCTTCCCAAACAGACTGTAAGGACACTGAAAACAGAAACTCTGTGTTATTCTTCTTTGAATCACCAGCACCTAAGACAGGGTCTTAGGCACAACAGAGTACAACTGTGGTTGTTTATGATAATCAAGTTTATTATGTATATTATATCAAGATGGTCGGTAACAATCTCAGCAATAATTACTCTTTATCATTTTTCTTTCAATAACTACTGTAGAGGAGCAGCTTCATAAGTTAGGTTTGCAGATTGGCAGGAAGAAACCAAACACATATACACACACATGAAAGAGAAATTAATTGCAACAAGGTGGTCACACAGAGCAGGGTTGGATATAGCATGTTGGTGTGTGGTTTCCGCCTCCATGCGGTGTGTTGGTGACACTGAACTCTGCATAGATAAATCAGAAGAAAGTCACTATCCATTTATTGTCAGCTTTATATCACCATTCTGGAAAAATTATGCTCACAATCTATTTGCTTTCATTACAATGAATGTTTACAACCACTAGGATCGTCTAGTTCTAGAAACCAACAGTATCAACAAAGCCATCCTCAACCTGGGAGAAAAGCAGAATCAGCACCCATGTGTCACTGAAAAATCTTCATCTCTCCAGCTTCCCAAGGTCCCAGAAAACCCACCTCCCTTCAAGAAGTCAACAAAAAATATCTGCTTTTAGAATTAAACATGTAGGTGAGAAATGTATATGTGATCATTTTTAGCTTGAAGGAGGAGGCTGGGATATAGTTTAAATTCCATGAACACCACGATAGGGAGAGTTGGCTCTTTTCCACGTTCAGGACAGCAATTAATTAAAGAATCAAGTTTTTGTTAATATTGCTTTTGAGCCCACAAATGTCATCAGTTTTCCCTCTATTTCGAGAATCACAGACTTAAATATAGTCCAATTACAAGTGGCAAATTTTTCTTACACTTTAGTCAATTGAGTTACATATTTATACATTTGTTATACTCAAAAGTGTCTTCAGGATGATTATGAAAGGCACATCAAACTATCCTTAAAAAACAGCTACCATGAGTTATCATATTACTCTACTTCCAGGAAGAATATATTCTGATATTGAATGCTTTTTTTTTCTTTCTAAAAGACGAGTGTCACCCTCTGCATTCTTTTTTTTATAATACCCTTATTGAGATATATAATTCATATGCCATAAAATTCCCCCTTAGAAAGTATATAATTCAGTGGGTTTTAGTAAATTTACAGAATTTTGCATCATCACCACTAATTTTAGGATATTTTTATCAATTCATAAAGAAAGTCTTCTATGCATCAGGAGTCACGCCCTAGCCCCTCCCTCCTCTAGACCCTGGCAACCACTCATCTACTTTCTGTCTCTATGGATTTGCCTATTTTGGATATTTCATAGAAAAGAGTTTACACAATCTGTGGCCCTTTGTGTCTGTCTCCTTTCACTTACCATAAGGTTTCCAAGGTTTATCCACGCTGTAGCATGTTTCAATCCTTCAGTTCTTTTTTATGGCCAAAAAATATTTGGTTGTCGAGGAAGACCACATTTTGTTTATCCATTCATCAGCTAATGGATATTTAGGTGTCTCCACTTTTTGACTATTACGAATAAAGCGTCTATGGACATTGTGTACAAGTTTTTACGTGGACACGTTTTTAATTCCTTTGGGATAGATCTGTAAGTGGATCAAGAAACACTTTAAGGATTAAGTTAGTGCAAAATGAGAATAAGTTCAAAGAATTTTTTTCACAGGTTTTTCAAGCCCCCAAGACTAAAGTGACATTAGGAAAGAACATTAGTTCCTAAATAACAACAGAGAGAAAATCAGAATAATAGACAATAGAGAAATACTTACCTTTTCCTTGCTGTAATTTAAGTAAATTTTAGTATTATACAATTTCTTGAAAACAAATTTAAAGACACTAAGAAAACAATTATAAATCTGTCTTGCTCTTTCTAGATATACATTTTTAGGTTCTTTTAGAATAGAAAATATTAGTGTTTAACAAGAAAACTTTTGGTTTATGATTTATGATTTCAATACTGTATCTACTGCATTGTGTACATACCCAAATTAAAGATTCTAAACTATATTTCAAAGATTCTAAGTCATCTAAAATGAAGAGTATTACAGAGCCTAAAGTAGTTTAACAACAGAGATACAGGGAGTTCCCTGGTGGCACAATGGCTGGGAATCCTTCTGCCAGTGTGGGGGACGTGGGTTTGATCCCTGGTCCAGGAAGTTCCCACATGCCACGAGCAACTGGGCCCGTGCGCCACAACTACTGAGCCTGCTCTCTAGAGCCCGCATGCCACAACTACTGAAGCCTGCACACCTAGAGCCTGTGCTCTGCAACAAGAGAAGCCACCTCAATAAGAAGCCTGTGCACCGCAACAGAGTAGCCCCCGCTCGCCACATCTAATGCAGCCAAAATAAATTAATTTTTAAAAAAAGATACACTACATAAAATTGGAGAAGAAGGAGTTTCTTCTTGAAATAAAAGGCCAGCATCTTGAATGCTGGCAGACAACTTGCTACTTTCATCTGAGGATAAAAGAACTAATATCGTTTGAGAAAATTATGGTTAAAAATACTGTCTTTATTCTTAATACAAGGACAGCACATTGAGAGCTAAAATAATCAGGCAGGACTTCAGTTTGTAAAAGAAATGGTCAAATTCTTTGAGTTTTCCTAAATACTTTTAAACTCAGACATACAGTAAATTACAGAGTTGGGACGCAAAATAACATCCCCGACATGGTGGACATTTCTCTTCTACAGTCTAGTTGAATCTATTTGCAGTATCCATTTGGTACTGATTTCCCTGTTTCAAAGAATAAAAGTGGTAAATGAAATTGCAAAGCTCACATCTAGGGTTCTAGAAAAAATAACAGCCATTAGATGATGGCTGTTATTTTTTAAAGCCTGGTTCTGCTCGAAGAATTACTTTTAATAGGAATGAAAGAAGCATGCTTTCCCACTAATTATGCAATCTGCCTGCTTATACTGGAGTAAGTATTCTATATAAAGACAGCATCTTTGGAAAAAAGAAAAGAGACCAATGTTTTGTGCAACCTATGGCTTTTAGTTTTATTATAAACACACGAAGTACATGAAAAATATCAAATTATTTCTTTTTAACTCTCTGTCTGCTTATTATTTCCAGATGCTTTAAATAGGATAGAAAAAGCAAACCAACAAAACAAATTCCATCCACTACACTGAAGGTTGACATTTCAGTGTTTCACTTGTAAAGAGTCAATAGTAAAGTCATAACTATAAAAAGAAGGAAAACAATTATCACTTAAGTGCTTCCGTGGTTCCTGAATTATTTTTCCACAAAGAAATGGTAAATATGAGCCATATATTACTGCAGAGGAGAGTTACTTTTTTCTTTTCATGAACTTTTTCGCTTCTTTCAAAAGCCCTTCCACATCTTCCTTTTCTAGGTCTTCCTGTCCTGGTTCCCAGTCGGAATCTTCATCTGTTGGCTCATATTCTTCTCCCTCATCATCTGTAACGCTGTCATGCAGGTTGTACTCACTGGGTTGGCCAACACTGTCATCTTCATCTGAAATGTTTCTCACTGAAAAACAGTTTAGTACATGACACAACAATTGCCACTCAACCTGGGATTAGAAACATCTAACTGTAAAATATCCTTTTCTGCCAAGAAGAATTAATTTTACTTAATACAAAGCTAACTACTACAAATTTCTAGAAAGGGGGCTAAAGCTCTCATTTGTTATAATTCTAACTTTTTTTTAACATTTGCTTAATTCTAACTTTTCCTACCATGAGGCTCCCAAGACTAAAATGTCCTCTGAGATTCATAATGGTTCCTTAATAATATCATAATCATATTCATGCTACCCTACCTTCCACTGTGGTAGAATGTATTTTTGTCCCAGTTATTCACTGTCGCTCCCTGTGATGTGATTCTATTTACCCACCCCCACTGACATCAGACTTGGCCAAAGAAAAGTGAGTGGAAGTAACAGCTTCCATGGAGAAGCTTTAAGGGCCTTTCTGTGGTTCTGCTATTGCCATTTCCCCTCTGCTAGGAGAACAGTGTGTCCCAGATAGAGGTTGATCCTTCAGCCTGGAGTTAGGATGAGAACACACATGAGACAGAGCCACAGCCAACATGCAGCTACATGCATGTAACATGAAGGAGAAATACACCTATTTATCGTTGTAAGGCACTAAAATTTGAGGACTGTTTGTTTTCGCTGCAAACCTAGCACAATCTGATTGACACACCAGGGTTGTGACCAAATGAGGAAATATAAGCTTCCAAACTTTGGAAAATTTAGCTCATGCTTCAATAAGACTAGGATTACTATGGTAACAGCCATTAGACTTTACAGATTTCTAAATAACATTATAAGAGTAGAATTACAATTCTAGAATTCTTCTGTCTCAAAGATCCTTTGACCTCAAATGACCTCAAAGATCCTTTCCAACTCCGAAGTTCTAATTTTAAGGACAAAACAGGAATTTTCATTTTCTCTACAGGAATATGAAATGCAGAGACAGGCTGACAGCTTGACTACTTGAAAGCAGCACAAGAGAAATAAGCTGTCACTTTTTTAAAAAAACTGATGGGTAACACTGTTCTACCATAATAATGAAAAATAACAACCTCTAGAAAAAGTAACAAACTCTTTAACATATTTGAAACAACATGCTATTAACTATTTGGTATTAGGATATGGTAATTTCTGACTTTTCTATTTATGCAGAGGAATTTATAATAACAGAATGACAACTCTGAAGTTTGTATCCAATATTTCCTGTACAATTTAAAATTTCACCATCAAAGTCTTATCCCAAGAACCAAGTCTGCAGAGCTACTGAAGAGTATACTGTGTCACATACATGCTGGAAGATTTTTACATGGAGAAAAAAATCTTTCCAAATTGCTGATTTTCTCCAAATAGTTTTCTGGTAATAGGCAATAATAAGACAGATGTCTCATTACAGCTTAACATCAATAATTCTTCAGGTTTTATTTTCCTTTCTTTTCCAGTATATCTTAGGATTAGTTAGGATATTAATTTTCATTTAAGTGAAAAAATACTTTAGCCCAGCATCTCTAAAGATGAAAGCTTACTACATACTATAAGAATAAACATTTTTAAATGCCTCATTTTACTACTAAAGACCAAGCTACTAGTTGGGTATTCATATTTTTAACTTTGGGAAAGCAGTTTGTGCAGGTCTGATCCACTTTATTATACATTAAGTTTATTTCTTTTTTAAAACACCATTGCATTAGCCTTTTATATGTTCCAAAATCTCTCAGGTTTCCTCACAGTAAGCAGCAGTTTACAGAATCTCATTTAAGTTTCACCAACCTTCCTTAATAGCTTTCTTTCTAGATCTTTTAATTTCTACTTCTGAAAAGAAAAAAGTCTACATAAGCACATGTGTGCATACAACTGCAGAACTAGAGAAATAGGAAAATAGTTATCAGTAGGACATTCTAAATTTTGAGTCATGAATGGTACTGATCACCTAGAATCATGACTATCACATAATAATCAAAGCCAGAAAGAATGACTCCAATAATCAGGTAATAAAATGCTAACAACAATTTCTTTCAAATGCTGTCAACAAGCAAGGTAGCTAAGAAAGTTTAAAATAAAATCTTCCTGGCATTGATCACTCTTGTATTCAATATGTTGTGCTAAAACTGCAGCACTATGAAAAAGTGTGGAAAGTTAGTGAAATTTTAAACCAATTAGTTATACAAGAAGCTTAACAGATGATAGCAGTCAAACCTACAAAAATTGGAATACACTGCATAAACTGTTACATGTATGGAAGAACTTTACAAACTGAAGTGTTTTAGGAGTGCTACAAATCAGAAATTAAATAAGGATTTCATGTAGTTATTCTGTATTATAAAATTCTATAGTATTTGGTATATAGTATATGGGTCTATATTAACTTTTACTGTTTTATTATGTATTTATGATACCCCCACCTCAAATTTAACATGTGTTAAAAAAAAACAACCCACAAACTACCTAGTTCTTCCTCCTGATCTCTATTATCATCTCCAGCCTCCTGATAATCTGTACTTTAATTTCAGTCGTTCCTATTTCCTTTACCTCACCCCACCCCCCACACCACAACCAATCAGTTGGCAAATCCTATTGACTCTTAGTTCAAAATCTCACTTGTATCCAATCCTATCTTCCTACTCTCATGGTAGCCTAGTTCTGGTCCTTTATTCAACTACCTAACTAATCTCCAGAAGGCTTCCCCTACTCTAATTCAGACTGCTCATCATCAGGGGTAAAATACTGGCTCACCATTGTTTGTCAGTGCACAATACCTCTTTGGTCTAGCTTTCAAGAGCTTCTATAATCTGACTTCAATACACCCCTTTAGTATCATTCACAGTAACTAGAGAGACTCTCCCTGTCAATTAAACTGATCTACCTTCTAACTCCAAACACAACTTTCCATTTTCTACTCAATGTCCTTGACTCATCTATTATTCACTTTGTCTGGGATGTCCTATACCCACCCACGCAAAGCTAAGAAACAAAGATAATTGAAATCCTACCATCGTAAAGACCAACTTAAAATTCCCTTATCAAGTCCACCCTGATAAACCCTGGCAGAAAGTGCTCCACCCCTTTCCTCCAAGATTTTAGAGCATTTCACCCCAAGCATGTAGAGCCAGAGCTGGTTCTCATGTATCTCTGTAACTCTGCTCACTTGGAAGACACATAATAAATGAATAAATGAGTGAATGAGTGTTACATAAATCAGATTAAGATCTTGGGTAATGTTAAACTTTAAAGATTTGGGAAATAAGAAAAACAAGTATGTTAGCATTTTATTTTAGATATCTCTAAATTAAGAAATATGAGACCTCAACATTTAATATTTTAAATACCCCAGACACCTTAATTTATAGGATTTTAGAGTAGGAAGAGATATTCTGACTATATTGCCACATAACAACTCTTGAAAGTACATTAAATATACAAGGCTAAACTGTTACATTAAAATATCATACTTAAAAAAAAACCACAACTGTCTTTCCAACAAAATAAACAGTTTTTTTTTAAGAAAAGTTAATTGTTCTAAAAATACGTTCTTCATTCAGAAGACACTTCAGTGATAATTCAAAGAGATTTTTCAAAGAAAATTCAGATACTTTTAACTATGCCATATGATGCATATTGTCGGTTTTAGGAAAATGGTTCCTAGTTCTGTAAAGATATACAAATGTGTCAAATGCTCTTTCATGGGGCAGTGCTGAAATCTGTCAATAAAATAGAGTTTTAATCAAATATTATTACATTATTGTTCAAAGGAAAGTTAATTTAACAACCATAAAAGCTATAGCTTGAGATACAGCCCCAATAAAGAAAAGGATAACATATAAACTCCATACCACATTAGCTCAGATAAAGTGATTAAATCTGTATCCGCAGTATTAAAGCACTGAAGTGTGTTTCAATAAGAAACAGCAAATAGAATTCCCTTGTGGTGAAATTAATTATTTTTATCACTTGGTTACAAGTTGGCTGTGTTTATACATATACAAAGGCAAGTGGGCATAGCCCGGATAGTACATTTTATTCTCTCACTCTGTGGGCAGAAATACTGGATGCTGAATTGGCCTCTGCATTATATAAATGATATGAAGAAGCCAGAATTTGTTAACGGGAAAAAATATTAGAGTTCAGAAGCAGGGGAAACAGAAGGTAAAACAGACTGATGTAAACAGGAATGACGGTCATTCGATAGTTGCATCTCTGGTGTCTATCTCCCCTTCTTCCCCAAAACTAGCTTCTACTGGGGATCTCTGTGGTTCTGAAGAAAGGGACTCTGAAGAAAGGGACTCTGCCTTGGTTCCAAGGGTGGAACAAACTAATCAGTGGTCACAGTGATTAATTCAAGAATAAGAATGTAACCTAAGCCAGTTTAAAAAAAGTTAATTTTATGATTTTTCCTAGGAATAGCAAGAGTCAAAGTTGTTCTCTCTCTCTCCTTACATATAAACATGGGGAGTTTACCATGTTAAATGGAGTTTAGCCAGTTGAATAAGGATGCATATAGTTCCTTGGTGGGGAGAGGAGCCAGTCTTAGGATAAAAATCACCCCTCTAAAGACAGGATGATGGAAGGAAATTGGGTGTTGGTGAATTATTGACATTATTAATGAGCCAAAGCAACAAATCTTGTCCAATCTAGCCTTGCTTCTGGACTTTTCAGTTATAGAAGTCAATATGATCTCTTTATCATTCAGGCCAGTTTGAGATTTTGTTTTAAGGTACCTGCAAACAAAAGAATCATAACAGATACCAAGGCAACTATATACTGTTGGACAATGATTGTAGAAAACATCTGCTATATAAAAACTCATCAGTTATTAAATCTAAGAAAATTATTAAAATCAGCAATTCAACAAATTCACAGGAGCAGAGATTTTAAAAATTCACAATAACTGGAAACTGTATCTAGGTTTAACAGGAGAATCCATTTGAAGGTTTCATTTGGAGTTTCCTGAAGGAAAATTACTTACCTGAAAATGTACTATGTCTATATTCTATCTTGTGCTGGGGATTCTTCCTTTAAAAAAAAAAAAAAAGGGAAAAAAAAGAAAGAAAGCAAATATAAGGTCTAGTTTGACAATCACTGAAAAGGAATAGGACTGTTCAAATTAAACTAGAGCACTCACTAACCTATGAATAAAATTATCAGTAAACCTCTTACTGAAAAGCATTTGCCTTGTTATTGTTGTTGCTGTTAACTAGAGTCACCATGCTGTACAAAGCATTTGCTTTTTAATTACATTTACTGAGTGCCTACTCCATGCCAGGCATACTTCTAGATGCAAAGACAGAGTGATGAACCAGATAAAGTGCTGCCCTCATGACTGACATTCTACAGAAAAGCAGTATGAGACAAATAAAATATAATACAATATACTGTATCTCTAAACTGTCAATGCCATATATCACATATATAAAGATATGAGGTAAATTAGTATATAAAGTATATAACACAAAATATCAAATTGTGTGTGTGTGTGTGTAATATCTAAAAGGATACTTCTAAGGCTCTTCTAGAATCCAAAGACAAAAGCATGTAAGTCATGTCTCTCCAAAGAATACCAATCAACTGTTATGAGAAAACAAGAAAGTCAGTTTGCATCGAGAAATTTATAACATATCCCAAAGTCAAACAGAAACTACTGTTTGAATATCTACTTTTGATTATATACCTTGATGATCGCTTCTATCATTTCATTAAACAAATGTTTGGGTACACTGTGTATACAACACATTCTCCACAAAGTACAAAACTACCCAGGCAGCAGAACCCCAAAGCGGCAACTGGTTTATCATGATCCACTTGGTGGGTACCTTTCTCTTAGGGGACTGACAAAGGAGAGCCGGGGAGCGCTGACAGTAGACATGTGCTGAGGTATACAGTTCACATGAAGCTGTTGTGAGGATTCAGGAGTAATACACAATAAGTCCTCAGTTTAAGGGCGTAGTAGGCGGTAAGTAATTAATCTTAGCCATTGATTCATTCATCAGTGGTCCAAGTAATAGGCATGGGCCACTTATTACATGCCAGGCTCTGTGTCAGGTGTCAGCAACGTTTCTTATTGCTAATATCTCTTCTTTTGGGGTAACTTCTCCTACGATATGAGCATTAAACACAGTACGAGAGTGCAACCACACAATTAACTGGGGTCATAACTCAATAGTTTTGAAAAGTGGAAAAAAGATTCACCAAAAGATTGTGTGTTTGGGGTAATTAACCCAAATCTGACCTTTTGATGGAAAAGAAACTTCAAAGTTGAAAGAAATAAACTGGATAACTTAAACGTGATGAAGGGAGCTGCAAATGAACAAAGCTGCCATAATGCTTCGTGGGAAGATCTTTCCTTACTGAACATGCTGGCACAGGTCATTAACTTGTTTAATTCAGTCTTTATTAAAGTACAATTAATGTTGGACATCAGGGGAGGTAGAACAGAAAAATGGGGGACATTAATACCAAAGGTATTTTCATCAATAATCTGGATGAAATTGCTGATCCTTTGAGATTGTTTTTGGTAACCTTTTTAAAATCTTTTTTTTTTTATTGTGGTAAAATATACTAGTAACTTTTTTTTTTTTTTTTGCGGTACGTGGGCCTCTCACTTTTGTGGCCTCTCCCATTGCGGAGCACAGGCTCCGGATGCTCAGGCTCAGTGGCCATGGCTCACGGGCCCAGCCGCTCCGCAGCATGTGGGATCTTCCTGGACCGGGGCACGAACCCGTGTCCCCTGCATCGGCAGGCGGACTCTCAACCACTGCGCCACCAGGGAAGCCCACTAGTAACTTTTTATTTTGAAAAAATGTCAAACTACTGAAAAGTGGCAAGATTAGTACACAGAAATTCCATATATCTTCATCAAGATTCTTCAAGTGTTAACATTCTACACAGATGCCTCATTATTATTATTATCTATCTACAGTCATTTGAGATTTAAAGGCTTTTTTCTCCTTCCTTTTAATACATGTTTGCTTCAGGTCCCTAGAAGTCCTAACCTTTTACTGTTTTGCCCTTAACAGAGCAGGATTATTGAAAAGTTCATTATGGTCTTAATTGTTTGCTACTGGAGCCTCCTTCAAAAGCTGCTTTAGAAACTCTCAAGTAACTAAATGTCAGACTTTAAAAACAAGTATAGAGGGCTTCTCTGGTGGCGCAGTGGTTGAGAGTCCGCCTGCCGATGCAGGGGACACGGGTTCGTGCCCCGGTCCGGGAGGATCCCGCGTGCCGCGGAGCGGCTGGGCCCGTGAGCCATGGCCGCTGAGCCTGCGCGTCCGGAGCCTGTGCTCCGCGACGGGAGAGGCCACAACAGTGAGAGGCCCGCGTACCGCCAAAACCAAAAAAAAACAAACAGAACAAAACAAAAAAAACAAGTATAGAAATGAAACCAAGTGAGTTAATGGAGACAAGTACAGTTTGTGTACCAAATACCAGTTAAAAGACTGTGGACATCCACTGGCAGGCTAGCAAGACTGAAAGGAAGAGTAACTTTTTTAAAAGGCCAAATGAAGACACAGTATCAGGATTGACATATATATATTAATATGTATAAAATAGATAACCATTGAGAACATGCTGTATAGCACAGGGAACTCTACTTCACTGTACAGTAGAAACTAACACAACATTGTAAAACAACTATACCCCAATTTAAAAAAAAAAGAAACCACGGTGGGGATGGAGGTAATGGTTCAACCCCAAAGTTGCAGAAGGTAAGGTTCCCCATCATCTTGGAACACATACACAGTTGCACTCACATACTCCATTTACATTATCTAACCTCACACACTACCTAGGAAAAGGCAAGCCATTTAAGAATAAACGAATACGGGAAAAAGTTTACCCTGGTATATTGCAAAAAGAGCAGAAATATGTGTTATGAAATTCTGTGCTCAGAAAATTTCAGCTCCATGTGCAGATTCTCATCTGCCTTAGAGGGGAAAAAGCTGTTTCTCTGAGGTTCTGCTAATAGTTTCCATCCTTTCCTAGGAGAACTTGCTATTTTCATTAAAAGGCAGGTGTTACGACTGCAATGTAGACCAGAAGAAACTAGCTGAGTTGGTACTTTTCCACATTTAACTTAGAGATCAAACTTCCCATTTAAAACAAAAGTATTAATTAATTAATATCAATAGAGATTCTGCTAGTTAATTCATTGAAAATGAAGAAAAAATATCCTCTGGGACAGGTTCAAAAGTTTCCTGTTTTGGGGTATTTTCAAAAATACTTTATTCTTTCTTGATGCTATAACTCACAGAATAGACAGACTTCAATATGAAAATGAGCCAAAGCAGAAACAAAAATGTATCATCACATTTATGTGCAAAAGCACATACTCAAAAACAAATTTTAGGCATGTTTTCTTTACATAGCAATTTAAATGTAAAGAAGTTAAGTATTCTGAATGTTAAATTATCCTCTCCTTCAAGGTCCCTCCACCTTTATTTGCAGCCCAATCCTTCATTTCTACATTGGGAAAAAAGTTTTTGATTTTTTGCCATTGATAGGCACTTGCTCACAGCCTTTTTTTTTTTAACATCTTTATTGGAGTATAATTGCTTTACAATGGTGTGTTAGTTTCTGCTTTATAACAAAGTGAATCAGTTATACATATACAAATATCCCCATATCTCTTCCCTCTCGCTTCTCCCTCCCTCTCACTCTCCCTATCCCACCCCTCTAGGTGGTCACAAAGCACCGAGCTGATGTCCCTGTGCTATGCGGCTGCTTCCCACTAGCTATCTTTTACATTTGGTAGTGTATATATGTCCATGCCACTCTCTCACTTTGTCCCAGCCAGTTTACCCTTCCCCCTCCCCGTGTCCTCAAGTCCATTCTCTAGTAGGTCTGTGTCTTTATTCCCATCTTGCCCCTAGATTCTTCATGGCCTTTTTTTTTTAGATTCCATATATATGTGTTAACATACGGTATTTGTTTTTCTCTTTCTGACTTACTTCACTCTGCATGACAGACTCTAGGTCCATCCACCTCTCTACAAATAACTCAATTCCGTTTCTTTTTATGGCTGAGTAATATTCCATTGTATATATGTGCCACATCTTCTTTATCCATTCATCTGTTGATGGACACTTAGGTTGCTTCCATGTCCTGGCTATTGTAAATAGAGCTGCAATGAACATTGTGGTGCATGACTCTTTTTGAATTATGGTTTTCTCAGGGTATATGCCCAGTAGTGGGACTGCTGGGTCGTATAGTAGTTCTATTTTTAGTTTTTTAAGGAATCTCCATACTGCTCACAGCCTTTTTGCCAAGAATATTCTTCTAACTCTACACTGCTTGTCTAAGTACCTTGCGCAGGAAAACAACTCTGATAATTACTGGGAAATATCTCCAGAACATCTTGTCCATATCCACCATTTGGTACTTATCACGTAATTTCTTATACTGTCATCTAAATTTTCAACACAAATGTTTGTGTGTGTGTGTGTGTGTGTGTGTGTGTGTGTGTGTGTGTGTGTATTATCTCATCATCTGTCAAATGAGCTGCTGGAGGTCATGGGTTTTTCTTACATTTTTAAATATCTTTTATAGCACTTACAAGAGTACCTTTTACAAGGTGGCATTCAACTATATTTTTCATAAATTATCTACCTACTACAATATAATCAACTCTTTTCCTTCAAAAAGAGGGTTTTTTTAAATTGAGCTTTACATGAGTTTCCAAAATGATGAAATATTTTCTATTTTCCTATTTAAGAGGAAAAAAGACCCTTGTTTTTGCTACCTATACTATTATTTCTTAAGAAAATGATTGTTGAAAAGAGCTTGAAAGAATCATTTGTGGGACTTCCTTGGTGGCGCAGTGGTTAAGAATCCACCTGCCAATGCAAGGGACACGGGTTCGATCCCTGGTCCGGGAAGATCCCACATGCCGCAGAGCAACTAGACCCATGTACTACAACTACCGAGCCAGCGCTCTAGAGCCCACATGCCACAACTATTGAGCCTTCGCTCTAGAGCCCGTGCTCCACAACAAGAGAAGCTGCCGCAATGAGAAGCCCGCGCACCACAATGAAGAGTAGTAGGCCCCGTTCCCCACAACTAGAGAAAGCCCGTGCACAGCAAAGAAGACCCAACGGAGCCAAATAAATAAAATTAAATTAAATAAAATAAAAATGCCAATCTTTAAAAAAAAAAAAACATTTGCAATAAAATTTTCATTGGCTGGTACAAAACACGATTTCTAATAACTTCTAGACTGATGAGTTTTCTTACATTAACGTTCTTTTTTTTTTTTTTTTTTGGAAATTGTAATCCATGGATCGTGATGTTTTCAGAAATCTATCCTTTGAAAGGCAGTTTTTCTGTTGGATATAAGCCAAAGAATGCCTATTCTCATTAGGCTGAAAAGAATGTCTATGTGCTGAAATTGCTCTGCATTCACACCTACAAAGTTAATAATCAAAGCGCTCACGGAAGCTTCTTACACAAACCTAGGACTGAAATATGTTAGAATTTCCTGCCATTAACAATTCATATTACTTCCCCAGGAAACAATGAAAATCCGACAACCATATTAAGCAGACACCACTGCAATCAGGTTCCTGAGATACTGACTGCTCAGCATCATAGGACACTTAGCTCTAGTCAATCAATCACTCCAGTTAACAGGAACACAGAGTGTGTCCTTCACAAACGCTTAAGAGGCAGATGCCACTGTGACTTGGACCAGTTCTCATCTGGCTTGTTAAACTTTAGATCACCAGCATTATGTTGTGGAAGGGGTTCAGGTTTCGAGATCAGAAGAACCGAGTCTGAATTCAAACTACAGTTTACTGGTTATGTGATTCAGGGCAAGTCCTGTGATCAAGTCTCCACTTCCTCATCTGTAAAGCAGGGAAAATACTGCCTACCTCACACAGGGTTGTTTGAAGCATTAAATGAAGTGACGTGCATAAACATTTGTAGGCCATTAAGCATTTTACAGGTGTCAACTATTTTTATAGAAACATAAATCAATTTTACTTTAAGATAGCCAACAGGGCTTCCCTGGTGGCGCAGTGGTTGAGAATCTGCCTGCTGATGCAGGGGACACGGGTTCGAGCCCTGGTCTGGGAAGATCCCACATGCTGCGGAGCAACTAGGCCCGTGAGCCACAACTACTGAGCCTGCACGTCTGGAACTTGTGCTCTGCAACAAGAGAGGCCGCGACAGTGAGAGGCCTGCGCACCGCAATGGAGAGCGGTCCCCGCTCGCTGCAACTAGAGAAAGCCCGCGTGTAGAAACGAAGACCCAACACAGCCATAAATAAATTTAAAAAAAAAAAAAAAGATAGCCAACAATGTCTAAAAATTCTGTATGCCAGTAAAAGTAATTGCCAACTAATACTAGAAAGCTGAATCTTTCCTTCAATAATACATATAATTATTATTGTTGAATATTTCCCCAATTGCATTTCACATATTTATAGAATATTTTATAACATTTGCCCATGCATATCCTATTTTTAAAAATCAGTTATTAATAATAAAGCAGAAAGTCTTTTTCATATAACCCTGGGTTAAGGCTAAGTGGCAATACTGTACAGCTCTTTGGGGACATATGAACACCTGAAATAACTTTCAAGGACAATGCAAAATTCCACCCAGGACTTTTTCCTAATAATGAATGGAAATACTTAGAATTCATTCATAAAAGATTTACATCAACCTTTTCCACAAATAGCATTTTCTGTAACTCAGCAGGCCTCAAAATCCTGTTTTTGGACTTTTTTTAAATCTTTGGGTTCTAAAGATAGACGTATACACCCATAACTACACCAGGTTTTTATGAGCTGTTATATTTTAAAATATACATTTTCGAAAGCATTTCTGGTGTTAATGATATAGACACATGAATAACAAATACATATCTGAAGGAAGAACACTCAGTAAGAGAAAATAAAAAATGTCTTCAAATTTGCCATGGCCGTAGGGTATTTGGAAAAACAAAGATTTGTATAGCTCAAGGAGAATGAGGGAGAAGGAAAAGAAGTCCTGAATGAAGTCAGAGAAGAACTTGTAAGCCATGGAAAAGAGTTTTGTGGGAGGCTATCGGATGATTCTGAGTAAGAAATCAACATGATATGACTTATTTTTAGAGAACTGCTCTGGCTGCTGTGTGGAAAATGAACTATTAAGGGGCAAGAAAAGAAACAAGGATATCAGTTAAGAAGCTACTGCGGTACACCAGGTCAGAGATGACGGTGGTTATGACTAAGACGACTGAAGTAGAGGAAGTAGGAAATGGTCAGGTTCTTAATGTATTTAAAGGTTGAAATGGCAAGAACTGCTGATAGATTGAATGCGTGATGTGAAGAAAAGAGAAGAATCAAGGGCATGTCTTGGTTTGGGGCCTAAACACTATGTGAATGGTGAAGTCATTTACAAAGGTGGAGAACACTTGGGAAAGAGTTGTTTTCATGACCAAAATCAAGAGGTCTGTTTCTGATATAAGTTTGACCTATTTTACAACCAAGTGCAGGCATTTAAACATTTGAGTCTGAAGCCATTACCCTGAATTAGCTCACCTCGGGAATAAACAGAACAGAGAAGGGAAAGGATCAAAGAACTGAACCCTGAGGCTCAGCAATAATTACAGGTGGGAAAAAGGAGACAGCAAAGGCGGCTAAGGAAGAGTAGCCATGAATGTAACTGATCTGACTTTATGAATATGACTATATTTCTCTCTGTTCTAGATTTCCCCACTATTGAATGGAGGCCCCCAGAGCACAAATGATCCAACCTTCTTGTTTTCATGAGGAACTGAAGCCTAGGAAAATCAAACGACATTGAAAGTTTTGCTACAGAACTGGCATAACCATAACTAGAACCTAAGTCTGCTGATTTCAAAACCCATTCTCTCTCCATCATAAAGAGCTACCTAAAGATTAACTAGGCAGTAACAAGAACAGAATAATATTTATTTTTGTTTACTTCCAAAAATTTGATAACTTAATACCAAACCTACCACTCAAAATTTTAAAATGAACCTAAAGTACTGTTTTACATCAACTTCTATAAAACTGACTAGTATATCAGATGCTCAACATTCACTCAATGAATAAATGATCATACTATATGCTTTTCATTCCAAAATAATTTATCTTGCACTTCTGAAATTCAACACTTATTTTAAAACCTAAAGCAAAAACATGAATCCTATGTTTTCAAATATCTAAGTCTCAAATTTAGGAGAAAAAGGAAAATTAACAAATATGGTCTTTATCAAATACTGAAAGAGTAAGCCAGCATAAAATAAGAGAAAGTAGTCAATCTGCTAATTGAAAATCACTACAATTTACTATCTCTGCCAAGAGAGCTCTGAACATTTGTATACATGTGCAATTAACACTAAATATAACAAAGAAAAACAAACATTAATATGAAAGGGAATGTATATGCAAATAAAGGAGAAAGAAAAACAAAACCACAGAAGACACTCCAGCACATTTTGTCAAGGCTATATGACACATTACATGTCAACTAGCAATGTTGTTACTGCTACTTCTTTTTTGTTGCTGTTACTGCTATTTCTAAATGAAGTTAAACAAAAATTTATAGCCAAGTCTCAGGTAAAACTGTGCAGCCAGTGATTAACATTTACTTTAAGATACTTTCTTCTAAGATTGTATTCTTACATATGATTAAAGAACCGTAAGCGTGGCAAGTGATGACAGGTTACTTCCTATATATGCAGATCCTATAAAAATGCGATCAACTTTGATTATTCTTAACTACAAATAAAATCATCGACAGCCTCACATGACTGATTCTGGGAATCTCAACTACGAGGCAATTAGAGTTTCCCTATTAAAACCTATTTATTTTGCCTCAAATAATATAATATGAATTTACACTAAACACACACATTCCTATTTTTTTAATTAAGCAGCTTCTAAAGATCAGTATCTTGTAGTTTAAGGTGTACATTTGCATACAGGATCTATTAAGATAATACTGCAATAACTTGGAACACTTTGAAAATAAAAGAGAAAATAGGAGAAGACTAGATCATAGCTATAAATCTGGATCAACAAATAAAAAAAGATAGTAATTTTAATATCAACGAATTATGCTTGTGTCAAAAACACTTACGTTTTTTCACACTATACAGATCATATTGCAGATTCACTACAATGAGAGCACTTACAGTTGATGACTGATACACTTCCTTATGTCATCCCTCTTAGAAGGTATTATAATTAATATTTTAAAAAAACGGGGCATTGGCTTCTGGAAAACATGAAGGCAACAACACTTTCATTTGTATAATACATGCCTGCCTAAGGTTTTGTAAATCTAAGACAATATACGTGTTTGACTTGACATTTTTACACTAAGCTGGTTGAAGATGGATTCTGTTCATTTTAATGTGTATATATTTTAAGTTTAGTGCTTAATTTAACAAATAAGAACAGGAGTAATGCACTGAATAAAATCCTATTATGCACCAGAGGAGGTAGGTCAGAGGCAAGCACAGCAATCACTGGATTATCCTGGACATTAAGTATCTAATGTTCTAATTTAGACAAGTACCTTAAGCTAATCAAATGCATTAAACAGAACAAGTCTTCTGACAGGCTGCAGTGTATAGTGCAAAGGGAAGAAAACTGGTTAAATGAGTGAGATACTGAAAATGATAACAACTAGTTCTTTCAAATTATCATTTTTCAAGTTGATTTAACTTTGTTAGAGTTTTAAAAGTATAATGTCAGAGAAAATATTAATAATGCCTGTAGTTTTAGAAGAAATAAAATTTAATAATTAAAGATCCTTTTTTCAATATCAACCTCCTATATTATATAGGCTATGGGAATCTTTATTTTACTATAGATTCAGATTCAGAACTTAAGTCTCTCAGACCTCCCAGGAACTCAGCAAATATTTCTTGGGAAAAATCAGCCTTGTGTTTGGGGTTCCTTTAGTTTCTAGACTGTTGTGACAACACCATGAGATCATGATAAGCTGTACTAGCTGATACAGTATAAGATTAAGATTATTTAATGTATTATACAACATTTGAGATCACCTAGATTTATCAAAACGAGAAACTGACTTGGACACGTTCAAGGGATTAGAAGGTAAGATTGGGAAGCAAACAAATTAAAAGCCAACCTAGTATTTCACTTGAGAGAATACTTGTTTTTACTTGAGAATAATTCTTATCCTGTTTTGTGAAGGCAAATTTTTAAAGATAAAAAGCTAACAAAGATGTTTTAGCCCATGAATTTCATCTCTCTTCCAAATGTGTCAACCATCATGGAATACAGGCATATCACAACTTTACTTTTAAAACATATATATCTTTACTTTTCTAAATATATTAATTTCTGGCTGATTTCGTGGGTTATTTTATGATCCGTGAGGCTTCAATATTTTTCTTCTATGGCTACAGGAAAAACCTGACATGCATTTACCTAAAAACTTGCTTTTAAGCAAGCTAATTTAGAACATTTTATCATTCTGATACAGTAGGCTTATATTCTAGCGCTATTGAAACAAACATCTAGGACCAAGATGGAGCCACTCCTGCCTAGGGTGCCATGTCAGCAAACTGAAACTTAAGATAACTTTCAGGTCCCTGTAAATGCTCTGCTTGACCACAGACACCGTGTATCCAGTCAGCCAATCCCCACAGGCCAAACCAATTCTTGGCTCTATACTTATTTCTTTGTTCCTTCTCACCCCAAACAAGGTTGACTATGGGGCCCCAGCCAATCAGACATTTTCTATTTTTCTCTTCCTTGTTCTTTATTCTTCATCCTATAAAATCTTCCTGTCTTCTGCCCCATGTTGCACTTCTCCAAATGGAGACTGTCTGTTTCATAAAGTGTTAAAGTTAATTTGTATCACCCAAACTGTCTTCTTTAAATCATTTTTTAACAGCACTAAACAGTATATGGCTAAAAAAATAATTTATTCTTGCAAATCAATATTGTTAAAGAAAAAATAGCTCACAACATTATATCAATTTAGTTATAGAAATGATACAACATAAATTTACTAGATGTGTTTTTTGCCTAACTAAAAATGATAATGTGACGAGAAAGGATATATAAATATATATCATGCTTCTACAATCTAGTTTCTAGTATCTTGTTGATTTGAAAAATTCACGATTTCTTTAAGGTACTTTATCTGGGTTGTTTTTTTTTTTTTAACTCCCAAGTATTATTTTGCTATGTGGCTAGAAAGGCAAGCACTATCAATACTTTAGAAGCGCTAACAATGGTGGAATCAGGCCACAACACAGAGAAATGCTGGACCGGAGGAGAGAGGAGACTTGGTTTTGAGCTCACTAGCTTTGGAGTCTTAGGCAACTCAATCTTTCTTTGTTTCCATTCCCTTATTTGTAAAACAGTAGTCAGAGTAAGCAATCATATCTAACATTCTCCAAGAGTCTCTCTAAACTGTAATTAAAATTAATGAGGGAGAAAAAAATCTTACGATTTTATCTTCAAGTGGAAACAATGACACCAAGCAGCTCAACAGATGAAAAAGAAAAATACAATATACATACATATAGATATATTTAGATACAGATATGAAAGTTTCTACTAGTACATGTGAGTCACTGGCCTTTGAGTAATTTCTCCTGACTACTCCCTACTCTGCCCCCATTTAAAGAGACTGATGAAATAAAGGCAGCAATTTTTGACATCATTATTCTTAGCAAAGCTTTGCATTTTGTTTTCATTTTCCTCGAGAATAGGCATATTTGTATTTTGCTTCTGAAAAGGGTTCAGGACATCATGGCAGACCGATACTCTTGTTTTAACAACTAGAAAAAACCCTTGATAAATGGTTAAAAACATATTTATGAGAGAATTGTGGGAGCAACGAGAATTTTATATTATCTAAAATTCCAAAGAGGAAAAAGTCCTTCCTAGGTGAGCTGACAATAACTGGCTCCTTTCTTCTGCAGAAGCCTTTGACAATTCTTAGTGTGGGCTAAGGATAAGATTTGGACCGAGTGGAGGCACACTATCTTAGGAAAGAGAAATTAGTACAGCTTATCATGATCTCATGGTGTTGTCACAACAGTCTAGAAACTAAAGGAACCCCAAACACAAGGCTGATTTTTCCCAAGAAATATTTGCTGAGTTCCTGGGAGGTCTGAGAGGCTTAAGTTCTGAATCTGAATCTTCAAAAAGGCAGAATGAAATGTCTAACTCAGGTAGTGTTTCAGAGACAAAGTACTACTGGAAGTAAGAGATCTGTAACAAACACATAACTAGCTTCTAACAATCAATTATGAGGAAATACAAGGGAACATAATGAATGACAATTTGGTAATGCAATCAGCAAAATACAGACTAAGGGATACTCCTCAGTACAAATGGTCAGCTTTCTTACACAAATATATTGCAAGGGAAAAAACAAAGAGGAACCTATTGATTAAATAACTTAAGAAACATGGCCACTTTTTGTCATACATGGACCTTAACTGGATCTGGATGCAAAGATACAAAAGGAAAAAAAAATATTATGAGACTGTAAGGGAATTGGGATACCTGACAGAATATTGAGATATTAAAGATTTATTTAATAATGGTATCATAGTATTGGGTTGGCCAAAAAGCTCCTTCGGTGTTTAAAGTAAAACTAGAAGACGGATTTTTCATTTTCACCAAGAACCTTACTGAACAACATATTCACCGTTTTGTTCCACTACCATCTGCCAGTTTCCAGGCAACTTCATAATTCTACCTTCTCAAAACCTTTTATCTTTTTGAGCAAAGAACTGTTCCCAGTGCCTTTTACAGTCTTCCAGGGAACTGAAATTTTTTCCATTAAGAGAATTTTGTAAAGACCGAAATAAATGGAAATCTGAAGGTGCAATGTCTGGTGAATATGGCAGATGAATCAGAACTTCCCAGCCAAGCTCTAACAGTTCTTGCCTGGTCATCAAAGAAACGTGCAGTCATGTATTATCCTGAAGGAAGATTATGTGTTTTCTGTTGACTAATTCCGGATGCTTTTTGTCGAGTGCTGTTTTCAGTTGGTCTAATTGGGAGCAGTACTTGTTTGAATTAATCATTTGGTTTTCCGGAAGGTGCTCATAATAGAGGACTCTCACCATATACACAACATCACCTTCTTTGGATGAAGACCAGCCTTTGGTGTGGTTGGTGGTGGTTCATTTCACTTGACCCACGATATCTTCCGTCCCACAGTATTGTACAGTATCCACTGTACAAAAAAAAAGTGTACAGTGTACACTTTTCATTGCCCGTCACAATTTGTTTTAAAAACGAAACGTTTTTGTTACGTTTAAGTAGAGAATTGCACGCGGAAATATGGTCAAGGAGGATTTTTTCGCTTAACTTACGTGGAACCCGAATAAGGTGACATATGGTCACCTTATCTTTGATAAAGGAGGCAAGAATATAAAATGGAGCTCAATATCAAAAAAAACACTACCCAATCAAAAAATGGGCAGAAGATCTAAATAGGCATTTCAGCAAAGAAGACATACAGATGGCCAAGAGGCACATGAAAAGATGTTCAACATCACTAATTATTAGAGAAACGCAAAGCAAAACTACAATGAGGTATCTATCACCTCACACCAGTCAGAATAGCCGTCACCAAAACATCTACAAACAATAAATGCTGGAGAGGGTGTGGAGAAAAGGGAACCCTTCTGCACTGTTGGTGGGAATGTAAATTCAGCCACTACGGAGAACAGTATGGAGGTTCCTTAAAAAACTAAAAATAGAGCTACCATATGACCCAGCAATCCCACTACTGGGCATATATCCTGCCTTCTTATTGAAAACCAAATCATAGAAACAGCAACAATTTCAAAAACGGCAGTAGGTTCAGTAACCTGTATTCCAAAATTATCTAAGAAAGACAGTTGTCTAGAATTAAAGCTCTCTAAGAATGGAATCCTACTTCTTTCTTTGGTAGTTTGATTTATTTCAAGTTCATTCATTCATTCAACAAAGTTGCAGATAAAAAAGTCCTTACTGGAGGGACTTCCCTGGTGGTCCAGTGGTAAAGAATCTGCCTTCCAATGCAGGCTTCAATCCCTGGTCAGGGAACTAAGATCCTACATGCCGCGGGGCAACTAAGCCCACACGCCATAACCACTGAGCTTGCGCTCCTCAATGAGAGCCCACGTACTGCAAACTACAGAGCCCACGTGCTCTGTACCCTGCGTGCCACAACTACAGAGCCCACACACCCTGGAGCCTGAGCGCCACAACTAGAGAGAGAAAACCGTACTCTACAACTAGAGAAGCCCGCGTGCCACAACGAAGAGCCCACACTGCAACAAAAGATCCCATACGCCTCAACAAATACCCCAATGCTGCAACTAAAACCTAAACTAAAAAGGAAATAAATTAAAAAAGAAATAAAGATGCTTAAAAAAAAAAAGTCCTTACTGTCAAGGAACTTACTGTCTGGAGGAGAAGCCAATCCAGGAAAGAACTAAACACAACCTCATGAGATAAATTCTACTGTGCATGATACAGACAAGTACAAGATGCTATGGAAGGAGAGAGGGGAGGTACTGTTTCCTTTTAGGATTGAGTTTCATGTGCTGGCAAGAATGGTGGCCTGGTAGGCGTTGAGGGAGGCAGAGATAACATCCTGAATTGATTTATGTCAAACTAAGGAGTCTGGATAGAAGGTATAATGGGGTAGCACTGACAGCTTTTAAATTATCTGATTTACACTTTAGAAAGTTAGAAATGAGGAAAAATTTTAGGCATTTATAATGTTAATAACTTCAACAATTTAGAATTATCTAAAAGAAACATTACAATCCTACCTATTAACAAAATGAAAACCTATTATCTATGGAAGTTTAAAAACTAAAAGTGAAAGGCTTGAGATGAGAAGCTTGCCTGCAGTTTCTCCTGAATAAGTAACAGAGATTAAGCAGAAAAGGAGTATAACCAAACACTTCAGGTTTACGTACCTATAACAAGATGCTCCATAGGGACATTCGGGCCGGTCATCAGCCTCACCTTGACACGTGATGTGTACACCTCCATAATCACTATCACCAGGGTGACTGAAGTGTTGAAAATGGACAGGATTCTTCCTATGAGAGTGATAAACATACTGTCAGAAAAAAAGAATTAATAGGATATAGCAGACTTCTAGATAAACTAGAAAAAAATAATAGGATATAGCAGGAAACCAAACAATACACATTTGATTATTCTAGAACGTGAACCAACATGCTACATGACATTTAGTCAGTGCAGAACTCTCATGGCAGCAAATTAAATTTCTGGTGACATGGGGAAGACCATGAATGTCAACGGACAATCTGAAAACAGTACTTTATATAGGCTATATACAACAGAATATACAGGATAATATAAATAGTATAAGCATACAGAGCTTTTAAAGACTTTTAATAAAGTGAACACATCTACACTCCCTCTGCTAAGATAAAAAACAATATTACCAACATTCTAGAAGCCCTGCATGTCCCCTTCGAATCATTAAACCCATTTTACTACCCAAAGCTAACCACTATCCTGTCATCTGCAACAGTGTTTCTCAAACTTTTCAGTCTCAGGAAAAAAAACTATTAAAACTCCAGAGAACTTTTATTTATGTGGGTTATTTAACCTATTAGAAATTAAAAATGAGAAATTTTTAAAATAAATTTACTTTATAATAGTAATAAACCCTTTACATATTATGATAAATAGCACATCTTAATGTAAATACCTATTTTCCAAACAAATTCGTGGAGACATTGTTTTATACTTTGGAAATTTCTTTAATGTCTGGCTTAAAAGAGGGCATCCGAATTCTCCTATCTGCTTTTGCATTCAATCATTAACACAAATCATGTAGCCTCTGGGAATACTGTA
The DNA here is from genome assembly GCF_039906515.1 of Pseudorca crassidens. Classification (NCBI taxonomy): domain Eukaryota; kingdom Metazoa; phylum Chordata; class Mammalia; order Artiodactyla; family Delphinidae; genus Pseudorca; species Pseudorca crassidens. The sequence continues at coordinate 33,417,717 of NC_090309.1, forward strand.
CACTTGTGAGTGAGAGAATCAGAGTGAAAAAGGCACACACACACAAAGTATTATTATGAAAATGGTTTTGGCCTCCTAAAAGCATCTCGGGGACCAGGACCTGCAAGGGCCTCTGGAACATACTTTCAGAAGCAATGTTACAAACAACATATTAGTTTTTCCTGTATTTGAATTAAAATGGAAATATGTAGTATGTACTTCTTTGAGAATGACTTTTTATGTTTGTATGATTACTCCACATTACTGCATGTAACAGTAGTATACTTTTATTACTGTGTAACATTCCACTGTATGAAAGTGCTATAATTTATTTGTCCATTCTACTATTAATAGACTTTTGGATTCATTCTAGTTATTGGCTTTTATAAATAATACTGCTGTGAACATTCTACTTTTGGCGTACTGTTAGAAGTAATAAACTAATTCAGCAAAGTTGGAGGATACAAAAATCAACACCCAAAAACCAGTTGTGTTCCTATATACTTGCAATGAACAATCCCGAAAGGAAATTAAGAAAACAATTCAATTTACAATAACATTTAAAAATAAAATAGTTAGGAAATAAACTTAAGGAGGTGAAAGACATACACAGGTTTAATTTCTATTAAAGAAGACACAAATAAATGGAAAGACATCCCATGTTCATGGAATGGAAGACTTAATACTGTTAAGATGTAAATACTAGCCCAGGCAATCTACAGATTTAAAGCAATCCCTATTAAAATCCCAATGACATTTTTTTGCAGAAATAGAAAAATCCATCCTAAAATTCATGTGAAATCTCAAGGGACCTCAAATGGACAAAACAATCCTGAAAAAGTTGAAGGTTTCACACTTCCTGATTTCAAAACTTATTACAAAACTACAGTTATCAAAACAGTGTTGTACTAACATAAAGACAGGCATATAATATAGACACATGGAAAAGAACAGACAGCCCAAAATAAACTCTTGCTTATATGGTCAAATGGTTTTTCAACAAAGTTGCCAAGACCATTCCAAAAGGAAAGAATACTCTTTTCAACAAATGGTGCTGGAAAAAGAGGATATTCACATGCAAAAGAATGAAGTTGGACCCTTCCCTTACACCATATACAAAATTAACTCAAAATGTATCCAAGACATAAAAGTAAGACCTAAAATATAAAACTTCTAGAAGAAAACAGGGGGAAAGCTTCATGACATTGGATTTGTCAAAGATTTCTTGCCAAATGCAAAGGCAAGAAATGTAAAAGTTGCCTAAGTTCCATGAGACTGCCCCAAACTCTGCCTGTCCTCTTAGCCCTCAGTCTGAAACACTAAAAAATTGGCAAATGTCACAAGAGAAAAAGAAGCCTCAAGGTCCTGACTGCCTCTAATGTTCTCAAGCGTGAGTGTTCCCCTTTGCTAGTTGTTTTCAGTGGGAGCTTTGGTCCTCAATAAGACACATCACCTTTACTAGAGATAAAACGCTTATTTTATAGACTATTAACTCATAATTTATATGACCTTATGGAGATAAAATCTACAAGTTTTAATTAAGGTATAAATTTCTTACAAGTTAATAAGAGACATTTCAATTTCTATCCAATTTTTAAAAGCAGTTTACTAATGGAATCAGATGCTATTAAACAGAAAAACTATATGGCCCCAAAAGAACAAAATTTTCAAAAAGAATTTTTTGGAAGCAACGGTTTCTATAAAGTTAAATGCTATTTTGTTGTTTTTTTGCTTCACAAAGGATTGAAATAAGATGTGACTGCTTTAGACAGGTTGAATTTGAAGTGCCTGTGATTTAAGTGGTGATTATCTAGATCTAAAATTTAGTACAGAAATCTGTGTTGGAGATACAGACTTGGGAGTTAATACCATAACATCAAGGGAGTGAATAAGACTACCCCTGAGCAATAATTTTCTATTAAGACAGAACATGTAAATAAATAATTAGAAATAAATGATTAGATAGTAAATATCAGATCTAATATCAAATATTAGAAAGTGTACGAGGAAATGTCGTGTAGAATAGAAGATGAGCAATTTAGGGAAGAATGAACATGTTAGAAAAGGGCTAAGAAAGGAACTGAATGTGTCTTTAAGCAGGACAGGAGACAGGAAAAGGGAACAACACATCCAAAGGACCTAACAACAGCATGACAGCATGGTGCATCCAAAGAATTACTGGGAGTTCAGGGTCTTCTAGGCTATGCTAAGAAATCTGGCCTTTAGCCACTGAAGGATTCTGTAAAGGAGAGTAAAACTGTCAGATTTTTTTCTCTCTCTTCTTTTTTACCTTTGTTTTTATTTTCTTAGCCAGATCGTTCAGGCAACAATGAGGAAGGAATGTGAACCTGACGGAAAGTTTGGAGACTTAGGAGATTATTCACTTGTCCCAGAGAGATCATTGCATGAGCTAAAGCAGTAGCACTGAGGCTGGAGAAAAGATACATTTAACTAATTGTTAAGATGCATGTATATAACAAGAACTCAATATAGGTTATTTTTCCCCCTTTGTTACAAATATAAACATTTTGTTTTCAAGATTTCAGTGGCAAATATTTCTCAGGTATTAATTATGTATATCAAAATTAGTGAAGAAGTAAAAAAAACTATTCATAAGCTATGACTGGTTAAAACTAACGTGTATCATCATCAAATATGTATGAATTCATTATGATCTTGATAAAACATTCAATCACATTTAACAAAGACAAGTACCAGCCAAACACTGTTATGGACTGAATTGTGTTCCCTACCCCCAAATTTATATGTTCAAGTCCTAACCCCTAATGTGACTATATTTGGAGACAGAGCCTTTAAAGAGATAATTCAGATTAAATAAGGTCATGAGGGTAGGGCTTTAATCCAAAATGACTGATGTCCTTATAAGATGAGGAAGAGACTCCAAAGATGTGCATGTACAGAGAAAAGGCCATGTGAGGACGCCATGAGAAGGCACTGTCTGCAAGCCAAGGAGAGAGCCTGCAGGAGAAACCCAACCTGCCAACACCTTGATCATAGGCTTTCAGCCTCCAGAACTGTGAGATAATAGATTTCTGCTGTTTAAACCACCCAATCTGTGGCATTTTGTTATAGCAGCTCTCGTGAACTGATACAGATACCAAACAGGATTTTTCAAAAATCCAAAATAATAGAAGGTTTATATACTTCCATTTCACAAGTTTATAAATTATGTTCCATATGCAGGACTAAGGCCATTGCAAATAGACAAAATTGTGAATAAACGCATAAATTATAATGGTTGAAATTGAAAAATATAATTATTCAGGTGTTATAATGGCACTGCATTTTAAAGAGAGATACAATGAATGAGAAATTAACAGAATATGTGATATAAATATGCTATTGAATAGAAGACAAACTGCACTAGAATGTACTGATAAGATACTTGGTTTGATAAGTTGGAATGGCAAAGAAATACTTCTGAAATAGGGCTAGGTAATTATAAACATGCTAGAATAAACAGAGAGAAACTACAGCCTAAAACTAATTCACAAAGCATGAAATTAGAAAATATGGTACAGTGTTATCAAATGAAGTAAGTATAGGAGTAACCAATCAATCCAGAAAATATATATTTAGTTGTTTCAGAAGGCATCACGGTGACTCAGAAGCACCATTAGAAAAATATAAAGGAAAATGCACAAATATAAGATGCTTAAGCACAACTTAGAATTCTCTTGAGAGTTATACTGTATACAGCAACTATTTATGAAGGCATCTTTCCAACAGCTAAATAAGACATTACATAAGCAGGTATTTTGATCTGAGTGATTCTGTTTTCAAGTCTGGATTCCCCAGTTCAGATCCCTGTATTAATCAGCATATCTACAATGAAACATTTAATTCCCCACAATATTTTAAAAGCCTCTAGCAGGATTTGCTAGAATGCATACTGAGAAAGTGCAAACCAGGAGAAACATGATAAAGCTCCTAACCTTTAGGCCAATGGGTTTTATTAGGCTTTTAACACACTATAGCATGTATCTACATAGCTGTTATGCTGTTGAAATAATGGAATTATATGCTAGCTGTAATTTCACTTCATACCTGTAGCAGTTTGCCCCATACATGCAGGATGTCCTCTTGACCTTGTTTTCTTCAGAACCCTGTGGAACTGAATCAGCTGCCTTTGCATGCAAAGTTTCAGGATTGGAGGGATCAGAGCCAGACTCAGGATGAGATCTTTCAGGCTCGTCATGGAAGGACTTGCCTTGGGCACTCAAACAACTCTCAGAACAACTCCTCGCCTTGCTGTCTTTATTTGGTGTTCCCTTAGTGGTGATTTTATGTTCAGGAATCTTACCAAGTTCCTCTACTGGGATTTCATTTCTCTGTGCATTAGTCTTCATGTTATTTACCTCTGTGTTATCTAACGTGATTGCAGAAAATGACTGTGACATTTCCTATAACACAAATCAGAAAGTAAATAATAAAGCATGTTTCAAAAGAAATATGTAAATTTAAGCATAAAAGCGTGAAACTACAAGATTCATGCAATATGTATATTTTAAAACTTTAAGATTCACATTTTAAAGTTATTAAAAATACCATTATCTCTGTCTCTAATTTAATAACTTTGAAATGGTCTACCGTTATCAGAAAAGGAACTTATAGCTGTATCAAACCTTTACAATCGTGTCAAACATTCAGTGACAAATAACCAGAAAAATACAAACGAAACATAAGAGAACACAACAGTTGCTTTCATTTGAATATAATCTTTCCCAAAAAACCTAGTAGGCTCTTAAATTTCCTGTTCAAGAATGTGTCACACTCTTATGCCCTGTTCTTATAATTTCTTATAAGTTACTGTAATACTTTATTTCTACCCTCTAAATATAATCATGATTTTTTTCCTACAGCTGCATGATGAAATTGCTCCGCCTTCACAGAAAAATTTGCATTAAGTTATGAGCAACTTAGAAAATAAATGATTCCTTTGAAGTGGTAGGAATAACAGTTTCAGTTTAACCAATTAAAGGCATCTTGAATCAAGTAAATATTCTCATTAGCACTACAGAACCTTTTTTAATGTGTACTTACCACCAGTAAGTACAATGAGTAAGCCTAGTCTTATCCTATTAAAGATGACCTATTAATTTCTTATACTTCCTGTGGAATGAAAACATTGCTCAGATAAACCCCAGTCCTCCTGGTAAGGATGTGATGACCATGTACTAGATACACGTGAATGTTCACTCCCATGTATAACTAAGAACTCATGTATGCTGGCTGTCTTCTGGGAAAAGCTGGTTTTAATGTTATGTGATATCCAACGGCTCAAATTTCTTGAGAAGGTATCAGCATGACTTTTTTTTAGACTAATTACTTAGGTGTTTTGATAGTTTTTTCTTTTCTAACACAGTATGCCAACTTTAAAATGTTATCCAAACTGACTAAAGACCTTGCAAAAAGAACCTAGATCTAATCATGGCTCTCGTACAGTAGGTAACAGACAACCAATCATGTGACTACCTCTTGGAGCTGGCCCTCAGGTGGTGGCATTCATGCCACGTCCCACTAACATATACACTATTTCCTCCGAAGCTGCTCAAGTACACCCCAATCTCATCTCCCTCTGCTATAGGACCAACTAACACATGCCAGGATCTGGACCTGGGGGTGGGTGGGGTAACAGAGCAATTCTGATCCACCTCCCCACTTGGCAGTCCCCACACTGGGTCAACTCTCACCAATTTTCTTTTTTTCTGTTCAGACAGTAATGGGGTAAGTCAGCAAATCCACTGGCTAAGCAGGTCTAATAAAATGTCAGTCTCTTCTTCCTGTTGGCATCTCGAAATGCCACAATAAATTCTCTTAGAGCACATCTCTTCTCTTGATTTTAGAAAGGGAGAAAATAACTTCTTCCCCCAAACACAGCCCTCTCCCAGATCTTAAAATCTCCTTGTCTCTCAGTTCTCTTTGTATAAAGCCTGAGGGTGGAACAGTGAATACTTCTCACCCCTTTCAATAAGCCCCACAGGGAAAGTCTAGCTCTCACTGCTGGGGTGCTCCTTTCAAACATGAGATACTTAACAGTACTTCTGTCCTCAGTGTTGGGCCTCAGCAACAGTTTTGTTGACAATAGGGAAAAATATCCCATTCAACGTCCTGTCACATTTAGTATAGGGGAAAAAATACAACACAACTAGGGAAATGGTTAAATAAAGTAGAATACATTCTTACCATGAAACACTGTGCAGAGGTTGAGAAGAATGAGGTAGATCTATATATATATATAAGGATTTTTTAAATTAAACAATATATATATACTATGATTCCATCTAGCTTGTAAAAAAAATATTCCCTATATATCTATGTGAGTACTTACTTGTGTAAATCCACATGAAAAGATTTAGAAGGATGCAAACTGAAATACCAGTAGGCAATAAGACTGAAGGATGAGGCAAATCAAGATTTTCATTTTACTTCACATAAGTCTGAATAGTCTAATTTTTGACAATGAGCATCTACTATATTACCACTTAAAAAATGAAAAGCAAACCAAAGAAATGAAATAAAAGATATGAAGTGTAAAGCATCATATTTCAACTCCCTCTACTTCCATGAAACGTAAAGAAGGATTTGTTTTTTTAATATCTTCACAAGGAATATGTTGAACATGTTAATTTATTCCAAAAGAGAAAGGAGTAATAAAGTCACAGATATCAATACTATGGATCAGGGGTTCTCAAATATTTTAAGAGGCATAAAAACTGGAATTCATAATGTTCTTTATGGAACTCCATGAAATATTGATATTCAGTAGGCCCCTGGCATTTAACATTCGTGGTTTCAATTATTCATAAACGGTCTCAAAAATCTATTACATGCAGTATTTTGTAAGTTTGCTGAGACATAAATTCGTACTGTGCCAATTATAAAACTCATGAGCCAGAGCAAGTCACTGAACTGGCAAATGAGAGAAGAGGAAAGATGGAGGGTGCTCTGTGCTGGAAGAAGTAGGGGAAGGCAGAGCTCCACATTTTATGGCACCCACACGGCTTATGTCCTAGATGAGATGAAAAAGTGAAGAATGAAGTGTGGCAGGCTAGAGATTCATGACAGAAGAGGCAGATCTACACTTTGTAAAAATACATGCTAGAGACCTCAGGGATCGGGGAGCATGGAGCTAATGGAAGGTGGCCCTGGTGCTTGAAGGTGGCTAAAATGTACCATATTAAGGCTATTAAAGTAGCCTGTTAACTTGCCCAATAAGCCCTGCCTCGTCCCTCAACCATCTGAAGTTGTTTTTTTTTTTGGCCCCGGCATGCAGCCTGTAGGATCTTAGCTCCCCAACCAGGGACTGAACCAGTGCCCATGGCAATGAAAGCACAGACTCTTAACCACTGGACTGCCAGGGAATTCCCCATCTGAAGTTTTAATACACTACAAGGGACAGGATAAAGAACCTTCCCCGATACAAGTTCAATGAAGTAATTTGTTGTTATTTCCAAGCTGCCCTTGGAAAGAATGTCTGTGCTAATAAATTGCCTTCAAAGTCCTGCATCAATCCCATTAGCACCCACATGCTAAGGACTAAAAAATCCTAAACTCCAGCCCCAGCCTCACTCTTGAGCTTCAAACTCATATATTCAACCACTAGCTAGACATTCCTTCCTCAATATTCTATGCAACTCAAACTCAAAATGTCAAAATTGAAATCCTCCCTCTGTATTCTGGCCATAGTTTTGGCCAACATAATTTATCTATTCATTCTAGCCAGAACCTTGGAAGTCTATCTTTCATTTCTTCTTTCCTTCACTTTCCCCAGATCTAAGCAACAAGTGCTGCAGTTTGTTTCTTAAATATTTCTCTAATCCAATGCCTTTGCATCATCCTTAATGTCAGTGCCTTGGGTCAGATTCTCTTCATTTCATGACACTGTCAATGACCTTATCCCCCATTTTTATCTTATTCTCTTCCAATCTCTCCTCTGAAGAGCTGGCTTATGTAGTCCTCCTCAAGGCTCCCATAAAAATCAATGTGTTGTCACTTTATTTTAGGATTTGAATCATGTCCCCCATAAGACTATTTGCTTCTTATCAACTATATCTTATTCATCTTTATTCATTGAATTCCATATTCTAGCATACTGCCTTGCATATAACAGACAGACTGCTTTAGTGTAATGATTATTAGAATGGTCTTTGAAATAAAAGAATCAGATTTTGAATATCAGCTTTGCTATTTCCTAACCTTTGACCTTGAACAAGTTGATTTAAACTTTCAGACTCCCCTGGTCTGTAAACCAGGGATATTATCAACCAACTTTACAGGATTTTCTAAAACTTAAATGAAATAAGTATATCTTAGTACTGGGTATAGCCGATAAAAAGGGCTCAATAAATGACTGTGGGTGTTTTTTCAGTTGTTGTTGTTAATAGCATTATTAATGCCACCATATTACTACTATTTGCTTAGTGAACGCTTGTTAAATGAACGAATGATTAAATGAATGAAAAGGTGTTTCTGTGGGACTGATCAGAGACATGCTATAAATGGTACAACCTAAATGGCCTATCAGGAGCAAAGGATATAGGATTCTTTGATGCAGTAAACAAACACTAAGAAGCGCTGGGGGACACAGTCTTACTTAAGAGGTAGCTATGTACGTAAGAGTTACGCTCTTCACCTCTCCTGTTATTTTGGTCAGCCAAGCCAAGAATCTAGTGTACTCAAGACAAATGAAGATATTCTTAAAATATCACCTCCCTACCAGCTTTCAGGAATAAACAACCTATTTTTGGTAATGTTTCAAAGAGTTTATTGAACATCTAGATCTTTTGATATTCCTGATAACTTAAAATGTTTTCTTTCTGAATAACCTTGATTGCAGTCCTTACAGTTGGCAGAAAAGGTCTGACCTTTCTTAAAGGTTCACTTGTGATTATCAAACTTTATGGGTTGGTATAAACATAGGAAAACGTGTATACCACAAATTTTCCTCTGAAAAAAAATTTCTCTTCTTGGAAAAAAAAAGGGCAGTTATATTGATATTGTAAAAAATCAATAAAAAGAAACCTCAATTAAATAGAGTCAGGATACCAGAAGATGGAGCTCTCATGCCCTGTGATGAGAGCAAAGCCCAACAGAAAGAAGACTCCTCTTCTTTCCTGGCAATGATTCAGCCAATAAAAAGCCATGGACTCTTAGTTTACTATAGTCTGCCAATCTCCTTTTCCTCTCTATAAAAGAGTTCTCCTTCCCTTGTAAAGCGAGAACTTGCAGCACATGGCTTGCCATGGTTATAGACCTCGAATTGCTGATCACAAATAAAACCATTTGTTTTAGGTCAACATTTTGGTGGCCTGTATGGGAATCAGAGAAGACCCCCAATAGCTCCAGGGTTGGTGAGCAAACAGGTGCAGTCCCCACAATTGAGTCCACTGTGCTCACTGATTTTTCTCGCAGACCCTGGAGTTCGCAGACCCATGTTTCTCCAGGATCCGAGCTCATATCCTCTTTGCATTTGAAGCTCTCCAGGCTTTATCTGGAATCTATTTTAAGGTTCTGTCTTCCGGGTTAAGGCCTTGTTCTGCATGAGGGTACTCATTTGGCACTTTGGTCCGACTTTGAGATCAGATTGTTTTAACTGAAGCTGGCTGAGAAGTCTCTAGCCTGGCTTCTCCAGGACCAAACTGTTTCCTTAGAACTGTCTGGTATTAGACCTGCGAGCTGTTTGAGTTGCGAGCTGTTTGAATTGAGCTGCTTAAGCTGTTTGAAAATTGTTCTTTTATTATAGAGAAAAACCTCTGAGAACTGGCACCCAGTTATCTAAATATTTTGAGGGCAACCCACCCCCACAACAGGTACTTCAGCTGATTTTGTGTTTAAAAACCACAGTCCTTCCTCACGGGCATTTCCAACTAAATGGACCAACCTGACCAAAGGCAATTTAGAATATCAATGGCCATTATGGCAAACTTTTGAAATCCCCAAATTAATTTTCTTAAAGCCAAGCTGGATTACAATAGCTCAAAAACTTCCAGAACTGAATGGAATGACTATTTTGATTTGAAATTTTGAGGCTTCCCAATGTTATCAGAAATCTAAAATTGACTCTCTGCAAAATAAGATTTTAAGATTAACTGAGGCAAATGATTAAAGAAAAACAAAATAGCTTCTGAAGCTTCAGGCTCTTCTTCCTTAGCTTCTTCATCTCAGGTTCCACCTCAGGTGCCATCTTGTCTTTCTCCCTTAGCTCCTATGGTCAGACTCTGCCTCTGGCACAAACTTCCTCCTTCCTTTTATACTGTCTATACCTCCTCTGTACCCTCAGTGCCCCCATACTAATTTTCTTGCTAAACTTCCCCTTTTGTCTGAAACTCTCCCTACTCCCTCTTCCTTTGAAATTGCCAGAACCTGTTGCTTTAAAATTAAGCCTTCTGAGGAGCCAGAGGCTAAACCCTTAATTTCTTATATTCCCTGGACTAAAGCTGAACTGTGAGCAATAGTCAAAGGTTTTCCCAAAGTAACAGAAGATCTTCATAGATTTGCTGAGGAATTTAATATAGTCATTCAAACTTGACAACCTGGTTTCTCTGACTTATATCACCTAGTTCATATATTTGTCACTGAAGGCCAGGCCCAGCATTGGATAAAAGCTACTAACTGGGAAAATCTTGAAAGGTTTCTAGCATTACAAGTGGGAGACCAGCCCAGTAACTTATTATATGATCACACTTAAGCAATCATGAGGCGACTTCATCAGGTAATTCCTACGGCTTTTCCAAAGCCTGTTGATTGGAACAAAATTCAGGCTTGCACACAAAAATCTGATAATCCTGTTTATGACTATTACAATCAACTTCAGATTGTTTTAAAAGAAAATTCTGCTCTTCTTTCAGATGTGGATTCCACCTGGGTATCTGTTAACTCTATGTTTATTACTGGGCTGAACTGGGTCCTTTCCTTTCTAGTAAAAAGGAGCAGGATAGAATGGAAAACGATGTCTACTCCAGATTTAGCTAACCTGGCAAACCAGCTCACTCCAACTCTAGGTGGGTAACCCTGCCCCCCCTGCCAAAAAAAGACTACTAAAATTCTTAATCTTCAAATCCAGCAACTAAAAGACTCCTAAACAAGACCAAAACCCTCCTGGTTTCTGCTATTATTGTGAAGAGCCAGGACATTGGAAAGAGACTGTTAACAAGTGTAAGTACTTCAGGCCTTCAGCCCTCTAACCAGCCTTTCCAACATCTGCCCAATTCTCAATGACAGGACTCTGATAAACTACAGGGGCTCTTCCCAATCCTCCCTCTCCATCGACTTGGAGAAACATTTCTCCAGATTGGGGATGAATCTCTTCTAGTCTTAACTGACCCTGGAGCCATACTTTCAATGCTCAACCCCGCTACTATAAAGCAGTCCCTAAAACAGCTCAAATAGTGGGATTTCTAAAGAGCCTCAAGAGTTTCCTCTCCCTGAGCCTATTCCCTTTTGTTTAGGCCCTTTGAGAGACGCACACCCTTTTCTCCTTAGTTCCTCTGCCCCTATTCATTTATTAGGCTGAGACTTCTTAAAGAAGTATCATGCTGGAATTTCTTTCTCCCAAAAGGGGGAAATAATTCTAGAATTTAACAGTAGTCATCAAAGTAACCAATCAGGTGAATTAAATGATCCTTTGACATATTTTATTTGTTTTGCCTCTGATGGCACTAGAGCTAATTCTTGGAAACACTGATCATTTGTCCCTAGTGAATCAGCTGCCACCCTCCTTATGGGCAAAAACTCCAATTGATACTGGCAAAATTCACAGCGCACCTCCCATCAAGATTCAAACAGAGCCCTCAAAACCACTTCCAGAATTAATATTCCATAAGAAAAGAAGCCCTTAAAGGCATAAAGCCATAATAGAACATTACAAGGCTCAAGGCCTCATTATCCCTTACACCAGCCTGGTAAGAAAACCTAACGGCCGAGGGTGGAGGTTCATCCAGAATCTCTGAGCAGTAAACAACATTGTTATCCCTTGACACCCCGTTGTTCCTAATCCCCGTACATTACTAACATCCATTCTTACTGGAAGTAAATTCTTTACTGTTACTGATTTATGTAGTTCATTCTTTAATATTCCAGTTGATGAAGCTGGCCAATACCTTTTTGCTCTCACTTGGGAAGAAAAACAATTCCCCTGGACAGTAATGTCCCAGGGTTTTGCTGAGGGTCCTTCTTATTTCTCACAAATCCCAAAGGCTGATCTGGATTATATAAAGTTCCCTAGAGGTTCTACTTTGTTGCAATATGTGGATGATTTGCTTCTTTGCTCTCCTTCTCAATCATCCTCACAGGAAGACAGTATTCACTTGCCAAAATTTTTAGCCTGAAAGGGACATAAGGTTGTCAAAGAAAAATTGCAGTTTGCCCAAACCCAGGTTCAATATTTAGGGCATCTGATATCAGAACGAAAGCTACATGTAGATCCAGATACACTTCATGATGTCCTAAGTTTTCCCAAACTCCAAACTAACCGCCAACTGCAAAGTTTTCTCAGGATAGTTGGTTACTGCCAAAATTGAATTCCAAATTTCTCTCTTATGGCCAAACCTCTGTATGCTTTATTAAACAATAACAACCATGACTCAAACTTATGGGAAGAACCAAACAATATAGCCTTTAAGGCCTTAAAGTTGAGTCTGATGAACCCGCCTGCCCTTGAGAATCCCAATTATCAAATTCCCTCTTTTCCTTTTTGTATATGAAAAGGAAGAGAATGTCCTTGGCGTACTCACCCAAAACCACGGGGTCCACCATCAACCCACACTGCATTATTGCCAATAACTGGACCCTGTGGCACAGGGATATCCTGCTTGCCTTAAAGCCATTATGGCCACTGCCCTTTGGGTTAAGGCCACCAAGAAAACTGTGGTATCCCCTCTAACTATTTTTGTACTTCATGCAGTAGAAGCCCTCCTGAATTCTCATCACCCTCAATATTTCTCAGCCAGCTGCCTCACCTCCTATGAAGGAAGTCCTTTTGTTAACTGCTCCTCGCATAACTCTTTTATGCTATAATAACCTTAACCCTGCTACTCTTCCCCCCTCTGTCACGAAAGAAGTCCCTCTTGACTGCTTAACACTGACTGATCACCTCCTGACTCCTCATGATGATTTACAGGAAAGATCTCTCAGTAACACTGACTTCTCATGGTTCACTGATGTTCTTATTTAAAAGGTAACAATGGCAAATATTATGTTGGGTATGCTTTGCAACTCCTTTTGATGTTGCTAAGGCAGCATCTTTACCAATGGTTACTTTGGCCCAACAGGCTGAATTATACACTCTCAAATGGGCTTGTACTTTAGCTAAGGGCAAAACTGCCAATATTTATACTGATGGTACACACTTTAAGAGTAGCTCATGATTTTGGAATACTGTGGAAGCAACGTGGTTTCCTTACTTCCAGCGGAAATAAAATTTTAAATGGCTCTTATGTTCAGGAATGCAATATTTTTATCTGCCACTTTAGCTATTACTAATATTGCAGGGCATTCTAAACTTTACTCTATGGAAGCTAAGGGAAATCACTTTGCTGACATTTCTGCAGGGAATGCTGCCCTGAAAGGGGCTAACAGCATTCTGTTGGTCCAAAGGAACATTTCCCCAGTTGATAACTTAGAAAAACTGGCTAAAGAAACCCAACAACTGGCCTCAGAAAAGGAAAAACAAGATCAGAAATTCAAAAATTATTGGTTTGATAAAAAGAGAAAGCTCTGGTTTAGACTAACTAACAACGCAGTCCTACTGGAGACTCTAAAATCCCCATTCAGCACCCCTGTACATGCATTAAACCACTGGTCTACTGACAAAATGACAGCATTCATGAATCAGTATTGATGGGGAAACATTGACAAATCCACCCAAAGTATCTACTTCACTTGTCCCACTTGTCTGAAATATAACCCAAAGAAGTCTGTTTGTACTGCTCCTAAACAATTTAAACTGTCCAATGGACCACTCAAGTCTGACAACTTGCTCTGGCTCATGGATATAAATATGTTTTAGCAATGGTCTATGTGTTTTCACATACAGACAGGCCTCCCTTGCAGACAGGCTACTGCTTCTTCTGTGGTTAAGGTCCTTTTAGAAAAGAGTATCCCTACCTGGGGAATTCCTCTCAAATTTCATGGTGATCAAGGAACACATTTTACTGATCAGGCACTTCAACAAGTCTGCTATTTAGCCAGTTTTACAACACTTTCACTGTGCTTTCCACTCTCAATTCTCATTTAGGTGAATGCACTAATGGCATTATTATGACTCAATTGGCAAAATTTGTAAAGGCCCTCCAGATACCTTGCCATTGGTCCTTCTAAATCTCAGATCCACCCCTTTTGGAACTCATAAAGCTCTCACCCTTTAAGACAGCCACAGGATGCTCAATGCACTTGGCTCTTGCTTCTTTTGACTCACAACTGATAAGAGGAGAGATACTCCAATATTGCAAAGGCCTAATTGCTTCTATTAAAAATAACCATGTTTTGGTAGAGCAATCTTTTCATAGTGTACTTGTAGGAGATGATGACCTTAAACATCACCTGGCAACCTGGATATTTCGTCTATTGGAAAGAAACGCCTCCAGAAGAACTCTCTTCAACCTCACTGGAAAGGCCCCTATCAGGTACTGCAAACCAGCCCTGTGCTGCCAAACTCCAAGGAGTGGACTCTTGGATTAATGTGACACACTAAAAACTGCACTGAACCCTGACTAGCCCTGCACATCATCTGATGACCTGAAGGTAAAGATTTCCCATAATTGAAGCCACATCTGATGAGACAGCTTTCCCAAGATATCCAGGCCAGGCCTGTTGGAACCTTGTCTGCCAAACCTCTGATGATGACATAAAACTTCAGATGCTCTCCAATCTCTATGATCTTTATAACATAGAGACTTTAGATTAAAAGTGCCTGAAAGTTCTTCCTCCTACCTCTCCTTGATACTTGAATGTGACTTCAATAGGTTTCCAATCTGTACTTTCTCTCCAATGTGAGACACCACACCTAGCAAAGGCCTCTCCTGGCATTAAGGGACAAAAAGCCACTGAAACCAGAACACCTGATTCTTGATCAGCAGTGCTTTCAGAGAAAGACCTTGATCAAAAGGGGTAAAATGTAAAATATTAACAAACAAGAAACTTCAATTAAATAGAGTTGGGAGACCAGAAGGCAGAGCTCTCATGCCCTGTGATGACAGCAGAGCACAACATGAAAAAGAAAGACTCCTCTTCCTTCCTGGCAAGGACTCAGCCAATGAAAAACCATGGACTCTGTTTACTATAGCCCTCCCAACTTCCTTTTCCCCTCTCTAAAAGCATTCTCCTTCCCTTGCTGTGCAGGAACTTGCACGTGGCTCATCCATGGCTGCAGACCCCAAACTGCACTGATGACCTTATTAAGTCTTTATAGCCAATATATGAGTCAGAACACATTTTGTTTTCATTTATTAAACTTGACTCCATAAGTAAGCAAAGGAGTTGAGCCTATAGTGATTATACCCCACTTCTCTAGCTTGAGGAAAGGATCCAGTGAGAAGCAGGATCTCCTCTAATGGGAGAGGAGGCAAGAGTGAGGGGAGAACTATAAAAGGTCTGACTCTCTGGGATAACTGCTGGAATTTCCATCAATCCAGTGCATGCTATTCTAAAACCAATCCTACTCCT
The DNA here is from genome assembly GCF_039906515.1 of Pseudorca crassidens. Classification (NCBI taxonomy): domain Eukaryota; kingdom Metazoa; phylum Chordata; class Mammalia; order Artiodactyla; family Delphinidae; genus Pseudorca; species Pseudorca crassidens. The sequence goes on from NC_090309.1 coordinate 33,433,380, forward strand.
ATGGCTCTCAATGAGACTAAATAGATGCGGACCCACAAAGCTTAGCCATCGGTCTACAAGGATCATGAAAACTGTCATCTAAAGCCACCCTACTCCTGAAAGGAAGACTACCTGATCTTTTTGTCCTAGGGCCATCTCTCTCTCTCTTTTTTTCCCCCTTCTCTCTCTCTTCTTAAATTCATCCAATAAATAGGCCTCATTTTCTTAGAGTATCCAGTACCAAAGAATGCTTCAGTCAGCCAAACAATTCTAGTGACTTAGCAAAAACTGAAAGAGGAAAGAAAAGATTTATAAATACTGCAAGTTAGTCCAGAAGTAATCATGCAACAGGCTGTTAAGAACTGCCCATTTGTTGTTCCTCTCTTCACACTTATCAAGAAGAAGGTAGTTACGGGCAGTCTGAGAATGACCAATAGAATAGAAGAAACCAGATTTTCAAAATGGAGGTACCAAATTATGACCAAAGTCAAGTGGTCTCCACCTTTTTTTCAGTCTGAAAATGTCTAAATTAAATAGCTTTGTTTTCTACATTGCAAGTGCTATATTAAAGATTAGTTTCAGTAAGCCAAAAACAAACAAAAGAAAAACTGGGGCTAGTTTTTATCTTGATAAACTCAATATAAAAAGCATTTTTGGTTTTTCCTTGATATATACAGCATATAACTATTCCTAACTAGAACACCTGATGAAGAAAATAAACAATCAAATTATGAATTTTTAAAAAATCACCTTGGATGAAATGATAGACTCTTCCTGGTCAGCATTTTTGCACTTTTTTCCTGTGTCTTGCTCTGCTGATATACTTTCTGTACTTCCTGATGAAATTAATCGCTTTCTTCCTTGCTGTGTGATGTTTACTTGGGTTTTGTCTTTGCAGATTCCTTCTTTTCCACTTTCTTGGATTACATTATTATCTTAATCACACACAAGTACATAAACACAAAGAAAAAGAAGAAGAAAATTATCTCCTGTACCTTCAAATGTCAATAATCCATACCAAAAAAAAAAAAAAAAGACAGAAGGAAAGAAAAAGGATAAAAGAGCAAGTAAATTTAAAGTTCTATTTATATTAAGGCCAATCTCCAATCTGAAAATGCATATTTGCAAATCTCAAAAAGTATTAAGCAGCACCATGGCCAAGAGCTCCAGCCCTGAAGTCATCCTGGCCAAGATGCTAATGTGGGCAGGCTCCATCCTCTAACTGTTTCACCTCACCTTTCTCAACTTTGGTTTCATCATCTGGAAAAAGGGAGTTATAATAATAACTGATGGAGTTATAAGGAGGAGTAAATGAGGTAAGATATATAAACTCTCAGTTTATATATATGTATGTTAACATGTATGTATGTTAGTTATCATATACATTTTTTAAAATTTTGGCATTGAATTTCTCTAACAGAAAATCTGACATATAACTATCCAATGAATTTTACATACATTTACTGAGCCTCTATCATCCACAGTGAGGAATACAACTTAAGTTACCTTAAATACAGATTAAGTACCTAAAATAACTGAAAAGGAAGAGCAACCTCTACAAACTTCACTGATAAAGAAAACAAGTCTCAACAACAATGGACACTGCATTGCTATAATACTTATTCAATGTTCAATGTAGTGGGGAAACTTAAATCAGCATCATATTTTGTTAACAAATTCATGAATTGTCTAATCAGAAAAGAAAAAAGATCTGCTTATTTTAAGAGGAAAATCTTCATGGTTAGTTGTCTTTCTCCTCTACTTCATGAGGGCAGAGACTTTCTGTGCCTTGTTCATTGTCCCCCATTTTGTGTCTCTAGTATCTAGACCTATGCCTAACACAAAACTGATACTCAATGAATATGTTTGAGTAATTGAATTGTTAGCATACACAGAAATTGTCCAAAGATCCTTTGAGAGACTGGATACAGGTATGTAAGGCAATCTGTAGTCACTATTTTAATGTTCTAAAGCAAAGATTAGCAAACTTCTGCAAAAAGCCAGAGAATAAATATTTTAAGCACTGTGAGCCATATCATATTTGTCACAACTACCCAACTCTGCCTTGTAGTGTGAAACCAGCCATAGACAATACATACATGGATGAGTATGGCTATGTTCCAATAAAACTTTCTTTACAGAAACAGGCAGTGGGCTGAATTTGGCTCATGGGCTGTAGTTTGCTCAGAGCTGTTCTAAAGGATATTCAAATGCCCTGAAATGACACACCCTCATTAAACTCAGAAAAGAAATACTAATAGAATACTGTCCATATTATTGAACAGGAAAATCACTGAACCAATATAAAAGTAATGTATTTATCAAAGGAAACTTATGAAAAAACTATCTAATAACTAAACTCAGCCTCAATTGTTTAAATCTTTGTTTTGAATCTAAATTAGGGAACATTTCACATCATTTTAGAAACTGGCAGAAATAGGACTAAATAAAACTGACTATACAGTTTGGTGAAGCAAATGACCAAATATTACAACAGTTATGAATTAGTGAAACCAAGGGAAATAATCAACTATGATACTGTTTACTATGTTAGGAACTAAAAACCTGTATATTAAATAAGGCACAGCTTTTCCACAAATGACAGTTCACCACATTCTAAGTGTCACAGATGTATATAAAATTCTAAAATTAAATATATATATATTTAAAATATCCAATTCTTTAAAATTCCAAATGATATACTACAAATATCCCTTCTAGGGACCAGAGCTCATTTTTTTTTTTTTTTTTTGCATAGGAAGAAGTCATTTTGATACTGTTAAAATGTTCTTCACAAAGTGTATATAAAATATGTAAGTTAATTGTCTCGTAACAATCTTTATATCTGGCATATAAAATATTTTTCTAAATCCAGGATAGGTATACTTAAATGATAGAAATATAAAAGAAATCAGCTATTAGAGCAAATCAGTTTATTTTAAACAATTACTAACTGCATTTACTTACATGATCAGTTACACTAATACTATATGAATACTAGCTCAACTATATGCATATATGTCATTAAAATCACAACCATCCAATTTTATCCTCCAAAGAAACCACTCCTAACAGTTATAGTAACAATTTGATGCGTATCCTTCTCAACTTTTTCCTAAGTATAAGCAAATATATTTACAAATACATAAATATATACAGGGCTAAAAGTATACATGCTATTATTTCTCTGGGATAAATACCTAGAATTGGAATTTCTGGACCAAAATGAGTTATACATTTAAAGATCTAAGAGATATTGGCAAATATCTCTATTTAATGTCTCTAAATAACTTTAAAAGGCTATACCAACTTATACTTCCACCAACCATGTTTGCTGATACCCATTTTGGTCAGTACTGAATATTATCAATTGCTTAGATTTTGATGAGTTTAATAAACAGAAACTGGTATCTGGTTGTTTTAATTTACATTTCCCTATCTGATAGTAGTCGTATATTTATTGGCTGTTTGTATTTATTCTTCTGTAGTACAGCATATAAAATGCCCCAAATTTCTACCAAGTTCTTTCTTTTGTGTTACTAAGTAGACAATCATTAAAAACCTTCTATCTATTATATAACTGTGACAGATAATATCTCCCAGTATATTGTTTGTCAGTCTGCTATTTGCCTCTGACTTTGTTTACAGTGTCTTTTGCATTAAAATTTTTTTTACCTTTAATCTAAATAGATCTGCCAAATTTTCCCTTATGGTTCTAGGCTCCCCATCATCTTAAGAAAGTCTCCCAGAAGTAATAAAAAATATTTCCCCATATTTTCTTCAAATGCCTTAATAGTTTCAATTTTTACATTGGTTTTTAATTCAATAGAAGTTTATTTATGAATATGGCATGAGCAGTGAGTGCTCTATTATTATTTCTTCCAAATGGAAAGCTAATTCTCCCAACATCATATTTAATAATGATGCATCCTTTCCCCATCAATTTAACTGATAATTTCTTATATATTAAATGTGTGTTATTCTAATCTGCTTTGGGGTGTTTCACTCTTTTTTACTGGTCTAACTTACCTATTCCTATGCCAGAACTATCAACTACTAAAAGTAGGCACCAGCCTAGATTGTGAAAAAGGAAAGTTCTATAAAGAAATGAATATTTCTGTCATTCAAACTGTCCTTGAGCATATATAAAAAATCTCCTAATGCACTTTATACAATGCTGACATAGCTCTAATGTCAAAATCTGACATGGATGGCACAAATGGAGAAAAATACTAACCACACTTATGAATATAGATACAAACGTCCTAAACTAAATATCAGCAAATCTAGCACAGCATGAAAATAATAAGTCACCACAATAAAATTAACTTATTCCAGGAACACAAGCATGGTACAACATTAGGAAATCTACCAACATCATTAATTACATTATCATATGAAAATGCAGGACTGTTTCTATAACAAAATTTCTTTTCAAAGAATTCAACAGTTATTCCTGAAGGAATCAGTCAATCACCCTAAACATGATGAGTATCAGAATCAAATACCAATCATATTAAGTGCTGAAACACTAACAGAATTACTGTTAAAATCAGGAATACAGATGCCAATTTTATCCATTTTTATTTAAAATTTATAGGATCTAACTTATGAAATAAGAAATGTTTTTAAAAGCAGTAAATAGATCAGAAGAGCCAAAATTATCATAATTCTGTAGATATGACTATACAGCTAGAAAATCCAAGAGGCTAAAAAATGATTAGAATTAATTAGATCATTTAACAAGGATGCTTAAAATAAAGTAAATGTTTGTAAAGAATAAGAAGAGCTTTAAGTAAACTGAACCATAATCAAATTAAACAATGTCAGTTAAATATTTATAATCTGTATTGAGTTGTCATACAGAAAATATTCAGAGTACAAAATTAAGTGTAAACTAAATGGTTTGGGGACTGCTTACTACTGCAACCTTTATCAGCATGTGCCATTTTTCATAACTCCATGTTGGAGGATTAGAAGATGGGGAAAGAAGAATACTAAAGGGTTGCATGATAACCAGTGAAAATATAAAAGCTGCCTTTTCAATCTAGCAAGAGTGTCATACCCTAGGAGTTCTAACTTGTCCTGGGGTCTAGAAGGTTGAGGAAGCAAATGGAAGCAAAGAGAGGGGAGGCTCTAATACCCTTTGCCCAAATATTTATATTCACTTACCAATCACTAAGGGACATGGAAAAATTTTAGCCCAGGCCTGAGAAACTCATGATAACATCTAAGGGCTAGTAGCTGGGGACCCAGAAAAGTAAATAAATTAGAAGTATACTGGTTGAAAGACAGAAAGGATAGCCTGATCACAGCAAACATTCACGTACATATAAGAATTAAACTAACAGTTAAACTGAGAAAAGATCTAGGAGAGAATGCAAGGGCATATTAATAAAATAAAAAGCAAAAACCAAACCAAACCAAACCCCCAAAGCATACAGAGGGTAAATTCAGGTGGCATCCAGGTATAGTGGTATGGTTCAGAGCATAGGCTTTAGAGCCACACAGAACTAGGTCTCAATTATAGCTCTGGCATTTATTATGATCTTAAATAAGTTAGTTAACATCAGTTAACATTATTATTTGTCCTGTAATTAATGTCACAGATAGTTCCAAAATATCAAGACGGTTTCATAGTCTAAATAAAGATCAATGAACACAATAGAGTACTAAAGCTGCAAAAGACGTAAGAAAGTATCCTACATCTAAATGAGCCTAAAATGCATCTTGGAAATTGATTTTTCAAAATCATTAGCATCGGTCTATTGACCTGGACGATATATTACTTAAACAAACAGAACAATAACAATAATAAAAACTACACAGCAGAAAAAGTCAAATTATTCCAACCTTTAATTAGCTGGATTCAAGTACGAAACTGTCCTTTACTTCTAAATCTTTCTGTCTTTAAAGGAGTTAAGTAACCTAACTTCGCTTTTTTAAGTATTCCCCCAAAGTCTGAATTTTTAAGACATGCCTGAATGCAAAGACTTTTTTATCTTATTTTGAAGCTTTAGCATTTTAAGTATATTATGTACCATATAATATTCCTGTCCAAATCAATGTCAAATTACTCTCATTTGTATTTTCAAGGTGAGGTGCCAAAAAAAGTGCTTCTTATTTTATATGGTGCATTTATCAAGTGAAAATTAATGGATATTTGCTTCAAATTTATAATTTGAAGCAAATATATTTTAGACGATTATAAGTCATGTAATAATGGTAGTACAGAAGCAGATAGAGTACAAAATAACTCTGAAAGAAAAGAACTTGTTTGCAAGGAGGCAGTTCACACTGGTCCAATTTTTGGTCCAATAATATTCTTTCTATATTAGAGAAAAGGTTCTACTGAGGGAAAGTGCTGCCCCCTCTCCACTACCATCCCCCATTCCCATCCTGCAAACTGAGAAGAACCACACTTAATGAGAAATGTTACTGATAAAAATATATTATACATGTAATGATGGGGGTGGGGGATTGAAAACCACTGTCCTGGAATAAAACACTTAGCAGGAAATCTTATGATTTAAATACGAAAATTCTCTAGATTAAATCACATCTCCCTCACCATATGATATATAAGCTATTTTTGCCACAAGACCACTCTGATCCTACTACAATCTAAATTAGCATTAAATAAGGAATATTCTGTACACAACATATTTGATCAAAAACTTTAGAAGACTTCTATGACCACTATGCTGAACATGAGAAATAGTAAGAGTTGGAACATTCAACTAACATATATTGTGCTGTTAATTGTACTGTCAATTGTGCTGTTAATTTATAAAAGACAATGTTCAAGGTAAAAAGGCAGATTGACTGAACTGATCATCCCAAACAAGACCATTACAAATTTTAGACAAAATATTTTTTTTAAAAAACAACTATTTGAAGGCACTAGAGAGTAACCAAAAAGGCAGAAATGACGAGTCTGACCTTGAAAAATTAACTACAGTCTGCGAAGTTTATCAATTTATGGCTTTTTCCCTGAGGGCATCCCCCAATTCGCAGGTGACAGAAAGCTGCACCCTTACTGGCTTAAGTGCTGGCTGAGTTTGAGGCTAACAGAGTAGGCAGAAAGTTAAAGACAAAATTCCAGAAGGAAGAAAGGCTTAGAGAGCCAAGAACCAAAATCTACATTTAAAACTGACCCAAATCCCTGGCTGGTTGCTAAACTACATGCGCAGAGACTGCAGCTGCTGTCCACACGGAGGAAACAGAGTTTAGGGCCTGAATTAAATGCCCATTAAGAAAACAGGAAGTAAATTTCCTATTAGGCCCAGTTAATTGCCTATTAGAATAAAAATATTTATTCAGAGGGATATAAAATCAAAGTCTCTCTACTCTATCATTCATAACATCCAATAGCATAAACAAGAAAATGTGACCCATCTAAAGGAAAATAAGCAGTCAATTGAAACTAAACCTGAGATGATGAAAAGCTGCAAATAAAATGCAGACTGAATAATACAATGTAGCAAACATTTTAATAATCTTGAATCAATGGGAATACCCAGCAGATGACACAAATCATTGTGGTATCTGCTATAACAGTGAACTATGCTAGGACACTGGTCTCATCTTTGACTCCTTCAGCACGTACCATTGGGTGCCTGTAGTTTTTTGTTTAATTAAATAATTAAATTAATTTTAAACACTCTTACTGTGCTTGTCTTTTACCTTAGACATGACCCCAACAGGTCTGTTTGAAAACCTACTTTAATAAGTCATCCGTATTGCTTTCAGTATTAAAATGAATAGTATTTTTCTACATATGTAAATAGCACATATTGTAATGGGTGAAACCTAGAGTTGACCAGGAAACAATTTTTCGAAATTTTTTTTTCCATTGTAGTATAAAGGGAGTGCTTTAGCAACATATATCATGATCCTTTAATATTTACACTTTTTGATAAACTAATTTCCTTTCTACAATTTATACCATAGTAATAATAAGAGTAGACTTCTAAGATATTCACAGTTTTTAATTGCACTTACTAATGAAGCTGCAATTTGGGACAGTGAATAAATACTCAATAATAAGATAATTCTTAAATGATGATGTATTAAGACCATGTATTACTGTGGTTGGCAGAATTCTAAAATGAACCCTCCCCAAGATTTCCTGCCCTAATCCCCAGGACTGTGAATAAGATGAGATATCATGCCCATGATTATGTTAGGTTATATGGCAAAATAAATGTTGCACCTATTTTTAAGGTTACAAATCAGTTTATCTTGGGTTAATTAAATGGGAGATTATGTACATGGGCATGATCTAGTCAACAAATCCTTTAGAGCAGAGAGTTTTCTCAGCTAGCCAACGAGGGGAAATTAGAGAGACGCAAAGCTGGAGAAAGGTCTGTTGCGTTATGCTGGCCTTGAAAATGAAATGCAAGAACAGAAAAATGCCCTCTAGGAGCAGAGTGAGCTCCAGCCAACAGTCAGCAGGAAAACAAGTCCTTTAGTCCTCCAACTGCAAGGAAGCAAATTCTCCACAACTGGAATAATCTTCTAAGGGGATTCTCCCATGACACCCAAGTCAGAACCCAGCCTGACAGACACTTGGATTTCTCTTGTGAAAATCTCAACAAACAACTCAGTTGAATCTGCCGGACTTCTCATATTTAAAACTGTGAGCTAGGGCTTCCCTGGTGGCGCAGTGGTTGAGAGTCCGCCTGCCGATGCAGGGGACACGGGTTCGTGCCCCAGTCCAGGAAGATCCCACATGCCGCAGAGCGGCTGGGCCTGTGAGCCATGGCCGCCAAGCCTGCGCGTCCGGAGCCTGTGCTCCGCAACGGGAGAGGCCACAACAGGGAGAGGCCCACGTACCGCAAAACAAGACAAAACAAAACAAAAAAAACTGTGAGCTAGGGCTTCCCTGGTGGTGCAGTGGTTAAGAATCCGCCTGCCAATGCAGGGGACACAGGTTCGAGCCTTGGTCCGGGAAGATCCCACATGCTACCGAGCACCTAAGCCAGTGTGCCACAACTACTGAGTCTGAGCTCTAGAGCCCACAAGCCACAACTACTGAAGCCCGCATGCCTAGAGCCCATACTCTGCAACAAGAGAAGCCATAGCAATGAGAAGCCCGCGCACCGCAACGAAGACCCAATGCAGCCATAAATAAATAAATAAACAAACAAACAAACAAACAAATTCATTTAAAAAAACCCTGCGAGCTAATAAATGGGTACTGTTTTAAGCCACTAAAAAATAATCATAATCATAATAATTAGCAGAATGGTGTTTGATAAATGGCATAAAATAATAGTTTATGTTTAAAATTAGACTTCATGAACACATCTAAAGAAATGTTAGGCTAAGTTATACACTTACATAACTGCTATTGTGTCTTCATTTGTTCAGAAAAACTTCCAAATTCTGTTAAATATTTTCCTGAAACAAAACCTACCTCCACTGATGACTGGTACTGAAAGGTTCTGATCACTTAGATTTTCTGTTAACATCCACGCTGGAAGGATTCTTTTCCTCTGGGAAGCGTTTGGCTGTTGCTTACTCAAGTCTCTACTTTCATCTAGGAAAGACTAAAAAGGCACTTATATATGAATTGCTAAAAATAATCCTGCATCCTTAATAAAACCATAAAAATTATTTACTTTGCAGAAAACTACCATTAAAAAAATCCATCTGGGCTTCCCTGGTGGCACAGTGGTTGAGAGTCCGCCTGCCGATGCAGGAGACACGGGTTCGTGCCCCAGTCCAGGAAGATCCCACGTGCCGCGGAGCGGCTGGGCCCGTGAGCCATGGCCGCTGAGCCTGCGCGTCCGGAGCCTATGCTCCGCAACGGGAGAGGCCACAACAGTGAGAGGCCCGCGTACCACACAAAAAAAAAATCCATCTGCAACTGTGGACTGAGTTGCTCAAAGTTCTCAAAGAAAGAAATTCAGTATCTCTGTTAGTTGAAGTGTTGGTCTAGTGTGATATTCTCTAGAGCTTAACTTAAAAACAGCAAAAGCAGATCAATGCTAGAAATTTTGTCATGATAAGTCTAATACCAGTTGTCTTGTCTTTCCTTAAGGAACATGTTATAAACGGATGAGATCTTAAATTTCTTACCACACTATTTGCAGCGGTCTGGGTCTTTCCTATTTCTGTGCTTCTTTCCAGCTGTGGGGCATCAGGTGTCTCATCAGGCAAATCAATCGAGGAAGATTTTGGCGTTTCACTCAATATATCATCTTCATCATGTATTTGACTGTTTCTATGAAATACAATTGAAATTCATTTATTAATCACGTAAATTTAAAACATTTCTATTGCCTACCATGCCATTATGTGATTCGCCCAAGTACATCTAACTAATGGGTTATGCTACTTTTCTCAGACTTAGGAAGACAAAAAAGCAGATTATAGTATGCTAGAATAAAATATATACACTAGAATATGTTCCTCATCTTCTGCCCACTCTATCACCATAAAATACATTAATCTTTCCAAAACATGGGCCTAGAAACCACAGCTATTTATAAGATGGGCAATGGCCATCTCTATGAAGGCTTAAGAGTTATTTACTTACTATATAGTATTTGTTCAGATTGTCCATAAAAGTTAAGATCTCCTCCAAGTATCCAAAAAGAAAATGCAAACTGTAAGAACATCAGCTAAGCTAGTTAGGCTCTTGAAGAAAAAAGAAATAAAATCCTGAGGTCAGGTTCACACACAGCTGCTACTGGGGTCCTGGCCAGTGCAGCCACTTGTGAAATCTCCCCAAACTTGTAGACCGACACAGGAGCATCCACAGTCACATGTGGAACATACTAGCAGAACCAATTACCTCCTACTTGCTGCAAAGTGTGGTAAGATCATCCAAAGTTCTGGATCATTATTCTTTATGTATGCATAGAGATGATCCAACAGACTTATCTTTTTTTTGTTTTTTCGTTTTTTTGTTTTTTTTGCGGTACGCAGGTCTCTCACTGCTGTGGCCTCCCCCGCCGCGGAGCACAGGCTCCGGACGCGCAGGCTCAGCGGCCATGGCTCACGGGCCCAGCCGCTCCGCGGCACGCGGGATCCCCCCAGACCAGGGCATGAACCTGCATCCCCTGCGTCAGCAGGTGGACTCTCAACCACTGCGCCACCAGGGAAGCCCCAGACTTATCTTTTTGAAAATTTGAAAATATAGATGGAAATACCACTCAGAAATAAAAAGGAAAAAAGTACGATATGTACATTAACTTGGATGAATCTCAAAGGCAGTTTGCTAAGTGAAAGAAGCCAGACACAAAAAGTACATATCGTATGAATCCATGCATATGTCATTCTGAAGAGGTAAAGCTACAAGGACAGAAATCAGATCAGAAGTCGCCAGAAACAGTGGGTGGTGGAGGGGAATGACCACAAAGAGGCAAGAGGGAATTTTCTGGGGAAATGAAAACGTTCTACATCTCACTGTGGTGGTACTTACATGACTACACAAATTTGTCAAAGTGCATTGAATTATACATTTAAAAGGGGTGAATTTTACTATTGGTAAAATGTTCCTCAGTAAACACTAACATTAAAAAACTTTGTCTAGCTGAGAAAAGAATAATTAATGGCTTGTTTTATTTGTTTTAGTGTATCTTATAGGAATAACCTCCTTCAAACGCAGACTCGAATTCAGGGCAGGAATCAGTCAAAAGAGAACAACTTACTTAGACTAAATTTCCCTGCAACATCACTGTTTTAGTTCATTCAATAAATATTTTTTAAATACCTAGGGTGTGTCAGACACTGTGCCAGGCACTGGGGACTCAGAGTTGAAAATGTATGATTGCATGAAATTGCACTCCCATCACAATATTCAAATCCATTTTACTCACAACACACAGGTGTGCTTCCAAATTCTTTTTTTTCCTCAAATTTTCTTAATATTTAATTTGAAAAATATTAAGAAACACTCCAGAGAAATGCAATGGCTTTTTACAACTTACAGTGTTACAAATTAAGCAACATCATCCATTCCATTTCTAGTTTTTCTATTCTGGCATAAATTCAAGACTAATACACACACATCCTATAGCCACAGGGAATTTTTATTAATATTTACCAAGAATAAATATAACAACAAAAAAATCCTATCCCAGAACAAAATTCCAACATTTAGTTTCAAATAGGTCAAAGTGCAAATTATTCTCTTATACTTTTATTTAAATATAAATATTGTCACTGTGATATGGACATATTCTTATATTATCTTCAAATACTTCCTCAAGCAATCAACTATCACAGATTTATAATACAGTGTAATCAGAATTTGTTAAAAAATAAAAACTTGGAATTTAATCTAAATACAATATAACAAAGGTAAATGAGTTACCCTTTTCTTTGGTAATAGCTATCAAGACATAATTCACATAATCATGAAATTCATGCCGTTAAAGTATAAAATTCAGTAGTTTTAGTATATTCCAAAGTTGTACAATGATCACCAATATCTAATTTTGGAACATAGTCATCACCTCAAAAAGAAATCCCATATGCATCAGCAGTCACTTCCCATTCTCTTCTCCAGCCCCAGCAACTGCTAATCTACTTTCTGTCTCTAGAGATTTACATTTTCTGAAACTTCATATAGATGGAATCATATACGTTGTTTGTATACAGATGTTTTCAATTCTTTTGGGTACATTCCTAGGAGTGCAATTGCTGTGTCACATGTAATTCTGCGTTTAAAATTTTGAGAAACTGCCAGAATGTGTTCCAAAGAGGCAGTAACACTTTACAACCCACTACCAAAGCATAAGAGTTCCAATCTCTCCACAACCTCATCAACACTTGTTATTATGTCTTTTTTACCATAGCTACCCTAGTGAACGTGAAATGGTATCTCACTGTGGCTCTGATTAGCATTTCATGTTGAGCATCTTTTCATGTGCTTATTGGCCAGTCGGGCATTTTCCCTGAAGAAATGTCTACTCAAATTTAGTATGCATTTCGAAATTGGGTTGTCTTTTTATTACTGTGCTGTAAAAGTTGTTTACATATTCTAGATAGAAGTCCCCTATCAGATATATGACTTGCAAATGTTTCCTCTCCTTCTGTGGGTTGTCTTTTCACTTCCTTGATGGTATCCTTAGAAGCACAGAAGTTTTTAACTGTGATGAAGTCCAATTTATCTATTTTGTTTGCTTGTGCTTTTGTTCTTCTATCTAAGAAATCATTGCCTAATCCAAGGTCACAAAAATTTATACTTGTGTTTTTTTCTAAGCATTTCATAGTTTTAGCTCTTATATTAGGTCTCTGGTGCATTTTAAGTTTAGTTTTTCTATGTTGTGAGGTAGGAGTCTAACTTCATTCTTTTGCATTTGTCCCAGCACCACTTATTGAGAAGGCTACTCTTTTCTCCATTTAAATGTTTTGGCACTCTTGTAGAAAATTAATTGGCCATAGTGTAAGGCTTTATATCTGGACCCTCAACTGTATTCCACTGACCTGTATGTCTTTCTTCACACCAGTACTACACTGTCTTGATTACTGTAGCTTTGTAGCAGGTTTTGAAATTATGAAGTGTGAATCTTCCAACTCTTTTCTTCTTTTTAAAGACAGTTTTGGCAATTAAGTTATTCTTAACTCTTAAAGATATATTCCAAGTTATATTTAAATATAAGTTATATATTTTGCCTTTAATACAAAATGTACTGCTAATATGTATGAGCTGGATCTAAAAGTAAGTTTTAAAATAATTATAAATGAATTGTAAACATGCACACTTTCATATTACAATGGCATTTTCATCAACATTTTATTGTTCTGTCCTGTCCAAAATTAAAGTGATTAAAATTAGCTATTTATACGGAATCTAAGTATTAAGAACTTTAACAATTTGAAAGAAAAATGTAATTTGGTACAAAAGATTTACTTTCCTTTCCTCAACAGTGTTTTAAAGAAAATATCCCTCTAGAGAGAGAATGTTATACTTCCTTATCAGCAATGAAATTCAGAAAAAGAAAATGTTATACAATATTTCATTCATGTATTCAAGAAGCCAATGCCTGCTAAGCACCCACTACTGGGGAAGCAATAGCAATGCAAAATTAATGTTGGTCCTTCTACATGAAATATGTCAAAATTTAATTAGCTAAAATCTAAAACTTTTTTTTGGCTTTCTTACTTTGACTTCTCAAAAAAGTATGGATTTTAGTACTTCTCACAGAATAATTTCATAGAAACATATACAGAAAAGAGTGAAAAATGAACACACTAGAGCTGATATATATAGACCCATATGCTCTCATTGAGTTCATTATGAATGGGATTTATTATACAGAATGTAAACACTACATGAAAAGCATGTTGACATGAGTGAAGTGAGAACCTAAAGAATTGACAAGCTTTTGTACGGTTGTTTTGTTGTTCAAATCTCTTTCTTAAATTCATAACTGGTTGGAAGAAAAAATTTACAATGATATCAGGGGTCCTTACAACTGACACAAAGCACGTAGGTTTTCTTTTCTGTTCTTATTCAAATTTAAAAATATTTCAACATGTAGAAATATAGAGAAAATATAATGTATGTATTCTATCTACCTATCTATTAATATAAATACTTCTGTATCCATCACCCAAATAGAAACATTTTGTCATATTTGCTCCAGATTAATTATAAATACAATCAAATCTTCCTCTGTGTCCAGCCTCAATCTTGTTCCTCTCCCTCTCATCCCTTCTTTGAAGGAAAATTATTCTGATTTTATTATTCACATGCATGTCTTTATACTTTTACTACTATATGTATATATCCATTACTTGTGTGTATATATATATACACATAATATATATATTATTCATGAAGTAATCCAAATAATCCACAATACACAGGTATAATATGTAATATATATCTATATACAAACGGCGTATGCTTTATATATATGTAATCTTTTTGTTTGTGTTTTTCCTCAACATTACATTGTGGAGATTTATCCACATTTTAACCTGGAGCTCTCTCTAGTTCATTCACTTTCACTCCATTTTAAAACTACACCAAATTTATTTAGCCACTCTCCAAGTGTCTTCACTATTAGAATGACTGCTATAGTAAGCTTTCTTATACAGTCAGGGAAGTCAGTAAGAGCTATAGTCCTAGTCAGCTTGTATTTGAATTCTCTGTCACATATTAGCTATGAGACCTTGGGCAAGTCTCAAACCTTCTGTGTCTCAGTTTCCTAATCTGTAATACAGGGATTTTAACAGTACCTATTCCTTATAAAGATGGTTGTGAAGATTAAAAAGTTCATACGTGTAAATCTTACACAACAGTACAACGGTGTTTCTATGAGGTAGACACTACAAAATGGAGCTAGTTCTAAAATATATGAGAATCCCAATGGTATCAAAAAATGTCTAAAATATATTTCAATACTTCCACAGTCTAAGACATGGTTCACTCCCCCTTGCTAGAGGATAGCAGCCTTTCTTTGTCTGGAGACCAGGCAGCTGCCTCCTAATGGTATACCTGTCATGATGATACTTGCCTTCCTTAAGACCTGCCCTCCCACCCCTCGTGGCTTCTATTCCAATAACCAAGGTCAACTCATCATTACCTGACTAGAAAAGTACTGTCCCTACTTCAACAGGAAAGCAAATATTTACTAAAGAGCTACAGGACCTGGCTAATATGTACTGACAGAAACCAGAAGAGCATGCCCAAGAACAGATCTTGAAGATGCTAAAACAGGGGATGCAGAATAAAACTGGAAAAAAAACACTGCAACCTGTCCTGCAACCTGGGATTTAAGGTACTGGCAAGGATACCTGAAGCCAGTCCTAATATACAGCTGAAATGGCTTGTTCATGCTTGGAAAAAGAATATGTTTACAGTAAATAGGGTAGAAATAGAAAATGCCCTGGCATGATACTGAAAAGGGGGTCAATAGGCTCTAAGAGGTGGGCATGCTAAAATGGACTTATTACATGAGACTAGAGAATCCCCCACCTGACCATGTTCCCCAGAAGGGCCCAGAACACTAAGCTATATACTAGTGAGGCAGTGTTGAAGAGCTCAATGGTGAC
Source organism: Pseudorca crassidens (assembly GCF_039906515.1). Taxonomy (NCBI): domain Eukaryota; kingdom Metazoa; phylum Chordata; class Mammalia; order Artiodactyla; family Delphinidae; genus Pseudorca; species Pseudorca crassidens. The sequence goes on from NC_090309.1 coordinate 33,449,379, forward strand.
TGCCTCTATAGGTCAATGTTGATGGTAGGAGAGGCTGCCAAGAACAAGCCTCTTTAGCATCAATGGAGATGACAGCATTCTAGAATTGCAGAGGCCAGGTGGTTAGCATTTAACCATCAGAGGCTAAGTGGACATTATTTGCATAACAGTCAGCAAAGTTGTAATGGCACTGATCTATAAGCACCTTTAACAATGGCTATCCACCCAGCTGGAGATTACATTGCCCAGCTTTCCTTGCAACTCCGTGTAGCCATGTGCCAAACAACCCGATCAAAACGTGGGCAGAAGACTTAAATAGGCATTTTTCCAAAGAAAACATACAGATTACTAACAGGAACATGAAAAGTTGCTTAACATCACTAATTATTAGAGAAATGCAAATCAAAACACCATGAGATATCACTTCACACCTGTCAGAATGGCTATCATCAAAACGTGTACAAATAACAAGTGTTGGTGAGGATGTGGAGAAAAGGGAACCCTTGTGCACTGTTTAAGACTATAAATTGGTGCAGCCACTATGGAAAACACTACAGAGGTTCCTCAAAAAACTAAAAATAGAACTACCATATGATCCAGCAATTCCACTCCTGGCTACGTATCCTAGAAAAACAAAAACACTAATTCGAAAAGATACATGCACCCTGATGTTCATAGCAACACTATTTACAACAGCCAAGATATGGAAGCCCAAGTGCCCATCAACAGATGAATGGCCTGTTGTTATACAAAGATACATATATATACACACACACACACACACACACACACACACACACACATACACCCAATGGAATACACACACACACACACACACACACACACACACACACACACACACACACACAATGGAATATTACTCATCCATAAAAAAGAATAACATTCTGCCATTTGCAACAATATGCAGGGACCTAGAGAGTTTTACATTAGTGAAATAAGTCAGACAGGGAAAGACAAATACTGTACGTTATCACTTATATGTGGAATCTAAAAAATACAACAAATGAACGTATATAGCAAAACAGAAAGAGACTCACAGATATAGAAGACAAACTAGTGTATACCACTAGGGAGAGGGAAGGGAGGATGAGCAAGATAGTGTTATGGGATTAAGAGATAAAAACTACTGTGAATAAAATGGATAAGCGAAAGGATATATTGTACAGCACAGGGAATTACAGCCATCTCTCAGTAATAACTTTAAATGGAGTATAATCTATAAAAATACTGAATCACTATGCTGTACACCTGAAACTAATATAATATTATAAATCAACTATAATTTTTAAAATGACAGAGAATATATCCAGCACCCCCAAAAAGTTCCCTTGTGGCCCCCCTTCCTAGTCAATCCTCCAGAAATAAACATTGATGGATTAGTTTTCTTATAATAGAACGTAATATAAATGTAACTATACAGTAGGTATTGTTTTGTGACTTGCTTCCTCAGGATTTTCTAAATAGACAATCATGTCATCTGCAAATAAAGACAGTTTTGCTTCTTTCTTTCCAGTATGATGCACTTTATTTCTTTTTCTTGCTTTACTGGACTGGCTAGGACCTCCAGTCAACATGGAATAGAAGTTGTGCAAATGGATATCTTTGTTTTGTTCCCAACTGTAGGGAGAGAACTTTTCAATACCTCACTACTAAGTATTTTTTTATAGGAAGGAAATTTCCTTCTTTTCCTAGTTTTCTCTAAGGTTTTTTTAACAGGTATTAAATTTTTGTCACAATTGTTTTTAGGCATCTACTGGAATGACAGTTCTTTAATCTGTTACAGTGAATTTCACTGATTGGTTTTTTTTTATATATATGATAAATTCACCTTGCATTTCTCATACAAATTTCACTTGGTCATAGTGTATTAAAATCTATTTCACACATTGCTGGGTTTGACTTCTAAATATTTTGTTATAAGGAATGTGGGTTTGTATTTACTTTTCTTGTAATGTTCTTGTCTGATTTTGGTATCAGGATTATGGAAGCTTCATAAAATGAGTGGGGAAGTGTACTCTCTTCTATTTTGGAGAAAAAAGTATAATATTGGTATTATTTGTACCTTGTAAGTTTAAGAGAAATCACTAGTGAAGTTCCTTGCAGGAAATTCTTAAATTGGGAACTCAATTTCTTTAATGGACATAGGATTCATCAGATTTTCTATTTCTTCCTGTATCAGTTTTGGTAAATTGTGTTTTTCAAGGAATGCATCCATTCATTTAGGCTATCAGTTTTACTGGCATAAAGTTTTACATAATTATTTCTTCATTATTCTTTTAAGGTCTGCAGGATCAGTAGTGATATTGCCTCTCCCAGTCCTGATACTGATAATTTGTGTTTTCCAGCTTCTTTTTCTTGGTAAGCCTTGTCAATTTTATCAATCTTTTCAGAAAACTAACTTTAGGCTTTGTTGATCTTCTTTGTTATTTGTCTATGTTCTATTTCCTTGATTTCTAGTCCTATTCTTCTTATCGTTTCCTTTTTTCTGTCTATTTTGGGATTAATTTACTCCTGTTTGTCTATCTTCTTAAAATAGAAGCAAAGGGCATCAGTTTTACCTCTTTCTTCTCTTCTAATATAGGCATTTAATATAAATTTCCCTCAAAGGACTACTTTAGATATATTTCACAAATGTTTTTGTTATGTTTTCAGTATTATTCTGTTCAAAATGTTTTCTAATTGCCCTTGTGATTTCTCTGGGTTCCAGAGGTTACCTAGGTATGTGCTGTTTAATTTCAAAACACTTGAAGATTTTCCTAGATATTGTACTTTTATTGATTTTTAAATTTAATACCAGTGCCGTCAAAGAACACACTCTATATAATTTTGTCCATCTACTTCTGTAGGTCCAGTTTAAGTATTCTATAATTTAAAAACTAAAACAAAGGCGAATAATCCGCTAATGACTGCCTCAACAAAACTAGTGCATTAATTTCAATTTTACATCAGCTATTTATTGTAACCTCATTTCATCTGTTTCCCTATTCTATATTTTCTGTTATTTTTATAAGAAATAAGAGTTATACAAGCATAATCTAAAACAGAGGTTAATACCTTAAGAAAATTTTAAAAACTAAAAAAAAAGATTAAGAAAATGTAGTCAGTTTCAAATTAACTATCCTGGTTATTGTTAGATGCGAAATATATTCTAAACACAATGGTAAAAGATACAACATATGGAAGCAATCACTATTGAAGCATTAGTTTCCAAAATCTAATGTTTTCTAGAAACACACACACACACACACACACACACACACACACACACACACACACTCACCATGTAAGACCTATCGCCAATGTAGTTGAATTCTAGAGCGGTGTCTACTGAAGCTTTTGTGGATGACTGAGGAATTAGATTTCAAATACCATTACTTAATTGCATTTCATCAGGCAATCTTACCTTAAAGTACATTCCACTTCCGTTTCAGAATGTGTAGACAAAACACGAAAAATGTATTTGTCAACTAATAAAGAGAAACTATCTCCAGGATTCAACCAGTGCCATAGATTTGTCTTCAATGGTAAGAGCTGGCTCTTCTCAGAAGACTGATAAAAGCACGGATTTGTATGTATCTAACAAATTAAAGAAAAAGAATACAGTGATGTAGTAACTTCAAATCATGACTAGTTAAAACTACAACTAAATACGAACTGATTCAAAATTTGTGTCAAAACAATTCTAAGTATAAACTTACACTTAAAAGTCTAATAAATCTGGCACTTCTAAGTATCATAATTATTATCTAAACATAAAAAAATAGTTGTAACATACCTCCCATTTCTCTAGGAATCAAAGAAAAAAGCAAAGTTATCAATTAACTGGTTAAAAGATACTTCTATTTTGTTTGAGAGATGACTGGACATTGGAAAGAGAAACATGAAAAATAATTATCAGTATGGAAACTGAGTCCCCCAATTTTGATATCCAAAATTCACTAATCTATTGAAAATTCTCTTCTGCTTATTTTCCCCTAATAATTTCTTACTATGATTAAAAAATGAGAAACTATGGGAAGGAAATTCTTGATCAAATTTCTCAAGCAAACAACACACCTTTTTTCTTTACTCCTCACAGAGGAATCTTCTTATTTTGTTTAAATGAAATTCCCCTCTGAAGATCATCATCCATATTCAAATTGCAAGAGGTAAATATATCTCAATGTCAAAACTATTACAATATCCCCTACTTTGAATTATGTTTCCACTGATTACCTCACGTTAGCAAAGATAATGAGAGTTGCCTCCATAATTAACACCTATTGAAAGGCATCTTAAAAATTCTAACTAAAATCAAGCTGAATTTAGCCATCTCCAGAATAGCCTTCTTGTCATCTAAACCACTGGGTCTTTTAATAAGCTTTAGCATATACTAAAGCAATCCACATTAATGCAGATCTTCAGTTTTTTAAAAGAATTTTACATAGAGCAACTCCCCCTACCACCCATTCATCTGTCTACTTCATCAGTATAAATGACATTTTTTTCTAGAGACATCAACCATCTCTCCATTTATAGCAAGGTAAATGTCACCCTGAGATTGGACATATGCCAAACATTCTCAGTTTTTCTATTTATACTTCATTAAAGTATCTTGAGATACAACTAAATTTTCACACATCAAAACCTTTTCTGATCCCAACCATTTAATATATCTATAGGTGTTAAGATACGTTTTATTCACCCTGAGTTTGAACAGACTAGAAATGAGTATAAATTCAGTAGGTAAAAACTTCTGTTCCTACTGTACAAAATATTCATTATGGAAAAATTAAGGAAGCTTATAATAGTCCTCTTTTTAATGTATTTTGAAATTCTAGAAATGCATCAGTATTTTTTTTTTCTTTTTACCCCTCAAAAATTTTCTTTTCATTGGGAAACTTGGTTAAAATTTTTTATTAAATATAGTTACTTTCATTTTTTAAAAATCTTAATCATTTATGGAATATAAACTAAGATATAAACAAGTCTAGAATATTGTTATAAAACATGAAGCAAATAATGTTGTTAAGTTAGGTAGATTACTTTGCATTATAATTTATTTTTCATTTGTTTTTATTTCTTAAAATGCCTATTTCTATGGAAAAAGAATAGGGTATTTCAAGTGTAAATACAAGATATTCTGATTTAGTTTCAATTATATATTAAAACACACCAAAATATCCACAAACTTTTACTGAACATCTACAACATTCTTTCATTCCATTCAAATGTCAAGCCCCAGATCATTTACCTCTGAAGTATCCCGAGTCCATCTCTCTTTAGCATTTGCAGTCACTGCCCTAGTTCAAGGCCTTACCCACTGCTTGCGTTTCTTGCTTGTGCTAACATCATATCAAGTCTCCCTGATTTCCTTTACCTCACTGCTTCCTAAGTTTTTTTTTTACATTTCCCTACATAAGGCCTCTGATGCTTCTCCAATATAAGCAAAGCATAGCGGTGAAGGCTCTTCATAAATCTACAGTGGTTTGCAACCTCATCTCTCACCTTCACACACCAAAATCTTCACCCTATACATACAATCTTTGATCCAATCATTGAGACCTACTCAAAAATGCTCTTTTGTTTACTACAGCCTCAGTAATGTCTTATCCCACCCCACCTTTCTGCTTGAACTATTGGAACCAGTCCCTATCAGTTCAAAGACAGTCATCTGATAAATCACCACTAGACTCCAAGGTCCATGGGTGCAGATAACTACCTAACACAGTTCTAACAGTCTATGATTAAAATGACTACAGAAGCCTCTAGCAGCAGGAAGAATCAATGATATTTCAACTGTCAATCATTAGTGAATAATCTCAGGAACGGTTCCAAATAGTGTACCATAAGAAGTGAGGCTTGAAGTCTAATGTACTTAATAAAAATGCTACCTGTTGAATCACTTAAATAGAGTCACCCCTAAAACTGTTTGACTGCATTCTCTATAAGACGTCATATTAAATGATTTTTTAAAATTATAATCGGTACAATTAGGTAAACTAAATTTCAAACAGAATCCACTTTCATCTGCTAAAAAGCTCGTGGAAGCAAGCAACTCGGCACATGAGCTTACTGGCTTTCAAAATCCCAAGAAAATCACAAAAGTAACTTTAGTTGTCACTTCACATGACTTCTTCTGATCAAATACCATAATATACTTTTTTAAAAAAATTATTTACTTATTTATTTATTTTCATTTGATGACTTGAATAATATATATATATATTTTTATACAGAAGGTTCTTACTAGTCATCCATTTTATGCACATCGGTGTATACATGTCAATCCCAATCACCCAATTCATCACACCCCCACCCCCACCACCCGCCGCTTTCCCCCCTTGGTGTCCGTACGTTTGTTCTCTACATCTGTGTCTCAATTTCTGTCCTGCAAACCAGCTCATCTGTACCATTTTTCTAGGTTCCACATATGTGCGTTAATATACGATATTTGTTTTTCTCTTTCTGACTTACTTCACTCTGTATGACAGTCTCTAGATCCATCCACGTCTCAACAAATGACCCAATTTGTTCCTTTTTATGGATGAGTAATATGCCATTGTATATATGTACCACATCTTCATTATCCATTCATCTGTTGATGGGCAGTTAGGTTGCTTCCACGACCTGGCTATTGTAAATAGTGCTGCAATGAACATTGGGGTGCATGTGCCTTTTTGTGTGTGTGTGTGGTATGCAGGCCTCTCACTGTTGTGGCCTCTCCCATTGCGGAGCACAGGCTCCGGACGTGCAGGCTTAGTGGCCATGGCTCACGGGCCCAGCCGCTCCGCGGCACGTGGGATTGTCCCAGACCAGGGCACGAACCTGTGTCCCCTGCATCAGCAGGTGGACTCTCAACCACTGCACCACCAGGGAAGCCCTGCATGTGTCTTTTTGAATTATGGTTTTCTCTGGGTATATGCCCAGTAGTGGGATTGCTGGGTCATATGGTAATTCTATTTTTAGTTTTTTAAGGAACCTCCATACTGTTCTCCATAGTGGCTGTATCAATTTACATTCCCATCAACAGTGCAGGAGGGTTCCCTTTTCTCCACACCCTCTCCAGCATTTGTTGTTCGTAGATTTTTCTGATGATGCCCATTCTAACTGGTGTGAGGTGATACCTCATTATAGTTTTGGTTTGCATTTCTCTAATAATTAGTGATGTTGAGCAGCTTTTCATGTGCTTCTTGTTCATCTGTATGTCTTCTTTGGAGAAATGTCTATTTAGGTCTTCTGCCCATTTTTGGATTGGGTTGTTTGTTTTTTTAATATTGAGCTCCATGAGCTGTTTATATATTTTGGAGATTAATCCTTTGTCCGTTGATTCATTTGCAAATATTTTCTCCCATTCAGAGGGTTGTCTTTTCGTCTTGTTTATGATTTCCTTTGCTGTGCAAAAGCTTTTAAGTTTCATTAGGTCCCATTTGTTTATTTTTGTTTTTATTTCCATTACTCTAGGAGGTGGATCAAAAAAGATCTTGCTGTGATTTATGTCAAAGAGTGTTCTTCCTATGTTTTCCTCTAAGAGTTTTATAGTGTCTGGTCTTACATTTAGGTCTCTAATCCATTTTGAGTTTATTTTTGTGTATGGTGTTAGGGAGTGTTCTAATTTCATTCTTTTACATGTAGCTGTCCAGTTTTCCCAGCACCACTTACTGAAGAGACTGTCTTTTCTCCATTGTATGTCCTTGCCTCCTTTGTCATAGATTAATTGACCATAGGTGCATGGGTTTATCTCTGGGCTTTCTATCTTGTTCCATTGATCTATGTTTCTGTTTTTGTGCCAGTACCATATTGTCTTGATTACTGTAGTTTTATAGTATAGTCTGAAGTCAGGGAGTCTGATTCCTCCAGCTCCGTTTTTTTCCCTCAAGACCACTTTGGCTATTCAGGGTCTTTTGGGTCTCCATACAAATTTTAAGATTTTTTGCTCTAGTTCCGTAAAAAATGCCATTGGTAACTTGGTAGGGATTGCATTGAATCTGTAGATTGCTTTGGGTAGTATAGTCATTTTCACAATACTGATTCTTCTAATCCAAGAGCGTACGATAATATACTTTTAAATTAACCACAGAATCATGGAATTTGGGGAAAGGAACCAAAAACTACTTAGCTAAGTTAGGAAAGAAAATGACTACATTTTAGATGCTAAACCATCTAAACAGTACATTTAACCAAGGCCTGGGGCAGGCCGGTGAGACTAATACAGAATAGGGAATGTTAAAGCAAAAGCTGCCAGGAAAATAAGCACTGTTACCTACATGCTCAAATTAAAGAAAAAGAAAAAAAAGACAATTCTGAAAGCTGCAATGAATATAGTCTATCTAGTTCTGGCAATTAAAATTCATGAGGATCTGGTTAAGTCCTTCCTAGGTGTTTCTGCAATTGGAAACATTTCTATTTCCTTTAAGTCTGTGTTAAAAGAAAGCAGTAAAATAAAATTTGGAGAGAAAGGGTAGAAGTAGAAGTTAAAAACAGAGGCTATATAAATTTGGTAGGCAATTATTTCATTTGTCAGTCGTTTTATAAACTATATTAATATAAAATTTTATAAACAAGATGGCATAACAATGGAGATGCAGTGCAATTTATGCAACATCATATTCCTAAAAAGAGCTGTGAATGTTTGATTTTTTTTTTAAGTTATAACTGAAATGTAATGTTTAGAAACCTTTCATTATGTTATCAGCCACCCCTAATGGTTCTCTGGCATATGGCTAGAGCTTTTGAGTGTTTTTGCATGTTGCTGGGCTTGGAAATGTTCCCTGTTACTCCTCAGCCTTTAAAGGGAAGCCTTCCCTTCCTCGGGTGTATGCCACGGTCACCCGTGAGGAATGGTGGGTAGCAGGAAGGACAAGAGTCAAAACAGGAATATACATATCTTCTGCCTGAACCCTGAATATTCTCTAAATGAGGTTTCCTTCTTATAAGCTAAGAGAAGACCATGCTCTTATTCATGAGTATTTTAAAGATTCAAATGAATCGCTAAACAATATTAAATAATGATATAGTCCTAAGTTTACAAAAGCTAAGATGTTAAATACAAAGGCATAAAATTGTAAGAGAAGAAAAGGTAAAATACTTAAGAAAGGAAAATGATTATGTTTCTTTAAAAACACATCACAAACCCAAAGTCAAGAAAACAGTCAGTTTGAGTATTTTTTACTCAGCTGAAAGCACTTAATATTTAAATGATAGGTGGTTAAATATTAGGCATTTAGCAAATCATCCACAAAGAAAGTGGACCAATCTGTGTGGTCCGTGATCATCTTTTTCTTTTCCTAAAAATGTTCATACAGGAGATCCCAGAACTAAGAGCAAAAATGACATACCAAGAAATCTGATGTTCGCTCCTAAAACTCACATCTAAATAACTATTACTCATTGAGTAAGCTTTTTAAAAAAATCTATATCAAACAATATACACTCCAACTAAAAAGCCACACATACAAGAAGTCCAAAAGGCTGTTTCTTAAAAGTTATAAAATGACAAAAATTTATCAATATTTATAAAAAAGGAGAAGACAGACACAACATTTTCTGCCTCTATTCAAAAAGAGTCATGTACCACAATGTTCACTGCAGCTCTATTTACAATAGCCAGGACATGGAAGCAACTTAAGTGTCCATCAACACATGAATGGATAAAGAAGATGTGGCACATATATACAATGGAATATTACTCAGCCATAAAAAGGAACGAAACTGAGTTATCTGTAGTGAGATGGATGGATCTAGAATCTGTCATACAGAGTGAAGTAAGTCAGAAAGAGAAAAATAAATACCGTACGCTAACACATATATAAGGAATCAAAAAAAAGAAAAAAAGTGGTCAGAAGAACCTAGGGGCAGGACGGGAATAAAGATGCAGACCTACTAGAGAATGGACTTGAGGATACAGGGAGGGGGAAGGGTAAGCTAGGACAAAGTGAGAGTGTGGCATGGACATATATACACTACCAAACGTAAAATAGATAGCTAGTGGGAAGCAGCCGCATAGCATAGGGAGATCAGCTCGGTGCTTTGTGACCACCTAGAGGGGTGGGATAGGGAGGGTGGGAGGGAGGGAGATGCAAGAGGGAAGAGATATGAGGACATATGTATATGTATAACTGATTCAGTTTGTTATATAGCAGAAATTAACACACCATTGTAAAGCAATTATACTCCAATAAAGACGTTAAAAGAAAAAAAGAAATGGTGCAAAGGATGCATTATCCCTGAAGGACTAGAACTAAAATACAAATCAATTTTCTATAGCTTTCTATTGGAATTATCATTAAATATTAAACAAAGATTGATGTATACCGAAAAAAAGCGCTCCTCTTATTTTGTGTTTTTTTAATTTGGAAAGCATTTTTTTAAAAAACAAAATGAGTTGTGGAAAAGCTATTTTAGTATTTTATAGCTATTTTACAAGTGCACCCATAATTTCATGGGAAGCAAAACAATCACAACTCAGAAATTTCATTGTGCAATAGAAAAGATACAATCACCCAAAGCTGCATATTTTGAGAATCAATACCAAATGGCAAAAAATACATATCTTTTGCAATTTATACACAGTTTAGAACTACTCTCTCAATCATCCAAGAACCAAAGAGTAAGTTTTTATTAAAATGAAATAAAAGCATTGACAGGGCTTCCCTGGTGGCACAGTGGTTGAGAGTCCACCTGCCGATGCAGGGGACATGGGTTCGTGCCCCGGTCTGGGAAGATCCCACATGCCGCAGAGCGGCTGGGCCCGTGAGCCACGGCCACTGAGCCTGCACATACGGAGCCTGTGCTCCACAACGGGAGAGGCCACAACAGTGAGAGGCCCGAGTACCGCAAAAAAAAAAAGAAAAAAAGCACTGACAGCTATAAATTCACCCTGATGACATAACTAACCACTGGTGATACAGTCATTTACAAAGAACATCATCATTTTGCCTTCAGAATGCATCTTCTCCCTGCTGATACCAGACTGTACATCAAATTTAAACGACACACAAAAAAGCTAGCATCATCTCCCCATGAGCTAATATTATCTCCTCATGCACTATTTCCAAGAACTGCTAAGAGCTACAGGCTTTTCTAAAGGGAAATATTAGAGCAGGAAAAAAAGACAAATTCATCCAATTTAAAAGTCCAAATTAGTTACTCCCCTAATTGCATTCATCTATCATTGTCAAAGCTACTTTTTTATTTACTTAGATTTCTAATTTGAGGGAAAGCAAAAAAACACTTAATTACTTAAACATAAAGTGGAATATACAGCATACAGAAGGGATCATCAAAACAAAATATCTGCTATATTTATTTATATAATTTTACAAAGTTTTTTAAACTAAAACTTCTCTCTCAACACTTTATTACAGTTGTATATATAATTTGCTTTAGCAGATCAAATAATTTGTGATTGACTAGAACAGAGAATAAGTGATATTTAGCACACATTATGATAAAATGAATAAACTGGAAGTTATCTGTCCATCTCATACTCATTATTTCTAATCTTAAACTTCCATTAACAAAGTCAGTGTTAGAATTCCTCTAAACTTCTCTAAATTGCACCTTGAAGATGCAGCTACAATAAGATGCTGATTAAATAAATAAATCTATTTCAAGGGGATAGGTATTTTATTGAAACTATATTAATATAAACAAGAAATCAAGCATTACATAAAGCAAAGAACCCATACGTATATCACTAAGTCCAAGAAGCAGCTTTCCTTCAACTAATATAAAGTGAATTCCGTAATTCTTGGAATAAAATTCAAAACCCAATTAAATATTTTTCTAAAAGAGCAATCAAATTCTAGTACTAGAACTGCACATTTCCTTAAAAAATCATTTTTAATGTCTTCCAATGTTTGGTAGTTTGGCATTACAGAAATAACTGCAATATACTGTACTATTCTTTACCCTTTTTCATGTTATAAATATTCCATAATAATTTTTTAGAGACATAATACATGTAAGATATTATGTGTGGACCCACCACCCAGTTTAAGAATATTACCATTACCTTTGATGTTACCAATGAGTCTTTACCTAACCACTCTCTTCTCAGTTTCCTCAGATGTAATTATCCTGATTTTTGTGTTTATCACTTCCTTGATTTTCTTTATGGTTTCACCACCTATGTTTATGACCCTGAATATATTGTTTACTTTGTAGGATTTTTAATCTTACATAAATGAAGCCACACTGTAAATATTCTTCCAATGCTTGTTTTCATCATTCAGTATTATGTTCCTGATTTTAATCCATGCTTTTTCAGCTTTCACAGTAATGTATCTTCACTGTTGTACTACATTTCATTAAATTAATATATCACAATATATTTATTGATTTTACTGTTGGTGGAAATTTATGTTGCTTCTAGTGTTTTGCTATCATATAAACAATTTTGCTCTTCAGGCTCTTGTACATATCTATTGGTACCTGTGTGTGTGTGAGGTCTGCTTGCAGGGAATACAAGCCTTCATCTTTAGGAAATAGCGTCAAGCTATTTTCCAAAGTGGCTGCACCATCTAAGCTCTCAGCCACAGCTCATAACTATTCCACTTGTTCTACTGCTCCTCCAACACTTGAAATTGTTAGACTTTTCATTTTTGCCAATCTGTTGGGTATGGAATCGTATCTCATTGTGGTTTCATTTATTTCTCCATCTAATAAGAAGGCTGAGCACCTGCTTTTCATGTTTACTAGCCAGTCAGGTTTCCATTTCTGCAATGTGCCACTCAAATCTTCAGCCCATTTTTCTATTGGATTATCTTCTTCTCATTGACTGAAAGCATTTGCTATAAATTCTGGATATCATTCCTTTGTCAATTATATGTTTTAAGTATCTTCTCCCTGTTGTATTTTTCGTTTTCATTATAGTGTCTTTTGATCAGCAAAGGTTCTTAATTTTAATGTAATTGGCTTTTTTTCAATCTTTCTTTTACAGTTTCTGCTTTTTATATCTTATTTTAAAACCTTTCCCTAATCTAAGGTCATAAAGGTTTTATCCTACGTTATCTTCTAACAGTTTTACAGTTTTGACTTTCACATTAATCTATCTGGAATTGATTTTTGTGTATGGTTTGAGGTAGGGGTCTAATTATTTTTTTTATTTTTTTGCCCAAACAAACAACAAACTGTCCCAGTACCATTTACTGATAAAAAGTTCTCTTCTCCATTTATATGCAATGCCAGCTCTGGCCCAAATCAAATTCCCACATACAAAAGCCTGAATCTAAGATTGCTTTCAGTTCTAAAGTTCTACTCAACTGAAGGCACTAAAACGTCTTGTGAAGATAAGTTGAAACAATTAGTTTTAACTTCAAGAATTTTTTTTAAAGAAGAGAACATGGCAAAAGAATCCTGACTTGGAAAATGTGATGAAAAAAAAAAAAATACTGCAGAGGGTTCAAAGAACCTGAGTTCTAATTTTCATTTAACAACTTACTGACTATGTAGAATTAGACATTCTAAGTTGTCAAAAATAATAGTACCAAGAAAAGGGTAAAAACACTTACCTTTTTCCCATGTGTATAAGGTCACTTAATAAAAGTTCATAAAATTATACTAAACAATATTTAAAAGATAAATATAAACAAAGGTATAATTTAAATAAAATGTTACCATCCCAAATTTTAGTTTTAAAAGTCTATAATCTAATGTGGAATTTTTGCTCTAACTTCTAATTTTGTATCTACCACAGTTTGGTGCTCAAAAGACACTTGTTGACTTATATCAACACAATCTAATTAAAGACCAAGCAAGGTAAAGAATGTTTTCTAAAAGGTGTCTTCTTTGTTTGAACATTGTTAAACACCCATACAGAAATCTGACCCACTTCATAAGGGATAAAGTTTAACCTGAAGAAAGAATTTTCCATTAATAAAATCACCTTTAAGTATATTTATTTTATATTATCGATACTCTTTTAAATAGTCACAGAAGTTCAAAATACACCTGAATACTTTTCATCCAAGTATAGACATGACTCCAATTAAGCATCTCTATTAAGCCAATTTGGAAAATACTCTAGGTACAGAAATCTATTGAAAGAAGTCTATAACACTTAAGTGACTTTGGCTGCTAACCCATCCCCCAAAAGCCAACCATTACACAGTTATGGACTTTCTTATAGAATCTTATTTGTAATACCTACTCATGAACAAAATCATAATGTACACATGAACTGGTAGTCACCTTTCATTAAGATTCTAACTACATAAATGTAGCACTGCCCCATGGGAAAAAAAAGTAGCTTAAACAGTTTAGATCTTTATCTCCCAATTATCTTCTGGCAATAAGAAAAACATATTCTGACATTAATTCCCTATTTTCATAACCTTAAAAATAAGCCCCTCCAATCAGGAGCTGGAAACATGTGAGAGAGAAAATGTTAAAATAAATCATTAATAACATATTTACCGGTTTGATTCGAAGCTGACCACCCACCACTTCAAGAATGGCATGTCTTCTGGACACTCTCTTATCTGTTATCTACAGGAGAAAAAAAATTAAAATTTCAAACACAGCCACCTGCCTAAATAACAACAAACCCCACAGCAACGTTTCTGAAATCAGTAGGCTAGATATGAAATCTATTATTCATTCAACAACTGTATATTGAAATGACTGTCCTCACTGAACAAATAACGAAACAACTCAGAGATTAAGGGACCTTAATCACAGAAAAATAAACAGTGAAGCAGAGACTCAAGGCTAGAAACTAACAGATCCCAAAACCTTTCATGATGGTTTCCATTCAAGACAGACATTTAGTAGGGATTCTTATCAATAAAATTCATAAAATGAGAAAAAAATCTATATAATATGTACTTATCAGGAAGCATTCCAAATACAGATAAGATAAATTATGTTATAATGACAGAAGGTCTCAAAAAGCAGCAGTCTGGTAAATGTAAAACGTAAGACTACAAGCTTTGGTGTCAAGCAGACCCAGGTCAGGCAGACCTGCATTTGAGCTCAGGGCCATTAGCAGTAGTTAAGAGAACAGGAAGGTAGGAGAGGGAGCAGTGAAAACCAAGTATTTACAGTGAAGAAAAAAATTTTAATTATATATTTGCTTCCTGTTTTGAGCCAACACTGTTCTACTTACTCTCACAATCACTTCTGCACACCAAAGTTTAAAAATTGAGAACTTCCCTGGTGGCGCAGTGGATAAGACTCCACACTCCCAATGCAGGGGGCCTGGGTTCGATCCCTGGTCAGGGAACTAGATCCCATATACATGCCGCAACTAAGAGTTCACATGCCACAACTAAGGAGCCCGCCTGCCGCAACTAAGACCTAGTGCGACCAAATAAATAAATATTTAAATAATAATAATAATAAAATAAATTGCAACCTTCACTTCTGCACTTTCTATCTCCCCTCTCCACAATTAAAAAAAAAAAACTGCTTGCACTTTCAATGTTGAAATTGCCAATCAAGCCTTCCCTGCATGGCTATTAACAGAACAGTTAAGATTACCTTTGTAATTTGTGACTTTACGTAATGAAAACATTTTAATCACCAATTTTACTTAGCACCATAATTATCCGGCCTACCTCTTCATTACCTTAGTATCTATCACTTCATCTCTGACCTTATCCACATCAGGACCAAAATTATCAGTAAAAGCAGACTGTAGCAAAGCCTAAATTCAAGTAAACCCATTGGTTCTATAAAAACTTGCAAAAATATGAAACTTCCAGGAATCAGTACTCATTATTTTAGCCAACGACTCATTCACACTTAAGGCTGTGACTATATAAAAACAGAAGCATCGCAGTGGAATAAATTCCACATAGTGAATATTCCACACAGCTACAGTTGATTTTTAGAACATTTTCTAAAATAAAATATCTTAAAGGTAGCCTATTTAAAATATACCCACTATTAGCCACAATGGCTATTTCAAACAATTAAATATAAACTAGTAGCCTGTTCAATCAGAAAAGAGAGGACAGAAATTTGGAGGTTCCTATATTCTTCCCATAATGTGCCTTAGTGGGCCCAAAACAGCAGTTATCTAATAATCCACTTTACCATTTGCACAAACTTTATCATTTGCATAGAACTTTCACTTAAATATTGAGCTTCACCCTAATACTGTCACAGCTATTATTCACATTTTACATATTTGGAAGCTGAAAGTCCAGAGAATTTAAGTTGCTTGTGTAGGTCACTCTTCAAGCAGGTAGGACTCCAAATCCATACTTATTAACAAAAATAAATACCTGAGAAAAACAGTCATATATTACTCTATGCCTACATGTAATCATTCAGAAGTAGTTTCAAGAACTGCAAATTATTGTGTGGTGAGGAGTAAGAAGTTTCTATTTATAACTTGGAGAGTAATATCTTATTGTTAACTTCAATAATACAAATTGATTTTTTAACCAACAGAGTAAGAAACTGTCCAATATAAAACCATGACATATAAGGATGGTTCCTGTAATAGTCCAGCTTGGGTTTCCTTCTTTTTCAAACCATATTTTTGCAGGAAGCTATGAGATAAAAGTATAATGTGACCTCTAGTGGACACATGTTTCTACAACAATGTAATTTCATCACAAGCTGTGCATTTCTATAGTACCCACGAAAGTGTTTTAAAGAGTCTTTGAAATTAACATCATTCAGGCATTTAGCTATACCTGTCCCTTTTAAACCACACCTCTAAATAATGAGTAAGTTACAAAATAATAATTTATGCTTTTTCAATGGAAAGTTTAGAGATTTAACAAATTATCATTAAAGCTTATTTGAATTTCAGGATGTGGATGGTGAGAAGCCGGTAAAGTCACAAACAGATCCTAAAGATCTGATGACCTGCTTTATGTAACAGCAATCACTGCTCCTTGTGCAGAGTAAATATTCATACATTCTTATTAACATACTAACTGTAATGGCAATTATTTACCAAGACCAAGGCACTGTTCCATATTTATCACATATATCTTTTTTCATCTTCACAAAACCTGTGGAAGATACTACTATCTTTGTTTTTCAGGTGAGAAATGGAAGTGCAGACGAGTTAAGCAACTACTTAAAGTTACACAGCCAATAAGCAGCAGGACCAGGATTTGTGATTCTAAAGACATCTTTGCTCTTGGTACTGTACTGCTTCCCTCATTATCATTATGTAAAATATCATTTTTAGATGATTTAACATCAGCTTGACTGTAAACTAAAACATACTAAACAACTGGAAATAAGGAAGAATGGCTATTTATTAAGCAAATAGACATTCTAAGAAAACTCAAGCCCTAGATAAAGCTCCAAGAGGCCTTCAGGCTTTCACGTGGTCCTGTTTATTCTAAGATCATACCCAAGTCTAATGAGATGAGTTATCTGAATTCCCAGCTGTCTATTCACAGCAGATAATAAAGTGCATAGGGTTTAGTAGTCAGTGCATTAACAATGATGTTGGTCTGCAGGTGGAAAGGAAAAGGCTGTAGAAAAACAAAGAAACATAAAGACTCAAAGAAGTACACTGGCTAGAGACTCCTGGGAGTAGGACGAATGGCATAACATCCTTCTCAAGGTACTAAAGGCTTATCTGAGTTAACTTACTGATTACCAAGAGTCATCAGGTTTAAACAAAAACTTCATTTGAAAGTCAGACATTTCGCATCTTAGAAAACCATAGAAGTCGTTAAAATAGAGGAATTCCAGTGTCCTACCAAATAATTGTAGCCACCTAACTTCTAATCACACCACACATTCTCCAAAAAACCAGAGATCAACAAATACAGCAAATAAAACCACCTATTTTCCACATCTAAAGCACAACTAGGAGACAGGTTACCACTAACTTTAATTTACATGTAAGAGGGGAAAGAAATGCCAAATGCGGATGAAGCTTCAGGATCGATGCTGGAACAGAATTCAAGTGGCAGTTCGGAGGAAGAGAGAAGATGGGAGCGAGAACCACAAAAACATCACCCCTTGAGTGGGAAAGGCTGAAAATGCATCCCACATCCAAGAGTTCAGAGATCCAGCAAAATTGAAAATAATTTGGGCATCAATATGAATAATAACAATAATGGAATATAACACACTCAATACAAAATAAGCCATGAGTTCATACTGAACTCAAGAAAGGGGCTGGGGTCAGGGCTGGGAGAAAAAGCCTTTCTTTATAAAAGAATGACAGCTAACATAGAAGAAATGATGGAATGAGGAAATCACAATTTTGTAACTACTAACATTAACTGACTCAGTAAAGTAACAATGGATGTTAATTTTCAGGTGAAAGCTTGATGGAAAGCAGAATACTCCTGAAGTCTCAAAGCATCTCTCAGATTACTCACAAAAAGAATAGCATCGTCTCTGGAGAAGTCTGATAGACACCACCTTCCGCAAGTGATCACATTTATAACCAACAACAACAGGACAAAGAGAGAGAGACCTGGGCCTCCTGACATGCTGCTCTAAGTTCATATCACCGATGGAATGTTCTTGCCCAAAGTGTTTAACCTGAATCTAATTATGTGGAAACAATCAAACAAATCAAAATTCTGGGCATTCTATGAAACAACTGGCCTGGACTGCTAAAAGCATTAATGCCATGAAAGACAGCTCTCGATTAAAGAAGATAATATATATTTGATTGGATCCTAAATTTTTTTAATGCTGAAAAGGGCATTATTTGAAAGTTGGGTAAAACTGAATATGGAATATTAAAATTTACTGCACCATTACAAATTTCTCGAGTATACTTTATATAACTTACATATATAATGTATATAGAAATGTCCTTGTTTTTAGGTGATACATGTTGGCATATTTGGGGATGAAGTGCCATGCAATGTACTTTCAAATGAGTTCAGGAGAAAGAGGGAAAAAAATGTGTATATATACATATATATATATATTTATACATATGAGAGATAAAGAAAAAGTAAATGGGACAAAATGTTAACCATTAACTAACCTAAGTTAAGGATACATAGGTGTTAGTTGTACTAGTCTTTCAACTTTTCTGCAGGTCTGCAATCTTTCGAAATGAAAAGTTGAGGCAAAAATAGTTAAAATTTCAAAAATGTTGGTACATTTTTGGTTGGTACTAAAAGGGTTATCATCAGGTAATGGAAAATGTAGTGTACACAACTGCTAAATAACATAACTGAAGTGTGATTTAATTTACACCTGTTCCAGTGAAATTAATAACCCTCTATTTTCTACATGCTCTTTCTATTTTCTACATTTCTATATGCTGTTTTAAAATATTCCTTTGATTTAGGCTAAGCACCACAAACTGGTAGCCAACACACCACAAATCACTCAGTATCTTTTTTAATTTTTACTTTGAAGAGTGTATGTACCCTCCACCTCCCCAGAGTGCCCAGCACTCCCTATAATCTTGCACTTAGCCGGCTTCACTCTTTATTGCATACCTGGCCTCTGCAGGCACGTGAATTTGTAAGTCATGATTTAAACTACACCTATACTTTTTAGATGCTAATTCTTCACACATGACACTGTGTACCAGATGCTACTAGTTGCTTAATCAATATCTATTCATTTCTTCTTTCATACTACTATTACTTCAATTTTGTTTAGGGTAACAATGTACCCAGTTAAAAACATCCAAATGCCCAGAATTCCTCATAGCTATGGATGGCCGAGACACAATTCTAGCCAAGCACATAAGGAAGAGTGTGTACTAACCATGTTTTATAGTTTCTGTATCTGATGCTTTGATAGCTAAGACTTTGCTGACTAGGGAAAGGCTACCCCTCCCAGGGTTACTGATTCTAAGAAACAGTAAATGACTCACCCGCAAGTGCACCTTTCATATGCAAACAAACCCATCCAAAGCCACACCCCCAATGATGGCTTTACCTAGTTCTTACACTGCCCTAACCACCCTAGGACTAGGCATCAACTAGGGGTGGGCCCTAAAGCCCAGAGCCCCATAAGATTACTCAAACTAGATCATCCTCTGTTTACACTGCCTTGCCCATTCACTCCAAAGAGAACCACAATAAAGGCTTTCCTGCAGTTCCCCTAGCTCTCTCTACCTTCCACCAACCTTGTGTGGCCCTGTGTGGCATGGTGTGTCCTTACTTCTCTCCGGAGCTATGAGTAATTAGTTTTACAATAATAATCATCTCCTGGTCCGTTGGCCTCACCATACCTAACAAAACAATAAGACTACATTTCACAATATAGTGGAGCTTCTGGGAAGATTAGTGTCTTCCTGATAAAAAGGAACAGGCTCAACTGGCCTGCACCTTTTTCCCTCTGCCTTTCTCTTTTTCTTCCAGCTTATGTGTAACACCTCAAGGTACAGCAGCCATCTTATGAGTACAGATGCGAAAGCCATACGCAAAGGATGACCAAGGAGAAGCACAGAAAAGCCTGTTCCTTGAGCAGCTGCACCAGCCCTGCACCGACTGCCCAAGATTCTGTTACAGAAGAAAAATTAATTTGATTAAGCTGCCATTTGTCACATTTCTGTTACTTGCAGCCGAAGCAATTACGATTAACACACACTACTCTAACAACTGTTATTATTGATACTGGACACTAATAGCAAATTCGTTTATGCTCAGCCAGTGAGAGAAGGAGTATTAGAAAACAGAGAAGCTAACTAAATTAAGCATTCAAATACAAGAACATTTAATATTAAAAGAACTGCACAGCATACAGCAGGAGCTTAGAAAAGAAATTCTGAAGGATACAGACTGAAGAATTACACTGAAATCACTCCTATTTCTTGTTAGCAACAGCTAAAATGACAGTAATTTTTCTTCAGACACTATAGAAAAAACCCTTTTTACTTGAATTCTTCAGACTGTGTCTTGAAAGGGGACAGGGATCTCTGTTTTTTTTTTTTTTGTGGTACACGGGCCTCTCACTGCTGTGGCCTCTCCCATTGCGGAGCACAGGCTCCGGACGCGCAGGCCCAGCGGCCATGGCTCACTGGCCCAGCCGCTCCACGGCACGTGGGATCTTCCCGGACCAGGGCACGAACCTGCGTCCCCTGCATCAGCAGGCGGACTCTCAACCACTGCGCCACCAGGGAAGCCCAGGATCTCTGTTTTTATATGACTTTTGTATTAATACAATGCGGATCCCTTATCTTTGACTTTCTGGGTTTGAATTGGATATTTCATGTATTATGACACATGTACAAGTTTTCTCCATTTTTAAGACATGGAGTTTGTGGTAAAAGAAAAGACATGAAAATATAAAAGAACTGTTTGTGATTTGTTTGCCAAATATTTATTTTTGGCATTTACTGAAGTCAGACAAAATGAAGATTTTCTTACACTATCAGCAGAAATGTTTAGATATTTTGAACCAAGGTCTCTGACCTATTTGTTTATTATGTCCAAAATCCTAAAAGTAAAAAACAAACCTGAATAAAGTAAAAGTAGAAAAGCTACTGGACCTTTCATTTCATTTTTGTCCATATATAATATTTACTGAAAAACCAACATCAGTTAATTTTTCTGACAATGTCTTCCTAGAGAAATTTCTGAATATCACAGACAGGAATAATATATCTCATGAATTCAGTGTTCCCATTTAGCCTGGTTCCTATAAATGGAAAAACAGAGAAGAGGAAAATTTGTTTTTTTCAGAATAAGCTACATAACAAACCACAGGCTAAGATAATAACAATTTTCTTGTACAATACTTTATAATTTACAGTGCTATCATGTAAGATTATCTGGTTTGCTCTATCAACAACAGACAAATTCAAACTTTCATAGAAGAGAAAAACAGAAAATCATCTGCTATGGGATTTAAGCCTGTATTATGAGAAAATGCCTGAACCTAAAGAAGCATGGGATCTATTTTAGGCATAATTTCCATAAAATTCTTTCCCCAAACTTATATTGTGGGGCAAGTAAGCAAAATCTAAAATTAAGACCTGAAAATCACAGCAAGATCTTTTTTGACCCACCTCCTAGAGGAATGGAAATAAAAGCAAAAATAAACAAATGGGACCTAATGAAACTTAAAAGCTTTTGCACAGCAAAGGAAACCATAAACAAGATGAAAAGACAACCCTCAGAATGGGAGAAAATATTTGCAAATGAAGCAACTGACAAAGGATTAATCTCCAAAACATACAAGCAACTCAACTCAGCTCAATATCAAAAAAACAAACAACCCAATCCAAAAATGGGCAGAAGACCTAAACAGACATTTCTTCAAAGAAAATATACAGATTGCCAACAAACACATGAAAGAATGCTCAACATCATTAATCATTAGAGAAATGCAAATCAAAACTACAATGAAATATCATCTCACACCAGTCAGAATGGCCATCATCAAAAAATCTACAAACAATAAATGCTGGACAGGGTGTGGAGAAAAGGGAACCCTCTTGCACTGTTGGTGGGAATGTAAATTGATACAGCCACTATGGAGAACAGTATGGAGGTTCCTTAAAAAACTAAAAATAGAACTACCATATGACCCAGCAATCCCACTACTGGGCATATACCCTGAGAAAACCATAATTCAAAACGAGTCATGTACCACAATGTTCATTGCAGCTCTATTTACAATAGCCAGGACATGGAAGCAACCTAAGTGTCCATCAACACATGAATGGATAAAGAAGATGTGACACATATATACAATGGAATATTACTCAGCCATAAAAAGGAACGAAACTGAGTTATTTGTAGTGAGGTGGATGGACCTAGAGTCTGTCATACAGAGTGAAGTAAGTCAGAAAGAGAAAAACAAATACCATATGCTAACACATATATATGGAATCTAAAAAAAAAAAAAAAAAAAAGAAAGAAAATGGACAGAAGAACCTAGGGGCAAGACGGGAATAAAGATGCAGATCTACTAGAGAATGGACTTGAGGATACGGGGAGGGGGAAAGGTAAGCTGTGACAAAGTGAGAGAGTGGCATGGACATATATACACTACCAAATGTAAAACAGATAGCTAGTGGGAAGCAGCCGCATAGCACAGGGAGATCAGCTTGGTGCTTTGTGACCACCTAGAGGGGTGGGATAGGGAGGATGGGAGAGAGGGAGATGCAAGAGGTAAGAGATATGGGGACATATGTATATGTATAACTGATTCACTCTGTTATAAAGCAGAAACTGACACACCATTGTAAAGCAATTATACTCTAATAAAGATGTTTAAAAAAGTAAAAAATAAAAAGGATAAAAATAAAATTAAGACCTGAATTGAAGAAAGACTGGTTACTGTAAACCAGTTGACAAACCATAAACTTTTCTTACCTAGAGTGATCCCCAGTATTGGGTCCAGCCCACACTCCAGAGGTCAGACATCAACACTAAGGCTGCCATGATATTAGATGATAAGTAGACCTTATTTCTGAACAGAGCAAAAGCTAGTTGACACAAGCTGTTTAATATCATCCCACATGGAATGTATCAAAGTGCAATTTCTGATACTAAGAAAAGACAAGTTTGAGGAAATGGACTTGATTTTGACCAGAGGCTCTCTAGGCAGACTCCAATTTATGCATGATCTCTCTTTATAAGGTTATTAATATACTGGATGTGGTCTTTGAAACTTGTGAATATACTTTCTCACATGAATAATGATGTAAATAAGAGGTAGGTTATCAGACTACCTCACAAACACCCATGTAATCCACAATACTAATGAAATATGGATCATTTAGACTTTTAAAAGTAAAATCCAATACTTTCCGAGCTCCTACTTCAAGGTTGCCGAATTGTTAGCCAATATGATGAAACTGTGCTGACTCACTGCCACTGAAATTTCAACTCACTCAATCAGTTTGGCTTGCAATTCTGCTTGCACAGTGAATGCTATACAAATGTGAGAACATCATCCTCAACTTTAATATATTATGACAGAGGCAACATAGTGAGTAAAAATATAAGCACAGCTTAGTAAGATAAAACTGGGTCTAAATCCCCACTTGGGACTTTGGTAAATGAAGCTTTCTAAATACATTTAGTTCAGGTCAGCAGACATTTCTTACAGACCTATTCTGTGCCAAGCATTCCACTTAGTGTGTCTAAAAGTGGTTTTCAAACCTGGTTTCTCGTATTCACATTGAGTGGTACCCGGGAGATGACAATTTAAAGAATTAAATTGGAAAATACATATGAAAAGCAATTTACTACACACCTATTAGAATGGCCAAAATCTAAAACACTGACAACACCAAATGCCGACAAGGATGTGGAAGAACAAGAACTCTCATCCACTGACAGTGGGAATGAAAAATGGTACAGCCACTTTGGAAGACAGTTGGCAGTTTCTTACAACACTGAACACACTCTCGCCATACTATCCAGCAATTGTACTCCTCATTATTCACCCAAAAGAACTGAAAACTTATGTTCAAACAAAATCCTGCACATGGATGTTTATAACAGCTTTATTCATAATTGCCAAAATGTGCAAGTAACCTAGATATCCTTCAGTAGACAAATGGATAAACTGTGGAACATCCAGACTGTGGAATATTACTCATCACTAAAAAAACAGGAAAAGACATGGAAGAACCTTAAATACATACTACTGAATGAAAAGAAGCCAATCTGAAAAAAAGTCTACATATACATGCTGTATGATTCCAACTATACGATACTCTGGAAAAGGTAAAACTATGCAGATGGTTAAAAAGTTCAGTAGTTGCTAGGGCTTGCAGGGGAGAGGGAAGATGAACAGACAGAACAGTGAGATTTTTAGGGCAGTACTCTGTAACACTACAATGGTGGATACATGTCATTACACAGTTGTCAAAACCTATAGAATGTACACCAAGAGTGAACCCTAGTGTAAACTGTGGGCTTTGGGTGATAATGACATGCCAATACAGGTTCATCAAATATACCACTGTGGTCGGGGATGTTGATAGGGGAGGTTTTATTTTTAAGAAAAATAAAGAGCCTATTTTTAAAAAAGAAAGAAAACTAGTACATGCTGTAAAAGCAATGTTTGTAAAAGTTAAACAGAATCACTGATGTAATGTGATCATCCCACAAGTCTACTCAACGCTTATCCAATTATCCAATGTGCCTTACCCTTTCCAACTTTAGAGCCTTAAATCATTCATTTAGCCTTAAGGGCCCTTCCCTTCCTATCTACTGTCGACCTATCAAAATTCTAACTGTTCTAACACTCAGCTCAATATGTCAGTGAGTTCACGAAGCCTTCTCTGAGCCCTCATCTTAATTGTGGGTTCATTCCTACACCTCTCTGTATCACGTTACATCCTTCTGTTTGGCTCAAGGTATTGAAACAAAACTTTTAATGTAACCTTTTAAAAATCAGAGGTTGTATCTAAAAATCTAGATTTCTTACTACTTTTGAGAAAAATGATATGACACTTACTAGGTAGGAATGGGGGTGAGTATTAGAAACTGCATTACACAGTCCTCTCCTTGTGGCCTCAACACTGAGGCAGTTGTCATTTACGACACCGCTGTCATCTATCAGTGTGTCCCTGTGTTACTATTTCTTACTCTCTCCCACTTCACTCACTGGAGATGCCTGCCTAGCTCCCCTTTCTAGTTACTTGCTTCTATGTCTCTCATACCTACTAACTATAAGTTTCCTGAGAGCAAGGACTTATTTCTCCTTCATTCCTCCCATCTAACTATAGTATATATTCATTAGCTATTTTCTGAATTTACTAATTAGTCAATAAAATAGAAAAAATGCTAACACAATCCACCATGAATGTTGCTCCTTAAGCTTTAGCAGTTGGTAGCACTGCCTCGTTACTATATTTATATTCACTTTAAAACTCTACGCTCTCCTTTTTACACCTAAGTTGCAAGTAGGCTCTTTATGAGGGTTGGAAGAGTGAGGCTGAGATGCAGAAAAGGAAGAGATCATGTGTTGAAGGCCTACCATACGTCAGGAATTGTACTAGGCTTAATAACTGAGGGCAGGGCAAAGCTAGGAGTGCTTGGCACGTCCCTAGGGACAAACCTTGTCAGACCAGACAGCCGCAGCAGGTGAAGTCTGGCAACAAGTAGGAACAGTGCAGAGTTGCCAGGCCTGGGAGTGCTTACTTTGTATAAACTTTGTGGGACACTTACAACAGTCTTAGAAGTGGTGAACTGATGCCTGGTGAAGAGTCTGCACTAGAGCCCAGGACTAACTCCATCCCCACCTGGGGGCCCTTTCTCTTTTTAATTAGAGCAGTAGCTTCAATCACATCTGCCTTTAGGAAATCGCACTAGATACCAGGTGCTGTCCTATTTCCTTGGAAGAAAATAGATCATAAAGGAATGGGTCCTATAATCCCTGCTATCAAAACAGAATAAGGAAACTTTGAAATCAGAAAGAGCAGTTTTCATTTAAGAGCAAAATCGGATTTAATTCAAGAAAAACCATAAAGCAAATAATTGGGCCTAATGGTATTCTGTTGTTTGAGATGCTGTAAAATCTTTTTTTTAACTAATTTTTTTACTTAAGATAGTTGTAGATTCATGGTTAAAAGCTACATTACAGAAAGATCTCTTGTACTGTTTACTGTTTCCCCCAGCAGTAACATCTTGCAAAACTACAGTACAGTATCACAACCAGATATCGATATTGACACAGTCAAGACACAAAACAAATCCCTCATTGTTGTTTTACAGGCATACCCAATTCCCTCCTGCTCCCCTCACCTCTTCGTTAAGCCCTGTGAACCACTAAGCTGGTCCCCATCTTTATAATTTTGTCATTTCAATAACAGTATGTAAATTAAATCATACAATATGTGACCTTTGGAATTGTTTGTTTTCACCTAGGAAAACTCCCTGGAGATTCATCCTGCTGTAAAACCTTTTAAATGGTGATCAGGAAACAGAATTACAACTTAGTTAAATAAAGACCTTGGGTTCCCTGATGACTTACACTAAAGCAAACGGAACAAGAAAATGAAATTTCACTGTGCTCTGTTGTCTACAAGTGTTCTCTATAAGGGTTTTCCTGCCACTGTAAAGATATGAAGGCATTCCCACGGTCAAATTGTTTTACCACAAAGAATGCTTTACACGTTGGAATTATAAACCTAAAGGTTGTGGCCATGAAGGTTCGTGAAACTTGTCTCCAAAAAACATGGCTAGTTAAGAGAGTTCAAAAATCATCCTGATTATTACTAATCACTTCAGATAGATATGAATTTACAGTAAACTCCCTGAGTTTACTAAGTCTGCTCTCTCACACACTACAAACAAAACAAACCAACCAACTCACTGGAATTGCTGTTGTTTGAAACAGCAGCCCTCAGGTGGAGTTTAAACCACTGCAGAGAAGAAACACCTGTCTGTCAGCTCCAAAATCTTGAGAACCACAAGGTAATTTGTTTTTCAAGGTTTTCCTTCCACACATCTAGTATCGTTCGTAACCACTTCTAATAACCTGCCTTGGCAACTTAAATCTCATCACTGAATGACTATTCAAAAAGGAAAAGCTAAATCCTGACCAGATAATTGACTTTCTATTCCTTACCATTTTTAAAAAGAGAAACCGGGCTTCCCTGGTGGCGCAGTGGTTGAGAGTCCGCCTGCCGACACAGGGAACACGGGTTCGTGCCCCGGTCCGCGGCTGGGCCCGTGAGCCATGGCCGCTGGGCCTACGCGTCCGGACCCTGTGCTCCGCAACGGCAGAGGCCGCAACAGTGAAAGGCCCCGCGTACAGCAAAAAAAAAAAAAAAGAGAGAGAGAGAAACCGAATAGGCTCCTCTCGCATTAGCAAGCCTATAACACAAAGATCAAGCTACAAATAATGAATCGGTCTGTGACCCGATGTCAAGTTTATAAAACAGAGGCCTAAAATTCATCCATCATTTAACCGGATCCTCAGCACTCGGTGTTAGTGATACAGTATGTTAAGGAAATTAAAACTCATTAGTAATCAGACATAACATTTCTAGATGAAGCACATACTCTGTTTCTAACTGAGATAAAGTGAGAGAGAGAGAAAAATAGGGGGAGGGAGGGGAGGAGGGACGAAAAGGGGAAGGAAGGAAGAAAGGAAGGACGGAAAGAAGGGAGGAAGGGAGGGAGGAAACCTCCAGACAGTTCCACCAAACGTTTGTACAGGTTAATAAACTTTGAAGAAAAATAACAAACATTTAAGTAAAAACAAAAAACCCTACAAACAAACCAGCAAGTGAACTTGGAACTTTCTCAAAAATCTTACCACATACACATATATGTACGCACACATACACTCACACCCCTTTAGAACTGACTTCCCCATCACCACCTTGAACCACCACTCCTTTTCCTGCTTGGAGAGGAGTCCTAAGGCTAATACCTATGGTTCTATTTAGACACTGGAGGTTAACCAGGGTAACAGACAACACTCCTTACTCCCTGGTATTGGCTCACTGACACAGGTGTGTCGGGACAGTCCAAGAGAAAACTGGAGGGCAAGGACCCATTCATCCCTGTGTGCCCCGCAGTGCTAGGGTCTGCACGACATGCTGCGCAAAGCAGGCGCTAAACAAGACATGCTGAATGTTGAGAAAACAATATATATGTATTTAGGATGAGATCTACAAAATTCCAGAATGGTACAGGCAAGTTTTCTAACTCCTAAACATCCCAGAGGAAGAATACGTAGCCCAATGGCACTCTGCGTCCAAAAGCTGTGTGTGCCCTTTAAATAACCAATCCATAGCTCAATTTTCTCATCTGAACAATGAAGATAATAAGAGCACCTAATTCATAGGGTTTGGAAAGGATTAAGAAGTTGGTATAGGTAAAGTCCTTAGATCAATGCCTGGAATACTACACACTACAGAAGGGTGAGCCACTGTTGCTGAAAAAGGCTACTACAATAAAAGTAAAGCCGACACAGTACCACCAAAGGAGCCAAAGCTTAAAAGAAATTATTCTAGAAAAGCTAATATCAGAGGTTGGCAAGCCTTTTCTGTAAAGGGCCAGAAACTACTGTAAACACTGTGGCTTACCAAGCCAAGAGGCAATATCCCCAACCCTCAGAGCAATTATTCTCCCTGAAAAGCTTAACATGGATTTTTTGTTTACGTTTTACAGTTTAAAATTTGAGAATCATTCTTAGTATGTGGGTCCAAACAAAAGCAGGCTGGATTTGGAGCCAGAGCCACAGTTTGCCGACCCCCGGGTAAGATTATAATGATGATAACCCAAGTCAAGTTGACTGAAAAACGTGCTGCCCCCAAACTTCTAAAATACACATAGGCCAGGCCGGCGCCGTGGGGAATAGGCGCAGGACCCCGAGTAGGGCCTCAAGAGCCGGCCAGGATCTCGCGGCTCTCCGGGGCCGCCGAGCCTCCGCCACACTTACTCCCAGCAGCGGCCCGCGGCCGACCACCGTCTCCCCCGGCGCCAGGGCCACCCGGGGGCCGCCGTCCTGCGGCTGCAGCTCGAAGACCCGGGACATGGCCGCGAGGATTAGACCCCTTCGCGAGGAGCCGGACCCCGCAGCCGTTTCCGCCTTCCATGGACGGGCGCCGGGCCTACGCAGGCCCCCGGAAAACACAGGGGGAGGTGGAGCAAAGACTGCCCCTGAGTGTGACCAGGCCGCGCGGAGCTGGGGCCCCAGCGCGGGTACGGAGTCCCGCCCCTCCACTCAGACCAGTGACTAGCTCAGGGATTTCCCCCTTCACGCCGCCTCCAAACTATTGTTTAAAAGCCCCGGTTAAACCCCCCCAGCCCTTCTCACCGCCCACCTGTCTCGGAGGACACCGGTCCTTGTAGTCCGTGGCGCCTCCACTTCTCCTCGCTTGCCGAGCTGAGACGCCCTGGGAAAACTATCAATCCCAAGAAGCAATGCGCGCTCCTCTCTGCGCCTGTGCGAAATACTAGTCAGCAAGGCGGGGCTAGAGTGGGCTGGACGTGAGGGACTTGAAGGGGCAGGGTTCGAAGTCCGGAAGGTTTAAATCGTTGAAGGAGAGGTCGCCAAGGCCCGGTAGGTAGGAGGGTCTTCGCTTCCGGCTGACTTTGGGCGGGCGTGCTTGGGGGCGCGGCCCTGGCGCTAGCACAAGCGTCCGCTTAGCCGGCCGGAGCTGCTGTGACATTTGGTGCTGACGGTTGTTATTGTTTACTTGTCAGTGCCCCGTATGGTTTGGACTCCGGCAAATGCAGTCTGGGCGGGACACGCCAGGAGGGTGGCTCAGAAAGGACGTGGGGTCATTCCGTCCGACCTGCGGGGTCCGCAGGGGGTGAGGGCTCCCCGAGAGCCGGGCGTCTGCGCTGCCTTCCGATCCCTCCCTCCGTGTGACACCCGAAAGAGGGGCGATCTGTCACCTAACTAGAGAGGTAATTCAGCAAAGTTTGGTTCAGAAAGAAGAAGGGGCAGAACAGGATAGGTTTCTAGGCATCCAGGCAAAACCGGACTTAAAAGAAGAAGAATGCCTAGTGGGATTTTAGGAACCTCACCAAGGCACCCCCATCTGTTAAATTCAAAAGCTTTCATCTGCCTCCTGTGGTATAACTGTAAAGGCAGGACGCATTTCATCCCCAGTGAGATCTTGGGAGAAGTAACAAATGTGCATTTAAATGCACAGTAACTTTTTCCTAATATGAGATAGAGTAGTTTGGCTTTGGTTTGTATTAATGGGGCAGGAGGGTGGGGTGACAAAAACTTGACTCATGAACTTGTTTTTACCAGTTTGCTTTCTTACTTACCCAGACTCTCAAGAGGAAGTCCTCTGCTGAACTCAGACATTAAAATCCTAACCACCAGAGCTAATGTGGATCATAAACCACCAAATGAATGGGAGCGTATGTGGTCTTGGCAAGTACAGAAACATATAGGTGAGTAGCACATCTGGAAAGGGGAATTTGTCATTAGCTGAGCTAGAAGAAGTATTTAGCTGTATCTGAAACCTCTCCTGTGATGCCACCCCTCATTATAAAAGGAAGTGCAAAATGGAATAAACTGATTTTAAGTAAATATGAACTGTCTTTATATGCCAAAATAGCTCCATGCTTCCAACTGATTTCAGAAGCCTGCACCATGCACCTTAGGTAAATCAGCTGAAACTGGACTTTAAATTTTTAGTCACGTGCTATACCTCGATGAGTTATAAACATTGTTTATAGTTGTTAGTCACTGTTGCTTGATGGCCTCAGTGACTGTTATCTTAATTCATAATTGACTATGCATGTAGTGTAGCTTCAAAAAGCCATTTCTGGGGGCTTCCCTGGTGGCGCAGTGGTTGCGAATCTGCCTGCCAATGCAGGGGACATGGGTTCGAGCCCTAGCCTGGGAAGATCCCACATGCCGCGGAGCAACTGGGCCTGTGAGTCACGACTACTGAGCCTGCGCGTCTGGAGCCTGTGCTCCGCAACAAGAGAGGCCATGACAGTGAGAGGCCCACGCACCGCGATGAAGAGTGGCCCCCGCTCGCTGCAACTAGAGAAAGCCCTCGCACAGAAACAAAGACCCAACACAGCCAAGAATAAATAAATAAAAGCCATTTCTAAAACACTACTCTTATTGAATATTTGAAATTTTGTCAGTATAACCCAGACCTCAACTTCTTGTCTATTCCAGTTAGTATTTGTGTCAAATGTGAGCACCTACCCATTAGATGTAAGTAGATAAACAATTCTTATATAAACTACTAAAAGTTGATCAAGTTTATGATTAAGTCACAAACTGTAGATGAAGAATTTAATGACAAGGCATTGGTTCCCACAGACAAATATTAATGAGTTAAATAGAATCGAATACTTTTCAAAAGTATTTTCAATCAGTACTTGGAATCAAATGTGTTCTCACAATATTCGTTTCTACTGCTAAAAATAAATTATAGTCTGACTGTGAAGAATCACTTCTCTTTTTTAAGATAATGTTCGTTGGGAGTAAAAAAAACCCAAATATTTAGAAACAAACCCATTTACCAAAAATGTCTAAAAAGAAGAAAGGAAGTAACATGTGTTGGGTGCCTCCCACATGCAATTCAGATGTGGGGCTAGATGTTTTACACATTATCCCTGTTTATGCTTGCAAGAACACACCCCAGAGAAGCATCATTGGCCCCATTTTACAGACTGAGAAGCTCAAGTCAAGAAAGTTAAAGTTCATTAAATCACCCCCAGAAAGTATCTGGCTCAGAGTAGGATCTATAGTCTGATCTAAAGGGAGTGAGTCTTTTTAACTTTTGCCTTTTAGCTTACTTATGAGGATAATTCACTAAAACATCAAGCTATGAAGAAAAACTCCAAGAGGAACCACAGTTCAAGGGTTTCTGACCTAGAATTGAACTCTGCGGATGCTGAGAAGGAAAAGAAAGAGCGTCAGAATAACTTTGTTGAACTGCTGCCTCCAGAAGTTACTTTTAAAATTTTCAGTCAGCTGGACATCTGGAGTTTGTGCAGGGCTTCAGTGACGTGCAGGAGCTGGAATCACACAATAAGACACAGCGATGCCTTGTGGAAACCTCATTGCCTGACTGTGAGAGCTGTATGCCAAAGAGAGATAGATGATGATCTAGAGAGTGGTTATCCCTGGAGGGTAAGTTTAACCTATGGAGTCTGCAGTGTTCTTGACAATATGGTGGTCAGTTTGAGCCCAAGCCTACCTTCTGCTTGGAAGAGGGAGGATTTCATATCCAGAAGGACATACAGAGTTTGTTGGCTTTGGGAGTTAAAGTTGAATTTTATCATTCTTTTCCTGCAAACCACGCTATCTCCCATCCATCTTTTTACATTTTGGGGGCATTTACCTCTGTTAACCACAATAGCTACTTCATTTCACTTTACCTTATCCAAAACCCCCGGGAGACTCTGTGAGTCACTCTGTTCTGTACACACACACACACTTATTAGTATATGTGTATATCGATGTAAATAATCTTTTCAGCCCTCTCAATCAGCTTCTCTAGTTTCAAACAAACTCACTCACCAACCACTGACTACCTTCTTTAACAATGGTGGTTTACCTCTTTCAGGTAATACTACTGAGGAATTACCAGAAGAGTAAAGTGAAACATGAATGGCTAAGTGGCAGATATAGCAACATATGTTCTCCTATCAGCCTACCAGAAAAAATCATGTACCCAATGGATGCAGAC
Source organism: Pseudorca crassidens (assembly GCF_039906515.1). NCBI lineage: Eukaryota > Metazoa > Chordata > Mammalia > Artiodactyla > Delphinidae > Pseudorca > Pseudorca crassidens. Next base: position 33,482,359 of record NC_090309.1, read on the forward strand.
ACATGGGGGGAAATTCTAGAAGCAGAACTGGAAAGATAAGCAGAAGAATCACACACAGATCTCCTAACTTTGAGAGTTTAAAACTAAAGTGACTCTTAGTTTATAAAAGGTATATCTTTAGCCGTCCATTTTTTTGTTTGCCTTTTTACTATTTAACATTTAAAAGAAAACTAAGTAGAACATATTATAAAAATATAGCTTTGATTTTATTTTTCACTTTAGTTAAAAATACGTTTCTGGTTTTATTGTAATGTGGAAAAATCATGAAATGCTATTTATGTAAAAAAACTATACTGATAGAGTGATTTCAAAATGTATTGTTTCATGTATTTGTGTTACTCTGTTGCAGTACTTTAATGATAAGAGAGTTTGATTGGTATTTTCTGCTTAATGATAATTTGAAAATTCAGGAAACCATTTGAAGAAACTGACTTAGAGATTTTTTTTTTTTTTTTTTTTGCGGTACGCGGGCCTCTCACTGTTGTGGCCTCTCCCGTTGCGGAGCACAGGCTCCGGACGCACAGGCTCAGCGGCCATGGCTCACGGGCCCAGCCACTCCACGGCATGTGGGATCTTCCTGGACCGGGGCGCGAACCCGTGTCCTCTGCAAGGGCAGGTGGACTCTCAACCACTGTGCCACCAGGGAAGCCCTAGAGATTTATTAATTAGTAGACATAACTAGACTCATGGGGAGACTCCCTAAATGAAATTAATAGCAATATGTTTAAATGTATAATAAATTTGTATTTCAATAACTTTAAAATTTCCATTTCAGTGGAATCAGATTGAATCGTCTAACACTGAAACCATTTTGTGTTAAACTTGTGGTTTAATTTAAAATGAATCTGACCAGAGGGCTAAAACTTGTGAGATTAAGATTCCCGTTACTTGCCTACAAACCTAGAATTGCTCTCAGGGACTGAAAATATATGGAAAGTTTTCAGCACACAAAACGGCCATCAGAACCTCCACACTATTTTTCCTGGTGAAACTTACCTTCTTTTTGACAGCCTTATAGCACCATCTAGTGTACTCCTTGTAGATAACCAAGACAAAGGACCGGCTCCTTTCTGTTTTCTGCACACTGAAGAGAAAGAAAAATACCATTTTCGAGAAACCTGTATACTTTGTTGAAGTTTAGAGCTTTATAGGAGTCTTTAACTTTTATTCTCTTTTTCTTAAAAGTAGATGATATAATATTCACTATTCCAGATTCTTCATTCTGAATCTGTGATCAGCACCATAGGTAAAGTGTCTACAAAACCTTTAGTTAGCATGGGATTTTCTTCTTAAATGGTGCTCTATAGCATGAGAAAATGAGTCCAGGAAATCGGTATTCCACGAATAGGCAAATATCAGGAAGGTGCCCCACTCTATACAAATTCCCTTTGTTGGATCAAGTAGATGATGATTGATTGTCTCCTACTGTCTTCTTGGGGTTGGAAGGGGCCTTGAAGATCAGGCAGTCCAGTCCCTAGGACTATTCAGTCATCCCTGCTATAGGAATGTTCTTCTTCTCACCCACCATTACTTCTTTTCTTGGCAAATTCTTTTGTAAAATATGTCATCCCGACCTGGAAACCATCTCAAACTTCTACCATTCTGGATTAAGTGACCCTCTTAAGGTTCCCCTAGTTCTTTGCACATACTGTTCTCAAAGCTGCATACTACATTAAATTGTCTGTTTTTTCTGTCTATCTCCCCTTTTAGGCTGTGAGCTTCTTTTTTTTTTTTTTTTTTTTGCGGTACGCGGGCCTCTCACTGTTGTGGCCTCTCCCGTTGTGGAGCACAGGCTCCGGACGCGCAGGCTCAGCAGCCATGGCTCACGGGCCCAGCCGCTCCGTGGCATGTGGGATCTTCCCAGACCGGGGCACGAACCCGTGTCCCCTGCATCGGCAGGCGGACTCTCAACCACTGTGCCACCAGGGAAGCCCAAGGCTGTGAGCTTCTTAATAGCAGGGTCCATTTATTTATTTTTGTGTTCCCAAACCTGGAACATAGTTCCATAAAGATTTGTTAAATTATTTCTATATTATTTATCTTAATCCTACCCAGAATGTAAAATAAAAATAATTTAACATATTGTTAGTGGATAAGATTGTATTGAAATGCAATGTACAACCTATAAGATATATGGGATGCTTAATATTAATGCTAATATATGAAGAATTATTCTTGTTTTCTCAAAAGCTGTAAGAGAAAAATAGGAAAAGTTGAAATATTTTTTTAAATTCTTTGAATAAACACTTGCAAATAAACTTCACCCAAAAGTTTCACTTATTTTTAATTATTGGGTCACCCCAATGAGTCTTAAGTATTATTTTGTTATATGAATACTCTTTAGTTTGGTTTTTGTTTTAGTATTATACCACTAAAATAATTCTATGTATAATAAGTTATAAACTATGATCACAGTCTACACTGAAAGGAAAGTTTTGGAACTTAATGACAAATTTACAGAATGGGCTTAGAATGAATTGTACATTTATCAGACCAAGCCATTGGCATCTGAGGACATGTGTGTGTGGAGTAGAATGAAAGGAAGGAGTGCTTTCACTCAGAGATAAATAACATGTTAACATATGCACAGTTTGTAAAAAGAGTTAAGGTTATTGGGGATAGAGGATTAAAGAATTTCCAATGTTGTATAATGTTTGATCAGCTCAAGACCTAGTTTCTTTGTTTGTTTTTAGAAACCTTTCCTTAGTTGCTTCTAGTTTATAACCCAATCTTAAACCAGGATAATCATTAATAAAATCTATGGGAATATAAACTTTAGACCTTAGAATAGTCATGTATAGAAGCCTAATTTGAAAAATATACCCCTAACCAGTTTAATTTCATCTTTGCTTTGACTTTACATGATATCTTCTCTCCAAAACTTCCAGTGCCCTAATAATATTAACAAAAATAAGATGAGTATTAACACTAGGAAATGGCTTGGGAAGAATATATAAGATGGAAGATCACACATTTTTATTTAAAGTAGAGTTGAAAGAACAAAACCATCAAATGGATGAAATTAGGTCAACAATGGACAAAGTTGATTAATTACAATAGCCAACATTTATTGAATGCCTACTCTGCCCCAAGCATTGTGCTTAGGTGGGGGGTACTCTAACTCTATATCCATTTTATGCATGAAGGAACTGAAGATTAGAGAATGATCTTATCTGTCTAGTTCAACCCCACTCCTCAGCACCTGTAAGAATAATACATAGTAGGTGCTCATTAAATTTTTATTTTGAACAAATAAAAACTAATCTGAGAACAAGTAACTCAAATGAAAGAGCCAAGAATGTTCCTTCAACTTTTTATTTTGAAAAATTTCAAACCCCCAGAAAAGTAATAATACATGACAAAAAAACTCTTACATGGGAGGAGCTTCAAGATAGTGGAAGAGTAAGACGTGGAGATCACCTTCCTCCCCACAGATACATCAAAAAACTCTTACATGTATATCTTCACCTAGATATACCAGTTGTTAACGTTTCCACATTTATTATTTATTTTTGCTGAAACATTTGAAAATAAGTTGCAGACATGATACTTCACTCCTAAATACTTCAGCATGCATCTCCTAAGTATAAGTACAGTCTCCTAAGTACAATTTCATTAGCACATTTTTTTTTTTTTTTTTTTTTTTTTTGCAGTACGCGGGCCTCTCACTGCTGTGGCCTCTCCTGTTGTGGAGCACAGGCTCCAGACGCTCAGGCTCAGCGGCCATGGCTCCTGGGACCAGCTGCTCCGCGGCATGTGGGATCCTCCCAGACCGGGGCACGAACCCATGTCCCCTGCATCGGCAGGCGGACTCTCAACGCCTGTGCCACCAGGGAAGCCCAGCACATCTATTTTTTTATATTAATTCAATAATATCATCTAATTTACAATCCCTATTTAAATTTACCCAATGGTTCCAAAAATATCTTTTATAGATTTTTTTTCCCCAATTCAAGATCCAGACAAGGTTTACATATGCATATCGTTTTTTATGTTCCTTTAATCTCTTTTAACCAGAAGCATCTCCCTGCCCTTTGATTTTTTTTTTCAGGATATTGACTTGTTTTTTGTTTTTGATTTTTTTTAAGAATTCAGACTGGTTATCTTATAGAATGTTCTGTAATTGATTTGTCTTATTCTCCCTTTATGATCTGATTCAGGTAAAACACATTCAGCAATTAGACTACATAGGTGATGTAATATACTTCTTATTGTACTACATTAAGAAGCACATAATATCCGATCACTTTACAATGTGAGAGGGTAATCTGATCATTTGCTTGAGATGATAATCACCAAATCTCTCTATTTAAAGTGTTATTTTTTCCCTGGAGCTAAGATTTCTTTTTTCAACAACGTGTTTCTAGATTATTCCCCCATGGCTGCCCTATGCTAAATACTTTATAATTTCATCTTCACAATTAATTAGATTTTTAAACAGCATAGGAAATCATCACCAAGTTCTTTGCCAGGTAATCTAAAACGTAAGTATAAAAAGAAAATGAAAACCTACTATTTAAACACAAATCTCTGATTTCAGAGAACAAGCTTTTAACCACTAGAGTAAAGTGTCTTTTATAAATTCAGCACTTTGTTCTTATGTTGAGACAACATGACAGACTAAGACTAACATGAAGCATCTCCCATTACAAGTATAAAGAGAATCTATGGGAAATTAATATTAAATATATAGAACTTACATTTCTACTAATGGCAGAACAGATAATTCTGACAAGATATCCTACTCAGGACAACTCGAAAACCTGGGGGGGAAATTAATCTATTTGAAGGCATCCCAGAGCTAATAAGATAGAAAAGAAATACTGGACCAGTTTCTGGGGAAAGAAAGAGAACCAAAGAGGTAAGTCAATAATTGAGGTTAATCTTGCCATGAAGCATTTGCCAGTTTCTGCAGGAGCAACTGAGAGATTAAGTAGATTTTGAAAGCCTGCAAGGCCACGAGGACAATGAGCAGAATCTAGGATTCACTAAGAGAAAGGGAACCAGCAACCCCTCTCCTTAGTAATCTACCTTCTTGTGGTTTGGGACCTAGAAGGACAGCATCCTAGGAATGGAAGTGACCTGGAAGTACATAGTACCTCACAGGAAAACCATGCACCTTCAAAACATCTCAACCTCTGAAACTGCAATGAGAGGATCCCAGAAGAATAATGCCCTAGACACCTGGCAGAAGCAAAAAAAAAAAAAGTCCTCCCTGGAGAAACATATCAACATTTTAGACTTTATATTATCTCTATAAGCATTTTAAAAAATCAGTGTCTGATGTGCATACACACACACACACACACACACACACACACTCACACACACACACACACATGAGGAGACATTACAATGAATAAAATCAAAGAGAAAAACACAATGGAAAAGACCCACAGTTGGAATTATCAGATGCAGTCTCCAAAATAACAAAGCTTGAGGTAACCAATGACATAAAAAGCAAGTTGAGAATTTCATCAGAGAAATAAAAATAATAAAAAGAGCCAAATGGGAATTATACAAGTAAAAAGTAAAATGACATACTAAGAAAGCAATAGATGGATTTAACAGCAGATTAAGCACAGCTAAGAGAGGAGAAAGTGTTAATGAATCTGAAGATAAGTACAAAGAAAATATCCAGAATGAGGCAAAAAGAAAGAAAGGATGAAAAATACAGAAAAGAGAATAGTGGAAAAACATTTATAATGAAGTGAGAAGCTCTATACATGTGTAATTAGAGTTCAAAAAGACAAGGAGAGATAGAATGAGGTAGAAGCAATTTTGAAGCAATGACAGCTAAGAACTTCCCCAAATTTTTGAAAGACCTTAAGTCACAGATTCAAGAAGCCATACAGTCTGCAAACATGCTAAATAAAATATATACCCCCTCTTAAGCTAAATATGCTGAAAAGTAAGGACAAAGGGAAAAATGAAAGCAGTCAAAGAAAAAGGACAAACTACCATTGGATGAATAATAATTGAATGATTTCTTCTTAACAAGAACAAAAGGTTGTTATCTTCAAAAAGCTTTCCAAAGAAGAAAAGTACCAACTGAGAATTCCGTACCCAGAGGAAATACTTTTCAAGAAGAAAATTGAAGCAAAGACATGCTCAGGAAAACAAAAACTGGGAGAGTTCTTCATGAATGGACTTGAACTAAAGTATATATTGAAAAGGTAAAAAGAATATGTTCCCAAATTTAATCTGGTTGGAATACAGGAACGAATAGAAAGCAAGAAAAGTGGTAAATATGTGGACAAATCTCAATGAATGCCAAGTATAAGGCAATAATAAAATCTGCAATGGAAAGACAAAGATATTAGACTGGATTTTTTATTTTAACTGTGTTACCAAACTGAACTTGAGTCTGTTTGCCTGATGCACAGCAAAGCCAATTTACTGACACCAGGTTGTGGTGAAAGAAAATACAGCATTTATTTCAGGTGCCAAGCAAGGAGTACAGGCAGCTCATGCTCAAAAGACCCAAACTCCCTGATGGCTTTCTGAGAAGCACTTTTAAAGGCAACATTTGGGGTTGAGGGTTTCAGGATGCATGAATTTCTTCTGATTCGTTTGTGGTGGAGTAACAGGGTGGTTTTCAGAAATCTTAATCATCAACTTTCTGGTTCCAACCACTCTGGAGTACCATCCTCCACCTGAGTGAGGGAGGGGAGCCTTAGTTCCTGAAGTACAACGTAAAAATATCCATATCTATCAGATTTTGTAGGTATCTAGATATCTATAATATCTGATAGATTATGATATCTATCATATCCTTTGAGAAGGAACTAGGACTCTGTTTTATTGCTGAATTATTGTCATTGCTTTTCTTGTTTAACTGCTTTTCCTTTGTTTCTGCATTCCCTCACTTCCCTAATTAGTAACTGCCTGTGCCTGCTCTTTAGAACTCAGGGAAGGCCTAGGAGACTAAAGTTTTTTTCTACAAACAAGAAACAGGGGACACAGAAGGTCTTTTGTACCCAGGAGGGCCCCAAAGTGTCCTGCTCAGTTTCATTCCCCTTTTCTTTGGTACTCCTCAATCTTGAGGGGAACAGGTGTGGGACAAGACAGGGAGTAAAGTTTTGTATAGAGAGGTTAATCATAAACTCAGCAGAGGAACTCAGTTTTAGGGGGACTTGTTTTCAACTACATTCATTTTACAAGAGACACATCAAAACTTAAGGATATAAAAAAATGTTAAGTAGAAGGATGGAAAACTATATGCTATGCAAACACTGACAAAAGAGAAAAGTTGATGTATCTAATGTCAGACAAATTAAACTTTAAGGAAAAATATGTAACGAGTATTTTTTACAAAACTATACAATTATAAAAAACACAATTCACCATGAAGATTGTCTTTTCTATTTGTATGAATTTAATAATACAGCATGAAAATATAGAAATAAAAATTAACTACAAGAACAAGTAGAAGAATCCATAATCACAGTAGGACATTTTATCACACCTCTGTCAGCAATTGATAGAAAAAACACAAAAAATATAATAATGATATATAAGAGCAATGCTACTGCCTCAAATAAGTAGAAAAGACATAAAACAGAAAACATCAATAGAAAGGTAATGGAGAGTTGCCAAAGCAACCAGAGCTAGAGGGACCAAGATTCTGGAGAAGGATGGACCTGGAGAGGTAAGTTGATATTCTGCAGTTTTCTTTTCCCTGAAAACATTTGGCAATTGGTGTGATGCAAAAAAACTGAGAATCTGGACTTTGTTAAGATAGAGGACCTTGGCAGAGGAGGCAGGGGATCTAGCAGAGCTGTGGGTGGTCTCAAGAGGACTGAAGAGAAAAAATTGGAGACTTGAAGGCTCAACCAGAAGGGAGAGGCGGAGAGCTAAGTCTTAAGACATTTGCCAAACTCTGAAGCTCTGCAGAATTGGAGGTTAAGAAGCTAAGCAGAGAGCCTCTGAGAAACAGAGCAGAGTTTTCACACGGTCTCACACTGCCAAGGAAACTAATTAGAGTTGGGGTCCACCCGACAGAGGGGCCCAGGTGAGCATCCAGGTTCTCAGTTTAAACCCCTGGAGGGCTCCACAAAAAAGTCTGCAGCCTCAATTCAGCTAAATCTAATTTGATTAAGATGAGCAAACCCCTGGGCCTAGCAGAAGACACTTCCTCTTTAGAGGAAGATAATATCACTTGGAGCCTCTATAGGTTATAATATACAATGTCTACATACAATAAAAAGTTACCAGGCATACTAAAAGACAGAATTAAATGATGGAAAGTCAAGAGAAAGGACCCAAGTCAAAGGGAATTAGTGGAGTTTGCCAACAAGGACTTCACAATAACTATATTTAATAAGTCCAAGTAAATGGAAGAAAAGAGATAACAATGAAGAATTTTACCAGAAAATTCTAGAATAAAAAAGAACTAAATGGAAGTTCTAGAACTAAAAAGTATTAACAGCAGACAGGAAAACTCAGTATGTTGGTTTAATGGCAGATTAGAACACTGCAGAAAAAAGACATTTGTGAACTGAGAAATAGAACAATAGGAAAATGTTTTGAGCCAAAGCACAGAGAAAAAAATTATTTTTTAAAAAAAGGATTTAGAGATTATGAGTCAGAATACAAAACCTTAGTATATTTATAATTGGACTTCCAGAAGCAATGGAGAGAGAGAAGTAACCCTCAAGTTTCCTCAGCTCAGTGGGACATGCAGGAGACCATTGAAAAGGATCCCATGCTCTATGAGAGGGCTATAGAAGTAGCTGAAAAATAAGGCAAAAGGACCCCAAAGTAGAACCCTGGGATTGACAACCGAAACCAGGAGCCAAATAGAGAATGCCACAGAGTTCTTACAGCACCATCAGTGCAGTAAGATTTGCAGTGGGCCAAAGGCAGCAGTGGGAGGACACCCATGCCCTGAGCCCTGATCACTCCCAGAGAAGAGGCTGCAAATTACAGGGACAAAGGATACAGTGTGAGGAAAAGCTACTGCCCACAAGGCAAGAGGCCTTTCAGGAGGCTGTTAGAAGTGAAGGCCTCACTTGGCTCGCAGGGCAACCACAGGCTTTGCCCTTGACGCTGTTACTCAAGCTTCCTGCTCTGCCTGGATGCCAGGAAAGGGGAAGGAGAAAGGAAAAAGGAAAGAGGAACTCCAAATAGGATTGCCAGATTTAGCAAATAAAAACACAAGGTGCCCAGTTAAATTTTTATTTTAGATAAACAACAAATCATTTTACTATACTGAATAGGATACACTTACACTAGAACATAAATTGTTCATTTTTTTATCTGAAATCCAAATTTAACTAGGCATCTGTTTTTTCCCTGGCAACCCTAACCCTGAAAGACGGAGTAAGGTGCTGAGCCTGAGTTAACCTGGAAATGACTGGAGAACGTTTAATAGGCAAGGTTAGGTCTCACAGCATGTCCCGTCCCCCCTCCCAACTCCACACCCCTCAATGAACACAAAATGGTTGCTGACGAAGCCATGACCCTGTAAGGTAACCCAGCCTCTTCTCAGGCCCACTCTGCCTACGGACCCGCAGCGTGCCCCTTTCCACTCCCCTGCTGCTGCCTCATGCTGTTATAGGACACAGGAGTTCTCCCAGGTTTTTGGAGAAATATAGAATGTTCTGCCGTGAAATCCCTCAAACATGTCTGGGATTGGGGGTTCCACTCTCAGGGAATGTATGAGCAGGACTCTCAGAGGCGCCCCATATAGACATCCTTTAGTCTTCTCTGATTTTCTTCTTTCCACCAACAGGCAAACATCTCAATTGCTTTTTGAGTGGGAATGCTGAACTTTAGTTGTATCTTGCATCCTTCCTATTTTATGGTAGTTCACTTAGTAAACACTGTTCTAGATTTATTTAAAGTGAATCTTTCGGAATTCAGAACACCCTTCTCAAGTGCCTGGGTCTTTGCATTGAAAGCCTGACTAAGAAAACCTTTGTTTCCTCTGTGCTTTTTTTTTTTTCTTTTAGTCTTTTGAAATTCAAGGCAGCTCTGACTCCTTTGTTCTTAGCCAAATCCACTCTCCCCACAAAGTTCTGGAGGCCTGCCTTCACAGGTGGAGAGCAGCAGAGAAATAAGACTCACTGGGAGTGGAAAGTACAGTGCAAAGTGTTACCAAAAAATCAACTCATTCTATTATTACTCTACACAATAAAACAATCCGGGAAAAGGAAGAAAGATTAAGAACAACAGAGACTGAAACGAGACCAAAGAAAGTCATAGTACAAATGAAGGATGCAAGTCAGGTCTGATTAAAGCTCAGCATTTTTGTATTCGGCCCTACTATAAATAAACCCACTTTTTTAATAAACCCATTTCACATTTTTCCAACACCTCCCTAGTCCCTGACAGTCAGGCAGAATGGATGGTAAAATAAGATAAAACTAGAGGTTTGCAAACCACACCAATTATGCTGTGTTACCATAAACATTAACTTGTCAAGGAAAATTTTTTTAATATCCATTTTCTAAGGCCTGTTTTTCAGCTATGGGTCTTCTGAGCCACGTAGAGAAGAAACCGACTGCTGGTTTCCCAATCTGCTTGTTTTGATTTCGTTTTAATAGGACAAAATTATCTATTTGATCATCAGTGAAAGCCTGGGAGAAAATCTTTACATAAACTCATAAAAGAAGTTTTCTAAAAATCACATTTGAAATTTTCTCAACTTAATGTGATGTCTTGTGGGTTTTGTTGCCAATAAGTAGATTAGGCAGAATTTTCTGTCTTTTCTTTATTCTCATAAGAATAATAATAATAAAAGAATTTTTACCATTGTTTTTCCACGTGTGGCCTATTGTTTTAATCAGTTCAGCTTCTTTTTTCTCTCCTAGACTTCTTTTATTATATATTTATGAAAGTTACCTTTTCCCTAATTGTTTTGTTGAAAAAATTCAAACATACAGAGAGTTGAAAGAATAAGATAATGATACAATCACCTAGATTATCCAGTCGTTAACTTTAGCCACATCTGCTTTATCTATACCAGGTTTCAAAACCTTGGCACTATTGACATTATGGGTTCTTTAGGGGGCTGTCCTGTACTTTGTAGGATGTTTAACAGCATCTCTGGCCTCTACTCATTAGATGCCTGGAGTACCCCTTCCCAAGTAGTGACACAAAACTGTCTCCACACTTTGCCAAATGTCCCTGATATAGAACTGGTCTATGATAAAAATACATACCACTTCCGCTGAGCTGAAGTATTTGAAAGTAGGTTTTCAGGCCTCATGTTTTACCCATAAATACTACAGTACGTTTTTCCTCAGGACACACACATACGCACTCCTACAAAATCACAGCCCCATAATCACACCCAAGAAATTTAACTTTCATACAATAATATATCATCTAATACCCCCAGCTCAGATCCAAATTTCACTACGTTGATCACAGAAGTATGATTTCAAGCTTTTGAACGCTCGCAATCTGTTAGTAGGAAATGATATCTTCATGTAGCTTTTTGCAATGATTTATTATGAACTTTTTCAAACATACAGTAAAGCTGAAAGAACTTTCTCACTGTAGATTTGATTTGCATTTCTCTTGTCAAAACAAAGTTCATGTGTTTAAAGGTGCTTATATTTTTGGTGTGTCTGAATCTTTGCTTTTCTCGACTTCTGAGTGCTTTGTAAATAGGGAAAGTTAGCTCTTTATCTGTGGTATATGCTGCGGCTATATTTCTCCCAGTTTGTCACTTGTCTTTTGATTTTGCTTATAGTGCTTTTTCCAGAAAACTTCTTTCTATTAACATAGTCAATTTTGTTGATTCTTTCTGCTATTGCATCTAGACGATGAGTGTATTTTAAAAGTTTCCCCCCACAGCAAGACTATGAATAAATTAACTTGGGGTTTTTTCCTAGTGCATTTTTGGCTCATTTTGTCATTTGAAGTATGAAATATGAAGTATCTTGTGGATCCCAAATTTTTTTTCCAAATAGCTGTGCAGTTGTCCTAACAGCATTTTTATAAAATCTGTCTTTAACCCAGTGATTTGAGATGCCACTCTACTCATTAATAAAGTTTACTTGGTTCTATTTCTGAATTTTCAGTTATGTTCCTGATCTATCCATCTATTCATGCCGTATTGTTTTAGTTATAGAGGATTTATAGTGTATTTGTATTTAACAGGGTTATCTCTCCTCACTGACCCTTTTTTCCCACAGATTTTCCTATATATGTGTGTTCATTTTTCCATGCAAATTTAGAATCAATTTGTCTAGTTTCTAGAAAAATACTTGTTGGAATTTTATGGAAGTAGTGTTAAATTAAGCGTAAGTTACAATCTTTTTGATGTCAAGTTATCTTATCCAAGACCAAGGAATTTGTCTTTCAGGAATGTTTTACATTTTTCCTAGACATTTCTTTTTAAGTTTATTTTTCAAGTATTTTTATCTTTTATGCTGTTATTGTAAATGGGATTTTCTCTTATTTTATCTTCTAATTGGTTACCGTTACAAATACACACACACAAATGCACACACACTATTAATTTTTGTACGTTAGTTTTGTAGCCTGCTAACTTACTGAATTCTTTTGTTCATATCAGTATTGGGTTTTCCAGATGTATTATTATATCACTTGCAAATGGAATTTTCCTTTTTTTCTGATATTTATATATACGTTTTCCCTTTAATTAGTACACTGACTAATGCATCCAGTATGTTGTTAAACAGTGAACATCTCTGCATTGTTCCTTACCTCAGTAGGAATGCTTCCAGTATTCCTCCATCATAACATTCTCTCTCTTATCATATATATATATATATATATATATGTCATACATATATAATATGTATAATCATGTTGGGGGAATATCCATTAATTTCTATTTCATCTAATACTCTCATTAGGAATGCATATTGTATTTTATTAAAGGACTTTGGGACATCTATAATTTAAGTTATGCATTTCTCACTTGAGAATTTTTAAGAACTTTACACATGTTATGTTAATATTCTATACGCTATGAGGATAGCTTCTTAGGTTGACATAACACATGTATGTTTTCTCAGATCCAGAAAACCAACAGTATTGAAGATCATATGTTACAACTTTGAAAAACTTGCTGAACAAGCTGTCTTTCTTCTCCAAAAGTGTCTTATACCTTTCCTTTATTAAGTACCTTTTATGTGGCCATTTACCCATAAAACAGTCTTGAAAGGTAGTCTTTTTAACATTACTATTTTAAAGATGCAAAAATCAAGGCTCATAAAAGCAAAGTAACTTGAATAGTATCAAACAGCTTTTACATGGAGGAGAGACACCCTGACCCTAGGTCTGACTCAAACTGTTTCTGCCTCACAATCCTTGAGAGCTGGTCAATGCTAACCGGCTGCCAGCAGAGGGAGCAATGTTTCTATTGAAACCTAGACAGACAAAGAACTTGAGTCAGAGAGCAAAGAGCTCATTTCAACCCTGTTTGCTGATTGGAAAATTTCGGACATCAGAATTTGTCCAACGCTTTTAGTTGCAAATGACAGAATTAAAACTAGTCCTGCCCATCCCAGGTGACAGGGATGGACTGAGAGTGGAGTGGAGTCTTTCCTGGAAGAGAACATTTGTCGATCCAAAAATGACAAACAGATTCTACAACTAGAAAGTTAAGATGTCAGGAAACATAACACTCCAATGAAGAGAATTCTCATCCTAGACCATCCTCCACTCCTGGCCTGACCATCCAAAGGGTTTCTACCTTAATCTAGAAAGGCACAATTAAGAACATTTGAATCCAACTTTTTTTTTTTGTCAAAAAAAAATGTCCAAGTCATTATTCCGTGTAGATGTTTTTCCATAGGGGTATTATTTCATTTTCCATGGGTTTGTTCTCCAAATCTCCAGTTCAGTGCCTCCACTGATTCTGTAGCTCTTTGAGGTTGCGCTGTAGTAGTGAGTATATTATACTGAAGTAATGAATGCAAGCTCTGAGGTTGTTGGCTCTAAGAGCTCAGAATTAAACATTCATGGTTTAACAGCCTTTAGGTGTAAAGAAATTTCTCACCATTTTACTAACATTGTGAATAAATTCCGCTCCCATATATGAAAAGACTATAAAAGGAATTCACCCAGAGGTCAAAACACTTCTAGAATCATGTTTGATTCTTTCCCTTTGAAACTTACTCGGGCAGATAGAGTGAGCCAGCGACCTTGAGGGGCTGAGCAAGGCGATCAAAATTCACATGCAAGAGTCCATTTCATTTGAAAACACACCTATCATATGTAAGTTCTGAAATTCATCTCCTGAATTACACACTTTATTATGTATACAATATCCACATCTCAAAAGGGAAAGCAAATGTGCCCAAGTATGATGTAGAACTTCGTCTCAATATGACTTAGTTTTGACTCAATATGACTACTTTCCTGACCTTGCTTAAAGCACAGTGTATTTGTGATACAAAAGTCACCACTCAAGTTTAATGCATAGATATTTATAGCTACCCTAAGGTGTGTGCTTACTATGGAGAAGGTATCCTCCCAACAACCCTTGAAGGTATTTCATTCCTGCAACTGTCCCCTATTAACTATGTGGGCAATTTGTGTATACTTCTGATTTTCATCTATAAAATGAAAATTACAAAAGTGTCCACCTCATGGAGCTGCTATGAGGGTTAGCAGGCATGTCCCATCTCCCCAAACTTCCTGCTCTGCCTCAACCACTACGAATCTACTTTCTGTCTCTATAGCTTTGCCTATTCTGGACATTTCATTGCGAGTTAATTTCTTGATACAGTTGACCCTTGAACAACACGGGCTTGAACGGCAAGGCTCCACTTACACTCAAATTTTTTTACTAAATATGCACTATAGAAATGCATGATCCAAGTTGGTCAACTCCATGGATGTGGAATACAGAGGACAGACTATAAAGTTTTGTGTGGATTTTGGGCTGTGCAGAGAGGGGGCACCCCTAACCCTTTCGTTGTTCAAGGCAACTGTATAGTATGAATTAGGAGACTTCATTCTTTTGCACCTCACTCTCTGGTTGTCTGGGCGCCATTTGTTAAAAAAACTGTTTCTTCCCCATTGAGTGGTCTTGCCATCCTTGTTGAAAATCAGATGACCATAAAAGAATGGGTTCATTTCTGGACTTTCAATTCTTCTCCACTGATCTATCTATCCTTATGCTTTATCTTGATTATTGTAACTTTGTACTAAGCATTGAAATCAGGAAGTGTGAGTCCTCCAACTTTGTTCTTTTTAAAGATTGTTTTGACTATTCTGTGTCCCAGGAGGATACTTTGTTTTTGTTTTTTGTTTTTTTTAACTTCACCTTAGTTGGCTGAGTGTTTCATAAGGAGGAGAGAGAAAAACTGTCCCCCGAAAAACAAAACAAAAAGAACTTCCAAGTGACTGAGCTGTCTTTCCCGCCAATCTCAACCTCCAGCATATCTCTTTTGTAGCTGAAGTTGCAAAGTCATTAACAATTCACTGATACTCAAGGAATATTGTCCTTCTGGTATTTTCTATATTACACACTTCTGTGCAGTAATAAACAGGAGCAGAGTTAGGGCAATACAAATATTACTAACACTAGTTAGTAGTGACACTTCAGGCTGATTACTTGCTGTTGACCAATAGCTGCTGGCACTAGAGGCACTTGAGGAATCACAGACCCTGACAATTCAGGCCATCTTGACCTTCTAGATGCTCTGCTGGAGACCCCAGCCCACGGGAGTAACTTCAGCCCAGAGGTCAGTCACTCTGAGTAACTCATGTCACCTGTCAGCTTTGTTGTTGTTTTTTTTAAGTAACGGGAACTTACTTTTCCAGACCTTCATTCCACAAATACTTGGGGACTTGGAGTTAGATTTTAACAGGTTTTAACATTTCGATTTTATACTGTATACGTCTTCCTTTGGTCTTTTGTCACCTTTTTATTTTCGTTCTCTGTATTTACCATTTAGCTTATTTTAGCTTTATCATGATTTTACCCTTTTAAATCTTGGGATCTAGAATTTTTACCTTTTACTGTGTCTATTTTTGACTTTATAGTGTATATTTTATCCTGTTTATATTCTTTTTTATTTAGCCCTAATTTTTATCCTTAATTTGTGCTTCACTTTTAGTTATGTCCAATTTCATCTTTCCTTTTTATTTTTTAAAAATTTCAGCCAAATATATTACTTTAATTTTCTGATTCATTCTGGGCTCAGACCTCTTATGTATAGTTCTTTTTTTTAAAATTCTTTTAACTTAAATTTCTGTTCACATGTTTTTCTTTTTAAATGTTTTCTCTTGTGTCCACAGTAATTTTTAAATCTTTTATTCTTTTTTTTAACTCTCAAGCTATAATGGTGGGCAGGATTTATGGGTCTAGGAATAACATAGCTGTGGCGAGGTCCACACCACAAACAGAAATGTTGAATACTCTTTTCCTTCTAGCTGTCTCTACGCTTACCTCTCTGGCTCTGCTCGGCAGATCATCTGTCTTAGTCAGTGTTTTTCTCCAAAAACAAATGTTAACTGGGTTATACCAGAAACTCAGGAATGAGAACTCCTTCACGTGCCTCTAAACTTCCTACTTACGTAAAAAGCATATTTGAAATGCTGGAATGAGGGCCCTTTATAAGGAACTACATGTTCTAAAATCTATGGTCTATGACATATATAGCTAGTCAATATATGGGGTAGAGATTTAGGCCGAAAATACCTCTTCTTCCTCCAATTTTCCCTTTAGCAGTAAATCAGGTACCAGATGCTCAAGCCAGAACCCCGTGAGACATCCCACAGCAAATTCTATCCATTCTGCCTCCATACATCTCATATTTGTCCCCTTCTCTTCAACTTCACTGCTCACCTGGGCTACTGTCATATCATCCCAACTTTGCTTCTAAATTCGACCCCTTCTATTCATATAGCAGCCAAAGTGATTTATTAATGTATCAAATCATATCACTCCCTGAGTAAAACCTGTCAGTATCTATTTTCCCATTGTACCTCAAATAAATCAGTACTCTTTTTTTTTTTTTTTTTTTCTTTGCGGTACGCGGGCCTCTCTCCGTTGTGGCCTCTCCCGTTGCGGAGCACAGGCTCCGGACGCGCAGGCTCAGCGGCCATGGCTCAGCCGCTCCGCGGCATGGGATCTTCCCGGACCGGGGCACGAACCCGCGTCCCCTGCATCGGCAGGCGGACTCTCAACCACTGCGCCACCAGGGAAGCCCTCTAAATCAGTACTCTTTACGAGAGCCTCCGCTTGGTGACCTGGTCCCTGACTGTCTCTTCCCCCTCAGCTTGTTCCTTGAGCTTCCTCCCTGCACTGACTCTTCCCTGACTACGCCAAGCTCTTTCCCACAGCAGAGCCTTTGTACTTGTGATTCCTTCTTCCCGGAGTGCTTGTTTCCTACTCTTTGTAAAGCTGGCTCTTTCTCATCCTTCAAGCGGGGTGAGCAGCCATCCTGGTTTGCCCAGGTCTAAAGGGATTCCAGGGATGCAGGACTTTTAGCTTTAAAACCAAGAAAGTCCTGAACAAACTGTGTCCGTCAAATTGATCACTTATTTTCAAGTCTCCGCTCAAGTATCATTCCCTAGCAAAGCTTTCCAGGCCCATGATGTCCTCAGCGGGTTCCCACCCAAACGCCCATTAGTTCTCATTTCAACGTACTGTTGCCTTCACGAGGAGGACCTACTACATACACTTTGCACTTACTTTATGTATGTCTCTATTTGCTTTCTCTTTGTCTCATTCCCAAATGTCTAAGTATCATGGGGTACCAACATGCCTGTCTTACTCCCCATAATATCTCCAGTGCCCAGCACTGGCCAGGCACACATGTGTTGAATGAAAGAATGGAAAAAGCAAGGATGAAAGGAAAGAAGAGGGCGGACCCCTTAACTTAACATCAGGCTTACTTTTTTAAGGAACGGTATCATGTTTAACCTTCCCCCAAAGCCCTATGGAACCAGGCAAACCATTCTTCACAAGCCTACTTCTGTGTATTTTAATTGGATTTGTGTCCACTTTTTAGGGAATTACTAAAAGAACCTTTCAATGTCTGAATTTAGTGTGTGGGTTTTCTTCACTCTCCGCCCTTTGAATTCCTTTCAGAGTCAAGTAGCTCCTGGAGAGTCATTTGATTTCTTTATATACAGAAATTATAAACCCCAAATGCCCTCAGGAGCCAAACCGGCAATATACAGGAATGAAGCAGACTGAACGTAAGAAAAGTCAACTGAGGAAACACATACTCACACATATTTTGTTTTTATTCAGCTGTGGCTTAAGCACACAATCTCATACACATTTGTAAAATATTGGAAATTTTATTTGAAAAATGAAATGGAAATCCAACCCAAACAATGAAACATAGAAATGTAATTATCCTGAATACTGCCACAGGTTTTACACAACTTATATACACCTAGAATGGTGTTTTTCCTTTATTTAGCTCAGTGGCCCCCAACCTTCTTCTATGGGGGGAATGGTTCAGATGGTAATGCGAGTGATGGTTCAGGGGGTAATCTGAGCGATGGGGAGCGATGGGGAGCGGCAGATGAAGCTTCGCTCACTCACCCGCCGCTCACGTCCTGCTGTGCAGCCTGGGTCCTAACAATCTGCGGACCAGTACCGGTCTGTGGCCCAGGGGTTGGGGACCCCTGATTTGGCTGATATAACTGTGTTCCTTGCAAACCCCTACCTCTGAGTTTCAGAAGGGGAAAGATTTACTATCCAATCCATTGTTTAAACCTTAGACCAATCCAATAACAGAAAGTATTATTAAATTTCAGACTTTTGAGAAAAATGCTCATTACCTTGTATTTCCATTGCTTTCTACCCTACTGTCATTCAAAATGGTAAAGGATTCTTGGGGACAGAGGGATTCACGTGATTGTGCACCAGAAGAAGTCATGTGACATCTGTTCTCCTGTCATCCGGTCTTATGGCTGCTGAAGCATACGTAGTTGACTGGGACTGTCCAAGGGCTTTCTACTGGCATCTGCTACTGACATACATCTACTGCATACATGGTCTTTTCTCTGCAGTCTCATGCTGCTCAGGTCTACCTTTGGCCATCGCTTGGCTGTAGACCTGAAAGTCTCCTCCGGGTCTTCCACACAGTCTCATAGCCAGTTGGTCTCCCACCCTCAATATCTGCTGTGGGGCAACCTGCTCCTACCAATGGCAGGCGTGATGACAAGCGCCCTAGCTCTCAGCATGGAACCAAGAGAGACTTGGTGTCTAAGCTAGAGCTACTGTCGTCTTGGCCATGCCCAGCAGCTCTCTTGGACGTTTTGGTTCACCCATATTGGCATGGAGCCGCTACACAGGAGTCTCCTCCAGAAACTGGAGGAGAAACTGGAAAAGCCACTCTCCCTTCAATTTATCTGAGTCTTGCCACTGTCCATACCAAGACCCAAAGATGGGCAATCACAACACTCTCCCTCTATCCCTCCTGATTCTTTCTCTCTGCCTTTCCGCACAATCCCAGAGCTAGCATGGGTGGGTTTCCATGACCACCAGTGCTTTCTGTGCTCTGGCTTCACCACCTCACCATCCCAGCAGTGTCTTCTTTACAGTAATGATCTCAGTGTTCAGACCTTAAAAAAACTTAAACCCTTTCTCTCTCACCTTTAACTGGATTTTAAGCCTACTGTCTGGCAGTAAGTTTCAAAGAATGTCATGAAAGGAATATTACCTTATTCTTACTCTCACATTGCTTCTGTAACAGATCAAGGTTAACCAGGGAAATGATCATATACTAGAAGAGGCACAATAATACTTTTCTCTAAATGTCACCTCTGTTAAATTACATTTTTAAAAAAATATGTTACTCCTTTAATTTGGAACTAAAATCTCACACATTTCCTTCCTCACTAAGACATCACTGTCAGGTTTGTATTTCTTGTTACGGTTCGCAATGCAGAATTTAGCCTTAAATCCTTTAAGTAAGGGAGATACTCATTTTTATTCATAATGAAATCTGCCGACCACAAAAATAGGTATTTCCAAATATGGATATAATTTTTGCCCCATGATTTTCATATCTAGACTAACCACTCAAGATATTTGTAAAATTCTGTTCTTCTGAAATCCCCTTATTTCTTCTTTATGATTTTGTTTAACTGCAATTTAGTAACTTCCCTTTGTAGCAATTTTCCACACTATCAATATTCAGTTAGATGGTAAAAATAACAGTTTTAGCTCATTTTCATAAAGTTTTAAATCAGAGAACTTTTTGAAATTTAGTTCTTGGTTTCACAATTATACTTCATATGATGATTTCTATTTTTGGAGACTGAATTCAGTGTAGCAAAGTGGGTCAGATTATTATGCACCAGTTGAGTTTCCTCAAGAAAGACTTCTCCAGGAATGAGTAGATTACATAATATGTTTATGTCACCACCTAAGGATGCCCAGGCAGGATAATATTCAGTGTGGTGAGTTGAAATGTCAACTAAATGACCAAGCCTTTGATCCAATCTTGCTGGTTATTTAAGGTAGGGATTCTTTTTTAAAGGCATAAAACAAGTTGGTTTGTTTGCTTTTTTTGTTTGTTTGTTGTTTTGTTTTACATTTTAAACAGTCTCTTCAACATTTTTCAGAACTAAATCATTCAATTGCTGCTGTCACATTGTGCAGCTAATTTATTAAGCAGAGTATAGAATTCTTTGGGTATTAAGCAATGGGGCCATGTTAGTTCATAGTGATGCTTTCATAATGTTTTCCATATTTTATTTTAAAGACACAGTATTCTTGATGACTCTGTAATGGACATCCGAATGCATCAGATCCATGCAAAATATTTTGTCTCTGAATTTAAGTTTTGTAATAAGTCCAGCATTAACACCCACCTTCGCAGGAGCATAATCATTTTGATCAGCTTACATTGAAACATTTAATTCACATTAAAACATTAATTACATTAAAACATTTTCACAACACAGGATTAAGTAGATAAGGTCCAAGGATTGAGCCCTGAGACACCCCATGATTCAGAAATGAAGAGGATGAAGAGGAGACAGCAAAGGAGACTGAGAAGTGAAGTAGAGGGAAAACTAGGAAGTAAAGTGAAATACTTTAAGGAGGTAGGTGGAATCAATGAGGTCAGGTGCCACTGATAAGTCAAATAATAGGACCACTGGGACCATTGGTTTGAACAATGTGGAGGTCACTTATGTGTCTAAGAAACTGATAGGTGTAATTTATTGCATTTATAAATCTAATTGGAAATATTGTTGCTCAAGGGTTGAGAAAATGCCTGAGAACTTATAGGACACATTGCATGGAAATTTTCACTTATTTGTGGTATTTCCTAAAATGGTCCCATATGACCTGGACTCCACTGATGCTCTGACCTTAACTCCAGGACCTTTTTCTCCCCCACCTCCCACTCATATTTGCCTTTGCTGTACTGGCATCCTTGATGTTCCTCAAGCATACTCCCACCTCAT
The DNA here is from genome assembly GCF_039906515.1 of Pseudorca crassidens. Taxonomy (NCBI): domain Eukaryota; kingdom Metazoa; phylum Chordata; class Mammalia; order Artiodactyla; family Delphinidae; genus Pseudorca; species Pseudorca crassidens. The sequence goes on from NC_090309.1 coordinate 33,503,734, forward strand.
GGCCTTTGCACTTGCTGTTCCCTCTATCTAGAATGTTTTTCCTCCAGATATCACCATGGCTCAATTTCTTCCTTTATGTTTCTGCTCCAATGCCATCTTATTGAAGAGGATTTCCCTGACTCCTTTCACTAAAAGAGTACGCCTATCCACTGACCCCCCAACCGTTTATTCCTATTAACTAACTTTTTATGTAACCATTATTGCCGTATTATAATTTATCTATTTATCAAGAATATAAATTCAATGAGATCAGAAACCAAAACAGTGCCTGACACAGTGGTTATTCAATAAATATTTTGAATGAACATTAATTAAATAAACGAAATGAATGAAAAATAACTGGCCAGGATATTTTCACAGTAACTAGATATGGCATAATTATTCATCTGCTAAGAACGGTGAAAACACCAACTTTGGTTAAGGGGCATATTTTTAGAATCTACAAGGCAAATGTCTTGCAAACATCCCCCCACACACACACTTCTATCTATCAAGATGTAAATGGCTACCTGAGAGCATTCTTTTCAAAGCTCTAGTGTGAATTCTTTCCCATTTTCTGAATACCATCCAGTAACAACTGTTTCTGAAGTTTTTGATTCCATTTAGAATGAATAAGAAAATATATACTATATAAGCTTTTGTTTAAACACTGGTTAATAGAAGAATTATACAATAATAATGCCTATATATTCCTTTCAATTTTCTTTCTTTTTATATGGTAATTTGTCTAAGTTAACTCTTTAATAAACTATACATCCAATATCTTATTTCGAGGTTTCACTATAATAGCTTCCCTTTAACTTTTTACTTCACTTTTTTTTTTTTTTTTTTTTAATGCGGTACGGGGGCCTCTCACTGTTGTGGCCTCTCCCGTTGCGGAGCACAGGCTCCGGATGCGCAGGCTCAGTGGCCATGGCTCACAGGCCCAGCTGCTCCGCGGCATGTGGGATCTTCCCGGACCGGGACACGAACCCGTGTCCCCTGCATCGGCAGGCGGACTCTCAACCACTGCACCACCAGGGAAGCCCATACCATAAGCTCTTTTAAAAAAAGAAGTTTAAGTCAAATCCAAGCTTAGGATTTTTTCAGCCTTCATCCCATTGCCTTATTTGTGATCAAACTGCGTGTTGGTTTTCTACTTCTAAATTACACAGGATTACAAAATTACCGTCATAATAGCGGTGCTTCACCGATGGAACATTCGAGATTCTATGTAGTTAAGAGAATGAGGACCAGTCAACCTTGCTTAAAATTAAATGCAGCATAAACAACCTTAATTGTGTGCCTTATCTTATCCAGAAAATATGTTTTTTATAAGTGTTGTCTAAAAATTTGGAAACTGCCCCATATATACTGAATCATTACCATTGAAGAACTTTTGCTGGACTGTCTCACCAGGAGAATGGCATAACAGGCAAAGGGCAGAAGTCTCAGAAGACAAAGGCCCAGTCCACACCAAGGACAGAGCCAGCCTTCTGGGTTAGTCAAGGAGGTCGCTGCGTATTTGTGATGCTTCTGGAAAGGTCCTTCTCCATCAAAAGGAAAATAAAACTATTTGAGGGTTGAGTTGAACTTGGTGTTTCTTGAAATGGAAGTCACAACCGATTTTTCTTTCTTGATGTACATTTTGCCATTCTTTTCCCCACAGAAACCTCTGTTTCTTATTCTTTATAGCTGAATTTTCTCTATCCTATTTCAAAGAATGGCCAGGACAAGGAGGTTGGATCGTCATGAGGCATGTTATCAACATGAGAGCACTAAGTAAGAGGACTCTTTTATCCAAGAATAATCGGTACTAGGAAAAGCCCATTTAAGGAGATGCCACTTGAAAATGGGATCAAATTTGATGGTGAATAGTTAAGAAATTTTTTTGATTGGGACTTTACCTTGAAAACTTTAATTATAAAGTAAGAAACTATCATAGAATAATAATTGTGGTAGGCAGGATAAGAGCCCCTTCAAAGACATTCATATCCTATTCCCTGGAACCAGTGAATGTATTAGGCTACTTGGTGAGACTCTGAAATAGAGAGACCACTGCATTATTCAGGTGGGCCCAATGCAATCACAAGGGTACTTAACTGGGGAAGCAGAAGACAGAAGAGTCAGAAGCAGGCAGATGGCGTCAAGTGGCCATTTTTGGCTTTGAAAATGGAAAGGGATTCTGAGCCAGAGAATGTGAGAAGCCTCCAGAAATTCAAAAAGGCAAAATAAAACACAGCTTGTCCCCCTAAAGCCTCCAGAAAGGAACGCTGCCCTGCCAACACCTCGAGTTTAGCCCAGTGAGGCTCATCTGGGGATTCTAACCTCCAGAATTATAAGATAATAAATTTGTGCTATTTTATTTGTTTTGATTTTTTTTTTTTTTTTTTTTTTTTACGGTACGCGGGCCTCTCACTGTTGTGGCCTCTCCCATTGCGGAGCACAGGCTCCGGACGCGCAGGCTCAGCGGCCATGGCTCACGGGCCCAGCCGCTCCGCGGCATGTGGGATCTTCCCGGACCGGGGCACGAACCCACGTCCCCTGCATCGGCAGACGGACTTTCAACCACTGCGCCACCAGGGAAGCCCTGTGCTATTTTAAACCATTAAATTTGTGGTACTTTATTACAATAGCAACAGGAAACTAATATAATAAATTTTTATTGGAAGACAACATACAATTAAATTCAAAAAGCACATTAATCTTAAGTGTGCAGATCAAAATTTTGTCTTCCACATATTAATACACAACTCCCAGTTATAGAACGTTCCAGCATCCTATAAGATTCCGTCCTGCAATTTCCCAGATTATATACCGCACCCCTAAAAGTAATCAATATTCTGACTCTCATGAACATTCATTTTGCCTGATCTTAGACTTCACATAAAGAGAATCATACAGTATATATTCTTTGGGGGCCAGTTTCTTTCATGCAACATAATATCTATGAGGGGAATCCATGCAGGGTAACAATTTGAAATATTGTCAGAGCACATTTTATTCCTGGCAATTTTTATTACTCCCTTAGGCTCTTCAGAGGGGTGAGCAGAACCCAGCTACAGAAAAGGGAAACAGTGTTCAGCTTTTAGTTCCAAACTAGGCTTTTGATACCCATTTTCGAGATAATAGTTACGAAAGCCAATGTTTTCATTAGCAAGTGCTCGGTTTTATTGGGAGAAGAAAGGAATTTTATGTTCAATTGAGTCAAAGCTGCAAGACGAGATGGAGTTCATTTAAAAGTTAACTAGACACAAGGGAAATCTCAGGGTAAGATATAGTAGGACATTTTCTGAAATGCTTTTTCAAAAATCCATGTAGGTAGGCCAGATACCTTTCCCCAACTGCTGTGATGGTGCATAGACACCACAGCCCTCACACAGGCAGATATCACCTTAGGGAGAGGCAGGGAAACAGCCCTGAGTCTGAATCTTGAATATTTAGTGCAAATGAAAAGAGAATCTAGGGATGATTCTTTTTTAAGGACCTAATTTTTGTGACTAAAGAGTATGTTTGCATAACAAAAGATCCTTCTTTTCAGTTTACTTTTTCAGCATGAACTTAAGGTGTTCTGTAGAAATCTTTGTGGCCTCAACATTTTGATCTTCAAATCATTCTCTTTTGAAGTGTCTATCTCGCATCAACACCGCTGAATTTTGCATCTTCCAATATAATCTTTTTTAACATCTTTAATAGAGTATAATTGCTTTACAATGGTGTGTCAGTTTCTGCTTTATAACAGAGTGAATCAGTTATACATATACATATGTCCCCATATCTCTTCCCTCTTGCCTCACCCTCCCTATCCCACCCCTCTAGGTGGTCACAAAGCACCGAGCTGATCTCCCTGTGCTATGTGGCTGCTTCCCACTAGCTATCTATTTTACGTTTGATAGTGTATATATGTCCATGCCACTCTCTCACTTCGTCCCAGCTTACCCTTCCCCCACCCCATATCCTCAAGTCCATTCTCTAGTAGGTCTGCGTCTTTATTCCCATCTTGCCCCTAGGTTCTTTACCGCTAGCTTTCACATTCTTTGAGCCACTGTTGAAACGCTTTTATTGGTTTCCTAGAACCCTGCATCCTTTGGGATTCCTGCAATTTTTTTTTCACTCTATTACCAGATATTTATCCCAGCCAACATCCTCGCTGACCAACAATACAGTCATGTGATGTGAGGCCATGGACATTAATATTAAGTGGGAAGGATGTTTGAGAGGCATTTTATAAACGGTCTGCTTTCTAGTTAAATTTTTGTGTTGTATTGGGTTTGTATCCAGTAGAACCTTCTGGATTTGGTGATTGAAATAAGCAGTGCTTGACTAACGAGGACTCCCCATAGTTCACTAGTGTTTATCACAGAGTTTAAGCAAGGGAATGGTTAGAGATGAGGCTGAGACTTGGGAAACGGGTGGGATTAAATTTTCAAGAGTCCTTCATCCTAAGTGGAGGAGTTTAGAGTTAAAATAATTGACTCTGTAGGTACAGAAAATATGTTGAAGGGAGCCAATAATAAGACAGCAAAACCAGTTAGGAGGCTCTTGACAAAATCCAGGCAAGCTAATAACAGAATTGTGAAGATGGAGAAAAGAGGGTGGCTTCAACGTACATTAAGGACTTGGCAATAGCTGGACTAGGATAGGCTCAAGAAGGACAAAAGGGGTTGGGGGAATGTGTCAGTTATCAATTTGTTCACTCTCAGCCCCAGATCCACCCTTCATTGCCTGCTCCATGAAAATGGAATGGTCCCTTTAAATGATTTTCTTTGCCAGCTGGTGTGATGCTAAACTTTATCAGCAGAAGGGAGTGGACACTTAGGTTTCCAGTGTGTTCTCTCTGCAGGTTCCTGCCACACGCACCCTATCTCCAGCATCAGGCACCTACGTGCAAGATGATCAGCAGTACCCTTTGGCCAGCATCTTGCCCTAGAACCACCTGCAGGCCATACCCTAGCAGAATCCCTCCTCTGAGACCTCCCTGTGAACAGCTTTCCCCAGCATCCTGGAGGGTGGATTTCCAGCAAGTTCTACCAGTGGGGCACCTGAGTGAGGAGTGAGGTTACTGCTCTTCCACCCCTTGGTTCTCAGACACAGCATCATATAGATGTCTCTGATTCAGTTGATATTTGGTATCCTTTTATGGACCCCATCTTTGCAGAGTATTACCTCTGAACTGTCATTTCAGCTATGTTTTCGCAGGTCATTCCAATGTTCTACCACTCCAGCAGCTTCTGGATAGTATAGCATGTTATATGACTAATGGAGCCCATGGCCATGGGCCCATTTCCTCACTTGCCCCACTGTAAAGTGGGTCTACTGGTTGGATGCTATGTTGTATAGGACCCCATGCCTCTGATCAGGTACTTTGTAAACCCTTGGATAGTGATGCTGGTTGAGGACTCCAGGGTCAGAAAAGGGAAACCCACACCCAGAATCAATGCCTATTTGTATGAGACTAAATCATTGGTCCTTCCAAGATAGAAGGTGTCCAATTAGTCAACTTGCCCAGTGGCTGGTTGGTGTCCTTGAAGAATAGTGTCATACTGGGCACACAGCATCATTCTCTGTTGCTGACAGGTTGGGCATTCAGAGGTGACATTAGCTAGATCAGCCTTGGAAAATGGAAGTCAATACTGTTGACACTATGCATAGCCACCATCTCTGCCACCATGACCACTCTATTCATGTGCCAGTTATGCCAGTTCTGTAGTGACTTTAGACAAAGACAGGCAAACATCAACTGGCCAACTAATTTTAGGGTGGATGCTCTTGGGGTGTTGACATACGTACAGAAATCTTCCCACTTCAGGCCACTCCCATATGACCATACGCCACTACCCCAGAACTTCTTGGCTCTGATCTTCCAGTCTTTTTCCTTGCAGGACCCTGACTACCTGTACAGGCCATTTGCCACTGTTCACGTGCCCATATGTATCATCACCTTGGGCTGTTTCTTCTTCCACATGAAGCTCAAAGATCTGTCCATCGACCACGTCTTTCAAGGCCACCCTAGTCAGATTTGCATTGCAGTCTGAAGGCTTTCCTTACCCAGCTCTGCTTTCTTCTCCTTTTATCTTTCATGAGATTCCGCCCCCTCCTCCCCAGTAAACCTCCTCCACTCCTGATTCTGTCTCAGTTATCTGCTTTCCAGAGAACCCAGCTGATGCGTTAGACCTTTGGCAGCGGGGTGTGTGAGGGAATGGAGGAGAAGGAACTGTACGCACCTGTAGGATGAAGCTGTATGTAGACAGTGAATAATAACTGCTGTATTTTAGGGGGCAGGTGATGAGAACTAAGACAGGAGAAGAACTCAGAATGAGAAGGGATGAAAGAGTGGCAGTCTTCTCCCCTACCCTTGAGAATTTTTGGAAAAATTGGTGAGGTTGCTAAAGAAAGTTATACAGGGTTAAGTCATTTTATTTCGCTGCTAAAAGAAAGGGTAACCCTAGAGGCTAGAGAATTCCTGCTATAGTGGATGCTAAGGAAAGCGATGCATTTGAATGACATGCCCAGGAAGAGTGTGAGGGGTAAAAAAAGTGAAAACGTAACATTGATGAAAAGTGCAAAATCTGGGTTTGAATCCCATTTCTGCTAGTCTAATCGTGTAACCTTACTTCACCCTTCTGTGCCTCAGGGCCCTCATCTGTAAAATGTGCATCATAGGAGGAACTACCTCAGAGGTTTAGAGGGAGTTTGAAATAAAACAATCCTTGCAAAGTCCTTAGCAGAGTTCCTGACCCAGGCCACATATTCTGTAAATGGCTGTTATTTTATCAAATCCTAGGAAACTCCAGTATCACATGTGTCACACCTCAAGGAAAAAAATGATAGCGTGCATTTTCCCCCAGAAGAACTGCAAGCATGTGCTTACTATAGTGCCCACCCAAATTGTACCACCTTTGCCCTTGCAAACAAATCTGCCAGTCCACAAAATAACTTCAATCCGTCGTTCGTCCCCCAAGGAAGACAAAGGACGTTAAAGAAGCAAGACCAGCATCCTTCATCATTCTCTCACGCATATACACAGTGTCGCTCTAGCTCAGGCAGAACCTATAATCGGAGGAAATTTCAAAAAGAAGGACATATTCACTAAATGTCTTAGAAGGTATGCATTCTTTCTACCCGACATGTGCCACATGGCAATTTAAATATTTCATGTAGCCTCACACATCATTACTTTGAACACGTAACATAGTGTTTCATCAGTGCTCATTTAAATGTATGGACACGCCACCATCAGGAAATGGGAGATTTCCAAATTGCTCACCCTCTAGTCAGGGGCAGTGGAGGGCAGCTCATCCCCTTACTTCCTGATTTTTCTGGTTTTCATTTGTAACTGGGTTACTACAAAAGCGATTGCATTGCTGCTATGGGCTTATGTAACAAAAAGAAAAGATATAACAAGTAAAAAGTGGAAGAGGCCCCAGGAAAACCTTGAGTTCCATCCCAGGACCTGGGCTTTCCCTCTGTTGCTTCTAATTATCCACATCAAAATTTCCACATCTTGTTCGCCTTTGCATAGACCTTGGTTTTTGTTTCCTGACCAGCGCCTTCAGATCAGGGGTGTATCTTGTCTCCTCAGTCCTCCAGGGTTCCAGGGTTCTCCTAAACTGGCATGGCTGGTGAGGACCTTCAAGGCAATAGTCTGTACCTGAAGTGGCCAAAGACCTCCAAGCAGGAGCATCTGTTACATTGTGCTAAAAATTTGCTTTGCTTAGTGATTTCTCATCCTGGTACAGTCTTATTATATAATGATAGCTTTTTTTTTTTTTTGGATTATGTGCTGGGAACTGTCCTAAGGCATTTACATGAATTTTTTTTTTTTTTTTTTTGCGGTACACGGGCCTCTCACTGTTGTGGCCTCTCCCATTGCGGAGCACAGGCTCCGGACGCGCAGGCTCAGCGGCCATGGCTCACGGGCCCAGCCGCTCCGCGGCATGTGGGATCCTCCCGGACCGGGGCACGAACCCGTGTCCTCTGCATCGGCAGGCGGACTCTCAACCACTGCGCCACCAGGGAAGCCTTACATGAATTTTTAATGGAATTCTTACATTTATCCTATGTGCTATTATTTGCATACCCATTTTTCTGATAAAGAAACTGAGGCTAGGGTAAGTAACTGACAGAAGGTCACCTACCAGGAAGTAGCTGCTCTGCGGCTATACCACCTTCCAGGGATACTTCTTGGGGGAGACGGAACATCTGAGAGACCCTCCCAGTTATTATTCTGTTCATTCTACTGCTGGAACAGGCCCTAAGAATGTGGCTGAACGTCCGCCTCTCCGCACATATCCATATTTCCCGCTTCTAAAACAAGAGTATGTTCTTTTTTTGTAAATTTTTATTTTATATTGGAGTATAGTTGATTTACAATGCTGTGTTAGTTTCAGGTGTACAGCAAAGTGATTCAGTTATACATATACACATATCTATTCTTTTTCAGATTCTTTTCCCATATAGGTTATTATAGAGTATTGAGTAGGGTTCCCTGTGCTATACAGCAGGTCCCTGTTGATTACCTGTTTTATATATAGTAGTGTGTATTTGTTAATCCCAACATCCTAATTTATCCCCCCCACACCTTTCCCCTTTGGTAACCATAAGCTTGTTTTCTCCATCTGTGAGTCTGTTTCTAATTTGTAAACAAATTCATATGTACTATTTTTTATATTCCACCTAGAAGTGATATCATATAATATTTGTCTTTCTCTGTCTGACTTACTTCGCTTAGTATGATCATCTCTAGGGCCACCCATGTTGCTGCAAATGGCATTATTTCGTTCTTTTTTTATGGCTGAGTAATATTCCAGGGTGTGTGTGTGTGTGTGTGTGTGTGTGTGTGTGTGTGTGTGTGTACCACATCCTCTTTATCCATTCATCTGTCAATGGACATTTAGGTTGTTTCCATGTCTTGATTATTGTAAATAGTGCTGCAGTGAACATTGGGGTGCGTGTATCTTTTCAAATTATGGTTTTCTTCACACATATCCATATTTTCCACCTCTAAAACAAGTATACGTTCTTTTTTAAAATCAGAAAAACATAGATATATGTAAAAGTAAAATATATTAACCTATAAGAAAGATCCTCTGATCTGCAGCAGAAATACACAGATCTTATTTTTAAAAGTGTTTAACCTTTGAAAGCTCATTCCCTAGAGCAGCTCATTACAGATTGTAATATGCATAGGACATCACCTGATGAGTCTAGTTAAAACTCATGTTCTGACTCAGAGATTTGGTTTGGAACTCTAGCTTCTGCATTTCTAACAGACTTCCAGGGGTACTGATGCTGCCAGTGCGTGGACCACACTTGTAGCCACACTTTCACATCTCTACCCCACAGAGGATTCACCCAGCTTTTGCCTACATCAGGAACCTAACCCCTCAGCCCCACTCAGCACACTAAGGCTCTTCTGGCTACTCCAGATACCCTCCCCGGATCCCACACATGTCCTTAACCTAGTCTATCAACACACCCTTGACCTCCTTCTAGCGTCTCTACCCCAACCTGTGTGCCCAGGTCATTTCCATTGGATTCCTTGTTCTTGTTTAGGGTCACTAAGGACTTCTGAAAGATGTCAGTTGCTTTTCTCCCTCCTTGCACTACCTAGAGATTGATGCTCTTTACTCTCAACTGAGTCTCCAAAGTACCTATTCCAAACCTCTCTCCTCAAGCTCCCAACAGTTCCTCTCCCTCAAATCCCCCTCTGCAAGTGACTTCCTCTCTTGCTTTAGAGAGATGGCAAGGGCAGTCAGCATAAGCTCTACCCTCTTTCTTCCTCATTTCCTCCTTTCTTTTCCTCTCCAGCATATTCCTACCCCCAGTCTACGATTTACAAATATTCAGTGTTCCTCTAAGAAAAAATTCTTTCACTTGGTTTTAACCAGTCCTTCGGACCTCACCTCTACTTTGATGACTCAGAGCATGCCGCATGTGAGCAAAATGAAACCCCTGATGCTACCACACCCCACATCTGCACTTCCCCCAGTCTCCCCATATCAGCAAATGGCTCTGCCATTTGTCCAGTCACTCAGGTCAAAGACCTAGGAGTCATCCTTCATTTGTCTTTTCCCCTTATCCTAACGTCGTTTAGCAGATCTTAATTGATCGTCCTACCACCAAAACATATCTAAAATCTGACCCTTTCTCTCCATTTTCAGTGCTACCCGTCTGGTCTAAACCAACCTTACCTCTTGCCTGAACTAGCCGGCAGCTTCCCATGTCCGCAAGCTTTAATTCTTGCCTTCTGTAGTCCATTCTTGATGAAGCCAAAGAGAACTTGAAAGTTGTCAATCTGATCATGTCACTTCTGTACAAGCCGTCAGTGATGTCCTCTTGCACTTAGAATAAAACCCAAGTCCTTTCCCTGCCTCTCTGATGTCTCCTATCACTTCCCCCCTAGTTTAGCAAGCATCAGACACACTGGCCTTCTTTTTGTTCCTTGATCAGGCGGCGCTCAATCCTGCCTCAGGATCTATACACTTTCTCTTTCCACAGACTGGAATGTACTTATTTCTTGCCTTGTTTTATTTTCGTCAATAGCACTTTCAGTATCTGAAGTTGTCTTGATTGTTTATGGACTATCCCTCCACGGTAGAACGCAAGCTCCCTGATCGTGGGGATCTTGCCTGCCTTATTTACCGAGCAGTGAACAAGCACTCGTGGACTCTAATTAATATGAGCCTGTTGAACAAATAAATGAATGAGTTACTATACTTCTGGAAGCTACAGCCCAATCCTCTACCCTGTAAGGCACTGTAACGAACTTCTAGAATGAATCAGTCATCTGCAACCATTGCTTCCCCTTTTAACTACCCGCCCCATTTGCTCTGTGTTGCGACTTTTCCCCACACCATCCTTCTGAAACTTCTCCCTTGAAGGTCACCATGTGCTTTCATGACCACACCCAACTGCGTTCTGGAGGCCTCGGCCTTCTCACCCACCGTGTTTTGACGCTGTGGAAGGCATGTCACACGTGCCTTCTTACGGAATCACGCTTCTCCCTAGGCTTCTGACAGTCTTCTTCTCCTGACCACACCTTGATCAACCCTTTTGCTGGCCCCTCTTCCTGCTTCTGATCTCCATCCATGGCTCTTCCCAGTTGCCCGACATAAAGCTGTGTTCATCTTAATTCTACATGTTCTCCTTTGGCGAACCCACCTCCTAGGACTGCAGGCGTTCTTTGCTCATGACTCGAAGCAGACCCCTACATCACCAGTCTCTCTCCTTACAACAAACTCATGTCCCAAGCCCACCCTCATGCTATGATTTTCTTTTTTCTGCTAAAGAACTGCTATTCTCAGAGGATCGAAATACTACAGTCCTCTCTGATTACCTCTCAACTCTCACCATCTTATTCAGTCACTACCATCTGTGGATTCTTCCTTTGAAATGGTTGTGTTCATCCTTATTTCTACTGCCTACACTCTAATACCTGCCAGACAGATAAAGGACGAGAGTCCACTAACTGATTTCCTGGCCCCTGAGTCACCTGACCTCAAGCTACCTCCAATCCAGGCCCCCTTGAACAAATGGCTCCCCATTGCCTCCAAAGAAAAAGGGAAAACTCTAATTCTTTAGTTATTCATTCAGTATAAACAGAGCTTCAAGCCGGTGTTCTAGACTTTTCTCAACCATTCCACTTTCTTACTTTTTATGGTATTAAATGAAAGTATAATCTCATCACAGGGATCATCTATACAGTTCACGCATATTAAGCTTTATATACAGATGCTGTGGCCCAGAGGGCATGACTGGGTCTTGACTCTTCTGCCCCTGCATAAGGAGATGGTCAATTAAAGTTTGTCTAGCAAGTTTCTTTTGAAGCAGAAGTCTTCTATGTCCATTTGCAAAACAGAAAAATCAGATAAGACATAGATGTGAATTCTTATTATAATCATTAATAAAGATTGAAATCTCTGCAGATTTAACAACTACGTGTACAATCAACTGAAATTTTTAAGCTACATTTCTCTCACTGGCAAAAAATTTTTTTTCAAGTGTAGGCGAAATTCAACTAATTTTTCAACTACATAAAGTCTCTCTCATCCTTAAAGGGTGTTCTCTTGGTTTTCTATCCCATTTCTAATTATCAGCTATTTATCTATTTCTCTGCACCATCGAGAGTCTTGAAAGAAGAGTCTATAGTCCTGTTTGTCATTAAAGTACTGACCCAGGCTGAACTCACATTTCCTCAGTTACCACGAAGTGGGCACACAGTAAACATTGAATGTGTGAGTGAATGAATACACGGGCTCTTGTTCTCCCTGGACATTCTCATTCGTTATTACAGCTTCAAATGTACACAGACAAGCTCATGACTCCAAAACCTCAAATTCTATTTTGATCCTTCTTCTTTGCTCCTGTCCTGTAGATCCCTAACTGCTACTGGGCAGTCATTCCTAGATTCTAAGTAGGACTTTAAATTCAGTATTTTTCTATCTAAATAGAAAAATTATCCTTTCCACTAACTAGGCTGGGTTTTTTTGTATTTCTTACACTCATCAATGAAATGATCATCTTCCAGGTCACTAAGTCAGAAACTGGAAATCATCTTAGATTTCTTACCTTCCTGTTGGTTCTTCCTCCTAAGTATCTGTCAAATCTGTCTCCTACACTCTTTGCCTACTAAATCTTATCCATCCTTCAAAACTTCACTCAGTTATCACGATCTACGGGAAGTGTTCCCTAAACAGCCCATTTCCCCTTCTTTATCCGCCCATAATAGCACTCAGCAATCACAGGGTATTGAAATCATCAGCTTAGGGGCTCTCTGAGGGCAGAGAGTAAGGCTAGGCTACTTCTCATGCCAGCACAACTCCAGATATACGATGGACCTTTTGTAAATATTTGTCCAACTGTTGACTGAAATGGACTCTCACCTGCTTTACCTTCACGTGAGGCTGTGATTCAGTTACCTCTCACCTGGATTACGATAACAGGCTTGACTGCCACTGTTGTCTCAGGGATACTCAGCTCCAAATACCCTCCACACTGCGGTCAGAATGAGCTTGCAAAATGCTAATGCAAACACTTCACAGAGAGGGCCTGGAGAGCAAGAGGAATAGGAAGGGAGGCATAACAGAAAGAGTGGGCTGTTTATCCAACTGGATCACTCACTGTGGCAGGAAACAAATGACCAAACTGGGACACTGAGTCTTCTGGCCTTATGTTGACCTCATTTACTAGCCCAAAGACGAGACAAGTGGAAGGTTATCTTCCTGTGCATCAAGACACTGCCAAAAAAGAAAAATCCACACAATGTTATTGGATTTGCCATTCTCTTCTAAATGACTGCTAGACCAGAGTCCACTTCAGAAGACAAGGAAAATCCTAAAAGATTCTGACATTTCTGGTCGTTGATCATGGAGATGTGGAGTCCAAAGAAGAAGAAAAAACTTTCATGGAAATTTGAGAGGATAGGAGAGTCAGGAAATTCACTTCTGCTGCCTTTTCTTTTCCATGTTGACCCAATCAGAACAGCTAGGTTATTAATGCTGCCATAACAAACAAACCCAAACACCAATGGTTTAAAAGAGCAAACTTCTATTTCTTGCTTATACTACTCATTCATTATGGTTTGACTGTAGGAGCTTCTCCATGTTTTTGACATCCGCACTTTAGGAATCCTCCAGGCTGATGGAGGAAACACACTATCCAATAAAAACATTATACACTTTGCTGTACAGCAGAAATTAACACAACACTGTAAATCAACTATACTTCAATAAAATAAATTTTTAAAAAACATAATGCAAGTCACATGTATATTTAAAATTTTCTCATAGCCATATTTTAAATAGTAAAAAGAAACAGATGAAATTACTTTAAGGATATTTTCATTCAACCCACTATATTCAAAATAGTATCTTTTCAATAAGTAACAAATGTAAAAATTATTAGTGAGATATTTACAAGAATTTGGGTGCTACTATGTCCTTGAAATCTGATATGTCTTTTACATTTACATCTCATTTTGGACTGGTCACTTTCAAGTGCTCAGGGCTTCCATGTCACTACACAGTGGCTACAGGGTGGATGTGGACGTTGATAGAGAAAAGAGAACTCCGGAGGGTCTTACACCACAATGAAATGCTCCATCCAGAGCAGGTCACATGACAATACCCAACCCCGAGGGGCTGGGAAATGGCAATCCTACCAGGTTCCTGGAAAAGAGAGAGCTGGGACTATGCAGTGAACAGCCTTCAGGACTGTCACATACGCCTTCAGGAATAATATCTTCCTGTCATAACCATAGCTACTGTAACCATTATGTTGGAAAGCTGGTCTCATAAGAAGCAATCAGAATAAGTCTTTATTTTTTCTCTCCCATAACCCATTCATATCAGTTCTCTGTTTACAACAAATGCTAAAGGAACTTCTCTAGGTGGGAAACACAAGAGAAAAAGACCTACAAAAACAAAGCCTAAACAATTAAGAAAATGGTAATAGGAACATACATATCCATAGTCACCTTAAATGTAAATGCTCCAACCAAGAGACACAGACTGGCTGAAGGGACCGTATATATGCTGTTTACAAGAGATCCACTCCAGACCTAGAGACACATACAGACCGAAAGTGAGGGGATGGAAAAAGATACTCCATGCAAATGGAAATCAAAAGAAACCTGGAGTAGCAATACTCATATCAGACAAAATAGACTTTAAAATAAAAGCTGTTACAAGGGACAAGGAAGGACACTACATAATGATCAAGGGGATCAATCCAAGAAGATATAACAATTGTAAATATTTATGCACCCAACATAGGAGCACCTCAATACATAAGGCAAATGCTAACAGCCATAAAAGGGGAAATTGACAGTAACACAATCATAGTAGGGGACTTTAACACCTCACTTACACCAATGGACAGATCATCCAGGCGGAAAATTAATAAGGAAACACAAGCCTTAAATGACACATTAAACCAGATGGACTTAATTGATATTTATAGGACATTCCATCCAAAAGCAGCAGAATACACTTTCTTCTCAAGTGCACACGGAACATTCTCCAGGACAGATCACATCTTGGGTCACAAATCAAGCCTTGGTAAATTTAAGAAAATTGAAATCATATCAAGCATCTTTTCTGACCACAACGCTATGAGACTAGATAGAAATCAATTACAGGAAAAAAACTGTAAAAAACACAAATCAGTTCTCTGGGGCGAGAACTTTCCCCACCCTGGATGGACTCTCAGGCCGGTTCCATCATATTTTCAGTCTCTGGGGTAAAGAAAAGTCCTCCAGTCACTTCAAGTCACAAAACCATCTCAAGTGGGTAATTAAAATGTAGCCTTCCGTACAATACTCTAAACCGCATTTAGAGGTAAGGAGTCTGCCTTTCACGGATCAGGCCTGGGGGCCTTGAGAACCCTGCAGGAGAAAGGGTGACAGTACGGCAAGTTCGGCTCCATTTCTCTGCCTCGTACCCCCGCCCCTGCTTCTTCCAGCTCCTCCAGAAGTAAAAAGCGTTGGGAGAGGGGTG
This sequence comes from Pseudorca crassidens, assembly GCF_039906515.1. Taxonomy (NCBI): domain Eukaryota; kingdom Metazoa; phylum Chordata; class Mammalia; order Artiodactyla; family Delphinidae; genus Pseudorca; species Pseudorca crassidens. Next base: position 33,519,210 of record NC_090309.1, read on the forward strand.
GTGAGGAAGGCAAGGGACAGGAAAGGTTCTACTTTCCTGTTACCAACCTTATCTTGTGTTACTCTCCTCTCAACTTGTGCAAGTTCAAAGCTGCCTCTTCAGGGAGGTTTTGGTGGGTTCCCAGAGACACTGCCCCCCATCTACCCCAAGCAGCATTAAGATGCACTTCTCATGAGGCTGGCCGTGTGTGTTCCCATGGTTGGCTGCCTACATTTTCTCCTTCAGCCCCTGAGGATCCGATGGCCCATTCCATTTGTTGAGGTCATATCCTTCCTGTTCAGGCAGTCCTCTCTGGCAGAATCTTTTAAAGCCCCACGTGGCCCTCTCTCGCCTGTGACCCACACTGGGACGCACTCATTCAAACAGGCTTTGCCCCAACAATCCAGTAGAGGCTGATTCCAGAGTAGCCTCTGTTCCTTGCCTCTGCCACCAGGGCACACCAGCCACAGCCTCTGGACTTAGGCTGTTTCCAGGCGTGATCTGCCACTAGCTTCCGGGCTACATGGATTCCATCGGATACAGGTCAAGGTCAGAGACTTCTTAAAGCCTTTCATGGTCTACTTAGGCTGAAGGGAAATACCCTCACGCCACCTCCATGGAGTCAAAAGGAAAATTCCATTGCGTTGCAAGTGCTTTCCCCAAAGAAGCAGTCTCCCTGATTTCCAACTGATCTCTCCAAATTCTTCTCGTTTAGGTCTTCCAGATGGGAGAAGAGCAAACTGTCGTACATCTGGCTTTCATCCTTCCTTTGCAAGTCCCATGTTGTTGTTTTTGTTTGTTTGTTTGTTTTTGCGGTATGAGGACCTCTCACTGTTGTGGCCTCTCCCGTTGCGGAGCACAGGCTCCTGACGCGCAGGCTCAGCGGCCATGGCTCACGGGCCCAGCCGCTCCGCGGCATGTGGGATCCTCCCGGACCGGGGCACGAACCCGTGTCCCCTGCATCGGCAGGCGGACTCTCAACCGCTGCGCCACCAGGGAAGCCCCCTATGTTATTTTGATGTGGGAGTACCTAGACTTTTTAAGGGCATCAGCCAAATAGAGCAAAAAAGAATCCCATTTTAACATCTTGCTAAACTATTGTATGTTGACCATCCATGCCCGCCTAAATCATTTTACTTCCATGATCTCATTTAATCCTCAGGTCAACAGTGCAATGTTGGTGCCAGCCTCCCTATATTACAGATGCATATGCAAGGCTCCCTATATTACAGATGTATATGCAAGGAACTTGTGAAGGAGGTCTGGCATTTGATCTGCCTACTGACTAGGAGATAAAACTCCCTTCTGTAGTAGGGGTAGAAAAATTCACAGTCATTTAAAATTATTCGACTTCAGTGGGTTGATCTTCTGTCAAAAGTGCCCTGTTAGAAGGAACTACAGTCTTCCTTGTCTGAACATGAAGCCAACCACACTTCAATTTTAATGTGAGCTCATCAGCTAACCCATCATTTTTTCTGTCATTCTGGCCTTTCTTGGAAATGTGTTCAGCTTCACAGATTTGCACACATCAGACAATGTATTTCCTCTGAGCTGCCATTCAAAGGGAAATTTGATTATGGGAATTATAGGAAACACTTGACTGGACGAGACCCAACTGATCAGCACTCCAAAATAACAGGAACTTTCTTCTATATTACAGTTTAAAATAAAGACACAAGTCACAAGACAGCAGGTCAATATAAGAGATTGGGGGCGGAGAGAGGGCATGCGGTGTTTCAGAGAAAGCTTCCTAGTGGTGCCCTGACTCTGTCCAGTTGCAACCACTTCCTTCCGCATTTGCCCATTCCCTTCTCCTGCCCCACCCCCGGCAACGGTAGCTGAAGCCCAGAAGGCCCACCTCCAGTAAGGCAAGCTCCAGAGTCAGCAAAGAGAATCTCAGGCAGCTTCACTGCACTTCTTAGGAAGGCAGGAGCCTGGCCTTACAGCTTTAGGAAGGTTATCAAGTTAAACACTTGATATTAGGAAGCTGCCCGCTTAATATACAAAGAGCAAGAAATCTGCGTTCGCTGGAACACTCCCAAAGCATTCTGGGTATCCAGATTGTACTCTCAGCTGCTCCTCGTTCCACTAGGAAAGGAAACAAGGGAAGGTGCTTTAAATTCCGCTGACTTCTGAACTAGCCCCTCAGGAGTGCTGAGAGCAGGGGGGTCCAGCTAAAAAAGTCACGAGCAGCTACTCATGCTACAGGACACTTGTGTCTGCCAAACCCCAAATATGAAGCCTCTCATGTGCGAAGCATGGCTTTATTGAGATAAGACTGACATACAAGGAGCTGCGTACATGTAAAGTACACAGCTTGGTAAGTTTTGACCTATGTATGTGCCTGCGAAACCATCACCACAATCAAGATAAATGGACACATCCGTTGCTCTCAAAAATGTCCTTTTCCCTTTGAAATTCTTATCCACCTCCACTCCTCTCTGCCCTCCTCCGCGTCCCCAGGCCACCACTGTTCTCTGTCACTGTAGATTCATTTGCATTTTGTAGAACTTTATATCAATACAGTAGGTACTCTTTTTTGTCTGGCTTTTTTCACTCACCACACTTATTTGGAGATTCATCCATGTTGAATATTCATTTCTTTTTTATTGCTGAGTAATATTCCCTTGTATAAATATACATCATTTGTCTCTTTATTAACCTTTTATTGTGTATCTGGGTTGTTTCCAGGTTTTGATTATTACAGGTAAAGCTGCTACGAACATTCCTGTATACGTTTTACATAGTCATATGCTTTCATTTCTCTTGAAATATATCCAGGAGTGGAATGGCTGGCATATGTTTAAGTTTCTTAGAAACTCTCAAACTGTTCTCCAAAGTGGTTGCAAATATTTTATTTTCCCACCAGCAGCCTACGAGAGTTTCAGTTCCTCTGCACTTTTGCCCACACCCGGAGTGGTCAGTCTTTGTAATTCTGGACATCCTACTAGGCCTGCCTTGGCATCTCATTGCAGTTTTAATTTGCGTTTCCCTCATGACTAATGACGCTGAGCACCTTTCCATGTGCTTATCTGTCAACCACATGCCTTCAGTAAAACGTCCCCCTTTTTATTATGTTTTGTTTTCTTATTATTGACAAAACATGGCTTTTGACCACATAGCAGTTTTTCCGGTGATACACCCGGTGATATCAGTACAGTTAGGTTAAAAAAGTTTAAATACACAAATAAGCGCACAAGTATATATGTGTGTGTATATACACACACATATAGACACGTACACAGTAATCAACTCAGGAAAATGTTTCGCCACATTAGAGGATAAAATCCTCAGAAGCCTCAAAACCAATATCAAGAGGGCAGAGCTATTTGCATAGCTGTATCTAACCACAGAGGTTTCCCTTTAGATAAAGAAAAGCCTAGAGGGTGGCCCTGGCCTAACGGGAAATGTTGCTGCAGCTGACAGAGCATGCGTGGTGGGTGTAGTAAGCTGAGTGTTCCCATGGCAACAAGATAGAGAGTCAAATGGTGGTCAGAGCCAGATATATCCACGACAGAGCAGAGCACTTGAGCACCAGGATTCAGAAGCCAGGCTGACCTGTGTTTGAATCTCACTGGGCGACCAGCTTGGGGCCCTTGAGCAATATGATTAACCTCGTTTCCTTCATTTGCAAACTGGGGACGCAGCCCAACAAATGTCTACCCCATTTCCAATTGTTCCTCCACTCTCTGCCAATGGCATCACTTCTATAGCATGCAACTTCTCTCTTTCCCTGCCGCCCTTCTTTCCAATCAAAATAATGCCCTTGGGCTTCCCTGGTGGCGCAGTGGTTGAGAGTCCGCCTGCCAATGGAGGGGACACGGGTTCGTGCCCCGGTCCGGGAGGATCCCACATGCCGTGGAGCAGCTGGGCCCGTGAGCCATGGCCGATGAGCCTGCGCGTCCGGAGCCTGTGCTCCGCAATGGGAGAGGCCACAACAGTGAGAGCCCCGCGTACCGCCAAGAAAACAAAACAACAACAACAACAACAAAAATAATAATAATAATGCTCTCCATTACCTGTAGATTAAGTATAAGGAAGCTAATATTTATCAAGAGTTTAGCAGATTAATTCGGAAAAGATGATGCAAAATAGCCTTCATCTAGACAAAGGCAGATATGGAATCACAACATGGTTGGGTTAATTCTAAGTGGGGTCATTCTACCATAAACTGCTACTAACTGTAGTGAAATGATGCAAGTTAAAATCAGAACCTGGACTCAAATATATCTCCCAGTTTTTTTTAAAAAATTGATTGTTGTACAAATTAAGTGAAAAACTTGTGTGGTATGTAGCCAAGTTCCTAGCACTCATAGTCAGCACTAATTAAACTTCAGCTCTTATGAAGGGGAAGTCTGAAGTAGGGGTTAAAAGCATGAACTCTGGGGTCAACCAGAGCTGGCTAGAAGTTCAACTCTGACAATTTCTAGCTGTGTGTCCTTGGACAAGTCCCTTCACCTCTCTGGGCCACAATTTTCTCATCCGTAAAATGGCAATAATGTGGGATAAATGTCCTAGAGTTATTATGAACATTAACTGAGTTCATGTCTGCAAAGTCCTTAGAATGGCGGTAGCAGACAGGAATTGTTTGCTGTTACAGCTTCAGTGATCTCCCTAAGCTCAAGGCGATGTATCAGGAGCCTCCTGACTGTGACTAGTGATTATTTCATTCACATTACTTAACCAACAGCTATTTATAGTGTGCCTGCTATGCAAACCACTCAACTAGGTATTAGGAGGGATTGAAAGAGTTGTAAGACACAGGTACGTTTCTTACCCCAAAGAACACAAAGCCTAAATCAGGAACCATGGTTGGTAACTTCAAGCAACACAGTATGCAACTGTTCTAAATGCTTGATTCAAAAGATGATGGAGAATTTCAGAGGTGAAAGGTCTACCATGGACTTGGAGAGAAGGACAAGGGAGAGGCGTGGGGAGCTAAGGCACGGCATCGAGCTGGATCTTGAAGGAGGAATAAGAATGAGAGAGCCGGACTTCCCTGGTGGCGCAGTGGTTGAGAGTCCGCCTGCCGATGCAGGGAACGCGGGTTCGTGCCCCGGTCCGGGAGGATCCCACATGCCGCGGAGCGGCTGGGCCCGTGAGCCATGGCCGCTGAGCCTGCGCGTCCGGAGCCTGTGCTCCGCAACGGGAGAGGCCACAACAGTGAGAGGCCCACGTACCGCAAAAAAAAAGAAAAAAGAAAAAAAAATGAGAGAGACAGGGAGCAGGGTGCTCTATGTCTCAGGGGTGCCCTTGGGGGTGCTGGTCTCCCAAGGACCAGAGAGAGGGCAGGTGGAGATTAGGGGGGCAAAGTAGCAATCGGTTAGGAAAGGTAGGTGGAGGCCGGTTCTTGAAAAGTCTTTAAAGCTAGGCTATTGCTTCAATGTCTACACTAGAAGCAGTGGGGATTGAAGGACTTTATTGGTAGTTTTTAACTTTAATGTTGATTAAAATTACACGTCTCGTTTTTGTTGAAAAGTAGAAGTGCAAACTTATAGATCCCACTGCACACTTAGGAAATCAGAATCCCTGACACTGAGGCTCAGACAAAGAATTCCACAGGCTGTTCTGACATTATTCGAAAGTTGAAAGCCGTTGCTACAGAGCCTTGAAAACCTGGATTACCACGAACAGCTTCTATGGCAGAAAGGTCAGAAGGAAGGAAGCTAGGATTTGCTGAGTACCCACACATGCCAGGGGACTGACAGGTATTCTTCCACTGAGTCCTAACAACAGTCCTATTAGGGGGACGTTATGATTCTCATTCTAGGGATAAAGAAGCCAATAGTTGGACGTGTTGCAAACACAGTAAGCCGCAGACAGGGCTTTCAAACCCAGGTCCCAGGCTCCAGGATGACTGTACTTCCCAGTGTATCACCTGATTGCCCCAGAAACACCCGTGTGCGTCTTTCTCCTGAAACTTAGTGCAGGTCAAACAAAGTCCAGTAGCAAATGTGGCGTCATAAGCACTCTTCTCCCATCCTCATTTCTCTCCTCCAGTGAAATCTGAATTTACCTTCCCTTTGCCCTGAAGCTGGGCCAGAATCACTGAGGGCCATCATTTCAAGTGGAGTTTATTCTTGTAACCGAGCTTCTTTTAACTTTCTTTTTCCTCCACCCTTTCCTTTGTGGTATCTCCTAATTCACCCTGTGCAGTTTTGTTTTCTTTTATAAGTTTCAGGTGTACAGCATTACAGTGTAAAGTAAAACTCTGGAGAACATCAAAGGAAAATGGCCATGCATTTGCTCTTTAATGTTTTCCTACGATATATTAAAATAAAAACAAAGTATCAGTCTCTTCACAAGTAGTAATTTATATTCTCTGGATTTTTTCAGCCCACAACAAGTGGATTCTCTTTTCTCTATACCCTACAGAGTGATCACCATGAGTCTAGTTAACATCCATCACCACACAGTTGACCCTCTTCACCCATTTTGCCCATCTCATAACCCCCTTCCCCTCTGGTAACGGCTAATCAGATCTCTGTATGTAAGAGTTTGTTTTTGTTTTATTTTGCTTGTTCATTTTTTTTTGGTTCCACATATGAGTGAGATCAGACAGTATTTGTCTTTCTCTGACTTATTTCAATCAGCATAATATCTTCAGTGTGTATCCATGTTGTCGCAAATGACAAGATTTCATTCCTTTTTATGTCTGAGTAGTATTTCACTATATATATACACACATACGTACATATACACACACCATATCTTTATTCATCCATCAGTGGGCACTTAGGTTGCTTCCATATCTTGGTTATTGTAAATAATGCTGCAGTAAACATGGGGGCCAGCACCCTATGCAGTTCTGAAACTCCTCATTCATAGCAGAACACACAATGAAATCTTAAATAATTCCTTTTGTGGTTTCCTTTTTACCCTAAGGGTGACGTGGGGTGGCAGCTGGCGGTGGAGGAGGGTTTGTCCATAGGAGGCTTCCCTTGAAATCCACAGGAAATGATGGGGATGTGCTGTTTAGCGTTCTCGAACGTCTACAAACAAGTCCTGGGACACTGGTTGTTATTTTCAGCTAAGCAAGTTCCTCATTCTGCTTTTGAAAGCCATCTCCCTTTGGTAGGATTTTAGTCACTGTATGTTTGTCTATGAGACACTTAACGTCTTTCCTTAAATTAGTACTCTGTTCTCCACCTGATTGGAAGATTCTCACCTTACAAGGCCTCCTTCTACTTTTTTTTTCCCAAAAGGGTGTTAGATTTATCAGAATTAATGCTTTATTTTTCTGACTTGCTATTAGTCACATGACGCAAGAAGCCATTTCCCCCCTTTATATATTCTTTCCTAATTCTCCCATAAATGATTCTCTTCCAATTTATTTTTCTCCCCACTCTAAATTGGAACCCTGGGTAAATGCTGAGCAGCCCTTTTTCCAGCTTCTAATGTTCTTCAAATGGAATTGACAGGTAGTACTTTCCTTGACCCATATCACTGAGGGCAATCTCTGTCTCTCTGGGGCTCAGCCCCGTGTGGGTTTGCTTATTTCTGTGCTGAAGGGGCCTGAATATGATTTCTAAGCCAAAGGGGTTCAGACATAATATGTATAACTATACTCTAAGTATTTACTTTGGCAAGTGACACCTTCATTCCAGTTGCCCCTGTTAGGAAGCCATAATGATGCTTTGAATTCTCTGCAGACCACAATATATAAATGTGCAGATTGGACAATGCAAATCCCAAGAGGTGACAATCACCTAGACCACAGTGTGACTAATGCTCCCTGGAGTTAAGCAGTGCACACCCTGCACAACCATACTTAGAAACTTCTTTTCCTCTAATGTAAATCATTTTCTGCATTCTTAAAAATAATGGTCATTTATAGACTCTTTTGCTTGCCTAAACATTATAATCAAGGTCTCATAAATTTTAAATTACTGATAAAGACTTAGGGAATAGGAAGATATACTGTCTGTATATCTTCCTTTTCCCTATGCCTTATCTTTATTTTCCCCATATTTTATTTTCCCTATCATCTTGCTCCCTAGAATACACTTTGTTTTTTAAAAAATTGCAAAGTCATTGGGATAACTTGGGAGATGACAGATGGTGTTATCCTCAGTAAGGGAAAGTAGGTGGTAAAAAGGGGGAGTCACTAATGTCAGGCAAAACATCAGAGTCATGGTACCAAGAAGACGCTAAACATGGTAACATTTATTTCAAAACTCAAAACTGATTCCATATTAATAAATACTTTTAACACTGAATATAGGAAAACTACTATGCATGTTCTAATACAGTTTACTAAAGAATCAGAGAAAAGGTAGTCTTTCATCTCTCGGCCATTGAGAAAACAGTCTGGAGGTAGGAATAGCTTCAAGGATATTGTGTAGAATTGGGGGAGGGAAAGAGAGGAGCTGATAAAACCAGGAAGAATTTTCTACTCTCCTTTCCTTACTAGGGCCTTAAAATTAAAAATCTGAAGTTGGAAAATACACCTGCACAACATACCAGATTTCCTTCTCAATTTTGGTTTAGAATCACTAGTTGGTGGACGGGGTCAAAAATTGGAAGCAGGTACCCAATTTGAATCTAGGTCAGATCCCGCTGGCTGCTGATGGGTCCATGAGGCCCCTCAGAGGCCAAGCAGGAGACCGGACAGCTTGTCCTTAAAGCATCTGCTTTAAGGCACAACCACAGTATCTTTAACTCAAGAATTGAAGGCATGGCACAATGTGACGGCCACCTCCACGTGCTGTCTAGATGTAAGTCCTTTCAGAGCTGTCTTTGTATAAACTCATCAGCCAATCAGCCGGCCTGTGATCCAGCCCCTCCACCCTCTGGAGCTGGGGGGACACTTCAGGCGGGCAGCTGTCCAGCCCCTTCACCCATGGAGAGACCCCATAGAGAAAACCCCTCTGGCCACTTTTTTCTGCAAACACTCAAATGAAACAGAATCTTGCAGATTTGGAGTTCCTGCTCCTAATTAGAAAAAATGGTAGAGAAATGCTCTGGAAAGGAACAAAGATAGCCCCGAGTCAGATCAGTCTCCAGTGCGAGTGGAACACGTCTGCTTTGGGCAGCTTCAGGACGTGGAGAGGACCCTGGTTTCCTCGGGTCTTTTTCTCAGAAGACATAATTTTCCAGGCTGTCGTCACAAGGCTTCAAGCTAAAGCCACCACTGCGGCGCTGGCTCTCAGGAAGTTTCTGGGTAGGGCAAGGAAGGAAGAGGGTTCTCCTTGACCGTGATATATGATCCTGTGGCCAAGAGCAAGGGAAGGCAGCAAAAGGGAAAAAAAGAGGTTTGTACCTAGTGCTCTTAGTACAGGTGGGCAACAGTTTTAAAGGGAAGAGTTGTTTCAGGTTCTGAAGGCCACAGAGGGACTCCGGCTGCACTGCCATGGGTCCTAGAATCGTGGGGCTTTTGAAGCTAGGGAGGACCTCAGGGCTCTCCTAGTTCAACTCCTTCATTTTCCAGAGGAGGAACCTGAGGCCTGGAGAGGGTAAGCAACGTCCCCAGGCCACACAGCTTGTTATATCTGCCTGGGGGACACAGAGAGCGGCAGAGAGGCTTCAGTGAGCAATGCGGTCGGTGTAGGCGAACATCACGCAGCACGTGGTTAGTTACATTCAGGACCCCCGAAGATGACAATGTCCCACCCCTGGGCCCTTTCTCGCTGATCTGTCGCAGAAGTGGCCAGGTCCTGGACCGAGCTTATCCATGAGGTTCCCTCGGGAAGCGGGGTGGTGCAGGTCGCCGGCGTGTCCTCACTTCCCCGTCCGGAAGGCCACCTGGATGGCTTTGATCCACTCGGTACGCTCCTTGGGGGTGGCCGCTTGCAAGAAATAGTGAACTTCATCAGCCGTGATGATCTCAAAGAGGTTCTCGTCTTCACTCTTCTTGCCTGGTGAGAGAAAAAGTGACGGTGGGCATGGGCACCAGAAAGGTCCCTAGTTCACCCTCCTTCTGCAAGCAATGAAGTCCCCATTTTTCAAGCGTTCCAAAAAAATTAAATATGTGATTTTCAAACTTACTATCACTGTATGATCATACATATTCATTATATGATTATCTATATAGTGCTTATATATACAGGTATGTAGTATGATTTTGTGCTTGTGTGTGTATGTGTGTTTAAGAAGTAAAACATTCAAGGAGAAACATTTTATAGTTTATAAGCAAACTAAATTTCTCACTTTTGCACACAAATAGTGTTTAACCCTGTAATAGTGTCCAGTGAGTATCTTTCCTCCACTCACAACATAAACCAAGAGCTGACCTCAATATATTTTTTTAAAACATCAAAAAAACCCCAGATTCACCACCAGTGCCATCAGTATAGCCTGAACTGGTTTTTATCAAGGGCTAAGTGAGACTCTTCGCTGAAAGATCGGAAGGCAGCACACTTTCCAGTACTGTGACAAGACTTAAAACACATCCATCTCAGATCGCAAAGCAGCACGCTCTCCACCCCAACCCTAAGGAAGACCCTACGGGGAGAGGCGAGTGAGCAGATCCAGGAATAGTAAAAATCTCAGCTTTTGCAGCTGCAGTGCTTTCCTGTCAGCCTCTATAACCTCATAAACCCAAAATGACAAGGAGAAACCAGGGTCTGGATGTCTGAACCACATCTTCCCACTGACACCACTCCTCCCTACACCTGAGGAGACACGGTCATTTCATCACCAAATCATAGACTTGTGATCAGGACCCAAGGGTCATCTGGTGCGACTCCATCATTCTCGGAGGAGATGGGAGGGCCCAGATTAGTTACGCAACTCAACGCAAAGTTGTGCCACTCACTAACTAGCCTAGACCTAACTATAACCCAGGAGCAGTTCCTGTTCCCCACACCGCCTCACGGCGCAAATGTTCCTTTTGTTGTGGGATATTTCCTGGTCTGTAAAAGGTCCCCTTTAAGGAACGTCATGGCTCAGTCTCAGGCATCAGGAGGTAACAAGTGTCTCCATCTAAGCCGGTTCTGAGGTGATGGATTTTTCTCAGCATTGCACTAGGATTTATTCAAGGCATCCACAAAACCACTCCAAGTCCCCGAAGCCCGGAGAGCCAGTGCAGCAGTTGGGAGAGAATAGCTTTGGGTCTCTCTAAAGTTTTCAGACAGTAAATTCATTCATGCCTGAGTGAGGGAGTGATGGAGTGAGTGCTGTTGACTCAGGGTGCCCAGGTGTGGGAAGGGAGCCTGGGTAGACACACCTCTCTCCCACAAAAATTCATTCTTACCATCTGGGTTGCTCTCCACTGAGGTCACCACACAGCCTCTCAGGCGAATCGCTCCCAAGGGATCTTCCCCCTAAAGGAGAGAGGAGTCCTTCGTTATGTTTCCAAAGTAAAATGTATGGGTATACTTTATGCTGTCGGTGCAAAAGCCGCACAGACTCACTGTGGAGTAGATAAGAGCAGAAAGAGACGAAAGAGAGCCCCTTCTGGAGCCTCCATCCCTCAGTTCACACAGCGGGGGGGTGTGGAAGCTGCAAGACGAGACACAGGTCAATCTGAGCTTCACATCCGGAGGAGAGTGGCAGGCAGAGGAGGCAGTGAAGCTCAATCATCACGTCCCATGAGAGAAGGACCACACGCTTCCAGAGCCCTTTGGCCCCAGGCAACAGGCATAGTAGTAGAACCTCCACAGGAGGGAATCGAAGAGCCCTGCCCTGCAAGCAGAGGCTGAGGACCCGGTCCAGATAGACATGCTCATTGTATTGAGGAAAAAGCCCTCTTCTGAATAATCAACAGCCCAAATGGCTGGACTCAAACAATGTTCTCACTGAAGTAGGCCTAGAAGAGGAATTATCACTTTTTTGCATATCAAGCCAAGAGCACAGTGTTGGATTGGTTGAGTTCCTCTGAAAATATCAGATTGGGGCAAACAAAGAAAATTCTGTTGAGTTGACCAAATAAATGACCATAGAGTGATATTTTCTTCCATCCCTGTGATTCTGCTGGCCTCAAAGCCTACGATCTCAGATCTTTGCAATAAGAAGGGGTAGGACAAGGTAGAGGAGGGTGAGGAAAAAGAAGAGGGGATCGTGAAGAGGAAAGGGGCTTCAGCAGAGCAGAAAGGGGCCTGGGAAGCCCAGTGGATAGAAGCAGCAGAGGCTTCTAGTGGGATGGGTTTAGCGAGCACAGGCTCTCACCCCAGCAGGGTCATAGTAGTGCAGATACGCAGGGTCTTCTCTCAGAATGAATTTCCTCACTTTCCAGTTCTTCCGCCTATGCCCCTGTATCCAAGATCAACACAGAAAAAGAAAGGATGAGTTCTTCGCATCAGTCAGTACACCTAGTACCTACGTGATAAGTCTTGTTGAGTTGAAATAAGAAAAAAATAAAGATGAAATCCTAACTCCAGGAGAAACCAGGCTACAACCCAGACCTTTGTCAGAGACATAGCAGTAGATAGATGTTATTAAATCATGGATTAAGTTATTTCTAAGATTGTCTTACAGCTTTAGAATTATACAAGACAGTACTATGTACAGTGTACTGTGTTAGGTAATGGGGTGCTATCAAGAGATTTAAGACATGGCCCTGTGCTTCCAAGAGTTTATAACCTATGTGGAAATATAAAATAGCAAATGTCCAAATCAAATAACATGTATAGGTAATGAGTTTCAAAGAATTCTTTAAATATTTATTGTTTATTATTTGGAAAGTTAATTTGGGGTTTTTTTTGGGTTTTTAAAATTTTTACTGAAATACAGTTGATTTACAATGTTGTGTCAGTTTCAGGTATACAGCAAATTGATTCAGTTATGTACACACACGTATATATATTCTTTTTTAGATTCTTTTCCATTATAGGTTATCACAAGATATTGAGTATAGTTCCCTGTGCTATACAGTAGGTCCTGGTTTCAAAGGATTTAAATGAAGGGTATGTAATTGTGGGTTTGGGACGTCAAAGAGAGCCTCATAAAAACCTACATTTATCCACGTGGGACACACAGGAGTTATACAGGTGAGAAAGAGGTGGGTGGGAAGACCACTGACAACAAAAAAAGCAGCGGTGGGAATGTCCAAGGCATATTCAGTCAGGCTAGAAGGCAGGGCTCATGAGGAACAGCAGAGGCAAGTTTGGAAAAGTGGAAGCAAACAGTAAAAACTGAAACATGGGGGTATTTTCATTGGTGGCTTTTGAGTTGGAAGCGAAAAGATTACAGTGACATTTTAGGAAGATTAATATGGTGACAACATACAGGATGGACCAGCTGGCTAGATGAAAGATAAGCCAGGGGTAAGATAATATGGTAATAAGAAGATCATCAAGAAATGATTGCAACAATCCTGGCATAAAATCATTAGGGACTAACAATGGGTAGCAGCAATGGAAATTGGAAGCAATAGTGGTTGTGACAGACATGATGAAGAATAGGACTTGGCCCTTCCCCATAGAATTAACCATTGACATCATCTAGACTGTGGGTTCTGAGGCGGGATTTGTGTCTGTTTATCTTTGTTTCTCCCACGCCCAGCACCGTGCCTGGCACACGGGAGCCCCTTCATATCTGTTTGTAATTGCCTTGAATTACCCAGTTATTTCAATTAGCTGATAGCAGTTGTTTAAAATGTTAGGTTAAACCTGATCCTATGATTTCCCACAGTAAATTCAAATGACAACTCCAGAAGCTAAAAAAATTAGATTAGAAAATACATAGTTTCTATGTTGCCAATATGAAGAATATTGTCTGCTATTTCTGAAGTACCACATGCTAAGAGGCACATATACAAATTTTCCAAAATTTTTCACTGCGCTTGTGTAGAAAGTGATGAAACGTTTGTGATTTTAGCAAACTGTGTCTCCTTCATAATGCCAGGTCAGAAGAGTCTAAAGAGAGCTTTCAGGAATGGGTCTAAGTTATCTGGCAGGTCGTCTGGTCAAGGAGCTCAGCTCCAAAGAACCTTTAACTTGCCTGAAGCATGGAGCGAGGAACGCTGTAGAGTCATATGGGAGAACAGAGAACATTTCTATCTGCAGTATCACATACAGAATGGCTTTTGTAAAGCGTCAGTTTCTAGAATTCTTGTTATGAGTGCCTGCAATTTGCCTTAGCTGATGCTGCCCATGGGCTGAGGACACTAAGGCTTCTGCCCCACGCCGTTTCCTCCAGATCCACGGATACACAAGTCCAGTCCAGCTGGGACTTTGTCTACCCCTTTTCAACCTTCATGTTCAGTTTCCTCAGGGCTCCGCTCTAAATTAAGGCTCGTCAGATCAACTAACTCAAGAAAAGTCCTTCATGGCTGATAACAATCTAGAACTATAGAAGACACCAACAAAAAGGAAACAATGAAATTCCTCCCCCCCAAGTGATTCCTGCTTTAACAGCCACCTTTCAGCACCTGTAATGAAAGAGCCAGATAACGTAGGAACGTTTGTCAGAACAAATGAGAAATCAGGTGATGGACAAGCTCTGCCTATGGGCAGCTGCCCGATCCTTCCCTGTATAAGGCTGGCCCTGCTCCTATGCTCGTCCTTTAATCTAGTCAGTGAGCACCCTGTCATAAAAGTTATTAGAATCGTCTAGAATCCTTTCTAAACCGTGGCTGTATTATTCCCTAGGACCTCGTTCTCTCAAAACCTGATGTGAAGGTAAGTTTTCCACACTAATGCCCTACTTCCCCTAGTGAAACTCAAAATCCATATCAACGTTCTCCTTTTTAAGTATAAATATACGTTCAACTTTGGTTCTTCTCTCTTCACCCTGGAAGTTCAGGGTCCTATTATAAGTCAAGTCTCTCAGTCCCACGGGACCTGTAGACAATGCCTGGAAATCTCCTTACGGCAACCAGATTCTCTCTGCTACGTACTGAGAAGTGCCTTTAAGACAGCTCACGGCACAGCCACGAGGGCAAGACCCTGGCCTTAAAAAGCAGCTTTGGCTTCTCGACAACATATACCAGCCTCAGTTGTTTCACCCTGAATATTTGCATATTTTCCCGTAGAGGTGCTGGCCCTGAGTTCTTCACTCAGCTCCAGCCCTTGTGTTCTCTTACCTCTTGGCATCCCGTGCCTTGGAGCCCGGTAACTAACCAGAGCTCTTCAGCTCACCCCAGCCCCTGCCTTGCAGACTGACAGTGGCCAGTACTGGTGGACACCTGGTCATGACTGAGTCTGTGCCCTCTGAGCAGATTTGACCTTTGTCTGCTGCTGCTCTTGCAGAGCTGGTCTGCATTTGGTCTCACCGTGACCTACCCACAGTCTGAAATGGTACTTCCGTGCTCTCAGTGGTTTATGATGTTCCTCTTCTGGGTATGGCCTGTTCCTATTTCCTGGTTACTTTGCAGGGAGGAGGGATAGGTCAATGGAAGTAATTTCACCATGAAACATCCCTGTCTTTTGAAGGCATCTCTTAGCCAGCTGATATCCTCCAGCTAATGAAAGGGTCAGCATTTTCTTGAAACATTGATAGAAGAAGAATTTCCCTATTTTATTTCTTTATTTTTAATTTTTTTGGCTGCACCGCACAGCATGTGGGATCTTAGCTCCCCAACCAGGGATCAAACCCACACCCCCTGCAGTGGAAGCGCGGAGTCTTAACCACTGGACTGTCAGGGACGTCCCGAATTTCCCTATTTTAAGGTGCTTCTGCCCTGTCTACCTCAGTCCTCCTGACCTAATGCCCCTTTGATCATCTACTTAACTATCTATCTATCTTTCACTAGGTGGGTGTCATTTTCTAATTGACTATTGACCAAACAAACAAAACACCATTTGGTGATTTAGAATACAAAGGACTTGGTAAGGGAGAAAGGTTAGAATGGAAGAGTAGTGACCACTCACCTGTTTCAGTAAACATCCCTGCTTGATAATGACCCCTCTGAACTCTTCTTTCAGAATCACATCATCATCACTAGAATTCTCTTCACAGAAGAACCCACTGTCTGGCTATTGGGGAACCAAAGAGCAAGTTTATTTTCCCAGTCTTAGGCATATTGCTACTTATACCATCTCCATCTCCATCTCCCCTCCAGCCACTCCTTCCCCCTGTGGTTTATTGGTTTATTCCAACCTGAACTTTAAAGTTTCTGGGTTTTTTTTTTTTTGGCCTTGCAGCGTGGCATGTGGGATCTTAGTTTCCTGATCAGGGATTGAACCAGCGCCCCCTGCCGTGGAAGCTCAGAGTCTTAACCACTGGACTGCCAGGAAAGTCCCATCTAGATGCTTATTTCTTGTTGCTAGATGCTCTCTTGTCTCCGCTCAAGTGTGGTTTTTATCAATATCCTTTCATTTTCTTGGGTTCCCCAAGCTATATTGGAAGTCTAGCTCAGCACATCTTTTTTCAAAGCCTTTCTTCTCTTGGGATCTTATGGCCAAATCCCTGAAAGCAGAGTTGGCTAGTTTATAAGACACTGTGCACACGACACAATCTCCACAACGCCCTCTGCCACTCAGCTCCTCCATTTTGAGAAGACCAAGAGCACGTGTCCAGCCACATCCTCTGAGGTCAGGAGGGAACTGGGCCTTGCTCAGCTATAAGAGAGCAATGAATCACACAGAGGAAGAGGAGCCACTGTGCTGGGTATTTTTAGAGTCCCACATTTAAATGGCTATAAACAACCAGATCAAAATTCTCAAAAAAAAAAATTCTGACAGGGGAACGTCCCCAAAGTGAAATGAAACTCTCTCTGTGACAGTCACTTCATTTTTATAAGCAGCTTCCTTATTTCTGTGCTCTGACCCCAAATAGAAACAAAATTGCCAGAATCCCCCTAGAAATCCACTTTGCCAGATTTCTCATGTAACCCAAGATTAAGTCCGTATTGTGCAATACAGTGTTTCCCAATCTGTCGTAAGCATGCCACCGGGGATACTCATGGTGCAGGGGGAAGGAACCTGGATGAACACATTTTGTATTGAGTCACATATTTTAATGTTTATTTGGAAATATAAAACTGGCCCATTCTGATTTTACACATCTCCCTCTAGAAAGGAAGCTCCCAGAGGGCCATAATTTTTGCCTGTTATTTTTCTTTCCACTACTGTATCTCCTTTGTCTAGGTGGGTGCCTGTCATGTACTTGGGCCTAATAAGTTGTTTTTTTTTTGTGTGTGTGTGTGGTACGCGGGCCTCTCACTGTTGTGGCCTCTCCCGCTGCAGAGCACAGGCTCTGGACGTGCAGGCTCAGCGGCCATGGCTCACGGGCCCAGCCACTCCGCGGCATGTGGGATCCTCCCGGACCGGGGCACGAACCCGTGTCCCCTGCATCGGCAGGCGGACTCTCAACCACTGCGCCACCAGGGAAGCCCCTGGGCCTAATAAGTTTTTATAAAAGAATTCTTGCTTAGAATAAGAATAGATATAGCAAATTTTTAAAAGTAAATAAAGAAAACTATTCAAGTGAACAATATTTTCCTTTAAACAATCTCACTGGATGTGACAGGCATGGTGGAGGGGGACAGCTGTCAAGTCAGGGACATGGATCAACGCTGTAGGGCTGGCCTCTTTCTTTCACGGCGGATATGAACTGAGACCAACCTAGAACCCGCCCAGAGCAGCCCCCAAGCCAGGAGGAGTAGGTGGGGAGCTCTCTCACTCACAAAGTAGTAGAAGGCGTCAGGGTTGTCGAGGAAAGGGTTCTCAGCAGTTCCGTCCACCGCGTATTTGGAGAGGTCTCCAGCAGGCTGCAGGTACCCTTCGTTGAGCAAGGAGGAGGCTACCACCAGGCCCTCCTGGCGATTCCGAACAGATTTATTGGAAACCAGCCAGTCGATGACACAGTTACCTGGATGGGACCATCAGAGGGAATGTTAGCTCTCTTTACCAAAGAACAAGCCACTGACAGTTGCCCCTGGAGAGCTCCGGATGACCCAAGTGTCAGACTTGTCTCATCTTCCCTGTTACTCCAAGAAGGAAAAATGAAATCCGCGGGACAGATACCTGGAAACAAAAGGAACCATGTAAAATGTTTTGAAAAACATCTACATGCTCCTCAAGGAACAAGGCGTACATAAAGAAATGGTTTTTACTAACCCACTCATTTATTCCATTAATGACCTAGAACTTCTGCTAGGAGCTAAGTTCTGTGATGGGTACTGGGGAGGCTTCCTCAGGGAATCTAAAAAGGGGATCTGCGTGATAAGTGTTGTGACAAGTGCTTTGCTGTGGATGGATACAGGGAGCTGCTGGGTCAAATCTGCAGGAAGGCGTGGAGGGGTGGGTGGGGGAAGGGCTACCGCGTGCGTGCGCGCCATCAGGAAAAGTTTCACAGAGGAAGTGACACTGACTGGATGTTTGCCAACCATCTACTCAGGCAGGGGCCAAGAGGAACCAGCAGGGGCTGAGGGAGCTGCAGTGTGAACAGACTCACACAGGCATGAAGCAGCCCCGCTGGTGGGTGGGGGGAGGAGTTGGTGGAAAGAAGGCAAACAATGACGAGAGAGAGAGGAAGGCCCAGTGTGAGTGGGGAGAGCTTTGATGGTACATTAGAATATTTGGCAGTGAAGAGCTATTGCAAGTTTTTAAGCAGAAAACACCATGACAGTACGTGTATGTCCTAAATTCGAATTTGGCGATGTCCCTTGCACCGAATGTCACACCTTAGACAAGGGTCTAGCAGAGACCTTGAGAAGCCAAGGTCTTCAAACAGCCAAGGTCTTCAAACCTTCAAACAGCCTTCTGCCTCAAGAGAGGATTGCAAGGAGCCATCAACTGGATTATTAGCAGGTTATAATGAAACTTTTTATGAAAAATATTCTGTACAACCAACAAGGTCCTACCACATAGTGCAGGGCACTATACCCAATATTTTGTAATGACCTATAAGGGAAAAGAATCTGAAGAAGAATATATATATATATATATATATATGTATGTATAACTGAATCACTGTGCTGTACACCTGAAACTAACACAATATTGTAAATCAACTATATTTCAATAAAAATAAGTAAATAAATAAAACAAATTTCTTTCAAACATTTTATACACACACACACACACACACACACACACACACACACACACACACACGTAGTCTGTACAAATGTAGCCAACCAGGGAGCCAACATAACAGGTCCCAGGTCATCAAAGCAAGAGCAGTAGGATATGCCATCCTTGAAACAAGAGTGAAAGCAGTTGATTAGTGTACCTTCCATGAATTTCATATACAAAATGTTTTGCCCACTTTTCTTTCTCTAGAAGGATAAACTAGTTAATACTGCATTTCTGACTTTAATCCTTGTAGTGACCCTGTAAAAGAGGTAGGGCGGTAATTACAGACCTCTTTTAAGAATGAGAAAATTAAGACTCAGAGGGTTTAAGTGACCTTAGGCCCGAGTTAACACCTGCAATGGGCCTTCACTTACGTGTTCTAATCCTAGATTCCATATGTGTTCAGCTAGGCATGCCGAAGCTCAAAAGACAATTTCAGTCTAATCTCCCCATCACCTGACATTCAAGGTCCTCCATCACATGTCATCAGTGCCTGGGTCCCAGTCTCTGCCACAGACTTGTCTCTCCGCTGAGACCACCCGAGTCCCACAGGAAGGCTCAAGCCACCTGAATTTCTAGAATCCGGTCTGACCTTCAATGGAGAGAACTTAAGTAGTTTAAGCCCAGGACTCTGGGACTCAGTAAGGCATTTCACAGGAAATAAGTCTGACCTGGACCTTGTGCCCAGACCTATATCAGAACTTCCCCTTGGTTTCTTTTTCTAGAGGCTTTGTCTTAGTGACCTCCGTCCTACTTGAGTTAGGGCCCTGCCTTATTCTTGGTATCTGGATTCCAAATCTCAGCCCTGGCTTTTCTCATGCTAATGGACTACTGCCTTGACTCTCTGAGGCTGAATTCCCCTGGGATACTACCCACCCCCTCCCCCCATTACCCCAGATCACACCCTTTATCCTCCACCTTCAGAACATTGACCTCTACCGTTTTTGTGCATTATCTATTGATTGGACAGCCCTTCGAATTCCATCTGTTGTATCTTCTCAGTGTTTTCCTCTCTTGACCTCTATTGCCACCATAAGTCAGCCATGTCTGACATCTGACAACCTAGTCCCGAACTGTACTTCTCATTTTTTTTTCCCCTAAGGAACCATCAGTCCTACCAGGCTGGTCATTTTCTTTCCCTGATGAATATTCTGGAAATCTCAGCCCCATAACTTTGTCCTCACCATCTGCTCAGCCTAACTATCCTCATCAGAATTCCTTCCCACAAACACTTAAAGAAACTCTACCCATCTTTCAGAGTAGAATTTAGGCACCATCTTCTATTCATCCCAACTACCCCTGAGTTCTTCCTCTTTTCTGAACACACAGAATTGATCGTCTGTGCAGTCGTGTGACTCCTTAATCATAATAACTGCATTGAGAGCCTGTACCATATAGTACTTAGAGTGTGTTCTAAACACATTACAGTTACAGCAAGCCTTAATGTAGGTGCACTACGATTATCCCTATTTGATAGACAAGGAAAGTGAAGAGAGGCTAAATTGTTGGCCTAAGCTTTTACAGATAGTACGCTGAAGAGCTAGAATTTGAACCAAGGAAGTCTGCCTCCAAAGAACATGTTTTAAACCACTACACCACCTCCCCAAACCCATAATGCCTAATGCCTCACGCTGTGCAGCCTCAGACATCCCGAATGTTTCCACCTAAATTTTACATTGATTCCTGTTTATCACCTTATTCACCTCTGTGTCTATTTCAACATCCTGCCATTTACTGGAAAACAAAATATGACCCTTTGATTCATATAGCTGGAACTTCTGAGATTTTTATCTTGAACGACAAAGTTTTGTTTCACCCTTCTTTCTCCTTCCACGCTGGGGAAGTTCAATGATCATGTCCACCAGCCTGCATTCCATGACCCCACTCCCCGCCCCCATGCTCTACATCCATCACCCACACGTGAGGCTGAGCGAGGCCTCCATACCGCCTGCCCCAGAAGCCCCACTTCAGACTCACAAGGGCTTTTACCTGTGAAGCAGTGATTGAAAATCTTCTTGTCCTTCTCTAGGTTCAGCTCTTTTACTCCTTTTTCAGTGTCTTTCATGGACAAATACAAGGCACTGCACAGATGAAAACACATGGGTGAGTAAGAGCTTTCCAGAATGGCCAGTCCTCTCTGGGATTTGCCCCCTCAAGGGGCTGCTCCTGTGTACAAGCCTTCCCCTCCCCAGGTGAACCCTGAGCCTAATCTCTCCAGTAGATCGTAAGTACATCATTAGACGGCAGAGTTCATAATCGCATAACTTTGTGGCCTGAGCAACATTCAGCAAAACGTACTGGGAAGGTACTTAACGTCTCTTAAATTCACTAAACTCTGCTGGTTTAATTTTTAGTGTCTGAGACGGAGAGTTGCCCCCAGTTAGGTGCCCAAGATGAAATGTTCTTGGGGCTCAATCCTCATGTCCCATTTCTTTGTGTCCTTCAAGAGACCATCTGGTATAGACATTTGCCTCCCAGAAAGTGAATGTCTTGACTAAGCTTATCCCTTTATCCTAAAAATTAGGAGATAAAGCAAAACAGCGAGACATTCTCATTTTTGTCCTTGAAGTAATGAACTAAAGATAGCCTTATCAGAGAAATTGCAAGCAACAAAACCCAAGGCCACGTTCATGGATCTCGTGGCTCCACGTAGCACAAGCATCATTCGCACTTAGCTCTGACAGCTGTGGTTAGAAATGTGGTCACTTGACCACCCCACCCAGCAGCTACAGCTAGACTAGGCAACTCCTCTTGGGTCTTTACCAAAAAGCTTTCTTGGTGAGAGAGAGTGCTCATTCTCTCTAAGCTCAATGCACAAATTTCATCAGACTCCTGTGACCTGCCACGTCCTGCAGGAGGCATGCAGAGGACTTTTTTCAGTCCCCTCCTAAGGACTCCCCTCACCCATTTTGTAAACCAATATGGAATTTAAGTAGCCAATATGGAATTCTTCCTGGCAGGGCTCCTGTTACAGGATATGTTCCACATAAAAGCAAAAAACAGCAAAAAGTAAAAAGACTCCTAGAGAAAGGGGCTCATGTGATATCCACCTTTAGGCAACAACCATCACCTGCAATTCCAGGCCAGTCAACATCAGAGGTCATTAATCTAGGCCAAGGCACAAATGGCTTCCGGCTAGGAGAGGTGTTCACCCTTGCTGAATGTGTGAACTTGAACTTGAAACCTTACCTGCTAGGACACACAGCCCGTGCCTTTTCCTACCTACCTATAGACCCTGAAGCTTTCTTTTAAGAGTAACTTATTATGGCTACTTCATATATACAATGATGCATCTCTCTCTCTCTATCTGTCTCTTTCTCTCTCTCTCCATCCCCCATCTCTCTCTCTGCCAAGATTACCCAAAATGAGGGAACTTAAATTCCACTGCCCCCTCTCCTCAGCTGCTAGACCTTAGAGAAGCCACAATCACTCCTTCAGACCCAGGTAAACATCTTAGTAAACCAAGGGCCAGTACTATGGACCTGGAAGGGTGGATACAGCCTTCAGAGGTGACCAAAGCAGGCCTTGGAGCAGGATCTGTTGTGAGATTTCCTCAAGAAGCAGGGTGGGAGGAGGGAAGAGTGAAGGGAAGCAAACATAGAAAATCACCCTATGGAATGAAGTGAGAGAGTGGCATGGACATATATACACTACCAAACGTAAAATAGATAGCTAGCGGGAAGCAGCCGCAGAGCACAGGGAGATCAGCTCGGTGCTTTGTGACCACCTAGAGGGGTGGGATAGGGAGGGTGGGAGGGAGGGAGATGCAAGAGGGAGGAGATATGGGGATATATGTATATGTATAGCTGATTCACTTTGTTATACAGCAGAAACTGACACAACATTGTAAAGCAATTATACTCCAATAAAGATGTTAAAAAATAATTTTTAAAAAAAGAAAATCACCCTAAGTCAATGGTTTCTGGCAGTCGGATGGACCTCCTGGTAGATTTCCTGGCAAACTTCTGACCCGCTTCAATGCATTTAATGGCCTTCTTGATGTCCCGAACCCAGCCATCTCTCTCCTCCAGGAAGGCTGCCTGGAAGAAGTGGTCCTGCTGTTTGGTCGTAGTGATCTTAAACACAAACTGAAATCAAAACACATCCCATTAGGAATGACTCCTTTCAAGGGGCTGAGGTCTCTTATGAAGCACAGCAGTTGAGCCAACCCTGTTCTGGAAGTGCTTGGCCAAGAAAGACCCAAATGCCCAGGGTAGAGGGTGGGTGGTGTGGAGAGGGACTGGCCCAGGAAGCTCCATTCACATTGCAGGCTATGCATGGTCTCAAGGGTCAGCCCCTGACAAGATATTCATGGTGGTTAACGACATCAACTCACCATCCTTTTGCCAAAGTCCTGGCAAGGGCTAGTCAGAGTGCTTCCTTTCAGGGGAATCATTCCTTTGGGGCTGTTATCACTTTTCTTCTTATAGAATTCAACTCCATCTTCTAACAACACAACCCACATGGGTTTCCAGGTGTTGAACATGCTCCCCTGTAATGACAACAGAAAGAGCTGGGTAATGATGTTTTCTAAAACTCTTCTATAGGTGGCAAAGGGCTTGATAAATAGCCTAGCTTTGGCCAGTGTGGACACAGGCGACCCGCATTTGTAACTCAGAGCACAGCCTTGTGTACAGGCATGGCTAAGAGGTATGAAAATCACCTGCAGAACCGTCTCTAATGCCAGCATGATGCTGTCATGTCAGTGTAGCCTTTAGGAATATCCTTACTTAAAAAGTTTTCAGTTTGGATTAATGCCAACTGTCCCTTTATCAACAGATAACCGTTCTGACTACATCAAGGAAGTCTCTCTTTTTTATCTATATTTTGGGAGAGTTTTGGAAAAGGAAGAGAACAGGGTTCTATGCCTCTTATCTTTGAACCCACGATGTCACCCTGTCATGACTACCACAAAATGGGGTTATCATCCAGTTCCCAGAAGATCCTGTTGGTTATCTTAAAATACAAACAGCCTCTATATAAAGGTCCAGTTTCCCAAAAGGAAGACTATTTATGCAAAGAAGATAAATACTTGTGGGACTATCATTTTGCTTGTCCAAGTGTTTCCTTTGTTTTAGTGACTGAAAAAAAAAGTGTTAAATTAATACACACTATCTCTTTTCTGAACATGCAGAATAATTATTCATGCTAGCACTGAATTATTTCCCTTTTTGAAAAAATGGGCAAGGTCAGACACTATGCCAACACATGAAATAATTTCAATCAAATGTCCTTCTGTTTTACATCTATCAGAGAGAAACTCAGAATATAAAGAGTTCCTGCAAATCAATAAGAAAAAATACAAATAATCTATTTTTTTTAATGGGCAAAAGACTGGAAGAGGCACTACATTAAAAAAAAATCTCTGAAAAAGTGTTTAACATCATTATCCATCAGGGAAATGCAGATTAAAACCACAATGAAATACCTCTGCACACCCACTAGAGCATCTAAAATTTTGAAAGCTTGAGAAGAGCAAGACTTGGCAAGGACGTAACTGGAACTCCCATACGTGGCTGGCAGGAGTGCAAAATGGTACATCCAATTTGGAAAACTGTGGAGAATGTTCTAATTCTTAGAAGATATATTTTGACATATTTAGGCATGAGGGAGCATGATAAGCTGACTTATTCTCAAATATCTCAGCATAAAAATATGTGTGTATATTTATATAGAAATACAGAGATAAGACAAATGTAGCCATGTGTTAACAATTCATAAACCTAGGGAAAGAGTATATAGGTAGTCATACTATTTTCTCCACTTCTCTGTGGGTTTGAAAATGTTCAAAATAATTGGGAAAAATTAATAAATAAATGAACAACACATGATACTACTACATACTAAAATTTGGGGTGTGCTTTTAGGGAAATCTATAGACAAGTCTAAAAACTTTTAAATAAATGAAATTAATAAAAGATCTATTCACAGAGCTAGGAGTAAGAAGTTGGACTAGATGACTGCTGAAATGCCTTTCAAGTCTCAAATTTTATATTCCATTTCTGACCTATCAAAGATTTATAACTGCCAGAGTCACTCAGGGCTTTTGACCTTGGAACCGGGATAAAATTAGGAGACGTCAGCCAGCACTATATTCCTTCCGTAGACCATTAAAATAAAACTACTCCCGGGCTTCCCTGGTGGTGCAGTGGTTGAGAGTCTGCCTGCCGATGCAGGGGACACAGGTTCGTGCCCCGGTCCTGGAAGATCCCACACGCCGTGGAGCGGCTGGGCCCGTGAGCCATGGCCGCTGAGCCTGCGCGTCCGGAGCCTGTGCTCTGCAGCGGGAGAGGCCACAACAGTGAGAGGCCCGCATACCGCAAAAATAAATAAATAAATAAAATAAAAATAAAATAAAACTACTCCGGAGCCAACTATTCAAAATGAGTTTGTGCTTTACTAATTCAAATGCAGCCTCAGGGTCTGACAGCTCACTGGGTGGAGGATGTGTCATTTGGGATTCAGGGGCATTGAGGAGGCTGATACTTGGTAAAACAAGGGAAATCGGACAGCTTATAAAGTGGGACTTTGTTCCAGTCTTGGTAGTGGTTAGTTAGGTTAGGATGATGGAATTCTGGGTCATCTCTCTCCTCTGCACCTGCTGGCTTCTCCCTGGATAACCTGACAGCACCTCCTCTCCATGACCGCTATATTTACCCTTCTCTGTCCTTAACCTTCTTGGTGGTCACCCAAGAGCAAACCCAGAAGTGTGATCACGGACTGCCCATGCCAGAAAGGCATTTAGGATCATCTACCAACAGCCTCATCATACACGTAAGAAAGTTGAGGCCACTTTAAGTGACTGGGCCTAGTACACCTGACCAGTTAATGTGGGACTGAGATTAGAATCCAGGCCTCCTGATTCCTAATTTTATGTTCTTTCCATTCCCCTTAGATGCCATCTTCATTTTGGTTCTCACTGAGTCATTCTTGAATCTAAATCAATTTTTAGGCCGCTTAGCCAGCTATATATATAACCTCATATATGTGTATATGTGTGTACATAAAATCATAAAACATATAAATTGTAAATCACATCATAATATGATCCTATATAATAATATGTTTTATGATACTATAAATATATAAGGTTTATATATGTAAGTAAATATATATGTGGCATATGCCTGCTTTCCTCCATTATAGGACAAAACCTATACAATTACATGTCAGAATGGGCAGGTTTTAAATGTTGAGTCAAATTTAAAGTTTCCAAGTGAGTCACTGTACATCATCATGGAATTGGTTAGTTTAGTGCATAAGAGTCTGACGTTGCATGATACCAAAAGAAGAAATCTTAAAGCTCAAGATATTTGACCACTTAAAAAAATTGAATTTCTGTACAGTAAAAAAACAAATGAACAAACAACAACAACAACAAAAACCCTGAACAACTGAAAAGCAAATTAAAAGGTATGAATATTTATAATATAGTATCATATAATTAAAGGTTAATATCCTTAATATATATATTTTGGGGGGGGGGTTACGCGGGCCTCTCACTGTTGTGGCCTCTCCCGTTGCGGAGCACAGGTTCCGGACGTGCAGGCTCAACGGCCATGGCTCATGGGCCCAGCCGCTCTGCGGCATGTGGGATCCTCCCAGACCAGGGCACGAACCCGTGTCCCCTGCATCGGCAGGCGGACTCTCAACCACTGTGCCACCAGGGAAGCCCCTTAATATACTTTTTAACCCTTTAGAATTAATAATAAATATACAAACCCTCTCAATGTTTTTTTAAATGGACAAACAATAGAAACAGCCAGTTCTCAAAAGAAGAAATGCTTGGGTCCAATAAACATAAAAATGTACTGCTTCAACAGCATTTAAACAAATGCAAATTAAACAAAATATAAACTTATTCTTCAATACATTTTTTTAAAAGATTTATAAAATGTATTGGTGAAGATTTGGGAAAATGGGCGCGTGGGGAAAAAAAAGGAGCTCTATTGGTCAGCAGTTTGATGTGGGCTATGAAAAAAACTAAAGTCATTTGTAGGCTATATAAATAGAAGCATAGGAAAGTAACGTTCTAACTTTAAATGGAGCATCACCGGTAGGTGACCATGGAGCTGGGTGGCCCAGGCTTTTTTTTTTTTTTTTTTTTTTTTTTGCGGTACGCGGGCCTCTCACAGCTGTGGCCTCTCCCCTTGCGGAGCACAGGCTCCGGACGCACAGGCTCAGCGGCCATGGCTCACGGGCTCAGCCGCTCCGCGGCATGTGGGATCTTCCCGGACCGGGGCACGAACCCGTGTCCCCTGCATCGGCAGGCGGACTCTCAACCACTGCGCCACCAGGGAAGCC
This sequence comes from Pseudorca crassidens, assembly GCF_039906515.1. NCBI lineage: Eukaryota > Metazoa > Chordata > Mammalia > Artiodactyla > Delphinidae > Pseudorca > Pseudorca crassidens. The sequence goes on from NC_090309.1 coordinate 33,546,395, forward strand.
CCTAAACCTCGTTTTCTACATCTGGCAAATGAGGATAATGCTATCACCTATTTCTTAGGATGATTGGGAGATTAAATAAAATAATCCACGAACATTGCTTAGGGCAATATCCAGAACATAGGGAGCACCCAATAAATAGTATCTAGTCCCTGTAATTCTGTGCTTATGGTTGCACCTGGAGAATGAACTTGACCTCAGGAAACCTCAAAGCTACAGATAAAGTGAAGGCTGTTCAAAAGAGAGTGACAGGATGGCATCTCTCTTGGGGAAATTGTTGGAACTGGTAGGTTTTAGCCCAGAAAGGGACAGGCAGGGTAGATAAGGACTGTCTTCAAGGGTGTGAAACATTTCGATTGTTTTGAAGTCTCAGTAGGTGAAAGTTTCAGAAGAAAACAGTTTGCTGCATAACTTAAGGGAGAAAGTTAAATTAGTGAGTTCCCTGGCACAAGAGGTCTTCTAGCACGCTTGTGAACAGAGTAGTAAAAGAAATTCAGGCCACAGATGAGAAGTTCAGTTAAATGCTTATCAAAATATGTTACATTCCTTTCAATCCTCAGATTCTACACATCTGTTCTAAAAACGTGTTATTACTATTATGCCTTTAGTCTTCTAATTCCAGATGCCCTTGCCTTCATCTGAACACTTGGGCTTCACCTGCAAGCAAAAACAAAACAAAACTGCAAAAAAATCCCCTCAAAAACATATTTAACATGAATACCTAAAAATGACCCCATTAGAAATTATTTTTTTAAGTTACTATAATATGAACCCCCGAGATTTTTTTGGTTTCTCTACAAATAATGAAAGATAAAGCAGCTCCCATGCTTCAGACACTGGCCTGGGTGTTGGGGTATAAACATGAACAAGACGCCATCTTTGCTCTCAAGATGTTCACAATCTAACAGGGGAGAGAGTGACCTGGACCTGCAACTCCAGGGCGGTGTGATGAATGCACAAACTGAGACAGGCCTTCCTGCGCATGTGTGGCTTCACAGAAAGAAGCCATGACTCATTGCCGAGGGAGGGGACAGCTTGATTGTGGTGCCGAGCCCCTCCCAGACATCTCCCACCAAGTGAAGACACCTCCTTTCACTTCTCCTTTTCTTCAAACTTCTCTTTTCCTATGTTGACATATAGCTAGAATTTAAAGGAAAACTATATGATGGTCAAAACGACATATTGAACAAAAGCAGAACTGTGAGTGAGTATCATCTATTCTCCCACACTCATGGGACATGTTATTTTAAGTTGGTGTTGCTTCTATGAAGTCCTTATTTCTGCTACATCATAAATTGCTTCATCTAGTTGTCCAACCTGATCTATGACATCACTTGTATAACATCCCAGATCAATGGTCATTTTGTGCCAGTTTGAATACTTTGAAGGCAAGGAAACGAATCTGTTCAGTAGAATATTTTTTACATAAAAAAACTCTTCCAGGTTGGACAAGTTCTCAATAAAAACATATTAGGTTAGCAATAGAAAAATGACACAAAGTGTCTAACAGCATATTTTCTGGAGTCTTAGGGATTTCGGTTCAAATTTCAACTTTGCCTCTTCTAAGCTGTGTGACCTTAGGCAAGCTACTTCATTTTTCCAAAACTTAGTCTCCTCACTTATAAAATGAAAATAATAATACTACCAATTTCCCATTGTTCTAAAGATTAAATAAGATAATACACTTAAAGGGCTGATCACTATGCCTAGCTTGTAGTAGGTGCTCAAAAAATGGTAACCATATAGGCAGATAAGATGACACAGTCTTGTAGGCAATACTATGAAGTCATTCTGGCCTAAGGTTCTCCTGGGCACCACACATCACAGCAACAGTGCTTTGGAAGAGAAAATCACTGCAATCTGAGCCCATGAGGGCCACGTATAACACGGTTAGGCACAGCTCTCTGTGACACTGGGACCACACTGCTGGGTTCCAGTCAATCTCGGCCACTGAATAGCCGTGTGACCTTAGGCAAGGCCCTTTGCCTCTCTGTACCTAACTTTCCTCCACTGTAAAGTAAGGGTAATAGTTGTACCCACTATATATATATATATATATATATATATATATATAGCATTAATGCATTAAATGCTTAGATCTGTCCCTGCTGCAGGGTAAGCTCTACATATGTTGGCTACTCTGATGACAATGAATCAATGTGTGCGAATCAAGAGGGATTATTTCATGGTGTCTGGAAGACAAGGTAGCCGTTCAAAAGAATTGCTGGGCAGAGACCCCTGAGTCCTGCCCTCTGTTTTGCCCCAGGCTTTCCTCCTTCTATCAGAACATCATCTTTTTTGCAGCCCTTTTCTTTCCTGACCAAGCCTCTTGTCCTTCTCTTTCTCACCACCCCGATTCCTGTGCTTTCCCCCAGCCTCACAGGCTACCTAAATTCCTAAAACACTCCTTGGGTCAGCCCTGCCACTCAACATGCTGGCTGTTGTCATAGAAACGACAGTTGGCTGCATAAACCTCTAGGAATGAGACTGGTTGGTGACGTGACTTGGTGGAGTCTAGGTTGTTGGTTGCGTGTAATCTGCTCCTCTCTCTTTTTTTAAGCTATGATTATAAACATATCCAAATCAGTAGTATATTTTCAAGGACCTCCAAAATATGTTTATTAGCTGGAAGTAACCCCCTAATCAGAGGAAAAGGGAGGTTGAGGTCACTACACACACTCTTGCCCACAGTACAGTTTGTCCAGGCCCCACTCTGGCTCTGCAAAGTTCATCTCACCTCCCTTTTGCTGGCTTGGGAAGCCTGCTTTTCAGAAGGCTTCCTGGGATCAACGAGATGGTGGGCTTTGTGGTTGGGCAAGCCTGGGTTTGAATCCCAGGCTGTCCTCTTACTGGCAAGCCACTTATTCTCTCTGAGCCTCAGTTTCTCATCTGTAAGATGGGGATAAGGGTATAGGGTGGATAGGATTGAATGAGATGGAGTTCATACAGTGGCTAGCTGCTACATGGCAGGCTCTAAGTGCTCTTTTTTTTGAAGTCAAAGTGGCAAAACTTTGAGGCAAGAAAATCCGGGTCTTCTTTAGAATGAAAAAGCTGCAAAATGACAGAATCATGTATTTTCCCTCCTGCTCTTAACCATCAACTCTATTTAAAGATCTCAGGAGGGAGGCAAAGGAGGAAACCTGAATTGTGAAATGTGGACAGTTATCTTGCACAGAAGAAAAGCAGAAACATTATATAGTCGATACCATTGACTACCGAGCCCAAGATTACTGACTTGACAAAATCCTTGTACTAGTATATTCTAATGTTATATTTTTTCCACCCAAAACATCTTTATATCCAATAAAATTATTTCATAAAACAAGAATAAGGAGAAATATATTCTCTATTACCACCCAGATATCTTAAACTGCGTAAGAAAAAAAGGTGAACCGAGGGAGACATATATTATCGCCTGTCGTGCTTTAACATCAATGACTATAGTCAAGGCATCTCCCAGACTTGTCAGAGAAAGATCTTCATGCTCTTTTCTTCACTATTAACTTGGCAACCAATCCAGGAAGCAGGGCATATGACCAATAGCGTCTAGGAGAGGACTGCCTATCTACTGAAGCATACAGCAATACTGATATTAATAATCATTGTGACTTAGGTACCATCTACTGTGTGCTAGGTTCCTGACAAATACTTTTTAACCCATGTATATGAAGTATCTGAAAGAGAAAAAAAATGACGTCTAAAGAAGTTAGGAAGTTTAGCACCTTACTGGGAAATTCTGACTTCAGTTCTGCAGCTGACAAAGGGAATCTCTGAATCAAGTATTTCTTTAAAATAACAAATTAGAGAATCCTAACACATTATAACAGAGAGGGTTCAAAAGGCCCCAGAGAAAAATGCAAAAAGTATGAAGATGTAAATTGTAGACATGAAAATTATGGGAGATATAAACTGGAAAAATAAATATGAAATTTCACCATGTTTTTTTCTAGGTACTTTTTCTAGACTGACTTTTACAGGCTATGATCTGAGAGAATTACTCTCACTGATTTAAAAATTTATTAATTTAAGTCCATATGCTTGCCAACCCTAACTCTTTCATCGTCATATTCTAGTGGGGCAGATTCACTTATTAGAGATTGAGTCTTTTAATCATTTGTAATTTATAGAGTTTAAAATGTAAGTATACAATATAACAGCAATTTTAATTACAAAATGCTTAAATTGTTTTTTTAAAAAAACAAACAAACAAAAAACCTTTGCAGAAAATATTTCCATTCACCTGTTCTTCTCAGGATACTAGCCTAAGTGACCAGGAAAGAAATGTCAACATTAATTACTGTTGGCTCTCAAGAGAGTATTAGTGCCTATTGCAAAGAGTCTACGTACACCTCTGTGTATATACATGTGTCTTTTCCAAAGGATGTTTCAAAATATGGCTAGCTAGAAAGAATACCAGCTGAGGGCTCATTTATTCTCTGGCATCTACTCGTAACTCTCACGACCATAGACACATTACAAACCCTAACTTAGATTGAATTTACTCAATGAAAATCCCAGTGTACTGGACAGAGCTCAGTGCCAGGAGTCAGGGAGTGAGTTTCTGGTCCCAAATCTGTCACAGCCATGTGACTTGGAGCAGTCACCCAGCTTCTGGGTCTCCGCTTACTCTTGTGGAAATGAGGGAATGAGGTCAGACGGTCTAAGGCCCCTTCCAGATTTAAATCAAAACAGAATCAGGCAGCACTGTGAGCAGTTTAACCTCCTCTTAGTAGAATTTTCAGGTTTAAATGTTAAAGCATGGATGGCCTAAAACAGAGTCCCATTATGCTCTCATTCAATTAAAAACTGGAACGTACTGAGTTCAGTTCACTTCTAACGCCCTGAACTCACTTGGGTGGGTGTGAGTTACATGTTCATATAGGTGTTGTCCACAGGATGCCAACGAGCCCTATGTGTGAACTCACCCTCTTGGGGAGTATCACAGTGACACAGCACACACCCACCATCAGGAGAAAAACCAGCAGTGCTAATGAAATTCAATTTCCTGATGCCACACCAGTGAAACCAAGCATTTTTGAGTAAACTTGTGTCTCTGTTTTCTAATCTTTAAAATGGTTAATCTACCTACCACCTTAACAGCACGTTATACAAATTCACTAAGAACTGTGAGTGAAGAGATTTCAGTCCAATAAAAAAAGGATGAATAAGCTACCATTACTGTATCATTATATCCGCTCATCTTTAATATTTTCTTCTTCCTCTTTTCCAAAACAAAAAAAGAGGGGAAGAAGAATTTAAATAACAAATGAATAGTTTCGCCTAGTAACCTCTATAGAAGAAGAGTTTCAGTCTTCTAGCATAACACACATGTGTGACTCTTGAAAAGGATGCTTTAGATCCTGAAGGATTTCCAGACCCTGTCGTCTGGAATTCTCAGCCCCACAAAATCAAGCTGTGCTGACGCCTGAGCTGGATTCATTCACTTTTAAGAACCAGAAGGCAATGGAACACGTACTGGCTTCTCCGCACCACTCCAACCTTCTACAGGCTGCGATGCTCTCCCGTTTCAGCCCAATAGGTTCAGCAGGTAGAGAGTGCAAAGCTGGACTCCAATCCTCCCCCACCCTATCTCCAGGGACACCCTTTCAGGTGGCACTTTGCTTACCCTCTTCACAAGGTAGCCCTCTCTGATCCGCTTTGGTTCCATGTCGGACGGACAAAGAGATGGCCGAGTCCCGCCGCAGAAGTCGCCTCAGAAGCTCGCCCTCCTCTGAGAGCTGGGGCCGTTGTGGGCTGCTTTTCTAGAGCGAGGGCCCTTTCACAGTTTCCCCTCTGCTGGCAATCGCGTGATCACATCCTCTTCCCCTCACCGGGGTGGAAGATTAGAATAAGGAACTGCAGAGTGAAACAACCCATTCTTTGCTAACATTGGAGATTTGTCAAAAGTACAGTTGGGTCGAATATTTACCTAAGGTCAATTTTTATTATCATAAAGGAAATAATTCTCCTAAAGAGAAAAAAATGGTGAAAGGAAAAGGAAAATGAACAAGAAAACCCTACTGGTGGAAATTTTCCTGGCTTAGGAATTATATCTAGAAAGGCTGAATCAAAATGCCCAGAAATTCAGAACTGTCTGGTTAGCATAACAAAGGCAACTATTATTAAGTGAATGTCTACTTCTGTCCCAGGTGTTCTCCTAGGTGTGTTTCAGCCTACCTCATTTAGCATAGTTCTTATAAGAAACCCACAGGGGAAAGGATATTGTTGCCTCTATCTTAGACATAAGGAAACTCATGCTCAGAGAAGAAAGCAGTTGTCTTAAGGACCAGAAGAGTAGGGAGGGTCCTTAACAGGGTGCTGCTACCTCGCATCGGGCCTGTGATCTGTGTCACACACACCACTAACCCCACAGTAGAAAGAAGTTCATACCCAAACATGTTTGAGAAATTGTGTGTTACAGTCCCAGTTTGCTGGCTCCCTTTCAGCTTAACAAATTAAAGACCCTCCCAAAGCACTACAGCCAAGAATCCTACTGTAATGGTGGTTAATCCTGTGTTTTTCAAATTTATTTGACCACATAATTCTTTTTTTGAGCAATCGCTATCAACATTCTTGTGACAAGTTAAAGTGGAAAAAAACCCCTCAAAAACATATTTAACATGAATATCTAAAAATGACCGACCCCCAAAATAAGTCCTAACCCCCAGTACCTTAGAATGTGACCTTATTTGGGAATAATGTATAGCAGATGTAATCAGTTAGGATGAGGTCATGCTGGAGTAGGTGGGCCCTTAATCCAATATGACTAGTGTCCTTAGGAGAAGAGGAGTGAGACACACAGAGAGAAACAGAGGCATAGATGGGAGGAATACCTCTACATGCCAAGGAATGCCAAGGATTGCCGGCAAATACCAGAAGTTAGAAGAGGCAGACCGGGATTCTCCTCTAAAGCAGCCATAGCGAACATGGCCCTGCCAGTTGATTTCAGACTTCTAGCCTTCAGAACTGTGAGACAATACATTTCTATTGTTTTAAGTCACCCTGTTTGTGGTGCCTTGTTATAGCAGCCCTAGGAAACTAATACACGTCTGAAAAACTTGTATTCTACAGAATAAACTTTGAGAATGTTAACCTGGCCATGTGAAAATGGGCAGGTTATTTCATCATCTGTGCCTCAGTTTTCTCATCTGTAAAATGGGAAAAAATAACATTTATTCAATGGGGTCATTCTTAGGTACGTATTCTTAAATAAGAATACTTGTAAATGTTTAGAAAAGTGTCTAGAACATAATGTGTCCATAAACGTTAGTAATGCCTCATTGTCAAGCAGTCTCCATTTCCTTACGGCGAGTCCTTTTCAATGATAAGTTCAACTGAGATTATAGAAGTAACATAGGACTAGGTTTTTGACTAGTTTCCTTCTCCCATTACATCAGTCAGCATTCTTCGGCTGCAGTCACGAAGAAACAAACTCTGGCTTATATAGGCAAATAGGAATTTACTAGATGAATGTGGGGTGGCTCATGGACTTGAAGGAAAAAATAAAGACTCAGGTCTCTGAAAGGATGGAAAACAGCACAGCTGTGGGATTCTACAAAGCAAGAAGTAATGGACGGTCTCTTTGAGACACCAAGTTGAAAGAAGTCCGGTGGTTTTCAGGCTCTACAAGAGTTTCCAGTGACCGGGCCTTTGGTTGGCCTAGCTTGGCTTAGTGCTCACCCCTCAGCCATCCGATGAGGGGAGCACATGAACGAACAGCCCCATCCAGTCGGAGAGGGCCTCATCCCCCCAGGGTAAAATCAAGGCACTCTTAACAGTAGAAGAGGGAAGGGCCCCTAGGCAGGCAAAGACAACAGATGTCCACAGAAGGCGTATCAGGAGCCAGAAAGTCAAGGGCAGAGAGAAGATCTGTTCCCGGGGTTTTCTAAGAGCCTCCTGATTCGCTCTCCTCCCTCCTTCCAGCTGTGGATCTAACCCAGAGTCATTGCCCCTCTATTTTTCGCTTTTCATCTTATCCTAATCGATTCCTTAGAATTATAGATGACTTGCCATCAGTTTCTCATTGCACCAAAATCAGTAAGAAATTGGAAAGTTTTGGGGGATAGGAGTGGAAGAATCAACATTTGATGGCATCTGAGCAACACAGAAACAAAGAAAAGGAGGACGGCCAGGTCCGCATTGACACAAGTATTTTGCTGCATTGGTGTTTGTACAGGCAATGGAAACTGTTCACAGATTTACCAAGTCTAATTTCATGGCTAAATGTATCTCTTTTAGTTTGATTAACCTAGTGACTTCTAATTTATAATGTTTTCTCCTTTTGTCCTAATATGACCAGAAGTCTTAACGAATCCTTACTCTGAAATATCGTATCTCTTAGATGCCTACAGTGTAAAAGCACCCCCTGCATTCTGAATAATTCTTTTCAAGAAATATGTATTGAATACTTACTATGTGCCAGGCCCTGGACTAGGGAAAAATCTCTTGCCACCAATGAGCTTCCCAGATGTGTTAATCAGGTGAGCATTACCACGGCTGGATTAGATGCTGCCACCCCTGCCTCCCCGGTCAGGGGTCCAAATGCCTGCTTAGCGACCCCTAGTGGTCACTAGAGGGAACTGTCTGAATCAATGACATATTAGGACTTCCTTCTCTTACTGGATGGAGTCTGAGCAAATGCTCTTCTGCTCTGATGGATTCTATTCCCAGATCAGATAATTAGAACCTCTTCCAATATCTTTTTTATGTGTATATTTCTAGGCTTACTTTTAAAACTCTCTTTCTGTCCTCCTTTTAATTCTCTCACATTGGATCAATACCTTGGAAACAATTCTTACAGTACATTTTATTGGTGTAAAGAATATTTAAGACTTTGGAATAAGCAAAAAAGATTACTGCATGTCTCCAGTGGAAAACTAGGCATCATTTACAGCACACCTTTCCAGGTTATCTGATTCTATGGAGTTTGTGCTTTCCATGTATTTGAATTGTTGTACAACTCTATAAATTGTGGATACCTGATAACAATGCAAATAATTCTTGTCTATGGACATGCAAATAAATTCTGTCTGGTGGAGGTTCAACCCCACCCTACTCCCTGTGGAAAAAGCCAGTTTTTTGTCCATTTGTAAATTGATTTTACCGTTCTTTTACTCCATATCAATTTGTCTTTGACTTCTCCTTTGAACCAGTTGTGACAGCTGGCCGGCTCCCACTTTAATTCATGAGCTAAATAAAATTTTCCTTTTATTGTATGTGAGTGATGATTTTATTTTGAAACGTTTTAAATGTTTTTAATTTAAAATTTTAAAAACTTATTCTTCAGCATTGGTAACTCCAAAAAAGGCTTACATCTAGCTGAGAAATATCGGAATACTGTTAGTACTCAACCTAAATGAAGGTGTCAGAACCAGAGAAAAGTCTGAGGTGTACCTACGTGCAAGCTTACAACTAGTCTGCACAGTTTTGTGGAAGCTGCTGGAAGACACAAGACTTCCGGACCTTACAATTTGACAAAGGACTTTGTTACTCACAACACAGTAGGCAGGATAGGCTTCATGTTTGTGTCGTTCCTCTTGTCCCCAGTTGCTGTGAGAAAAGAAGGAGCAGCCTAGAGGGATGCTGCACATACAGGAGCTTACTGAGCCCCAATCTTTGACCATGGACTACAAGCAAACCTGCCCAAACTTTGCCTCAGAAGGAGACATTATCCTTATTACACTGGACAGTAAACAAATCTGCCCTTGCTCTGCAGAGAGATCCTATCTCCATCTCCCAAGGTTATTGTTCACTGTACAAACATCCTTGAAAAGATAGTGTCTCTCCTTGCCAATTGTGAGGAAGCACAAGAGGTCCATGGAGAATTATCTCCCAATGAAAGAAAAGCCTTAAGTTGTTGATTTCTTTAAACCCATTAGAGAATATCTAGTTGCTGCCCAATGGGCCTCCAGCTCAAAATGCATAACTGAGAGCACATATTAAGCAATTCTTCCCAACAGACACAGAATTCATGTGGAAATGATAAAAGAAATATAAAAGTATATATATGCATATACCCATTTGCTTCACATATATTTCCTTGCTCTGTCAACTGAGAGCCTAGAAGCAACAACACCCTGGTAGCAGCGTTCACAGTACAATGGACTAAGTGTTTATATGTCTCCAAAATTCTAATCCCCAATGTGATGGTATTAGGAGATGGGGCCTTTGGGAGGTAATTACTCCATGAAGGTAGAGCACTCATGAATGGGATTAGTGACCTAATAAAAAGATACAAGAGAGCTTGCTTTCTCTCTCTCTGATCTTCTGCCATGTGGGGGTAAAATGAGGAGACAGCAGTTTGCAACATGGGAGAAGGCCCTCATCATAACCCAACTACAGTGACAACCTGATCTTGGATGTCTAGCCTCCAGAACTGTGAGAAATAAATCTCTGTTGTTTATCAGACACTCAGTCTGCAGTAGTTTGTCACAGCAACCTAAACTGATCAAGACACTAGTGCCCAGATCTTGATACACTATCTCCAATGAAAGGAACTAGGGGTCCTTGGAGAAACAGATGATTCTAGGACTGGGACAGGAAATATACAAGATGAGCCTGGAGCATCTTGTAGTGTCAGAAAGCAAGGAAGTGCTAAAAGTTTTTTAAATAAATAAATAAAACCACAATGATGGGTTACGTCAAAGGGACACAGGAGCCAACGGAAAGAGATCCCAATGGCCAAAGCTGGAACAATTCAAACAACAAAATAGATAAAGCACTATTGGACTATAGCCCAAAGAATAAAATAGATAAATAAATGATTGAACAGGTAAATAAATGAGGGAGAAAAGGCAGATCTATCCCAAGAATTCCAACTAATTTGTGTAAATACTCCACCCTCAAGAAGATGGAGGCTAAATCCCCACTCCTTAATCATGGGCCGCTTATAATAACTTCCTTCCAAAGAGTACAGCATGGAAAGAGGAAAAAAAGAGTAAGTTTATGGTGGAGAAAACTGACAGACACAGCCTCAGCCTGGTGATCAAGGTCAACATCAATGGTGTTAAGTCAGGTTGAAAGTATGCACTCTTGATATCTGATCATGTGGCAAGCCTCAATTGAGGAACATTCTGCAAAATACTTGACCAGCATTCCTCAAAACTGTCAAGGTCATCAAAAAACAAGGAAGTTCTGAGAAATTATCACAGCTAAGAGGAGCTTATGGAGACATGAGGACTAAATGTAACATGGGATGGGATCCAGGACAGAGAAAGGACATTAAGGGAAAACCAAGTAAATCTAAACAAAGTATCGACTTTAGTTAGTAATTATGTATCAATATCAGTTAATGAATAGTGACAAATATGCCATATTAATGTAAATGTTAATAATAGAGGAAACTGGGTAGAGGGCATTTAGGAACTCTCTGTATTATCTAAATTTTTCTGTAAATCTATAACTATTCTAAAATGTATTCAATACTGTGATAAAAAGAAAGCATTTCCGATTTATCTTCACCTTCTTAATTTTTATCCCATTCAAATGGAGATTCTGACGGGAAAATTTCCGTATTGTTAGGTTTACATCCTATTTGTTCAGAAAGGCTTTAAATTCATTCAGGACTGTTTTGCAGTGGAAACTTCATTTTGTCAGTTCTTCCTCTCCCTGTAAAGATCATGGAGGTAGAGAACACTGCTTTTTAGAAGAGTGTACCTTTGTGATCTCAAGATTTTAATGCAGTGTGTAAGTCTCTAATTGTCTAAAGATGGAAAGCACTCAAATTTCAGATTTTTAGAGATATCATTAAATAAAGGTCTTACACCAACAATGACAACCAAAAACTAAGAGGATAGGTCCCCAGAAGAATCCCACTAATACAGCCAAGCTGAGAGGACCAGCTATTGGAAGTATGGACTGCTGAAGGTCAATGCCAACCAAATCCCAGTCCTGCCAGCACATTCGGAGAAGTGCAGGAAAACAAGCACCGTGGAACAGCGCTGCTGGGCACTTACTGTCAGCTCACTCCTTGTACAGAGAGTGGATCTGAAGGAGGAGAAGGGGCAATGCTACTGCTGCCTGTAGATAGGGGCAATTGTTGGATGAAAGGGTGGGCGAGCGGGAGCTGCAGGCTCATAGAACACGCGCACAGTTTGCCACAGCGGCGAGATTCAAGGTGTCTGACAAGACCTCCAGCAGTGCTGCCCTGGGGAAGGGATGCCTTTTTCTTGTATGCAATAGTACCCTCCTCCAATTAAGCACCGTGATCCTGAGGTTGCTAGGCCCAGAGGGGGTGCCTTTTGCCATGAACAATAGACCCTTCACAGGCTAGCTGCAGCCCAAAGGAGTTCCCCAAACAACTACCAAGCGGCAACTCAAACAGAACCTTGCAGAAGCTCCTCGCTTCCATTTCCTTGCCACTATCCCAAGCAAGTAGGCTTCTGGTCTTTTAAAACAAAACACTAGTAAATCTAACATTTTTTCTACTTCCTTGAAATGGGCTTGAAAGATATGAACAGGGATAGAGCTCATTTCAACTCTGACACTGAAAGATATAGAGCTCTCTCTTAAAGAACAACGAGCAAACAAAAAAAATCAGCACATTTGAAAAGATTTGATAGTGCCAACTGTAACATGTTCCTGAAGGAGCTAGACCCAGTAGGGTACAATCACAAAGTACCTATTCTTTTTCCCAAAGCTCCACTCTGACAATCAGTTAGTTCCTTCTCGGCCCCTTGGGTGAAATCTTGGGCAGTTTCCACGTATTTCCCAAGAACTCTTAGCTTTTAAAACAAACAACCCAAATCAGCCTATCGTATTAACTTGATTAATAAATCGTATTAACTATAGTCCAGTCTAATATTAAACACTCCAAACATTTTTGTTTAACTTACAGTTTCCCCAGCCCCAATTTGAACCCTGGAGTGGAGAGGGAAGTTTCTGCTCAGCTTCTTCGCCCTATCCTTCTCCAATCTTATTTGCTAGGTCAGGTTTTTCTGGACTCTCCGGGATCTAAGGGGGAGGTAGATATGGCGAAAGATACATCATCAGGCCTGACCCTGGGTCAAACATCTGGGACATCTGCCTTAGCTCCTGGGCTTAGGGGGAGGGGAGAGACTGTTAGGCACTGTGCCTTAATTCCTCAGTTTTGTACATCATTAAAACTATTTGAAAAACTCTGCTTTTCATGATAACCTAAAGGGCATGAAAGATGCCCTACGGTGCAGATTCCTTTCCAGTGGACTCACTCACCATGAGCAGCGCTGTTCACTCATTCAGTTGCATTGAGCCCATTTGTGTCAGCCCTGGACTGGGTCCTGCCTGACTGGCACAGCTACCAGCTGGCACTGGCGCTCGGCAGATGCACTGTGCCTGGCTCCTTCTCTCCCAAGATGTACATCCTGGTTCCGCCATTGCTGATGATGGCAACAATCCCGTCCATGTGGACAAGGTCTTCCTCCTGGATGTTCCCCGCCATCACCCCGCAGCCTCTGGAGTTTCACCAGATAAGCTGTCCTTAAAGGGTCCCTTCATCCTTCCTGTTGGTCTCTGTGGAAAGGATCCTTCTTAAGCTACCCCAGGCAGGCTTCCCCTCAAGGAGTCTGCGTCTGGCCCCAGAATCCAAGCTCTTGGGCCTCCAGGCAGAGAGACTGCAGCTTTGCTCCAGTGCGTTTCTTTCATCTCTGCCTCCTAGTGAGAAGTACTCCACCCAAGGGCTCCCTTCTTTAAACACTTCCAGTTTGGAGCACTCTGAAAGTACCCCTGAATCCTCTCCACTTGGTCCAAGGGGAAGGGAGCATGTCCTCCCTTTCCAAATGGGGGATGGGGAAGTGGGATGGGAGTACAGCACACGGACGGCTCTCCTAGGAAATCTCCCCAACCTTTCCAATCTCAATACTCAGGCAGGAGCCGGGCGATCACTGATGGGAGTAGAGCTTGTTTGCCTCTTTTACAAGCGCTCTGTTGTTCTACGTCCTTGACACATGATTTCCATCCCATGGCCTGACATGCCTGCTCCAGCTCTCACCATAAGGTGACTGTTTTTGAAGGCTGCCCATAACACAGACCCTGAAATCTCCTTTCACACAGATGGTGTATTCAAGCACCACCCACGCGCTCTCACATTAATTTTTGTTTCCAAAAACAAGAGTAGGTAGGAGGCAGGATGTGGTCCAGAACAAGGAGAAAGGGGCCTTGTGAGATACAAGTGTCCTACAGACTCAAGGGTCCCATTAGAGACTGACCAGCGCATAAATGCCATATCCCACTGTGATGCACGGGCAAGTTTAGGACGGAGGAAGGGAGTTTTCTAAATAAGCAAGGTCAGAAAACTGGGCGGGGCTTAAAGGAGCTCAGGAGGCCTGAACACAAAGGCTTGTGACTCCTGCAGTTCCTAGCAAGGTCTTCCCAAGCCCTTCTGAGCTCAGCCAACCCTGCTGAGAGCTCCTCCATTTGGGAAAGGTCCTCAAAGTGGGAGATGCTGGGAAACTATAAGAACACAGACTTTGGAGACAGATTCACTTTCAGATTCCAGCTCTACCTCTCACCTTGGGCAAATGGCCTGACCTCTCTGAGCCTCCATTTCCTCAACTGTAAAATGCAGATAGCAAAGGCACCCACCTCTAGGACTATTGTGAAGATGACAGGAGATGTTGGGTGATGCCTGCAAAGAAGGCCGTATGGAAGAGTGGCGAAGATTATGGCACAAGACCCAGCTGTCTGGGTTCTAATCCCAGCTCGACTATTCCCTAGCCATGTGGTCTAAGACTCTGTTTCCTTGTTTTTAACACTAGGGTGATAATAGTCCCTGCCTCAGTTAGAAGATGCCAACTATTATATATAGAGTGGACAAAAAACAAGGTCCTGCTATATAGCACAGGGAACTATAGTCAATATCCTGTGATAAACCATAATGGCAAAGAATATGAAAAAGAATGTATATGTATGTATAAATGGACCGCTTTGCTGTACAGCAGAAATTAACACAACATTGGAAATCAACTATACTTCAATAAAATAAATTCCTAAAAAATAAATAAATAAATAAAATAATAGTCTCCACCTCAAACTCGCTATGGGAAGTAAATGAGGTAATGTATGAACAGCTCTTAGGTGAGTATCTGGTATGTATTGAATAGTAAGTGCTTAGTAAATACTAGGGTTTTGTTTTTTTTTAAGTGAAAGCATAAATGGTAGCCTGGAAAAATATTTGAAATAAGTATGAAATACAAAAAATTACTCTTCATAATACAAGAAGGACTCCTACCAATCTAGTAGGAAAAAACCCAAGAGAAAAAAAGGGTCAAAAGATATGAAAAAGCATTTCACAAAATAAGTATAAATGACCAATAAAGATGAAAAAATTCCCACTTCAGTAGTAATTTTTAAAATGCAACCTAAGAAACAGCAAGGTTTTACTGTATAGCACAGGGAACTATATGCAATATCTTTTGAAACTATAATTGAAAAGAATCAGAAAAATAAAAGAAGAATATAGATATATACATATATATGTATAACTGAATCACTTTGCTGTACACCTGAAACTAACACAATACTGTAAATGAACTACACTTCAATTAAAAAATAAAATGCAACTTCAAACAATTAGGATGTACCATTTTTGCCCATCAGACTTAAATTTTTTTTTATAATGGTGAGAGCATGAGTGTATTTCCATATACTGTTAGTGAAAATATAAATTAGTAAAAATCTCTTTGGGGAACAATATGGTTGGTACCTCTCAAAATTTAAATGCGCAAAAGTCACCATTGACAATATGTGAATGAATGAATGAGTGTAGCTATGTGCCAGTAAAATTTTCTGTGTGAACTCTGAAATTGAGTTTCATACCATGTTCGTGTATCACTAAATATTAATCTTCTTTTGATTTTTCTATTTAAAATGTCTTAGCTTGCAGGCCACTTAAAAGCAGGTGGCAAGCTCAGTTTAGCCCATGTGCCTGCCATTTTGTCCTCTCCTAATCTGAGGGAGGGAACGCCTGCTTTTTGCAGGTTAGGGGAACAGGCTACAGTATGATCCTTTGTCCTTAACTCTGGACAGCAACAGAAAACCCCTCAACTAAATTTCGAACAGTTTTCTCAGCACTCTGTCATATGCATACACTATAATAAATATAACAAATTTCTTTTTTATAGTTTTGGGGAACAGGCGACATCCCTTAGAGGTCATCCCAATTCTAACATATTTGTAAATATACTCATGGATTTTTTTGGATTATCAAAATAGTACAAACCAGTAAACATTTTAAACAGTACAGAAAGGAATGAAACAAATATGGAAATGAAAGAGGGTGAATTGATATTTTAAGTGTTTTCCATTAAAAGCAGTGATTTTGTATTTCAACAGGGTCTTTTTCATCACATCAGAGCAGGTAAATGCCAAAGTCTCAGAACTGCCTTCTTCTAGGTGCACTGCTCAGGAAAGTGGAAGGAAACACACAAAACTGTTAACCTTGGGAATTCCCAGGCGGTCCAGTGGTTAGGACCCTGTGCTTTCACTGCAAAAAACTAAAAACTAAAAAACCAACCAACCAAACAAACAAAAAACTGTTAACACAACCCCAAATGTTTTAGGAAGTCGGGGAAGTCAGAAGGCTTTCACCTTCCACTTTAATCACTTATGATTTGAACTTGTTACAGTGTGCATGTATTCTTGCAGTAATTACATATAAATGAAGAAAGCATTTATTTTAATGATTTACTCAGAGTTGTCAAGAGCGTGGTAGGAGTGTAAATCAGTCCCACCATTGCAGAGGGCGACTAGATCGTGTATAGCAAAAGCCTTAAAAAAATACAACTCCTTTGACTCAGCAATCAGGAATTTTCCCCCTTAAGGAAATAATTATAGTTGTGAGGGGGAAATATAGCCATGAGGATGTTCTGTGCAGTGTGGTTTATAATATGGCCCTCCATATCCACAGGTTCCAAATCCAAGGATTCAACCAACCGCAGATAGAAAATACTCAGAAAAAAAAATTCCAGAAAGTTCCAAAAAGTAAAACTTGAATTTTCTAAGCACCAGCAACTATTTACATAACATTTACTTTGTATTAGGCATTATAAGTAATCTAGAGATGATTCAAAGTATACATGAAGGGTTTCCCTGGTGGCGTAGTGGTTAAGAATCCGCCTGCCAATGCAGGGGACACCGGTTCGAGCCCTGGTCCGGGAAGATCCCACATGCCGTGGGGCAACCAAGCCTGTGCGCCACAACTACTGAGCCTTCGCTCTAGAGCCCGTGAGGCACAACTGCTGAGCCCGTGTGCCACAACTGCTGAAGCCCGCGCGCCTAGAGCCCGTGCTCCACAGCAAGAGAAGCCACCCTAATGAGAGGCCTGCGCACCGCAATGAAGAGTAGCCCCTGCTCACTGCAACTAAAAAGAAAGCCCGCGAGCAGCAACGAAGACTCAACGCAGCCAAAAATAAATAAATAAATGTATTAAAAAAAAATAAAGTATAGAGGAAGATGTGCATAGGTTATGTGCAAATACTATGCCATTGTATATAAGGGATTTGAGTGTCTGCCAATTTTTGGTAACTGAGAGGGGTCCCTGGAACCAATTCCCCACGGGTACCAAGGGACCACTGTAATGAGAAGTTAGGGGGAAATCTAAATGTGCAAGAATAAAATGTTGGTTAAATGAATTACAAAGCATGTATAGACTGAAATAAAGGCATTCAATAGAAATAAGTGGGGAAAAAAACAGGACGTGAACCAGTTCAAAACTTTATGTGCTAATTTTTGCAGAACAAATTTGGAATTTTTTTTAAAGGGAACTTTATTTTAATTTTTTTTTTATTTATTTTTGTCTGCGTTGGGTCTTCGTTGTTGTGCGGGCTTTCTTTAGTTGCAGCGAGCAGGGCGCTACTCTTCATTGTGGTGCATGAACTTCTCATTGTGGTGGCTCCCCTTGTTGCAGAGCATGGGTTCTAGGCATGTGGGCTCAGTAGTTGTGCGCACAGGCTTAGTTGCTCCCCGGTATGTGGGATCTTCCCAGACCAGGGCTTGAACCCATGCCCTCTGAATTGGCAAGAGGATTCTTAACCACTGCGCCACCAGGGAAGCCCCAAACTTGGAATTTTTATTAGGCTGAAAAGTTGTTGAATTCTGTGATGATCTAGGTGCTGTGGAATCAACTGTCGATTTTTTAATAAGAGCATGTTTAATAATGGTCTGTAAAAATTTTAATAGTAACAGGTATAGATTGCTGGAGATTTGGGGGTATAGCTTTGGTGTCCAATGAACAGATAAATATGCCCTCTGGTTTGGAGTTGCTTCAGCTACACTGAAGGCTCCAGAAGACTAAGCACAGCTTGTCAGGGACTGGCAGTGGCACCCTCTGCAAGTGGCTATGCAAGTGGGGGACGTGCTCTCAGTGCAGACATCAGCACCTTTGGCATTACGAATCCTCAGCCTGGATGCAGCAGACCTAGGGAGGCATGGCCTGCTGCGGTGGCAGCCTGAGCTGCAGGAGAGAATGCTAAGAAGGGCCAACGGGGGAAACACACGGTAACTGATAGAGCTGTCCATGAGTCCCCATGAATCATTTTCTGCAGAATTTCCAAAACACACAGGGGACCAGAGAAGGGAGCCAGAGCTCCCATCACAGAAGGTATGTGCAGAGCTTGAGAAATACCATGTACAACTGTTGTTGTATAGCTAGATTTTCCCCAGACTTGCAGGGCTGGGGATACACAAGTTCTATATCTACATCACAGTCACTTGATACCAAGTGTATCTTCAATCTTCAACTTGCTCAGACAAGTTCTTTCCTAAAATGGGCTTCTGAAGATATAGCTGCTTGGAGTTCCAGTTGTCACCTATCCTTCTTACATTTCCTGCCCATGTCTAGATGAGCTAAGTGGCATTAAGTATAGCTGAGGTCACGGAAGAGATTTTTAAATAAGCTATTTTAAAAGTTACTGACATCATCAACTCAGAGCTGTTATTCCCGGGTCAGCACAACGTCCTCTCTGCAGCAGCGGCAGTGGTTGCTGATTACTGCCTGGTTGTGCAGGACCACAGTGGGTACCAGATCTGAGTGGGTGCCAGGAGCACTGTGAGATCTCCCACCCGCTAGCAGCTAACCTCCCGTGAAAGATGGAGGAAATTGTTTCCCAAAAGAATTAAACCAAGTGAAATATCAGATCCTGATTTGGTTCTGTAAATATTTGACAAATTAGAAATAATAAATATACATTTCGTTCCGATTCAAACTGACTTCCCATTTCTTTCAAAAGACACCGTAGGGCTTCCCTGGTGGCGCAGTGGTTGAGAGTCCACCTGCCGATGAAGGGGACGCGGGTTCGTGCCCCGGTCCGGGAAGGTCCCACATGCCGCGGAGTGGCTGGGCCCGTGAGCCATGGCCACTGAGCCTGCGCGTCCGGAGCCTGTGCTCCGCAACGGGAGAGGCCACAACAGTGAGAGGCCCGCGTACCGCCAAAAAAAAGACACCTTAGTCTCATTTATAGGGGAAAAAAGTTAAAATTGGGGTTTATTTAAATATTTAGCAAATAACTCTGGGAAGGGAAACTGGACCAAATAACATCTAAATTCCTTTCTGACACCTAGATTCTATGATTCTATGAAATGAACAGGATTCACTCACATTTGCTTTGTTTGTTTGTTTTTTGACAGTTTGATCTTTTTCAAGCCCCTGGTTTCTAGGATGTTAAGGACAATAGCAAAAGAGAAATAATTCAGCTCCTCCTGGGAAGGACAGATGTCAATGCATCTAAGACTTACGTTAATCTTCCAAATGCTATAAACCATTTTTAAAATGGCATACTTCTTAACACTTTGATCAACACGAATCAATAATAATAATAAGCTAAGATTTATTGAACGCTTACTATGTTTTGGCATTGTGCTAACACTTCATTTATTTTAACCTCATCTAATCCTCCCAATCTAACGAGGCAACTGGTTATTATACCTGGCTTGCGGGTGAGGCAGTGAGCACAGAAAAGTTATGTGACTTGCCTAAGGACCTAGAGATTATCGTATTAAGTGAAGTCAGTCAGACAGAGGAAGACAAATATAATACGATATCAGTTATATGTG
The DNA here is from genome assembly GCF_039906515.1 of Pseudorca crassidens. Classification (NCBI taxonomy): domain Eukaryota; kingdom Metazoa; phylum Chordata; class Mammalia; order Artiodactyla; family Delphinidae; genus Pseudorca; species Pseudorca crassidens. The sequence continues at coordinate 33,566,417 of NC_090309.1, forward strand.
GAATCTAAAAAATGATACAAATGAATTTATTTACAAAACAGACTCAGACACAGAAAACAAACTTATAGTTACCAAAGGGGAAAGGAGGAAGAGCTATAAATTAGGAATTCAGGATTAACAGATACACAGTATTATATATAAAATAGATAAATAACAAGGACCTACTGTATAGCACAGGGAACCATATTCAATATCCAGTAATAACCTATAATGGAAAAAATCTATATGTATGTATAACTGAATCACTTTGCTGTACACCTGAAACATTGTAAATCAACTATCATTCAATTAAAAAATTATTTAAAGGACAAACATTATTCATAAAAATAAATGAGAACACTCAGATAATAAATAAATAAATGGCTTGCCCAAGGCAGCTCAGCTCATAAGGACAATTGGATGGGATTTGATCCAGATCTGTCTCATTCCAGAGCCTACAAGCTCCACACAATACCTGGCATACCGTCCCTCAGGCGCTTGGCAGCCAAGAGAAATCAATCATTAAATTCACATCAACCCCACCCCAAAAAGAGTCACCATTTCAAAAGAAGAAACAAAGCTTCATTGACTCTTCATTTTTTAAAAAAAAAAATGCTTACTGTGTTTTTTATACAGAAGTCACTGAATAAAATATCTCTACGATAAATGCAATCTTGGATTTTGTATAGCAATTTCTTAAAATCTCTCAACAAATCTGAGGTAAGGAAATAAACGCTCACCTTCAAAGGGCTCACCTTCTTAGGGCTTCCCTGGTGGCGCAGTGGTTGAGAGTCCGCCTGCTGATGCAGGGGACACGGGTTCGTGCCCCGGTCCGGGAAGATCCCACATGCCGCGGAGGGGCCCATGAGCCATGGCCGCTGAGCCTGTGCGTCCGGAGCCTGTGCTCCGCAACGGGAGAGGCCACAACAGTGAGAGGCCCGCGTACCGCAAAAAAAAAAAAACAATAGGAGTTATATATAAAACTCTCTGTCTTAATGCAGAAATAAAACTTGAACACACACACACCTATATAAAATCTCAGAGGAATATCCTTTAAACAATCTTCCATGTAAATCATCTTCCATCAAAGTGCTTAAGATAAAAGTTTAGCAGTAAAATTTTGAGGTTATAATCTTTGGCAAAGGCCTAAAGCGTGTATATTCTAGGTGGCCAATTAAGAGCAGATGTATATGCTCCGAAATTATATCAAGTTGTTATTCAATAAATCAAAGTGATGATAGACATATAGAAAAAGCAGATATATATATTCTACAGATATATATATATTCTACATTTCACACCTTATGTCAAAATAAATTCCAGAGATGGATCAAAATATAAATACTAAAAATGATATCTGGAATTTCCTCTCAGAAAACATGAGATAAAATTATTTTTATAATCCCACAGTGGTGATGCCATAAGAGGTTGATAGATTAAATTACATAAAAGTTAAAAAAAAAACTATGTATGAAAAAAGCATCACATACAAAGCAAAAAAGTGTCAAATCGAAAAAAATATTTTATTACATATCCCAGGCAAAAGAATTATTTCCTTGATGTACTAAACATTTGCACAAAGAAATAAGGTAAAGACAATAGAAAATGGTTAGAGAACATGAACAGGTCATGGGAAAGGAAGTTCAAATGATTCTTAAACTCATGAAAAATGTGTGAACCCGAAAAAAGATGAGATGCAATTCTTTACATATCAGATGGCTCAGAGTCAAAAGTTAGATGGCATCCTGTGTTGCTGAAGATGTAGGGAAATAGGCACGTGGCTGGTAGGAGTATAAAGGAGAGCAAACTCTACAGAAGGAAATTTGGCTAAATCAAAATTCCAAAAAGCTCATATTCTTTGACCCGGCAAATCTGCTTCTGAGCAAAAATCCTACGGATATACTTACCGGTGTGCGAATAACAAGTATACAAGGACTCCCCTCCTCAAAGTATAAAGTAGCACCTTGCATCATCCTCTATTTCTTTCTCCTTCTTGGTCATCATAGCATCTACCGATACACAATTTGTTTTGTCTGTCTCCCCCTCGAGTGCATGTGTGTAAGTAAAGGGTGAGTAGCAGACTTGCCTGGGGAGCTGATCCTGGGTTTGCTTCCTCACAGCTCTACTTCCTTGCATAAATGTGGACCACTACATACTACATTTTTGTTATCTGTCTTGTTTACTGAGAGAGCAGCAAATGGGCACTCAAGCCTTGGGCTGACATAACTGGAATCATATAAAGAGACAGGAGGGGAACTAGGGCAGAAAAGTCTCTTTTTCAAGATGAATCACACATACCCTGACCTTGTTCATGGAAACTATGTTTGGACTCCCTACTGGATCACTGATGAGCCCAAAGAAGTTTGTGTGCTGCTTTCCATGACCTGTTTCCATCAACAGAGTAACCTTACTGCTAGACTCAGTTCCCATTGAGTCCTGCCAATTGGATTGCCAGGAGCTACTCTTGGTGGCAAGACAAACATCAAAAGGCAGGCTGCATGCCCAGCATCTAGAACAGGACCTGGCACATATTAAGAACTCTATAAATAATATTTAAATGATAAATGAATGGATGAATGAGTATGTTGCTAAGTGGAAAAGAGCAGGGTACACAACTATGACACTGCATATTATCCTTTGTGTAAAAAGATTAATATTGCTTCCATCTTCACAGGCTAACTCCAGTCAAATGCACAAATAATTCACACCTTACAGATGAATATACCACTTCTGCATTTGGTGGTTGCAGGGTTTTTTTATGCCAGGACAGAGATTCTTCTTGGAAAACAGTTGGTGGTCCACTCTACCATATATATAAATATGTGAATGATTAATCAAGGTTGTATATCATAGGCAATAGTGATTTTGAACTAGAAGAGTACAAAAGCAGACATTACTAGGATAGCTCTATTATCTGCTTCCCGAAGGATAGTGTTCTAGATGCTCTTAGGGACATGAACATGCCACAGTAAGAAAAAAAAGGCCCTGAACAAAGCTGGGAGTGGGATGCAGTAGATAGGCGGATGTTAAACAACACAGAATCATAGTGATCCCACTAAGACAGAAGATTGAAAAGTAATATACCAAAAGTAATTAATCATCTTGGTCTTCCCTATGAAGTTGTTGAATACCAATCAATAATTTTGAGTGGAGGGATGCTGATAAAAAATAACGGCTTTTAAGGTGTTTGTATTAAGCTTTCTGATTGTAGTTAGATAACAGCTAAAAGTACATATATTGAAGCAGAGAAAGACATATTTTTTTCTATTTCCTATATAACAAATGGACAGATGAGGAGAAGCTTACAGCTGATCCAAAAATTGTTAAAATTCATTGAGAAATAAACTTAAAAGATAGGGTTACAGCATTGCCTATCTTTATATCACTCAGAATGATGAGATTTAATAGAAGACGGTTCCTGCTAACCGGTTATCATAGGGTGGGCTCTGTATCAGGGCTCTAATTCAGACAATACTTATCTACACAAGTTTTTTTTTTTTTTATAGACTTTGGCCCATTAACTGCTTATTTTCACCAAATCAAAGGTAATGTACAACAAAGGAGCTGCAACTATTACAAGGTCTTTCCACTCTGGTTGCTAGCAATGCAAACCATTCCCAGCCTTGTGTGAGTTCCAGGAATTATTCAACCTAGTGCTTTCTGGTGGTTCTTTCCTCATCTCATGGAATTTCACTCCACACGATCAGTTAGCCAAAGATTCTCAGCGACTGCCCTGCAGATATCCAGAGCATCCTCATTCTCTCTCTCTCCCCACCACCGGTCCCCCTGCCAATCCCCCCCTCACTGATATTCTGCCCTGCAAATTCTAGCCAGTCTCCAATAATTCTGATCTCTGCTCCTCAATCCAGTGTGTCCACTAGGCTCTGTTTCCATTCTCCTTCCTGCACCACAGCCTGGAAGTGGCCACAGACGGCAAGCTGGGACTCTACCATAGGGCTCCCCTTGTGTATTTCACAGTCCTATGCTGCCTGCCATCCACTGTCTAGCAATAGTTGTCACATATATTTTGTTTAATTTTCTAGTTTTTTATTACAGGAAAGAAATTCTTGTTGCAGTTAAACCTTCATGAGAAGAAACACAAGTCAATAATTTTATTCTCCATAATTTCTCCAAGAGTGATGAAGGGTATCTCCAAGGTCATTGTAAATGGTATTGTGGTCCTGTTTTACACACACACACACACACACACACACCGATTCTTATCTTTTAGGGATTCTATTGAATTATTTATGGACTAAGTGATACAATTTCTGGGATTTGCTTCAAAGATATGGGTGAGGGTGAAATTGCAAAGAGGTAAACATTGGCCAAGAATTGATAATTACTGAGGTTGGGTGATGAGTAGTGTCTACTTTTTAATGTTTGAAATTTTCCATAATAAAAAGTTTTCTGAAACCAATTCTAAGAAACCTCTAAGTTTAAGGCCCACTACATGACTTCTACTATGTCAGCTGAGTAAGAACAAATGAGCTAAGAGCAGGCCTTTGATGGTAGAAAGGGCAGAACACGAAGGCATGTGATGTAAAAAAGAAACTGAAGGAAAGTGAAACAAAAGCTAATGGCAAACTTCAACTGCTATATCTTATCAGTCCAGAAGACAGCCCCTCCTAAAAAGGGTACAAATGAACTTATCTACAAAACAGAAATAGAGTTATAGATGTAGAACACAACCTTATGGTTACCAGGGGATAAGGGTGGGGCAGAGATAAATTGGGAGATTGGGATTGACATATACACACTACTACATATAAAATAGATAACTAATAAAGACCTACTGTATAGCACAGGGAACTCTACTCAATACTCTGTAATGGCCTATATGGGAAAAGAATCTAAAAAAGAGTGGATATATGTAAATGTATAACTGATTCACTTTGCTGTATACCTGAAACTAACACAACATTGTACATCAACTATACTCCAATAAAAATTAAAAAAAAAAAATAAGAAGACAGCACCGGGACTTCCCTGGTGGCGCAGTGGATAAGAATCCGCCTGCCAATGCAGGGGACACGGGTTCGTGCCCTGGTACGGGAAGGTCCCACATGCCGCGGAGCAACTAAGCCCGAGCACCACAACTACTGAGCCCACGCACCACAACTACTGAAGCCTGTGCGCCTAGAGCCCGTGCTCTGCAACAAGAGAAGCCACCGCAATGAGAAGCCCATGCACCACAACGAAGAGTAGCCCCCACTCGTCGCAGCTAGAGAAAAGCCCACGCGCAGCAACAAAGACCTAACGCAACCAAAAAAATTAAAATATATATATTAAAAAGAAGACAGCACCAACCCAGGCTGACAATAGCTTCTCCACTTACTGCGTGACTGAGAGGTTGCAGAAGCTCTACCCAACACCATGTTGTTACTGCTGCCGTGACTGCCTGGTCCTTATTTTAGAGAGTGAGATTTCACAAATCGCAAAACCAATCTGTCCTGTCACAAACTCTGGCTAAATGGAACCTGGATCACCATGGTAACAGCAAAGGCAGGCAGTGGAGGAGGGATGCTACTTTGTCACAGAGACGAAGAAGCTGGTGAAAAGCAAAAGTCAGAGAAAGCATCCCATCCATCCCTCAGGATCCAGCCCCGAATTCTGCCTCCTCTCAAGCCCCATGGCCTCCTCCAAATAACTAGGTTTATAAAGCACCTAGTCTGTGCATCCAAGGAAGGTATAATTTTCTCCATTTAGCAGAAGGGAAATCTGAGGCTCAGCAAGACTAAGAAACTCTCTAAAGTCTGATAAGCACCAAAGCTGGGATTGAAACCCAGACCTACCTAGTGCCAGGACCCATGTTCACCCATCTCTGATCCTGTAGCATTTAGCATTTGAGAGTGCTCATTTAGAAATTATCTGTATTTGCTTTATACTATTTGTATAAAGCAAACACAGTGGACAACATCAAAAAGGAAGACGTAGACATAAAAATAATTTTTAAGCATTTAAAGGTCCAGAGTGTTTTGAGAACTCCTATTTCACTTCCCTCCTCTCCCAAATTTCAACCAAATAAGATCAAAATATTAGAATATAATAATAAGGGGGAAATCTCTTTCCATCATGGAAACCTGAGAAGAGACACATAAACAAAGAGATGCATTAAGGGACCAGCCAAACAAGCAATATTCTAAGACATCGATTTAAATATCACCAGGATAGAAAAAAATTATACTGTTCAGTTCAGGTCTCCTTAGATAACTCCTCAAACAAAGAGTACAATGTAAGTTGGTCTTATTGTTGTTCAGTGTCTGTAATAAATCCTTTTTTTAAACATTTTAAAATGTGGTAGAGAAAAGAATATTTATCATCACAAACTGGTTTCTAAGGAAGGTGTTTTCGTTTGTTGTTGTTATTTTGGGACACTGTTTAGGGATTTTTTATGTTTTGTTGAACACAAATATAATTTTTATCTTCAGTATAGTTGTCATACTTGAAGACAGAAACCTAGGTGTTCTGGAAGGAATACTATGGCCAAGAGGCTGCTAGTATAGAGCATCCAATACTAACCACCCCTGCAGCTGATAAATTCTCACTATATTTTGGTCTTTGCATCATTCATTCAAGATTTAAATTTTTATTTTTAAAATGTATTTTATTGAAGTATTGTTGATTTACAATGTTGCATTAATTACTGCTGTACAGCAAAGTGATTCAGTTATACATATATATTCTTTTTCATATTCTTTTCCATTATGATTTAGCACAGGATATTGAATATGGTTCCCTGTGCAATACAGTAGGACCTTGTTGTTTATCCATTCTATATATAATAGTTTGCATCTGCTAACCCCAAGCTCCCAATCCATCCCTCCCTCACCTCTATCTTTCCCCTTGGCAACCACAAGTCTGTTCTCTATGTCTGTGAGTCTGTTTCATAGATAAGGTGATTTGTGTCATATTTTAGATTCCACATATAAATGATACCATATGGTTAAACCTTAAAATTTTTAAGACCTATGACTCACACCTTATATAAAAATTAACTCAAAATAGATAATAACTCTAAATGTAAAGTTTAAAACTAAAAAACTTGCTGGGCTTCCCGGGTGGCCCAGTGGTTAAGAATCTGCCTGCCAATGCAGGGGACACAGGTTCGAGCCCTGGTCCAGGAAGATCCCACATGCCACAGAGCAACTAAGCCTGTGCGCCACAACTACTGAGCCTGCGCTCTAGAGCCCACGAGCCACAACTACTGAAGCCCGTGTGCCTAGAGCCCGTGCTCTACAAGAGAAGCCACCACAATGAGAAGCCTGCGCACCGCAACGAAGTGTAGCCCCTGCTCGCCGCAACTAGAGAAAGCCGCGCACAGTAACAAAGACCCAAGGCAGCCAAAAAGAAATAAATAAATTAATTTAAAAAAAGAAACTTGCAGAAGAAAAATAGGAAAAAATTTTGTTGAGATCTTAGATTAGGCAAAGATTTCTTAGATATGACAGCAAATCATGATCCAGAAGAAAAACGAATTGGAATTCTTCAAAATTAACAACTGAGGTCCTCAAAAGGCACCACTAAGAAAATGAAAAGATAAGGCATATATCCGGAGAAAACATTTGCAGATCACTTCTGTATTAAGACTAAAACAGATGAAGAAATCTCAAAACTTAATAAAAAATACAAAAATTGACCCCCCAAAATTAAACACTTTGCAGTAAGCTGAACAATGGCTTCCCAAAGATGTCCACTGCCTAATCCCTGGAATTTGTGAATATGATCCTATTACCTTACATGGCAAGAGAACCCCTGCAAGTGTGATTAAATTAAGGATCTTGAAATGGGAGATTATCCTGATTATTCAGTTGGGCCCAGTGTAACCACAAGGGTCCTTGTAAGAGGGAGGCATGAGGGTCAGAATCAGGAAAAGGCGATGTGATGACAGAAGCAGAGAGAGACATTGGAAGATGCTACGTTGCTGGTTTGGAAGATAGATGACGGAGCCACGAGCCAAGAGTACAAGTGGCCTCTAGAAGCTAGAAAAGGCAGGGAAAGGGATCGCCCAGAGCCATCAGAAGAAACATTTTGAGCTCCAAACTGTAAGATAAATTTATGTTGTTTTAAGCCACTAACTTCGTTGTAATTTGTTACAGAAGGAAAAAGAAATAAACTCATACGTATACATAGATGTGTATATATACATATGCATATACATATGTACATGCATATACATATATACATGCATATACATATATACACACATTCACTTTGTAATTTTTCTTTAAACTGTTTCTATGTTTTATTCACTACTGTGTATATATACACATATATATGTATATATGTATACACACGTTTTAAAGAAAAACATTAAAACTTTTATATATATGAATAAAACATAGGAACAGTTTAAAGAAAAATTACAAAGTGAATGTGTGTGTAACCATCACCCAAGTCAAGAAATAGGATATTCTCAGCAGCCTAGAAACCACATATGCCCTTCCATAGCATAAACTTCTCCCTCTTCCTGGAGATGACCATTATCTTGACTGTTTGATAATAACTGTGTTTTCCTTTGTAATTTATATGCACATGTAAATGCACACACAGAAGTGTATCTCTAACCACTATAGTTTTGTCCGTGTTTATGCCCAAGAGTGGGATCGCTGGATCATATGGTAGTTCTATTTTCAGTTTTCTGTGGAACTTGCCTACTGTTTTCCACAGTGGCTGCACCTTATTGGCCATTTTTATATCTTCTTTAAAGAAATGTCTATTCATGTCATTTGCCCATTTTTAAATAGTTATTTGAGTTTTTGTTGTTGAGTTGTAGAAATTCTTCATATATTCTGAAATATTAACCTTTATCAGGTATATGATTTACAAATATTTACTCCAATTCTATGGGTTGCCTTTTCACTTTGTTGATTGTGTCCTTTGACACAGAGAAGTTTTTAATTTTGATGTAGTCAAATTAATCTGTTTTTACTTTTATTTCCTGAGCTGTTGGTGTTATATTCAAGAAATCATTGCCAAATCTAATGTCACGGAGATTTTGCCCTATGTTTTGTTCTAAGAGTTCTACAGTTTTAGGTCTTACATTTAAGGCTTTGATTCATTTTTAGTTAATTTTTTATGGCATTAGTTAAGAGTTCAACTTCATTCTATTGCATGTGGATATTCAGTTTTCCCAACACCGTTTGTTGAAAAGACTATACTTTGCCCCACTGAAAATCATTTGAGCATATATGCAAGAGTTTATTTCTGGGCTCTCTATTCTCTTCTATCGTCTATATGTCTGTCTTTATGCCAGTACCATACGGTTTTGATTACTGTAGCTTAATTTTGCTTGTTTTAGAACTATATGGAATCCTATTATTTGTATTTCTTGAGGATCTTGTTTCTTTTGTTTGGCATTGAGAGATGCATTTATATTATTGCATATAGCTCTAGTTTTTATTGAAGTATGGTATTTTATTGTCCAAAACCTATCCATTCTACTGCTGGTGAATATTTGATTCTATCCCCAAATATTTTTTGGAAAGGGATTGCTGCTACTTGGTCTCATTGACTCTAAACTTCTTTTTCATAGCCACCTGAGTCTATTTTATAGTCTCTTTTGACCTACCACATCATCGTGATTTCATCTTTTGTTTCTTTAGACATTTCATCCATAGTTATTTTATAGTTGTTGTCTGATATTCTAATATCTGGAGTTCTTGGTAGTCTAAATTTGTTGTTTATTGTTTGTATGGAATCTCATTCTTTTCTTTTATCTAGATGGCTTTGGTGATCTTTGATTGTAAGCTGACATTGGGTTGATATTCATCTGTTTAAAATCTGTGGCCCAAGTTGAGGATGCTTCCTCCAGATATGATTTTTATTCACGTCTTCCAGGAGTTTGGGATTGCTGCGAACCTGCAACCACTTTTAACCCATATTTGGACCATCAGGAGTCCTGGGCTCATCCCTCCCTTCCTCTCCCTCCTCCATCTTGCCACTGACCTAACAGCTTAGTTTCTGGATTGCAGGGCTGATATTGTAATTTCATTTCCCTCCTGTTCAACTCTGTCTTCTCAGAGGCACGAGAGTCACTGAGGTTTTGTTTTTTCCTTTGGAAAGTTCTCTGTTTGCTGTGATACAAGTATTATAATAAAAATTGTGCTTTTTGTGAGTTCTGGTTTTTTTGTAAGAGGAGATATCTGGTCCACCATCATGTCAAAAGCAGAAGACTTTCAGATCTCATTTCTTGGTAGGTTGGTAAGGCATTAAGGGTCTTGCTTGAGAACAACAAAAGGAAATTATTCCACTAACCAAACTAGGCTTTTGTCTTATTGAACAAGACAGACAAGAGCTGGATTGTCTTCAACTGAGGACAAAAGCTAAACCTGGAACACAGAGAGTATTTGTAGTAATCTGGGGAAGAGAAAGGACAAAATGGAGTAACTGGAAAGAGGAACAAACTCTACTGGATGAGTTTGATTAAGTTCTTGCTGTTTGGTGAGGGATGTGAATCACAAACCAACCACAAATATGTCCATTTTTTATAATAATGTGAATTTGGATCTACTTTGGAAGAAGCAATGAATTCTGAATTTGGCTCTGAGGTAGGTGAGCGTGGGGGCCAGGGCCTATTACTTGTATCGGGTAATATCTGGAGAATGAAACTTACTTCGATCTTATTATTTTGGTCTCTGGAAGAAATGTTTCCACCATATTAAGATGTCTCATAGTTTTTACAGCATGCTAATCTAAAAAAATCATCTTAAGAACATTCTGTCTTTTGCAAAAACACATCTTAAGATATCTATTAGATTACCCAGTGTACCTTAAACAAGAACCCACACATACAAAATTCATCCTCAAGTTCAGTGCCAGGAAAAACCTTGTCTTCTTAGAAAAATATGTGTCCTTCTTTTTATCAGACTAAATAACCCATGTGTTTCCTGTCTCAACTTTTTTCCTTAACTCCCGAAAAGGTCAGATCTAAATTAAAATCACTTGTGGTCACCAATGCATCCCAGCTGCCCGGCCCCATCTCTGTCTCTGATCCCAATTGTAAAAGTAGTTTGATTATCTTTTCATATTGTATCATAAAAGCAATACATTATTGCTTTTATGATTATATTTTCATATTGTATCATAAAAGCAATACATTAATACAATATTCATTATTCATTGTGGGAAATATAGACACAACAAATGAAGAAAAATAGCAACTGTTACTTTTGAAACATTAGTGTACATTCCCTGGTTAGACCATCCCCACACCCATCCACACTTTATTATTATTTGGTTGCCAGTAAGAAAAACTGACTCTGACCTATGCAGGGGAGGAAATTTTCATTTTCTTCTACTCATCTTAGGTTCATTGACTGGGATCCTGCAAATTAGACAGACAAAGATAGGTTAGCAAGGGAAAAACAAACAGAGGCTTATTGACAGGCATATCACATTTGTACCTGGGAATACACAGAGAGCTTATATAGCATCTTAGCAAAGAACAATAATTTTCTAGTAAAGTGACAAGATTAAAGAAAAAGACTTTGAGTTTCTAGGGGCAGGCAGCAGATTATGGGAAGGCAAACATATGGGAAAGTCAATAGTGGATAAGAGCTAATTTCAGCTAGGTTCGTTATGTAGATTCTTCTGGTGCCTTCTCTGGGTTGATAAGGGTCTAGAATAGTCTCGGTGGTTAACTTCTGACCTTCCTGATAGAGAGAGGAGTGGGGTACATCTTTATAAACTTATGTCCTACTTTTAGGCAAATAGGGGAGAGCAGAGAGCTTTTCTTGTATCAGTTCTTCTCAGATGCCTTCGACTCAAGTTAATCATTATGCCAAAGTGCCGTATCTGGGGGTGGCAAATCCTGCTACCCTTCAGTTATTTAAATAATAAAAAGTATTTATTAGGAGGACACTAGTAAGTTCCCATAGTTCAAGTAGAATGCTCAGGCCTCAAAAAGCACGGGAACATTGGTGGCCCTCAGCCCGCAGCAGTGAAAATCACCATCTCCCTAGGACTCATCTCCAAACTGCTTTTTTTCCCTGCATGTTGGCCAGCACGGAGCACTGTATTTGGCAACCCCACTAAGACTGCAGGGAATCAGGCAGGGCCTGAGAGCCCGTGCAAATGGATGTGCGGTGGTTCTGTTACAGTCAAAGCAGAGTGGATAAAAAGGAGTGTTTCAAACCACTGGGCCACCTGTTTTTCCTCCTTTGTGTGGTCACAGTCAAATGTTCATGAATTTATGTTGCCCCACACCTATCGCCACTGCTGTGAGAAAGAAACCCTGGGCTGACTCTCATTCTGGTGGATTTCCTGATTGGGTATCAGTTGCTTAGGACTGTGGTTTTCTGCTGCCTCCATGCCCTTCCTGCCTCTCATCCCACCAAAGAGAGCTGGGTGACCCAGAGGAGAGAAGAGGAGTCCACACTGGACGGGAGGCCACAGTCCCCCTAAGTACATTACACATAATTAAAGCAAAATAGAGGTTGATTCTATTTATTTAAAACTTACTAGTAGATGATGTGAGTCTATTCTAGACCCTCAACAAATGACACTTAAAAGAGAACATCCTCAGATGTGTATCCAACACAGTATCTCTCAATACTTATGGGAACACTCATTTATAGAACACTAGTGCACTCGGTGATATTAATATTATTTTTGAGGAAAGAGTTTTGGCAGTCAAACTACATTTGGGAAACACTGTATACTATATTATATTTTTGGATATGTAAAATGTACTGTATCAAACTAAAGGATCTAGGAAATGTTACAATTTCTGTCCTAATATATAAATATATACACTAAAATATACAGTGATTATATTCCACAGGGTAAGTGAAACTGTAGACATTTTTTCTTTGTTTTGCTTTTATTATATTCTGATTTTGATATTATACTCTGATTTTTCTGTAATACATATATTTAAAAAGTTAACAACTTATACAAAATAGATGACAATTTAAAGATTATTTTTTAAAAAATAAAGATTAAATCGATGTTAAATACAACAAATAAGGAGAATTTGTTCTCATCAAACACCAGAAGTGTTTAAAAATGCCTCCCATTATCTATTGAAGTATAGCACATTGTCCATTAAATATCTGAATTGGATATATGCCGAATGAACGTAGAAATATCAGAGTGCCTATAAGAGTTAATATATTATTCCTATGTCATTACACAAATATTAATCCCTAAGATATACTCTACTATCAATTTTTAAAGTTCTTCATATTCTTTTGCCAATATGAGTAACAAGGACATTATTTTAAATGTTTTTTTAAATCAGGGATTGGCAAACTTTTTATGCAAAGAGCCAGATGGTAAATCTTTTAGAATTTGCAGGCCATACAGTCTTGGTTGCAATTACTCAACTCTGCTATTTCAGAGTGAGAGCAGCCGTAGACAATACCTAAACAAGTGAGTATAGCTGTGTTCCAGGAAAGTGTATTTATGGACACTAAAATTTGAATCATGTCCTTCTCACATGTCATTAAATATAATTATTCTTTTTATTTTTTTTCCAACCATTTGAAAATGTAAAATCATTCTTAGTTCATGGGCCATGTGTAGTCCCTTCCCATATCACAATAGCATGTGGGAGAAGTGATGTTAAGCGTCATTTCTAAGATGAAGTTATAAAGACTATAAATTTCTGTCTCGGATGCATGCTCTCTCTCTCAGATCTCTGCCATGTTGTGTGGTGAGGCCCATATGGCAAGGAACTGAAGCCTCCAGCCAACATCAGAGAGGAACTGGGGCCTCCTGACAACACCCATGTGAGTGAGCTTGGAAGCAGATTTTCCTCTTCCAGTCGAGCCTTCAGATGACTGCAGCCTCAGCTAACAGCTTGCATGCAACCTTATGGGAGAGGAGACTCTGCAATAAAATCACCCTAGAATCCTAACCCCACAGAAATTGTAAAATAATCAGTATGTATTGTTTTTAGCTGCTCAGTTTGGGGGTAATTTTTTATGCATGCATATTAATTAATACAGCACCTATGTTAGACCAAGATCTGTTGGGCTCCTAACACTAACCCTTCACATATTGCTGCTCTCAAGACTCCTCTGCTCTGACTCAAAACCCAACCCCTTGTCTGGGTGCCCAGCCTACGAACCCTGCTGTACTAAGACACTCCCTGAAACCAAGACTTAACTCCAGCCTTTGGAATGTCTGTGTGTCACATATGGAACTAGTAAAAGAAGAGGGGGAATTTTTTCCTGCACATTATTTTCCATAAAACACTGGTCAGATTTTCTGAATTTTGTGGTTTAAAGCATCTTTCCCTCTCAAGAAAAAAAAGTTTATTCACTGCTTCTTAACCTGCTGTGTAACTCTCCAGTTCTCCTCAATCACTCTTTTCAGTATCTTTGCAGACAGTATATGGTGCTTTAAGTGACAATGCACAATCTATCCCACTGTTTATTGCTTCTTACTTGTCAGTATTACAGGTCCTGTGATTGTTCAAGATGACATTTTGAAAAACATAAGGCAGGAAAAGCAAGAAAATAATGATCACTCTGCCAAGTCAATCACATGATCCTAACAGAAGCTTGGAGCCAGGCCAGCCATTAGCAGGAAATCATTGCATTGTATTCTGTGGTTTCAGGGCACTGGAACTTCTTTATGTCCACAAACACGTCCTATACATTTAGAAAGTGACTGGGACTGTGCATTCCGTTCCAGTGTGAAGGGGTTTCAGTCACCTGAGCGTGTGGGCACGTGTGCAGGAGGAGAAGAGAGACGAGGGGTGGGAAGTGGGAAACACCCAGTTGTTCTAACTTCCCTTATTCAATTTGTTTCTTAATTAATCAGAGAACTCTAAATGCAGAATAAACTTCAAGAGATCATCAAAAATTCCCATTTGGTCTTTGAACTCCATCGTCATATTTTCTACAAAGTTAGGCAGGGTCAAGGGAGCTGAATCTGACTAACTTGACAAGGGCTATCCATGATGACAGGGTTACCAGGCACTAGGCTCAGAGTTTGGGCACCAGACTTAGACCCTCTCAGCTCAAATACCCCTCCATCATTTATTTTTGTTCTTGTATTTGTTTTCTTTTTCCTGCCCATCACCTTCACTGGGCCTTCTTTGGGAAACAGCACCCCTTATTTTGGGAAATGATTCTCTCTCTCCAAACATTTGGTTCTAAAAATTCTAGTTCCAGTTATTCCTGAGGTCCAGTTGACCCTTTCCCTCTGCTATATATTGCTTCATCCACTCTGCCTTTTGTTACATAATATACCCAGACAGTCTTTCCCTAAACTGGTTAGAATTGAGTTACCTTACTTGCAACCACTTGCAAATGAATCCCATCTAATTCAGGTGTAGTATTGTGGTGTAAGTAAAAGAATAGGAAACATAAGTCATACTAAAAAGAAAAAAGTACAGAATTATGTAAGAGTCTGCAAATATAATTATTATAGTAATCAATTATCTGGTGGTGCACTATGTGGTTTTCAGCTAAAGTGCATTTAAAAATACATTATTGCATTTGTGAAAAAAATTATTAAAATTGCCATAACACCTGCATGTTAAAAGACATGTGTTAGTTATTATCATGTGCCTAGTATTAAACACCTCACCAATCAGATACAACCTATAATACTGTGTTACAGCCAGACATTCTGCCACTGTTTTGAGCATTCACTGAGAAAGAAAGGTTGAACTGGGGAAGATGAAAACATTCTGGAGATGGATGTTGGTGATGGTTGCACAACAGTGAATGTGCTTAATGCCACAGAACTGTACACTTTAAAATGGTTAAATGGGGCTTCCCTGGTGGCGCAGTGGTTGAGAGTCCGCCTGCTGATGCAGGGGACACGGGCTCGTGCCCCGGTCCGGGAAGATCCCACATGCCGCGGAGCGGCTGGGCCCGTGAGCCATGGCCGCTGAGCCTGCGCGTCCGGAGCCTGTGCTCCGCAACGGGAGAGGCCACAACAGTGAGGGGCCCGCGTACCGCAGAAAAAAAAAAAAAAACAAAAAAAACCACCAAGGACAGAAATTCAATTCAACAAATATTTACAGAGCACCTACTATGTGCCAGGCACTACTCTGTGTATTCTAGGGATCCAGCAATGAATGACACAGGCACAAATGCCTGCCCTCAGGCTTCCACAGTTTGCCACTGTGTAGCTGCCCCAATTTTATCATTAATAGTTTTAAATATACATGTTTGCCAATAGAACATACAACTTATTTTTAACAGTGGCATAAATCCTATAGTATGGGTGTATGAGAACTGTTCCAGCCATTTATTCATTGCTTAGCATTCAGTTTATGCTTGGTTTTGATTTTCACAATCAGTGCTGCAATAAACACCCATATTACAATTACATATATCCAATTATATACAATGTAATGATGCCTTTATTTCTTTTGAAGGGCAGGTTTTTTTAAAGTAGGATTTCTGACTCAAGATATATAGATAGACAGATATAGATATATACACATATATATGGTTTAATTTAATAAATTCATCGGATTACTTCTAAGAGGGCTGATTTCCCTACATCTTTACCAACATTGAATTTTAAGTCTTTTAAAATGTTTCCAAGCTGATAGGCCAAATAGTTTGATATTACTGATTCAATTTGCTTTCCTCTGGCTCTTCTGCTAGCGATGGTGAGCATCCTTACATATGCTTATCGACCATTTGCATTTCCACCTAATAATAATTGCAAATATTAGAGTCAGGCACTGGAATGTGCATTCTCTCATTTGATTCTCACAACAACCCTACCAAAAAAGATAGCATCTGCTTCCCTCCCTCCATTTTACAGATGAGAAAACCATTTCCAAGAGACAAATCACACCTTCGAGATGACGCTATTTCTAAAGAAAAGTAGTACTACCTTGAGTAAACAAAAACCACCAAATAGACGCATCCCTACCCATTCGTCCTCACTAACCCGTTTCTCCATTCCCCAGGTGTGCTCACCGGCCCTGGTACTATCCACCAGGCGGTGCTGAAGCAGGTGACCACGCTCCACTATCCGAAGTCATTCCCAGTGGAGCCATAACACCCTTGGTTTCCCCTTGTCTCCAAAATCGCGAGCTGTCAACTGACTTCATGCTTAATATGCAAACCTAAACCCTGCGGGTGTCGCACCGGGTGCCCTGCCATTAATCTTTTGACCGATCCCTCCCCTTGGCCACTGTCACCACCTATGTATGCCTTAGAGACATGCCAGTTACCTGTGACAGGATTAATAGCTCATCCTACAAGATCTGTGTAAATATATGTGATTCATTACACGGTGTCATTCTTGAGACAAGGACATGCATAATGGAAATAAGATGTAACCCCTTGAATATATATTGGTTATTTTCTTTTTCTTGCACACATTCCTAGTTCAGCATGGCGTGCAGTCCACATTAGATGGAATTGCGCCTTCCCTCAGCCATGTCCCCTAAGCTTTGGAAAGACATGTTTCCTGAGATTAAAATCACTGGCTAACGGTTTCCAGCCCCGCTTCCCGTCTCCCTTTCGCCTCTCAGCCTCCTCCTGCCTGGTTGGGGCTCGATCTGCAAGCAATGGTATCCGCAGTCCTTCGCTGACAGAGGGGGTGTCCAGATTCCGAGGTGTCGCCCTTTGGTGTAGTGCCACTTAAACCCAGGACCTACCCACTCCCTCCCAATCCTCTCCTCCCCCCGCCCCGCGCCGCTCTAGGAGGAGTCAAAATGTCCTCTTCCCCAGCTGGAGGGGATTGTAGTGCGTAAACAGGATTAACTCTCTCCCACCCAGCTGCGCTGAGCAGCCCGCGGCCTGCGGGCCGGAGCGAGCCTCTTGGTGCGCGGAGGGCGAGGCACGGGAAGCGGGGGATGGTGGAGCTCGGGACCTCGGAGCTGTCCCTGGGGCGCGCTTCCTCGCCAAGGGGGGCGGGGGGTCACAGCCTCGGGAGCTGCTCCTCGGAAGCCGGGGCTGACGGCCGCGACGGCTCGGGCTCCTAGCCGCAGCCTCTCTCCACCACCTCCCTCTCCCTCCGCTCGCTTCCTCTCCGCCCACCGCGCTCTAGCCGCCGGGTCGCAGCCAGCGCAGTCCTCCGCCCCCCCTAGCCGCCGCGCCCGCCCTCCCGCGCCCAGCCATGGGGGACCTGCCGGGCCTTGTGCGCCTCTCCATCGCGCTGCGCATCCAGCCTAACGACGGCCCGGTCTTCTACAAGGTGGACGGGCAGCGCTTCGGCCAGAACCGCACCATCAAACTGCTCACGGGCTCCTCCTACAAGGTGGAGGTGAAGATTAAGCCCACCACGCTGCAGGTCGAGTGAGTGCGGGCGCGCGCAGCGGCTGACCGGCCCCACTTGGGGTACGCGGGGTGGACCGAGGCCCCCGGGACAGCCTGAGCCTCTCCTGGGCAACTCTTGCCTCGCACCGCGCCCAGCGGGCCCAGGAGGTTGGCGGGGAGGAAGTGGGGGGCGGGTATAAGGTCAGCTCCCTGCACCCTAGGTCCCGTCCTCTGCCTTACACTACTGTCTCCGCTGTTCTCGCTTCCCTCCACGCCTCGCGGGGTGGGATGTTTAAAACAGCGACAGGAAGCCAGGGGTTGGGGGCTTTTTCTTTCCTTGTAGAATTTTCATCCCTTCTGTGCAGCCATCGGCGCGGACCCGCAGGCGGCCGGGGTGGGGCAGAGGGGAGAAGCTCGCCGCGGGGTTCACTTACCGCAATCTCGGTCCTCTGCCCCGTTCTGTGAGGCTGAAGGAAGGAGAAAGGCTGAGGAATGAGGTGTAAAGTCGGGGGCGGGTGATTATTGGGGCTCCCTGAGGGATGCTCCCCACTCCTCCATCAACCCTTATGAGCCTGGGACCCCGGAACTGGAAGACCAAGACGGAAGGCAGCCTCCTCTGCTTAGGCCTAGTTTCCCGGTTTTCCTTGCCTGGTGTTTTTCTTTTTCTCCCGAATTGTCTGTTCAGCCTGGTGATTAGCAACATCCTGACAACAAAAGGATGGTTTTTTTATACTTATTTATTCGTGGCAGGTTTATCTCTTCTCTGCTACCAGAGGTTGATGCATCCAGTAGGCTCTGGCTGGCAAGTCAGTGTAGGAGGGTGCAGTAGCTTATGGGGAAGTATCCAGGACTGGAACCCTTTACCTCTCAGCTTCCACGTAAGCATGGTGTAAAGTCCAGTGTGGAAAGAGGAAATAAACCATCCTATACTGTATCTACCTTTGGCTGAGCTTGGGAGGTGGGGTGGAGAGGGCTTTGACTCCACCTGGCACCTTTTATAGCTTAAGTGTCCTCCAGTAGTTGTTAATTCAACAAACTTGTATTGGCCTTCTAGATGCCAGGCTCCAACTGAATGACCTAGAGCCAAACCTGAGGTGTGTCTAATGCTCTTGGTCCATTTACTTGTCCCCATCACTGATAGCTCCAAGCACCCATTATCCTCACATTCCCCAGTGTTCTGTGCATCTGGTTATAATGCAGACTTTTTCTTTCCCTTCTTTCCTGGCAAAACCCCTTCTACCAAGTTATCTGTTCTATTTCCTTCAAGATAGTTCTCTATTTTTCAAGTGAATGTAAAAACAAATTTGTGTTAATGATAAAACTATTTTTTTGGGTTACACTTTAATTTTATCAAAGTTTTTCAGTGCCCTAACCCAGTGGTTCTCAAACTTGAGTCTACGTCGGAATCACCTGGAGGGCTCGTTAAAACACATGTGGCTGAGCCCCATCCTAGATGTAGTAAACTCTAGTTTACTATATCTAGAGTGGAGCTTAAGAATTTGCTTTCTGATGGTTGGCAGGTGATACTGATACTGCTGGTCCAGGGATGACACTTTGAGAACCATTACCCTAACATGAAGAAATGATGCCAGTGAGAATTTTTGGTGTGTGGCTGGCTTGAGGAAGAGTACCCCAAATTATGGGACCCCTGATTGTTGGAACAGAAGAAAAAACCATTAGAGAACTAGTTCAGTGATTCTCAATCCTACCTGTGCATTAGAATCACCTATGCAACCTTAAAATAAATTTTCTAGTGCCCAAACCACACCCCAGACCAACTGACTCCTGTTCTCTGGGGTTTGAGATGGGGTGGGTATAGGTAGGTTTTTAATAGCTCCACAGATGAGAAACTAAAGAGGAAGACCATTGACAGAGTATAACTCAGCCTTGTGCAAGTACTTTGGATGAGAATACCGATGTCAGTCCAGAGAGATTAAGTAGTTGACCTAGGGTCACATGACTGGTTAACTGGGGAAGTCAAGCCCCCTAAACTCTCAGAACTTTCTACCACACCACAGTGTCTTTGTTAGCCACACCCTATGGGGTTTTTGCCTGGAGTTGTGGTCCAGACCAGGACAGGGCGCCTAAGCTAATTCCTACCATATGTGGTCAACTCAAGTCCATTGCAGGAACATTTCCATTGGTGGTGTGCTTGTCCCGCTGGAACTGAAGTCTAAAGAGCCTGATGGGGACAGAATCGTATATACAGGAACATATGAAACAGAAGGTGTGGCCCCAACCAAGAGTGGAGAACGGCAGCCCATCCAGATCACCATGCCGGTAAGGCCTGCCTGGGATTGTGGAGTGTGGTGCCAAGGCAAGTGGAAACCATGGAAAAGAAAATACGAAACATTATTTCAATTCATGGTTTCATGTTCGAATATATTTGTTCATAATGTCCAAGTACAATTAATTAAATGATCCATGCTTCTCCAGTGATCGGTTTCATAGTAATTTCTTATGTGGCAAAAATTTAAGTCTCTCCCTACATTTTTGTAATCTGTTCCATTGATCTGTCTACACTTATGCCAAAGCTGCATTGTTTTAAATACATTGCTTTGACAGTACGTGTTTGTGTATTTTGTAATTGGTCACCTTACTGAACTTGCTTACTAAAATTCTTCATTCGACGATCTTGGGTTTTTCAGGTAGACAGTCATAATCTACATATAATTGTGTCATTTTTTGATTTTTTTTTCTGGCCTTCCTGCGTTGGCTAATGTTTCTAGAATAATGTTGCCTACTAATAGTGGTAATCCTTGTCTCCAGGGTTTCACTGTTCGATACAACGTTAGTTTCAAATATTTATTATGTTAAAGCATCCTGTTTCTAGTTCACTAAGAGGTATTTTTTTTAAATTGGGAGGTGTGTGAATTTCTTCTAATTCCTTTTCCCATCTATGGAGATAGTTTTTCTTCTTTGATATATTAATGGAATAAATATAAAATATACTTTGAAATACTAAACTTCCATTTATTTCTTAAAATAAACACTACTTAATGTCATTTATTATTTGTAATATATTACTACATTCAATAGGCTAATATTTCATTTAGGGTTTTAAAATTTTTGTTTGTTTGGTTGATTTATCAGCAAATATATAAGGATTTCCTATATATGTCAGGCACTGGGAGAAGAGTGGTGAA
This sequence comes from Pseudorca crassidens, assembly GCF_039906515.1. Lineage (NCBI taxonomy): Eukaryota > Metazoa > Chordata > Mammalia > Artiodactyla > Delphinidae > Pseudorca > Pseudorca crassidens. The sequence continues at coordinate 33,587,727 of NC_090309.1, forward strand.
CAAAATAGATATCCCTGGCTTCATGGGGCTTCTTATCTAGAGGAGGAAAACATACTTTATACATGATTGTCAATAATAAAGTAGATAATTGTTATTAGACAAAATGTACTGAAACAGTAGTGGCACCCTTGGGATATATACCAGGGGTCTTAGTCTAGCTCAAGATTTAGGGGATGGCTTTCTTGAGAAAGAACTAAAGACATGTAAGAGTTGAGGGAAGAGGGAGCATTTGAGGAAAAAGGAGGTACAAGGATCAACAGCTGGGGGAGAGCAGAATGTGTTTCAGTGAATGAGTAGAAGCCCTGTATAGCTGGGGCAGACAGTGAGGCAGAGACTGACTCAAGATTAAGACAGAGTTAACACAACAGTGTAAATCAACTATACTCCAATAAAAATTTTAAAAATTAAAAAAAGTAAAGATTAAGCTGGAGAGGAAAGTAGGGTTTAGATGTTACAGGACCTTCTTTCCTTATTGAATTTATCTTAATGCCTGTGGGAATTCATTGAAGGTTTGTAAGTCAACTTTGATAAGCAATTTACATACAAATTGTATGTAAATACATTAATACACCAATTTAAAGTATTCAGTTACATAGATTTTAACTACTGTATAATCACCACCCCAACAAAAATATAGAGCATTTCTGTCATCCCCAAAAATTCCTCCAGGCCCATCTGTAATCGATGGCCCCAGGCTTAGCCCTCTCTGACCTTTTTGTCTCCATAACTTAGTTTTAACAGTTCTAGAATTTCATGTAAATAGAATTGTAGCATTGTGTCTGACTTCTTTCACTTAGCATAATGTTCTTGTATAACGTCATTGTAGCCTAATGTTGTCACATAAATAGTTGGTTCCTTTTATCACTGAGTAGTATTCCATGGGAAGGATATACTACAGTTGATTTGTCCCTTCACCAATAAATGAACAGCTGGGGTGTTTTCAGCTTTTGAGGTTATGAATAAAGTTGCTATGAATATTTGAGTATGAGTTTTAGAGTGAGGATGTTTTCATTTCTGTTGAGTAAATACCTAAGAGGAGATTCGAGTCACATGGTAAGTACATGTTTAACCATATAAGAAATATCCAGACTGCTGTACCATTTCATATTTCAACCAGCAATGTATGAGAATTCCAGTTACGTTACATACTTAATTATATATCAATCTTTTAAATTTGGAAATGCAAAAGACCTAGAAGAGCCCAAACAATTTTGTTTCATGGTCTATAATGTAGTCTTTAAATCAGATAGCCTAAATCTTCCCTCTTTGTTTACTCAGTTATTTTGACTATTCTAGGCCCTTTGCATTGTTATATAGATTTTAGAATGAGCTTGTCAATTTCTCCAAAAAATGGGGTATTAATTGGGTTTGCATTAAATCTAAATGCCAGTTTGGAAAGATTTGACACTTTACTGTTGAACCTTCTGATACATGAATATATCTGCCTATTTAGGTTTTCTTTCATTCATCTCTATAATGTATTACAGTGTTCCCTGTACAGATTTTATACGTACTTTGTTAAATTTACCATTAAGTATTTCATATTTAAATGCTACTATAAATGGTGGTTATTACTAGTATGTAGAAATAAAATTGATTTTTTTCTATACTCATCTAGAATCCTGAGGCCTTGCTGATTTCACTTATTAGTCCTAATAGTTGTTCGGGATTTTTTTTTGTAGAATCCCTAAGCTTTTCTATGTATGATACATTTTTTTTTTCATTTTTTAAAAAATATTTATTTATTTTTTTTGGCTTTATCGGGTCTTAGTTGTGGCACGTGGGCTCTTCGTTGCGGCCGGGCTCTGTAGTTGTGGCACACGGACTTAGTTGCCCCATGGCATGTGGGATCTTAGTTCCCCGACCAGAGATCAAACCCACGTCCCCTGCAATGGAAGGCAGATTCTTAACCACTGGACCACCAGGGAAGTCCCTCATTAACATTTTATTGAGGATTTTATATCTGTGTTCCTGAGGAATATTGGTCTATGGTTTTCTTTTCTTGTCATTGTCTGGTTTTTGGTATCAGAGTAATAATACTAGCTGCATAAAATTATTTGGAAAGTTGTTCACTCTACTGTTTTCTGGAAGAGTTTGTATAGAATTAATATTATTCTTATTTAATGTTGGATAGAATTCACCAATAAAAGCATGCATTTCACTTTGTCTAAAGGTTTTTAGTTACAAATTCAATTTCCTTAATTGATATTGGGCTATTCAGGTTTTATTTCTTGAGTTAATTTTTTTTTTTTTTCTTTACGGTACGCGGGCCTCTCACTGTTGGGGCCTCTCACTGTTGTGGCCTCTCCCGTTGCGGAGCGCAGGCTCAGCGGCCATGGCTCACGGGCCCAGCCGTTCCGCGGCATGCGGGATCTTCCCGGACCGGGGCACGAACCCGTGTTCCCTGCATCGGCAGGCGGACTCTCAACCACTGCGCCACCAGGGAAGCCCTGAGTTAATTTTTTTTTATAAATTTATTTATTTTTGGCTGCATTGGGTCTTCGTTGCTGCACGCAGGCTTTCTCAGTTGCAGCGAGCGGGGGCTACTCTTCGTTGCGGTGCACCGGCTTCTCATAGCGGTGGCTTCTCTTGTTGCGGAGCACGGACTCTAGGCGTGAGGGCTTCAGTAGTTGTGGCACGCAGGCTCAGTAGTTGTGGCTCGTGGGCTCTAGAGTGCAGGCTCAGTAGTTGTGGCACACGGGCTTAGTTGCTCTGTGCCATATGGGATCTTCCTGGACCAGGGCTCGAACCCGTGTCCCCTGCATCGGCAGGCAGATTCTTAACCACTGCACCACCAGGGAAGTCCCTTGAGTTAATTTTTGTAATTGGTCTTTGATATCATTCATTTATTTCAATTAAATTGTCAAATTGTTGGCACAAAGTTGTTGGTAATAATCCTCCACCATTCTTTGATGTCTTAGGATCTCTAATGATGTCCACTCTTTCATTCTTGATATTAATAATTTGCCATGCCCCCCCCCCCACCAACCAGTCTAGCTAGAGATTTATCAATTTTATTGGCTTTTTCAAAAACCCAGCTTTGTTTTCATATGCTCCACTGGCCCATTTTTCTGTTTCATTGATTTCTGATCCTATCTTTTTTTTAAAGTTAGTTTTTATTTGTATGTTTGTTTGTTTATTTATGGCTGTGCTGTGTCTTTGTTGCAGCCCATGGGCTTAGTTGTGGTATGTGGGATCTTAGTTCCCCGACCAGGGATCGAACCCAGCTCCCCTGCATTGGGAGCCTGGAGTCTTAACCACTGGACCATCAGGGAAGTCCCCTGATCCTATCTTAATTATTTATTTCCTTCTTTTGTTTGCATTAAGGTATTTTAATTGAGGCTATACACACACACACACACATATACACACAGAGTAAAATGATCTCTTTGTATATTGTACAGTTCGGTTTTCCATAGTTGGACTATATGCACCAAAGTGTGCATTTCTTTGAATCTTTTCTTCTTGGGGCTCACTGAATTTCTTGAATCTGTAAGTTAGTGTTCTTCCAAATTTGGGTATTTTTAACTGTTATTTTGTTTCAGATTTCTTTTCAACTTTATTCTTTTCTTGTAGTTCCTCAATTACACATTGGACAGCTTGGTATTATCCCACAGATCTTTACAGTCCTGTCCAGTTTTCTAAAAGAAAAGAAAATTGGTTGTTCAAATTAGATCATTTCTATTGATGTATACTCAAGCTCGGTGATTTTTTTTCTTCTGCCATTCCCAGGCTACTCTTGTGTTTATTTTCTGAAATTTTTTCTGTCATTGTACTTTTCAGCTCTAGAGTTTTTTATTTGTATTTTCTATAGTTTGCATCGCTCAAGATTCCCTATGCTCATTGAGACCATGTGCCCCTTTACTTCTTTGAGCATGTTTATAATTGCTGGTTTGAAATACTTGTTTGGTAGATCCAGTATCTGGCCCCATTTAGAGTAGGAATGACTTTTTTTCCTGAATGTGGGTCATGCTTTCCTGTTTTGTTACATGTTTGATAATATTTGATTAGAAACTAAACATTGTAGATAATATATTATTGATTCTAGTTTCTTTTATTCTTCTGAGGATTAGTCTCTTTTTAAATTCTAGCATGCGGTAACATTGCTGGACTCAAACTACAAATTCTGTCTTCTCAGCAGGGTAGCAGCTGATATCTCTGCTTAATTTTTTTCAACTTCCAGTTGCTGCTTTTCTAGCCTGGTTCCCTTGTTCCAGTGGAGTTTAGCAGTCAGCCAAGGAATTGGACAGTTTATACTAAGATTTTGGGATCCATCCACCCTGAGGTTTCTCTAAATTTCCAGCTGCTCTGCCAGTCCTGAGCCCTTTGCTTTGATACTTTCAAACCAGTAAGACTCCAACTTCTCAGGTTTGGGAATGCATTCAATTAAAAAAACAAAACAAACAAACAAAAAAGTGAACTTACAAATCTTATTCAGCATAATTTTCTCTTTCAAGAATAAAGTCTTCTCTTAGACGAAACCAATCCTGCTGACACCTTGATCTGGGACATCTAACCTCTCAAACTGTGAGACAATAAACTTCTGTTGTTTGGAAAAGAAAGAAAAAAAAGACTCTACTGGTTTGTCCGCTTTTTCAAGCAGAAAAAGCCCCCCTCCCACCAGCCCATACAAGCAGTTAGGGAAGAATTATGGCAGAGTTATAGTCAGATTTTGGGTCTCACCTCTTCCGTAGCTCTCTTGTTTCCAGGATTTTCTCCCTAAATTTCCAGCTGCTCTGCCATCCCTGAACACTGTCTTCTGCCACTTTTCGCAGATAAAGCTGCCATTTACTTGGGCCAGAACTGCCGGGGGATTGGGGAGTAACCTCAAGCAAAAAAGCCGCAGGGACAATTCTTAACTGTTATAGTTGAGATCTTTCAAGGGTAACTCTGGTTTCTGTCCTGCTTTTAGTTGCTTTTTAAAGCCTTCAAATAGTTTTTGTTTATATTTTGTCAGATTTTATAATTCTCTATGTAAGTTTCACCCACCAACTCCCCATTTTTAAAAACATTTCAATGTAGGACTTCCAGTTCCTGATAATGTGACAAGATTTGCATGTTGTTAAAATCGGTCTAGTAGCAATATGTAGGAGATAGGCAAAGGACAATTAGAAGGTTCTTCACCATTTAAGATGTGGTGTTAGGGTTAATAACTTAATAAAATGAATTGGGCACATTTTCATAGTTTGTGCTCTGAAACAATTTACATAGCATAGAATTTAGCTGTTACTTGAAAGTCTGACAGAATTTCCCCATACAAGTCAGGATCCAAAATAATGGTATTTGGAAGGAATATCCCTAACTTTCAACTTAGTCCATAATGTTTGCCTTTGGGGGGCTTTGAAGATTTTACTGAGTCAATTTTAGTTGTTTTTCTGAGGAAATCATCCATTTCTACAGAAACACATTTTAAAAGGTATTTTTAGACTTCTAGGAAAATATTTGAAGATCACACATCCAACAAAGGACTGGTGGATCAAAATAAATCTCTTTTAAATCAAATAAGTGTCCTTCTACCATAGTGTATCGAGAATAGCATATGTAATTAGAGTTGAAAGGAAACATTAACTCGAAGCAGAACTGCAAATACTAAAGTTATTAGAGGGCTTCCCTGGTGGCGCAGTGGTTGAGAATCTGCCTGCTAATGCAGGGGACACGGGTTCGAGCCCTGGTCTGGGAGGATCCCACATGCCGCGGAGCAACTAGGCCTGTGAGCCACAACTACTGAGCCTGCGCGTCTGGAGCCTGTGCTCCGCAACAAGAAAGGCTGCAATAGTGAGAGGCCCGCGCACTGCGATGACGAGTGGCCCCCGCTTGCCACAACTAGAGAAAGCCCTCGCACAGAAATGAAGACCCAACACAGCAAAAATAAATTAATTAATAAAAAAATAAAGTTATTAGAATTTTATTTTTGTTTATTTTTTAAAATTTTCTTGAAGTATAGTTGATTTACAATGTTGTGTTGATTTCTTCTGTACAGCTAAGTGACTCAGTTATACATATATATAGATATATATATTCTTTTTCATATTCTTTTCCATTATGGTTTGTCACAAAATATTGAATATAGTTCCCCATGCTATACAGTATGACCTTGTTGTTTTTCCATCCTATATATAATAGTTTGCCTCTGCTAATCCCAAACCCCTATTCCTTTCCTCCCCTACTCTCCCTCCCTCTTGGCAACCACAAGTCTGTTCTCTATACCTGTGAGTCTGCAGTTTCATAGATGTGTTGATTTGTATAGTATTTTAGACTCCACATATAAGTGACATCGTATGGTATTTGTCTTTCTCTTTCTGACCTATTTCACTTAGTATGATAACCTCTAGGTCCATCCATGTTGCTGCAAATGGCATTATTTCATTCTTTTTGATGGCTAAGTAATATTCCATTGTGTGTATGTATGTATGTATGTGTGTATATATATATATATATATATATATATATATATATATATATATATATATATATATATCACATCTTCTTTATCCATTCACTGTCAATGGACATTTAGGTTATTTCCATGTCTTGGCTATTGTAAATAGTGCTGCTATGAACATAGGGGTGCATTTATAATTTTCAAATTATAGTTTTGTCTGGGTATATGCCCAGGAGTGGGATTGCTGGATCATGTGGTAGTTCTATTTTCAGTTTTTTGAGGAACCTCCAAACCATTTTCCATAGTGGCTGCACCAGTTTACATTCTCACCAACCGTACAGAGGTTCCCTTTTCTCCACACCCTCTCCAGCATTTGTTATTTGTAGACTTTTTAATGATGGCTATTCTGACTGGTATGAAGTGGTCCTCATTATAGTTTTGATTTGCATTTCTCTAATAGTTAGTGATGTTGAGCATCTTTTCATGTGCCTATTGGCCATCTGTCAGAATTTTAATGAGAGCCCAAGGGCCAGTGAGCTAACTTTAAGTTGTTCATTCTTTCACTGAACTGGTACTGAGCACTGGGTCAAGTGCAGGAGTGGTCACCATAGATGAGACTGTACCCCATCTTCCAGATGGTCACAGAGCAGGAGAACAGACCTCCCCACCTTCTCCCTGGAACCAGTATGGGCTGAGGGGACCAGAGGTATAACTTGCTCTGGTTTTAGAAGGGTGGAGTCATACTTCTTTTGCTATAGGTGTAAACAGAACCCTAGGGAGGAAGATTAACTTATTTTAGAAAGAACTCAATTAAACACTTCTTAATTGGATCTGTAAAGTGAGAACTTCTACATAATTTTGAATGAGAATGAAACAAAGGTATTTTTTTAATGTGAGAATGATTTAGACCGAGTCATGAAACGAAAGATTTTCTTACTCACCATAAGTCTGGATTGCCTGTCCAGGCACGGCTAAAAGGTTGGAGAGCCTTTAGATGCGTTGGGAGGATGTTGTAGTGACAAGGATCTCCATGCTGTAACTAATGAATCCTGAGTCCCAACAGTAAAACCTAGATTCTTCCATATAATTTCCACTCCAGAAGAAGCAGGTGATTGATAGTTGATTGTTCCAACAATGATCGCACATCATTTGGTTTGAGCATTGGCCATGCATTTGTATCTTATTTGTAATAGGCTGATTCTAAGGAAAACAATTGAAATTAGAGGTTTCCTGATCATGTCAGCAGCTCTTATGTTAAATTCAAATGTTCATTCTAGTGGTGAAGCTTTCAGCTAGCCTTCATCATTATCCTACAATGTTTTTAAGTTACCAATATTTCAAACTTAAGTTTTAAAAAGTATGGACATACCCCACTCTCACAGACAACACCAAAACATTGAAATATCCAGGTAAATGCAATCAATTAAGCAGGAAGTTCCTGGATTATTAAATTTACATTCTTTACCAAGGGAAACATCAGTGCTATGGGTGCCTGAGGAAACGTCTAGAATGTCAGAATTAGAACTGGAAGTATGAAGGTATTGGGATGCCATCTACTTCTGTAATTAACTGTGATTCCAGGCAAACCTTCGTTCAATGGGTGTGTTTCCTCAATGCAAATAGGTGGATTCCACTATCTGATGACTAAGACCACGGTCAGCCCTAACATGGTGTGAAAATTACAAACTTACCTTTAGGGGTGTGGTACTAATTATTTGCTGAAGAAAGTCAGATTCTCAAATACTGTCATTTAGGATCACACCAAATAGGACTGAAATCCCACAAATTTATGTAGGATTCCTTTCTGGTTGGGCACAGACTCACAGAGAAGTGTGGGGATGCATCCCAGCATTTCAAGGGCTTTGCATGATTTTCTTAAAAAATTGTAAAATATCATGACAAGGTTCAGAAATGTGCATAAACTTTTAAAGCACCAGTAATCCCTACATTTTGATATGGCTCATTTTCAGATTACCTTCCACATATATACATTCTGTAGTTGCAATAGCTTTTAATACATATTTTGTACAACTTCCTACATATTCATTTTTATAATTTTAAGGGTGACATAAGACTATCACAATATATCATAATGATTACACTCTTACCCAGATATTAGATATATTGATTGTCCCATCATAAAAAGTGCTATAATGTAAAGTTTTGTGCATATAGTTACCTCAATCTGAGTAAAAATACTTGGTCAAAAGAACTGAATCTTTATGGCTGTTCCCACATATGGCCTTTTTGGTGGTTCTTTTTTTTTTTTTAAGGTGTACATACTATTTTACAATGTTACTAGCAATAAAGTCTACTGGCTTTGTTAAAATTATGACATCATTGAGAATTACTTTAAAAAATAGATTTTCTATTCTATGTTTCACTATCACAAGAATGAACATTTCTACTTGTTAATTTAATTTTGTTTCTTCTTGTGTATATTATTCTTTCATGTTCATCAATACTTCTGTTGGAAATTATTTTTTAAAAAACTCAGACTCCTAATAAAGGTAACCAATCTGTCATATCTGTCATATTTCTCTCACTATCGCTTTATTTTTATTTTCCATTGTGTAGAAATATAATTACATTAAAAATTTTCATTTTCTGTTATGATTTCTTCTTTTAAAATGAAGACGGTTATTTTTTCCATAGAGTTGACAGTCTATTTTGGTTTTCCCATAGTTTTGGATTTTATGAGATTTAACTTTCCTCTTATTCAAACTTGATTTATATGTTTATACTGTACATCATTTTCCAAAAGATTTAAACTGGTATTTCGCGTGTTATGAGTCCCAGCAGCAAAGCCTAGGCTCTTAAATATAATTTCCACTCTAGAAGAAGCAGGTGAACGATTGTTCCAACAGTGATCGCACAGCTTTTGGTGTGAGCATTGGCCATGCATTTGTATTTTATCTGTAATACTTGATTCTATTACAATTGAAATTAGTATTATTTTTAAAAATTTTTATTCATTTATTTTTTGGCTGCATTGGGTCTTTGTTGTGGTGCGCGGGCTTCTGATTGCGGTGGCTTCTCTTGTTGTGGAGCACGGGCTCCAGGTGCACGGGCTTCAATAGTTGTGGTGTGTGGGCTCAGTAGTTGTGGCTCGCAGGCTCTAGAGCTCAGGCTCAGTAGTTGCGGCGCACGGGCTTAGTTGTTCTGCAGCATCTGTGATCTTCCTGGACCAGGGCTCGAACCTGTGTCCCCTGCATTGGCAGGCGGATTCTTAACCACGGCGCCACCAGGGAAGTCCTAGAATTATTATTAATTGAAATTAGAGAAGGTTTCCTGATCAAGTCAGCGGGTATAACGTTAATTGAAAATTTCATTCTAGTGATGAAAGCCTTACATATGTTTTAACACTATTTTATGACTTTTGTCAAGCTTAAGTATTGTAAATTACAGACACAACCACTTTCACAGGTAATAAGGAAGTCTTGAGATCCCCAAGTAAATGCAGTTAATCAAGTAGGTGAGTCCAGCAAGGGAAGCTGAATTAAAGGTGCACCAAAGCAACTTCTTATGAGTCTAAGGTTACCTCAGAGTAGTTTGTCAGATTTTTATAAATCATTGGCTAAATGATGCTAGGGTAATTGGCTATTTGGGGGAAACATCACTGCTGTTCTTTCTGGATGCCATACTTCAAAAAGATATTTCAGATGGATCCCAGGGTTATCTGTAAAAAGTCAACTTCGTAAAAAATCAAAATGAACAGAATTAATCTAAAACCTTAAAGAAATGGAAGAAACCCAAAGGTGAAAATGGAAAGCTTTGATGACATAAATGTAAAATTCCTGTTAAACATTGTAAACAAAGTTAAATTTTCCTTAAAAGCCAATTTAAATTAAAAGGCAAACGATGGTTGGTGAAAAACTTATTTGTAACATGGATGGTTAAGCTGTGTTGCCTCGATTTGCCACTGCGCCACTAGGGAAGCCCCAAGATGCTTATTTATACTGATTTTATTTACTAAGGAAATAACGTCATGTCTCTATCAATATAATCTCATTCTGTGCTCCCAAGTCAGTGGATTTCTAAGTGACTCTATTCTTGGTGAATTTCACATGTCTCCAGTGGATTTGGGTGGAATGGTGAGTAGAGAGAAGTACTCTGGGGATTCTAGGGCATCTGGTTGTAAGACCACCATGGAAATTGTTTAACACGAGTTCTTCAGATTCCTCATTTGTTACTGAGCAAAACAAATGAGTCTCCTCTCTTTGGAAGCTGATGGGTTCTCTTTCACATGGGTTGTGAAATAAAAGTCTACCAAACCTTGCCACTTATAAGAACACTGAGGCAAATAAAATGTCCAGGTATGTAGTAGAGTGTCAGTGTCAGAATAGACTGGGTGGCTTAAACAGCAAATATTTATTTTTCACAGTTCTGGAGGCTGGAGGTCCAAGATCAAGGCTCCAGCAGACCTGGTATCTGGTGAGAACAATCTTTCTGATTCACAGACAGCTGCTTTCTTGCTGTGTTCTCACATGAAGGAAAGCAGAGAAAGAGAGAGATCATCCCTCTCGTGTCTATTTTTATAGGGAACACTAATCCGATTCATGAGGGCTCCATCTTCACACCCTAATTACTTCTGGAAGGCCCCACTTCCAGATACCATCACGTTGGGGATTTAGGCTTCAACATATGAATTTTGGGGAGCTACAAACATTCAGTCCATAGTAGTGTCCTAAAGCACTCTACACACGGCAGTTCATAGATGTTCTTCTCACTCAGGGAGAAAAAAGAAAAACCGTTCAGTACCTTTTAGCTCATTTGCTTATATAAATAATTTGGTACATTGATTATAGTGTCTAGATGGGAATTAGGAAACCTAGCTTCTTGACCTGCCTCTAGCATTAGCTGGCTGCACAGTGTAGACCTAGGCCAACTCACTTAACCTCTCTGAATATTAGTTCTTTCATCCTTAAAATGGAGATGTTACAACCAGTCACAACACCAATGTGCAATGACATATGTGAAAGTAATTGTATTAAAAAAAAAAGAACTATTAAATGCACAGAATTATACCATGTATAATTGCATAACCTGGGAGCCTGCCCGGGTAAATTTTCCTTGGAAGGCACAGATGGGTTGGGAGGGAATGGAGAGCTTGTAGTTGCTTCCTCTGTTCTTCAAGAGTAATGTCAGCTTTGGATAGCACATCTGTTCTTAGCCAGAAGAGAAGAAATCCTGAGTTAGGTAGAGAGATGCCCAGGAAATAAAACTCTAGAAGGAAGAATAGGAAGAAGGTTAATGGGAAGTTAAAACAACTAAGGTGTGGGAGAGAGGAAGACATATGCCTATTTAGCAGTTAAGTTTACTTTAATAAGACCTTGGGTCCAACATTAATAACAGAGAAACAAAGTAGAAGCACCTAAACATCCCATATCTTTAGCTGTGACTTGCTGTCAACAGACTTCTATTTTGGTCTTCCGTGTTACTGAGAACTCTTAGATTGAGACTTTATTAATTTTAAGGTCATTCAGGTGTAAGTGTAGTGCCTTAAGGCTTTTTGTTTTGTTTTGTTTTTTGCCTGTGGTCGTGATCATCTTTGTTTGTTTGTTTTTGTGACCAACTTTTATTTATATCTGTTTCAGAAAAGGTATTGTCTTTCCCACTTACCTAGCCTGATATCAAACTGCTCCCTCAAAAGTTTAGCTGGTGTTTGTAAAATATTTTTATAACTTAATTTAATTCAGTTGCACTTAAAATGTACAGTGTCCTGTGCTGGTCAAAAATAATAATAAGTCATCTTGGTGATTTGTAAAATGAGATATCAATTTGTTATTACCACCATTACCCTATTGTAAACAAAGTTGTAATATTTTCATTAGCATATATGTATCCTTAATAGAATTTATTAAATCCCTAGGGTTCAAGGGATATATATGTTCATTTTTCAGGGGTGATAGATCCATTTCACCACTTAAAATATTCTTTCTGATTATAAAAGTAACTATTTATTGCAGAAAACCTAAGTAGAAAAGATATAAAAACAATTTCTTAGAGAGCTATTGTTAATATTTTTTCATTTTCTTTTCTCTGTACATCTTATTTTGTGTATTTGAACTCATAATGTATATAAAGTGTTTTAATCTTTTTTCTGTTAAAATTGTAATCATTTTCTTTCATCATTAAAACTAAATTCCTGTTTAGTGATTATATAAATTCATAGTACAGATATTCCACCATTTTCATAATAATTTCCTAAAGTTGGATGCTTAAATTGCTTCCAGTATTTGGAAATGTTTGCTAAGTTGATAGGTGAATAATGTCTCTGTAAAGTATGTATTTCTTTAATTACTAATAATATTACATTTGAATATTTTTCAGATGTTAGCCAAGTTTTTAATGAACTGTCCAGTTTTATCCAAATGTTCTTAGTAGTTCTTACTAGTTAATTCATATAATATTTTATATTAAGGATATTAGCTATTTGGTAATACTTGTAAATACTTACAATTTGCCTTAACATGTTTTCTGATTATAAAAGTAAAATTCAATCATTAAATTTTTAAAGTACAAATAAGTACATAGAAGAAAATAAAACTTATTCCATCAGCATTCACATGTGTAATTTTAATGGAATTAACACTAGACAGTCTTGTTGGTACTCTGCTTAGTTCAGGTGACAATATAGAATATACTAGAAAAATTTTAGTAAATATTTACATTTAGAATTGTTACATAGTATTCCACTATACACATATGCCATAATTAATTAAGGATGGAAAGTTAGTGTTCAATTTTTCACTACTCGAAACCCTGTGGTATTCTTAAGGTAAATTATAAGTGAAATTACTGGACCCAAGTATGTTCACACCTTTACTTGATACAAATTACCCTTCCGGAAGGCTATGTAATTCAGTTCCCACTGGCAGTGTTCAGAATACCTGTTTCCTTGGTGCTCACTAAAAATCCATAGTTCTAATTTTTAATCAACTTTGTTGTATAGTTTACATATAACAAACGTACCCATTTTAAGTATACTGATCAATGAGGTTTTTTTAACATCTTTATTGGGGTATAATTGCTTTACAATGGTGTGTTAGCTTCTGCTTTATAACAAAGTGAATCAGTCATACATAAACATATGTTCCCATATGTCTTCCCTCTTGCATCTCCCTCCCTCCCACCCTCCGATCAATGAGTTTTAACAAACACATACATATACTCTTGTAACCACCACCCCAATCAAGATGTAGAATGTTTCCATTACCCCAAAAAGTTCCCTCTTGCACATTTTCATCTATCATCAATTCCCTCCTCCTACCCCAGGTAACTTGGGTAACCACAGATGTTTCCTGTCAGCATAGATGATATTCTATCACTATAAATTATATGGAGATATAAAATATATGGATATAAATGGAATCATATAGTACATGTATTCTTTGGGGTCTAGATTCTTTTGCTCAGCATGTCTTTGAGATCCATCACTGTTGCTGCCTGAATCGGTATGTTCTCTTATTGAGTAGAAAGCCATTTTACTGATGTACCAAAATGTGTCTATCACCAGGTGAATGATGAAACATTTGGGTTGATCCCAGGCTGGGGCTTTTGTGAATAAAGCTGCATATATGTTCACAGGTCTTTAAGCTACGACTCTCTAAAAAGAGATCCTTCATTTTCTTACCTGGGAGAAGATTTGTGGACTCTAGGTACATCACCTACTGTTTCAGGTCAAGCAGATTTCTCAAAGGCAAGCCATACCTTGTTTTAGGGTCCGATTAGCAGGATGAGGCAATGGGGCAGGCTATGATTTTGAGAGCATCTTGGAAGGCTCTCTGGGGAGCGCCTGATCGCCCTCCTCCTGTAGCAGCCGCAAGCATAAGGCTCCTATTGCTCACAGCCCTCCCCCACGATGTCTTCTGGCTCCTGACAAGTCTAAGAACCCTGCTAAGTCAGGCCTGGCCTCTTCCCATGACGGGGGGTGGGTCAGAGGAGAAAATAACGACAGGCATCATGCTGTTTACTGCCACATCCCCTAAATAGCTCCAGGAGGCAGTGGCAGGGCCAGGCTACCCTACAGGCCACTTGAGCCCCTGCCCAATGGCCTCTAGGGTATTCTGTGCCCTCTTCTCAGCTACATGAGAATTGTGTGCTCAGGACTCCGTAGAATTCCGTGCAGTGTTTGCAGGGCCTGCCTTCTGGAAGTAGAATGCAAACTTCTTGAGAGCAAAGGATCATGCCTTATACAAATTTTTCTATGTACGAGGCACACAGTAGGTACTCACATAGGGTGTAATGTAAAATCAGAACCTGAGACATGGGCATGGCTTATAAACACTCAATAGTGTTTGAAAGCTAAAGTAGGGTCTTTAACAAACAAATGCTTCCGATAACATAGTTTTCCCTGGAATTGAAATTAGTGATGGAGGGCAGTTGTAGCTTTTGTTTCGTGTTGTTGTGCACATGTTATTTTGTACAGCTATTTTTCGTAAAAGAAACCAAAGACAATCATTAAACACCATTCCCTCTCTTCTCTTCCCAATCTCCCTTCTGTGGCAACCTCTGAAATTCTGAGATTCTAAGAGAAGTTTCCAGAACCTAAATATGGGAAACAGATACATTTGGGGAGTTATTTGTATTAAAGGCAATATGATAACAAATGCCATGAGTGGGATGGGAATAAGATTTTACAGAGAAATAAATGGTTTACAGACAGCTTTTCAGGAAAATCTCTCTCACAATAAAGGAAGATAGTTCATTAGAGTAAGGGCCTAAGTTTTCAGACCACAAGAGCCTGGAGTGATGACACAGATTACACCTCATTACACAGTACATCTGTTACTAAGTCTAAAGTCACTATGCTCGCTGCATGACAGGCAGTAAGTCGGGAGACAAGTTATTGGGGGAACTTTATTTGGAAAACCAGCAGACTGAGAAGGTGGCCGACTAATGTCCTAGAGAACCATCTTACCCCAGTCAGAATTCAGGCTTCGTTTATGCTAACAGGTGAGGGGCAGGGGTGAAGGGGGAGTTGGTTGGTGTAAACTTCTTGGTGCCGGAATCCTTTGTTCTTGCAGCTGTCCATGTAGGTCAGGTCACGATGTTCCCGTAAACCTCCAACAAGACAAATGTTATTCTCTGTTCTGCACTTTTTGTCTTTATATGAATGGGAAAGTGTTGTACTCTTAAAGGTCAGAGCCTTGAGAATGGGCCGTCCTGTATATTGCAGGCCATAGGCAACATTCTTAACTCAAAGCAAAAGCAATAGAATACAAAGGTTGAAGTAAAAGAAACAGATCTAATATGGAGTCAGATTTGTTCTTCCCTATTATATCTCTTTCACGAACATCAACTCTTATGTTTGCTCATGGCAGAATGAGGTTTTGATGGGGCATGTCTCTCTTCCCTCAGTTCACTGACATTGGGACCTTCGAGACGGTGTGGCAGGTCAAGTTTTACAATTACCACAAGCGAGATCACTGCCAGTGGGGAAGCCCCTTCTCCGTCATTGAGTACGAATGCAAGCCAAATGAGACCCGCAGTCTCATGTGGGTGAACAAGGAGTCCTTCCTCTAAAGATGGCGCTTTCTGATGCTGTTGGACAGTCTCTTCAAAGATCCACTTTTAGATAACCCAGCACAAGCCTTCACCAAGGCACACCACTCCGTTGCTGTCTCCCATTGGGTGCCAATTATCTACTAGCCCTGATTATTCTGAATGTGTAATTCCCCTCTGATGCGATGTCCCTGACATAAAAGGTCATGATGTACCCTGCCCAAGAGACTCCCTTTCTGTATTCTGTGTTGGTGTTCCTGCCTCCAGTTGCTCTTGCTCATGCTGGTGGCCACTTGGAGGAGCTCCGTGGAATCCGCAGGCTGTGTCCCACACTTAACTTTTCCACTGAATGACTGTGCTCTTTTGTTTCCAAGTTGAGTGCTTCCCTCTTTTTTGTTCAATGTTAAATAAAAAATAACAGTGTGCTTGGGTTCCATCCCAAGTGTGCAAGGGTAACATGTAACTTGGGATGTTTTCCATCTGTGTCAAAGTAGCCTTTGTGAAAATGTGATGCAAACAGCAGTCAATGGGACTCAAGTGTTGTGCTTTCTATAAACAGCTCGGCTATTTCAGGGAAGAATAATGACGAAAGAAAAGGACAAATATTTAAGAAGTGTTTGTAACATATTACAACTCAAATAATGTAAGGTATTGTGCTGTGGCCTAGTGGAAGTGGGAATGAGCCTTGTGTGGACCACTGTTAAACAAGGTGACCAAAGTGACAGGGTTAACTCTTTGGCAAGTGACTGTGGTGTCCAAACAGGCATGCTGATGGCCTCCCTACATTCCCCTCCACTTGAACTTTGTAAAACTGTGTATGGAACTATAATCAACTTTTGATATTTCTTAATAAAGGCATTGAAAATCATCCCTGACTTGCCTTCTTAATTTGGGCAATATCTGTCTAGCAGGTGGACCTCTGCTCCAGGCCAGCTCTACTAAGATTGCTACTGAATCCAGGCAGGTACCGCTCACCACACGACAGGTCAGTAAATCAAGAGATGAGGTGGAGGGGCACAGAATAATGACTTTATTCGGAAAGCCAGCAGACCAGGTAGATGGTGGACTACTGTCCCAAAGATTAGAATTCAGGCATCTTTTATATTGAAAGGGGAGGCGGTGTGGCTGTTTGTTGCAAACTTCTTGGTGCCGGAATCCTTTGTTCTTGCAACTGTCCATGTAGGTCAGGTCACGCTGTTCCTGTAAACCTCCAACAAAACAAATGTTATTTTCTCTTCTGCAACTTTTTAATCTCTCTATGATTGGGAAAGTGTTACACTTTTAAAGGTCAGTGCCTTGAGAATGGGCTATCCTGTATATTTCAGACTATAGGCAACATTCTTTTACCAAAGGTGCAGAGCCAGCATGACCAAGCACAGGCAACAGAGCACAAGGATTAGAGCTAAAGGAATAGATCCAATATGGAGTCAGGTTTGTTCTTCTCTGTTACAAGACCGCCATCTATGTTGCAGGGTGAGGGGGATATACCTGGAGTAGAAATAGCACACTTAACTCATAGATCAATTCTGACCATTAAACAGGGAATACTCTACCGGCTGCAACAAAGCTAGCACAGGCTTGGGCTCTTGGTGGACAATCAAAAAATGCTTGTTCCTATCCTCTCTCCATTCCTCCTTCCAGGGTGACCACACCCCTATCAGCCAGCTATATAGCTGAGCAGCTTTAGGATGTGGTGCTGTAACAGTGCATGTGCATCAGGATGGAGACCTCCTTGCCTGCTCCCAGGCACTGCAAGGTACCTGGCACAAAGCCTGTACTCCATGTAGATTGAGGATGAATTCCCTAAGAAGCAAAGAAACATTCTCTTGAAAAGTAACAATATTGTAATGTTCACTTGGAAGCACAGATCCTATTGGGTTGGAAAAAGTTAGTTGGGGATTTGTTTTTTTGTTGCCTTGTGAACCTTCCATGTAAGAATATGCAAGGTTAATGGGACTATTGCAAAGAAACAGTTTCTTGTGGAAATGAATGTGGAAGGCTGGCCCCAAACCCTCTGCACCTGTGTTACTTACCTGCAATGAGGCTGTGCTGCCAGCAGGGCACAGTAATGCCTTGGATTTGGGCTAATCACGAGCGGTGTTAAAAGAGAGGAGTATGCTTCTCAATTCGCTTGTTTTTCAAAAACGATAGTGTCTATTAACTGTTGCTAAATATAAGTGCTAATCTGCTCCTAATTACTGTATTTTAAAAGCCAACACTCTTCAAACACTGAGATATTTAAAGCAATGGGTTTACCATAGACAGAGGCTTAAGTTTTATTCCAGAATATCCAGTGGAAATGCAGTTATTAGAAGGTGGGCAAATGTGAAAACTACATATCTTAGCCTATTGAAACATTTGATGAGTAAATATTTTCATTTGGGAAACAAGGACTCTCAAGCTAGTGACTCATCCATCAGAGTCTTAGTATTTGCCTTGAGGGGTGGAAGCAATATTGCGGCTTTTGCCCATTTCCATTTTTGAGTTGGGAATGACTTAAGGCAGGGCTGGGGGAAACATGGCCCATGTCACTGGACACACCCTCCCACCGAAGAGCCCCAGCCCAGAAGCTGGAGCATCGAAGTCCCGGAGACACACTGGGTGAGTTCAACTGCTCACCATCATTCTTCTTGTGGCTAAGATGAGTTCGGCTAGTAGACTTCAAAAGCACATTAAGATTTATGGTTTGTACCTCTACTTTATTCTCCTTATTTTGTTTAAATGTGTGTGTGCGCGCATGTGTGTATGTTTCCCTTGAGGCTAAGAGGTAAGGTTGAATCAAGGGAGGTGGGGAGGGGATGGAGATGAAGTAAACAGGAAATCTTAACAGCTAATCTGCCACCTTAAGTGATCTCTCCTGGCATCTACTGTTCTACTTATGATTGGACTCAAGCCCAGTCTCTCTGGCTACTTCTCAGCATAGCTCTCCTCCTACTTCCAGATTCAAGTGCTCAGCTATATCAAGCTGCTGAGTTGTAACTTTGCCCCTCAGCCATCTGGAAGGCTATTTTTATACAAGTTGTAGCCATGTCTCTCTACTTCTAAGCATCGGGTGGCTACCCAGAAGCTTGAGGAACTAGGCCATCCTTCTAATTATTATGATGACTGAAACACTTTGGAACAGGTGGGAGAGTAGAAATGCCTTGAATTTCTATTTTGTGACACCTTGCTTATTGAGAAGTCACTTATCCAACCATCTAAGCCATCCAGATCCCAGTTGAGAACAGAAAACATGCCAAAAAGTAAAGATCTCTGTCACAGATGTCACCAAGTCCATCCACTAAAGGCTTGGGTCTTCACTCAAAGCCTCATGACTCGTATTTTAAAGACGGTTCTAACTTATAAGGTGATCTAGTGTCTGGCTCTTAGGAAATTGGATGCAGAATAATTAGAGGAAAGAAGGCAATTTGTAGAGACAGATATACTGAAAATAAATTTTTTTCACAGAGAGAGGACCAAGAAAAAATGTTGAAAGAAGATAAAATAAGTCAAAAACTATAATAGATAGGGACATAATCCTGAATTAAACCACAATAGTTTCTGTGGATATCAAATAAAAATTGATATACATCATCATGACTCTTATTTAGGAAGATTATCCATTATTTTCCCAAATGTTTCATCATGACCCAGTGTTTAAGAGTTCAGATTCTGGAGCCAAGATGCCGCAATTCAAATCCTTGTTAACTGTGTGACCTTAGACAAGTCACTTAATATCTCTGCGCTTACATTTTTAAAACTAATTAATTATTTTTGGCTGCGTTGGGTCTTCGTTGCTGCGTGCTGGCTTTCTTTAGCTGCGGGGAGAGGTGGCTACTCTTCCCTGCGGCGCGCGGGCTTCTCATTGCGGTGGCTTCTCTTGTGGCGGAGCACGGGCTCTAGGCGCACGGGCTTTAGTAGTTGTGGCACGTGGGCTCTAGAGCGCAGGCTCAGTAGTTGTGGCGCACGGGCTTTGTTGCTCCGTGGCATGTGGGAATCTTCCCAGACCAGGGCTCAAACCCTTGTCCCCTGCATTGTCGGGTGGATTCTTAACCACTGCACCACCAGGGAAGTTCTGAGTTTAAAGTTTTTCATTTGGAAAATGGAGATAATAAAAATATTTACTTTAAAGAGTGGTTGTGAGGATTAAATACGTTAATGTAGATAAAATTGTGACTGGCACATAACATTATTACTTGGTACATTTTGTTTAAAAAGTCAGAGAGGACAAAATACATTTTTAAACAAAAGTATTAAAAATGCAAAGAGGAAAACTGAAGGTGTTTAAAAGAATATTCCATGCATGGGTGATGGTCAAAGCTTGTGCTCTGGTCTTATACAAAAAATGAAGAAGAAGAAGAAGATGATGAAGGAGAAGGAGGAAGAAGAAGATGAGGGGGAGGAGGGGAAGGAAGGAGAGGAGGAGGAGAAAGAGAAGGAAAAGAAGGAAAGAGGAGGGGGAGGGGGCAGAGAAGGAGAAGAAGGAGAAGGAGAATGTATGTAGAGACAATATTTTTAATTATTTAAAAATAAATAGTTTGAAGTAATGTATTTTAAGGTATGTTAGGGAAAGACTTTCTCCACAAACAGGTTTCATACGCGCAGGCTCAGCAGCCATGGCTCACGGGCCCAGCCGCTCCGCGGCATGTGGGATCCTCCCGGACCGGGGCACGAACCCGTGTCCCCTGCATCGGCAGGCGGACTCTCAACCACTGCGCGCCACCAGGGAAGCCCATAGAGTCTCTTTTACAAAGACCCAGTTCTTAAATAATATGCAAACATCCGGACAGAATCAGAGAACTTAAAATCTGAGAAATGTCAAGAGTGATGTCAAAAGTTCTATTTGTTATTTCTTCTTTTTTAAAAAACAAATTTATTTATTTTTGGCTGTGTTAGGTCTTTGTTGCTGCACACCGGCTTTTTCTAGTTGCAGCGACGGGGGGCTACTCTTCATTGCGGTGCACGGGCTTCTCATTGTGGCGGTTCCTCTTGTGGAGCACGGGCTCTAGGTGCACGGGCTCAGTAGTTGTGGCTCACGAGTTCTAGAGCACAGGCTCAGTAGTTGTGGCGCACGGGCTTAGTTGCTCCGCGGCATATGGGATCTTCCTGGACCCGGGATCGAACCGTGTTCCCTGAATTGGCAAGCACATTCTTAACCACTGCGCCACCAGGGAAGTCCCTATTTGTTATGTCTTTTAATCCTCCCAACAGCTCTGTGAGGTAGGCAACGCATGTCATATGTCCGTTTTACAGAAGAAAAATGTCTCAGATTTTGAAAAATAAGGCTCAAGTTTAAACAGCTGATTTTACAAGAAATGACTTTATTTGACTCTCAGTTTTCTCGTTTGTGAAATGGTGACAATACTATCCACTTCAGAGTGTGTTAGGATTAAATAATGTCACAAGCAAAATACCTTCCTTCTCTTCTCCTCATCACCCTCCTTCTGATGCTTTTTATTTAAAACGACTTCATCCTGTGCCCACACTCCCGCCGTGTTTGTTTTTTTAACCGGTGGTTTTGCCTTCCTTTATTTGCAGTCTACTAGATCAATGACTTCCCCCCCCAAAATTACTGTGAATTGATTAAGTCTATATAGATGATTCTAAATTATTGTCAATAAATAAAAGCATTCCATTTCTAGAAACTCTGTATTCAGTTAGAAACCTATAGCTCTCTGCACAGCAAATTACTTGAAGAGGACCTTGACTACTTGAAGTCATAGGAACTAGTGTTCGAGCACTAGATAAGACTAATTCTGTTTTTTTTTTTTAGCAAGTATGGTATTTTATTCCCCATTTACTGACCAATGAAAAATATGACAATATTTTTGGCCTCACTCTTGTGCTGGAATAGTAATCCTGACAGGCACTCTAGCCTCTGCCCACGGTGGATTTCTGATTCTCCTTCAGGTATTCAGAGCTGGGACTGTCTCCTTGACACTGCACAGCCTGTACCCTCTGCTTGGAATGCCCTGCTCCATTTTCTTCTTAGCAGATGCCTTCAAGTGCCAACTTAAATGTCACGTCAGCTATGAAGTCTTTCCTGACTCCTCTAAAGTGTAGAGTCAAGAATAATTTTGAAATCGTGTTTATTCAGATATTTTCTTTGATGACCCTGTTTCTGAAAAGCGTCACCAGCTTCCATCTAACTTCTGCCTTTCTGGAGTTCTCTGGATGGCTTCCACATTTTCTGACTGACTCAGTGAGAATGAGCTGACTCAGTAAAAAAAGTGATGAGATTCTAGAAAGAGCTAGCTGGATGGCTGACTGGCTGGGAAAAAAAAAAAAAAAGCCAAGGAGTTTGGAATATATTAGCCTTCAATGGGTTAGTCCTGCTCCCTTTAAAGGAAACTGAAAGAAGGCAGGTAGATGAGTAAGAAAAAGCATCTGAGTCTTCTCTCTGATGTTTCTTGAAGTGAAGATGCCTTTTCATGTTAGTATTATTAATGATGACGGGGTTAAGGTGTGCAGTGCTTTGAAGGAGTCTATTTATGTCAGGGTCGTCATTTTGTGCTACCCACAAAATGTTTCCAGCCCTCCCCTGCCTAGGCACATGACAGGACTGCACTCTCATGACTGGGGTAGGGCCATGTGAGAGGAGCTCAGGCCAATGAGTTGTGAGCTGAAACGATGTATGTTGCTTCCAGGCTGAAACAGCCGACCGCCTGTGCAATACCCAGCAGAGCTCTCTTTCCCTTTGCCATGGCAACCGTCCGCTTTCAAGATGATCTATCATCCCGCATCCTGGAGTGAGAAGACATGAAGCAGAACCCTAGCCAAACTTTACTGGACCTAGAGCATAAGTGAGAAGTAAACTTTTCTCCCTAAACTTTTATTGTGAAAAATGTTGAAATAGGCAGAAAAATTGAAAGAAGTGTACAACCGAAATCCACAACCCATCACCTGGATTTTATAGTTAACATTTTGCTATCATTGCTTTATCACTTATCTATCCATCCATCCATTCCTCTAAGCTACATCAATCCCTCTTTTTGGAGGGGGGAAGAATGAGAAACTATTGTAAAACACTGCTGAGATTTGGGGGTTGTGTATTATCACAACGTAATCCAGCCTTTTCTTCTCTACAGCATCTGAGTTGCCCCGGCCAGCTACTCTCTTTTTCTGCTGAGGACTCTATAGTGGAACTACTCCAAAAAGAAAAAGTGTTTTAAGTTGGTTTTAATTGTTTTAAGTTAGTTCTAAGAAATCATTTCCTGCCAGGGAAAGTTAAAAATCCTGGGATGAGTTAGGAGAAAGATTAAGCCATCTTTTTTCTCTTATGGGCTTAAAAATAAGATAAACGCTGACTGAGCTAGTTTGGATAGGGTTCTGTTTAGAGGCGGGCTGGGGGGGATGGATTAAATGGGGAAAAGAAACGCAAAAAATCACATTCACTGTGCGCCTGTTTTGTGGCAGATGTTCTATGTATAGGATCTTGTGACATCCTTCAAACCACCCCATAATATACATAAGATCTTCATTGTTAACATGAGGATATTAAGCTCAGAGAGGTTAATATCACAGCTAGTGTGAGTGGAAGAGGCAGAATGAAAACCCAAATGATTCCAATACATTTATCCTCCACTAGAAGTCAAGGAGGTATGGGGATATATGTATATGTATAGCTGATTCACTTTGTTATACAGCAGAAACTAACACACCATTGTAAAGCAATTACACTCCAATAAAGATGTTAAAAAAAAAGAAGTCTATGAACCCTTGATCTCTGACAGCCCCAGAAGCTGACATTTCCCTCCCACTGAAAAGGCTGTCCACAGAGAGACATGGCCCATGAGCTAAGTAGCTCTTGCTTGTCTGAGTAGGAAGGGAGAGCTGAGCCAACTTCCTTGGGAAGACAACCTAAGAACCCATTTAGAACTTGGGATTGTGAGAATCTGTCCTCATCCTGTAGAAGGAACTCAGTCCTGAATGACCATTCCCTTCAAATATTGAACACAGGTTATCTTCTTTAACTTTGCTATGGAGCTTAACCTTTCCCTAGTGATCTTTATGAGATTTAAGGCCTTAAAATAAAACTTGGATACTCAAAGGGACAGCATGAGGGAGTTTCCTAGGGGATGGAATTGTTCTGTATCCTGGTAGTGGTGGTATTTGCATGAATCTATAAAGGTGTTAAAACTCATAGAAACGGACGCAACACACACATACACACACAGAGTTCATTTTACTGTATGTTTACTTTTTCAAAACCTGAAGACACTGATGCAGAAGGGCCCCTGAGACTAGAAATCAAGCTGCCGGGGTCAAACCATCTCCACAAAGCATCAGGGAATACAATTCCAGAGGGCAGACCACTGAACAGACTTCCAAGGGGTAGGTGCCAGTGCAGTCCTCTCCTCTTTCCTTCACTTATATAAATCCTTCCGGAAAACTGACAAGTCAGATGTTCCTCATAAACAATCAGAGGAGAGTTCAGTGTTTTCCACAGACGGTCTGCTGATCCTCTGTGTCTTCATCAAGGCTGGAGTCACGAGGCTGAAGACCAGGCAGGCCAAGGAGACCACGCCTGAGAAGGCAGGACCTAGCAAATGTGGGTCAGAGAAGAACCTAAATCAGAAACTGGGTTAATTCAACTGGGTTAACCTCAGTGGATCTGAGGAAATCAGAGTCTGTAGAGCTGAGAGGCGTTTACCAGAAGGAAGGTCACAGGAATGAGAAGTCAGGGCAAGTCTAGGCAGATCCACGTGGCCGAGGCTGGAGCGCCTGGACCCTGGAGAACTGGAGCTCTGCCCCCGGTGGACATTGGCTGCCTGAAAGTCCCACCTCTGCACAGGAGCCTAAGCCGTGTCCACCTCTGTCTCTGCAAGAGCCCTTTGCTTAGTGGTTTCGAGCCTTCACTTTGGCCAGATACATGTGGTTCTTGGCAGTCCCACACTGTCTAGAGCCCGTGAATCTTTTCGGAGCTCATTTATCTCAGGAGGGAAATTGCCTGAGCAGACTTGAAGGCAGGGGTGGGAGCCACCTGCTGAAGACACCAGGGAGCATTTGGCAGGGTGGGTGGGGAAAGGAGATGGAACAGAGGAGAGGGGGCTGGGAGCTATCCCACTCTTCCCTCCCTCCTGCATCTGGTGCCCCAGGAGCTGCTCTGAGCAATGCCTCTCGAATGCGTTGGCGTGAACTTGTACTTGTTCCTCCCTCAGGGAATGAGAGAAGACAGGCTGAAAGCTGCTAAAATGCTTGGAGAACATCCAGGGAGAGGCTTGTCAGAAATGCAATATATTAATGAAAACAGCTTGGGCCTGGCTAAATAGTGACTCTTGGAACAAAACAAACAGATGGGCGTTGACGACAATTGGTCTGAAAAAGAAAGAGTCCAGGCCTTGTATACATAGCCTGGTGCTCCGTGAGAGTCTTCACAGAGTTCACTGCACCGTGGTCTTCTTCAGCTTAGGCTAGTATCCATTTATTCTCAGGAGCGCCAACAACCACTAAATCAAGGCATCCCTTATGGGCGTAAGCACATTCTCCAGTGTCTGCCATCTCCAGGAACAAAGGTTCTCTGCTTTTTCTTTTTTTTTTTTTTCAGAT
This sequence comes from Pseudorca crassidens, assembly GCF_039906515.1. Classification (NCBI taxonomy): domain Eukaryota; kingdom Metazoa; phylum Chordata; class Mammalia; order Artiodactyla; family Delphinidae; genus Pseudorca; species Pseudorca crassidens. The sequence goes on from NC_090309.1 coordinate 33,613,144, forward strand.
TATTTGCTTTGCATTAATAATCTGCAAGGGCCTCTCACAGGCCATCGGAGTGATCTCAGATGCTTGTTAAAATGTAGATTCCTGAGCTCTACATTTTCACACCTGACAAATTAGGTGGACTCTATGAGAGTAATTCCAAAGCATCTGCATGGTGGTTACCAAGGGGGAGGGATTGGGGTTAGCAGATGTAAGATATTATGTATGCAATGGATAAACAGCAAGGTCCTAGCACAGGGAACTATATTCATATCCTATGATAAACAATAAAGGAAAAGAATATTTAAAAAAAGAATGTATATATATATATATGTAACCGAATCACTTTGCTGCACAGCAGAAATTAACCCAACATTGTAAATCAACTATACTTCAATTAAAAAAGATATCTGGGAAGTGGAAAAAAATCACCCCATAATATTTAGTTTGATTCCATTTCTTTTTTTTTTTTTTTTTTCTTTGCGGTACGCGGGCCCCTCACCGCTGTGGCCTCTCCCACTGCGGAGCACAGGCTCCGGACGCGCAGACTCAGCGGCCATGGCTCACGGGCCCAGCCGTTCCGCGGCATGTGGAATCTTCCCGGACCGGGGCACGAACCCGTGTCCCCTGCATTGGCAGGCAGACTCCCAACCACTGCGCTACCAGGGAAGCCCCTCCATTTCTGTTTTTAAAAACTAAGTGCAGGGAGACAGACAGATTGGGAAAGAGACAGAGAGAAGGAGAAAGAGAGAGAGACAGAGAGAGAGGTCGGGATTTGAGGAAATACATAGCAAAGGCAGGTTACTATTAATAAGAATAATAAGGAAGAGCAGTGGGGTTGGGAGAGGGAACAGAAGGACCCTTGACAATTTACTCTGAATTCTCGCGAGTTTTTAAACTGGTCTTAACAATGAGTTCTACTGATGTATGCTTTTTGTAAGTTTTTACAGCAATTTTTAAAAAGATACTTACACATATTCCTGGCTGCCACTAGGTGGTACCGGCGGCAGGACAGACTGGACGACCTTGAAGCTTCTTGGGCTCCTCCATGACACCTCAATGTGGGTCTAACTTCCTAACTTCAAAGAGTGAAACAAATTAATGCACCAACTATTAGAGCTCAGGGCTCCAAGCCCCAGACTTCCCTCTTATTCCTCTTTAGATGGGAGAAGAGGATTTTCTATTTAATTGGTATAAAAATATTTTCAAGTAAAAAAAAAGTTCTTTCCGTATCAATCTAAGTTGTACAGTTTGGTTCACATATATTCAGTTCATCTCAAGATCTCCACCTTACAATGATATTCCCAAGTCAAATCTTAATCAGATGCATAAAAATAATCGAACTCTTCTCTGTGATGCAACCTCATCACCCGAGGTTCCCTAATTCCAGGACCAGGCCTTTCTTTCCATCCACTTACCCTTAATTCTCTTGGGCAGTCACATCTTCCATCACCTCAGTTGATGTGGGCAGAAGACAGAAATGTTACACTTATCTTCTTTCTCCATCCTTAATCCTTATCCTGTTCTGAAGCTAGTGAAGGGCTCTGATTGTTCAGAGATCTGTTTACACCCCATTTGAGAGACTACTGAGAAGCCCAAGTCTTCCTCCTCCCGACCCTGTAGTTTATTATCCTCTCCAAGGGGAGAGAAAATGTCAAGGCGAGAAAGTGAATGCAAACATCCACATGCTTTGTACTAATATTTAGACTTCATCATACACTTTTTTTTTTTTTTTTTTTTTTTTTTTGCGGTACGCGGGCCTCTCACTGTTGTGGCCTCTCCCGTTGCGGAGCACAGGCTCCGGACGCGCAGGCTCATCGGCCATGGCTCACGGGCCCAGCCGCTCCGCGGCATGTGGGATCTTCCCGGACCGGGGCACGAACCCGTGTCCACTGCATCGGCAGGCGGACTCTCAACCACTGCGCCACCAGGGAAGCCCCGTCATACACTTTTTAAAGGTAAGAACTATGCTTTTCCGTTACTTCTTGTCTCCCCTCAGCACCTCCCAATATGCTCCACCCACAACGGTTTTTTAATACTGTATTGCCTCAGTGACTGGCTGGCCTCTTGTTCACATCTGGGGTCAAGAAGGTTAGTGATAGGATATAACCCAAGGTTTGTGATTTTCTGTGGGTCAAGATTATTTTTCCCATCTGTTTTCCCTTACCATGAATCCTTGAAAATGAAACGTCATTTGGTTTCCAAATTGAAATATTTCATCTAATCAGATGAGTCTAATTTCATTATTTTAAGAAAACCTTTTCAAGTGTGGTTGGTTGAAAGGAGTAAACAAGAATAAATCTACCACTACCTTCTCTTTCCTAGGAACTTGGAGCTTGTTTTCATGATATAATTAGGCAGGGACTTCTGTGACTCAATTTAAAAGCCTGAAGTATAATCACCTTTCTTTCTTTCTTTTTTTTTTTTTTTGTTTCAAAACAGTTTTCTTCTCTGCTACCCCCGGGTGAACCTGGCTCTGCTTTTCCAAATTCAGTGATGCCAGGTCAGCAGGGAGCAAATTGGAGACTGTACAATTCCCATCAGCTATTAGCTGGGGACATCTTTCTGTCCCTAAGGTCTAAGTTCTAAAGGACAGGTTTTCTTTTCAACAAATATGGTTATCCCTATTAATGGTAAATGGGTGTTTCACGTGAATGGGCAGAAGACTCCGTACCCCTAAGTTTTTCCCAAGCATGAATTACGTGAGTCCAAATTAAACACAGTTTGAATCTTTGGCTCCTTCCTCCTTTGTGTTTAGGTAAACGTTGATACTCGAATAAGATTCTAAGTAATGAAATGCCAATACATGTGGCTTCTGCATCTGTCATCTAAAGGATGTGCCTTTAAAAATGGATTCCTTTCTTCTCTGTTTAATTCTTGGCCTGGTAAACCACTATAACCCTGCAAGGGAGGCAAGGAGACATTTCTGAACAGTTTTTTTCTGCTCCAACATCAAAAAGCTTGTGCCAGTGAGTGAGATATACCCAGTACTGCATTAACATCCTATTCTGAAATGCTTGTACCCTAGGCTACCTCCATTGATTTGATCAGTATCAGATACTCTGACGTCATGAAGTGAAAAAGAGGCATGAAAAAAAAAGCGACTGAAATATGAATAACAAACTGTTCAAGAGGAGACAGCCAGTTCTAGAGGACTGGCTCCACTCACTTAGAGGTGTGTACCAACGCCAAATAAGACGAAATAAGAGGCAGCCTTGTTTGTGTAGTAGTTAATAGGCCCCAGAGGGGAAAGGGACAGCTCAATGAAACAATCTTGCCTAATTTTTTCTTAGGTTCTTTACTCTATTTCATGTAACTCATGATTTAGAAAGGTCTCTAAAATATGACGGTTGTAAGAACATCAATCGGCCAAGGCTCTTGAAATGTATGTTAACAGCTTTGATCTCGTTGTCTATGAAGCTATCTATCGAAGCAATGGCATTTCACATGTATTTAAACTCAGTAATTTCTACAAAATAAGGCCTTTACTGGCATTTATAAACTCTTCACCGGAAAAAAAAAGTGGAAAATAGTATGATTAATAGTGAGCTGAAGACTTTCATTTCTTCTGAAATTATTTTTAAGGATATAAACAACTCACCCCCTTCTTTGCTGGTATTAACCTACAAAACACAAAAAGTCAAATTGTGGTTATTTTTTCGTGACGGTTGACCTCAATTCCTGGCTCAGGAGACAATATAAAGCAGTTCAACTGGTTTTGTCTTGTTTGAGAAACTAAAATTAAAATCTCAGGCGTTATTTATTTTATTCGACAAACAGGAAGGAAAGTGGTCTGTGAGAAAAAGTCATAAAGACAATTTCCCAAATGTGTGGATCTTTTTAACTTAGTACCAATCTAAAAAAAAAAAAAAGGTGCTTTTTAAAAATATTTTTAATGTGGGTTTTTTATGGCTCTCTCTAGTTGCAACTGGACACTTTAGGTTTTATTCTCATCTTTCAGCTACTGGCATGTCATAATCTACTCTAGGGAATGACTGCCTAAATTACTATATCCATAAATATTCTAGTGGAAAACATTTGCAAGGCTTATTTTCAGAAGTATGCTGCAGTACCTCGACGCTGAATCCTAGCTCATAAGACCAAATTCAATAAATGAGGAGAAAAAAAAAAAAGACCAAATTCAATTCTATTTTTCTGTATTATAGTCAACAATTTCCAGGTGTTACTTTGAACACGGCAACTCCAAAAGTATAACAGAAAAGAGTTATATGGATGCTACATAAACCAATATTGTAGTTTATTATGGAAAAAAACCTACCCAGTGATGGTGATTTCCATCTTTCATACTACCCAATACTGATGATCAAGGACCCTCTGTTATTTACTCTTGGCTAGGATAAGTGATTTTTTGGAAAACAAAATTTGGACAATGTATGTTTTTCTGACTCTTGACACATTCAATCTCTTTCTGTTTTTTAAAAGTCATACATCAGACTCCTGTTGTCAAAGTTTTATCTTTTGAAGAAGAAATCACACGAGGTGTTTATTTATCAAAGTTAACTGAGTTGAAGTCATAATGGCTAATTCTGGCTCTTTCTTCTAATCACAACTTACTTGGTTAAACCAGTAAATGTGCTTTATTAACTGAATATTTGAATAAGTAGCTGTGTATACACTGTGTTATCAATTATAAAACTTTCTATACTAGTCACTGGTCGATCTATAACTGGGAGGGGTATCTGTGTTTCAACCAGTAAGTCTTTACTGAGTGCCCTTTAAACACTCAGAAGAGGAGATTGTAAAATAATCTGTGGGTTACCTTACAAGTTACAATGTTGAGACAAATATCTAAAAGTAAAACCACAATAAACATGTAAATCACTTATCTGCTTAGGGAGAAAATCTTTTATTTTCTTTGTTGCTTTTGATTTTTATTGTTTTATTAAATTCCATTTTTAATCCATTTATAGGAACAATCTGAAATTTAGTAAGTAAATTTAGATCTCAAAGTTGGAAGTGTTAGTACTACCAACACATGATTTGTGATTGCAGGTGCTGGAAACAAATAGCTAACATTTTTGAGAGTCTCAGGAGGACACATAAACCACTTTCCCTCAACTATATCAATCTGAAGAGAAGCAGAAATGTTTTTATACATAAGGAACGAGTCTCTTCTTAAGTTGGAAACGCACAGGGCTCTGATTCCAACCTTCTCTGATTCCCTTTTCTGGCTGGGCAACTTCTTCCTCATATCCCCAGGGTAAGGCGCTTGGCCTCATGGAATCTTCATTTCCCTGCCTGTTAAAAGGGGAGGAGGGGTAATAAAGCTGTTACCACAGGGTGTTGGTAAAAACTAATTAATATTTATAACGTGCTCCATTAATGTCCTCAGATAGTTCATAACTCAGAATTACATGGCACTTGATCACTGCTTAAAGTTTTTCAAACCGTCCTTGGTTTTTCGATTCAGGCAAAAAAATATAACAAATCCTTATACTTCAAACAGTAGGGCTAAGTGTAGGAACACTTGTCTTTCCTAGGAACAATTATTTTCGTGAGGTGAAAATATTAGCATGTTACAAAAGCTTATTTCCTCGGCTTTAGACTATGAATAGAGTAGCTTTCATTTATAGTTGATAAAAGCCAAAGGAAGAAGGTTTTTTTTCCTTTATAAAACCCATTTTAATAGCTTATTCTGCCATCTTTGGGGATGTTTTCAACTACTCACTATTGAAAGGGAATTGGTTCGTCTATTTTACAGTGATTTAAGTCTAGCATTTAAAGGACATCCAAGGGGTCATTTGGTTGATGTCTCCTGCCTGCAGTAATGGTATTGAGCACTTACTCTGCAAAGCCACATTCTCGTATTAGAGATGAGGAAACCGAGGCTCGGTGAGCTTAAATAACAGAGCAGAGATTGAAACCCACACAACTGGACAGTCCATGCTCTTTTCACCACCTGAAACAGCCACTTCCAAGAAGTTATACCAAAAGTTCCCCTGCTCTGTACAGACATGCGTTTCTTCTCTGTCCCCATCTTCTCTCTGAACTTAAAAATTAAACTAAGATATTGTAACAGAACTTCAGTCCCATCCCCAGAGAGCCCAAGAGCACCTCCAAATCATGTGGTAAAACTTATTTTGAAGTATAGACAGTTTATGACTTTAAAAAAGACACTTTGGGGCTTCCCTGGTGGTGCAGTAGTTGAGAGTCCACCTGCCGATGCAGGGGACACGGGTTCGTGTCCCGGTCCGGGAAGATCCCACATGCCGCGGAGCGGCTGGGCCCGTGAGCCATGGCCGCTGAGCCTGCGCGTCCGGAGCCTGTGGTCCGCAACGGGAGAGGCCACAACAGTGAGAGGCCCGTGTACCGCCAAAAAAAATTTAAAAAATAAAAAAAGACACTTTTATAAATTTTTATTGAAGGAAAAATAAAAGCTACCTATATCCTTTCTTGAGAATTGACTTAGCCCACTCAGTCTTAGTAATTTCTGATACCGAATCAAAATGCATGTTATATTATCAAAGTCTTTAAACTTTGTATTGAAGCATAATACACATATAGAAATAAAGTATACTTAATTTTTGAGATGTCTAAAATCCATCCCATCTTCATCTTGTGAAGACAAGATGCCATTTCACATCTCAGAAAAATGTATATAAGGAATAATGAGCTCTAATGATGTATAAATTAGCTCATATACCTAAGAGTGCTTTGAAAGGTTAAGCTCATTATTTATATTAAGGCATTATTGGTAAAGCATTATTATAATTGTGATTATCACTTACATGATAATAATATATTTTCTTATGTCTTTGGACAGCAGGCAAGACAAGATAAAGATAATTAAACAGTTGTAGGCACACTATCACTATCTTTAAACAGTGATTAACAACCTATACAATGTATAAATATGCACAAAATTTACCTCCACGTAAATGGAATAAATCATCTTCATTGCCTATTATTGGAATGATATGGCCTTAAAGTGCAGAAGTACCTAAGAATTTGAATAGCAATTGAGAGAAGTCAGTCTTAAGTAGATATTCATCTTTGTCCTTTCATTTTGACTCATATTCCTGTTTAATAGTCACTCACAATTAAATGGGTGGAGACCCTTTATCAAACTCACATCACTGTTGGAGGCTGGTAAATATCAGACCCCCAATTACGGAGACTCAGTGATGCTCCTGGACTGGGAACACATGTTTATTGAAATATTACCCATGAGCAGAGGTCTTTTATTGTAGTTGGTTGCACTCCTCTTTTCTCTAGACAATGAATCAACTCAACCCTACCTTTAACTTAGGTAGAAGGACATAGGCCACCAAATATCCTGCCCTATGCCAAGACTCAAATTAAATGAAAACAAAGTAGCCATTCCCCATATACTACCTTGAAAGGTTGGCTTGGACTTAATCCCTATTCTCAGTGTCTATTGTGGCAGGTGCAACAGCTAAGCGGCCCTCTGGGTACCATGTCTCAGCTGTGCAGCTCCCTTCTGGTCATGGGGCTCTGGCACCATTAGCAGAAAACACCCCGAGGAGATCCTCTGAGGGCCTGAATTCATCTTTTGTCTGCCTGGTGAAAAACATAATTCTTCTCCAACAATTCCCTTAGGGTTTTCCCCAGGGAGTAACATATAACACTAAACCAACTCAATTTGAAGGACAAGTTAGCTAGATGAGAAAAAAAACAATGTTCCATAAACTTACTGACTGAAACCTCAGTAGTTTGAATTTAACCTGCTATTAGAAGTTGATTAATTATACTCATAGCACTAAATCCTGGCTGTAAGATTTCAGGGAAAAAATCATACTTTTAAAGAGTATTAAATATAAATGCAGGTATTTAAAAGATCATAAAAACTTTTTTATTTAAGAGCTTTGTTGAGAGTAACTTATTTATGAAATTTATAGTCCAATATAATGACTTATTTAAATCATTTGATTTTCTAACTTCTCTTTAGAGTTGAAATTTTTACACTGTTTCAGTTCCCCCCCAAATTTATTTATATAGAAATAAGTTTGAGACTTCCCTGGTGGTGCAGTGGTTAAGAATCCGCCTGCCAACTCAGGGGACACGGGTTCGAGCCCTGGTCTGGGAAGATCCCACATGCCGCAGAGCAACTAAGCCGGCGCGCCACAATTACTGAGCCTGTGCTCTAGAGCCTGAGAGCCACAACTACTGAGCCTACGCACCACAACTACTGAAGCCCGCGCACCTAAAGCCCGTGCTTCGCAACAAGAGAGAAACCACAGCAAGGAGAAGCCCTCGCACCGCAACAAAGCAACAAAGAGTAGACCCCGCTCACAGCAATGAGAGAAAGCCCGCGTGCAGCAACGAAGACCCAGTGCAGCCAAAAATAAATAAATAAAAGAAAAAGAAATAGGTTTAAAGGTCTTCATTTTGTAAACATTATATGGTCGCAGAATTTAAAAAATAAAACAAATAACCAATTTAAAAAAGAAGTTACGGGGTGAGGGTTGGAGAGGAATTAGAATTAATCCATTGGTCATATAATACGTCCTCCTGCTAAATCAGACAGAGGAATTCCAGGTCAGTGGATAAAAAGCTATTCCAATTTCCCTTATAAATGCTTGCTATCACTTTTACAAATCCCGTGGTGGGAAAGTGCTTTCAAGTATCCAAAATCAATGATCAAGAATGAGGGGTCATTATCTGCATAGAAACACTGTATTTTTGGTACAATTAACTCAAAAATGAAATTCATAAAGAAACTAAAATTAAGTAAACAGAAAGTCTTTATGAATCTATTTCAGAGACAAGTCTTTTGACTAATTCAGAAAGTATTGGCCTTCCCTCCCCTTCCAACACTCACTTGATTTCCTTAACTCATCTAGTTACATAACTGATTCTAAGACTTGTAAACAAACAGCCCCATTGCTTGACAATTCTGGATCTGTGGGTTTGTACTGCTGTTTCCCCGTGGAGGTTGAGAGCTGTGTAATGATTTATTCTTTCCCCGCCCCTGCCTTCTTTTCCTATTTTGCTCCTTTTTTTTTTTTTTTTGTCAAAGTAGGTTTAAAAAAAAAATCCAGGGGAACTAAGTAAGTGTGAAAACAAACCCTGGTGCTACAGGACTGAGGCCACCAATTTAAACACCCTAGGTGCAAGGAATGCAAAATGTGAGGGTCTCATACTCAGATGAGCTCCCCAGAAGGAGACTACTAATATGTAGTAATTTTCAGCATCCCCTGGACTCCAAATCATATGCTTTTGTATAAGGCAGCTTAAATCCCCTGATTTCCCACGCATGAAGCTCTTACAGCTTCAAAGAGAGCTCTGCATGCAAAAGGCACATGGGGGTGTAGTTCAGGAGGAGAATGGGGCTAGTAGGCAGAACGTGGGTGAATTAACATTCAGGTCTATGCTTTAATTCCAGTGCTACCTTCCGGTGGTGTACCCCAGTTATAACACTGACTGCTGGCAAATTAGAAGTTTTCTATTTCGGTAATTAGACCTAATCAATTACCTGGAATTAAAACACACCTAATTCCACCACAGAGAAGTTAGATTCCAGATTGGTTCTTAGGTTGTGGATTCGATTTATTTTTGATAGCATCGATTAAGAACAATTTATACTATGGCATGTGTGCCATGCACACACTGTGTCACTGATGGAATCTTCAGGAAACATTTTCATTGCGTAATAATTGAATACAGATAAAATAAATACAGAATAAATTAAGTATTTTGAGTTTTTAAAACTCTAGAAATTTATGCGGGCTTAAGTGAAGGAAGACAACAGAGCCTTTAAATACCTTAAGTGATTACATGAAATTTTAACTAATTCTCCTTTTGTGTGTGTGCTTTCTTAGGAGACCTTTATTTATAAAGATTTTCAAACTGTTTTCTCTCCCATTTATCACCTACTCTTCTAGTAGTACGGGCATTGTAAATTATTTCTACGCCAAAGATTCTCTTGGAACATTAGAGTCTAATCTAGTAGTAGACTTCCTTCTTTAAAAAAGCTCCAGGGGACTTCCCTGGTGGTGCAGTGGTTAAGAATCCGCCCGCCAGTTCAGGGGGCCCAGCTTCGATCCCTAGTCATGGAACTAGATCCCACACGCCACAGCTAAGAATTGGTGCAGCCAAATAAATAAATATTTTTTAAAAAAATTATTTTGTCATGGGAACTTTTTTCTATCAGTATATTCCCTAGCTTTAGTTTTTAAATTTATTTTCAGGTGTATATCCTGAATAAGAATGCCCGATTCTCTCTGACTTTGATCCATGTGATCCTGGTTGAAATGAAAGTGGCAGGTCCCAGTTTTGCAGCCACTAAAATGAGATTCTGAAGTGAAATAGTTACTGAGCCCAGGAAATAAAGAGGAGCCTCTTTGTTCTCTCCGAGGCTGCAGTTGGAGTTTGCTGGGTTTTGTTCTGGCAGGTTCACAAGGTCTGTTAGAAACAATGGAAGCATAGACCTTTAGAGCTGGAAGGAATGAGGCTTAGTCCTCATTTATTCTAAATCCTTCATGTTAGGGATGTGAAAATGCATCCCAGGTAGGGATTGTGATCTTGAGAGGCATGTTTTCTATTTTTATTTTTCTAAAGCCATTTTTAAAATTGCGGTTCATTTCAACAATATTTATACCCTACTAACACACAGGGACCCCCAAATTTGTTGTGATTACTCCATCCACATGGTGGAGGAATTGGAGGGAAGGACTATTTTGCTCCCCTGAAAAAAGCGAGCAAATGCAGAGCAAAACTCTGGACAAAACTTAAGGACCTGGATCTGATTCACCAACTTCCATATTAATAAAATACACTCTCTGATGTACTTTATATAATCACAAACTCCAAACATGAAATATAAAAATAAAACAGTATTATGGAGGGCTACGTGTTCAAGCAAGGAAACCATAGCTGGGTTTAAAATGAAAAAAAGATAGTTTAAAAATTCACTTTCTTCATATATCTGCTTCCTGTGTATCTTGGAAACACATTTATTTACTGTATAAACAAAGTTGTGATTTTTTTAAAGTTTACTGTTACATATGATTATCTACTAGGTAGAAACACTAGTTGAGAAGACAGAGGAGAAGATTATATTTCTGCTATTTCTACATAATACCCCATTCCAAATAAGAAAAAAATTCCAAATGAGAAAAAGTTGGTGAGTCTGTGGTCATGAATGTTCCCAAATGTATCCATGATTTGGCTGTTTTTACAAAGTCAGAGAAGTTGGACCATTGTCTTTTCCCTCATCTCAACTTCTGGGCTTGCTCTCTGACAGACTAAAGGCTCAAGTCATTGGTAGCTTTAGTATGGCCTTCTGGGATGATTCTTTATGGAGGGAATTGACCTTTGTTTAAATATGCTTCTTAGGCTTAGGGTTGGGGCCCTGGAACCATTGTTACCAGAGCTCTCCAAAGCCTAGTGTGTTACATGAACAAAAGAGTTACAAGACAGAATTACCTTATTTTATTTGATTATTAGTTTTTAACTTTTTTATTGGGGTATAGTTGATTTACAATGTTGTGCTAGTTTCTGCTGTACAGCAAAGTGATTCAGTTATACATCTACACATATCCACTCTTTTTAGGTTCTTTTCCCATATAGGTCATTACAGGTATTGAGTAGAGTTCCCTGTGCTATATAGTAGGTCCTTATTAGTTATCTGTTTTATATAAAGTAGTGTGTAAATATAAATCCCAATCTCCCAATTTATCCCTCCCCTCCTTTCCCCCCTGGTAACCATAACTTTGCTTTCTATATCTGTGACTCTATTTCTGTTTTGTAAATAAGTTCATTTGTACCATTTTTTAGATTCCACATATAAATGATATCATAGGATATGTTTTTCTCTGTCTGAATAACTTCACTTAGTATGATAATCTCTAGGTCCATCCATGTTGCTGCAAATGGCATTATTTCATTCTTTTTATGGCTGACCATTGTGTGTGTGTGTGTGTGTGTGTGTGTGTGTGTGTGTGTGTGTGTGTGTGTATACATACACTGCATCTTCTTTATCAATTCATTTGTCAATGGACATTTAGGTTACTTCCATGTCTTGGCTATTGTAAACACTCCTGCAATGAACATTGCGGTGCATGTATCCTTTCAGATTACGGTTTTCTCGGATATATGCCCAGGAGTGGGATTGCTGGATCATATGGTATTTCTATATTTAGTTTTTTAAGGAACCTCTGTACTGTTCTCCATAGTGGCTGTACCAATTTACATTCACACCAACAGTGCAAGAGGGTTCCCTTTTCTCCACACCCTCTCCAGCATTTAGATCCTATTTTATTTTATTTTTTTGATAAATTTATTTATTTATTTATCTATTTATGGCTGCGTTGGGTCTTTGTTGCTGCGCGTAGGCTTTCTTTAGTTGCGGTGAGCGGGGGCTGCTCTTCGTTGCGGTGCACGGGCTTCTCATAGCGGTGGCTTCTCTTGTTGCGAAGCACAGGCTCTAGGGTTGCGGGCTTCAGTAGTTGTGGATCGTGGGCTCAGTAGTTATGGCTCACGAGCTCTAGAGCACAGGCTCCGTAGTTGTGGCGCACGGGCTTAGTTGCTCCGCGGCATGTGGGATCTTCCCGGACCAGGGATCAAACCCGTGTCCCCTGCATTGGCAGGTGGATTCTTAACCACTGTGCCACTAGGGAAGCCTAGTTATTATTTTATTTTAAAGGAAAATCAAACACATAAAAACGGTGAATGTGTGCATACACACACACACACACACACACACACACACACACACACACTCACACCGGCATACACCATGGTTATGCACCAAACAGCAGTATAACATAGTGGTGAAAAGCTTGAGTTTTGGCATCACACAGACCTGAGTTCTACTTCCAGGCCCAGAACTTAACCTCCACTCTTCTTAGACCCACAAAATTATTTTCAGTCAACTAAAAAGATTAAAAATATGGTACGAGTTTCAAAGTGCTTAAGTCTGTATCTTTACAAATTGTTCATACTCATTCCCATGCCCTTCCAGTAACACCTATGATTCTCTATACCCTGCTAGACAGCCAAGCTCAGATCCCTCCTTGCTTCACCAACGCTTGGTACTGGAGCACTCTTTTGGGGTTCACAGTTCTTAAACTCAGTCTTTATAGGGCCTAATTCTTCCACCCACCACTGTGTAAACATCCTGCAGACCCTGCCTGTCCAACGCCTATTCATTCTATGACAGAAACATGCGCACTTCAGCCACTAGTTGATTTGAGTCTGCTGAGCCCCCTTTCCTGATCTCAACCCTCTAAGTCCTTACTCTTAAACACACACCCTTTGAGCACCAGGACCACTTTGTCTCCATCCTCCAAAGACCAGTCTTTTCCTCAAGGCATCTGCTAAAGGCAAATGATGAATTTCAACATCTCTGGTGTCCCGATTAATGAGGTTTTAGTCTACACTGAAAATATCCATTACTAATCAGATCTTGACATATTTAGTTAACTTAAAATGACTACTATTATGCAAAAAGTTTTCATTTTATCAAACCCTTCTTTATCCTATATCATTAAGAAGAGTTTCCTGTATTGCTGCATAACTTAGAAAAGGTAAAAATGAGAGATATAGTCACAGTTTAAAAGGACCATAGGGTTTCAGCCTTCTCTGTTAGAAGAAAGTCTTTCTTCTATAGCATCAAGGTTGTTTTGTAGTGAATAGCAGATTAAAATATATCATGGTGGGTTGTGCTCTTACTTTGCAATTTATTCAACTGCATGACGGACAGGTTTTGTTCAGTCATAGCCAAGTATTTCCCCAGCATTTAGACATCGCAATCAATTTTAAAGAAATTTCTGTAACCTGCTTTCTGCAAATAAAACTATCCTTTGGCTCTTGGGTGGATACATCCTAATTGCTAATTTTAGTGTTTTATAGAATCCCATAAAAGGAAACAAGGAAACAGGGAGACCCAGGGACTGACTGTGGGTTGGAAGAGAGTGTAAGTTGAGGATATCAAAGCTCAGAGCTTGAGATTAGCGTAGGGGCGAGAAAGGAGGAGGTGGTGAACAGGAAGAGTACAGTTAGAATCTGGATTTCTGGGTGGACCTGGATGCAGTTGTTATGCTGGACCGGAGGCTCTACTGTTTCCTCCTTCTATTACTCTTCACTGTTCCCCACTGCCTTTTGCAGAGTCCTTTTGTTTCTTGGCAAACTGTGCTTCTAAGGCTACTGATGCTGACGCTGGAAGAGGACAAAGATCCTGCTAATTGTAAATGCTTTGATAGTGAAAGAGAGAGTCTTGTCTGCTGAGAAGAAGTAATTAATGATTATAGTAGTGTCTTGGAACTAATATGAGCAGCTATTTAAGAAAAAAAATGGAAAAAGCTAATAGAGACTAAGCACAATCATCATTGACAAAATTTGTGTCTAGGGTGGAATGGGTCCTGAAACTCAATTGCTTCCGGGCAAAGGTGATCTGCTTGTATGTTAACATCTCTCTTCTTTTTGATTTGTCACTCAGAGTAGTTAAGAGAATGTTATCTGATTTTATGAAGACCTGAAGATGCTCTTTAAAATCACAGAAAACAGAATTCACTGGACGAAACTTATTTACCAAACATTTCAGCCTTACTCAAAAATATACAACTTTTTAATTAAAACACTTTCCTAGAAATACAGTCAACTTCCCCAATCTGACAAAATGCATAAAATATATCTACACTGCAATTTCAAGCTATGACCTTGAGAATTTTAACACTAGTTTAATTTGCCAATTTTATGGAACAAGTTCTATTTTATAGTATTATAAATTTTTTGTATCTCATATATGTTCATAAATTCTTTTCAAAAGAGGAAATTACTTTTTAAAAAGCATACTCAATTTTAATGATACAGTCTTGAATATGCAGGCATGGTTCATTTACTGAATATTCTTAATTTACAACATTACATTGTATATTTTTATTTCTTTAAAATATGCCTTTTTTGGGCTTCCCTGATGGCGCAGTGGTTGAGAGTCCGCCTGCCGATGCAGGGCACACGTGTTCGTGGCCCGGTCCGGAAAGATCCCACATGCCGCGGAGCGGCTAGGCCCGTGAGCCATGGCCACTGAGCCTGCGCATCCGGAGCCTGTGCTCCGCAAGGGGAGAGGCCGCAACAGTGAGAGGCCCGCGTAACGCAAAAAAATTAAAAAATGAAATATGCCTTTTTGTTTACTCTTACATTTTCTGGAAGAACAGCATTATAGAGAATATGCTAGTGAAAAATTCAAATTTTTGTTCCAACCAGTTTGTCCTGAAAAAGCGAATTTCTATGATAAATTAATCATTACAAGGAAAACTGAAATAACTAGTCAATTCTTTTTTTATAAAAAAGATATTTCTTTAAAAAAATTTTATTTATTTATTTGCCTGCATTGGGTCTTAGTTGTGGCACGCGGGATCTTTCATTGGGGCGCGTGGGCTTCTCTCTAGTTGTGGTGCATGGGCTTTAGAGATTAGTTGTGCCGCGGTATGTGGGATCTTAGTTCCCCGACCAGGGATCGAACCAATGTCCCTGCATTGGAAGGAGGATTCTTAACCACTGGACCACCAGGGAAGTCCCCAAAAGATATTTCTAATTTAAAATATTGCACAAGGAAGAACCCATTCCAGCAGAAAAACAGAATGCGAATTAACTACCCAGAATGGATCTTGGGCTTATGACTATATTTAGTTATGATGTTACTTTTGTTGAAGCAGATTGTTTTCATGTATTCATAAAATGTAAATGTAGAGGAACTATGTTGCAGTTACATTTATGTACAAATAATAGGCTGGTTTAATTTTCTGTAATTTACCTTACTTAGGATACCATGGAGAGAAAGAAAAATACAATATACAATTTTGTGTAATTTTTTGAGTAGTGTATGTACTTGATAGAGAAAAAACATAAAGTAATGTGTATCCCACATACCATTTTATAACCATATACATTGTATAGGCTATGTGTGCAACTGATACAAAATTATGACAAAATAATGCACACAGTTGACCCTAGGTCATTGACAATTTCAGAAGGTATCTTCAGCTATTTTCAGTCTCTGAAGATTTAATTTTTGGTTGCATGTATAGTTCATTACGTGGCTTTGATGCAACATTTTCATACGTTACTTTCCTCTTCATTGAAGAATATGATTGACAGATCAGTTTTGCTTCTCCTTAAGGTCAAATGAAGTTTTGAATGAATTGGATTCGCTATTCCATAGAAAACAGAGTAAGTAGCCACTTTCAAGTCAGCCTTAATTAACACATACTCTGTAAGTAAATAGTGGTTGGTAATTTACTAGTCTACCTTCCAGTTTAACCATTGATTATATATTCTATAATGTTCAGCATAGGAAAGATAGATTAATTATATGAAAAAAGTTCTTACTTAACTAGAAGGATATTTATATATTAAAGGTATGAACATTTTAATTGTCATCCATATGTTATTTCCCCCTCATATGCAGAATGGAAAAATAATCTTTAAAAATGCCACAAATAGAATCAAAAGTCAAACTACAAGCTTGGGGGGAATCACCCTAACACATGATAAGGGGATCATATCCTTCATATACAAAAAGTTTTTATAAATCACTAAAAATGACAAATTTCCCCAAGAAAAGTGAGCAATGAACAGGTATGTCACAGGAATATATTCTCAGCAGTTGAGTTAAAAGATCAAAACTTAAGAAAAATGTTCAATATTACCAGTAAACTAAGAAATGCAAATTATGATGAGGTGCCAGTTTTTTAAAAACCTACATTTAAAAGAAATCTCAGGGCTTCCCTGGTGGCGCAGTGGTTGAGAGTCCGCCTGCCGATGCAGGGGACACGGGCTCGTGCCCCGGTCCGGGAAGATCCCACATGCCGTGGAGCGGCTGGGCCCGTGAGCCATGGCCGCTGAGCCTGCGCGTCCGGAGCCTGTGCTCCGCAACGGGAGAGGCCACAACAGTGAGAGGCCCGCGTACCGCAAAAAAAAAAAAAAAAAAAAGAAATCTCAATACATAGTTTGTACAGTTGTTGGGAAATGTGCACTGCTGGTGGGAGTCTACAATGGGTACAAACTTTCTTGAGAGTAATCTGAGACTCTCTCTGTCTCTCTCTCTATATATATATGATACAAAACCTTTAAAATGTTTACACCCTTTCGTTCTATAATTCCACTACTATGAATGTATCCTAAAAAAACAATCAGAGATGTGCACAAAGATTTACAAAAATGTTTAATATACTGTTGTCTGTAATAGGAAAAACTGAAAACAACCAAAATCAAAATTAAGTTTTGGAGTCATTAAATAAATTATGGCATACATTAACATTAATGAATATATAAAAATTAAAAATCACATTCTTGAAGAATATGTATAGTTGTGGGAAACATTTCCAAAATAGTAAGTAGAAAAATATAAGACAGTAGGTCCCAATTTTTAACATATATATAATATACTTATATATCATATACATTTATATATTATACATACATAATTTTTTTCCTGTGTATATACATAGAAAAAAGATTGGATACACATCCAAATATAAATAATGATATCTCCTGCTAACATGATTACAGATGATTTTTCTTTTTTGTAATTTTCTGTATGTAAAACGTTTTCCGTAATAACCATGTTACTGATCCAATGGTTTTCCCCCAGGGGCCCTTTCGAATTAAGCTCTTCCATTTATGTCACTAAACAATTACCCAGGGTCCAGTGGCACGCAAAAGCGAGAACCAGGCTTGCTCAAAAGTGGACCATTCAGAGTAGTTCCCTCTAGTGGAAACAATGGAGGTAAAGGACAGGTTACTAATGCCTC
Source organism: Pseudorca crassidens (assembly GCF_039906515.1). NCBI lineage: Eukaryota > Metazoa > Chordata > Mammalia > Artiodactyla > Delphinidae > Pseudorca > Pseudorca crassidens. Next base: position 33,630,858 of record NC_090309.1, read on the forward strand.
GTATTGAGCTTCAGAGTTCCCCACTCTCCACACATCCGTCTAGGAAATGCCATCCTAAGCTATGCCCCAGGTATGGTTTACCATACCGTAAGGGCATGGTTTTCCCTTAATGGCACTGCAATGGCATTGCATTGCCTCCTCACTCCCAGGAGAAGTCTGGGGGCACTTCTGAGATCTGCCATCTAAAATGAGTAATCCCTAGTACCTGTGGGTTATAATCTGCAAAACACTCTTCCCTTTTTGAGGGCTTAGCCTGATCCTTGTGTGCCTACCTTTTCATATATCAGCTGGGTTAAGTCAGTGAATGGATATTCTATGCCAAACCAATCTTGTTTTGCCAGCTTACTCCTTTCCTTTCCTTTGGAAGCCAAGGCCTACCTTGAAAATTCCCTGAGAAAAACCCCGGTCATTGAAAGAAGAGGATTCAGTATGCTGTATGCTCAAAGTCCTGATTCAGCACTAAGGAATGTTATTTTTAGATGGACTATAAAACTGAAACCCTGATCCCTTATTTACTAAAGATCTCTTAGGAATCTCTGTGAGATGACAGGTTTCATACTTTATCCCTTATACATTTGCTTTGCATTTTAAAACTTCTCTATAGTGTCCTGATTGCTACCTGAAATCTGTATTAATGCTGTGGGTAAAATATGGAGATCAGATTACAGTAAAAAATAAAACTCTTTTGGGCTTCCCTGGTGGCGCAGTGGTTAAGAATCCGCCTGCCAGTGCAGGAGACACGGGTTCAAGCCCTGGTCCGGGAAGATCCCACGTGCCGCGGAGCAACTAAGCTCATGCACCACAACCACTGAGCCTGCGCTCTAGAGCCCGTGAGCCACAACTACTGAGCCCATGATCCACAACTACTGAGCCCATGAGCCAAAACTACTGAAGCCCGCGTGCCTAGAGCCCGTGCTCTGCAACAAGAGAAGCCACCGCAATGAGAAGCCCGCGCACCGCAATGAAGAGTAGCCCCTGCTTGCCACAACTAGAGAAAGCCCACACGCAGCAACTTAGACCCAACTCAGCCAAAAATAAATAAATAAATAAATTTTTAAAAATGTCTTTAATGAAAACAAAGTAAATTAACTATTAATTCTATGCAGTTGCTAAAAATATTTTTATAACTTTAAATTTTTTATGTTTGTTGCAATACAGTTAGATGTTGAAAAAGCTATGTTAAACATTTTAATATAGAATATATGCATTTTTTGTCAGTATAAGTACTGACAATAATCTTTAAATTTTTAATTTTTCAGTCTCTCTCTCTTTCTAATATATCCACATTGCAGTTTTTTCCTGAGATTAGTACATTTTCATTTGTCCAGATATACTTTTCTGTTTTGTGTGTGTGTGTGTGTGTGTGTGTGTGTGTGTGTGTGTGTGTCTATTACATGTTTGTTCAAATGCCAAGGGCACCTAAGCTAGTTTCAATTAACTTGTATTTGAAATTTGCTTACCCTCCTAATAAACAAACATTATTTACTGGTTGGTGATGAATATTTTCAGGTAAAGGACTTCGATGAGTGCTGTTCGATAGGACTTTTTGTGATGGCCAGTATGATACCCATTAGATATACAGCTATCAAGAACTTGAAATGTAGCTAATGAGGCAGAAGAACTGAATTTTATTCAATTTTAATTAACTTAAATGTAAACAGCCACAAGTGGCTGGAGGCTACCACACTACACAACACAGACTTAGATTTAAACAACTACCCAAAATTCATAAACGGAAAATTCATAATTCATTCAGAAGTGGACTGAGCCAGAGGTGGGATCAGAAGTAGGGTCTTGTGTGGAGCATGTGGGGATAATGTGAGTGTGCAAGTATATATGAGAGTTAACAAGTATGACAAACAGGTTTTCTCTAGTGTTATATCTGTTTTTCATTTAAATCATATTTTCTGTTATGTTTAGGTAAATACTGTTTAGGTAAATGCTATAAGGTAAATACTCTTCGTAAACTAGTGAAATGGAAATACTATCAGAGTCCAAATAAATGGCTTTTTCTTGGTCCTCATTTTTATGTGTAAGAGAGCAAAGAAATAAGTGAGAATTCTAATTCAGAAAAACTATTTCAAGACACACTCTAGGACATCTCAGTGGATATGTATGAATGCAAACCAATTCCCTGCGCTACTCCATCTGTCCTGGTCCTCTTTGACAACACTGCTGGACCACCCCTTTCTCTCGAACCCCTCTCCTTCGGCTTCCTGAGCATCCTTGCTGGGTCTCCTGCCCTTCTGCCTAGTCCATTTTCTTTTCTGTCACTTCTTTCTCTTTCAGCCACTTAAATGTAGATGTTACCTTTGGTTCTGCCCTTGGTCTGGCCCTATTGCTTCTATGCTTTCTGATTTCTGTCCTCTTTCTCATGGTTTCAACTGTCATCTTTATGCATATAATTACTCAATTGTAACGTACTTATCATATAGAAAAATAATCAGTATAGAAATATAATAAAGTGCATCATGTAAAAGGTGTTAACATATTGCCTTTAAAAACACTGTGGATTTTTTGTTCAGCACGTGGAATTAGATGTGGATTTAAGAGGTTCAGGAATCAATCCCTGGAAGCTCCTTCACCTCCTTTCCTTTTTTGTCCAGTATATAATACAGGAATAACTTATACAGCCAATTTACCACATAATTTTTGGAAACTTTTCCTAATTAAGAAATATTTCTAATCTGGATTTCATCTGAAAAGTAAATGATAGAGAAGATTTTATTTTGAACAGATTCAATATTATTAATTCTCTTTAAAGTTGCATATGCTCCATAATTTAAAAAGTAGTTATGCTTAAAATTGAAAAAAAAAATTCCATCCAGCACTTGGTATACATTTCCCTTAAACTCATTAATTCATAAAGCTATATATTTTTAACAGCACTGTTTTCTATCATTGTGTTTTTAATAGCAAATACAGAGTTTCAGCTACATTATAATTTAAGTAGGCTTTTGTTAAGAAGGCCATTGTTTATAGAACTCTCTGTGAAATGGTTTCTATGGAGAAATGAGTTTCCCAGATGGAACTCAGAATCCTTGGCTCAAACCTCTGCTGCTTAGCAAGAGGGGAGCTAGCCACTTCCCTTGCCATCTCAGGTGCCAAGGAACCTTTGCTCAACCACACCTTGGAGCAGGGGGCTAGCTGGCATCCCTGCTTTCTTCTCAGTATAAAAAGGGATTCTGGGAAGGAAGGTGATTTCTTCCCCATGCAACCTTGGTGCCCACAGTAAAGAGAATTGTGTGTGAAACTAGGTGGCAGAAAGGTACAAAATATTCTTAAATCTTGGCTTCTTGAGCTGGGACATATATATTTTATCTAGGAGGAGAGGTAGACGTTTCCTCTAAATGTATGTTAACAGACGTGTACTAAAAAGGAACAGACATTACTGATAAGTTGTTTTAATTGAGTCTCTTTTTCAATTGGCATTTTCTTCCCATGTACGCATATAAAATTAAATGTGGTTTCTCGTTGACATTAATCAATATAATCATGAATGAAAGTGGGTATTTTAGGGTAATACTGCACTGGAATGTCTTAAATAACTACAGAAGTGGTAATTTAGCTCCTCTGCCACTCTTATATATGATATATAAGTAAATAACAGCAATCAGTACTTTATTATTAGGCAGATTTCTGGATATCACAACGATCTGGATAAAATTACCTGTGACATATCTAACTTCTTAAAGATAACCATGGAGATACTGAAGCCTAAAGCTGCTGTGGTCAAATATGACTGTAAACATTACTCTCTCTTTTCCTTAAAACTTAAAAAAATTTTTTTCTACTTAGCAACTTTATTACGATCTTGGGGTCCTTTCTTTTTCTTATCACTAAGTGAGGGGACATTTGAAGATTTCAGTTACAATCTCTATTTTCCAGTTGATTCCCACATCTCTCTGCCTTTCTACCCTGCACCTCCGGCTTCTTTCTACTTGGGTGCTTCCACAAAGATATCTCACCAGCAACACAGATTTAGCATTTTAAAATCCAATCTCATCTCTTTCACTCAGTAATCAAACTTCTCCTGATTTCTTTATTTTTCTCAACGGTAACACTATTTTCTGTCATCCAAACTAAAACTAGTCATCTTATATTTCTCCCTCTTCTTGTTCCCTACACCTGCTAGGTTGCATAGTCAGTCCATTTTTACTCCATGTCTTTCCTGTTGACCCCTTCCTTTGTCCACCATTGGTACGTCTCATTACTGCATGTCTAGCTGTTACCATTCTTGTAACTGGTAACTCTATCTTAAGTGTCTCTCCTTCCAACTCACCTCCATAATGCTTCCCAAGAATCATCTTTTGGTTGCTAAGTTTTCTAGGAATAACAATCCACTTATTAGATATGTCCTTTGCCTCTTCACTTTTCTAATTGTTTAAAAACATGTGCGTTTTTGGCAGGGCTATTTGGTACCTGTTGCCTTAGTGGAAAATGACAAAAAGGAGAGTGATTATTTATCATACTTTCTTTTTTGACCTCAGGGGAAAAACAAGGATATTAAAGGTGCATTTTGGATTTACCTCTCTTAATGGATTCCGAATAATTTGTTTCAGTGTCAGAGATGTTACCTGCTACGTGTCTGTATTTTATGCAGTATACACAAAGCTGGGAGAATGTAAGTGGTGAACTCTGGTACCTTTGCAGGATGGGAAGAAACAAGTGAACTGGCCTTGTGTCTCTTGCTTTCATCAGTCACAGAGGCTAACCAACCTTTCACAGTGCTGAGCTCCTGAATTCCTGATTTAGGTTCACAATAGATATCTGTTAACTGATTATACTCTGAATTGGCTCAAATCATGACAAAATTATGGGTTACTCTAAACCTACTGCATCCCATATAGCTCAAATTCCTTCTTAGTATTTAATCCTCAGTCAAAATGATAAATTTGATTTTCACTAAATATGTCTGAGGGACACACAAACGCAGTTACAGTGATTATATTATCTCTGAGATGTGGAGCTGAGGGGGAGGAATGCTTAAAATATTGCACTTTAAAAAAATGAGCCTGTCTTAATTATATGATGCAAAACTAATTAAAAATAATATACCTAGAAAACGTAAATGACAATTTGCCTTAGGGATTTCCCCGTTTTGGAATACATTTTAGAATCTAAATAGCAATATATCTAAGTCAAGACTCTTAGATTAAACGGTGGAAGAAACAGGGTCATTTCTTGGCCTTTCCTTGATACATTCACTGTGTGATACAGCTTGTCATCAAAGTTACTTTTCCTTATTTATTCTGACACGGAAACAAAGTAGTTCTTAAAGAAACGGGGGTGGGGTGGGGAGACCTAGCGCACATCACTGAGCTTCTGTTACAAAAGATGAGTGCTTATCACAGCGCATAAGAATAAAACTCTCACGTAAGGAGCTTTAACAGACTGCCTTTAAAAACACTATAGCTTTTTATAAAACTACTCAAAAGGATTTGTCGATAAGGAGTTTCTGACCACTCAGTAAACATCTCTTGCTCTATTTCACTCACACACACGCACGCACACACACACACACACACACACACACACACGCAGGAGATTATCCAGACTTGAAAAGAAGTGGTTAAAACTGTTGCAAAATGTTTTCTTCATTATGTTTATCACACCTCTCCTGGCAGCTTTTTCATAACTTTCCTCCTTATGCTTTTCTGTACTCCATTTCCCACCGCTGTCTGAATTTTCCGGGAATGCTAATTGCCACCACAGTGGATACAGCACGACTAAAGGGACAAGTGGTCAATCTGTTTTATAGCGTTTTTCCAAAACAAACACTGCCTCCCCGTGTCAAAAGGTAGCCTGGAGGGTTTAAGGAAAATCCAGAGCTGGGTGACAAGGGCTTTGCGGCAGTGGGAAGCAGCCCCTCTACTCGGTTGTCCTGTGACTCCCCGCGCCTCAAGCTGCGGCCAACTCTGGCTCTTCTCCTGTCTTTCCAACCCGGCTCCTGACTGCCAACCCATATTGGAGTGTGGGCCTTCGGGTGCTGCACCGGGGTGACAACTGTCTAGATGCGACATGCATTCTGTAGGGGGTCCAAGCCATCACATTGGTGCAAAGATACCTGTCTTCGAGTGCAAACTGATTCCCTCTAGCCCCAGGACCGGGATTGTCTTTTTTTTTTTTTGTGGTGAGGAACCTGGGTGGTTCCGACCTTAAGGCCGCTCATCTGCTCCTCCTCCCCAACGAGGCTTCCACTCCAGGGTCCAGGGCTCCCTTCGCCCGGTGCTCGCGCACCCCTCGCATTTCCTCCCTCCCCGGGCACCCTCGTATTTCCTCCTTCTGCTCCCGGCCCTGCCTCTCCCCCCTTCACCCTCCCACCCCGCCCGCCTGCAGCCACATGACAGGAAGGGCTCCGCCACACGACGTCACCAACGTCCGCGCCCCCACCCCCGCGCTCCCCCCGCCCCGCACGCAGGGGGCGACCGGCGGAGGGGCGAACGTGGTCGGCGCGCTCCGAGCTCCCCAACCAGAGCTCGCCAGAGCGCCGCCACGGCGGCCGCCGCCGAGCCGGCGCGCGGGTTCCCGGATGTGCGGCGCTCGCAGAAGCCCCGCCCCCGCTGCCGGCTCCGCGCGCGCCCCCGCCCTCCGCCCAGAGCGCCGCTGCGCTCCGCTTTCCCCTCCCTGTCCCGCCCTCCCCCTTTTTCGTGCCTTGAGGTTGCGGGTCAGCGCGAGCCACTGCAGTGAGTCCGTTACGGCTCCTGCGCGGGCGCGAGCACGAGCGCGAGGCTGCAGCCCCCGAGCCTCCTGGCCCCTTTTCCCCCCCGTTTCTGTCTCTCCCTCTTCTCGCCGTCTCTCCTCCCGCGCTCTTCTTCTCTGAATCTCGACCTTAATTTCTCTTTTCCTTGCCCGATCCCGCGTGTGCCCAGTCACCCGGCCGGCGCGGTCTCCGCGGCGCCGCCTCCCCTCCCCCAGCCCGCACCCCCTCCCCCGCGGGCGTCCCGAGGGCCGCAGCCGCCCCAGCCGACCGTAGTTGGGCCGCCGCCGCCGCCGCCGCCGCCGCAGCTTCCTGCGGGAGCCAGTCTGAGCACCGACACTCCTCCGCGCGAGCGAGCCGCCGACCGCCCAGCAAAATGGTGAGCCTTTGGCTTCCCCACGCACCATCGCTCCCCGCCCGCCGCTTCCAGGGGCGGGGGCGAGTCCGGACGCCCCGGGGCGGCTTCCCCCGGTGGAAAATTCGAGAGACCCGAGAGAGCCCCAGCGGCCCGGGGGCGGCGGGCGGCCTATTGACAGCACGGCGGGGCCCCGCCGCCCGCCCCCGGGCCTCCGCGGGGCGCCCCTCCGCACCACCACCCCCCCGCGCCCCCGGGATTCCGCCCCGGCCTCGACACCCCGCTGCCTGGGCCGTCCGCTCCGGACAGCTCTCAGCTCGGCCTGCCTTCCCTTTCTCCGGACCCTCTTCCACGTGGAGCCCCCCCCCCACCCCCAGACTCACTCTCTCAAGTTCGGGGAGATTCCGGAATCCTGTGGAAATCATGTGTGGCAAATGGCCCTTTATATAAGACCCACTTTCTCTCCAGGGCTGCTCTTTCTCCCACTCATACTCTGTTTTCAAGCAACGAGCCTTGGAAGGAATTCTGCCTTACTTCCCCCTCTCCAGTTCGTGTTTATTTCACTGCTGTTTGCAAACGTACGAGGTGTTTTGTTTTTTGGTTGTTTTTCGCTGCTGCTTTACTCTGCAGTGGCGAACCGGAGAGGTCTAGGGTGTAGATTCATGAAAACAAGTCTAAATTTGGTTTGTGATAAACGGAGATACTTATTTTTTAGTGCTTACTTACTGCCAAGGGTTTTTCGTTTTCTTTGTTACCTTCGTAAGTCTCTCCTGTGCTGATTGTTTTTGAATCATGGCGATTTAAATTTGTCTTTCCTTAGCCTCACATTAATCCCTAGGTAGAATTCACTGCTGTAGTGTTTCCGACCGACGCTAGGGGTGTGTCTCCCGCCTCTGTCACTGTAGCCAAGAAATCAACGACGCCCTTTTAGCCTGTTACCCTACCGGTTTTCTCGCTCCGGCTAGCCGGTGCAGTTTCCTCTTTGTAATCAAGAATTGCATGCATAGTAGAAAAAGTTTGCAGTGCTTTTTCATCTATATCAGATATCCGAACAGGTGATTTGGTCGTTAGGCTCTTTCTACAAGTCTTTAAACAGTTGTCCGAAGATTTTTCGACGGATTGCTTGGCGTAATGTCTTGCACCTTGTAATTGCATTTATTTCACCTTGTATGTAGATATTAAGCATTTCAAAATAGAGCGGTGGGTGAGTGAAGAGAGAAATTCTGTGGACTGCAACTTGGGATCAATTTGTGTGATTGGGGGGGAAGAAAGTGACATTAGTCAAGTAAGTCAGCTTTTATTTAAAACAGGACAAATGATTAAGCGCACCTATTAGTGTCCTTAAAATTCAGATTAGGAGCAGACTTAATAAATGATTAGTGGTTTTGATATGTAGAGGAAGTTTTACCCTGCCAACTTCGGAGGCAGCTCAGAGACGATTTTGGCCTTCCGAGTCAAAACTTAGGCTTTTCGAGACTTACAGAAAACAAGTTAGAGCGGAGCCATTCATTGTGCAGCCTTCTTTTTTTTTTTTTTTTTGCATAATCTTTTGGAGTTATGAATTGAACTTTAGTGCTTTAATACAACTTCTCTATACATGTATTTTACCTGAAGGTCCAGATCTTGAAGATCTTTGTCCAGTGTTTTTACCTTTATTTATAAATGATACGTTTTGAGGAACAGTGACCTAGTCTTGTTGTTTATGCAGTGTATAGCAGAATGATCTGCTTTCCAAATAGTTTTTTTTTGTTGAACAACACGCTGAATTTTGAAAATTCTCTTTTAGGTCTTAAATTTATCTTCCTGATACTCAGTGCTTCCTTATTTTTCAAAAATATTTTAAAATCACCGTATGAGATTTTTTTCTTCCAGGTCATTATTTCTCTCTTCTTTACAGTTTCCTTTTTAGTATTTATTTTCTGATTCACTCTTGGCTTTTTTTCCTGCCGTCCTCTCAATAACATTTCAGGACATAATTTGTTGTGACAGTGGCCCCTCAACTTTTAGGATTACGTTGGTCTGCTGAATATAGCACTGGTTCGAAAGTGTCAGGACTGTAGCTCAACTCTGCCATATGGAATATTGATTAATTCAAATAAATTGGACTTTGGAGTGATCTGGTTCATTTATCTTGTTAATTGGGCATACAGTTTTGAAAACTTTCATTCACTTTGGAAAATCTTTATAACTTTTACTGAGTGTTATGGACATACATTTTTGTCAGCAGATTTTAATTTATGAATATCTGATTAATTCAAGTAAGGGGAAAGTAAAAAGGCTTAGAGATTGAATTGAGCCTATCAAGAATCTTTTTTGACAGGTATTAATTTTACTTGCTACCTTACAAGTAGCCTACTTCTTTTTTTCCTGTTATATCCCTTCATCTCTATTTGGGTCATATTAAACTGTTGAGCAGATGGGCTGAAAATTATGCATATGCATATAAAAATGTGAGTACTGAGCTCCAAAGAATTTTTCTTGAACCATTACTGGTCAGTTGTCTATGATTAAATAAATGGATGTTTATTTATTGAAATAACTATATCATCACAATATTTTCTCTAGGTAGGTATGTATAGTTTTAGATAGAGTACTTAAGTGTTACACACAGAGGTAAAATAAGAATAAAATAATCAAGTAGAATGTTTAGATCGGTGTGATTGAAAACAGTCTCTCAGTAATTTTTGAAGGAGTAAATTTTGTAGGGGCATTTTTAGAAACAGTTAACTTTTTATGTATCAGATGTAGTTTTTACTATGTCATTACTGTAACTCAGAAATATGACCAGGTGTTTGGGTATCTGTTTTTCATTGGAATAGGTAATACAAATTTTGTTTTGGATGCATATATGAACATAGTGCATAAATAATTAGCTATTCTTTTAAGCTTTGTTTCTTAGGCCAACCTTACATATCATAAGTGACCTTTTTTATGTTTTTGTGTTTTTAAACTTTGTATTACAATTATCTCCACCATCTGTAAATAGAACCTAAAACACATTTATTGCTGTCTACAATAACTGCACTTGGAGTTGTACACAGCATATTTTAGTTTGAATTCTCTGACCAAGAAAGGCTACTTCAGAAAAAAGCAAGCAACCTGTCTTATGGCCAGCAGAATTAAAATTCAGATCAATCATAAAGAGAAAATTTCTCCATTTACTATGTCCCGTAGTGGTTAAGAAAATAAAAGCGTTCAGAGTACAAGGCAAAGAAGCTGACTAAGGGTCAGTCAGCAATGAGAGAGGGACAGACAAGTGTGCGAGGATCAGGCATCTGTCATAGGTTGTAAGGCAAGCAAAAGTACAAGGCAGTGTAAGAAGTCAGCTTGGGCCAGGAGGATTAAGCGAGTCAGACAGACCGTGGGCCCAGAGTCAGGGCAGTCTGCAGGGATTCCTTTAGATGAACAAATACTTGTAGGTTTCGTCTGCATTTCACTGGTTACTCTGCCAGGTTGTGGAGGATATCAAAATGATTAAGGCAGGTTTCCTGCCTTCATTTAAGTAGAGAACATGAGACAACTGCCAATAGGTGTGAAAGAAAGTTAGCATGTTACCATATGAATAATATACACAAAGCTGGACAGAAATTGAGGAAAGAGCAAAATCAGTTTCTTTGGGGATTAGGGGAAGTTTTATGAAGGAGGTGACAATTGAGCTGGGTCTAAAAAGATTAGCATTGCAGTAGGCAGAGTTGGAGGTAGCTAGGAAAAGACTCTAAATCCTGGAGCTAGGAAGAGAGAACATAGATTTGGAGCACTGACACTCAAAATGTGATTCCTGGACAGCATCAGCATCATCTGGGAGCCTGTTACGTCCCACCCTGAACCAGCTGAATCTATAACTCCGGGGCTGGGGCCAAGCAGTCTAGATTTATATACCTGTGGGTAGCTCTGATCTGTGCTAAATTTTGAGAGCCACTGTTTAGAGAATAGCATGGAATGTATTTATTTAAATTTTAGTTGAGTGTCTGTTAATATACCTAGCATTGACTATACAAACAGAAGACATAATTATAGTTTCCAAGGAACTTAATCAACTAGGTGAACAAGACAATTATTATGCAGTGTGATATGTGCTATTAACAAACTAAACATGGGGTGCTGTAAGAGCACATGGCAGGGGAGAGGTGTAATCCAAACTGAGGTGGGGATTGGATGGAGAGATGAATGAATGTCACTCAAAGAAAGCTTCATGGAAGAGATGGTGCCTGAGCTGAGGCTTAAAAGGATGAATATTTAGCCAGTGGGAAAGACACTCTAGGTAGAAAGCTTTATGTTTAAAGCCACTGAGGAATGAATATATAAGCCAGTTCAGCATGGCTGGAGGGTAGGGGGGTAGGGTGGAATGGAGAGACAGGGTGGTCAGGTAGATTGATGCAGGATCCTAGAAGGGTTTGTATATCACATGAGGGAATTAATATTTTTTTCCTTAAAGCCTGTGGGAAGTTATTGTTTTTAAGCAGGAGAATGACATCGTCTCATTTACTGTTTTAGAGGGATCAATCTTATGGTCGTGTGGATAAAATAGGGTAGCTGAATGTAGACATGGGGACCAATTAAAAAATTATTACTGTAAAGTGAGATATTAAGGACCTGAAAGAACGTAATAACAGTGCAGATGTAGAGGAGGGACCAGGTATGAGACACATTTAGGAGGCAGAAGATAGGACTTGGTGACTTGGATTATGGGGAAGGAAGGGGTGAATCTTGCTGTGGCTTCTGGCTTGGGTGACTGGATAGATAATACTGCCATCCACTCAGCAAATATTTATCAAGAGCCTATGTACTTGGGTAAGATTTGATTCGAGGGATACCCTAGAATGCTATTCCGCCCTCAAGAAACATCCAGCTTTCTAGGTTGACTGTTGTTTCATCTCTAGTCTTCTCTCATCATTTGGTAATTACTGCTTAGAATGCTATGTTGCACGAGTCTAAGTTCAATAAGATAGAGTGTTGTGAAATATTAACAGTGCCTGCTGCATAGATACCATGGTCTAGGAGCTAGCAGAAGGAACCTGACGGCCTGGAGGTAGGAAGGGGCAGCATGTTTGAGCAGTGATTCTCAGAATATGGGAACCTGACGGCCTGGAGGTAGGAAGGGGCAGCATGTTTGAGCAGTGATTCTCAGAATGTGGGAACCTGACAGCCTGGAGGTAGGAAGGGGCAGCATGTTTGAGCAGTGATTCTCAGAATGTGGGAACCTGACGGCCTGGAGGTAGGAAGGGGCAGCATGTTTGAGCAGTGACTCTCAGAATGTGGGAACCTGACGGCCTGGAGGTAGGAAGGGGCAGCATGTTTGAGCAGTGATTCTCAGAATATGGGAACCTGACGGCCTGGAGGTAGGAAGGGGCAGCATGTTTGAGCAGTGATTCTCAGAATATGGGAACCTGACAGCCTGGAGGTAGGAAGGGGCAGCATGTTTGAGCAGTGATTCTCAGAATGTGGGAACCTGACAGCCTGGAGGTAGGAAGGGGCCGCATGTTTGAGCAGTGATTCTCAGAATGTGGGAACCTGACGGCCTGGAGGTAGGAAGGGGCAGCATATGTTTGAGCAGTGATTCTCAGAATGTGGATCCTGAACTGGCAGCATCAGCATCATCTGGAACCTTGTTAGAAATGCACATTCTCTGTCTAGGAGATACAGGAGAAGTAGATTTGGAGGAGTGGTGATGATTTCTGCCTTGGACATGGTGAATTTAAAGTAGTCATGGGGGGACTTCCCTGGTTGCGCAGTGATTGGGAGTCCACCTGCCAATGCGGGGGACAAGGGTTCAGGCCCTGGTCCGGGAGGGCCCCACGTGCGGTGGAGCGGCTAGGCCCGTGCGGCATGACAGCTGAGGCCTGCGCGCCTGGAGCCCGTGCTCCGCAGCAGGAGAGGCCGCGGCGGTGGGAGGCCCGTGCACCGCGGCGAGGAGTGGCCCCCGCTTGCCACAGCTGGAGAGAGCCCGCGTGCACCAATGGAGACCCAACGCAGCCGAAAATAAAAATAAAAAAATTTATATAAAATAAATAAATAAAGTAGTCATGGGTCACCTAGGTGGATATGACCAACAGGTAATTGGCTATATCTGGATCTGGAAGAGAAATCTGGGCTTATATTAAAGATTTGAGTGTTGTGTGTATTTGTTCTAGGTAGTAATTGAAGTCATGAAGCTGAATGAAATCCCATAGAGAAAGAATATAAAACGATAAGAGAAGAGGACAAACCCTAAAGAACACTGCATTTAAGAGGCAGGTAGGAGATGAGGAACCTGTCAGTGTTGGCTGAGAATAAATAGGTAGTTGGAAAATTAGCAGAGTGATGTCATATTTGAAGGAGTCAGCAGTGTCTAGATTTTGCAGAGATCAGGAAAGAGAAGAACTTAGAAGTGTCTTTTGGGGACTTCCCTGGTGGCGCAGTGGTTAAGAATTCGCCTGCCAATGCAGGGGACATGGATTCGAGCCCTGGTCCAGGAAGATCCCACATGCTGCAGAGCAACTAAGCCCGTGCGCCACAACTACAGAGCCCGCGCATCTAGAGCCCGTGCTCTGCAACAAGAGAAGACACGGCAATGAGAAGCCCACACACCGCAACAAAGAGTAGCCCCCGCTCTCTGCAACTAGAGAAAGCCCACGCGCAGCAACAAAGACCCAATGCCACCAAATAAATAAATAGTGACTGTACCAATTTACATTCCCGCTAACAGTGTACTAGGGTTCCCTTTTTTTTTAAAAAAAAAAAGTGTCTTTTGGAGGGATCAGAAGAGTTCTGGTGACTTTGGCAATAGTACAGAAAAACACAATTTTGTACTGGTAGCAAGGAAAGCCAGGATGCTGTGAGTTGAGTAATAAATGGGTGGCCAGAGATTGAGTATAGACTGTTCTTTAATGCTTTGACTTACGGAGAGATGATGAAATTTAGAAAACTTAGGTTTGAGGAAGAATTTATTTTGGGGGTTAAGAGAACAAGCCAGGAAGGAGGGAGCAGTTGAAGACTCAAAGAGAAAAGATGGAATTCTTAATAGTTTGAGGGCCCCAGGGAGGTAGGAGGGTATAATGAGTCTCCTTAGACAACAAGAGAGATTTTTCTCATCCATTAACATCGGAGAGAAGGAGATAAAAATGAAAACTATTATAGAGGTTATAATCTTTGAGACAGCAACTTCAATTAAGCCCTAGGTAATGAAAATAAAATTGCAAAGAAATGTAAACTGAGAATGCAGAGGCCTTGTCTTTGTCTTTTCATTGTTATATTCCAAATACTTGATATATGATAGATAATTAAGTAGCGTTTGAAGAAGGAACATGTGGACAAATAAGTAGAATAAAGGAGTAAGTGCTGATGAGACAGTGGAGGCAGTGAGCGTCGGTTTTGAGACATTTATGGAAAAATGGACAAAGAAAAGTTAACTCTAGTGGTTTACAGTTGAGGTAATTCTTTGCAGGATAGGAGATGTCAGTATTTTTATTTTTATTTTTATTTTTTGGCTGCGTTCGGTCTTCGTTGCTGCGTATGGGCTTTCTCTAGTTGTGGTGAGTGAGGGCTACTCTTCGTTGCGGTGCACGGGCTTCTCATTGTGGTGGCTTCTCTTGTTGCAGAGCACGGGCTCTAGGCACATGGGCTTCAGTAGCTGTGGCACACAAGCTCAGTAGTTGTGGCTTGCGGGCTCTAGAGCGCAGGCTCAGTAGTTGTGGCACACGGGCTTTGTTGCTCCGTGGCATGTGGGATCTTCCCGGACCAGGGCTCGAACCCGTGTCCCCTGCATTGGCAGGCGGATTCTTAACCACTGAGCCACCAGGAAAGTCCCAATGTCAGTATTCTTTAGAGTTAGAAGAGAAGCAGGGAGAGGGATCTGTGAGGAAGAGGATGATTAGTGGAATGAGCCCTAGAAGTGGTAGAAAGAAGATGGGTAAAAGGAAAGGAGGGACATCAAAAAAGAGGGAAAAAAACAAGGTGAGGAGAGTAGGCCATGACGACAGGTATGTTTTAATAATGGAGTTCAAACTAGGTGACCTAAAATCACCTCAGCAACTGGGGATAGTTTGAGGCAAGATCATCTGCTGAAGTTGAGAATGAGGCTGAGGTGAATGAGGTGAGGTTGAGGGTGAGGAGTATGGAAAACAAACGATTACAGTATAGATTTTGAAAGATTTGATAGGCAGTTAACAGGGTATTAAGTAAACCTTATTAAATAGTAGGTGGACCCAGGACTTAGGAAATTAATCTAGGAAACAGGAATTTTAACAAGAAAATAGCTTAATACTTTGTCAGTCTTTGCGTTAGTAATTTCTGATCAAATTACAGTTCTAAAAGGAACTGTTTTCTGAGTTCAGGTTTTATGGTAAGGGGAACATCTAGTTGAAGGTTAATACTCTTAAAACTTTTTTAAAGTTCTAAGCACACAATACATTTGCTTAAAAAATAATACCACACTGAAAGGTATACAGTGGAAAGTCTTTCCTGGCCATCCATTCTCCTTGTGTTGATCATTGTTAGGTTTCTTGTATATTCTTCCAAGAAGTTTATTTTGGTGTGTTCCCCCCATCCTTTTTTTTTAAGCTATGCCAGTGTGTGGATTTATTAATCTTTTATAATTTAGCTTTTATTAAGATTAAAAAGGTCAGACTTAAAGAGATTTTTAATGATGTCATGCTGTAGTTTACAGATTACAGGCAGTTTTATTCCAAGGTAAGCATTGAGTCAAAAACAACTCAGCATAATTTTTTAAATTAGTTAGCAATTTCATAATGGTTGAGGTTGGTACTTCAGCTAGGGTCTGAACTATGTCAATATTCTTATGAAATTACTCTAGGGAAAATACTATTTTACTAGAACATTTTTTGTACTTACTTTTCCACTTAGCACCTTATTAACAACATGGATAACAATTTTTTAAATTAAAAAGAGAAAATGATCTCTGAAGTGTAGTGGAGAAAGCATCTATTTTATTTCAAGCTTGCCAGATTAAAATTTCTTCCTCACTTTTGCCCTTCCAAATAAACTTTTTATTCAACAGTCCATATTCACTTTCTCCCTTTCCTCATTTTTCCTTGGACTCCCATATCCACTTTGTGGTCATGGGTTGACAGTAATTATAGCTAATGTATAGATCTGGTGCAGGAATGAAATTTTGAAATGAAATGTGACTAATTAATGTTTCTGGGTTTGTCTTTGGTTTTTATAGTCTTGTACTATAAAAATATTTAAAACATTTGAAGATTTCTATAGGAAATCCTTTAAAGTTTAGTACAGGTAATTCAGCAAGTCATAGGTTCTTATAGGTTACTTTCTCAGAGTTTTGTTTTGTTAGTTAAAACCCTTTCTTACCAGTATCATCAGGAGGGCCACGTGGTAGCCCCATTGCTATCCCAGAAAACATTTCTGTAAATGAGATAGCACTTGACTTGTGTTCTGGGAGCATTATTAAATTCAACTGTGCTCTAGCCAGGTCTCTCTTGACTTTTGTGAACAATACAGAGAATTCATTTTTACTTGTATGTTAGAATTAGGTATGCAGGACTTCCCTGGTGATGCAGTGGTTAAGAATCCGCCTGCCAATGCAGGGGACGCAGGTTCAAGCCCTGGTCCAGGAAGATCCCACATGCCACGGAGCAACTAAGCCCATGCGCCACAACTACTGAGCCTGTGCTCTAGAGCCCACGAGCCACAACTACTGAGGCTGCATGCCACAACTACTGAAGCCCGTGCACCTAGAACCCGCGCACCGCAACGAAGAGTAGCCCCCACTCACCGTAGCTAGCGAAAGCCCGCATGCAACAGCGAAGGCCCAATGCAGCCAAACATGTATACATACATACACACATACATACATACATTTATTAATTAAAAAAAAAGAATTAGGTATGCAGTTTAAAACCTAGGGATGAGGGTGTGAAGCACAGCCACCTACAAAAAGAGTCAAACCTTTACCATTGGCATTGTTAGAGCTGTCTGTTAGCACTTTTATTTATTTATACTTTATCTAGTTTCAGGGATGGTTTTCTTTCATATGCTCCTGAGTGCAGTGCCACAAGCAACCTCCTATTATAGGCATGCAGTAAGCTGGCATCCAGCTTATTGCATGCCAGATTGTAAGGCAGTCTTTAATTATTTGCTTATAAGGTAATCTTTAATAAAAATTAGAATGTCAGGAAAAACAAGTGCTAATAGGTAAATAAGGGAAATCTGTGATTTTATGTGTGCTCACGTTGCAACTGTTTTCCTAATAAATAGAATTTCATGAATTATAAACTAGCTCATAGTAATCTTTCTCAAATAGTGAATTTATGAATGAACAGGTATACTTCAGCTCTGCCTTCCTGTCTAGCTGTCATTCTTTCTTTACCATCGTACTTTTGACTCATCTGTATTTGCTTATTTTCTGTTTTTCAGTCTTCTACAGTCTAGATCTGTGATGTCCAGTTCAGTAGCTGCTAGCTACATGTGGCTATTTAAACTTTAATTAAAATGAAATAAAATTGTGAATTCAGTTCTTCACAATATCTGCGTTTCAAGTGCTCAGTAGCTGCTTATGGCTAGTAGTTACTGCATTAGCGCAGATACAGAAGATTTCCAGCATTGCATGAATGTCTGTTAGACAGCACTGGTCTAGAATGATAACGCATCTGCATTTCACTGAAACTTACTATGTTGGCAGTACTCTTCTAATTATCAGCATGAGGTTGGGAGTTGGGAAGATTTGACTTTAGATTCTGGTTCTGCCATTTTCTAGCTAAGTGACCTTGAACAAATGCTATAAACTCTAGACCTTGTTTAGTACATGTGTAAAATGGGAATCACAGCACCTGAGATAGTGGTGACAATAGAGAGTGTCTGGAAATCACTCATTAAATGTATTTGGTTCTTCATTCTTCTTACTTGACTTCTTTGTTATGTTGGGCCTTGTAGGGAACTCTTCAAATTCTCTCCTCTTCTGGCTTTTGTAACGTTTTCTGCTAGTGGCTCCTCTACCTCTCTGACCATTTTTGATCTTTGTTGCTTGCCTCTCATCTGGCTTTGGTCCAGGGCCCTCTTAAATATGATTGTATCACTTTC
Source organism: Pseudorca crassidens (assembly GCF_039906515.1). Taxonomy (NCBI): domain Eukaryota; kingdom Metazoa; phylum Chordata; class Mammalia; order Artiodactyla; family Delphinidae; genus Pseudorca; species Pseudorca crassidens. The sequence continues at coordinate 33,648,947 of NC_090309.1, forward strand.
CCATTTAAACTCTCATACATTGTAGAGACTAATCCTTAGCATAGCCTGTAGACTTCATTCGTTCTACTTGCTGTTTACTTCAGCTTCTTCCACCATGTTCTGCTTTCTCTATACTATAGCCACTTAAACCTTACGTTTATTCAGTATTTTATGCTATGTTTGTTTTTCTATCTGTTTATTCTACTCTCAGAGCCTTTTGCATGGACTATGTTTGGAATGCCTCCAAAGTGCCTCAAGTAAGTGACTGAGCCTCCCACCCCCATGCCAGGTCAGGCCATGTTCCTGTGTTATACTCTTTTAGTACCTTTTATGTCTTTGTAGCACATGATTAATTAGCTCTATGGGTGTTTGGCTGTTTTCTGTCTCCCCATGATATAATGTGAGTTCTGTGGGAGTGGGCATCATGGCTGTCTTCTTCCCTCTTATACCCCCCTAACTGCCAGTGTAGGCTCGTATATATTATATAAATATTTATTGAATGAGTGAACTGAGTAAATGCATGAATTCTTTGTTTATTCTCAAAGTTTCATCATCTCCTGTGTACTGATGATTCATAGTTTCAGCCCACATCATTCTCTTCTTCTCTAGTCCAGAGTTCTAACTGCTTACTTGATATTTATCTAAATAAGGATGTCTGTAAGACGCCTCAAACTCAGCATAACAAAAACCACATGCATTATATTATCTTCATATTCATGCTTCATTATTCCCTAATTTTTCTTAATGGAAACAGTATCTGTCCATTCACTCCTATCTGGAAACCTGGTGTATATGTTTTACTCCCCTTCACTAGTACCTAAAGCAATCATCAGTTACAGTCTGTACTAAAAGTATGACACAGAACACCTCCTGACCTGGTTTGGAGGTGGGAGGCTTAGTCACTCACTCGAGGGGCTTTTGAGGCATTCCAGTCTGGCTCACATACTGCCCATAAAGAGGAAAATGTACTTAACAGCGTTCCCAGCATATCAATGCTTGCTGCCGTAAGCAGTGGCAGCTGAATCTAAAGTACACCAACACAGGTGACAGCAGCAAGCTGCTGAAGGACAGAGTTCTGTGTACTCTGTCCATATACCACATTCTTCCTCTTGACTGATTTTGGCCATTTATCTGTGTTGAAAGAATTTATTGCACGTTTCCCCCAGATGTTTGTGCATTTTTTCTTTGTTTCTGTAACTTAGCTTCAAATACCCTTTACACTTTTTTCTATTACATTTGATCCTCAAACAACGTGGGTTTGAACTACGTGTGTCTACTTACTTAACACTTGAATTGTTTTCAATAACTACAGTACTGCGAGCGTGGGGGTTGGTTGAACCTGCAGATGCGAACCGTGGATACCGAGGGCCGACTATGGGGCTGGAGCATCTGCGGACTTTGGTGTCTGTGGCAGGTCCTGGAAGCAATCCCTGTGAATACTGAGGGACAGCTGTACTTTGTTTGAGCTGTGCCTTTAGAAAGTGCCAGGCTTATTAGTTACTTAGCACATCTTTAACTATGTTAATATGCTTATTAGGATTCTTGTTGGTTTTGTTAATACTCTGGTTACAGAGTTGCACAGGTTTTGAGTGTCTTGCTTCCAACTCTTTTCCTTAAGCCATGTTATTTTTAATGTGCGACTGTTTGTTTTAATGTGTAGTTTTAAGAACATGGAGATTTTTCAGGAACATAAGTATCATGTTATGGTAAGTGTGTCCTGTCATTTAGATCCCCAAATATCTCTTGAGTTAAATTCTTCTTTATCCCCGCTGCCACTGGCATCATTGCAGTTTCATTTATTTCTCACCTGGACTATTTCTATAGCCTACTTGAGGCTTTGCTCTTTTTACCTCCCAAGTTCTTCTTCATTCTGTCTTCCATACTGCCACTAGGTTTTCTTCTGAAAAGGAAATCTAGTGTCACTACCTTATTTAAAAGTCAGTGACATATCTTCAGAATTAAACATTTAAACTCCTTTTCATGGCACTCACGTTCTGATCCTTATTTCTAGCCAGGCTTATGCTGTAACCAAGTCAAACTACTTGGTTCTCAAGTGCCTCATCATTTTTTACTTATTGGTGCCTTTGTATGTACTTTTTTTTCCATCTGAATGTCCTTCCGCTTGCTTTCTCTGTCTGGCAAACATCAAGATCCTGTCCCAGTTGCATTTCCCAGCTCCTCCAGGCAATCAGTGGCCATTTGTAAGTAACTGTCATTATAGTACACCCCATATTTCATTGTGTGTCATTGCCTCCTCTGCCAAGCCATGGGCAGAGCATGCATTTTTATTCATCTTGGTAAAGCCAGTTCCCTGTGTAGTATCTCCCATGGAATGTAAATGCGAATGCAGGATGGGTAGGTAGGCACTTGTCCTGGTGGCTTGGGAAGCTGAGGTGCAACTGAATTAGTTATATCTGTCGTCTAGGGATAGCGATGTCTTTGAAAGTTCTGTGAATAAACACTTAGAAAGCACAAGTGTGTTAGGCACAACGGGAAAGCTACCAAAAAGGAAATTGCTGTTGATTCTAAAAGTTATAGGACTCTTTTATGCTTTAAGATTCTTTTTACATATCTGAGTAAAGTGTCAGTTATATGTGAGTGTTACTTTCATTTGTTAAATGGTAAGCAAACTTTTTCATAAATAACACTCAAAATTTATAAAGAACGTTTAATTTTGTTTACTTAAACTGATTTATCTTAACATTTTCTAGATGTATTCTAGAACAGCTGGTAAAGGGGGGCTGAGACTCTAAATCTTTGATTTCTTAATTTAGCAAACATACTACATATGTCAAACATAGTGTTAGGTGCAGAGATGTCAGGAAAAAATAAATAGCCCCAGAGACTTCACAGCATAGATTGAGTCAGGCATGTAGAGGGAAAATTTTTAATACACTGTAAGTGCTTCAGTAGAGCTATTAGAAGGTGCTAGATTTCTTCTGGTCACTCTGCTTGCCCAGTTTAAACTTAACATATAGCAGCTCTTTGGACATTTTATTATTCATTTTAGTCACATTACTCATCTCATAGAGTTGTATAATGTCAAGCAGTTATTTAAGTGCTGAAAGAATACTGCAATCATTTTGTTGTTGATTATGGTGCTTTTTTTTGAAGTGTAGTTGATTTACAGTGTTGTGCCACTCTCTGCTGCACAACAAAGTCACTCAGTTATACTACTCGTATAGACATACTATTTTTATATTCTTTTCCATTATGGTTTATTGATTATATTGCTTTTAATGCATTGTATTTGATACTAAGAGTCATACTATGATGTGGTAGAACACACATGGGATATAGAATTGGAAGACCTATACTGGAGGATTTTATATATATATATATATATCTCTGTAAAATAGCCACAGACTGCCTGATTTAGAGTTCTGGTGGGTATTGGGTAAGTTAGTACCTAAGATGTTTGATAAAGTGCAAAATACTGTTTACATTTTTAAAAATCAAACTACTGAAAACTAGTATGTAGTGTTCTAGGCAGATCTAGCTTTCATAATCACTTCATTCTAATTTCTGTATAGCTCTGTCCATCCAGTAATGTGCTTATTGACAAAGTAGAAAATGTATCAGAATGTTTTGGATTACAAGTAACAGTATCCTCCCATCTAAAAGTGGCCTAAATAATAAGGAATGTATTATTTCACAGAATAAGAAGCCCAGAGCCAGACAGTTACAGGGTAGTTTAGCAGTTCATCAGTTTCATCAGAGACATAAGTCCAGTGTACTTTACAGCTCTGCATGTCAGGAGAGGGCTGTCATAATTTGACACTACCATCTGGCTGAGGAAGAGCAGGGGACACTTACTCAAGTTCTCTTTATTAGAAAGGAAAAACTTTCTTGCAAGTCTCATAGCAAGTTCTTTCTTAGGTCTCGTTGTGTTTTTCATGTTTCTTGCATACCACAAAAAAGACCAAATTCCTTGTTCAGGCAGCTGAGTTTTTATTAGCTGGCTAGCTTACTTTACATCACCAGAGGATAGGCCTTATAGTACTAAAAACAGCCTCATCAATATTTTATTTGGTACTCGGAACAAAAGTCCCAGATTTTTGATGGGAACATTGGCAGTGAGAATTATATCTGGCTTCTGATGTTATACTGTACCTCTTCCCTCACCAATACATAGCTGCCACCCCATGTTGTCAGCCTCGTTAACACAAATATTTTCTGTACCAAGTTTACCATAACCAAAATTGTAGATCTGATAAGATACTTTTGCCCAGAATATATAACAAATTCTTAAAACTAAACAATAAAAAGACAGCCCAACTAAAAAATGGGTAAAGGATTTGAATAGACATTTCTCCAGAGAAGACAAACAAATGTCCAGTAAACACATGAAAAGATGGGCAACATCATTAGTCATTAGGGAAATACAAATCAAAACCACAGTGAGATACCACTTAACACCCCACTAGCATGGCTGTAATCAAAAAGACCAGGTAACTGTTGAAGATGTGGAGAAATTGGAACCCTCATAACATTGCTGGTGGGAATGTGAATGGTTGTAGCTGCTTTAGAAAACAGTTCCTCAAAATGTTAAATATGGAGTTGCCATAAGACCTGGTAATTCCATTCCTAAGTATATACTCATAAGACATAAAATGAAAAACACGTACACAAATGTTCCAGAATAGCCCCCAAAATGGGAACAGTTCAGATGTCCATTAACTGATGAATGGATAAATAAAATGTGGTATATCCATATAACGAAGCATTATTTGGCCGTAAAAAGAAATGTATTGATTTTTGCTTCAACATGGATGAATCTTGAAAATATTCTGCTGAGTAAAAGAAACCAGTTACAAGAGAACACATATTGTATGATTCCATTAATATATAATATCCAAAATAGGCAAATATGTAGAAGAGACAAAGTTAGATTAGTGATTGTCTATGGCTGGGGTGAAGCTGGGAAATGGGAGTGACTGCCAGTGGATATGGACCTTGTTTTGGGGGAGATGAAAATGCTCTAAATTTAATTGTGGTAATGGCTGCAGAGCTCTGTCAATGTACTAAAAACCACTGAATTGTACACTTTAGATGGTTGAATTGTATGGTATATGAATTATATCTCAATAAAGCTATTATGTAAAAAAAAAACCCTTACAAATCTGTAGTGATCAAAACAAATCAAAATCTGTAGTAATCAAAACCCTTACAAATCTGTAGTGTTGGCATAAAAACAGACACATAGATCAATGGAACAGAATAGAGAGCCCAGAAATAAACCTATGCATCCATGGTCAATAAATTTATGGCAGAGGAACCAAGAATATAAAATGGGGGAAAGGACAGTCTCTTCAATAAATGGTGTTGGGAAAACTGGACCACTATCTTACACCATACACAAAAATCAACTCAAAATTGTTTAAAGACTTGAACATAAAGCCTGAAACCATAAAATTCCTAGAAGAAAGCATAGGCAATAAGCTCCTTGACATCAGCCTTGGTCGTGATTTTTTTGGATATGACACCAAAAGCAAAGGCAACAAAAACAAAAATAAACAAGTGGGACTACTAAAAAGCTTCTGCACAGCAAAGGGAACCGTCAACAAAATGAAGGAGACCTACCAAATGAGAGAAAGTATTTGCAAATTATGTATCCAATAAGGAGTTAATATCCAAAATATATAAAGAACTCATACAGCTCAATAGCATAAAAACAGTCTGATTGAAAAATGGGCAGAGAATCTAAATAGACATTTTCCCAAAGAAGACGTACAGATAGCCAACAGGTACATGAAAATGTGCTCAACATCACTAATCATCAGGGAAATGCAAATCAAAACCATAATGAGATATTACCTTACACCTGTTAGAATGACTGTTAGCAAAAAGACAAGAGATACCAAGTGTTGACAAGGATATGGAGAAAAAGGGACCCTTGTGCACTGTTGGTAGGAATGTAAATTGTGACAGCCACTATGGAAAACAGTATGGAGTTTCCTTAATAAATTAAAAATAGAACTACTGTATGATCCAGCAATCCCACTTCTGTGTATTTACTCAAAAGAAATGAAAAAACTAACTCAAAAAGATACATGCATCCCCATCCATTGTAGCATTTACAGTAGTCAAGACATGGAAGCAATCTAAGTGTCCATGGATGGATGGATGAAGAAATTGTGGTATATCTATTTGTATATGCAATGGAATATTAGCCATAAAAAAGAAGGAAGTCTTGCCATTTGCAATATTATGGACAGACCCTGAGGGCATTTTGCTAAAATAAGTCAGAGAAAAACAAATACCTTATCTCACTTATATGTGGAATCTCAGAAACAGAAACAAAACCCCCAAACCAAACTTACCCGTAACAGGTAAGAGTTGGTGTTTGCCAGAGGCAAGGGGTGGTGGGTGGGGGAAATGGGTAAAGGTGTCAAAAGGTACAAACTTCCAGGTATAAAATAAACAACTCATGGGGATGTAATGTACAGCATGGCAACTATAGTTAATACTGTGTTGCATATTTAAAAGTTGCTGGGAGAGTAGATCTTAAAAGTTCCCATTATAAGAAAAAAAAATTATTAACTGTATATGGTGTTGGGTGTTAACTAGACTTATTGTGGTGATCATTTTGCAACATATACAAATATCGAGTCATTGTGTTACACACCTGAAACTAATATAATGTTATATGTCAATTACTTATATCTCAGTTAAAAACAAATACTTGAGGTGGTAGGCCTGATTTGGCTACCTAACAGATTATTACTTCTAATTTCTCCTGCAAAGTCATTTCTTCTGACTGAACCTTCCTTATTTCTTCTCATTGTTATCATCTGACGTCTTTCTGGATACTACAGTTTTTCATTCAGAATTTAAGTACCTGTGTCATATTGTCCCTCTAGGTTCCACTATCACTTTGTCTTCATGTACACCCTTGCTTTAGCAACATTAACCTCCATAACCCCATATACTTTCTCTCTACTAAAACTATATCCTATGGCCATAGGCAGGGTGGTCTCTTACCATAATCCAGAACTCTTCCACAGCTAGGACTTTATTTCCTGTTTTGAGATTATTTTCTCAATTATAATTACTGAAAATGCTATGACTTTAGAGTTTTGTTTTGGGATTGTGTGTGTTTTAAAATTAAAATATAGTACCAAATTAGTATTGTTCTCTACAAGAAGTTGTTGGACAGTTTGTTTCCATGTAAAGTATTCCATCCCTTTACTCCTCCTCTTCTCAGCTGTCTCCACCTATCTCACACCCTCTCATTGTCATGTTTCTGTGATTGTTACTACTGTGTTAGATATATGAACAACACATTTTTAAATGGCTTTGTGTGAGTTGTCAGCAACAAGCCACTTGAATTTAAGTGTTCTAAGTTGGGATGAAAACAGTTTCACTAACTTACTTCTTCTCTTGTATAATACAGAAAGCGTGTGGCTTTATGATATATTGGTAAGAATACTATGGGAATTATATTAGCTTGAGTTCAAATTTGATCTCTGCCACTACCAACCGTGTGACCTTGTGCAAACTGTTTAACCTTGACATCCCATTTACCCAGAAGATTGTTGGGAGGATAAATGAGAAGGTATATAAAGTCTCTAACAGAGTACCCAGCACATAATACTTTTTTTTTGTATTCTGTGATGTTAACTTTCCTTTTTCCATCCACGTTTATGTTCACAAAGCTAACTTTTAAAGATTGTTTTCTAGATCCATCAGTTTTTACCTTTAAAAAAATCTATTAGAACTCGACAGAGTAACAACATTTATTGTATTGCATTTTTAGTTTGTTTCTTTGTTTTCATGGAAAGGCATTTTATCAGCAGTGTGTACGTGTCAATCCCAATTGCAGGGACCTCCCTGGTGGTGCAGTGGTTAAGAATCCGCCTGCAGTTAGGTGCAGGATGTAATTCACACAGAGTCAGAGTGTTAGAGGTTAGCTTTGTGAAGGACAAATCTAGTTACAGATAATACAGACTAGTAACAGTTACAAGATAACTAGGATTGATTAACTCTTTCAGGCTGCTTCCCTAGCCTGTTCACTCTTCCCTTTATTTTCCTTGTTACCAGGAGAGGAAAAACCTCATTTCTATTTTTTGTTGCAACAGGAGCATTCCTTCTTAGATAATGTTAAATGTGTAAGTGGTAACATGTGAAATACTTTTAACAGTTTTTCTCAAAGTTTTGAAACAATATTAGCCAGGATCATAGTGCAATAGGATAGAATGTTATTCCTTGAAAAACTTTGTATGTGTGTAGAGTTAAGAAGCAGTTGTATGTTTATGATTTAATAAAATAATTCTAAAGGAAATTAAAAATCTGCCTGCCAATGCAGGGGACATGGGTTTGAGCCCTGGTCCAGGAAGATCCCACATGCCATGGAGCAGCTAAGCCCGTGTGCCACAACTACTGAGCCTGCACTCTAGAGCCTGCGAGCCACAACTACTGAGCCCGTGTGCCACAACTACTGAAGCCTGCACATCTAGAGCCCATGCTCTGCAACAAGAGAAGCCACTGCAATGAGAAGCCCGTGCACCGCAATGAAGAGTAGCCCGTTCTCGCCACAACTAGAGAAAACCCATGCACAGCAACGAAGACCCAGTGCAGCCATAAATAAGTAAATAATAAATAAATAATAAATAATTTTAAAAGAACTAAAGTTAAAAAAAAATCCCAATTGCATGTTTAGTTTGAGCTAAAGTAGTTACTGAAATTTAGATTGGTACATTTAAAGTAGCTGAAGGATTTTAGAACTTCATGTAAATTGTCTTAATTTGAAGAAAAGTAATTTCATTGTTAGAATAAAACCAGATGAAAAGAGCCCTCAATTAAGATCATTTTAGAGATAGTTTTGTAGGGCTAATGTTGGTAATTACTCTTTGTGTAGCAATCTGCATAACTAAGAGTTGTTACTGAGCAAATTAAGGTTACACCTTGCCTTTTAAAAAAAAAAAATGTATTTATTTATTTATTTATGACTGTGTTGGGTCTTCGTTGCTGCGCACGAGCTTTCTCTAGTTGCAGCGAGCAGCGGCTGCTCTTCGTTGCGGTGCGCGGGCTTTTCACGGCAGTGGCTTCTCGTTGCGTAGCGTGCACTCCAGGCACGTGGGCTTCAGTAGTTGTGGTACATGGGCTTAGTTGTTCCGTGGCATGTGGGATCTTCCCGGACCAGGGCTTGACCCCGTGTCCCCTGGGGTTCATTGGCAGGCGGATTCTTAACCACCGTGCCACCAGGGAAGTCCTACACCTTGCTTTTAATAGTATGACTTTATAAAGTCTGAACCTACACCCCAAAATGGGAATAATTGTTATTTGTCTCCTTTATGACTCTTAACTCCCTCTTAAAATTTTTCCTTGTATGCTTTCTAGAACAATATAAGAATATGATCCATAATAGAAACAAAATACTATATATGCTCTATTATAGTCTAAGAAAACATTATGGAATAATATAGATTATGATAAAGCCATGACGGAATATTAAACTATTAAAATAGATCCGTATTCTACTGATTCTCTTTCTGTATTTAATAATTTGCTTTATTCTTAGTGAATTTCTCATATAATTTTTTAAGTGTTAGTATTTTCCTATTTTTTATTTCATTTTCCCTTTTTTAATGGACTCTCCTTTTAGTGGTGAAGGCTATTATCTGTATGCTGATATTTCCAAAATCGTATCTCTAGTCACGATCTGGCCCCTGAGCCCAGGTTCTGTACTTGCTGGATATATCTACCTGCATGTCCGTAGCCCCTTTACAGTTTCAAAATTGTATGTTTGAGGGACTTGAGAATCTGCTGTGTTTATACTTTGATCGTGCCTAGCATGTTGTATGACACATGGATGGGCATTTCCCCCTCTCCTCACTAATTGTTCTGTTAAAGGGTATAAATAGCAGGCTCTTTACGTGCAGAAAAATATTTCAGAATATTAATAAAGCAATATAAACAGTTATAAATTCATATAGTAAAGCTATATTTATATTCAGGCAGCTCAGTAAAAGAATAATCTGGTGTGTTATGAATTAGTCATAGTGTAAAATAAGAGATAAATAAGTTAGACTGCATTAAAATTAAGAACTTTTCTTCATCAAGTGGTACCATTAACCATTCTCCACTAAAAGAATCTTGGGCTCCTTGGAGAAATAGCTGATTTCAGGACTGGGGCAGGGAAAGTACAATGTATGCTTGGAACGTCTTGTGCCAGAAGGTTAGGAAGGCCCATAGAATGATGGGAATATATTAAAAGGACACAGGAACCAGCCTGAAGGGGAAGGTTCCCACTGGCCAAATGTGGGACAATTTAAACATCAAATTAGATAATGATAAAAGATTATAACCCATTGAAATAAAATCCATTAAGTCCATACTGAAATACCTAAGTACATATAGATAGGAAGGAAAAAGAAATCTTTCCCTGCAGGAGGAAGCAAAGTAAAAAATGTTGAAGGGGGCTTCCCTGGTGGCGCAGTGGTTGAGAGTCTGCCTGCCGATGCGGTGGACACAAGTCATGAAAGATATAAACAGACTGAAGAATTGTTCCGACTTAAAGTATGCTAAAGAGAGACATGACTATTGAATACGATACATGATCCAATATTTCTTTTTTCTATAAAGAATGCTATTGGGACATATGTATTGTAGAATAATATAGAATATTATTATGGAACCATAATAAAGTATTAGAACAAATAGAAAATAGATCCATAGTCTACTGGTTTTGTTGCTGTATTGGATTGCTTTCTTTTTCACTGGTGAATTTCTCTTCAAATGCTAATACTCTCAATTTGCAAAATTTAAATATGATCTTTGGATTGGATCAGTAGTTTTCAGAGTGGTCCATGTATACCCGGGAAATCCCCAAGGCTCTTTCAGGGGGTCCATGAGGCCAAAATGTTTTCATTATAACACAAAAATAATATTTGTTTAATCCACTCTGTTTACATTTGCACTGATGGTGCAAAAGCACTGGCTGGTAAAACTGCTGATACCTTAGCATGAATCAGAACAGTGACACTGTACTGTACCAGTAATCATTGTATTCACTGCCATGCAATTGCAGTTTTAAAAAATACCAGTTTCACAATATCCTTGGTAAAGCAGTAAAAAGTATTAATTTTATCAAATCTAACCACTACATGTATCTTTAATACCCTGTATGACGAAATGATATGTATAAATCATCACTTCTGCGTATGTAATTTATGGTGGTTGTTTTAAGGGAAAACAAGCACTTATGTGATTTTTAAGCTGAAGTAGCTATCTTTTTCATAGAACACCAAAATTGCTTGAAAACAACTGACAAAATCTGGTCCTTCACACTTGAGTATTTGACAGACACGTTCTCAAAAATGAATAGTGAGGCTGTCATTTCAAGGAAAATAACTGACACATGAAATAAAGAAGACCTCAGCAAAGAAATAGAAGATATAAAGAACAACCAAATGGCAATTTAGAACTGAAAAACAATAATTGATACAGTGATGCAGTGTGTAAACTGATGCAGTGTGTAAACTCAACAGACAGAGGAAAGAATCAGTAAACTGGCAGATAGAGGAAAAGAAATTACCCAGTCTGAACAGCAGAAAGAAAACAGACTGATAAAAATAATCTACAGAGCCTCAGGGAACTGTGGGACTATAAAAAAGATTTAACACTTGTCTCATTGGATTCCTGAGAGAGGAAGAAAGAGGGCTTCTATCTCAAGAACCAAAAAGAAAGAAAAATCTACCCAAAGGAAGGGAATAAAGAAAAGTGAAATTGAAAACAGAAGAACAGTAAAGGAAATCAATGAAAGAGCTGGTTCTTCAAAAAGATCAATAAATTGACAAACTTTTAGCAAGACTGAGAGAAATTAAAGAAAAAACGAAGTTGTCAGTATCAGGAATGAAATAGAAGGTATTGGACTTACCTGGTGTCGCAGTGGTTAAGATTCCGCCTGCCAGTGCAGGTGACATGGGTTTGAGCCCTGGTCCGGGAAGATCCCACATGCCGCGGAGCACTAAACCTGTGCTTCACAACTACTGAGCCTGTGCTCTAGAGCCCGCGAGCCCCAACTACTGAAGCCTGTGTGCCTAGACCCTGTGCTCTGCAACTAGAGAAGCCACCACCATGAGAAGCCCATGCACTGCAGTGAAGAGTAGCCCCTGCTCGCCGCAGCTAGGGAAAGCCTGCGCGCAGCAACGAAGGCCCAATGCAGCCAAAAAGTAATAATAATAAATAAATTTTTAAAAAAGAGAAAGGTATCACCATAGACCCTGCAGATATGAAAAAGATAATAAAGGGAATACTATGAACAACTCTACAAACATAAATTTTAAAAATCTTTTTTTTTTTTTTTTTTCCCCGGTACGCGGGCCTCTCACTGTTGTGGCCTCTCCCGTTGCGGAGCACAGGCTCCAGACACACAGGCTCAGCGGCCATGGCTCACGGGCTTAGCCGCTCCACTGCATGTGGAATCTTCCCGGACCAGGACACGAACGCATGTCCCCTGCATCGGCAGGTGGACTCTCAACCACTGCACCACCAGGGAAGCCCTACAAACATAAATTTGACAACTTTGATGTATGGACCAGTTTCTTGAAAAATACAGACCACCACATCTCACCCAATATGAATTAGGTAGTTTAGCCCTATTGCCTTGATACAAAAAAAAAAAAAAAATCCCAAGAAGAAAACTGTAGGTCAGTATTACTATATCAATGTAGATGCAAAAGTCCTTAACAAAATATAAGCAAATAGAATTTATGGCTCATTGCAGGCAGGGATGGAGCAGGGCTGCTTCACTATTTGAAAATCAACTAATACACCATATTAACGTGCTAAAGAAGAAAAATTACATGATCATATCAGTTGATGAAGAAAAAGCATTTGATAAAATTCAGGACCCATTCATAATTTGAAAAAAAAACATTTAGGAAAAAGATACTTAGGAGGAGCTAACTCAGATAAGGAACATTTATAAAAACCTACCTTATCCTTAATGGTATATTGGGAGAATCAAATTCTTAAAATTTCAGTTATTAAAAAACTTTAGATTTTTACTTTCCTTGATGCTCACTTTTATCTTTTAAGCATTTATATGCACTTCAGATAAGCAAGCAGTTACTCTTATTACTGAAATAATATTTATACTTCACAAGGAGAGTCTATAACCAAGTAAGACAATGCTGTCACTTCTTAAAGTCTGCTAGATAAAGATGAATGTCTAAATATTCTGACAGCATGCCCTTTGAAAATATTCTAAACTTTACAGTATGCATCTATAAAATTTATTTTGGTTTTCTCACATCTTGACACTTTAAGATCAAAGAAACTCTAAACAAAATGAGATAAAAAGATCCAAAAATATTTTTTTCATTTCTTTGCCAGAAAATTTCTTTAGAACATATTTTCATATTCTTACTGATTTTTTTGTATACCACAATTGATAAGCATAATAAATTTATTTTTAAAATGCTGAATAATATGGACTTGAGGAAAAAGTTAGAATCAATCCAAATGTCTTTATTTGCTGAAAGACAAAGTTTGCCAATTACCACAAATCAGTTTTTTTTCTAGGATAAAATCAGACCATCTTAGTAACTTTTAAAACAGATATTCTTTATTCTCAGAAGTAGAAGACAAGCGTTAAATCTTTTTTATAGTCGCACAGTTCCCTGAGGCTCTGTAGATTATTTTTTTCAGTCTTTTTTCTTTCTGTTGTTCAGACTGGGTAATTTGTTTTCCTCCATCTGCCAGTTTACTGACTGTTTCCTCTGTCAGCTCTATTCTGTTGAGTTTACTTACTGCGTTACTGTATCAATTATTGTTTTTCAGTTCTAAAATTGCTATTTGGTTCTTTTTTATATCTTTTATTTCTTTGCTGAGGTTTTCTATATTTCATGTTTCATGTGTCAGTTATTTTCCTCAAAGTGACAGGCTCACTGTTCAACACATTGATGCTTAAAATTCCACTTAAACCAAGTTCCTTAAGGCTATGTAGATTTTTACATGCACCTGTAAAACTCTTCCTTCAGTAAATTTAGGATAATGTTAAATCTGGCTAGGGATATAAAAAGATAATAAGAGATTGCTGCCATCCTGGACTTTATAATCTGAGAAAGGGACTAAATAACAGATGAAAAAAATTATAAGGGTCAAGATTACTAATAAATAGTTTCTGGTTCCTCATGATACTACAAGATAATCTGAAAAATATATAATTTGTTATCTTGAAATGCATATGTGTCTTATGAAACTAAAGATCCCATATGGTTTTGGAATAATAGCATGACTGGAAACTATATTATTATTTTTTAAGAAGTGATAAGATTTTTATCTTAACTAGAGACTTAAATTTATGTGTTCTGAAACAATTCCATTATACCTGGGACTCCTTATTAAGTTATAAAAATCACCTTTATTGAGGTATAACTTGCCATATAATAAAGTTTACCAATTTCATGTGTACAGTTAATGTGTCCTGATAAATGTATATAGTTTTTTAAGCATCACCACAATCAAGATGTAGAACATTCCTGTTACCCTCAGATGTTACTTGGTACCCCATTGCATTCACCCTCCGATCCGTGGCAACCCCTGATCTTTCAGTAACTATAGTTTGCCTTTTCTAGGATTTATAAATGGAATCATGCTGCATGTAACCTTTTGTATCTGCGTTCTTTTAACGTAACTTTTGAGAATTATCTATGTTATGTGTATCAGTAGTCTTTGCCTATTCATTAGTGAGTAGCACTCCGTTGTTTGGATACACCACAGTATTATCTATTTGACAGCTGATGGACATTTAGGTTGTGTCTTGTTTAGGCTATTAACAATAAAGCTTCTATGAACATATGAGTACAAATCTTTGTGTGGCCATGTTTTCATTTTAGTTCCCACCAGCAATGTATAAGAGTTTCATTTTTAGTTGACACTTGATATGTCAACATTTTCCTTTTAGCTACATGTACTGTATGTCTGGGTGGTAGTTTTCTATTGCTGAGTAACAAATTACCAAAAACCTAGTAGCTTAAAACAGCACCTATTTATTGTTTCATAGTTCTGTAGGTCAGAAATTTAGCATGGGGTCTTCAGGGATCACAGGGCTGAAATCCAGACTGAGTTCTTTTTTTTTTTTTTTTTTTTTTTGCGGTACGCGGGCCTCTCACTGCTGTGGCCTCTCCCGTTGTGGAGCACAGGCTCCGGACGTGCAGGCCCAGCGGCCATGGCTCACGGGCCCAGCCTCTCCGCGGCATGTGGGATCCTCCCGGACCAGGGCACGAACCCGCGTCCCCTGCATCAGCAGGCGGACTCTCAACCACTGCGCCACCAGGGAAGCCCCAGACTGAGTTCTTATCTGGGGGTTTTGAGGAAGATTCTGTTTCCAAGCTTATTTACGTTATTGGCAGAATTCAGTTCTTTGCCGTTGTAGGATTGAGATCTTTGTTTCCTTGCTCACTGTCAGCTGGAGGCCACTCTCAGCTCTTAGAGACTCACTCCATCTCCCTGGTGTTGAATTCTTTGGCTTTGAATCTCTGACTTCCCCTTTCTCTTTTTAAAAGGCTCTTATGACTAGAACAGATCAACCTGAATAATCTTATCCTAAGATTAATTGTTTTGGAACCTTAATTACATATACAAAATCACTTTGCAGCGGTACCTAGATTAGTGTTTGAATAACTGGGAGATGTTTATATACCAGAGGCTGGAAATTTCAGGACATCCTGGGATTCTGCGCACACAACCATTTGTTCTACATTTTCAGTAACACTTGGTATCTCTGTTTTTAAGTTTTAGCCACACACAAACACACACTAGTTGCACATGTAGTGGTATCACATTGTAGTTTAAACTTTCATTTCTCTAATATCTAATGGTGTGAAACATCTTTTCGTGTGCTTATTATGTATATATCTTTTGTTGTAAAATATCTATTCAGATCTTTGGGGGTTTTTTTCTTTTTTTTTCTTTTGTATACTGCTATCTATTTGTTTTAGCATCACTTGTTGCAGAGGTTTTCCCTCACTGAATTACCTGGACATCTTTGTTAGATATCACTTGACTCTGGGTGTTTATGTATTTTTTTTTTCATTTTATTCTGCTCCATTGAACTTTATGTCTACTCTTGTACCACTGTTACTCTGTTGATGACTTTAGATTTATAATAATTCTTCAAGTTTTAAGTCCTTCAACATTGTTCTTTTTCAGCTTGTTTGCTGTTTATATCCTTTGCATTTCCATATACATTTTAGAATCAGTGTATTGACTTCTATAAAATATTTTACTGGGATTTTAATTGGGATTGTTTTTTATTTGTTAATCAGTATGGGAAGAATTGCCATCTTAATGAGTCTTCTGATCTATGCACATGATATAGCTTTCTGTTTTTTTAGATCATCTTGAATTTCTCTCAGTTATGTTTCATGGTCTTCATTGTACAATCTTTGCACATATTTTACTAAATATTTTGTATTTTTGATGATTTTCTAAGTGAACGGGATCCTAATTTCATTTTTCATCGCTTGCAGAATGTAGAAGTACATTCGATTTTATATACTGACCTTGTATCCTGTGACCTTGTTTCATTTATTAGTTCTCATAGCTTTTTTGTAGTTTGTCTAGGATTTGTCTACATGTACAATGATGTCATTTGCAAGTAAAGGCAGTTTAACTTCCTCTTTCCAATCTGTATGTCTTTTATTTCTTTTGTCTTGCCTTATTGCACTGGTGCAGATAACTTTATGTTGTTCCTGATCTTGGGGAGAAGGCATTCCTTCACGATATTAAGTATGATGTTAGCTGTAGGCTTTTTGTAGATAGCCTTTATAGACTGAGGAAGATTCTTAGTTTACTGAGTTCTTGTTTTGTTGCGAAGGGGTATTTAAATTTGTCAGATGCTTTTATTCTATCTGTTGAGATGACCATAGGTATGGCATTTTTTATTCTGTTAGTATAATGAACCATGTTAATTTTGAATATTAAACCAACCTTGCATTACTGGGATAATCCTCAGTTGGTCATGATTTTTATTCTTTAAAATATTTTTCTGGATTTAATTTCATCAAATATTGTTAAGGATTTTTCCATCCATGGTCATGAAGAAATATTGGAGTAGAGTTTTCTTTTTTGTAATGTCACTGTCTGATTTTGCTGTCAGGGTAAGCTGGCCTCATAAAATGAGTTAGAACTATTCCTTCCCCTTCTGCTTTCTGAATGAATTTGTATAGGATTGGTATGTTTTTCAGACTTTGAATATATGATAGAATTGACCAGTGAAGCCATCAAAGTCTTTAGTTTTCTTTGTTAAGAAGGTTTTGTGTGTTCTTTTTAAACTCCAGTTCAGTTTATTTTAATAGCAATAGAGCTGTTCAACTTTATTTTTTTCTTGAGTCAGTTTTGGTAGATTTTATTTTTCAAGAAACTTGTCCATTTCATCTAAGTTATAAATTTTATTTTCATACTTTTTTTGAATATCCATTTATTTTTCTTTTAATGTCTGTAAAATCTCTAGTGATTTGCCTGGGGTGTTAGTTATTGACCTTTTCCAAAAAATGAGTTTTGGTTTTACTGATTTTTCTTTCTGTTTGTCCATTTTCTAGTTCATTAATTTCTGCTTTTTTTTCTCTTTTTCCCCTTGCCTTGGGTTTAATTTATTCTTTTTCTAGCTTTTTAAGGTGGGAACAGATCACTGGGTTTTGGACTTCCCTTGTAATAGCATTTTCCTCAAAAGACTGCTTAACCTGCATCCTTTAAATTCTGATAGCTTCCGTTTTTACTCTGTTCAGAATATTTTCTGATTTCTCTCATCATTTCTTCTGTGACTCATGGGTTATTTAGAATTGTGTTGTTCATTTTCAAATATTTGGATGTTTCTAAATACCTCTCTTGCTTAATTCCATTGTAATGAAAAAATATATTCTGTATGGTTTCAAACCTTTAAAGTTTATTGAGACTTTTTTTTAGGCTCAGAATAATGTTTGTCTTCGTGAATGTTCGTGTGCAGTAGAAAAGAATATTTTGTTGTTTTAGGACATCTTGGTTGATAGTGTGTTGTTCTGATCTTCCACAACTTATTTTTTCCTTTGGTCTACTTATTTTCTGTTATTTACTGTGAGAGAAATGTTAAAATCTCCAAATATGACTGTCTGTTTAACTTTCAGTTCTCTGTATTTGACACATTTAATTTTGAAGCCCTGTTATTAAGTATATACAGTTGGCCCTTGAGCAACTGATGTTTGAACTGTGTGAGTCCACTAATACAGGGATTTTTTTTCAATAAATACTGTAGCATCGATACTACATGATCCAAGTGAATGCATGGGTTTGGGTATCTGCCAGGGTCCTGGAACCCATTCCCGGTAGATACTGAGGGATAACTATATATGAAAGGGTTCTGGGACCCAGTTACAATGTATTTTTCCCTACACATCCACAGAATTCTCAAGATAGCAGCTGGGTGTCCTGCAATTCAACTCAATTCTGACACTATCTAGAGATAGCATCAGCTTCCGCAGGTTGAGGGCTCAGTCCTACAAGACTGCCCCCTCCCCCGCTCCTTTAGATGCGAATTGCAAGTCCAGGTTGTTAACCTGAAGTTCTGACCAACCGGTTATAGATTGGAGGTTCCAACAACCCCCACCTTGAGTTTGAGTAATTTGCTAGTGCCACTCAGAACTCAGAGAAACATTTTACTGCCTAGATCACTGACATACTATAAAAGGATGTAACTCAGGAACAGCCAGGTGGAAGAGATATCTAGGGCAAGGTGCATGGGAAGGGGTGTGGAGCTTCCATGCCCTCTCCAGGTGCTCCAGTCTCCCTGCATCTCCACATGCCCCCCAACCAAGAAGCTTTCCAACCCATCCTTTTGGTTTTTCTGGAGGCTTCATTAGATAGGCATGATTGATTAAATCACTTATCAGTGGTGATTGAGCTCAGTCTCCAGCCCAGCTTAAATCATTGGCGAATGGTTTAACCCCCAGCCTATCTCTCTTCCCTAGAGATTGGAAGGTGGGACTGGAAGGTCCAACCTCTAATCACATGATTGGTTCTTCTGGCCACCAACCCCTACCTTTAGTCCTTTCCTATAGTCACCTCATTAACAAAAGAAATCTTTATAGCTCTCCACACTTGAGACATTCTAAGGAGCTCTTGTGCTAGGATATTTCTCATTATATATCACAATATATTTAGAATTGTTACATCTTCCTAATGAATTGACTCTTTTAAGGTTATGAAATAGTCCTCTTTATCCCTGGTAATATTCCTTGTTCTGAATTCTACATTGTCCAGTATTCTTAGCCACTGTATCTTTCTTTTGATTATTACTTGTGTGGTATATCTCCTCCTGTCTTTTTAGTTTCAGCCTATCTGTAAAGTAGACTTCGTTTAGATAGTATATAGTTGTATCTTCTTTGAATTGGAATTATTAGACCATTTACGTTGAACGTAATTAATATAATTCTCAAAATGCTTGGATTTAAATCTACCATCTTGCTAGTTACTTTGTATTTTTTTCCTCATTTGATTTTTGATCCTTCCTATTTATCTGCCTTTTTTTGGATTGAGTATTTTTATGATTAATTTTTTTTTTTTTTTTTTTTTTTGCGGTACGTGGGCGTCTCACTGTTGTGGCCTCTCCCGTTGCGGAGCACAGGCTCCGGACGCGCAGGCCCAGCGGCCATGGCTCACAGGCCCAGCCGCTCCGGGGCACGTGGGGTCTTACCGAATTGGGGCACGAACCCTTGTCCCCTGCATCGGCAGGCGGACTCTCAACCAGGGAGCCACCAGGGAAGCCCTGGAATAATATTTTTTAAAGGGTATTTAAAAAATTTAGACATGAAAGAATATGTGAGACAGTAAAAGATAGGAATCATGGTAAGAATCTTAAGGTCAATTAAGTAAGGTGCAAAATAAGTAGAACTCCATCTCTGCTAATTAATAATGTCATTTTTATTAATGTTTGCTACTCCTGTCTCTGTTTTAATATATATTTGATGTTTAAAGTGACCTAAAACTAGATTAACCAGTTAAATTATCTGCTATAATTTTCAAGGAAAAGACTAATTATTGTCAGCAAGATAGGAATTAAAGATGCTAATTTACTGATAAACTTTTCTCAGACCTTAAGTTTACTCAGAATAAGAGATACTTTTAAGAGTTTAAAAGCTAGCCAGCCACACTAAAATGGTACTTCTTATTTCAGGTGGCACTTAATAACTTCTTAGGATACATAGGTATATTCAAATATCAATATTTAAATGTTAATCCCATTGTACACTTGCTGCTAGACAGGGTCAAGATTAGATAGATGGGATATAGGATGCATGGTATACTCAATCTGTTGTTGAACTTTAAAAATTCAATTTGTATTACTTTAAACTCTGTAGACTTTTAAAAAGATTTTCTTCATGATTTTTACTTTGTGTGAGTCTGTTATACCTGGAATTTTTACAGTTTTAGATTTAGAACTACTTCTGGTTCCATTGCTAATCAAATGGTGTGATCTTTCACCAGCTTACTTGACCTCCCTGGACCCAGTCATCAAGAATTTTAAATGTAGGCGTTGGGTCAGGTCTGTAGTTTTTCTAGAGCACTTTTAAGTAAACTTTTTGTAAATTAGGAGTTCAGGCGAATTATATTAGAGTTTATCCATGAGATAAGACTTCTCATGAAAAGAAAAATTTGGAGTTCAAGTGGCTGGCTGTCTTACATTGGACCTACCTTCCTATTAATATTTTTCTTATTTTTGTTGCATAGCGTACAGAACATTCTGTTTCAATGCAGGTATAAAAGGATTTTTGTTTTCTTAACAGCTTTGCAGTCTCAGTAAACTCTTCAATTAAATAGAAATGGCAGGAGAAGCTTTATTCTGAGCTCTACCCAAAAATGAGTTCATCCAGCAAGACAGCTTAGTGCACTGACAGTCTGTAGTGTGTTAAAATTTGATATACAGTATGTTTAGGGTGTTAAAAATATTTAAAATAAATTTTAATCAAATCTTTGCATAAATCTTAAGTGACAGGGCCACAACTCAGGCCTGTTTAATGCAAGAGCTCTTTCTATCATACTGTATAATTTTTTCATCAAAAATATTTATAGATCTAGACACATTTCGTTTATGGCTTATTTCCCGATGTTTTGTGACTCAGAATATTTAAGTTCAATCTTTTAAAGACATTTGTGCCAATTTTATGACTAATTTTTTTTTTTTTTTCCTCCAGGGAAATGAGGCAAGTTATCCTTTGGAAATGTGCTCACACTGTAAGTCAAATATTCTTATCAAGAACTTCTTTTATTTTCACATTCTATATATGTATGTATGTAAATCTTACGCCTCTATAAATTTATATAGCGAAGTTAGCCCTTAACCATTTTAAATGGCAGTGAATTTGACTTAGAGTGTTTCTGAGTTACCAGAATAGGGAAAGATTTTTTTATAGACCTCTTTATTATTAGTGTCTGCACTATGTTGTAATTACAAACCGACCCTCAAATCTCAGTGGCTTAACCCAACTGAAGTTTTTCAGATTAACAAAGCTGCAAGTAAACAGTTAACTTACTTAACTTGTGGTTATGTAAAATGAAGTGCTTATTGAAGGCAAAACTGAGAGACTAAGGAGCTATCGTACAAGACGTTTCTGGGGAGGAGGAGTATAAGAAGTGTGGGTGGGCTGGCTGTTCTGACTATACTGGAGAACATAAAGAAAGAAAATGACAATCTTAGAAATTCTTGATTCAAGGATCAGAGGACCAGGGAGCTTAAATAAAAATCAAAAGGTCTCTTGTGTGAAAGTACAATGATTGAGGAAGAGGGAGATCATGAGAATTGGAATGGGGACGCTGGTAAGTTTAGATACCGTCCTGAGGTCCCAGAATTCCCAAAGTCTTCTGAACCTTCCTTGCCCTTTCTGCCATCCCTGTTTGATGAAGCTGGTCCTGCCTTGTTTGGAGACATCTTACTTTGCAATGAGATGTCTCTTCTTTTTTGTCTTATTAAAACCATTTCCCCATTGCTCATTGTTTCATTAGTCTCCTTTATTTTCCCAGAACACTTGTCAGTTTCTTTCATTCTCATCAACACCTTTGCTTGCTTATGAGCTCTGGATACATGCTCTTCCATCAGCTCTTTTCTTGAGCAACTTCATCGTCTTTCAGATCTCAGCATAAATGTCTCCTATAAAATGTCCCCTCTTCGGAGATGTTTTCTCTTTCTATGCTCTCTTCAGATTCTCTCTGACATGGGCAGTACCCTGTTTATTTTCTTTAGAACAGTTACCATAAGCTTAAATTACTTGTTTATTAATCCATTTTATTTTCCATTTTATAATTTCTACAGTTTCTTAAACTTTTTTTTTATGGTGATACTCTATGACCAATGACCCATAGTTTGGCCATCCGTACTACTATTTACATTTTATTTTACTGTTTCCTCCCAGGCTTTCCTTTATGAATTTCTTATATAATTTTGATCATATGTAGGTGTGTATTTCTGTTTTAAACATGAAGATAAAATGTTGTATCCAGTGTATTGTTAGAACTGACCAAAACCAAACCTAATTATGACTCTCTAGACCAGAGGTTGGTAAACTACTGCCTTACCTACAGTTTTTTTAATAAAGTTTTATTGGAACACAGCCATGCCCATTTGCTCACATTGTCTATGGCTGTTTTTGTTTGACCTCTGAAATGTGGTCAAGATAGAGTACTTACAGACTAGTGCTCCGAGTGTTATCTAGATCTATAATTCTTGTCTGTGCCATAATTGACATGTCAGTTGTATAGTTTCTTTAGAATTGAAAGAGTTCTGCTCAGAATTGTGCCTTGCCACTTACTGTTCAGCTTGAGCCTGTGGTGTTTTCCTCCTGTTGCTAGTGGGCAAGAAGGAGGTGTAGAAGCCTGTAATTAGCTAGGATTCAGGCTGCAAATAGAGTTGGGGTAGGCTGTTGGGAGTACAGCTCTGAAAAGTATGAGGTACTAGGAGGTTAGTTTTTGTTTCTTGGTCAGGGAACAGAGGTCCTAAGGGGGCAAGATGTCCCAGGTTCTTACCTTCTGCACTCCTTTAAGATCTGGGACTGAGGGTCATTTACCTGATTGCAAAGAAAAATGTACCAGGGCAAAAGGCAAGATGGATGTTCCCCTCGCTACATCCAGGATGGTGAAAGCCAAGTTTTTTTAAATAGTAAGTATTTGAAATAGATTTCATACAGTGTTAAAAGCTATCTCTTTCCATTTTATCTTTAGAACTTAGTAAGTCTTCTTTCTTAGGACTTCATCTGTGCTTTGATGAAATTTGAGCCTTGTCACTAAAGATCTGTACTTGTCAGTGATTGTTCAACTAGATATGAATCTGTCTGAATTCTTCTGTCATCCAGTAAAAATGTAGTTTTCCTCTATTTTCTAATTGGTTTACTAGAATATATTTTATACATGATTTGGATGAATTTGAACGTATTCACATTAAAACCACCACTTTTTTCCCCACCCACACATTGTAGTAAGTCTTGTTTTGCTCATTTGCAAAACTTCTTTATTAATGGGAGAGCTTAGTGTTGTTTGTAAACAGCTGTTACCATGTATGAAATGTTAAAACCAATCCTTGAGGCACTTTACTTTTTACACTTCCCCTGTTCAAGTTGTGCTTTCTCTTCCTTTCCAGACCTAGCTCAGGTCTGTGTTCTCTGTGAGGCCTTCAGTAGTCCTCTCACCTTAGTAGTTACTGTCTCATATGTTCTTTTAGTATTTAAATTATGCTCTTTTTTAAAACGGTAGTAAGATTCTAAACTGTATGCTGTAAAGTACTGTTTTTAACCCTGTGACACACAGATAAGTACCCACAGAATGCTTACAGTCTAGCTACTGGGATAAAGAGAAGAAATGCATCAATTTTTACAGTGGAAACAAACCATTATGAGCAATAGAAGCAAAGGTTCCAAGGAGGGAAAATTACCTTTGGTTAAGAAAATTAAGAAAAGCTTCATGGAAGGGGTGATGTTTGAAATTGTTTTTTGAAATCTACGTAAGATTTGAATGCTGATTAATTCTTTCACCTGTCTGGTCATTTGTCCCTTTCAGTTTCCTTAAATTCCATCCAGATCTTCAATGTTTTATCTAAACCCCCTGCATAATTCTTTCCAGTACCCTACCTTTAATCAGTGATTTTCATCTCCGAATGCTTAAGAAAACCGAGAACATTTTTAAGTGTTAACCTCATTACCTCCTCACCCCATCACCCCCTGCCTGCCACACACGGAAATTTTCCCATTTTCGTACTCATGCTTAATAACTCCTTCCTTTCAATATCAGAGTTTAGGTTATACCTCTCTTATTCAAGGTCAGCCTTGGCACTTGTGCTTTTGATCTCATCCCCTCTCATCTCTAGGACCTTATGTTTTTAGTTTCTCTTTGTTTTTACCTGTGTCTCCGCGTCTTCATTTTTCTTCACGTTACAAACATAATCAACTCCCCTTTGATCCTGATCCTGCGCGTGCCTCCCCGTTCTTCTCCTTTCTTTCTCATATTTGAGCTTTGCATGAGCATATACAGTGATCTCCATTTCCTTATTTCTGCCTGCTCAAATCTGGCTTTCATCTCCTACTACTTTGCTGACACTGTTGTTATTAAGGTCACCTTCCTTGTATTTATTTATTTTGTTTTATTTATTTATTTTTGGGGGGGGCCACACCGTGTGACTTGTGGGATCTTAGTTTACCGACCAGGGATCGAACCTGGGCCCTTGGCAGTGAGAACACAGAGTCCTCACTACTGGACCGCCAGGGAATTCCCATGGTCACCTTCATTTTATTGACACATTGCCTAATTGCTAAATCTGATGGAGTGGAAAGACCTGTAAAATCATTTGTGCTATTTGGGAAAATTTGAGCACTGATTATTTAATATCAAGGAATTAATTATTAATAATTAATGTTTTAGTTGTAATAATATTGTGGTGTAAAAGAATACCTTAGAGATAGATGATAAATACTGAACAGTTACAAGGACATGGTATGTCTGGGATTTGCTCTAAAATAATTGAAGTGGGTGTATAAATAAGATTCTAATGTGTCAGTGGTTGAAACTGGGTGATAGATATGTGGGATTCATTTTATGAGTCTCTCAACCTTTGTACGTGTTTGAAAGTTTCCTTTATAAAGTTGTTTTTTTTTTTTAATGAGTGGAAAAAGGAGGCGGGAAATAACTAAGAGTAATATCAAGGAGAAGTAATTATTCAATTATAGTTAAGTATGGCATGCAGTACAGCAAGCCTTAATAATAAGAGGCGGTTGAACTCATTTTCACCCGTAAAAGATTTGAGGTATTGACAGTGGAAGTGGAAGTGCGATGCCTGGCATAGAGCAGATACTGAGTAAGTATCTGTTGACTGAATAAGCTAGTAAGAGCTCAGAGCTGGACTGTAGAGACAGCTAGTTGGATAATTTTAAAGGCTGTGTCTTTAGAAAAACCCAGTAGTTACCAATCACCCCACTTGTTTTCATAAATAATAACAAGTACTTACATGGCATTAACACATGCCAGGCACTGTTCTAAGCATTTCACATACATTTATTTACCGTCTTAATCCTCACAGTAGCCTCATGAAAGAGATATTGTTACTTTCCCCATTGTATAGATGAGAAAACAGGCATCAATAACTGGCCTGAGATCACACAGCAGCAGGTAGAGTAACAAAACCATGATTTAATCTCAAGCAGTCGTGCTCTAGAGTTATATTTTTAATAACAATACTGTACAGCCTCTCTTATAGTAACTCTTACAAGTTTAATGTTATGTTTGTCTACATGAATGATTTTAGGCAAAACTGGACTTGTCTAAGACATAGTTAGGTATTCTCTGATTTTTTTTTTGTCTCTTAATTGAGTGTTTGCTTTTTGTTGAGTTAAATTATTTTAGGCCATTGTGACTTTGTTTCTGTCTGTTGGCTAGCCTGTCTGGAGTAGGAAATGTATACTCTGTTGGGGTGATTTGCTCAAAGTTGAGACTGTGGTTGTAACTTGGCATGATAATTTGGAAAAGTGGCTGAGTGCAAGATACTAGGTTAGATAGTTCAGCAGAGGGCTAGTTTGGAGCACGGGAGGAAGTATGAGTGGAAAGTCAGATTCAACTAATATTTTTTTACTGTTGATAAAACCAGTATAATTCTGAATAATTTTGATAAAGTTGGTGAACAGAGGGACTATTTTGTAGATTGAATGTAGATGAAAGACTAAAACAGTCTTTTATCTGAAGAGCTTTCTCAATTTTCTTTCGTTAGAAGGTGAACCAAGAGGAGCTTGGCAGCCTCTGAAGGAACGTTTCCCTTTGCATAATGAACTATCTGTAGAAACCTTGAAGACACCTTTAGCCATTAGGACACTGCTCTCATTTTGAGTAAACAGTCTCATTCAATCAGTTTTGTTTCTGGTTTAAATACTTACAAGTGACTTGAAAACATAGAGATATTGACTTCAATTTGTGCTGTTAATTTCTGCTCACAGTCAGTTGTCTCAGCGAGGTTTACATGTTCATATTCTTTACTTAGACTAGGGTTTTTCTTTGTTTTGAAAACAAAACTTTTTCACTGAAAAGGTTAATCTAAAGTTAATTTGATTTCCTCCTTCATTTCTGCATTCTTTTTTTTTGAGTTTGCTTTAAATATTTTACATTTATTTTTTTCTGCATTCTTTTATGTTTTCTTTCTTATATGTACCAGCTTAACTCACTTTAATTTTTTTCTTTTGTTGCTGAAATGATTTTAATCTATAGGTGAAACACTCTTTAAATGATACTCAGAATACATTACAATTTGGTTTTAAGATAGATTTGAGTTTAAAACAGGTCTTACTCACAATGATTCCGGTAAATCAAGTGCTCCAGAACACAATTCGGAGATGTAACAATTATGTGATGACTTCTTAATTGTCCAAGGGGATGAAGATCTTCTTCAAATATGGAAAGAAATTAAATCATTCTATAGTACTAACCTCTAAGAGTTATTCTCCTTTATAGACTACAATATTATTGTCAGTTTCATATGCTTTTTTTTTTTTGCTGTATGCGGGCCTCTCATTGTTGTGGCCTCTCCTGTTGCGGACCACAGGCTCCGGATGTGCAGGCACAGCGGCCATGGCTCACGGGCCCAGCCGCTCCGCGGCAAGTGGGATCTTCCCGGACCGGGGCACGAACCCGTGTCCCCTGCGTCGGCAGGCGGACTCTCAACCACTGCGCCGCCAGGGAAGCCCTCATATACTTTTACTTTATGAAGAACTCCTGCAGGAAGAAATTTCTGAAGGTCTTCCCAGATATAAACAGCTACATTTTCTGTCGTCTTACGACATCTACAAAATATGGCACATCCAGATCCAGCTTCTTATGATCAAGGGGCTTCATAATTGCCTCCTGTGGAGCCGATGGGTTGCGCTAAAGGAGAGCAGGCGGGACACTCGCGCCCACCGTCGAGGGCTCGAACCCGCTTCGCTCATGGTTTTGCAGGCCCACGTCCCGCCAGCGCCTCGTGCCCTCCAGTTCACTTGAATTTTTCAGTGATGTGTGTTCTAAAGAGTAATTTCTGGTTTACTCCCAAATCTTTATTTATCATCTCAGAAATCTTTGGAGGAAACTTTTAATATCCATAAAAATTTTATGTCACTAACTTTGAAATTGACTTGTACACTTGTTACTTTAGGTTTAAATCTTCATAAATGTATCAAATAATTCATGCTGCTTAATCTACCAGCCATGATTTATCATTTACTTAGTAATTAGTGATCCTGAACTCTAATTTATTTCACCTAGTCCACTGAGAATTACTTATATTCTGTTTTCTTTCAGTAAAGCTTTATTGCTGAGTAATGAAGTATAGTGCACGAACTTGAACGCCTAGGCTTGAAGTTGCTACCTTGTTTTGCCATCACAGTACCTTTTTAAAAAACAATGCCTGGATTGTTTACTGTATTCTAAAAATTTCAGGTTTTTAGATGAGTAGTCTTAAGAAAAGTGAAGTGCTAGCTCTGTTTTCTTTATCCATACTGTCAAATTTTGGCATCATGGTAGCACTTAACAAATTGGTAGTTTCAGCAGTGAAGTCCATGGCATGTAGTAATTTCACAGTCTACCACAAAATTGAGTAATTTTGTAGCTGGTATGTAGAAGACAGTTACTTTAGCTGGTTTAAGAAAGCCTAGCTAGCCATTTAGCAAAAGTATAAATTCTTGGATCTCCCTCAGAATGTTAGAGCAAAAGAGATGGAAAAATACGCAAGAAAAGAGGAACTTGGAGAACAAATACAGAATGTAATAGCATCTGTCTAAAAGACATCTCAAAAGTTATATTACATGAAATAAAAGCAAAAATAATCAGTGAAATAGTAGGAGAAAATTTTCTTCACCTAAAAAATCGTATTTTCTGATTGAAAGAGCATTCTGATACTCGGGAAGTTTAGATGAAAAAAGATCTCCATTTGGTGTCAACCTCTTTTGTAGTTCTAAAAGTCCAAGAGCAAAAAGAAAATCCTAAGAGCTGCTAGACAGGGAAAAGGTTGGCCTCAAAAAGAATAAGAGTCTACTGGCATTGGATTTCTTAGCAGCAGCAATAGATATTAGAAAGCAATAGGGCAGTTAATTCAAAGTTCGTTCTGAGTTCCTAAATCTAGATAGCAACCAAATGATTACTCAGGTGAGAGGCCAAATTAAAGACATTTCCAGAAATGTAAGGACTTGGCAAATTTACCTTTCATACCTTCTTGAATATGTACCCAGAAAAATGAAGGAGCAGTTAGAGAAAAAAGATGAAACAAGATCCAAGAAACTAAATCTCTTAAGACAGCAGTGAAGATCCCGGGATAACAACTATGCCAGGGACCTGGAAAGCAGGTGGTTCAAATTAGAGCAAGAAGCCAGAATTGTCCGTGGAAGATGTCATCAAGAAGAAAGTAAAAGTCATTATATAAATTGTATGCTGGAATTTCTTAATGTTAAGGTAAAAGGCAAGGCAGCAAGGGAAAAAAGCAGAGACTGGGGATGCAGTATTACATTCTTGGCGATAAACCAGATTGAGCTCTCGAGCAGCCATAAATAAGTCTTTTGACTAAATGGGGCTGAAAGTAAAAGAAGACTCTTGAATATGCATGCTTTTGTGAAAATACCATATTTTGGGGGGAGTTGGTGGTGGGGACTGATAACAAAGCTAAAGAAAAGTGCAACTAATATGTTTAACTGCAGCATATCATAGGAAAAGATAAAAGAAAAGCTTGGAGAATGTGATATAATGGGTTAGGGTTGGATTTGACGTACAAAAACAGTGGAACTCTTTGAGAGCCATATCTTTTGATTAAGATATGTTACTGACCTACACGGTATACTTAGGTTAAAAGAAAAAAAGTGTGTGACTTTCAAGCCAGGGTTATTAATAACTTAGTGAGAAAACTTGAAGATGTGCTTTTATGATCTTATAAATATATGCTTATTGCATATTCTCATTTGAACCACAATGTAAATAAACCGAAAAGAGAAGAACAACAGTAATACAAACACCTTCAGCAGGAAAACCAGTAGGAGAACATCTTAAAAATATGTTGTTTGATTTTTATCTACCTGAAGTGGAAATATTCTTATTATTCCCTTTTCTCCATACTTGGCCCAAGAGTGCAGGTTGAGGAACAGCAGTGTTTAGTATCTCTTAGCCTAACCTTCTATGTTAACTCTTCTGATGTAACTAACAAGGAAAGAAATTAGATCGGAAAGTATTTCAAGAAATCCCGTCGCCCAGCTTTTGCCATCAAGCTTTACAGGCTGAGCAACTTACTTAACTCTCTGGGTCTTTATCCTCATCTGGAGTTTTTCATCTCCAAGGTTTCTTCCAACTTTTTACATTACATGGCTTTTCTATTACAGATTTTCTCCCGAAACTCAGTGAGCTTTGAAGACAGTTGTAAGAAGGTATTTTTAGGATTAAGTGTGTAGCTTCTTTTGTGACATCTTTGGACAGTATTCATTTGCCTTTGTGAGTTTTGAGGTGGTGAATCATTTTTGACTGTATCTTTTACCTAAGGTAGGAGGAAGTTAGTGGTACATAGCATTCACATTTTGAAGAAGCATTCTAGAAGAAAGAAAGAAAACACAGTTAACAATATTAGTAACGAAACAACTGACATCACTTACATACCTACAGATGTTAAAAGAATAACTAGGGAATTTTATAAACAGTTTTATTCCAATAAGTTCTACACGTTGGATGAAACAAGACAAATTCCTTGAAAAAACGAATACAGGCAGCCCTCTTTTCATTGTACTTCACTTTATCGTGCTTCACAGATACTGTTTCTTGGCTTTTTAAAAATTTTTAAACAAACTGGAGGTTTGTGGCAACCCTGTATAAAGCAAGTGTATTGATACCATTGTTCCAGCAGCACTTGCTCACTTTGCGTCTGTTTGTCACATTTTGGTAATTCTCGCGATATTTCAAACTTTTTCACTATTGTTATCATATTTGTTATGGTGATCTGTGATCAGTGATCTTTGATGTTTCTTTTTTTTTTTTTGCGGTACGCGGGCCTCTCACTGTTGTGGCCTCTCCCGTCGCGGAGCACAGGCTCCGGATGCGCAGGCTCAGTGGCCATGGCTCACAGGCCCATCCGCTCCATGGCATGTGGGATCTTCCTGGACTGGGGCACGAACCTGTGTCCCCTGCATCGGCAGGTGGACTCTCAACCACTGTGCCACCAGGGAAGCCCCTTTGATGTTTCTGTTACGACTTGCTGAAGGCTCAGATGGTGGTTAGCATTTTTAGCATAATTTATTAATTAAACTTAGCATAATTTAATTTACCTTTAAATTAAGGTATGTACATTGTTTTTTTTAGACAATGCTGTTGCATACGTAATAGACTACAATATAGTGTAAACATAACTTTTATACGCATTGGGAAACCAAAAAATTCATGTGACTTGCTATTTTGCAGTGGTCTAGAACCAAACCTGCGATATCTTCAAGGTATGCCTGTTCCTAAAACTGACACAAAAGGAAATAGAAAATCTTAATAGCATTATATCTATTAATAAAATTGAATTCTTTCCCACAAAGAAAACTCCAGGGCCCAGATGGCTTTACTGGTAAATTCTAGCAAACATTTAATGGAAAAAAATAAAGAATCCTTAAGAAAATAGAAGCTAGCGTTATACCAATAGCAGTACCAAAGACATTATAGAAAACTGTAGACCAGTATTCACCATGAACATATGTGTAAAAATCCTTAAATATTTGTAAGTCAAATCCAACAATATGTAAAAAGGACAGTAAAGCATGGTCAAGTGGAGTTTATCCCAGGAGTACGATTTTATCTAGAAATATCAATTAATGTAATTCACTATATTGATGTAATAAAAGAGAAAAAACATCTTCTTAATAGTTGTAGCAAAGCATTTGTTTGACAGAGTTCAGTAGCCACTCATGATTAATAGTTTTGGCAAATTAGGGACAGAAGGGAACTATATCAACCTGATAAAGGGCACCTACCAAAAACCTATAGCTAACATCATACTTATTTAATGATGAAAGACTGAATGCTTTCCATGGGGAAAAAAGTAGTTTTTTACTCTGACCAATAGTAGTCAAAACTGTACTAGAAGTTCTAGCCAGTACATTAAGTCCAGTAGAAGAAACGTAATACGTTCAGATTGGAAAGGAAGGAGTAAAGCTGTCTTTATTCTCAGATGACATGGTTGTGTATTTAGTAAATCCTGTTCCTAGAAATAAGAAGTGAACTTATTAGCAAGATTGTAGGATACAAGGGCAATATACAAAAAGCAGTGGAATCTCTCTATAACAGCAGTGAACAATTGAAAACAAAATGAAATTGACAAAAATACCATTTATAATAGAATAAAAACATTGGGATATTCAAGTGTAAATTTAACCAAATATATGTAAGATCTATACACCGGACTACGAAACATCACTGAGAGAAACTTAAAAAGACCTAAGTAAATGGAGGGAGGTACCATATTCATAGATTGGAAGACTTTGACACTGTTAAGGTATCAGTTCTACTCAGATTGATCTGTAGATTCAAGACAATCCCAATCATTTTCAGCAGGGTTTTAATAAAAATTACCAAATAATTGTTAATTCTATATGGGAAAACCCAGGTCTTAGAAGAGCTGGCACAATTTTGAAAAAGAACAACGAAGTGTGAGGACAGTGTTCCCTGATTTAAAGACTAAAACATAAAACTGTGGTATTAGCATAAGATAAATAAATCAGTAGAACAGAGTAGAGGGTATAAACCCATGTGTGTGTATTCGATTGATTTTTTTTTTAAATAACTCTAGTCTTTTATTCAGCTATACTCGATAAAAACATTTTTTTCTTTAATTAATTATTTATTTATTTTTGGCTGTGTTGGGTCTTTGTTGTTGCAAGCGGGGGCTACTCTTCGTTGCAGTGCACAGGTTTCTCATTGCGGTGGCTTCTCTTGTTGTGGAGCACGGGCTCTAGGCGTGCAGGCTTCAGTAGCTGTGGCACACGGGCTCTAGAGCGCAGGCTCACTAGCTATGACGCATGGACTTAGTTGCTCCACAGCATGTGGGATCTTCCCGGACCAGGGCTTGAACCCGTGTCGCCTGCATTGGCAGGTGGATTCTTAACCACTGCGCCACCAGGGCAGTCCATTGATTGATTAAAAAAATTTTTTTTAATTGGATATTTGACATGTAACATTGTGTAAATTTAAGGTGTACAACATGTTACTTTATACAGTTAACTGATTTTTGACAAAAACATCAAAGGTACCAGTGTAAGGGGAGCCTTTTGAACAAAATAACTGGAATAAAAGTTTACCCTTACTTGTACAAAAAACATGGGTCAAAAATTTAAACATAAAAGCCACAACTATGGAACTTCTAGAAGAAAACATCAGAGAAAATCTTCACGACCACCATAGGCAAGGATTTTTAGTTTATTTGTAAAACATGAATCATAAAAGAAAAAAATGGGTTTCACAAAATTGAAGGTTTTTGCTCCTTAAAGGCAGCTTATAAGCTGGGAGAAGATACTTGAAATGCCTACACCTGACAAAGGACTTGCACTAATCAGTATAAAGAGAGAATCAGACAACTTTTTAAAGACAGCCCACCTTTTAAAAGGGTAAAATATTTGAAGTCACTTAAATGAAGATATATCAGCTGCCAATAATCACATGAAAAAGATGCTCAAGATAATTAATCCTCAGAGGAACGCAGGCTGAAACTATAATTGCATAGTGCTGCCACCCAGCAGAGTGGCTAAACTTAGAAAGACTCACAATTTCACGAGTTGGCAAGGAGGTGTAGAGCTCCTGGAATTCTCAGATATTGCCAGTGGGAGTGTAAAATGGTACACCACTTTGGAAAACTTTTTAACAGTTTCTGAAAGTCAAATGTATGCTTACCCTATGACCCAGCAATTCCAGGAAAACATTTGTTTACAAAAAGACTTAAGTATAATATTCTTAGAATCTTTATTCCTAATAGTCCCAAACGAAACAATAGGAATGTCTGTTAACAGATGAATGCATAAACTGATTGTAGTATATCCGTACAATGGACTATATATATACTACTGTGCCATAAAAAGGAAGAAGCTACTGACATATGAAACAACTTGGATTAGTGTCAAAAACTTAACGAGAAAAGGAAGATGGACACAAGAGTACGTATCTATGATCCCATTTATGTGAAATTCTAGACAGAATTTAGTTACAGAAAGCAGGACAGTGGTTGCCTAGGGTTGTGGTGGGGAGGGGGTGCGGTGTGTTTGTGATTGACTGGAAAGGACCTTAGGAAACATTTTGGGATGATAGAAATGTGCTTCTGTCTTGATTGCAGTGCTGCTTACGTAGGTGTATATGTTTGTCAAAACCTGTAGAATTGTATATTTAATAATGCCTTTTTGGAATATCAGTTATTTCCCAAAGTTGGTTTAAAATTTCTTTTTAGCGTTTTGATTACAACTTGATAATTCTTTTGTTGGTGCTGATGTGTAGCTCTTGTATATTTGATAATTAATAATTTTTAAGTGTGTCATAATTTTAATCTAGAAACACCAAGAGCATGTGTTGCCTCTTGCATTAGAAAATTATGATATACCTCTAGAACCTAGACCTTTTAAAGTGGATGAAAGTTTTTCATTTGTAAGGAAAAGACACAGCACAAATGTCCATTTTTCATAATATGCCCTTTTGATTCTCTTTCAGTATTAATAGGGAGCTTTCTTTGCTTTGTTCTGTTAAAGTATTCTGTGTAGAATATAAATATTAGACTGCTAGGGTAATCACAAGGTTACAAAATTAGGCAGTTTTTTGGAGCTGCTTATGAAGGTTTTATCTGCGCCCCCTAGTGGTTTTGATTTCTTATTTGGGATAACATTGGAAATACAGTCATTACTTTTGTAGAAGATGAATTTTACAGAAGACTTTAAAACTTTTAAATTAATCTTTATGTTGAAAAACTACCCAATAGCTTCTATTGACAACACTATAAGGCTTCATTCTTGTGCTAGTCTTTACAAGGTTATTCAATACATGTTTCTCGGGGCTTCTGGTGGTACAGTGGTTAAGAATCCTCCTGCCAATGCAGGGGATACGGGTTCGAGCCCTGGTCCGGGAAGATCCCACATGCCGTGCAACAGCTAAGCCCGTGTGCCACAACTACTGAGCTTGCGCTCTAGAGCCCACGAGCCACAATTACTGAGCCCACGCACCACAAATGCTGAAGCCCACACACCACAAATGCTGAAGCCCGCGCACCTAGAGCCTGTGCTCCGCAACAAGAGAAGCCACCGCAATGGGAAGCCTGCGCACCGCAACAAGAATAGCCCCCGCTCGCCACAACTAGAGAAAGCCCACACGTGCAGCAACGAAGACCCAAAGCCGCCAGAAATAAAAATAAATTAAAAAAAAAAAACACATGTTTCTCCATAGGTAATTTTATCATATCTGAGGGCTCTTTCCACAGTACCTCTAAGATCCCTTATTAGGGATCTATAGTTTTCATTCTATAGCATAGTTCTAAATATCCTGCCATACAAACGAGATTGGGGCATATCTTCTTAAATACATAGTCAGGATGAGAATGGAACATTTTATGGTGCCAGAAAATAAGGAAATGCTCAAATTGGGGATTGTTGAAAAGTCACACAGGAGCCAGCTTGAGGTAGTACCTAAAGAAGAAAGCTGGAATAATTTGGTTAACCGGTAATGTGACATTGGATTTTAACCCATAGGATAAAATAAGTACCCATGAATCCATGCTGATACGAATAATTGAATAAAGAAACAAATAGGGAAAGGGGACAGGTTTGTTTTGTTTTGTTTTTTGACAGGAACAGTCCAGTTAATAATGAGGGAAAAAGAAAATCATTATTAGGCAATACCACAGTAATAAAATTTTGCAAACAAGACCTACCTAGATGATGCTCCAATTAGATCAGAGTTTGAGGAGAAAGTAGGATATTTGAATAGTCTCAGAGTATTCCCCCACCAATATTTTTTTTTTTTTTGCGGTACGCGGGCCTTTCACTGTTGCGGCCTCTCCCGTTGTGGAGCACAGGCTCTGGACACGCAGGCTCAGCGGCCATGGCTCACGGGCCCAGCCGCTCCCCGGCACGTGGGATCTTCCCGGACCGGAGCACGAACCCGTGTCCCCTGCATCGGCAGGCGGACTCTCAACCACTGCGCCACCAGGGAAGCCCCCTCCCAATATATTTTAATACAGAGGGAAAGATTGTAGATTTATAGTGGAGAAATCTGGCAGAAACCACCTTGGCCAAGTGATCAAAATTAGCATCACTAGTGAAAAGACATGTTGACATGAACCCCTTGATAATGATGCACTGCGAAGGACATATCATTTCTATGGTATTCTTGCCCCAAAGCATTCTAATCATGAAAAAAACATCAGCAACTCACTCTGAGGGATATTTTACAAAATACTGGATCAGAAGTTTCAAAGTCATGAAACACAAGGAGAAAAATTAAGAGTTGTTACAAATAGGAGGAGGCTTAAGGAAAAATTACAAAAATGTTGCAAAAATCATAGAGTTCCCAAATATCACTCACCCAAGCTTCCTCTGATGGTAACATCTCACAGACTTAAAGTGCAATTATCTTTATCAAAATCAAGAAATTAATATTTTTACAGTACTGTTAAACTGTATATTTTAGTGAAAAAAGAAATTGTGACACTGGAAAGTTTTTCTTTTCCAGAATTCTATTCAGGATCCCACATTGCATTTAGTTGTTTCTTTGAAGATACTATTATCACTAGGAGGATTTGATAAGACTTGCTTTATTTTGTTTTAAATTGTTTATGGACTAATAGGTAATAAATTATTTATAAAGTGGCTATTAAAAGAATTTCCTGAAGGAGTAGTCTTGTTGCTACTTATTACTGCTTTACAAATTTGGAGAATTGGCTAAAATTTGAGGAAAATTTATTTTTCTACCATTCTGCTTATTCCTTTTCCTTTTCATGGTGAGAAACCTCAAAATCACCTAACAGTGGAGTAGCAGCTTGGTGTGTGTGTATAGTAATAACAGTGCTTGAAGAGCCAGAGGCCTGCATCTCTTTGCTACTGTTGGGAATCTCTTACATTCTTTTTTTCTAAATGATAAAAAATATATGTATAATAAAGAGAGGTGGTTAATGTTTCTTCATCTGAGAAGATGATGAATGAATAAGCAACCTTTCTATCTCTATTAATATTATATACTCTCTAGCGTTAATATGTCCAGTTGGAAATATTTATTTAAACTTACTGTAGCAACATGAGCTCTCTAAAGGCAACTTCTTAATTATTTTATGTGGTAATAATATTCTTGAAATCACTTGTTAAAATAGGAAACCATCTAGATTTCACATTTATTCCTGAGTATATTCAAGGGTGCAGTGATCTGGGTATGGTCTCAACAATTTAATTTGCTGTTTTCCATGTAAACATTCCATAGTAATACCTATATTATTATAATATATACCTATATTATTATAATATATACCTATATTATAAACTCAGACTAAAATATCTAAGTTTTTAATATCTTAAATTTTAGAGACATACATATATGTATGACTATAAGATTAACTATTACAATACTTTGTATAATATAATGTAAATTGAATATGTAGGCACTTCCAACTACTAAAAAAGATAATCCTCCCAAAGGTATCCTTACAAAAAGTGGAAAAATAACATGAGTTTCAGCTTGGCAAAACATATGAAAAACAGTATCTCTGAGTCACAAGATGAGTCAAAAGGGTGAGGTTTGTTTGTTTTTCCTTGTTCATCTGTTTTAAGGGAGTATGATCCCAAGTAGCAGAAAAAAATCTTTGATGAAAGTTGGTGCCAAAAGTTGGAATTCTTTATATTTAGCTTGTACGAAGTGCAAAGCTGAAGCACTTGATGGTGCTGCCAAGGCGGGTTTGATCTGTTTTAAAGATCTGGGCCTGATTTTTAGGATATTGGTAATAACTGTAAACGGATAGTAACCTTTAAAAATTTAACCTTTATAAAATTTTTTCTTAAAAATTTAATTAAAGGATTAAAATCTAAAAATGCTGGGTTTTCTTTGCTCATATTTGCAAAGAATATCTTTAGAAGAATATTCAAGAAGCTGGCAACGTTGGAGGGAGGCTTTGAATATTGAACTGTGTTCAAACCATGTTCAAATTTTGAACCACGAACTGCTAGAAATAAACTAAATTAAAATTTTACAAGATAAGTGAAAATTAGAGTGCCTGGTACATAGAGATTGATTTAGTCTGCCTGGTAAAACCACGTGACTTCCATGATCAGCTTAGCATTGTTAATCTTGTAATATCTTACTCAGCATACAGTTGGTTGTATGTTATGGCAGGTGCAGACAAACAAAAGGGTAACAAAAAAAATTTTATGATATATTTTCTTTGTTATAAGAAATTAGTCAATCGTATATGCAACTCTTTAAATTGGAAATTAAACTCTTGGATAAGTGGTGAATTTTTTTCCTATAATTATCACAAAATCGTTTGTTAAATCTTGCTGCCTCTTTTTGTTTGCTTTTAGTTGATGCTGATGAAATTAAAAGGCTAGGAAAGAGATTTAAGAAGCTCGATTTGGACAATTCTGGTTCTTTGAGTGTGGAAGAGTTCATGTCTCTGCCTGAGTTACAACAGAATCCCTTAGTACAGCGAGTAATAGATATATTTGACACAGATGGGAATGGAGAAGTAGACTTTAAAGGTAAGGAAGTAGTTTTTTTTTAAACTACCAGTTAGATAATCTGTGAATAGCATCTTACAGCTCTGTGTACAAAAATGTCTGAAAAATTTAGTTTTTCTTGAATGTGTATTACTGGTTTTCTTATAAAGATAGATTACATTAAAACCTCAAAGTCTGTGATATATGAACCTTAATGGGCTAATAAGATCTTTTACTTTTGGGGTCATAAATGATCAAATTGCCCTTTAAGGTAATCTGAAAAATGGGATTTAGAATTTCTTTTGTTGTTCGAAAATTAATCTCACTTTAGGGAAACTTACAATATTAGAAGCTACATTTTTAAAACCTTTTATAAAAGAATGAGACTTAATACTAAGTCAGCAATAAAAAGTAAGCTGAAGTAATAAGGATATGACTATTATCATAGAAAGGATTAATTTAGTTAATCTAAGATTTTACGAAGACAGTAGCGCTTTTGCTAATATTAACCATTTGATTCTACACTTTAAAGTAAATAAACATTTCATTTCACCAGGGAATCAACAGATTTTGTTATTTTAGTTTGAGGAATTGGATTATAAGTGAAGGGCTTTAAAACTGGTTATGATTTAGTGTTTAGCAGGCAGTGAAGAAAAATGACCATTTGTTAATGAAACATCCCACAGTTTATTTAAATGATTCTGAATTTTGGAGCCAGAAATCCAAAATTTTTTTTTTTCTGCCAAACAATGTAAATTTTTTTAAAGCCTCCTTTTGTCATATTCTAAGAAAAAAGAGTTAAATAGCTTAAAGAATATGGGTTTTTTTTTTGAGTGTTATGCTCTGTAGCGTAAGTAAATATTTGTTTAAATTGATTTGACTTTAGAGAACTCCAGGTTCAGATTAAAATGTATATATATAGAACCTCGTTTGTTACGAAGTTTCAAATTTGGCTTTTTCAGTTTTAAACACAGCTAGTAATATTTTCTTTTGCAGCAAGAAAATATCTTTTTGTCAGCACGTAGGGGTTTGTGTGTGTGTGTGTGTGTGTGTGTGTGTGGGTATGTGTTGTTTTTCTTTGTAAAAAATTGAAACTTCTGATTTGTAAACATATTTTATTCTTATTCAGAGTTCATTGAGGGAGTCTCTCAGTTCAGTGTCAAAGGAGATAAGGAACAGAAGTTGAGGTGTAAGTATTTCTCTTCACTGAGTTCATTCTCCCTCTTAAGACCACTACCCCATACTGCATTATAACCTCCTTTTAAAATATTCTAAAAGATGTCTTTTATTCTAGATCCTTAGTAAACATAACAAAAATTTTACATTCTGGAGAAAATCCTTTCTGGACATTTGCAGTTTGCATTTTTTAATGATGTGTCATTGTTGCTTTTAGTTGGATAGAAGGAAAATAGAATTTCCTTCTACAGCCATATGAATTACATGTCTTAGATAAGAGATTTTTTTTAATTGAAGTATAGTTGATGTACAGTGTTTTATAAGTTACAAGTGTACAATATAGTGATTCACAATTTTAAAGATTATATTCCATTTATAGTTATTATAAAATGTTGGCATGAAAGTGAGAAGAAATGCTCTAATATGATTAGGTTAACTTTATTTACACTCGTTGTATTCAGAATTATTTAGCCAGAAGTCCACTATTTTGGTTTACATAGGCTGCCTCTATCATAGGGAACATCTGATATCTTTTTAAAACATTCAGCTCTTAACTAGAGAGATGTTGTATTTATAACAGTTCTCTGAGGTGCAGGCTATATGCAAACATCCTTTGCAAACGAACTCTTTTTGATACAAATGAGAATAATAGTAATAGCATTTGCTGTCTTTGACTGTATATTATCTCATTC
This sequence comes from Pseudorca crassidens, assembly GCF_039906515.1. NCBI lineage: Eukaryota > Metazoa > Chordata > Mammalia > Artiodactyla > Delphinidae > Pseudorca > Pseudorca crassidens. Next base: position 33,688,950 of record NC_090309.1, read on the forward strand.
GGTACTGTAAAGAACCTGAGAGGTTAGAACTATTATTAGCCCCAATTAAATATGTGCAGAAAATGAAGCTTAGGAAGGGTAAATAACTTACCACTAGGCTACACTAATTGGCCAAAGCAGTCTTGATTCCATGACTCATATACGCTTTTTTTTTTTTTAAGATTTTTTCAATGTAGACCTTTTTTTTTTTTTTTTTTTTTGATTTTTTGGCTGCATTGGGTCTTCGTTGCTGTGCATGGGCTTTCTCTAGTTGCGGCGAGCGGGGGCTACTCTTTGTTGCACTGCATGGGCTTCTCGTTGTGGTGGCTTCTCTTGTTGCGGAGCACAGGCTCTAGCACGCAGGCTTCAGTAGTTGTGACACACAGGCTCAGTAGTTGTGGCTCGCGGGCTGTAGAACGCAGACTCAGTAGTTGTGGTGCACGAGCTTAGCTGCTCCACGGCATGTGGGATCTTCCAGGACCAGGGCTCGAACCCGTGTCTCCTGCACTGGCAGGCGGATTCAGGGAAGCCCAATGTGGACCATTTTTAAAGTCTTTATTGAATTTGTTGCTTCTGTTTTATGTTTTGGTTTTTTGGCCATGAGGCATGTGAGATCTTAGCTCCCTGACCAGGGATCAAACCCACCGCCTGCATTGGAAGGTGAAATCTTAACCACTGGACCACCAGGGAAGTCCCATAGCCCATATACTCTTAACCATTTTCACCTAGAGACATCTCTGTGTAGGAAGGAGCTGTCCTCAGAGTAGAATTCTAATTGTTTGGCAGCTTATTGTTCTCTCTCTCATTGAAAGTATTCGTTTGTGATTGCCTTTGATTTTGCCATTGATTTTCCTTACTCTCTTTTTAGTTGCTTTCCGTATCTATGACATGGATAAAGATGGCTATATTTCCAATGGGGAACTCTTCCAGGTGCTGAAGATGATGGTGGGGAACAATCTGAAAGATACACAGTTACAGCAAATCGTGGACAAAACCATAATAAATGCAGATAAGGATGGAGATGGAAGAATATCCTTTGAAGAATTCTGTGCTGTAAGTACATTCATTAGTTACACTTCATGAAAACATTTTTAATACCACTTAATAGAGAATTCCTTTATTTTGCCCTAGACATTTCTACTTTTGATTTTGCCTAATTGCTCCATATTCAAGGTTTTGAAATGTTCTTTGTTGTAAGTGTTACTGATTTTATTCTCAGTGATTGTCTGATAAAATGCCACAAGAATGGTACTAGTAACTTTTACTTATTATTGGTAGCCTCCCAAATGAACAGCTAGGTTGTTTGAAAATACTTTTGTGGGAAATATGAGTTCATGAGTTTCAGCTAGGAATCCAGAGGCTTGGTTTCATGAGGACAACAGAAATGGAGTCCCTGTCCGTCTTAAACTCAGCAGCTAGGCCTTGTAAAAGGGTGATTTTATTTTTCTAAGCTACTGATGGGTAGTCCTTGTACGCTGGGGCAAGGGCTCCACAGAGGCAGGGGCTACAGTTGTGGGAAGGCCTCGACAACTAGCTCTAGGTGGAAACTGGGGCAACGGCTTAGCTTCCAGTTTACTACTTCTCTTCTTTACTCCTGCCCCTAAAGCAAAGATACTAACTTTTTGATGTGTTAAAAGCAGTTTTAACTGTAAGCTAGAGATACTGAGCAATGCAAAGGAAAGGCAAAGATAACAAAGAAAAAGTTTTGAAAAATTTCAGTCATGACTGGGAAATCTTTCTATAAAAGACTTTCCTCTTCTTCTCATTTTTTACTTAGATGACACCAGGGAAAACAAATTACTTTGTGTGTTATATAAGGACTTAAGTATCTACTTCAGCATTTAAGTAGAAGTTCACGTGATCCTTTAAGGATCTTTCTTCATCTCAAGGGAATACTATCTTTGCATTTTGTTTCAAAAAGTAGGGTGGTGCTCTAGTTTAAAGAACACTCGAGGTCTTTTTGGAAGAGATTAGATAGGCTTGAGCCTTGAGATTTGGAACCCGTGCCAGGTGGTACTGCTCTGTGTCCTGTCCCTCCGTTGTGTCTCCTCCCTCACTGTTTTTTTATAAATTAATTAATTTATTTTTGGTTGCGTTGAGTTTTTGTTGCTGTGCACGGGCTTTCTCTAGATGCAGCGAGCGGGGGCTACTCTTTGTTGCGGTGCATGAGCTTCTCATTGCGGTGACTTCTCTTGTTGCCGAGTGCAGGCTCTAGGCACTTGGGCTTCAGTAGTTGTGGCCTATGGGCTCAGTAGTTGTGCCTCATGGGCTCTAGAGCGAAGGCTGAGTAGTTGTGGTGCATGGGCTTAGTTGCTCCGCGGCATATGGGATCTTCCCAGACCAGGACTCTAACCCGTGTCCCCTGCATTAGCAGGTGGATTCTTAACCACTGCGCCACCAGGGAAGTCCTTCCTCCTTCACTGTTGCCAGTACTTGCTGAAGGACTCCCGTGGACGGACATCGCATTGTGTGCGACCTGAGACCATGCTGGTAGTGGCATCATAGGTAGCAGCCAGTTTTCGAAAGAAGGAAAAAAGAATAATTGCAAGACTTGAGGGAACAAAACAAAAAAGGGAAACTCTTGACTGGAGTGTTAATGGAAAGGATGTATATAAGTGAAGACTACTTGCATTTAGTAAATATAAACTAAAACTTGCATGTAAATCACTTACCAGTGAAAGGAAATTAAAATACATCCCTAGGTATAGAAATGGTACTATTTACACTGAAGACATAAGCTAAGCTTTGAGTTTGTTTTTCAGCATTTTGTGATAAATTGCCTTTACTTGTATTTTTGGAGGGCATAGTTCAGGAATGAAGAAAAATGTTTTGTGTATTAAGCCAACTTTTTGGAACATTTATCAAGCTCTTAACTTTGGCTTCATTGATTTTTCTTTATTCTGATTTCTTAAGCTATAACAGTGAAAGAGAAAGACAGTTTATGTATGTATGTATGTATGTATGGCTGCATTGGGTCTTCATTGCTGTCCATGGGCTTTCTCTAGTTGCGACGAGCGGGGTCTACTCTTCGTTGTGGTGCATGGGCTTCTCATTGCAGTGGCTTCTCTTGTTGCGGAGCATGGGTTCTAGGCGCATGGGCTTCAGTAGTTGTGGTGCATAGGCTCAGTAGTTGTGGCTCATGGGCTCTAGAGCGCAGGCTCAGTAGTTGTGGTGCATGGGCTTAATTGCTCCATGGCATGTGGGATCTTCCCGGACCAGGGCTTGAATTTGTGTCCCCTGCATTGGCAGGCGGATTCTTAACCACTGAGCCACCAGGGAAGTCCCAAGGAAGTTATTTTAAATAAGATCACATACTACATACCTACTTTAACATTTTCAGAATACTTTACCATGCACAAATATTATAAATGATTAGTGACAGGATTAAAGTTGGTGGACTGAACACATCTATTTACTTTTGCTTCCTCTCAAACCTCCACTGAAATTAAATGGGTTAAAAACAAAAGGTTATAAACCCACAAGGACCAAGTGAATAGCAGAGAGGATAGTTAACTAGATTTGGCAACTTATAAAGTTGAATGGTTAATTGGTTTAGCAGACAGGAGTAAAAATTCTAAGCTAGAAACTTGGAAAGCTGAGAAGCAACTTGGTTTATAAGTGGAATCCCTGAAAGGCTCAGTTCCCTAACCTGATTCCCTGGCAGCTAGACTTGTACCCTCCAGGCAAGAGGTGGGACAGCCCTCTTTGGGAAATCTGATCTCCAGAAATGGTCTTAACTGATCACTCAAAGCGCAGGCCACAGTCAACAGCCCCACTTTGTATGTGGAGGCTCTAGTGCCCTTTCCACAGGAGCAGAGAGCCATGGATCACCAGACATTCAAGGAAAGCCTCTAAAATGGATTATAGAGATGAGATAACACCTGAAAAAGAAGCTTGGAGAAGCAGGCTATGCAAGGCCAGTGACAACTTTCAAAGTAGAACAAAAATCTGTCATGGTTATCCTCAGGGATATAATATATTGGATTTTTGAAACAAAAATTGGAGAATATATAAAAGAGCTCTCGGACATTTAAACTTTGAAGTAGATTCTAGGAGGTCTAACACCCAGATGCTAGGGGTCCAGAAAGAAAATGCAAGGAAGGAAATGTCAAAAATGAATCAAGAAAATATGTCAGAATCAAAAGTAATGAGCTTCTTTGACCAAAAAGACTTACTGAGTACCCAGCATAGTATATAAAAATGTGGGCCTAGGCACATTGTCATGAAATTTTAAAACAAACAGATGGTTCTACAAACTTCCAAAGAGCTAAAGTAGAGGGGTAGGGGAAGGGTGTCATACAAAGAATCATAATGGTGGCAAATTTCTCAGCAGAGTTGGCAACTGGAAGGCAATGGAAGCATTGCCTTCACAATTTTGAGGGACAGTTATTTTCAAGTGAGAACTCTCAGTAAACTCAAACTAGGTGGTGGAAATAAAGACATTTTAGGTATGCAAGGCCTCCCTTTCTGGGAAACTACTAGAGGATGTGCTCCCACTATAAAAAGGTTATAAATCATAAAAAGAAGACAATGTGGGATCCAGGAAGCAGAAGGTCCAACATGAAAGAAGGAAATCTCTAGGATGATGGTGAAGGAGGATCCATAGATGACAGGCCTGGATGGGAGCAGGTTGGAAAGCTCTGGGAGTGATTTCAAGACAGTAAAATTGATAGAATTACATAATATATTTAAGTGCGTTTAGAACAAAGTTTAGGGTTGAATTAATGATAAATACATAGAACACCTGGCAAAGAAAAAGATCAGTTATTAACTGTAGCAAAACAAATGTGCAGGAAAGAAAAAGTAACTATAGTACACAATTCTCTTCTGCTGTAAGTAGTATTCTATATAGTCATAAATAAAATGCTGAATTTCTGCCTAATCAAAAAAAAGATACAATTTTTTGAAGCGTGGGAGAGGTGGGAAGTATATGTGGTAGGAGACAGAAGGGAGAGGTGTGTGTGAAAGTATAATCTTCATCTTCTGTGGTGGGAAGTCAGTGGATGATGCCTAAAACTTTGAATCCAAGAAAAAGCAATGTAGGGGTGTTATTTGGACACCTATAGGTAAATACTGAGAATCAGCTGAAAATTCTAAATGATTGCCTCTAAGTAAAAAGAAATTTGAGGGCAGGATAGCAAACTGCTGTTTTCATAACAGAAGTTGTAGAACTAGCTGGCTGTTTAAGCTTTCTTTTTCAAAAAAAAATTTTTAAGGTTTAAAAATAATACAGATGTAGCTATGCAGAACAACACGGATGAATCTCACAAACAACGCTGAGTGAAACAAGCCAGACACAAAAGATTTCATTTATAAAATGTATAAAAGCAGACCAGAGTAACCTATGGTGTTAAATCATGATAGTGACCACCTCTGGCGGGCGGTGGCTTGGGAGGAGGGAGGTGGCCAGTGCGGGAAGGGGGCCACGGAAGAGCCCCAGTGATGCCCTCCCTGGCTGCTGTTTACTTGGGTGTTCGCTCTGAAAATTCATCAGGCTGTGAACATTTATGGTTTACTTTCTTTATATAGGTTATACTTAATAAAACTTATGCCCCAAATAATAATACAGGTAATTGCACTTCACATGGCCATGTCAGTATTCACTGAGGTGTCTGTAACAACTTTACAAGTATTTGACTCCATGGGAAAGTAATGTGCAGAAAATTTTATTCATTTATTACTTTTTGATATATTGTAGAACAGACTGACAGTGAAGCCTGCATTTGGTTTCTGACAGTTTTTATGGTAACATCTGGTTATCATTTAATATTAAACTACTAAAGGCCATGTCGAAACGACAGACGAAAGAGTGGGCCAAATCCTGCATGTGGCCTGTTTTGTATGTTTTTGAACTAAAAAAGTTTTTTCATTTTAAAGTGGTGTTTAAAAAAAAAAATGGGAGAAGAGAATTCAAGAGAAACTATACATGGCCAACAGAGCTTGAAATATTTACTGCCTAGCCCTTTACAGAAAAATTTGCCAGCCCTAGTGCTAGAACACAAGAAAATGTTATCCTAGGAGAAGGAAGCCACGAAAGTTCTAACAAAAGACAATGCAGGTTTTTAAAAACAACAGCTTCTGGAAATGGCTAAAGTAGTATGTTTTTTAAGCTGTAGTTTTGGTAAGGTGGTTAGACTAGTACAAGGGAGTCCGTCGAACCTGGTCAAGTTTGATTTGTTCTCTCTGTTGCAGGTTGTAGGCGGCCTCGATATTCACAAAAAGATGGTGGTAGACGTGTGACTCTTCTGTAAAGAGTACCACCCAACACTTTTGCTTTCTTCTCCATCTCTGAAGATCTGCTCAAGACGTCCAGCAATGCTCTCTGTGTATTTAAATGGAAGTATTTTTCTCTGTGAAGCCACATTTTCCAACATGAGCCTCATGAAGCCAACTAAGTGTTATTGAACTCTTGTTCTCTCAATAACTCAGTGTAGCACTTTAAAGCTGAAGGACAGCAGCATGAAAAGAGCATATCAATGTGGTGAAGAAAGGGAAGGGGTTGGCTTTTTAATTTATTTTTCTTCATCTTTTATAACAAGAAAGTATCTATATATACATATGTAAATATTTATATATAGATATATGTAGCTTTCTATATGTGTAGTAGGTTGGCTTTAATTTAATATACTTGATTCAGAAGCAAAATGATAGAGTACAAAAGTGCCAAGCAGAACATTCAACATCCTTACTTTTATTTCACACAGTTTTATATATAGATTGAAGATTGTACAATTTGAGCCAGGTGTTAGGCCAGCTATTTTCCTTGTCCTGCCCTTTCTCTTTTGAGAGATTGACAAAGCATTTGTTAACATCTTATTATTTACCTTGATTACATTTTTGTAACAAAGGAGTTTGTGACTTTATTTATACCTGTGATATATTTCCAGGGACTGTGTCTCATTGCTGCGCAGCTTTGACGACGTCTCTGCTTGAGCAGAAAGTATAGTTCAGCGCTGCTGCTCTTGTGTTCATATAGCAACAGCACAGAGCTTATGGCCACCTCATTCTGTTACTTCATAACTAGGAGCCATTACATTCACTAGATGTCCCTGAGTAAGTGTCAGTTTGTTGTGATTTTATTCGCAAAGGACAGAAGCTATCTGAGGCAATCCTGATTTATCTCGGACATGACTTATTGAAGAGTTCCTGAAATAATCATGTAACTGCTTAGGATATCCGTTTATTTGTTTCATTACATGGGTGGTAAATTGTCATTAAGCTTACGTTTAAACCATAAATTTCCTTTCTCTGTTTCAAAAGACTTGCAGCTAATCTAAAACTGGTGATATTTAATGTGCATGTGTGTATCTCTACACCCACATATACTTATTTATGACTTACATGGGAGAAACCTTACTAATCTATATGCCACAGAAGAGCAAAATTATATCCAAACTTATACCTCTTAAATTTCTTTACCACAAGGCATAGAGAGTGCATAATGGTGTTCTTGATTTGCCCACATACGTAACAGGTAACTTAATAAATTTGTGTGATATAAAAGTAGTTTACCATGTTCCACCACTTGATATTATCCCTTCCCTTTTCTGCAAAGGTACTATTGGCTGGAAGAAGACATTCTGGTTAGCTTTGTAGGACTGTAGTCTTTCCCTATATAGTTTTTCTAGAAAACTGGTTTTATAATCATGAGTGGGAAAAGGCAGGTTGAATCAAGAGGAAAGAATCTTAATTTGGGCACACCCGCCTGCCATCGCTGTTCCTTCAGCTGAGTGCTGCACGCCATGGGCTCTGTCTGTGAGAGAAATCCCGGTGCTTGGTGTCCTTGCATGACATGGAGTTTTGCATGTAGATCGATTTAAAGTATGTACCTCTTGTTTACATAATTTGCATAATTTTAAAACATAATGTTGCCAAACTTTGGAAATGTTAATGTTCAAACTGAAAATCTCCACTACATGTAACTTTCTTCCTCTGGATCAGTACGTGGCTTATAATCCCAGCCAGTGGTTTGATCTGTTCCAGTGTCAACTGCCATGTGCTCTGCTTCAAGGGGGGGAACTAGTCTTTTGTGAATTTTTTGTACATAAGTATTTGTTACAAATATTTTAGCAAATGCTTTCTATTTCTCTTGCTTGTGCATATCTTGGCTGGCATTACAGAAAAATAGTGCAAACATTATTTCCTTACTGGGGACTGAGGGTTTTTTCTTTTTCTTTTTCTTTTTTTTTTTTTTTAGCGTGCGTGGGTGGGTGGGGAGGGATGGTTTATGTTGAATGTTTAGTTTTTCTTCTGCATGAAACATCATGTTGTGGGATCTTTAGAAAACTTCATACTGTATGAATAAGAAAATAAAATATTTGAAACTTGATTGAGTGTATTCACAGTGGTCTTCAGGCTTTCCCGGCCGTTGGATAGTCTTTTTTCACTCTTTCAGATTTTTTAAAAACTCTAGTAAGTTGACATTTGATCTTTGACTATGAGCCATAAGTAAGTCTGCTCTGTCACTGGGTGAAAACACAAGTCATCACAGTGACCTGCAGAACCCGGTGTGTCACCCTCCCTCTGCTTCCAGCCTCCTTTGCCTCCGTGCTTCCCCAAGCCTTTGGCGTGCTTCCTCTGTAGGCCTGTGCACCGTCTCTTCACCCCCCAGGCTACCCACAGGGAATGCTTCCAAGGGTTTCAGCCGTGTCCTGGTTCAACAGGAACTCTCCTGGCCACCATTTAAACACACTAATACACCTGATTCTCCTTTACCCCACTGTTTTCTTCCATAGCATTTAACCTCTTCTGACATGATTCACTTAAGCATTTTGTATTTGTCTTCCCCGGTTATGGAAATGACACGAATGAAAGCTCCCCAAGGGCAGGGATTTCTGTCCCTTGTTCACTGATAGACCTGGTTGTCTAGATTCTGCCTAGTTCTTAGTGTTTAATGAATACGTAATCAATGAATTAGGTAATAGGAGACACCTTGTTTCTACAGGTTGTGATGTTAAATTCTATCCACTACTTTCTCACTTCATAAAAGGTAAGCATTAGTATAATTTTGAGACTTTTATTCATTCAGCAACTCTGGAGGGTTCCCACGCCATGCCTGCGCTGTAATAAGCACTTGAGGTTCTTGTGACGGGAAATGATGTACCTGGCCCACGTGAATTATGGGCTCTCGGTGTTTTATACCCAAAACACCCATATTGTCAGGCATGCACTAGTTATGAGATACTGTGCACTGGATTCCTTGGCTCTTTGAACTAGGAGTATAGGTTAGTTAGGCCTAAACCAATAGTTAACATTTTAAACCCTAGGTCTCCCTTTCTTTACCTAGTTCTAATGGTCTTAAGAGTAGAAAAGATGACGAAGTGAAACAGCAATGCACAGAATGGGAGAAAACATTTGTAAATCGTGTATCTGCTAAGAGATTGCTATCTAGAATATGTCAAGACTACGACTCAAAAACCACCTGATTAAAAAGTGGGCAAAAGGACGCGAAGAGGTATTTCTCCAGAAGGATACACAAATTGCCACCACCACGTGAAAAGATGCTCAGTATCACTAGTCATTATGGAGATGCAAACTAAAACAAGATACCACTTCAGGCCCGTCAGCACTGCCATCAGCCAAATAAAAGCGTTGGTAAGGATATGAAGCAGCTGGAAGGCTTGTTGTGCATTGCTGGTGTGGATATCAAATGGTGTAGTCATTGTGGAAAAATGGTATAATGGTTCCTCAAATTAAACACAGATTTACCATATGACCCAGAAATTCCACTTCTGGATACTTGCCCAAGAGAAGTGACAGTAGGGACTAGAAGTGTTGGCACACCCGTGTTCATAGCGGCATTATTCACAGTAGCCAAAACTTGAAAGCAACCAAAACATCCATGACAGATGGATAATCAAAATGTGGTATATACATACAATGGGATGTTACTCAGCCATAAAAGGAAATTTTGACACATGCTGTAACACACATGAACTTTGAAGACATGCTAAGAAAAAAGAGCCGGTCACAAAAGAACAAATACTGTTTTTTGGGGGGGTTTTTGCGGTACGCGGGCCTCACTGTTGTGGCCTTTCCCGTTGCGGAACACAGGCTCCAGACGCGCAGGCTCAGCGGCCATGGCTCACGGGCCCAGCTCCGCGGCATGTGGGATCTTCCCGGACCGGGGCACGAACCCGTGTCCCCTGCATCTGCAGGCGGACTCTCAACCACTGTGCCACCAGGGAAGCCCAATACTGTGTTTTTTATATAAGTTCCTGGAGTTGTCAAGCTCATAGAGACAGAAAGTAGAATGGTGGTTCCCAAGGGCCAGGAGGAGGGGGAGGTAGAGTTAGTGTTGAATGGGTACACTGTCAGATGGGGAAGATAAAAGTTCTGGAAATGGTGGATGATGGTTGCATGAGAACGTACTTAGTGTCACTGAGCGGTACAGTTCAAAATGGCTAGAATGGTGAATCATGTCTATTTTACCACAGTTTAAAAGAAAGAGTAGACAAGATGGTAGAAATCTTTCTGGATACTTTCCAGGACTTAGAAAGAAATGCTGTTCAAGCTCATATATGTCTTGAAACAATTTTTGTTTTATAGAATGGATTTTTGTTTTGTCTGCATTGGGTCTTCGCTGCTGCACGTGGGCTCTCTCTAGCTGCGGTGTGCAGGCTTCTCTTACTGCGGAGCATGGGCTCTAGGCGTGCGGGCTTCAGTAGTTGTGGCGCACGGGCTCTACAGCACAGGCTCAGTGGCTGTGGCGCACTGGCTTAGTTGCTGTGCGGCATGTGGGCTCTTCCCGGACCAGGGCTCGAACCAGTGTCCCCTGCATTGGCAGGCGGATTCTTAAACCACTGCACCACCAGGGAAGTTCTTCAAACAATTCTTAGTCTTCAGAAATTCCCACATGCTCAAAAATCACTCATTAAATTAGCTCACATTTTAAGCTAAAGTCCACTGCCACTTCCACCTTTTACTAACCTTGGGCATTATAAATTTATCAGCTAGCCAGATCAAATTAGCGAGTCCTTGCTCAGGTTTGCTCCCAAACCTCCTTCAGATTACTGGTGTCTCTGAATGATTTCTTTCACCAAATGAGTAATTAACATTTGTATAATCCAAGCATTTTGCAAGCTGTAGGATGGTTATGTACACTGTCACCGTGTACTCAATAATCTAACATTAAGCATGCTGTCCCATGGTTCTGGAATCAGGAAAATCAGGTCTCTTTCCCAGATGCTCAATGAACATGAGCTTTCTTCTCTAGATAGGATGAGAATTGGAGTCCAAATCTTCTGGAACGACTAGGAGGAAACAAGTTCTCTTCCCTTACCGGCCACTGAATATCTAAGAAAATACTCCTCTTTCATGCCCATTCCCCAGCCAAGTAGCAATTAATATGTTAATAAACTGTTACATGATGTGTCCGAAATTGTACTAGATACTGAGAATCTAAAGATCGGAGGCTTTAGGGTGGGAGGCAGACACTAAAATAATCACAGGTTAGCATGACAGACGCCACAGAAATACGGATAAGCATTGCTGAGGTTTTTGGTTATTAGATTTCATGTCCAGGCCTTAGAGAAGAATTTGAAGAAGTGATTTGATCCAGGTCAAGATTAACTCCCACTGCAACTACCACTGTGATATAGTCAGATTTATTACCTCTATTTTTTCTTCATTATTCCATTCCAGGAATTAGCTGGGTTTCCTCTAACATTTTGTTTCCCTTTCAAGCCCCAAGCAGTGCTGATTCCCTGGGGGTTGGGGATGTTTGCCCAGGGAGAGGCCCAAAACTCAAGACGGTAAAAGTTCAGTATCCCAAATTTTAGCAACTGCCCAAGAAATATATTTGCTCTTATATTACTGATAGTTCTAACTACATAAGAAATCTTCAAAAGGAAGTAAATACCAGAAGATTACTTCACTTTAACATAGAAAACCCGTGTTTTTCCAATCAAAATGATGCTCTTTAAGAATCAGCACAAAATATTTATGGTTACGTAGCGATGGTTCATCTCAGCCAAGCGCTTTGGAAACCTGATTAAAACTGTGGACCCATTCCTTAGAAAAGTACACCCTAAGCACTCACAATTTTGCATATAACTTCCCGGACAAAGCGTGGCGGGTAGGCAAGTACCTCCTGAAGCCTTTGCAGGCTCCAGAATAAGGCAGTCCCGACAAATTCCTTTTCAAAAGGATGTGAGTAAAATGATATCAACATACACATACACTCTCCATGCTGTTGTGTTGCCAAAGGATAAAAAAATTACTGCTGGGACATTTCCAGCAATTTCCCACTGGATTCCCACTGTAATATTAAGTATATCTAATCCCAATGCAATGTACAAAATAGTTTGGGATAGTGGCACATGTAACTAATAGAAAGCTTAATAGCAATACTTTAAAACAACACTTTTTCTAGTTCTTACATGTACTTTCTAATACTCCTATCATTAAAGTTTTGGTCAAGGGTTGCAGAAATGTACAAGAGAATAACATCAGTTTAATGAAGTAGGTTCCTTTCATTAAAAAAATGCATAATATAAATCAGAACATTTAGGCAGACACCTGTTAAAACAATCTATTACATTTGCAGAATATAGTAGTTTTCTTAGGGGTAAAAATATTCTTTTATCATATTTCACCTTTACTACTTAGAAGAAGTACACCCAAACACTGGTAAGGTCTGACTGCTTTCATTAAACACTTATTTAAAAAATAAAACAACTTCCTCACATCAACCTTGTGATGTAATCTTTAATTTTACAAACTGCAAAAATAGGTACAAATATTAGCCTTCCTTGGTCCACAGAGTATATCCAAACTGCTGCTATGACCTGGGTCTAAAATATTCACACACCATCCAGTATTAAGGGTCACAAGTCAAGAGAGGTTTTCTGAGATAATTCTTTTAATTACAACTCATAGAGAAGAAATAACTTTTTATAAATTTATAAACAAAAAACTTGGAAGCTAATATAGAACTGTTTTTTTAAATAAGTTTCCCTCCAAATGAGAGGATTATAAACTATGCAAATCGATATGTGATTTAAAACGGAAAAAATAAATTATACTTAATGTGCTAGTATAAATAATGGTATCCACGACTGAAAAGTTCTTCACATGGTGTCTGGTGACCACTTGTAGAGGGGAAAGGCATTTTCTCTAGAATTCAAAGACAAGGTAAAAAGTCTCTGATTTGAAATCAGAATCGGTCTGCCGCTCTGCTAGCCACAGCACGGATATTGCCATAAACCTTTGATGGAGGATTTCCTGCAGGAGAAAATAAAAAAGATTATCCACACGTATACATATAGATGCTACATGGAAAATGGTCTGCAACTCTACAAAGGACAGGGACATTTTCCGCTGGATCTACCTTAAATCGACAAAAGAACCATAAAGGAAACCACATAAATATTCTCCAAAGCACATTTTAAATCCTAACAGCCAAAGACTCCGAGTTGTCAAAACGTTTTGAAAAGCAGCCAGTCAGACCTGGGCACAACTGACCTGGGCACCGCGGTGGATCCCACACATTTCTCGAGCACGCGCTACAACCCATGGCTCTGACCGCATGTGGTTTGAAAATGGGACTAAGTCAATCAATTAAGATGACTGACTGATGCTGCTCAGCAGCTCCCCTTTGGCTGAACCTAAAACAATGCTACCTGCTATTCTGGAAGGGCTCCCTAGCGCACCTCATCAGGGGACGCGGCGACGATGTAAGCAATGTAATCCAATAAACCCTTTCTCTCGGGTTTGCAGATGGAATCCAAGCAAAAAGATTCCTGCTTTCTCTCTGGGCCCACATTTGCCAGCCCCCAAGAGTTTCTGCTTGCTACCTTTATCATCACCCTGACCCTAAAGTGACCTGCAAATGGGATCTGAGTTCCTAAATTCCCTGTTCTTTTCCTTCAGAGAAGACAACATAGGAAGAAACTGCTGTTACCCAGGATGAGGTTGCAGATAGCAGTTCTTGCCATCTTGATGTTTTGGAAAGAACCAAGGATGTGAACTTTCCTGCAAGAGATAAAGTGAGACAGGTTAGCAACAAAAAGCATTTCCTTAACGAAGTCCCATGATCCAGAAACTCTGGACACTCATGATAGATACAGATGCCTAAATAAAGGTGGTGGTGATGGCCGCACAACTCTGTAAGTATACCGAAAACCACTCTGAAGGGGAATGATAAGTGCATTACATCCCAGTAAAAAATTATGAGGGAAAGACATAAAAAATTAAAAAACAACTCAGTTCTTTAAGACCCTTGGTGAATAATGGCTCCTATCCACTGAGTGCTCTCCAATACGCTAGGGCTTTACATACATGTTCTCATTTAATCCTTGCATGAGCTTTATCAGGCAGAAGCTATTCCCACTTTACATACGAGGAAACAAGTTAGTGAGAAATCAAAACACCTGTCCGAGATGACGCACTGGCAGAGCTGGGAATATTAAAGTACCCAGATGCAGGTAATACTGTACTTAGTTAAAACATATTTGTATTTTAACTGCAAAGCTTTCTGAAGATTACTTAGGGACTTCCCTGGTGGCGCAGTGGTTAAGAATTCGCCTGCCACTGCAGGGAACATGGGTTCGAGCCCTGCTCCGGGAGGATCCCACATGCTGCAGAGCAACTAAGCCTGTGCGCCACAACTCCTGCGCTCTAGAGCCCACGAGCCACAACTACTAAGCCCATGTGCCTAAAGCCCGTGCTCCACAACAAGAGAAGCCACCGCAATGAGAAGCCCGTTTGCTGCAACTAGAGAAAGCCTGCACGCGGCAACGAAGACCCAACACAGCCAAATATAAATAAATAAAAATAAATTAAAAGAAAGAAAAAAGATTTAAGATTCTCTAAATTTCTTCACTACTCTCTGGAGATCATCCAGACCTTTTTACTGGGCATTCCTTGCCAAATAGTTCGAATTAGACTGAGAACATAGCATTTTGCTTTTCTGAGCCCATCTTCCAAAATATCAGTAAACTTAGTAAACTGACACCAAAATCTTCAGGGGGGACGTCAAACAGAACCCTCTCCCTTCCAAAGGCTCAGGCATTTCTGAAATTGGGGTAAAAACGAGGCTAAAAACAAGAGAATCAGTTAAGTCTGTTCAGGATGATCCCCAGGTTTCCTTCCCCACTCTGGGCAACCAGGCAACCACCTTACTACCCCTCTGTAACTCTGGTAAAATTAAGGGGTGGGGCTGCTCACTGCAGAAGGTGAAAGCCCTGGGGGCTGGACCAGGGGCACGAGGCACAGTGGAAGTAGGAGCACCATGACGAAAACAGGGGCAATGTCAAGCAAACGTCTGCACGATGAGCCGCGAGACTTCCAACTGTCTTCGTGACTGGGCTCCCAGAGTCTGTCAGCAGAGAGACTGGAGAATACTTCTCTGGGGAGCCTGGCCTGCTCATTGGGAAAGACTAAAGATACTGACATCAGGGCTTCCCCAAAGAAACAGGCTGGCAATCATCCTAAGTGAAGCCTACAGGCCACCAGCCCCCCGCCCCTAGCCCACCCACAGGCATCCCGAGCCCAGGTTTCTAGTCTGCTCCTTACGGCCCCACCCTTAACATATGACGCCCACACTGAGGAACCAGAATCCGAGGAAAGCACCCAGTGCAAAAGAGTAGAAGGCACAACCAGCAAGCGGAATAAAGCAGTACAGAAACAGAAACTCTAGGGAGAAAAGAAGAAAAACAAACCAAAATAAACCCCCAAACCCCCAAACCAGGCACTCATGAATTGACAACAGGATGTTAAGAAAACTGAATAGAAGGATTAGAAGATGAAGTTGCAGGAAGGAATTCTGAATGAGAATGATTTACAACAGATTTGTATACTCGGCCAGAATAGAAGACATCTTCCCAACCAGGTCTCACAAAATGTCCTTCCTGTGCTAAGCAAGCTCCAGGACTACCTACCACCAAAACAAGGAGGACGCAGGACAAAGAATCCAAGAACCAAGGGATTCAAACACCAAAGGGGCAATGGTGAAAGAAGGAGCCGGGATGGCAACTGTGTGCCAGGCAGAGGGTAGCAGTGCTTCTGGAACAGAAGGTTCCAGGAGAGATTTCTAAAATGTCTGATGCATCTGAGTCCACCAAGCGGAGATACAGACAATGTATGGCTTTCTATTCAATTAGTACACTGAAATATTGAGAAAGCACACAGAAACATAAGAATTATTTCTTCATGTGACAACAAAGTTGCAGAGGACAGATAAAGTAACCACAGTACACCACCTGGCTCAGCTGTTAATACCCTGAGCACCGATTTCATGCTCAGGTAATACTGAGCTTGAGTCGAACCAAACCCACAGTGTAAAGGGAGGGGCAAGCAAACGGGAGCGCTGGAAAGGTTGAGCATGTGGGCGGAGGTGGGGAAGTCCAAAAGAGGAATCTTCATCTTTCACAGGAGAAAAGCAACAGTGAATCTGAGGGGGAAAAATTAAGCTGCTATACAAAGATATTTGGAAATACAGAGGAAAAATAATTTTTACAAGTCAGCTAGCTGAACTTGAAGACTTGAAATTTCCTCCCTCAGAGGAGGGGGAAATGGAAGCAGACAGGAGGAATTATTTTAAAGTATGTGTATGTGTAACTTCGATAAAAACAAAATTCTGTGAAGT
Organism: Pseudorca crassidens; assembly: GCF_039906515.1. Lineage (NCBI taxonomy): Eukaryota > Metazoa > Chordata > Mammalia > Artiodactyla > Delphinidae > Pseudorca > Pseudorca crassidens. The sequence continues at coordinate 33,705,517 of NC_090309.1, forward strand.
ACAGCATGAAAGATGAGGAGATACAGAAGCAAGGATACATACAGTGTGAGTAATTTTGCTGCTAAAACAACCAAAGCAATGGGGCAGTGGTTGGAATGGCATACAGGTCCCAGGACATATAGGTCACATTCTTTCCCATTTGATATCCTGAATGTATCTGGAACAAATGGTTTTCAGTTTTATATTTTGTTCACATCCTACTGTGATCTTTGCCAGGTTTTCAGCAACTCATCAAAAATAACATTTATGGGTACATAACAGTCTATCTTATGGCTGTATCACAACTAATATAAATTGTTGAACATGTGGATTCCAATTAGCCTATTTACAGCAAAAACTGCAAGACAGTACATTTCTTTGCCAGTAGTTGGCACTGAAAAAAAACCTACTACTAACCCCCAACAAAATGGAGAAACTTGAAACAACATGCTAATTAAAAGAAGCCATGTATCAAAGACTACATATTGTGTATTTCCACCCATATGAATTTCGAGAAAAGGCAAAACCATAGTGACAGAAATGAGATGAGTGATTGCCTGGGAATTGGGAGGGGCTGCAAAGATGCACAAGGAACTTTTGGGTTGATGGAAATGAGCACAGTGGGATCACAGGACTGCAGAGTATTTGCCAAAAACCCATTGAATTACATACCTAAAACAGGTGACTTTAATTGTATGTAAACCACACTGTAATACAGCTGTTTAAAAAATTAGTTCAATGAGTAAATTTTAAGTTAACCCTTAGAAATACACTGATACATTTATAAATTATAAACTTAATATGATGCGTTAACCATAATTGGACTAGCAAATCAGTTATTTTAAAATTTCTAAATTAACAAAAACTTTTAGGGCTGTTTATGATATTTTAAAGTGTGGTAAACATTTCAATTTTTGAAATTTCTAGTTCAAAAGAGTTTTTCCCATGGCTCCGTGGTCCCAACTCCAGGCTTAAGTCATAAAAGGTCAAAATTATAACACACCTGTCTTCAGGTAAACAGGGCCACCAATATAGTGTTAACAGTTTTCTATTTACAGTATAAAAAATAGTCTAAAATTCAGATTCGAAAATAATGGTGAGTACTTTGGTTCAGAGCAAAGATGAGATGATTTTAAATAAAATTATTTCTGGATTTAGCAGTAGGCAGGTCCCTCCTCCTCTCAGTCAACTGCTTCGTTTCCCAACTTCACGGCATTATATAATCTCTGCGCCATCTGCCAGTAACCCCAAACTGGCAACAGAGCGGCTTCAACCTCCGGCAGGGAAGGGTAATCCCAGCTTGACTTCCTGCACCCTTATTTTAAGCCTGTATCATCTTATTGATGTTCACATATAACTGCTCTCTAGTTTTTCCCACAATGTGCAATGGTCACCTTCCTTTTATGAAAGGCCTTTATATATACGTGCATGTGTGTGTATATACATTTATGTTTTTCTTTTTTAAAGGAAAGTCTCACGATGGCATTCAACACACCTACTCCTTGCTCTCCTCTACTGATTTAATAGATTCTCCTGAGATACTATTTCAATCTTCACCTGTCATATAATTTCTTTTAACAGTGATTCTAAACATTTCCTTCATTACTAATTGAGAAAAAGGCTATAATATCTAAGATTTTCTCAACGAAATCTGTTTTCAAAGTAGGTAACTATTCATCCAGAACCATATCCTGACAAAGATTTAGTGGCTATGTTATACGTAAAATACAATCTTTATCACTTCTTGAAACCAGCAAACAATCAACTATAAATTATGACAATAATTTTCTCAAGATCACATACTTACACATCAGCCAGAACTATCCGCGTCCGTGTCACGTTCTCGATGGTGAATTTGGTTTTTCCTCCTTTGCCAGCGATTCTTCCTATTGCCCTCGACAGGTGGTCTCCCTTTAAGGGCTTAACTAAATGAGAAAAGCAAGACCTCAGGAGGGAAGCCATCCCAGCATCACCCACTTCCATGGGAAGTTTAATCATTAGCCAAATTTCCCTACTGAAAGACATAAAACACATTTTTGAAAAGCTGCTAATAACACAACTCAACTGATGTGACTGGAAAGCTGAGACTCAGGTACAAGACAAAGCAACAGAAAAGTACCATCCAGTAGTTCATATGAAAAGACCACCATACACTCACCATCTGTAATTTCAAAAGACTCTAGGAAGAGGTCATCCAACCTAATGAGGGCAAGTGCGTCCTACAATACAGAAATACACACTGTGAAGCTCTTCCATTCAGGCACCTGCGAATGAGTGTTAAGCTAACTCTCATAAATTGTAGAACTACAACACTCAAATTAAAAAACAAAACAAAAAAAAGCCCAAATCCATCAAAACAGTCATATGGCATATTTTCCAAGCCCCCATTTCAGATATCATGAAATCACTCACCTCTACCTGAAACCCAAGAAGAAAGGCTTTCACAAAATCAGCTGCTTTTGTCAGAGCGCTAACATCTTTGGTTTCTTTACAAGTCTGTTTAAAAAAAAAAAAAAAGGTGTGGCTACGGAGCACAAATTATAGCTCGGAATGAAAAAGATAATATTCTAACGAACTACTAGGACTGACCTTTCCAATTATTATAATTTCCTTCGCTACCACTCTTCCCCAATATATTCTCTATGACCCAGTTTTTGGTAAGTACCGTGTTTAATTTTCAAAACAAAACTTTGCTAACTCCAGAACTGGGCAGTGCCCCCCAAAGACTGTCAAATGACTTACTGTACTCCAAGGCTGATCTGACTCTGGAGTTACCAGCAAGATTCCTCCAATGGCTCCCATTCTGAAGGACCTCCATCCTCGGCCCATCCCACCCAAGCTGGTCCTCTTCTCTTCTCCTTCAATGCAGTCTCCCTGGGAGTCCTGATCTAATCTCCCGACTTCAACCATCATTCCTGTGCTGATTTTTCTTTCCCAAAGCCACAACTCTAGTACTAATTACCAAGAATGGTTTAAGCAGGGGATCCTGCCCTCAAAGAGTTTATTCCATAATCACAGATACAGGTGCTATTCATAAAATGCCCATCCCTGTAAATGATGTGTACTACAAAGGTGCTTGACACACTATAGCTCTAATCTTCGTGTCAACCTAAATTTAAGTAAGATAAATACTTTTGTATTTGAGGAAACTCAAGTACCAAAAAGTAAAAAAATAAGATTTGAACACAGATCTGATTCCAAAACCATCATTTCTCCTCCCCCACACACACTCACAATTGAGTTGAGGAGACCACATATTTGACAAATTTGAAGCCATACAGGGTTGTGTAATGGCACATATAAAACTAGATCCCAGTCGCAATTCTATATGTGACTTTAGGCAAGTCCCATGAATGCTCTAGGTCTTAAGTTTTCTCATTTGTAAAATAAGGAGGTTGGAATGGAAGAGTCCCTACTAGCACTGATGACCTTGGCCAAGAAACTCCTTGGCAAGTTTCCTCACATCTGTTAGATGGGGTATGTCATCTACCTCATAGGGCTGTCCTGAAGACCAAAATGACGTAGTGCCTGCCAAACCACTGCTATGTGTCTGGCACAAAGCAGTATCAACAAATGTCAGTGGAATCCAAATTGATGGTGCTGCAATTCATAAGACAGTTAAGCACAATAAACGTTTAGGCCCTGAAGACAAGACTGAAAAATGGACTGACGGTAAAGGAGAAAGAACTTGAGCTAGACCCTGAAAGATGATGAAACTGAGGAAGAAAAAGGGAGTAGGGAGGAGAGGGCCTTCAGAGAGCAAATCCATCCATAATGACGGACAGAAAAATGTTCAAAGAGATGGTGAGAGAACTTGGGAATGAGACTTCTACTTGAAAGGCAAATTCAGTCAAAAACTTTTATCTTTCAGAATTACTGAAGATACCAAGATATCAATAAAACCAGTGTGGTCTGAGAAAATTAATCTGGCTCTGGCATAGAGGATGGAGTGGTGAAAGGAGGTTTAAAGCAATGAGGTAAAGGACACTTATAAGCAAACAAGAGGTTTTGGCAGAAAGCCATACAAACCTGAATGAAAGTGCCAATGGGAACAAAGAGGAATTCTACTGTCAAGTTCTGTATTTTAAACTTTGCCAACTATTTAGACCAGTGCCTCCCTGCTTTATTCCATTATTCTAGTCCTTCAACAGAGATGAGTCTATACCAGTCCTGATAATGAATCGTTAAAAAGGAAGATATAATTACTTTTGGTCACTGATTTTGATACAAAATTGGCACCCTGAACCCCCCCCCCCGGCTTCCCTGATGGCACAGTGGTTAGGAATCTGCCTGCCAGTGCAGGGGACACGGGTTCGAGCCCTGGTCTGGGAAGATCCCACATGCCGCGCAGCAACTAAGCCTGTGTGCCACAACTACTGAGCCCATGCACCACAACTACTGAAGCCGGCGCGCCTACAGCCCGTGCTCCCCAACAAGAGAAGCCACCACAGTGACAAGCCCGTGCACTGCAACGAAGAGTAGTCCCCGCTCGTTGCAACTAGAGAAAGTCTGCATGCAGTAACGAAGACCCAACACAGCCAAATATAAATAAATAAATAATTAAAAACAAAAAACCAAAATACCCCAAAGTTTACTACTTTTGTCTAACTCCTAGACTGACATCATGGAATGAACAAATGAAAAAGTAAATAAACACACTTATACATAATTTACACTTAATACTTTTTTTTTTCAAAAAAATACCACTAAAATATATAGCACCTGTACTGCAGCAAATACTTTGGTTGCTTATTTAAATACTTCTGAAACATGACAACCTCTTTACTAAGCCTTTTCTCAATTAAAACAGAACATTATTAAAAGTCTTCTAAGACACAGCTGGTATTTTAGTATGATTTCAGACCGCACTTATGAGTTCAACTAATAATTGTGTTGTATGCAAATTTTGAAGGCATTTGAGAGGTTCAAACACTAAAATATATTAGAAAACTGGAAGAAAATCATTCAAAATAAGCCTCATTAAGGAAAGTCTATTCATACCTTTTCATCCCCGTAGAAAAGAGAAACCGCAGTACATTTGAAAATAGTTAACATTATCCTCACCCTGATTTCTATATTCCTCGATTTCAAGTTAAAGCGTATCTGAAGTCCCAAATGCTCCACAATAGGTGTAAATATCTTCATCCAGTTCTCTTTTAAGGGAGTATATCTGTTAGCTGGGACTGGAATTTTTCTGGTTTCTTCTTTCCCACCCTATGATACAACAAAACACAACTCAGGAGTTGTCTGGAGGAATAGGGGGTGGGTGGAGATATGAAACAACAGCTGATTATCAAAAACACCCCTTTAACTGGACGAATTAAACATCAGGAGAGTCACCTCTCTAAGAGCTTCATGCCAGAAGAAGCTTCAACATCACCCAGAGGCCACCGTCCTGACCCGCCTCTGGCCCCTGCCCCGTTCCTGTCCCTCGGTCCCCGCCAGTACCAGAAACCCGTCCCCGGAGAGGGGCGGGAAGACGGGCCTCTTGGCAGGCCGGGCCTCCTCGGTGTCCATGCGGGACGCGTCCCCGCCCTCCTCCGGTGCGGACAGCTGCTCAGCCTGCCGTTTCTTCGCCCGCCGGCCACCTTTTCGGGTGACCTGGGTGAAGCCGGCCTCGGCCAAGGGACTCTGTGCCTCCATCTCGGTTTGCATCCTCAAGAAACTCCAGCGGAAGCTTGCTGCTCGAACACGTGCTGGGCTGCACAGCGCAGGCGCGCCTCGCAGGACCCAGCCTTCGCCAACCAGCCCTAGGGCTCCGCCCCCTTTCCTAAGAAGTCCCAGGCAGGGGACCTGGAGCAGGAGTTTGTGTGTGTTTGTTGGGCAGGGGGAAGGGCTGTCCAAAAATATGACTGATTCTTATGGTCGCCCTCTGCCCCGCCGCTCGCAGCCAAAATTTTTGTAATCTCTAACCTGTATATGTACTAAAGGTAAAAGGTAAAGGCATAAACAAGTCTGTGTTGTTGGTGAAGAAAAATCTTCTGTGCCTTCAGTAGAGCATCCGGCATTATCTGAGACACCTAAAACCAACTTGCTAGGGCGTCTGCGGGCGCGTACGGCAAGCGGGAGGGACAAACTATTCTTGACGTTTGGAGTCTGGTTTCCAGGTTAGTGTTTTGTCAAGGTTTGTCGGCAGTGTGCCTGTTGGCGGAGGCGAAATCAATCGGCTGGACCATGTCGGCCTTCGAGAAGCCTCAGATCATCACCCATATCCAGAAGGGCCTCAATTACACGGTGTTTGACTGTAAGTGGGTGCCCTGCAGCGCCAAATTTGTGACCATGGGCAACTTCGCACGCGGCACCGGCGTCATTCAGCTGTATGAGATCCAGCAGGGGGACCTAAAGCTGCTTCGGGAGGTAGGTGCCGGCTCGAGACTGCCCAGTTCCAAGATCTGGGACTGCCGTTGGGGGGAGAGTGCGGATCTTGGGGGTCGGGGGGGGGAGTCTGTATTCCTTTTGGCCAAAGCGTTTGCTCAGCGTCCCCCCAGAGCTCCGCTCGAGCTGCGCGGGAGAAGCTAAGCTGACCGAGATTGAGGAATACTTCAGAGGCAAAACGCTTTGGTTGGAGACTTGAATTCTCGTCGGGCTAGTTCATCCGCGCGCCGCGGGTCCCTTCCTCCAGCCACCCCAGAGCCACTCGCCCAGTCTAGCGCGAGGCCCGTGGAAGTGACGTAACGACTTCCTGTTTAAATTCGAGGCCTTTCTGGGCAGCGCGCAGTTGTTTGTCGAGAGTCTCTTAATAGGTACAAGTTAGTAAAATGCTTTTTCAGACAAGCAGAGCCAAAGCAGGCACTGGACTGCCTGCTATGTAATCGGAGGAGACAATCTAACAACAATTATTCATTCAACAAGTATCAGCTGATTGCCTGGTATTCCCAGGCATGTAAATGACAACGTCCCCGATATCATGGACTTTATTTTCTAGTGAGAGAGAGAGAATCAGTTAAAGAATCAAACCAATGATACATAAAACACAAACCGAGATGAATTCTCTAACCTAAAGGAACACGGTTCTTTGAGAGTAAGCAAAAACAAAAAAACAGATTTGGGTTGAGTAGAAGCTAACTAGGCCAAATTAGGAGTAGAGGATAGCTCCAGAGGAAGCAGCTCAGCGATAGGTGACACATTTATCTCCTTCAGAAACAAAAAGAGTAGTAAGCAGGGACCAGACATTGCAAGAGCTGTAGGTCATTTAAAAGATTTATGCCTTTCTTTGTAAGAAAAATGGGACATCACTGAAGGGCTTTAAGCAGGGTGTGGCACGATCAGGTTTACAAGTTTTGTAAAAGATTACTAGTGAAAGAATTGGAGAATAACTATATTAAATAACACTTTTATACCTGTTTACAGTTTTTTAAATGTCTTTATTTGGGTTGCCTGGAAAAAAAAAAAGATCAGTCATACTCAGATGTTTAGAGTCCTAATAGACTGCAGGGAAGTCTGTAACTCCAGGGACCAAAAGCTATGGAGAGAATCTGCTTGGAGGAGTTACGGCTTTTAGGGCTTAAACTGGTAGGTAAAGGGTGAATACACTTGCAATAGGAAGGATTACATTCGAAGGTACATAAGGCTCATCCCACTTTAAATTTCTATGAATGCCACTTTTCTTGTTCAGTTTGTCTTCTCTAGCCAGGCACTCTACTCCTAAACATGGCTTGTTCTTTTCTACCTTTCCTTATGTTGTTCATCACTTAGTCCCCAGTCAACACAAAGTAACTTTTCTTCACATTGCATTCCTATGGTACTTACTATCTGTGCCAGAAATATATCATTCTGTCCCATGTATCTCTAATTAGATTGTAAGCTCCCGGAGAGTAAGGACAGTAGTTCTTTCTTTAATGTGTTATGTAAGAAGCAGCCACTCAATAAATTACTTGTTAAAAGAATGAGTAAATTTATGTCTGTAAAAAAATATAACTTGGGACATTTAAATATTGGTTTATTGATGATCATTAATCACTTGGGGTCAGGAGTTGGAACAAATAGGAAACATTGGAATTGCAGAAAGAAAAGTGAATTATTAGGAACAAATACTAGTCAAAGCTTAACCAGAGAGTATCTATAGACTCCTGACTTCTTTTTATAAGGCTGTATGACTTGGGTACATTTCAGGAATACACTTGTTATGTAAAGAGAAACAGTGCTCTTTGTCTATTCTAGAGATTCTGAAAGATTCTAGCACGTTTTTTTTTTAATAACTTTGCTTTTTAATGAAAGTAATGTGTGTTCATGATAGAATATACCAAAAATATAGATAGGAAAAAGGAGAAAAGTAATGTCAGCCATCTCAACACTAGGAGTAACCACTTTTTATATTTTTGCCTATATCCTTTGGCTCTTCTCTTTTTCTACCATAAACTGTCCATTGAGAACCTGTCATTTCAAGGTACTACGCTAAAGAAGAACCAAAGATATTTGAAAGGTGAGTCCCTCCTCCTAAAGAACCTACTGTCTAAAGAGAGGATAAAACAAATGCACAAACAAATTTGAGAGCTTACATTGTATTTAGCTGTGATGATGCAGTGGAAAGAATATAGGTTAAATACAATCTCAGTGATTCTCAACTCTTACTGTGCATCAGGAGCACCCAAATGTGTATTGCTGCTATTGTGGTGTGTGTGTGTGTGTGTGTGTGTGTGTGTCTGTGTGTTTTAAAATATTCGTGCCTTGGTCCCACCCCTAGAAATTCTGATGCACTGGGACTCTCACCTCTAGACTAGAGTGAGTCCTGGACATCGGTTTTTTGTTTTGTTTTTTTTTACATCGGTATTTTTTAAACTTCCACCAGGTGATTCTAATAAGTACTAGGGTTGACTATCATTGGGCTAGATGAATTATTTGTTAAAATATTAGGAACCATACTTGATCATATCCTTGTAGAATTCAAGCCTTGTCCAAGATAAAATGAAGGAAGCAAATGGGTATTTGTTGGTGCCTCCTTATCTTGTTACTAAGCAGATAGATAGGGAGTGAAGGCAGGGCCTTCATATATGGTTAAGCAGTTTGTTGAAGTGCACACAGGTGTCTGGCCAAGGGTTCAAGAGAGAGCTGTAATCCATCTCTGTCTCTCATCAAGCCTTGCGTGTGTGAGACTTCCCTCAGCCCATAGCGGGCACCTGTTTTTCTAATTGGCCCAAAGGACTAGGGGTGGCCCTGCAAAGTGGAATCACAGTTGGGGTTGGTTACACTTTAAAAATTAGTAATAGGCTAATAAAGTTCTGCTTTTTTAGCCCCTGTGCAGCAGAGTTCACTGCTTGTTAACATTTGGGTGACTAAACCTTTTAACGTTAATTAAGTGGTGCCAGGATGTGGCGGAGGAGACACTGACAAGCTGTACTAGACCCACCCACAGACAGAACAAAAATAGCTCTGCTGGGAATTATGGATCCTGGGCTTCCTTAGTCAGGTTAACTTATTAGAGCAAAGAGAACCAACAGCTAGGTCAAATATGCTCATCACTGATGGTCATTTTCAGTATCATATGGCAAAGGTTAATATATACTAATTTTCTTTGTGGGACAAATTTCGCAAAATAGATCTTTATTTTTTTTACCCAGTTTTCCAACAAGAAAAGTTTTAAGTGTTTGCTGAATTCTTTGCATCTTTCCTTTTCCAAAGGTAAAAGATTTAACAGGGACAGGGAGGGGGCCCTTTTATGAACTATAAAAAAAATTAGCTTCATTCCAGTGTCCTCTTAATTTAGCTACTATTATGATTTCCATGAATGTCTAAGGAAAGAGCAAACACCTCTGCTTTTTTAAGTCCACTTGCCAGCATAGCTCAGCCTTTCTGAGCAAAGTGCAGCCCTCGCTGCAGTGCAGATGACAAGATGCTTATACATTTGAGTTTATTTTTCAGTAGCTTTCTATATTTTGAGTTTAATTTGATTCTTGCAGAACAGACCACTAGTACCTATAAATCTTTGATATAAGTATACAAGGATAAAAGAGATTTGATTTAAGGATGAATCAGGGAAGCATGAATACCATATATTTGTATTTTATAAAGACATGTATACACTACCAAACGTAAGGTAGATAGCTAGTGGGAAGCAGCCGCATAGCACAGGGAGATCAGCTCGGTGCTTTGTGACCACCTGGAGGGGTGGGATAGGGAGGGTGGGAGGGAGGGAGACGCAAGAGGGAAGAGATATGGGAACATATGTATATGTATAACTGATTCACTTTGTTATAAAGCAGAAACTAACACACCATTGTAAAGCAATTATACTCCAATAAAGATGTAAAAAAAAAAATAAAGACATGAATGAAGGTAAAACCAAAGGACACAAATCTGAAAGTAGGTTTAATTCAGGCCTCATTTACTTCACCAGTCTAGTTCAGGATTGGAACATTTCTTTGGTACTTCTGATGACTCAGGTTGACAGAATGGGGGCTACATAAGAAAATGTTTATTTAATTGATTTACATACAGGCCTGGAGACAACGTAGTTTAGTAGAAGGAGCTTGGAATCTACTTGGCTCTGGGGACCTTGGGCAAGTCACTTAGTCCTCCGAGCCTGTCCCTCATCTGGAAAGGGGTGTCTCAAACACTTAGTTTGCAGTTGCATGTGTTAGAAAGAGAAAGGATGGTCTAGTACAGAAGAGCATCCAGAATAGTGTCTGATACATTAGTGTTCCATGTATGGGTGCCATTTTCATTATTGCCTATAAACAACACCGGAAACTGTACAGTCTGTCAGGTGAAAACATGGTGGGAGAAATAGGAGCATGACCTCTGGCAGTGGTTTCTCTCTCCCCAGCGCTAGGACTGAGCGATTAATCCATGTTCATTTATACTTTCATTTAACAAATGTTGAGCACCATCTACATGTTGAGCAAGTTGGGCACGGCCCCATTCCCCTGGTACTCATTCTAGAAAGGGAGGAGATAGGTAATTGAATGAATACAAGAATTTTGTTGATAAGTGAAATGAAGATTAAAGAGGGCAAGTGATAGTGATTTGGGGGTTTCACTTCAGATTTGGAAGGGTAGGGAAGGCCTCTTAGAGGTGGTAACATTTAAACTGAAATCTGAGTTGGGAGAGGACATGATGACCTGAGGGAAGAGCAGTCGGGGCAGTGGGAACAGTAAATGCAAATTCCCTGAGGTAGAAATGACTTCAGTGAATCTGAAGAACAAAAAGCCGCAGGTGTGGCTGGAGTGTGGAAGGGGAGAAACAGGAAATGAGGTCAAAGAGACAGGCAAGGTCAGACTTCAAAGGGCTTTGTACATTTTATATACCACAGGCCTTTGTACTACTCTTGTGAGTCTGTGCCTCTAAATGTAGATACATGTTGTTTCATTTCATTCATTGTATTTGCAATAAAACCCACTTTTAGAATCTGCGATGACAAATGTGAAACTAGTATAGGGCCCATCATGTAATGGAATGGTTCCCAGTTTGGTTTCTCCTAAGGTAGGAATTCTCAGATGTGTTCAGGTGTCAGAACATCTGGACATTATGGTGCTGTTTTTAGAATACCATGAAATATTGCAATAATCAGTTCCATCTCTGCACAAGGAAGGGTTTTCCCAGTAGAAAAATCTGACTATATTATACATACTCTGATCTTTAGGTCACAAGAAGTAACCATACATAAAATTTTTAATCCTCATTTCCAGGTTTTCTTATTGGTTTTTATTAGCTAGTATTTCCTAATAGACAAGCTAAAAAAATTACTGAAGAAAACCTAAATTTGAGTAAAACATATCCATTAGCTGTGTGTGTGTGAGAGAGAGAGAGAGAGAAAGAGAATTTATGTTGGTACTGGAAGATCAGTGGTTCCAGTTGCATGGTTTCTCTATTCCAAAGGGCCTAAAGGCAAAAGTTAGGTAAAGCCATAACAGGAAAGCTTTTGCTTCCCAATTTTTTATTAGCAGCACTAAACTCTTAGAACTGTGTGCTTACTGTAGGGACTGAAAAGTAGGGGTCAGCTTTTATCTCTTCCATGGCCTAAGAAGAATAGAGATCCGACCAGAGGCTCCCGGGGATAGCAGTGGAATTACAGGAAGCAGAATGCTCTAGCTGGTGGAAGAGAAGAAAATGGGTGACCAGTCTTCCCAGGGCTACTTGGGGAAGAATTTTCCCAGAGAGTTATATCAGTGTATGGTGCAAGCCCTCCTGCAGCTCTTAATACCCGAATCCCTGGAAGCATATTCCTGTCCATCAGGGCCCGCCTGTTTCTTGCCTGAGAGGCCTGTCTTCACCCTCTGCCTTAGATCATGGGAGCCATTATCAGTGACTTGGTGCTGGGGGAGACAAATGGGAGGAAGAGGTGGGTAGCTATTTTATCAGTTGGCCTCAGTTGGAAGTCTGAATTAGTTTAGCCAAAAAAAAGTGTGTTCTAATAGTGTGATTAGGTGATTAGCTACAGTGATTAATTAGTTAATTAAGGATGATTACCTATATCACTACTTTTTTTTTTTTTTAAGCAAAGCTTTCCTTTTTTAAAAAAAATTATTTTTGGCTGTGTTGGCTCTTCGTTGTTACGTGCTGGCTTTCTCTAGTTGCAGCGAGCGGGGGCTACTCTTTATTGCGGTGCGTGGGCTTCTCATTGCGGTGGCTTCTCTTGTGGCGGAGCACGGGCTCTAGGCAATGGGCTTCAGTAGTTGTGGCACGTGGGCTCAGTAGTTGTGGCTCACGGGCTGTAGAGCGCAGGCTCAGTAGTTGTGGCGCACAGGCTTAGTTGCTCTGCGGCATGTGGGATCTTCCCGGACTAGGGATCAAACCTGTGTCCCCTGCATTGGCAGGCAGATTCTTAACCACTGCGCCACTAGGGAAGTCCGCTATATCACTATTAATATGTTATTTCAGGTACTTTTATTTGGGGGAGGGGATGGTGAGGAGAACATAAGTGATTTGGAGTTGGAAACTGTCTGCTTTGTTAAATTGACAAGATTTTGATCTCCATGCTGCCCCATTGTGAGATAGGTTTTTCATAAAATTGGAAAAATAGCTGAAATAAATGAATATCAGTTTTCTGGTGTAGTGAATAACTGATGCTCTCCTGGACCACCTATATTAAAAAGGAGAAAAATAACATTCTGTGGTTTTGTGCTTCTCATCAATACGGTCTTTTACAACCGTGTTATTATAGGCGACTGTTTAAACACAATTTAATCAAAGTTTACCGGACAATTCCAAGGAGGCTGTGAATGCTTTATTTTAGACCAGGCTACATAGTAACTGCTAATTTATCCAGATCCCAAACAGTGATAAAGCTCAGCAAGGTGGGAGTTTCCAAAGCCCTGGAGCATATGTTGATGGCTTTTGAATCATGAAGGAAAAGTTCAGTTATAGTTTGTGTTACGTGAATTTTATTTTCTTCTTTGAAAATTGCTATGTATATCCTATGTGGAATTGCCCAACCAAACATTGAAAGTGGCGGGGAAATTATTTTCACAAAGTATGTGAATCGGACCCACCTGGTGGAGTGGGGGGTTGAAGATCGGCTCAGCAACTGAAGGGTTACAAGAGGAGGTGCCCTAGAAACTGGGGAGCTCTGTGGAGGGGAAAAAAGTTCATCCGGATATACTGCTAAGTGAAAAAACATCAAGTTAACGAACACTATATTATGACCCTCTGCATATTAAAACAAATCCATATGTGGTTGTCCATGTGTAGAAAAGGGTCTAGAAGAGTGGGGATTACTTCTGAGGCGTGTCGAAGGGAAACTCACTTTTCATCCTTCAGTCTTTGGTTTTGTTTGAATTTTTTTTTAATTTTATTTATTTATTTATTTTATATACCAGGTTCTTATCAGTTATCTATTTTATACATAGTAGTGTATATATGTCAATCCCAATCTCCCATTTCCCCCCTGCTCGCTTTCCCCCCTTGGTGTCCATATGTTTGTTCTCTACATCTGTGTCTCTATTTCTGCCTTGCAAACCGGTTCATCTGTACCATTTTTCTAGATTCCACAGTTTTGTTTGAATTTCTATAGGGAACACGTATTACTTTTGTGAATGTTAGGAATAAAAAAATTAAAATAAATTAATTAAAAATTAAAAAAAAAGATTGTAAGAAACTAAATAAGAGAAATTGTTTTGCCCTGTTTAGGCTGACAGTAAGTGGAAGGTGCTATTATACATCTAGAGTGTGGTGTGGGGCAGCCCTCAATTCCATATTGCCTAGAGTTTCCGGGGGCCAAGGCAGCCGGACAGGTAGACTCCAAGAGAGACTGACTGATTCAGTGACTTGGGCAGGTGGAGTTTGCATGTGGTTGTTTTACTGATGTGATTACAGTTGATCCTTGTACAGCATGGGTTTGAACTGCACGGGTCACTTATACTCAGGTATTTTTTAAGAGTAAATACTACAGTACTACACAGTTCAAGGCTGGTTGAATCCACGGTTGCAGAGGAACCTCGGATACAGAGGGCCGACTATAAGTTATATGTGGATTAACTCCTGTGCTGTTCAAGGGTCAACTGTTATATATAATACTTGGACCAATAGTTTTGTTTTTGTTTTTTGGTCGCACTGTGTGGCTTGTAGAATCTTACTTCCTCCACCAGGGTTTGGACCCGGGCCCTCCGCAGTGAAAGCGCAGAGTCCTAACCCCTGGACTGCCAGGGAACTCCCAATAGCCTTTCAAATTAAAGAAACCTCAAAAGATTGGCTAATCCATGCTGACAGCAGTGCCTTTGGTGCACACAGGTATACAAACCTCTGTGTGCTGAAGGGGTCTCAGAGGACATAACCATTCTCAGTTTATAGGGTTTTGCAGGGAAAACTATAAGAGACGCATAAGCATTTTTGTTTCTTTAGTCACTTGGAAAGAATAATACCTTCATTTTGTCCTTATTCTTTGAGGATCTTAAAGAAGAATACCACATTAAATGCTGAAATCTGCATATTTGCAAACCAGTGAAGGTGTTAGAGGTGCCAGCATTTGAATGTCTCATTAGCGAGGTGAGAGGAAAGGCAAAACTCATCCTTTGGACATACAGGCATACCTCCTTTTATTGCACTTCTCTTTATTGCATTCGCAGATACTGCATTTTTTACAAATTGCGGGGTTTTGGTAACCCTGTGTTGACCAAGTCTATCGACACCATTTTTCCAATAGCACTTGCTCACTTTGTGTCTGTGTCACATTTTGGTAATTCTCACAATATATTTGTTCTGGTGATCTGTGATCAGTTACTGTTGTAACTTTGATGTTACTGTTGTAATTGTTTTGGGGTGCCACGAATCACACCCCGACAAGACTGCAAACTTAATTGGTAAATGTTGTATGTGTTCCGACTGCTCCACTGACTGGCCTTTCCCCGTCCCTCTCCCTCTCCTTGGGCTCCTTATTCCCTGAGACACAACAATATTGAAATTAGCGCCTCAACGGCCTCTAAGTGTTCAGGTGAAAGGAAGAGTCATAGGTCTCTCACTTTAAATCAAAAACTAAGAATGTTTAAGCTCAGGGAGGAAGGCATGTTGAAAGCCGAAATAGGCCAAAAGCTGGGCCTCTTTCACCAAACAGTTAGCCAAGTTGTGAACGCAAAGGAAAAGTCCTCGAAGGAAGTTAAAAGTTCTCCGGTGAACACACGAATGTCTCCATAACATAAAAGTACAAGATGAAGCAGCTAGTGCTGATGTAGAATCTACAGCAAGTTATCCAGAAGGTCTAGCTGAGATAATTCATGAGGGAGGGCACACTAAACAACAGATTTTCAGTGTAGATGAAGCAGCATTCTATTGGAAAAAGATGCCACGTAGGACTTGCATAGCTAGAAAGAAGAAGGCAGTGCCTGGCTTCAGAGGACAAGCTGACTTTCTTGTTAGGGGCTAATACAGCTGGTGACTCTAATTTTAAGCCAGTGCTCATTGACCATTCTGAAAATCGTAGTGCCTTTAAGAATTATGCTAAATCTATTCTGGCTGTGCTTTATAAATGGGATAATAAAGCCTGGATAACAGCACATCTGTTTACAACATATTTTACTGAGTATTTTAAGCCCACTGTTGAGACCTACTGCTCAGGAAAAAAATGCCTTTCAAAATACTACTGCTCATTGACAATTCACCTGGTCACCCAAGAGCTCTGATAGAGATGTACCCATGAGGTTAACATTATTTTCATGCCTGCTGGCACAACATCCATTTTGCAGCCCATGGATTAAGGAGTAATTCCAACTTTCAAGTCTTATTATTTAAGAAATACATTTCGTAAGGCTATAGCTGCCATAGCTAATGATTCCTCTGATGGATCTGGACAAAGTAAATTGAAAACCTTCTGGAAAGGATTCACCATTCTAAATGCCATTAAGAACGTTAGTGATTCATGGAAAGAGGTCAGAATTTCAACATGGACAGGAGTTTGAAAGAAGTTGATTCCAACCCTCATGGATGACCTTGAGGGGTTCAGGACTTCAGTGGAGGAAGTAATTGCAGTTGTGGTAGAAATAGCAAGAGAACTAGAATTAGAAATGGAGCCTGAAGATGTGACTGAATTGCTGCAATCTTATGAGAGAACATTAATGGATAAGGAGTTGCTTCTTAATGGATGAGCAAAGAAAGTGGTTAGCATTTTTTAGCAATAAAGTATTTTTTATTTAAGGTATGTACATTGTCTTTTTAGACATAATGCTGTTGCACGGCTACAGTATAGAATAAACATAACTTTTACATGCACTGAGAAACTTAAAAAGTCATGTGACCTGCTTTATTGCAACATTTGCTTCATTGTGGTGTTCTGGAACCGAACTTGCAATATCTCTGAGGTCTGCTTGTACTTTTAAACTATACAAAAATGACTAAAGGAAAAGCATGATCATTTTTTTAAATCAGAAAACGTTTTAATTGCCTTTTTTATTGTGTGCCTTATTTAATTCCCATAATAGAGCCATAAATATCGTGGATTATGGATAGCTGCTTACATAAATAATGTATCCTCTCTCTTTCCCTTACATCAAGATTGAAAAGGCCAAACCCATTAAATGTGGAACATTTGGTGCCACATCTTTACAGCAGAGATACTTAGCTACTGGAGATTTTGCTGGAAACCTTCATATATGGTAAGATTATTTCATCAGTGTTAAGACATGAGATAAGCAATTTTTTTGATAGTTGTGTTACTCTTCCTCTGAAAGAATTCTAACTTTGAAATGTTTTTTGTTAAATTTTAACTATTTATGAGAATATGACAGTTACCTCATATATATTTTTAGATTTCATGTTCAATATCCATTTTAAAATACTAACCTATTTTTCTTTAGCTATTTCAAATAATGTTTTTAATATTTATTTCCACACATGCTGTTTGGTGCTAGCATTTAAGATCCATATTTGTAAATAAAGGGCTCTTCCCCTCCACCATGAAGGATACAGTATATAAAAATGCTCGTGTATAACACTAAAACATTAGATATCATTTACATTTTTAAAAGATACTTGGCATTACAGAATGAAACACTGTATTTTTGTGTGTTTTAATTTTTTAACATAGAACTCTCAATTCATTAAAACTTTTTCTTTTAATGCTTTAGCTGAGTACAAGTTTTTAGGAACACATCTGTTGAGTAAATCAAGATAAACCTGTTTCGAATGAGCAAAATCACAAGTGTGCCAAATGCTTTTATAATGTTCTTTTTTTAATAAATGTATTTATTTTTGGCTGCATTGGGTGTTTGTTGCTGTGCGCAGGCTTTCTCTAGTTGAGGCAGACGGGGGGCTGCTCTTCGTTGCGGTGCACGGGCTTCTCATTAAGTTGGCTTCTCTCGTTGCGGAGCACTGGCTCTAGGTGCGCAGGCTCAGTAGTTGCGGCACTCGGGCTTAGTTGCTCTGCGGCATGTGGGATCTTCCCAGACCAGGGCTCGAACCCGTGTCCCCTGCATTGGCAGGTGGATTCTCAACCACTGCGCAACCAGGGAAATCCCCCAAGTGCTTTTAATTTTCGTGTTTTACCTAGAGTTATTTCCTCATATTTAAATTAGAGTTGAATAAATTGAAATTCCTCTTAATTACTTTTCAGCAATATCTCTTAATCATGTAAAGTATACAGTAATGTTCTAGAGGAGCTGTCTTCCCTACATTATGTTTTCTATTCTGACCTTTCTTGATTCTAACTTAGAATTTGCTATTTGTAATTAAATTACATCGATATATTTATCTGTCTTAGAGTCATAATATAACATAGAATGAAGCTATTTTAATTCCCCTTGCTTTAACTACTTAATAATTAAGTTAGCATTTATTAGAATGCATTAGTTTTTACCTGCTCTGTCATAAACTTTCAAAGAACTTGGGAGAGAGACCAGTCTGAGTATTATTTTTTAAAATAAATATATTTCAACACAAGAATATGCAACAAATATAACGGTTGACTATCTCCCTACTAGAGCTTCCTAGTCTAGTGCACGTATTACTGCTTTATTTTCATTGGTGAGTCATAATTTCATGTTAAAAGAAGTGATGTTTCAAAGTCTGTGGAAACAGTTCTTTTAAATAGAACCTCAGTCCTGTTTAGTCTCTTGATGCTTTCACAATTACGCCACAAAGATAAACATCAACTCTAAACTAGGTTGAACTTCTCAAATTTTGATTTGCAAGATTTTACTGATAAATCTGGGCCCAGTAATAAATTGGGATTACGTGTCATGAAGAGCTACGTTCATTAAAAAAGAAGAAATATAAGTTGTTAAAAACTGACTTGTTAAAAAGAAATGTGGAAGGAGGCTCCAGTAGAAAAGCAGAAGAGGGGGGCAAGGGCTGGGAGGCAAGAGAAGGGTGTATTAGCATAACCTACTTCAGGCGCTCACCCAGCCCTGTAGTGTAGTCTTCAGACACACATAGGAGTGGGTACTTTCCTGCATTCCCTTCACTTAACTAACCTAGAATTAGACAAACTTGATCCAGTTTGACTATAATATTTATTGTGACCAGCATGATGATAAACTGAAAAACATAACTAGTTGAAAATCAGTGTGGAACTCAGTGAGAAAATAATATATTATTAAGGAAGAAAGGTATACAAAGTAAACACTGCTCATATTTTAATCTCTCAAAAGATCCCAAGATCAAACTACCAAGACTACTTTGGAAATATTCTAAATCACTTTGCATTTACTCTGTATTTAAAGCAGTGATTATCAGACCTCAGTGTACCAGAAAGTCAGCAGATTTGGGGCCCCATCCCAGAGATACTTATTCGTTATGTCTGGGGAGGAGCCCGTGAATCTGCATTTATTAACAAGCATACGTGGTAATTCATGTGCAGAGGTCCTAGATCGATCATCTTTGAGGACCACTGAGGAAAGTGGGCTCAGGATTTAGAATTCCAAGTTGAATGATGACAACTCTCATTGAGGCCTTGACAGAAGCTAAAGTGGAGAGGAAAATGTGGACGTAAGTGTGTAAATTACCTTAACTGCAAAACCCTTATTTTTAAACAGAAATCTCAATATGGCATGCATTCTTAAATTTGAGTAGTATACTAAACATTTGGGGCATGTGTAAGTAAGAAGCTGTGTTCTGTTGTTTAGGAATTTGGAAGCTCCAGAGATCCCAGTATATTCTGTACAGGGCCATAAAGAAATTATAAATACTATAGATGGTGTAGGTGGACTCGGAATCGGGGAAGGGGCACCTGAAATTGTGACCGGCAGCCGAGACGGTAAGTCAGAATATGCTGTGTATTTTACTTTTTTTATTTTTAGGTAAGTCTCTGTGCAACAGTATATTCTATGTGGAAATCTTCCTCAATCCTTGATCCCCTAAACCTAACATTCTACTTTTTTGATAGGCAGGTTTGATTGCATAGCCCTCAGTTGTTTCAGACTTCGGGGGTATTTCAAGTTAGAGGCATAGCACTTAACTATTTTAGTTTTGAGCTAGTTCAACTATTAACAACCATAGTTTCCCCTGAACCTTGAGGATTTAAAATGTCTCTACAGGTTTTTGAGGCAGCTGATGATACACTGTGGGTGGCAGCTTTTTTCTTTCTTTGCAAAGCAGAATTAGTACTTGTGAAAATGGTCATATTGACAGCTGCTTGAACACTGCAGTTCTGTGGTCTTTCCGCTGAGCATTGTAGAAAGCTCCAAGAGCTCCAACTCTGCTTTTCCCGCCTGCAGTGACGAACAAGGGAAGGTCTTTCGGTGTCCTGAGCTGTTCTGAATGTAACAGAGTCAGAATTTTTGTTGCTTCACAAGGGATATGTAAGTGATTTGGTACCTTAGTTGGTTCAGCTAGTTTTTTAGTGGCTGCTCAAGACCATGAGGAAATTGTTTCCAAAGAAAAGTGGAATTTAATTTTCTAATAGTTTCTCAAGAGCAGCTGTGTTTTAGAAATCAGGTATTTTTTTTCCAATCATAGAAACAGTGTGGAATATAGAAGGAAAAATAACAGTCTGCTACACCAGCATAACTATTAGATTTGTTTTCCTTTCCAGTCATAGATACAATTTTACATGTATTATCAGTGTAAATACGATTTTGTATCTTATTTATTTAATGTTTTGTCCTTAGGTAAATATTGCTGTTTCCATGTGGTTTTCATAATTATCATTTTAATGACTTCATAATATTCCATCCTGTGGATGTGTCACAGTGTCCTTAGCCATGCCTCTGTTAATGAGCATTCGATTTGCTTTAAGTTTTTGTTTATTTTGGGAGAGTGACTTTAAAATAATGAAGAAAAGATTATCATGTATATAGGTCTTTTGGAATAATCATACTTTATGATTTAAAAAAATTGTCAAACTTTCCAAAGTACCTGTTTACCTTATCAGCTACAGTAGATGAGGTAGCTTTCCAGTCTACCCTACCAGCATTGATTTCCTTTTTTCCCCCCTAATTTTAGAGATAAAATGGTATTCCATTCCGACTTGTGTTAACTTCTTTCTATATTTGTTTATTAGTTAATTTTGCTTTGTGAATTGTCTATTTGTGTTCTTTTCTCATTTAACTGTTACAGACTTAATATAAATGTTATCAATTTGTATGAACCCTGTAGAATGATGTAACTCATCACATTTGTAGGAAATTTATTTCTCCTTGAAGCAGCCTTTTTAATGACCAACTTTATTTTATCCCTGATAAGTCTAGTGGAATATCTTCCCTTTTCCTGGATTTAGTATCCTTTTTTAATAATTTTTTTACCCTTTTCCTGTTCTCACTTAGGCCTTTTAGCCACTTTATTATGTCTTTGTGTTTCTCAAAGTTAGTGACACTAGCTAGTTAGTTATCGTGTAATTTGCATTAAAATGAGGGAGTTGAAATTAAATTGAGAAGAATTATTTGTTACTTTTATTAACTCCTTCTTTCTTCTTTATTGCCACGGGGAAATTAAACTTAATTGTATATGAAATGGTATTCTAAAACTCCAAATAAGAAATCGTAGACGTAAAAATTACTTTATTCATCTGCATAAGAAAAATGGCAATGATTATATGAAGAGTAAGGAAACAGCATTAAAATGACGCCGGCTTTATTCTAAATAAATACTACATTTGTTTTAGTCTTAAACCAAGAAAGTAAGACATGATTTGAATTACATAACATTTGTGTTTGCCTTGTCAATCATACCTTGTTGATGATGACTTAGGAACAGTTGTTGGCTTTTGTGTGTATCTAGTAATCGGAAACCAAATCAGGCAGTAACACGTGGGTTATATCTCTGATATTAAGTGCAACTTGCCCAATTGGAAGTCAGAAAAATGTGAATATTTTTCAGATACTGTAACATCTATAATATCTTCATGTACATAGGAAGCCGTATGAAGAGAATGCAGAAGGAAATGTCATCATTCACTGTTGAATTTTGCCAACTCACTTTTTTTAATGTCAGGAACCGTGAAGGTGTGGGACCCAAGGCAAAAAGATGACCCTGTTGCTAATATGGAACCTGTACAAGGAGAAAACAAGAGAGACTGTTGGACGGTGGCATTTGGTAAATTACTAAAGTACCCTTGCATTTGAAGTATCAGATGGTAAAAAGGACAGTGCTTCAAGAAAGTCCTGATAGTCTCTTTATAGTCTGTTTTGTGGATTATCTGACAGTTTATTGAGGCAAATAGACATGGTGTTTAATGGCAGCCTCTGGGGCCTAGGTTTGAATCCTCACTGTGCTGTTTATTGGTTGTGTGTCCTGGGGCAGGTTATCAAGCTTCTCTGCTTTTTGCTTGCTTCATTTATAAAATGGAAGTAACAAATAATAGTGTTCTTGTGAGGATTCAGTTAGTACATGTAAAGTGCTTAGATATTAAGTGCTCAAAAATGTTTGCTATTATTGTGTACTTCTGTTTAACTTGATAATATTGACCTAGTTTAGAACCAAATGCCATTAGTGAAACTAAGTAGAGCCTCAGATGCAAATGGTAACCTAACAAATCCTACATTTTGCTATGTACAGAGTATGTTTATTTTCTAGAAAATAGTTATGCCATTACAGAATTATTTCTTATAAAGTTGTTAGCCATGTTCCTCTAGTAATATACTTAAAATGAATATTGATCTTGTAGGACTAATTGATGTTTGCCCTTGTATCTCTTACTGAGCACCAAAATTACAATCATTTTTGCTACTAAAGGATATGGGCCGGGACTTCTCTGGTGGTCCCGTGGTTAAGACGCTGCCCTCCCAGTGCAGGGGGCACAGGTTTGATCCCCTGGTCCATGAACTAAGATCCTACATGCCACACAGTGCAGCCAAAGATTTAAAAAAAAAGAAGGAAGAAAGGATATGGGCCATATTTCATTTTAAACCTTTATTTTCTTATATAATCCAGTGTAGTTAACAGACATAAAAGTGAGATTAAATGATATATGTGAACTGTTTAGCTTTTTATGTTATTTTTAAATTGAATTGTTATTTAATCAGAGGAAAGTTTTAGATTTCCGATTTTAAAAATAAATTACCACTGAAATTGAGAGGAGATTTCATTGTGTGTGTATATTAAAATTACTCTGTGTGTATATATATTACAAGCAATAATATAAACTGAAGACATGCACACTTGTGCAGAAATTTCAGAGTTAGTGTTTAGAATCATCATATAAAAATATATGTAGTAATTAAAAAGTAATTAACTTTGGGTCCATTAAAGGCTTTTTATCATTGATCTAAGGGACGTAAGTTCCATTTTAAATGTAGGACATTAAATTTAAAGAAAGAACATTTATCCATTGATTTGACCATTTTTTGTTTGTTTGTTTTTGTAAATGCCAAGTATGTGCATAGCTGTGGTCATACAAAGGTGAAACAGACTCATATTCTTGCCTCAAGAAGCTTGTAATTTTAATAAAGAGGGCATGCTATCTACATTAATTATAGTATGAGGTAGGAGTGATAAAAGGTCACAGAAGCATGGATAAATGCAGAAGGAATCCCAAGGGAGTGATAACTGGAGAGGAAGAACATACTAACCTCAGACCAAGGATATGTAGCATTTGAACCACTGAAATTGGGAGGGGATTGCAAGCATTGGGAGGAAAGTACAGAGAAGGAATGGTGGTAGGAATAGCCTTAAAGATGGCACAGGGCCATGGCCAGAGGTGTTTCGATGGTCTGGAGGTAGTGGTAAACCTTTGGAGGCTTTTGCAAGGATGAGATGTGATCAGAGCTTTAGGAAAACTGAACTGGTGTCATGTAGGGGAGAGAGGTGAGTGGCAGAGGGAATATGAGTTCCGAAGCTCTTTGCAATATTCCAGGAAACACGTAGGTTAGATGCAATAAGAAGGGAGCAGAGCGGGTCGATTCAGAAGATAATATTGTGGCAAAAGAAATAAAATTTGGCAGGTTTTTTGAGATGAGGAACAAGGGGAAGGATTATTTCCGAGGTGACTGAATTTTGAGGCTGAATGTAGGGTGAATGATGTTATTAATTGAAGAAGTACCACAGAGGATATGATGGTTTGTAAAGGAAGATGGTGAGGTCAGTTTTAGACATCATGAGTTTCAGATGCTGTCGTGTCATCTCGGTGGAGCCTACAGTGGAAATGCAGGGCTGGAGTTTATAAGAAAAAGGGAGTTGCAAGCAGCAGAGAACAAAGGCATTGGGTTAAGATGCCCACAGAGCCTGGCACAGTTAACAGGGGCTTCCCTCTCACCTAACACATTTTCCTCAGCAAGAGGTACTCTGGAAAAAAAAATCCCTGGATCCGAGCAGGATGTGTTTCACTGCAGATTATAGATTTACTTTGGGTGCAGTCATCCATACAACTAAAAATACATCACAGTGCACCACAGCTTATCTGAGGTTTCCTTGCAAAGACGAGATAACACCAGAACAACATTTTGCAAAATATAAATAAGTTTAAAGTAGTTTCTATTGGCATTCAAATATAGTTACTGCCAAAGAAAGCAATGGAAGCCTAGCTGTATTTATTCTACCAAATCCTACTACCATTTGAACTGTTAGTCTTTGCAAATAGAGAATAGAGAGAATTTGAAATCCAATAAACACTTTTATGTATCCCTTGAGTGTACAATCTCAATGAATGAGCTCTTTCTTGTAAACAATATTAGATACCAAATTAATAATCTTGATGTCCTGTCAGGGTTAATAAAATGAGATTCTACCTAATGTGATTTCTTCACCTGATTTGATACAAGTTATCTGTGTAGTTTCGTAAGTTTTTTTTTAGCAGTCTTCATATGAGCATTTATGAAGGTCTGAAATGTTGTGTTTTGATTTCCAGGCAGTGCTTACAATCAAGAGGAACGTGTAGTGTGTGCTGGCTATGACAACGGAGATATCAAGCTGTTTGATCTCAGAAATATGTCTTTACGGTGGGAGGCAAATATAAAAAATGGGGTAACGTACATTTGGATTCTTTCCAGATTCTCTGAATGTGTTTTTACCCACCCTGAACTACTACAAAAGGAAAGCTCCTCTAATAACTCATTTCAGTAAAACCCCTCTGTGCATGTATGGTTTTAACCTTTTGGGGCTTAACCTTGGAGGGTCTGATAAAAATCAGGGATGCTCTCATCAGAAAGTGAACACACACCCAGATGTGGTGTGATGTACCAGGTGAGTCACTACGCCTGTGGCCCATCTGTGGACTCCTGTGGACCATGCAGTGTAGTATTAAAATGACCTAGTAAGAGGCCTTCTGCTAACATCAGGAAGCTTGAACTTGTAATAGCCTCCCAAGTACTTTCAGGTTTTTGGTTCCCAGGTTGTACATCTTTAGTGAAGAATGTGGTTCCCTCCTGTTTTCTCTAGTCAGCCTTGACTTAACTTTATAAAATAATTACATAATAACAGTTAAAAGCTAAATTATGGCTTTTCAAATGTACCCACGAGAACAGGGTACCCTAGATGATTTTGTGGATCTTATTAACCAAGAAGAAATTTTTATAGTTACAAGTATTTGATATATGGATTCAAAGATAAAGTGATTGTTTAAAATGCTTTCACATGAACTGATAATGTTAAAGTTGTTTTACTTAGTTTGAAAGAACCTCTTGAATTAATCATTATTAAATGAATGATCACTAATAAACATTCTCTATTTTCAGGTATGTAGCTTGGAGTTTGACAGAAAAGACATAAGTATGAATAAGTTAGTAGCTACGTCTCTGGAAGGAAAGTTTCATGTTTTTGACATGAGAACACAGCATCCAACCAAAGGTTTTGCTTCTGTTTCAGAAAAGGTAAATACGAGGGAAATGTCTTTCTATGAAGAGGAATATTCGCTATAGCTTGTTTTAGACTGATAAATAGAATGCGTCACCAAGTTCCTTCCAGGTTTTTGTATGAAGGGAACTATTTTTAATATATTGTAGGATCTTGACAAGCTTTTCTGTGCAAAGAGTACTTTTCTAAAGTTCGTCAATTTTAGACTTTTTTTTTTATTATTATTGAAGTGTAGTTGATTTACAGTGTTGTGCCACTCTCTGCTAGACTTCTTGATTATAATAAAGGCCTCAGTTGGTAATGACTCTTATTTTGTAGTTTAGGAGCAATCGCAAGAAAACTAGCTGGTTTAGGAATTTGGTCAACAAAACCTAGCCTGGTGTTTCCTAATAAATATATATTTGTAGTAATACCTAATTATATACTTTTAGGTATATGCCAGTATATATTCAATACTAATTATATACTTTGCAAAGTATATCAACATATATACATTATGTCATTTCATCACATTTTATATTCCAGTTTGATATATTAAATGAGATTATTTAAAGTGCAAATCACTGTGATTGGTACATAGTAGCAATGTAAATATAAATTTTTTTATTCATACATACATATATGCATACTTTGCCTTGTTCCCAATAGTATTTTAGGTAGCTTACAGGGAAACATTTGGTATTACAACATTAGAAAAATTGATGAAGAAAGCTGCACAAATGGAAAACACTGGTTTAAAAAACTGAAGTTGATGTCTGGAGTAAGGGCATTGCATAAAATTTGTGCTGAAACATCCTGTCATTTGCAAGAGATGGGTTGGAAATGTCACTCTGAGCTTTCTTGAATATAAAAATAAAGAAAAATCAGTTATAGATTTGTAGTTTCCATAAGATTAAAATATGTAAGTTGCTCAGGAAATAAAAATTCACTCCCTTGCTCCCTTTCCCTATGTCGTGGAGTCAGTAGTACTTCCCAGACCTTCCTATTTTGTCTTATTTCATTATTAAAATAATTATTATTGCATGTAAATTACTGTTACTGCCTGATGAACTATATTCTTAAGGTAACTAACTATACACTATAATATTGTTTGCCTTTGTCATTTCAGAAGTATCTGTCCACAACATAAAGCACTTACTAAATTGTTCCAAATACAAGTGCAACACATGTTTCATTAACGGGAAATTATAGTGTGTCTCCAAAATTTTTTTGTTACGTTTAGTTAATCCAGTAATTGCTAAATCTGTCAAATACATGACTGGTATATTTTAACAAGTCATTTCCCCTCTTTTTGCTTTTTATCAACTTCCAGGAGAAAAAGAGAAGTTTAAGCTACAAAACAAATTAAGGTTTAACAGCTTGAACCTAATCACTTGAGGACTCTCACACACTTAAAGTGTGCATTTTGAGATATGTGTTTTTCTCTGCTAATGGTAATTCTCTTAAAAGACTATTAAAATCAAATGTCAAGACTGATCATCAACTAAAATGCAAAGTGTCTTATGTGTGGCTTAGCTCAAGTTGGCTGGTCTCATTGCTTCCGTAAAGCAGAAGTCTTTCCTTCCTCCCTCCCTCCCTCCCTCTCTCTCTCTCCCTCTCCCTGTCTTGTTAAATTCTCCACAGTGAATGTAGCATTATTAGGATTGATTTACAAGCTGTTAACCTTCATCCAGTTGCCATTTCTATCCTTTTGTTTAATATGACTGATAAAGGCCCGGGCTTATTATAACCATAAACACCGTCTATAAGTCCTCCCGGTACTTATTTTGAAGACTAGACAAGTCAAATAGTGTAAATTGAAGGTAAGACTTTGAGAGCTTTACATTAAAATTCATTCTGTTTATGGGAACTCTCAGTACTTTCCACTCAGTTTTGCTGTGAACATAAAACTGCTCTAAAAAAATAAAGTTTATTAAAAAGAAGTTCAATCTATCCTTTCTTTCCCTTTAGGAAGAAGTATTTCTTTGTATTTTGAGGCTTTTTTCCTCCTTAGAGTGAGCTAGAGATATTTAAATTATTTGTGTAATTTGTATGATACTATAAGGTTAAATGTTAAGACTTTTAATCTGATAATCTTTTTTAATCCAGCAGAACTTTGTTTTGTAAAGCAGTAAAGAGGAATGGTTCTTTTCCTAATTCCTGATGAGCCCCTGTAACTCTCTGTAGCCATTATAAAGAGAAGTGCCAGAAAATAGTTAACTTTTATAATAGTAACTATAATTGAAGTGATAGAAGCTGTTGAAATTGTTGTTGAAGTGATAGAGGTAAAAATCTTTTTTTTTTACAGGTTTCTCTTCTAGGATGGTCTTTTTTTCCTCTATTTTATTGAAGTGTAGTTGATTTACAATGTTGTGTTAATTTCTGCTGTACAGCAAGGTGATTCAGTTAACATATGTATACATTATTTTTCACATTCTTTTCCATTATGGTTTATCACAGGATATTGAATATAGTTCCCTGCGCAATACAAGTAGGACCTTGTTGTTTACCATCCTGTATATAATAGTTTGCATCTGCTAATCCCAAGCTCCCAGTCCATCCCTCCCTCACCCCTCTTCTCCCTTGGCAACCACAAATCTGTTCTCTGTGTAGGATAGTCTTTCTTTATCATATAAACTTATAAACCACTTGTGTGCCTCTCATTCTGTTCAGGCTCATAAATCAACTGTGTGGCAGGTCCGACACCTACCACAGAACAGAGAGCTCTTCCTGACAGCGGGAGGCGCCGGCAGCCTGCACCTCTGGAAGTAGTAAGTTCCTACCAGTGCACAGTGCTCCTTTTTAAGTTACTTGTGGGTGTAAAGTAGGATTCGATTAAACTTTTTGTCTGTTTTTCCTCCTTTGACTTGGTTCATTTTGATATGATTTTAAATTTCATGGTATTACATAAGCATTACTCTCTAAGCCTTTTTTTTACTCATATACTTATTTTATACTTTGTAAATATTAACATTCTTTTGACACACCAAATATGTATTTTAGTGACATCTTCCATATATTAGAGTAGCTTATGAACAATTCTTTTCATATATTTGAAATCATGCTTTTTGCTAGTTTTTTTAAAAAATAGAAAAACTTTGACCAAAGGCTTTTGTGAAATATTATAATTCAGCCATTAGAGCAGTACCTCTAGAAGAAAGGAAGAGGGTTGAAATTCTTATTTTCGGTTCCTGATAATTGACTTGCCCAAGTTCAGGTAACATCACTATGATAGAATGGACACAGAGCATGAGGACCCTGATTGGTCTCCAGGAAAAGCCTTGTCATTGTGTTTGAGCGTCAGCCCTTACTATATATTTGCCTTTTCCAGTGGGCTTTTCTCTTTCCTATAGATTCTTTCTTCTTTTCCACTTAGAAAAGACCCTTTAACATTTCTTTTAAGGTAGATTTAGTATTGAACTCTTATAGTTTTTCCTTGTCTGAGAAGTTTTTTTATCTCCCTTTCTATTCTAAATGATAATCTTGCTGGGTAGAGTATCCTAGGTTGCAGAATTTTCCCTTGCAGAACTTTGAATATATCATGCCACTCCCTTCTGACCTGCAAAGTTTCTGCAGAAAAATTAGCTGATAGCCTTATGGGGATTCCCTTGTATGTGGCTTTTTGTTTTTCTCTTGCTGCCTTTAGAATGTTTGTATACTTAATGTTATCCCAGAGATCTCTTAAACTGTTTTCATTTATTTTAAATAAATTTATTTATTTTATTTATTTATTTTTGGCTGCATTGGGTCTTCATTGCTGCACGTGGGCTTTCTCTAGTTGTGGTGAGGGGGGTCTACTCTTTGTTGCGGTGCGCGGGCTTCTCATTGCGGTGGCTTCTCTTGTTGCAGAGCATGGGCTCTAGGCATGCGGGCTTCAGTAGTTGTGGCTCATGGGCTCTAGAGCACAGGCTTAGTAGTTGTGGCGCATGGGCTTAGTTGCTCTGCGGCATGTGGGATCTTCCCGGACCAGGGCTTGAACCCGTGTCCCCTGCATTGGCAAGCAGATTCTTAACCACTGTGCCACCAGGGAAGTCCCTGTTTTCATTTTTTAAGATTTGTTTTTCTTTTTGCTCTTCTAATTGGGTGATTTTCATTATCCTATTTTCCAGATCATTTATGTGTTCTTTTGTATCACTTACTGCTATTCATTCCTTATTGTATTTTTTTTTTTTCACCTATTGAGTTCTTAATTTCTGATTGGGTCTTTTTTTTTTTTTGCTGCATTGCGCCTTTGTTGCTGCGCACAGGCTTCTCATTGCGGTGGCTTCTCTTGTTGCGGAGCACGGGCTGTAGAGCGCAGATTCAGTAGTTGTGGCTCACGGGCTTAGTTGCTGCACGGCATGTGGGATCTTCCCGGACCAGGGATCAAACCCGTGTCCCCTGCATTGGCAGGTGGATTCTTAACCACTGTGCCACCAGGGAAGTCCCTGATTGGGTCTTTTTATGTTTTCTAGTTCTTTGTTAAATTTTTCACATGTACATCTATTCTTTTCCCTAATTCAGTTAACATTTTTATTACTAGTGCTTTGAATTCTTTATCTGGTAAATTATTTGTTTCATTATTTATTTTTTCAGGGGTTTTCTCTTGCCTTTTCAGTTGAGTGCAGTTCCTCCGCCTTTTCATTTTGCTTAACTTTCTCTGCCTCTATGAATTTAGTTGAAATAGTTACTTATTTAAGTCTTAAAGGGGTGTTCTCATATGGGAGGCTCTTTGGTGAGAGAGCTGGATTTGACGTGGACACAAGTTACATCTTTGGGGTGTGCTGGCAGCTATCACCCTGGTCGGAGATGTAGCTGGAGATGGAGGGGCTAGAGCTGGAGCCACGTATGAGGTGGGATGTCCCCTCTGTTCAGTGGCCATTATTGCCCTATCAGGGTAGGGATCTGATCCCAAGTTGCTGGAACAGAAGCCAGGAGGGTCGGCCCAAACTAGCTTTATTCTCTTAGTGTGTTTTTTCCTCCACCGGCACCCTTGCCCTGGAGTGGGAAGGTGCTGAAGCAGGTGCGGCCCGTGCGGGCTCTCGGCTTGTGTTGGCCACGGACCAAGGTCCAAGCTGTCTCTAATGCGCTGCCTGTGTAGGCGCCCACAGTTGTTTTCCCTTGCTCTGTTCAGGTGTATCCACGGGTGCAAGTCCCCTTTGTCCCTCACAGCTGAGCACTGTCCCCAGCCCCCTCTGCCCCACGCTGTTGTGGAGCCACACTGCAGGGCGGGAGGGGCCTGTGTAGACTCTTGGCCTGTGTCGGGAGGGGTGAGCTGTGTGGGGCAGCGGCCGCCGTCAGAGGTACAGGCCGCTTCTGGTGTGCTGCTTGAGTGAAGAGCCAGCAAGAGGCACTGCTGCCCCACCGGCCTCCGCCCTGGGGCCGCTCGCCTCTGAGTTCCAAGATCGAGTCTTTTCCCTGATCATAGCTGCCCCAGATCCTGTGCCGTGCTGTGCCGTGGAGTCAGTGGGGCTGGCGTGTTCGCTTTTCTTGGGCTGGGGCACACGCCAAGGCAGTTGTGGGAAATCCAGCAGCCACTAGGGCAGACCTTTCCTCCCTGCCTTGGGGGCAAGCCAGCATGTGGACACTCCTCACGAACAGAGCCTAGGCTTCTGACAGCCTTCCTGTTGGTCCCAGCGGCCCTCCAACCAGCCAAGGGGGCTGGTCTCCCCAACGTAGGATCTGGGGACTGGGGGCGCCCAATCTGTAGCTCTCATCAGTCACTCCCCAGGGCGGGCGTCCGCCTGTGTATTCTCCCTTTTCCTGAGTCCCCTCCCAGGGGCACAGGTCCTGACCTGATCGCTTTTCTTCCCTTCCCACTTACTTGTGTATCTCTCTTGCAGCCCTGGTTGTACAGGAGCCCTTCTGCCAGTTTCCAGTTAGTTTTCAGTGAGCTCTTAAAACTTTAATAGATGATATGGAGGATTAGAAAAAAAATCTTGATGTTATCTTTTAAATACTAAATAACTGCAGCCTCTGCCAAGAGACATGAAAAATGTTCTGTAACCTGTTTATCCGTCTGAATGTGTTATTCCTTTTAAAAATCAAAAGGGGCTTCCCTGGTGGCGCAGTGGTTGAGAGTCCACCTGCCGATGCAGGGAACACGGGTTCGTGCCCCGGTCCGGGAAGATCCCACATGCCACGGAGCGGCTGGGCCCGTGAGCCATGGCCGCTGAGCCTGCACGTCTGGAGCCTGTGCTCCGCAATGGGAGAGGCCACGACAGTGAGAGGCCCGAGTACCTCAAAAAAAAAAAAAAAAAAAAAAAAAAATCAAAAGAAGGTGTAGGGTCTGTGAGGAAGAAAGAATAGAATGTTATCTGCTTATCACTACTTCTGTTTCTGTTCTGCTTCTGAGTTGCTTCATGCCTTTTAAAGTCTTGGTCTTTATTAGCACTTTTGAAATAAAGGTAGTATCATAGTTGATACCTAACAGGCTTTAAAAGACCTTCTGAGGAGGAATACCCCTGTATCCCTCCATGGGGGAGGGGTGTTCCATTTTTCCCTCTCTCAAATCTAGACCAAGTCATAGTTATGAGCTGTTACCCTTCAGCCCTTATCATTTTATAAATTTATATTTTCAGCTGATAGAAAATCAAATGTTCTAGGAATCACTGTTTTCTTTTTTGAGGCAATGATGTCTAGAGCACCAAGTCAATTTATTAAAGAATGCTAGATCAACCTAGGACTTTCATAGTAAAAGAAAAGATACCTACTCATGCTGAACAGAAATGATGTTTAAACGTTTTTAGTAGATTGAATGCTTCTTTATGAGACTTTGGGGGGCTGGGATTGAGGTTGAAATATTGTCTCCTTATTTCCGTACAACTCATTATTAGAAAGATGCCTTAAGTATTTATCAGTTCCAGTAGTCAAGTGAGAAATAAAAATAGTTATTGGAGTATATGTATAAGAATAAAATGACGGATGCTAAGACTTATCTCCTCTTACCACTTTGATCTTGTTTTCAGCGAATACCCAATTCAGCGGTCAAAGAAAGATTCCGAGGGTGTAGAGATGGGAGTTGCAGGTTCAGTCAGCCTTCTGCAGAATGTTACATTGTCTACCCAGCCCATTTCAAGTTTGGACTGGAGTCCAGATAAGAGGGGTCTGTGCATCTGTAGTTCATTTGATCAAATGGTAAGAGTACTGATTGTTACAAAACTCAACAAAATTTGATCTGAAGACTTTGGACTTGAAACCTTCCAAAGCAACACTCAGAGAATTTAGACTACGTTCTGGGATCCTCTGAGTCTCATTGAACAAAGTGGGATTTGCCTGATGAAAAAAGGACCCAGATGCAAACCTCTGGGCCAGCATCCCTCCGGGTGAAGGCCACATGGTGTTTCCAGCGACCGGACTGGATGGTGGTTTGCTGTTGCACATGGGGGCACCAGAGTCTCCAGTGCCAACTCTGTTCCTCTCCCCTCTATTTCTAGTAAAAAGTTGAAAGTTTTCTGTATTTAATTATTTTAAATTCATTTTGTATCCCCAAAGTTCCATATTCTATAATAATACTTGTGTTGCATTTTAGAGTTTACAGTTTTGTAGCAGTGACTTAATTTGGTTTAAAATAGTTTGCCTTGGTAAGACTATTGTGAATTAACCTTCATAAATAAATACACTTTGAGACATTTCAGCGTCAGTAAATCTCTGTAAAGAACATTACTTTATAAAATACCAAAATGACATGATCAGCCAAGATTTAGGCCATTGTTTTCGACCATTTAACTCATAAAATGAAATACTATGATTGACAGAGACCTCTTTTTTAACTTAAAAAACAGGAGTTGAATTCCTGAGACTTTCTGGTTGTTGATTGTGGTTATGTTGTTTGAGATGTATAAGATTGTGGGGCTTTTGTAGCCTTGTTTTTTTGTCAAACTTTCTAATATTTTTGTGAATAAATTTTGTTTTTGAAATCTGTAGAAGTTTTGATTCTTTTTTTTTATATATAAATTTATTTATTTTATTTTTGGCTGCATTGGGTCTTCGTTGCTACGCACGGGCTATCTCTAGTTGCAGAGAGCGGGGGCTACTCTTTGTTGCAGTGCACGGGCTTCTCGTTGCTGTGTCTTCTCTTGTTGCAGAGCATGGGCTTTAGAGTGCAGGCTCAGCCGTTGTGGCTCATGGGCTTAGTGGCTCCGTGGCGTGTGGGATCTTCCCGGACTAGGGATTAAACCTGTGTCCCCTGCATTGGCAGGTGGATTCTTAACCACTGCGCCACCAGGGAAGCCCTAGAAGTTTTGATTCTTTTAACAGGAGTAATAAAGCCAACACAGTCCCTTTTTTTGCTTTATAAATGCTTAATAGGTACCTCTTAAGTCACTTTGTTTCTCCAGTGCCCACCATGTCTGTAGCTAAGCTCAGAGGAATTGAATTCATCACCCTTTAATTAAGCACCGCCCCCCTTTCAAGAGAGAATCACCTAAAACATTCATAAAATTCATGTGATTTCGGGGGTTCTTGGAAAGTCACTTGTTTGGAATATTAAATTCAGAAAATTAAACTTCAAAAGAAATTCCCAAAGTGTTTATAGAGCAATACTATGGACATAATTATGAAAGTAAAAATTAAATTGAACTTTAAAAAAGCCTATCCCTGATGGGTTTTGTTTTTAATTTTCAAAGAAAAAATGAAAAATTTGTGAAATTCTTTTAGAACACTTATAGTTGGTGATATAAGTAGAGAAGCTTAAGTCAAAAACAATAAACACTTGAATTTCATTAAATCTAAGATGTCATTGATTGTGAGGTTATCTTATACCACTGAGAAAAATACTGCCAATGAAACTGATACAATGCTTTCTTATCGCTTATTTCTTTATCGCTTATTCTTATCGCTTATTTCTTCTTATTTCTTTAATATTCATTGAATGTTCTTTTAAACTTACTTAGATGTAGGTGTTTTTCATTATATTGTACGTCCTTTAAAAGGAAAATATATACAAAATAAATTGCATATGGTATTCCTCAAATTTCTTCCTACTCAGAGGAAGAAATTTTTGAATTGAGTCATTAATGTTTGTGTTTTTTCTTATAATATTGTCAGATTGTTGGTGATGGAACACTTCTTTAAAACATGCTTCTCTGTTGTCTTCAGGGAGTCCCTTGGACATCGGGCACATTCTTACTGCAAGTTTGTCTCCACTCTTCTTTTGTGTTAACATGTGGCACTTTGCTAGGTGGGGTGGTAAATTATGGAATGTTTTGGTAAGGAACCCCAGGAATAATTCTCACCATGGGGCCTAGGCCCTTCCAGGCAAGGACTGCTTCATGGAAAAATGTTTCTCCTTTGGTCACCAGATTGTCCCCTGACGTAGGTGAAGCATGTAGCCTTTGGATTTTATAAAGCTGGCTGGTGCAACGTGAGTATAATACCACCATCTGCATTCAGATGCTATGGCTAGTTTGGAAAATAAGTGGGCCATTGGCTTTTAGCTCTGTCTAAAAGGGACTGGTTGCTGCTTTCTGCCCAGGAAGCCTCCTCCTGGAATGTCATCGTGTTGTGCAGCCCCACCGTGTTACTCTGGATGAGATGAGGCTGCCAGACCCCTGTTTGCACGGAACTCTCCCTTAGAGCTAGGCTGGACCCAGCAGGCCCTCTAAGTCGTATAATAAGTCCCTATAAGGGCCTGACCCTGCTCCTCAGAGCGCCTGGGCATTGGGCACATGCCGCTCTCAGATCTGTTGGGACTTGCTGACAGAAGTCCTGTCCCTCACCCAGCCTGCTAAGGACTCAAGGCTGCTAGAAGATGTCCCCTGCCCCACTTGACCTCACACCCCTGGAGTGGTGAGAAATCCTTTGGCCCGTGGACTCCCCACTCCATCTTCCCTGTGGGGCTAGCGTGGACAAGGGACAGCACGAGAACTCATTTATTTAGAATCTGTGACACTGTTTAGGGATCTAGAGGGAAAATAACCTGCCCGTCCTCAACCTAGAATCAGAAAAGGGTTCTTAATCAGAGCAGCACAGAGGGAGCAGATGCATCTTGGCCTCACAATGCCACAGCTATTAATGCAGTATGCATGGGTTTTGCATGTTTTGCATCAAACATCAGCCTTGAAGGGAGGAACAGGCTTTTGACTTTGTGTTCTTAAATCACAAAGAGAAAGTCAGGATAAACACAACCTCTGCTCCCAGGGAAAACACAGCTATGGCTGTGACCACATATAGCGGCATTTATACAGTAGTGCTGGAGCAATTTTCTTGACGGATTTTTTTTTAGCAACTGACCTTTGCTTATGGTGTCCTGATCCACCTCCATCCTTAAGGATAACACCAGGTCACCCAGCGTTGTCCTTCACACAATGTTCAATTAAGCGTTGATTGGTGATAAAAATTATGAGATAATGACAAAATGAGTAAAAATTCCATCTTACCTCTGACCTGTTTTCTCAAAATACCTCTATTGATGTAGAGGTTCAGCTACAGGTAACTAAGAACACAAAATATTTGTATTTTTCTTTTTTATAAAAATCTAGGTAGGCAGTCCAGGCTGCTATG
Source organism: Pseudorca crassidens (assembly GCF_039906515.1). Taxonomy (NCBI): domain Eukaryota; kingdom Metazoa; phylum Chordata; class Mammalia; order Artiodactyla; family Delphinidae; genus Pseudorca; species Pseudorca crassidens. Next base: position 33,741,541 of record NC_090309.1, read on the forward strand.
ATGGCTCCATAATGATGAGAGACCTGGGTTTCTCCTTCTTGTTTTTCCACCCTCCTCATGATCCACCTTTCTCCTCAACACCCAGTGTGGCTGCTCCGGCTCCAACCATCACATCCACATTTCAACCATCAGGAAAGTAATGCCCTGCCACTTTAAAGAACCACTTCTGCTTTCATCCCACTGGCCACAGCTTGGTTACACCTACAGAGTAAGTCTGAGAAACATAGACTTTATTCTCTGCAGTGATATACTCAGCTGACAGCTGGGAGCTCTGGTACCGAGGAAGACAGGGAAATGGGCATTAGGAGACATAAGTGGATTCTGCCACATAGTCAAGCATAAAGTCCCCCCGGCTAAGTTCTCCCATGAAGTGAAAACTATGGAGTGATCAATTCATGTTGCTTTAGGCCAGATCTGGGTCTTGGCACCTAATAGGCCCTTTGGTTTCTCCTTCAGCTGGTATAGACAAGATACAGTAGAATCACTTGTTTTCCTGACCTGTTGAATCATTTTATTATCCTTTACATACATTCAATGGAAGTACAGCCCAGTACAAAAATATGAAATGGAAATTCTCCCTAAAAAAAACCAAAGAGCCAAACTCTAATTTTCTACCCTAAATTTCTTTTCTTGGGAATTTATTTTTACTAACAATTTACTTCAAGTCTTAAGCGCTCTTTCCATCCAGGGCTTGTCCAAAGACACAAGCACTAGAACATGAATGAATTATTTTAACTCATGCATTTCTATAAATTCACAGAAGAAACTTGAAGGGAAAACAATATGTTTATGATTCAGTGTGTATTGGTATCTACCTAAAATCACATTTGTTGATGACTTAGGTGGACAAATTTTGTATTTACATAGGAAAAATAATTTGTTTCTGTCTAAGGAATGCCCATCACACAAAATGATTTCATCCTTTCTCTGCAGGAGAACAGCCAAAAGTTTCCTGGCAAATATTGTACTTTGGGCTTTCGGTTTGCCAAGGCACCATCAGATATGCCTCTGCTCAACTTTTAGTGAATTGTCTTCCCCGGGGAAGGAGGCACTCTCGCCCAAGGCTATGCATTCCCAACCCCAGGCCTTTGCTGTAACTACCTACCCTGTGGCACGCTTCCGCCTTGTGGAAAAAGGTGGGCACTGCAGACCTTTCATCACAGAAGAAAATGGATTTTGCCTTCACGTGCACCTGAAAAATCTTCACTGTTCAATTCACAGTAGGCACACAAGTCACATTGGACCTTGAGAAAGATATTATCTTAACAGAAATTTATCCCCCAAATGTGAGTGTGTTTATTACAAAAAACCCCAAAACACTTCGTATATAACACTGCATAACATGGCTATGTTTGTTTTACACAATGGGTTTATTACTCAAAAGTTGTCTAATTAGCTTTATTATAGTGTCAACCGTACTTTTAGTGCACCATGAGAGCTGACTTCCAAGAGGAGACATCTGGCTTTTTATAAAGTGAGGAATCATCTTATAAAGTAAATTAATAGTATATGCCTCCACCTCCCCCACCAGTTCATTCTGTAAGTTGTTTGTAACGTGAAGTATTTCTTAAAGTAAGGAGTTCTTTATGCCATTACTTAACTTCCTGCAATCGTTCTAGAATTTTCCCCCACCTTGTTTGGGATCTGCATGGGATATAGTCATTGTTTTTACAAGCTATTTCTTTCTTTTCTTTTTTTTTGCCGCATCTTGTGGCTTACGGGATCTTAGTTCCTCAGCCAGGGATTGAACCCGGGCTCACGGCAGTGAAAGCGCCAAATCCTAACCACTGGACCGCCAGGGAATTTCCCTGCAAGCTATTTCTGAATGAACAAGTCGATGAGCGGGAGGCCTCCACCTGCCCACTTTCGGCGCCGTGGACCACACAAGCTAAAACAAGCAACATCAAATCCACAGTGCGGTCAAGAGGAACTCACGGTTTTCCCTCACTAGGAGGCTGAAGACACTCCCACTTCCTGCTCCTCATTTTAAATCTTCTTCAACGTTTCTTCTTTGGCCTGTTAACTGAAAGAAAGCCCACCACCTAAAATTTGAGAATGATGTTTTATTTGGCGGACTTTCTGAGGACTCAAGCCCACGAGGCAGCCTCTCACGTGCTCTGAGGGACTCTGCCCCAAGAGGTAAGGGAGTAGCCAGGATACACAGGAGTTCTGCAACAAAGACCAGTTGTTGGAGCATCAAAAGGCTACTGTTGGGCTTCCCTGGTGGCGCAGTGGTTGAGAGTCCGCCTGCCGATGCAGGGGACACGGGTTCGTGCCCCGGTCCGGGAAGATCCCACATGCCGCAGAGCGGCTGGGCCCGTGAGCCATGGCCGCTGAGCCTGCGCATCCGGAGCCTGTGCTCCACAACGGGAGAGGCCACAACAGTGAGAGGCCCGCGTACCGCAAAAAAAAAAAAAAAAAAAAGGCTACTGTTAATTCAAGAAAACCAGACATCTCAAATTAATGAAGTTAGCACTTTTTTTTTGTATGGGAAGGTGCAAGAGTCTGGGCTCATTGAACTCATTCCTTTGACATGCACCTTAAGTATCTAGGGCCTGTATTCTGCCCTTCTCCATCCTGAATCCCCTCAGAGTGCACAGTCTGGGCAGCTGCGGTGGCTGAGGGCTTGATGGCTGCAACATCCGTTGTTTACTGATACGGCAGGCGACACTCCTCATCCACAGGCCCTAAGAATGCTCACGCTGGGCCTTTTGTAGTAAATCAGGATATTGGCTCTGGAAGAAGCATCAGAGACCGCTGAGCCCAATCCGATCATTTAGAGACAGACTGGGTGCTGCGTGTCCTGACCCCTGGCCCAGGGCTCTTCTCCCTGCGCTGCCCGAGGAGGCCGCTCCACACTCCAGTTCCCTAGAAGCAGGGCACCTCTCAGGCCACAAACCAGAATCTGAGATCCGGTGTGCAAACCACACCATGGTCAGAGGCGATAAGGGTAGCAAATAAACGACCTGGAGGAACAGAAGCAGAGACTTGGCGCTCAGCAGCCTGCAGATAAGCAAGTGTTTGACCTGGGCTGAGCACATCCGTTATCTGGTGACAGATAACATTCACACTCGAGGAAGCCTGTGCCTGCAGTAAGAGTGGAGCTGGCCTGGTCCTCACAGCCACAGAACAATGGCTCTGAACGATGGACTCGGGAACAATAGATGGGGGGAAATGTTAACACCCGCCCAGGGGGTGCTGAGCTCCTGTGGGGGGGGTGGTCACAGGCTAAGAGGACTACCCAGAAGTCTCGGGAGTGCTCGCGGCCACAGTCCCTACTCATCTGCAAAGGGCCATCAGGCTTGCTCTGGATTTCCCAGATCTGCTCAGTAAAGCTTCTTAGGAGAAACGTCAGAAGCCTCATTCTCTTTCTCACTGTTCAGGCTACTGAAACTGAAGAAGCCCGTAAAGGGTGAACGAGGAGGGAAAACCATTAGCTTGCTTCTAGAGAGACTTGACCGAGATAACATATATAAAGATAGTAATATTGACAATCATAGCAGGTGATATTTACTGTGCACTATACTAAGTGTCTCCCCTTCTGCATTAGATTCTTCAGTCCTCACCACAGAACTCTGAGGTCAGCACTGTCGTTGTGGACATTGGCAATTGAGGGACAGTCTTCAAGAGGCTAGGAGGTTTGCCCAAAGCCCCACGGCCAGGAAGCAGGAAGTGGAAACATGGTTTGTCCATCTCTAGAACCCAAACTCTGAACCTCACCTCTTTGATACATTGGTGGAAGCTGTTGGTGCTTTTTTTTTTTCCCATCAATTTTGCCACTTTAACTTAAGGATATAAGTCCTGTTAAAAAGTGTTATCAGGGCTTCCCTGGTGGTGCAGTGGTTGAGAGTCCGCCTGCCAATGCAGGGGACATGGGTTCGGGCCCTGGTCCGGGAAGATCCCACATGCAGCGGAGCGGCTGGGCCCGTGAGCCATGGCCACTGAGCCTGCGCGTCTGGAGCCTGTGCTCCGCAACGGGAGAGGCCACAACAGCGAGAGGCCCATGTACCGCCAAAAAAAAAAAAAAACAAAACTGTTATCAGAGTGAAGGGAGACTTTGGGAGGGATTCTGGTGGGAGCATAAGGGAGCAGGGAGCACTGTAAGGGCAGGAGGGGAGAAGGAAAACTACCCCTCACGGGTACACTGGCACCGGTTTCCACCGCACCTAACGACAGCCGGTGCCCACGATTTCCCCCTTCCTCAATAACAGGAGCCCAGTCTTTATTACAACACATAATGAAGATTACACTTGTCGGCCTCCCTTTCAGGCAGATGTGGCTACCATGGGGAGGGGGGCACCCTGAGGAAGACGGTACAGCCTAGAATGTGGGGAGCCTGGGGCCTGATGGCCGGGGAGCCCCCCCTCTGCCGACGGCCTGCCCCAGCCTGTTTACTTTCACTGCTGCCTGAAGACAAATGAACTTGTTTCTTTTTTAAGCCAGAGACAGCTTGGGAATTTCTTGTATGCGTGGATACTCGTGCTAACTACTGACTTTCACCCACATCTTACAAAGGGGAACTCAGGCTCAGAAAGAGTAAGTATCTTCATCCAAAGTCATCCAAGTATTACCTGGCAGAGTTCAGATGTGCATCTGTCCATCTGACCCTAGAGTTTTCATCTTTCTAGCACAGTCTATACTAGCAAAAGGAACAGGAACATGCATGTATGTAGTGCTTTATAATTTGAAAACATTTTCACATGCATTATGCAATGTGTATGGTTTGGGATTTGGGGGCTGCAAGCAACAGAAATAGACTCTAGATAACTTATATTAAAGAGGACTCTATTAGGGGGATTGGGGGTGGGTATCAGTTGGTGTTCAATCAGAGAAGCGAAGTCACTAGGGCTTGTTTCAGGGATGTGACCATACAGCTTGTGGAAGCTGGTTAAGCAGTCTCTGTAAGGCTGCCGCCCCCAGGTCTGATGCCGGAGCTCGGGGTCCACAGGGCATACTGTGACCCAGCCTTCTACACACATCTGCGGTCCCGGCCACCCAGCTGCAGGCCTGCTTCTCTGCGGGTGCAGCCTGACTTTGCTGTGGGAACCACCCCAAACTTCACGTTGCTTAGAATCTGTGGGCCTATGATTGGGCCTTGTTGATGAAAATAATCAATAAACAATCTATAATCGGAATAGAAAGTTTTATTTGAGCCAATGGAGGACAATAGCCTGGGAGACAAACTCTCAGATGACTGAGGAAGTCCTCTGGAGAGGCATGGTTTCCAGCACAGTTTTCTATGTTGTCAGAACAAAGAACATTGAACAAGTCAGGGATATATTCCTTCAAGGTTTCAAAAAGACAGAACAAAACAGAACAACAACAACAAAAAAACCATATCAGCACGTACACAGTGGGTCCATATGGCCTTGGCACCTGGAAAGGAAGTCTTATCACGGAAGGAGTACCAGCATTGGTGTCCCAGAAGGGAGGCATTTAATCTTTATTTTTAACATGGACCATCTTTACTTCTGGTCAATGTGCCCTTTTCTTTAATAATTAAAGTACATGTACACCGTATGCTTGACGGACCCCAAACGGGCTGTTTTTGTTGACATAAAATTCAAGTTAACTCATGGCTAAGCCAGAATGACTTCACCAGACCTCAGCATGTGCTCATTTCTTTTATCAGCCTGGGTCATGAGATGGAAGCACTCCTTCTCTCTGACCATCCCGATTAGCTCAGGAGAGCCCAGGCCCAGCCAGGCCAGTGAGCTTCAGTCCCCAGACTTCTGTTCCTTCCCCTACAAACAGGCAAAATGACTCAGGTGGCGATGAATGATTACTCAGAACAGAGATCCCCTTGGTTTGACTGAGCTTTTGCCACACATGATTCCCATTTGACAAGTTCTATAGGACCCCATGGAGATTGAAAAGGAATTTTATTTGCTGTCTTTATTTACCAGGAAAAGTGAGATTTGGTTTGGGACTCAGAGCTTACTTGTCAGGCGCTCTCTGTGACACCTGTCGCCAGCAGGGTGGGGCTCCTGACGTAGAGTAGAGAAGACCCCGGGGAGGGAGGGGAGGTGATGGGCCACTACAACGGTCAGGAAGGATCCTGGCGGCAAGGTCACTCCTGCCAGATCCTCACCAGGGACAGGAGAGGCTCAGCTGCTGATAAAGGCCCCTCAGTCTTTGGAAGGCCACAGACACCACATTTATTCAATAGCAAATACGGATTGTTAGGCAAAGCCAACCTTAAGTTAGGACAGTAGTCTCTTAATTGTGCTGTTGATATTCATCACTGCAATAAAACTGTCTAATTGAAAAAGTTCATATTGACAAACCAACAAGAATTGCATTGATGCAATAGTAGTTTTGAATTATTAACTCTGCACATTTTTATTCCGTAGACGTGTCACATTAGTCATCAGGCAGGACGTCTCTTAAAGCAGCGGTCCCCGACATTTTTTGGCACCAGGGACCAGTTTCGTGGAAGACAATCTTTCCACGGACTGGGCTGGGGTGTGTGGTGGGAGGGTAGGGTTTGTTCAGACGGTAACGCAAGCGATGGGGGAGCGGCAGATGAAGCTTCGCTCGCCCGCCACTCACCTCCTGCTGTGCGGCCCTGTTCCTAACAGGCCGCGGACCGGTACTGGGGCTTGGGGACCCCTGTCTTAAAGAGTGCTGAAGGGTTATTCTGGAAAACTCCTGAGACTGGAAGATAAGTTTTGTGGATCCTGCGAGAAGCTGTTTGGTTTTCTGTATGCACTGGTGTGTGTGTGTGTGTGTGTGTGTCTGTGTATGTGTCTGTGTGTGCACGTCCATAGACTGATTTCCTTAGGTGATCTGAGCCAAAGATGAGAATGTCAAGTTTGCTCAGTTAGTCCTGTGGATTGAGATCACCTTTGAGGGAGAAAGGATGGGGAGTCAATGTACAAGGCCACACACCTGGTGGCACTTACCCCTCCAAGAATGACAGCCCAATTTGGGGATGGGCAAGGGCACTGTGATAGTAATCCACAGCACATGACTGGGCTCGTCATAGCAAGTACTCAGTAAAGACTGGCCTGTTGGTTAAATGTTTGGAAGGAAAGGTGTCATCTAGGAATTGCATTCAGTTGCACGTAACAAAGACCACGAAATCCTGGGTTTATTCTCAATACAATGGAAGTCAAGATGTAGGCAGTCTAGGGTTGTAGGGTGGTGCTCCATGATTCTGCCTCCTTTCTTTCTTCTCCACAATGCCTAGTGCATGGTTTCTATTCTCATCACTTCATGGTCCAAGATGGCTAGGGGGATGCTAGCCATCCAACCACCATGCATGTTGGAAGGAGGAATAAAGGCAGAAGGGCCAAGAGTGGCATTACTTCCAGTAAGCAGTATTCCAGAATGTTCCACACAAACACTTGCACTCACAGTTCCGTGGCCAGAAGGTAGTCACGTGGTCACACTTAAACGAAAGTGCGGCTGTGAAATGCAGCTTTTAGTTAGGCAAAACACCACTCTGAAACGAAAAAGGGAATCTCTTACTAAGGAATTAGGGGGAAATGGACACTGCATTGGCATTAGTAGTTTCTGTCACAAGCACCATTACATTAACACAGTTTTGGAGGGAGACAAATTGGTGACATCCCTCAAAATGTGAAATATTCATACTCTTTGAAACAAAAATTTTATTCTTAGAAATCCTTTCTACAGATGACTCTCACATACGTACGCACACACACACGTTTATTACAGCACAGCACTATTTATAATATCAGAAAATTGGAAACAACCTAAATGTCCATCAATTATCCAATTGTTCAAACACTGTGGTAATATGATGGAATAGTATTGCATCTATGAAAGAAGCATGAGGCGACTGTAAGTATTGAGATGGACTAGGATATGTTCTTAAACCAAGAAGCAAGCCGCAGGATATTATACATATTGTAATAAGTATATGATCCCATTAGTAACATTTTATTATACATGTTCCTGGAGATGTATCAGAGTCTTAGCAGACAGAGAAATGAGCCTGTGTAATTTGAAAGAGCTGTCAGAAATGCTAAAAAACATAATTAATGACTGAGCTGAACTCCTGATACAAATAAAAGAGTCAAGTCTGTGGTCAGAGAAAGTGGTACTAACCTAGCTTCCAGAAGAGTTCTGCTTGGACCAAATTTGCACCCAAATGTTGGGTGGGCCAAGCAGATGTGAAGCCTTTGCAGCACATCTTAAGGGTGAAACTGGGATGCTGCTGGCAGAATGATGCCCTGATGTAATATTCTGCTACAATGGCATTAGATCCAGATGAAACATGCTTTGTAATACATTGAACTCTCACAAGAAACAGCGGGAAATTTCCAATGACAACAAAACAAAATAATAGAACATACACATACATGCATAATGAGCTAAAACTAGAATCAAGAGAGGGAAGCAAACTGCAAGGCTTGGAGGATCAATGCCAGTGTCAGCCCCAAACGTAGGGATTGGAAGCTAAGCCCTGAGCCTGCTGCCAGGGCCCATGCCCTCATTAAGAAGTTTAAAGCCAATCCCTGTTGGTAGGACACATGACTCCAGGAAAAAGTAAATGCAAATCCTTTTTGGAGGAAGCTGTCATTAATTCAGGCTTTCAGGATTCCCACAGATTATGTAAAACCAAAAAAAGATCAAAATAAGAAATTACCAAACACACAAGGAAACAAGATGCAATGATTATGTCACTTAGGACAAAATTTAGCCACACCTGGCAGAGAATCCAAAGTCATAGTGACTTAAACATACATGGTTTTATTTGTTTTTATGTAAAAGAAGTCAGGAAGCAGGTATCCAGAGCAGGTTTAACACAAATTTGTCAGGGACCTGCTTCCTGCCGGTCCGTGCATCCTCTGAGATCTCAGTTAGGGCCCTTGTTCTTATGATCTAAGAATTGCTAGGGCTCCAGATATGCACACTCCAGGTCACGGTGGAAGGAAGGGCATGAAGAGCATGCCTGTTCTCTTTAAAAACATTTGCTGGGAGAGAGGACCTTCAAGATGGCGGAGGAGTAGGACGCGGAGATTACCTTCCTCCCCACAAACACATCATAAATACATCTACATGTGGAACAACTACTGAACGCTGGCAGAAGACCTCAGACCTCCCAAAAGGCAAGAAACTCCCCACGTACCTGGGTAGGGCAAAAGAAAAAAGAATAAACAGAGACAAAAGGATAGGGACGGGACCTGCACCAGCGGGAGGGAGCTGTGAAGGAGGAAAGGTTTCCACACACTAGGCAGCCTCTTCGCGGGGGGAGACTGCGGGTGGCAGAGGGGGGAGCTTCAGAGACGCGGAGGAGAGCACAGCAACAGGGGTGCGGAGGGCAAAGCGGAGAGCAAAGCGGAGAGATTCCCGCACAGAGGATCAGGGCCGACCGGCACTCACCAGGCCGAGAGGCTTGTCTGCTCAGCCGCCGGGGCGGGCGGGGCTGGGAGCTGAGGCTTGGGCTTCGGTCGGAGCGCCGGGAGAGGACTGGGGTTGGCGGCGTGAACACAGCCTGCAGGGGGCTAGTGCGCCACGGCTGGCCGGGAGGGAGTCCGGGAAAAGTCTGGAGCTGCCAAAGAGGCAAGAGACTTTTTCTTGCCTCTTTGTTTCCTGGTGCGCGAGGAGAGGGGATTAAGAGCGCTGCTTAAAGGAGCTCCAGAGACGGGCGCGAGCCGCGGCTAAAAGCGCGGACCCCAGAGACGGGCATGAGACGCTAAGGCTGCTGCTGCCGCCACCAAGAAGCCTGTGTGCGAGCACAGGTCACTATCCACACCTCCCCTTCCGGGGAGCCTGTGCAGCCCGCCACTGCCAGGGTCCCGGGATCCAGGGACAACTTCCCCGGGAGAACGCACAGCGCGCCTCAGGCTGGTGCAACGACACGTCGGCCTCTGCCGCCTAAGGCCCGCTCCGCACTCCGTGCCCCTCCCTCCCCCGGCCTGAGTGAGCCAGAGTTCCCGAGTCAGCGGCTCCTTTAACCCCGTCCTGTCTGAGCGAAGAACAGACGCCCTCCTGCGACCTACACGCAGAGGCGGGGCCCAATCCAAAGCTGAACCCGGGAGCTGTGCGAACACAGAAGAGAAAGGGATATTTCTCCCAGCAGCCTCAGAAGCAGTGGATTAAATCCCCGCAATCAACTTGATGTACCCTGCATCTGTGGAATACCTGAATAGACAACGAATCATCCCAATATTGAAGCGGTGGACTTTGGGAGCAACTGTAGACTTGGGGTTTGCTGTCTGTGACTGATTTATTTCTGAATTTTATGTTTATCTTAGTATAGATTTTAGCACTTGTTATCACTAGTGGATTTGTTTATTAGTTTGGTTGCTCTCTTCTTTTTATTATTATTTTATTTTAATAATTAAAAAAATTTTTTTTTCCTTTCTTTTTTTCTCCATTTTCTTCTGAGCTGTCTGGCTGACAGGGTCTTGGTGCTCCGGCCTGGTGTCAGGCCTGAGCCTCTGAAGTGGGAGAGCTGAGTTCAGCACATTAGACCACCAGAGACCTCCCGGCCCCATGTAATATCAAACTGCAAAGGCTCTCCCAGAGATCTCCATCTCAGCACTAAGACCTAGCTCTACCCAACGGCCAGCAAGCTCCAGTGCTGGACACCCCATGCCAAGAAACTAGCAAGACAGGAACACAACCCCACCCATTAGCAGACAGGCTGCCTAAAATCATACTAAGTTCACAGACACCCCAAAACACACCACTGGACGTGGCCCTGCCCACCAGAAAGACAAGATCCAGCCCCACCCACCAGAACACAGGCACCAGTCCCCTCCACCAGGAAGCCTACACAAGCCACTGGACCAACCTCACCCACTGGAGGCAGACACAAAAAACAACGGGAACTATGAACCTGCAACTTGTGAAAAGGAGACCCCAAACACAGTAAGTTAAGCAAAATGAGAAGACAGAGAAATATGCAGCAGATGAAGGAGCAAGGTAAAAACCCACCAGACCTAACAAATGAAAAGGAAATAGGCAGTCTACCTGAAAAATAATTCAGAGTAATGATAGTAAAGATGATCCAAAATCTTGGAAATAGAATGGAGAAAATACAAGAAATGTTTAACAAGGACCTAGAAGAACTAAAGAGCAAACAAACAGTGATAACACAATAAATGAAATTAAAAATTCTCTAGAAGGAATCAATAGCAGAATAACTGAGGCAGAAAATGGATAAGTGACCTGGAAGATAAAATAGTGGAAATAACTACCACAGAGCAGAATAAAGAAAAAAGAATGAAAAGAATTGAGGACAGTCTCAAAGACCCCTGGGACACCATTAAATGCACCAACATTTGAATTATAGGGGTCCCAGAAGAAGAAGAGAAAAAGAAAGGGTCTGAGAAAATATTTGAAGAGATTATAGTTGAAAACTTCCCTAACATGAGAAAGGAAATAGTCGATCAATTCCAGGAAACATAGAGAGTCCCATACAGGAAGAATCCATGGAGAAACACATATTAATCAAACTATCCAAAATTAAATACAAAGAAAAAATATTAAAAGCAACAAGGGAAAAGCAGCAAATAACATACAAGGGAATCCCCATAAGGTTAACAGCTGATCTCTCAGCAGAAACTCTGCAAGCCAGAAGGGACTGGCAGGACATATTTAAAGTGATGAAAGGGAAAATCCTACAACCAGGATGACTCTACCCAGCAAGGATCTCATTCAGATTCGACAGAGAAATTAAAATCTTTACAGATAAGCAAAAGTTAAGAGAATTCAGCACCACCAAACCAGCTTTACAACAAATGCTAAAGGAACTTCTCTAGGCAGGAAGAACAGGAGAAGGAAAAGACCTACAAAAACAAAGCCAAAACAATTAAGAAAATGGTAATAGGAACGTACATGTCGATAATTACCTTAAATGTAAATGGATTAAATGCTCCAATCAAAAGACATAGACTGACTGAATGGATACAAAAACAAGACCCATATATATGCGGTCGACAAGAGACCCACTTCAGACCTAGGGACACATACAGAATGAAAGTGAGGGGATGGAAAAAGATACTCCGTGCAAATGGAACTCAAAAGAAAGCTGGAGTAGCAATTCTCATATCAGAAAAAATAGACTTTAAAATAAAGACTATTAGAAGAGACAAAGGACACTACATAATGATCAAGGAATCGATCCAAGAAGAAGATATAACAATTGTAAATATTTATGCACCCAACACAAGAGCTCCTCAATACATAAGGCAAATGCTAACAGCCATAAACGGTGAAATCTACAGTAACACATTCATAGTAGGGGACTTTAACACCCCACTTTCACCAATGGACAGATCATCCAAGATGAAAATAAATAAGGAAACACAAGCTTTAAATGACACATTAAACAAGGTGGACTTAATTGATATTTATAGGACATTCCATCCAAAAACAACAGAATACAGTTTCTTCTCAAGTTCTCATGGAATGTTTTCCAGGATAGATCATATCTTGGGTCACAAATCAAGCCTTGGTAAATTTGAGAAAATTGAAATCGTATCAAGTATCTTTTCCAATAACAACGCTATGACACTAGATATCAATTACAGGAAAAAAATCTGTAAAAAATACAAACACTTGGAGGCTAAACAATACACTACTAAATAACCAAGAGATTACTGAAGAAATCAAAGAGGAAATCAAAAAATACCTAGAAACAAATGACAATGAAAACACGATGACCCAAAACCTATGGGATGCAGTAAAAGCAGTTCTAAGAGGGAAGTTTATAGCAATACAATTCTTGTTTTCAAGAAACAAGAAAAATCTCAAATAAACAACTATCCTTACACCTAAAGCAATTAGAGAAATAAGAACAGAAACATCCCAAAGTTAGCAGAAGGAAAGAAATCTAAAGATCAGATCAGAAATAAATGAAAAAGAAGTGAAGGAAACAGTAGCAAAGATGAATAAAACTAAAACCTGGTTCTTTGAGAAGATAAACAAAATTGATAAACCATTAGCCAGACTCATCAAGAAAAAAGAGGGAGAAGGCTCAAACCAACAGAATTAAAAATGAAAAAGGAGAAGTAACAACTGACCCTGCAGAAATACAAGGAATCATGAGAGATTACCACAGGAAACTATATGCCAATAAAATGGAAAACCTGTAAGAAATGGGCAAATTCTTAGAAAAGCACAACCTTTCGAGACTGAACCAGGAAGAAAGAGAAATTATAAACAGACTAATACAGAGAAATTATAAACAGACTAATCAGAAGCACTGAAATTGAAACTGTGATTAAAAATCTTCCAACAATCAAAAGCCCAGGACCAGAAGGCTTCACAGGCGAATTTAGCAAACATTTAGAGAAGAGCTAATACCTATCCTCCTCAAACTCTTCCAAAATGTAGCAGAGGGAGGAACACTCCCAAACTCATTCTATGAGGCCACATCACCCTGATACCAAAACCAGACAAAGATGTCAAAAAGAAAGAAAACTACAGGCCAATATCATTGATGAACATAGGTGCAAAAATCCTCAACAAAATACTAGCAAACAGAATCCGAAAGCACATTAAATGGATCATACACCATGATCAAGTGGAGTTTAGACCAACATGTATCAAGCAGGATAAAAATTTCCACACCTAGACACATATCCGTATGATTCTACCAAATACCAAAGCCCAAGAGAAGATCTCAAAAATAACCAGAGAAAAAGGATCACCCACAAAGTAAAGACAAATTGGCTGATGGCAAACTTCTCAATTATAACAAAGGAAAACAGACAACAATAGAAGAATATCTTCAAGTTGGTTAACATACTGTCAAAATAGGATTGTGTTCCAGATTTTTTTTTTTAAGAACAAGGAATAAGTAGAGGCATCTTCAGAGTAGCAAAGAATGAGAGGATTTACAACCAATGGCTCTTAACAACATGAACTTCTAAAGGATATAATTCAAGAAGAAGCAACATTTATCTCAGTAGCAAGGTCAGAAATATAAGCAGGAGTGATGAGCAAAAATACCTAGTAAACCTGAAGGCTAAATTGAGGTAAATGTAAACAAACATTGTCTGAATATGATTTATAATAATAATAAGATACAAATGCAAATTGAAACCAAGTGAGACACCATTTTACACACCCACCAACTTAGTAAACACTAAGAAGAAGACTGACGATACCTAGCGCTGGTGAAAATGTGGACAAGCAAGAACTCCTTGAAGAGTGTATTTTGATGCAAATATTTTGGAAAATAATTTGGCCCTACAATATCTAGAGAAATCCTTGTACATGTGTACCTGATGACAAGTTCAAAATTGTTCATAACAGCATAGTTTGTAACAGCAAAAACTGGAAACAATGCAAATGTTCCTTGATAGAAGAATGTATAAATAAATTGTGGTCTAAACAACAAGAGCCTACTGTATAGCACAGGGAACTATATTCAATATCCTGGCATAAACCATAATGGAAAAGAATATTAAAAAGAATGTATATGTGTGTATAATTGAGTCACTTTGCTGTATAGCAGTAACATTATAAATCAACTATACTTCAATAAAAAAAGAAATTGCATAGAGATTATAGGTTGAACTTAGTAATTAGTTTCAAGCAGGTTATCCTGAATTATCTTTCTCAATATAAGATCCTTGTTTCTCCATGCAATTAAATGTGAATTATAATTTAAAATGTGAATAAAACACTTATTCATCCAAAAAAAAATTGTGGTCTATTTAAACAAACGGAGCCCAACAGTGGAAATGATGAAAGGGCAGCTAACCAGTAAATGTGGATGAAATTTAGAAACATAATGTTGAGTAAAAAAAAGGCAAGTCACAGAAGATTGTATATAATATAACCCCATTTTTGAAGCTCAAAACCAAACTAAACTTAATTTTAAGGATATATACCTATTAGATAAAAGCTGTTTTACAACACAAAGAGAGTGATAAACACAAAATCCCAGAATGGTGGTTTCTGCTGGGGGTAGGCAGGAGATGGGACATATGGAAACATGTGGCTCACTTCAAAGATATTGGTAATGACACATCTTTTAAGTTGCATGGTGGGTTTATGAGTATGTACGTCACTACTACACTTTGTAACATATGTGCCATATATGTGTGTGTGTGTGTGTGTGTGTGTGTGTGTGTGTGTGTGTATGTGTAAGTATCAATTATTATAGAACAAAATAAAAAATAGTGAGAGTAGGGCTGGCTTCAAAGTCAGATTGCCTGTGTTTCAGTCACTGCTACTTAACTGGTTGTAAGTGGGTAAATCACTTAACTCCTTCAAGCCTCAGTATTCTCACCCTTACAATGGGGGCAATAAGTTCCTATCTCTGAGAGGCTTATATAATATTTGTAGAGCACTTAGTAAATGCTCAGAAAATGTAAGGAGCAATTATTATTATTACTTTTATTTCTGGATATTCCCTCCCTCTGGTCACTGTGTGCAATCAGGTTCATCGATGGTCATGTGTCAGGGTGTAATCCACTCATTTTCACCTCTAGGACCCCAGTGCATCTCGGCTTTAATGCTAGCATCCAGACCCTCTCCTCTCCACGCCCCCCTCACAAGCATCAGCATGAGCGATAGCCAAGGCTTGTCCGACAAAGCATTTAAAAGCACGTATATGGATGCCAAGAAGGGAATTCTAAGCATGAAGGGCCAGAATCTTTGTGTTAATGCCCAGCAGATGTGGCTTGTGCGTCAGAATGTTTTTGGATGTTCACTCTGAATGCGTAATGTCTAAGTGAAGCATCCTGAGGGCTCCAGCCAAGTCATTCAGGTCTGATGAAATTAAATCAAGAGACATCCCTGTAGGAGGATTTGGTTGCTGACGGAGTCTGAATGGGTTGTGGAAAATGCCTAAGAAATTGGGATTCCCAAGCAATAATGGATGTGCTGATGACTGGAGCATTCTGAAAAACCTTGCTAGAATCTCGGCAGTAAAAGTCTCCAGCTAAAACTGTCTGTTCCCTTGGGACTGGAGGAAAATAAGTACAAAGCCACCCTCTGCCCCCACTTTCTTCTTTTTTTAGCTCCAGTACAGCGTCTGGCTCAGGAACTGGGCATTTTGCGGCACATTTTAGAGCGCTTCCCTTTGTGTTCTTTGGAATTGCAG
This sequence comes from Pseudorca crassidens, assembly GCF_039906515.1. Taxonomy (NCBI): domain Eukaryota; kingdom Metazoa; phylum Chordata; class Mammalia; order Artiodactyla; family Delphinidae; genus Pseudorca; species Pseudorca crassidens. Next base: position 33,757,580 of record NC_090309.1, read on the forward strand.
TTGGCTTCCTCGGCTGGAGACAGACAGAAATAGCAGCTCATATCTAACCGCCTTCACTCTCCTTCAAACCCTTAACTTCAGGAAGTACGATCCACGGCCTGATGCCTGATGCCTGACTTGGTCCTCTGTCCATGGCTTCCAGCTCCTAACTCTTCCTCAGATTTTGATCTTCTCTGGCTGTCGCCATGTGTCATGTAATAAATGATTGATCTGTGCCCCCCTAAAAAAGATATGTTGAAGTCTGTATTAGTCAGGGTTCTCCAGAGGAACCGAACTAATAGGATCTATAGAGATAGAGAGAGATTTAGAATGAGGGGTTGGGTCACATGATTATGGAGACTGAAAAATCCCACCATCTACCCTCTGCAAGCTGGAAGCCCAGAAGAGCTGGTGCGGTAGTTCCAGTCCCAACCCGAAGGCCTGAGAAAGGGGGGAGACAATGGTGAAAGTCCCAGTCTGAGTCCAAAGGCCCAATAGCCAAGAGCACTGACGTTTAAAGGCAGGAGAAGATGGACATCCCAGCTCAAGCAGAAAAAGCAAGTTGACCTTCCCTCCGCCCTTTGGTTCTATTCAGACTGTCAACAGATTGGGTGGTGCCCACCTGCACTGGTGAGGATGACCTTTTTTACTCAGCCTACCAATTCTTCCAGAAACAGTCTCACAGACACATCCAGAAATAACGTTTTACCAGCTATTTGGACATCCTGTCACCCAGTCAAGTTGACACATAGAATTAACTATCACTTCCCTTGATGGCATCCTTACAACCCTACGAGTTATGTGCAATCATTAACCCTACCTGGTAGATGAGGAAACAAAGGTTAAGCGTCTAAGTAGCTTGCTCTTGGTCACCCAGCTGTAAAGTGGTACAATGGGTCCCCTACATACGAACGAGTTCTGTTCCGAGAGCGAGTTCATAAGTCCAATTTGTTCATATGTCCAACAATGTTAGCCTAGGTACCCAACAAACACAATCGGCTATGTAGTACTGTACTGTAATAGGTTTATAATACTTTTCACACAAATACTACATAAAAAACAAACACAAAAAGTAAAGAAAACATTTTTAATCTTACATTACAGTACCTTAAAAAGTACAGTAGTGTGGTACAACACCTGGCACTTCTTAGCAGTACCAGCTACATCACTTGTGCTTTTATGCTTCTTTCCCGACATCCTGGGCTTGAAATAAAGACACTGTACTACTGTACTCTATATAGTACTGTACAGGAAAGTACACAAAAACACAACCCCACTTGTCGAGGATGCACACAAGTGACAATGTACGCCAGATACGTGAACTAACTTCCATGATTGGACACAAGAATGCACATTAGCATCTTTGAAAGTTTGCAACTTGAAGGTTCTTATGTAGTGGACTAACTGTAGTGAGACAGGAGGGAAGGGGCAGGGCACAACCTTGAAAAGGATGACATAGCCACTGACAACACGACAAAATCTGGTTAGAACTGATTAGGCTCAAGATGCAGAAGATTCGACTTCCAATAGACCTTTGGCTTCATTATATGCTCATTGTAATACCTTAGTTAAATGCCCCATCAACAGGTGCTATGAACGTTCCAAGGCAGACCATAAAAGGCCTAAAAGTGGGCGGTGGCCCAATTCCTGGAAATTTCTGCCCCTTCTCCAACATAGTTGGAATAATCCTCCCACTTATTAGTCTATGAAATTACCCAGCCCATAAAACAACTAACCACCCCCTATTTCAGGGCCGCTCTCTCCTTTTGAGATGGTCCACACTCTGTCTATGGATTGTTTATCTCTCAATAAATCTACTTCTTACCTATCACTTTGCCTCTTGCTGAATTCTTTCTGCGCTGAGACATAAAGAACCTGAACTTCTTAAGTCCTAAGACCAGGTGTGTGATTTCAATTACACACCTGGGGTCCCCAACCCCAGGGCCGAGGACAGGTGCTGGTCCAAGTCCTGTTAGGGATCCCGCCGCCCAGCGGGAGGTGAGCGGCAGACGAGCAAGCGAAGCTTCATCTGCCTGCCCCCATCGCTCCCCATCGCTTGCATTACCGCCTGAACCATCGCTCGCATTACCACTCGCATTATTCCCAACCCACCCACCCCCCCCATCTGTGGAAAAATTGTCTTCCACGAAACCAATCCCTGGTGCCAAAAAGTTTGGGGGCTGAATTAAAAGACAGTGGGTTTGAGTCCCAATCTGAGTTCTGGCTGCGTTCGAATGCCATCTGAGTTGTGTGGTTTCAGTAGAGCCAAGATTCAGGCCAGCATATCTGACTTCAGAGCTGGTGCTCTTAGCCCGTTCTGCTGTGAGTCCCATCAAAGGTGATGGACTGCGGTCGGCCCTCAGAATCTGTCTTAGCTGACAGCTATGCAGTAGCCTGTGCAGCCCGTCCAGAGGGGTCCTTTTCTCAGACCTGGGTATATGTAAGAATCACCTGGGAGAGAAGGACAGCTACTGATGCAAATTTTTACCCTCCCAGAAACGCGCTTGCAGTAGGTCTGGAGTCGGCACAGGAGTCTGCATTTTTAACCAAGTGGTTCAGTAGGATATCTTCAAAGTTGGGAATTATAGGATAAACTTACTGTTAATTTACTAAAAGCATTGTTACCGATTCCAACATGAGAAGGGGGTTTCCTCCACACCACCAAGCAATGCTCCAGACACCAGCTGGGTGTCCTGACAATTCAATACAATTCTAAAAAAAAAAAAAAAAAGTAATATAGTAGTCCCCCCTTATCTAGTGGATGCTTGAGACCGTGGATAGTACCAAACCCTATATATATTATACCATGTTTTTTCCCATACACGCCTACCTATGATAAAGTTTAATTTATAAATTAGGTACAGTTAGAGATTAAAACAGTAACGAATAATAAAATAGGACAGTTATAACAATATACTGTAATAAAAGTTATGTGAATGTGGTCTCTCAAAATATCTTATTGTACTGGACTCACTGTACTTCATGATGTTGTGAGATGACAAAATGCTTACTTGATGAGATAAAGTGAGGTGAATGATGTAGGCATTGTGACGGAGCGTTAGGCTACTACTGACCTTCTAAAAATATATCACGGGGGCTTCCCTGGTGGCGCAGTGGTTGAGAGTCCGCCTGCCGATGCAGGGGACACGGGTTCGTGCCCCGGTCCGGGAAGATCCCACATGCCGCGGAGCGGCTGGGCCCGTGAGCCATGGCCGCTGAGCCTGCGCGTCCGGAGCCTGTGCTCCGCAACGGGAGAGGCCACAACAGTGAGAGGCCCGCGTACCGCAAAAAAACAAAACAGAACAAAACATAAAAATACATCAAGGAGGATCATCGACTTTGGGTGATCCTGGATCATTAAGACATGATGATGTTGATGGTTACAAATCAGGAGCAGATGATGTTGGTGGTTGGGGTCCCCTGGGCAGGACGGGGAGGGATGGTGTGAGATTTCATCATGCTACTCAGAATGGCATGCAATTTAAAACTTAGGAATTGTTTATTTCTGGGATTTTCCATTTAACGTTTCCAGACCTCAGGTGACCGAGGTAACTGAAACCTCAAAAAGAGAAACCATGGATAAGGTGGGGGACTACTGTGAATACATTCCAGAAATTCCAAAGGGTGTTCACAAGTCTGAGAAACACATTAAAAATGGAGGTCTTACTGCAATTTTTTCAAAATTGGGCCCCGGATTTTTAAAAATTGGGCCCATTGCTTTAAATTTAGAGATATTTCACCTGAAAACATACTGAGCTGATTCTTAAAAAAGTAACTAATATGACTGTTTAAAGTTTATCCTGTTATTTCCAATTTGCGAACACCTTGCATTTTGTGTGGTCTCAGACCACAGCCTTTGAAGAATATGTTTATTTGCATGACCTTATGGACCAGTCTACAGGCAGAGCCTCTGCAGTGAGGTTGCTTCTCATACCTGGGGCCACACCCAGGGCCATCGTAAATCCCAGGGGAGATACTCCGGAACCAGATGAAATGTTTTTGCAAAAGAGAATCCAGAGGCTTTCCTTTACGCTTTTCTGTAGGAGGAGAGTTCATTACTGTCCTATCCACCTATCCAGATTTCTTTTCTCCTGGGCTGGTGACTAGGAAGTTTCTTGTCCAGATAACTGGTGGTTCTACACTGCCCTCCTTGTCTCACCCCACTTGCTTTATCTACTTCTTCCTTCTTTCCACGGACAAACCTAGCCGTTATCATACAGATGGAGTGTCCTGTTCTGATACAAATCCCCAGGCTGGATGCCTGATTGATGGCAAAGGAGCTCCACTGGAGAAGAGTAAGGGAAAGCAAGAGGGAGAAGTGAATGCAGCATATATCTGGGCAACGCTGAGAACATTTAAAGTGTGTCCCATTTGGCTTTCCTAAGAGAGGGTGAGATTTTCTGTATGTGGCTCTGTCTTTTTAAACCCATGCACAGAATCGGTTAATCTACAAATTGGCAGACTTCCCACCCCCCTCCCCGCCTCACTCCCAAATGTGGAGTGGAGCTTAAAGGGAAGTGAAACACCTTGTCAAAAGTGACCCATCTAGGAAGTGGCTGAGTGGGATTCCAGTCTAGCCCACCTAATCCCACCGGCTTCTTTTTTTCCAGCCCATCACGCTCCTTCCAAAGAAATAGTGTCATGACAGTTGGAAAGCCATAGGTTTTAAAGGACTTCACTATTTAATGTAAATGAGGGTAGCTGTAATTTTTCTTGTTTTAATTCACGCTTATTGATGATCTATTTCACACCTACTCCATGGCAGTCTGTGCAGGGCATCCACGTGAGCAATATTATTTGACCTTAAAATCGTCTGTAAGGTGGACACGTTTAATTGTTTGGAAACACTTGTTCTAAATTATTTTGTTTCTAATCTCACTTAAAATTAATCATTTGTACTTTATTTTGTGTAGATAATATATGCACAAAGTTTAGGTGTATGAAAAAGTATACAGCAAGAGTAAGAGTCAATCTCTCCCCTCTTCTATTCCTTAGGAAACTATATAGTTGCCCTCCTCACAGACATCCACCTGTTCACTGTTACCAGTTGATTTTGCAACTTTCCAGAACTGTTCTATGCACTTGCAACATGTGCGTGTATTTTCTTTTCCCCTTATACGTGAGAGTATACATTGTACTGCATCTAGTTTTTTTCACTTTATAAAATTTCTTGGGGATCTTTCCACTTCAGTCTAGAACTGCCTCATTTTTTTTAGTTGATTTATGGCTTTATTTTCATGCATGTTCAATTTTTAATACAATTTTTAAAGGCTGCACTCCATTTACAGATATTACAAAATATTGGCTATCGTCTCTGTGTTGTCCAATACATCCTTATAGCTTATCTTACACCCAATAGTTTGTACCTCCTACTGCCCCACTCCTATATTACCCCTCCCCACCTCCCCACTGGTAACCACTAGTTTGTAGAACTGCCTCTTATTATTATTTTTTTAATAGCTACCTTTGTGTAGACAAAATTAATTTCCAATATTTTGCTATATTAAAAACTATTGCAATGAATATCCCTGTGTGTATGTATATATTTACTTAATAGTTGTGTGGATATACAGTTAAATTTTACACACAGATGGGTAAAGCTCACTGCTTTTAAACTAAATTAAAAAATGATTTAAAAATTAATTTAATTATCTTTAAAAGCCATGAACCAAACTGTACTCTTTTCACAGGCCAGTCTCCTTTCCCAGTTGCAGACAGCCTATGCCATCTGAAAACGGGCCGACTTTTGCACACAGGCCCAAACACACACACGAATGGATAGCTCACTACCTCAAATCTTGCTGGTTTGATAGGCAGTAGGTCACACTGGTTAAATCAGCTGGAGGAGACTTTGGAAACAGACATCACAGAGCTTAAGAATTTTAGAGCTTGAGGGGTTTTTAGAGATCAAGTAGTTGTACATGAGGCCCCCGAAGACAAACTTATTTGTCCTTGTTCATGGAACTCATTCCTGATATACTGACAGATGGACAGATTTTAAGTTAAGGCCATGGTTGGAACTGCAATACCCAATACGGTGACAGCAAGCACTTGAAAAGTGGCTAGTCTGGGGAGCTATACTTAATGTTTTGTAATAACCTATAAGGGAAAAAAATCTGAAGAAGAAGAAAAGATATATATGTATGTATAACTGAATCGCTTTGTTGTACACCTGAAACTAACACAACATTGTAAGTCAACTACACGTTGATTAAAAAAAAATGCGGCTACTCTGAATTGAACTGTATTCCTATTTTGTGTGTGTGGTACGCGGGCCTCTCACTGCTGTGGCCTCTCCCGTTGCGGAGCACAGGCTCTGGACGCGCAGGCTCAGCGGCCATGGCTTACAGGCCCAGCCACTCCACGGCATGTGGGATCTTCCCGGACCAGGGCACGAACCCGTGTCTCCTGCATCAGCAGGCGGACTCTCAACCACTGCACCACCAGGGAAGCCCGCAGTGCATTTTTAAAAACAGTTACAAATACAAGATAAGGAGAAGACTTGAACACACAGAAGGGAGCAATGTGCCTAGTGTAGGTTCTGCAGTAATGGCCTGAGTCCACCAGTGGTCTGCTTCCCATTGGGAACGTGAAACGGGGCAGAACCAGCCATGATCCATTCTGCATGGTCACAGTAGAGTCCCTGTGATTTGCTCTGTCTCGGGTCATCCCATACACCGCAGCATTTGTGTTTGTATCTGTGCTTACATGGCCTCCCAGGAGATGGGCTGGAGGCTGCATCCACCACTCTCAGACCCCTAGGAGGAACCCCAGCCTTTTCTTGGGTCAGCATGGGCACTTTGGTTGGAACGCTCTGGTTTGAGCGGGAGCCCTGCAGTCCCCTTGCTTGCCTGCTCCGGGCTCTGGGGTCTCACCAGCAGGGGCGCAGGTGGTCATCCTTGAGCCCCAGCCCCTCGGAGCCCCTGTCTACATGTGCTTTCACTCCCTCAGCCTGCAAGCGTCAGATTTGCCATCGAAAACGATAACCTCTACTTTTTTCTTTTGTATTTGGATAAACACGGAAGAAGCTGGAGCTGTTAAACTTTGTCTTGGGGAAAACCTCCCAACTGGTTTATTTGGCGTCATGGAACTTCTTACGGCTTTCAATACACAATGAATAATCAACCGTTTTGTATACTTGTTTTCAGTTTTCATTTCGACAAACAAGCACTATAATTACAGCTGTTAGAATAAAATCTGTGAACTATTAAAAAAAAAGAAAATAAATAAAAAAATACAAGGGAAGCAGGGAAGTCAGATATGGAAGCAGGATAGGCCTTTGTGGGATCCATAGGGCTAGACTCTGGAGCAGTGCTGTTCAGTAGAAGTTACTGTACTGAGGGGAATGTTCTATGTAATTGGCACAATCCAGTACAGTTACCACTATCTACATAGGACCATCGAGCATTTGAAATATGGCTGGTGTAACTGACATACAATTTTTAATTAAATTAAATTAAAATGTAAATAGTTACATAAGAGTCATGGCTACTGTTGGACAACGCAGTCCTGGAGTATAAACGTCAAATCAGAATTGAGAAGAAGGGGTGAGCGTCTTGTGCTCTCATTGGCTACGGGCTGCCCTGGCTTTGGTGGGAGGGTAGGTAGAGCACAATTTCCCAGGCAAAACTGTTAGCAGTGCTTTTCACTCTACATTTCTCTTCTTAATCAACAGATCCTTTCTATGTCTGTGAGTCTATTTATGTTTTGTAAAGACGTTATAGAAAACAAACGTATGGTTACCAAGGGGGAAAGGGAAGAGGGATATATTAGGAGTTTGGGATTAAAATATACACACTGCTATATATAAAATAGGTAACTAACAAGGAGCTACTGTATAGCACAGGGAACTATACTCAATATCTTGTAATAATTTATAATGGAATAGAATGTAAAAAAAGAATATATATATTTTTATATATGTATAACTGAATCACTTTGCCGTACATCTGAAACTAGCACAACATTGTAAATCAACTCTATTTCTATAAAAATTTTTAAAAAAAACTGTTAGCAGTGGACATTCAGACAGTCGAGGGGTGTGGGGTGTGCGTTCTGGCCAAGTAAAGCGGATGAGGCACTAGCGCGCCCCCTGCAGGTCACAGGATGATCAACTGGGTTATCCTGACGCCCTATTTTCATACTACCTCACAGATTCTCTAAGAACTGAATTACAGTCCCAGAATAACCTGAAGCCAACAACCTGGCCACCGACTTCATGGAGCAGAACAAACTTCCCAGTCCCCAGAGATGTTGGTTTCTCTCCCACCTCATTCTCAAATCATCCCTGTCAGTTCTACCGGTTTGCTGGTTCCGAGAGGAGGGTCATGAGGTATTGCACAAGTACACAGAGGAAATTTTTCTGTGAGCTTCTGATTATTAGCTGTTTCAGCCATAGAGAGGAAATCTAATTTTACACTGTCTGCTACCACCTTTGAGATGGCTAGCCCCACAGCTCTAAAAAAGAAAAAACAAATTTGCCCTTTCTGCACTGGAGTGTCATAGATACGAAGTTATAAATAAGGAAACCCACGTTCATGTTTTATTTATACCTATTACACAGGATTTATGGTGTTGAAAAACACATTCAGCTTAATTTATGCAGGAATTAACTTTGGTAGAGATTAATTTTTGATCTACGGCCCCTCCCTAAAATATATTATCTCTATTCATGACCTTGGCTTGCAGACAGAGATGATAGTGCGTGAAAGAAAACAACAACAACAACAACAACAACAAAATGAAAAAGCTTCCAAAGGGAGATACTTTAAGTCCTGAAAATGAAGATAACAGGATGTTTTTAAAATTAGAATCCCTTGGAGTTCACTGGCAGAGCCAGAATTTAGAATTAACCTAACAGTCTTTTCTATTGAGTCTGGACATTCAGGAGAGAGTTTTGCATGAAAATACATAAAACAGAAGAAAATAAAAAACAGGACCTTGGCATATATTAATGCTTAATAAAAAGGAATTAAGAACTCTGAAATACTTAACCAGTATTACTCCTATGTTATCTATGTCACATCTTTACAGACTACCAAGCAGGTGTGTGTGTGTGTGTGTGTGTGTGTGTGTGTGTGTGTGTGTGTGTGTGTGTATGGGAGAGGAAGAGGATGGGAAGGAGAGGGAAAAAAATCAAAGGGAAAATCAAAAAATCAAAGAGAAGCACAAAATATAGCTTTGAGCCTCTGGACAGTCAAGAGGAAAAGGGAATGATGAATGTCATGCCTACAAGAAAGTATATTAGTTTGCCAAGAAGCACTAATTTTGGTTTTGTTTCAGAAAGTTAACTTTATTCTAACAAACAAACAAATAACACAGTAGATGTTTCTTTTTTTTTCTTTTCTCTTCTAGACTCCAGCCATCTTTACAGCCTTACACCTCACCGACTGAGGTGAGTCACTCACTGACATTACCTGCCTGACCCCAGTTGACGCTTGTGTTGGGACGCCTGGTCCTGAGGATGCTGTTGAGAGCTCATCACGCCTGCCTCTTCCTGTGGAAGCCTCAGGCCGGTCAGAGTGCCACCAGGCGGGAGGAGAAGACAAGATAAGTTGTCTCCCGCCCTTCCTATGGCAGGTGACACCCTCTCTCCACAGCTATTAGTGTTTCCGTGACTCTTCTCTCCTAAGCCCCCCTGCACTGTCATCACCGCAGCCTCCAGCCAGCACCCAAATATCCAGGCCATCACTGGTTATGGGATGGGGTATCACAGGAGAGTGTCTGGGGAGAGGGCACCCAAAGGCGTGCCTCATAGGAGGGGTCTTGTCTCTTAGTTTTTACTTGAGAAGAAAAAAATGAGGTAGAAAAAAATGCAGGGACATTCTCGCAGGCTACGTGTTTTGCTGGACCAAAGCAGGGAGTATATAGTATTAAGTCATTGTCCCGGAGAGTATCTGACCAAGGGAGTTGGCTTCGAGACTGTGTCCTTGGCGGTGGCATGATTTAGTTCTGAAAGGGAGAACGAATCTCTCTCCTTCACCAGTCCTCACAAAAAGCAATGCAGGAAGCTTAGTCAAGTGTGCAAATCTCTACTGTGAACTTTTCTGCCACATCTGGGGGAATTACTGGCCCTTGAAATCTCTCACAAACAGATAAGAAGCAAGGTTATAACGTGATTTGACACGGAGTTTTGAAGGCTCCACTCAGAAATGGGGAAAGTGTGGCTTTCAAGGCACCATTTCAAGAGATTAAGATTTGAAATTGTGTTGCTTTATCTTACCGTTTTCTTTCACAGGCTTTTCCTTAGGCCTTGCCTTGGAGCTTTCTTTTCATCCTTTCTTTCCCCAGTGTACATATGAAGGTTTGTAACACTTCACGCTTGAAGACTTGAGGAAAACTGAGTAAATTCAATATGACCGACTTCAGAGTCACTGGCTTCACATGCATTTACTTGCTGTGAAGAGAAAAGCATGTGAGGAAAATATATTGCCACTGGAGGAACGGATCTGTCTCGTGTATAATGGCTCATTTTTATCCATCCCTCGTGTCTTACCAGAATAGGTTACTAAAGAGACTGGCCCCGCAGCACAGAGGCCTCTCAGCCTGAGCTCTGCGGATGGCCCTCAGCCCCAGGCCTCCTTGCCTTTGCTGGGCTCACCCCTCCTCCCTGACATTCTTGAGCTTCTCCCAGGTCATGAGCCCCCGGGCTCTTGGCAGCTGAAACAAAAGCTGGAAGAAACCCACTCGGCTCTGCAATCAGTGTGCTGAAGCCCCAGTTCATAGCAAGGGGCCAAACCCTTCCATTTCCAGTCCTGCGGAGGCTGGAGCCACTGGGCTCAGATCTGTTGGTTCATAGGGTTGGAGAAGTTGAGACCCAACTCTAGGTGCAGAAGGAAAGAGCAGATTCAGGCCCAGCCCAAAGCTGCTTCCATTTCCTGAGGAGAAACGAAGAAGCAGCCACTCTCTTTAGACTTTCTGGAGCAATCCTCTTTCGAGCACCCTTATTTTGTGGTGGATAGAAGTTCTTCTATCTGATGAGAGCATCTGTTCTAACTGTGGCAGGGGTGGGCGGAAGAGAGGTTGGGAAAAATGTATGTCTAGGAGCAAACAGAAATTGAGGTTGGAGAACTGTTCATCGTGTTTCTGGGGAGACCTGTGCGATGAGCACAATGTGTTACTAAGAATGGCCATGGACCAGGGCTGCCGTGGAGGCTGGTTTAGCTGTTTGGCCCATTCTCAATCTCGTCCTGGACAGAAATCGGGGCTCTGATGAGTGGTGGGGGAAGAAGAATGGCAGGACATGGAGCTGGGAGCACAAGCGAGAGCCTGAAACCTCTGGCAGTATAGCATTGGGTGTCCCGTACAGGCAGAGGCTTCCAGGTGGCCTTGGGGACCTAGGTTAGGAGGGACAGGAAGACTTAACAAAATGAAGAACTGGGACAAGCTTTGCCTGTTCCCCTGTCTCCCTTAAGCCAACCTTAGTCCCTGGGGTTTGTGGACGAAAAATGTCACCTGCCATATCAGTAAACAAAGGATGGGGCAACCATCAAACTGTCAACCACTGCAGCCGCCCCGACTGTGCACCCACCCTGAGGGGATTCAGGATGGAGAAAAGCAGGACAGTGGTCCTAGGTAGTTAAGGTGCATATCAAAGGAATGATTTCAATGAGCCCAGACTCTCGCATCTTCCCCTACAGGGAAAAGTGCTAAGTTCATTACTTTGAGATATCTGCTTTCTCTTTAATTAACAGTAATTAATTTTTGATGTTCTGACCACCCGTTTTTTGTTGCAAAACCTCCAATATATCCTGGCCCCTCCATTACCTCTTTGGAACATTCCCTCAGAGCTATCTGAGAGGCCGTATCCCAAGCTTAAGTCCTCAGCAAGTCTGCTGAATAAAATATAATTCTCAACTTTTAGTTGTGCATCTTTTTTCAGTTGATAGGTTGAACTTCTGAATAATGAATTAAAAATCTTACCAGGAATAAATATTGACCTAACATGTTGGTAGCAGTGATGAGACACATTGCTGGGGCTTTTGATCAGTTCTTAGCAGTCTTGCTGGCATGTGTGTTAGCAGAAGAAAAGATACCACTCTGGTGTGACCCTGAGGGTTTGGACCATCTGGCCCCAGTCTATCTTTCCCAGTTCATCTTTTCCCACCTTCCCATCAATTCCTTGCTTTTGTCCTTCTGAACTCTTCCCAATTCCCAGGCACACCCTGCACTTACACAGCTGTGCTGAGGGTATTCTCGCTGCCTGGTAGAAATCCTTCTCTCTCAACTCTTTGGAAAAATCTTATTACCCATTCATTATGTTCCCAGGGAAGTTCCTTCTATAATGATTTTTCTAGCTCCCCAGATAAAATTAATCCTATCCTTCTCTGAAATTTCATTTTCATGCTACTATAGCATATGTTGAATTATAATTATTCCTTCATTGGTTTCACTCTGCTAGATCACGTATGCTTTAACTGGGGAGACCAAAGTTAAACTGAATTTCCTTGTTCTGCATTAAACTAAATGAAAAGTCTAAGATAGGCAAGTACGGTCTCAGTATCTGGTAGGTGTTTATAAAAGAGGGAAGGGAATGGAGGTGGAGGAACTCTATCTCTGTTATCAATGTTGCATGCTGGCATATACACACACATACACACACATATGTGTCTATACACACACACACATATACAGATAGATAGAACTACTTACTATGTACCATATACTGTACATACAGGGATATTTTAATTTAATCCTCATAAGGAAAGAGAAATGATTAAAGGTTTAAGTAATTTGCCCAAGGTCACGTAACTAGTAATAGAGCATAAATTCAAATTCAGATAGTCCGACTTCAGAGACCAAAACTTCATCTGTTATTATTAACCACCTCCCTTTACCACACCTCTAATGGACACCTGTCATTTCCTTGGCGACCTGCCTCCTATTTTAGAAGCTGAAAAGTCCAGACATTGTCCCATCCTCTCTTGCAGCTAGAATGCAGGCAGGTGACCCAGGCCTGACTAAACAGATGCCTCTGCTAGAGACTCTGAATTGGGAGTTGGTGACATTAAAGAGGCAGAGACAGTGGAGAATCCAGAGGTGCCAGGGGGGTGGTAGCAGGAGGAGCATCATCTAAAGTCCGGTGTCTGTGGTTGCCAGGCAATCTGTGGCTTCCAGTTTTCAATGGTGGATCAGTGGTGGTGGTTTCCCTACTAGGTGGGTTAGGTGATGTGTTTTGGCTGGGGTCCACCTGCGGCAAAGCTTCCCTCATCTGGTTTCCTTTTCTTGCCTGGTTCCAATCACGTTGGAAAGTCCTGGAACTATTTCACAAGTCACCAACGAATGCTTTTTTTTCTGCTTAATCAACCAGAATTAGTTTCTGTTGCTTGCAGCCAACAACCCTGACTGGTATAATATATAGACTCATTATCTTTAATGTAGGTTGACTCCAACATACATCATTCCCACCTGGAAGAAAAAACACACATGGACCCAGAATTTTATGAGAGTTCAACAGAGTAGAGGGTGAAGGCGGAAGATGGTGGATCATTGGGAACAATTTCTAGCTCATTGATCTATTTATGATTCACGTTGCAGTGTGCATGGACGATTATGGGATTTTTCAGCGTGTTGTTACAAAACCGGTGTCCAGAAGTGGACTTTTACCTTCCAAGTGTAAATTGACTTCCAAGTCTGACTCTGTGCTTTAAAAATTTTGTGATGAATTTGGCCTTTGAATAGTAAGAAAGAAAATTACTACATATCTTTCCTGCTGTTATAAGCAAAATGGCCTCCTCAAATTGTAGTACTTACAAAACTGAGATCACAGAGGAAGTTGAACTGCTGAATTATTTAACGTAATCTGACTCATTAGAGGCTTAGCTTCTGAGATGGAAGAAGATACGATAGCTTACAAAAAAGTTACTGATAAATTCCAAGATGGAATTCACTTTGAAGAGAGTGAAATGTGGTTGCCGGGTAACGAATCTCTCTGGCCTAATGCAATGAGAGAGTTGAATTTGCCGTTTGACAAAGGGTTTTATAATTACAAGGCATCTCTGAACTTCTGGAAGAAGCTACTGCTTCAGATGGCCAAGTGGTCTACTGAGATGTCAGATATAAGATAGGAATAAACCTTGCAGAGGCCAGGGGTTTGACCTTCGTAAGTCTAGACACACTAATATGATTATCGTCACTCTAATCAGGTTGTAAATTAAACACACACTCTACAAAGCAAAGACTTTCATGGGGTTGTTATTTACAGGATGATGAAAAGCTGCTTTCTGTCTCGCCTGAGAACGGGAAGAAATGAGGTGACTTTGCTTAGATCAGTGGCTTTCAACCAGAGGTGATTTGGCAATGATGGTAAGGAGACGGAAAAGGGAGGGTGCTACTAGCATCTAGTGGGTGGAGGCCCAGAATGCCACTAAACATCCTACAATGCACAGGAAAAAATCCCACAACGAAGAATTATCTGAGCCAGAAATGTCAATAGTGTTGAAGTTGAGAAACTCTGGGTTTGATGTAAGAAAGAAATTTCTGAACTTGGAGTTATATAAGTAGTGGAATGGGTTTACAGGTCCAGGACTACTGTGGGGTGAGTGAAGCATTGGCCTCTGGGTGCATAATTTGAGTGTCAAAAACCTCAGTAATCAAGATAAATAATATTTTTTAAAAATCAGTGCAAAAAATCCATGATGAACAGTGTATCAAAATTTTAAATAAAGACAGGATCCAACAGAGATGGGATTTGCGTAGAGGAAGTTAAAATCTTGTCTATCTTGATTACTGAGGTTTGCGGCATCTCGCTTAAATTTTGTGCCCCAGGCAAGGACTTCAGTCCCCTCACTCTAGTCCTGACCTGTTGGATTATCAAGGGTGTGGAATCGTTTCAGCTAAAAGGTGATTCGATTTGAGTATTACTAAGCTGAGGAATAGTTAAGCGTGGTGGAGGTAAATGAGAAGGTCTTTTCCAGCTCTAGAATTTTAGATTTTGGTGACTAAGTTAAATAAGGAAGCAACCCCTATGTTAAGCTGCACAGAACTTCTGTAACATGGCTTTCTAACTTCTCTGATTTATAGCCTGGCCTCAGTTAGCCAAGATCATCTTCATTATAAAACGTAATGTATGAATGGCATCCCAAAGAAATACGTGGCATTAACTATACTCTTTAGCAACACTCTTCTATTGCAAATTTCCCTGTCAGAAAAATAAACACGGCGTGACTTTCCCATTTTACTATTTCTCCTTCTCATCCTCTCATCTCCCAGCCCCACCTCACCATAAAGCCTCCTGACTCTTCTTTTTCGGGATCCATTGCTATTGACATTCTTCTACATTACTTGCCCCTTTTGTTCCCTAAAATGCCATAGATGGAATCTTTGTGTGTGTGTGGAGAGGGGGAGGATTTTAAATATTTTTCCTTCTCTTAGGCTTGGGGAAGTAGTCTGTCTATATCTGATGACTAAGTTTATATATGTGGGCTATAGAGTACTTACCACATAATGCTGACCTCTCAGAAATGCCAGATGAAAGCTTCAAAGATAATTTACTATCCTGGGCGGGGCAAGATAGACAGTTATAAAACATTACAGTAATATTACCAATTACGAGAAATGTGGTCCTGGATCCGTATTAGAACAAACACTCTAACCGTTATAGGTCGCCTTCCATTCATTTCCCCAGTTTCCGTCTATGTGCGGCTCCCGTTAGAGTACCTGCATTCAACAAATGTACTCTTGCATGAAGTAACTGGATATGGACCCCACCGCTTCCCCACATCCTGTCCCTTAATCTAACTGACATATGTACAACTCCTTTTGATCTATGCTAACCATCCTTATCTCAGTGCAGATCTCTACGTCTATCTGTTATTTTTAAAAAATGCTTTAATCAGAGGGTCACGACAAGTTGGGTTGAATTATAGGGTTTGGGTTTAGAATTTTTTTTTCATTCTGTTAGAAACAAAGCAACATCAAACTTGGGCTCCTTCTTCCCAACCCCTTAGTCATTGCTATTTTGATGAGCTATTTTGTGTTTATTTCTTGAAAAAGGAACAAAAGGAAAAGAAAAGAAAAAGAGACTAAGTGGTAGATGGCTTGATGAGAAATAATTCTAATTCTAATTTAATTGGAGTTACCAAAGCTAGACATAGCCAAATGTTTTCTTCTCTTTTTTCCTTATCCTTTTCCTTTTCTTTTTTCTGCTGGGTCCAGGGTGAACGGAAGTTCAAGTAGTCTGCCCACTGCTTAAGCAAAGGATATGTTTAATTGTCTAGGATTTGGGACTCTGAGCTGCCTGGATGTATACTTTGCTGCAGAAAATCCACCAGGAGAGGGCATAAGAGAGCACTGGAGTGGAGGCTGTTGCCTGGGGGCAGAAGTTCTGCAGTCCCTTTAGGATTATGCATTTTGACCCAGGACAGGTCACAGGATCTAAATGACACATATGTGCCTCGGTTCTCCAGTTCTCAAGAAAAATACTCCAAGTTTCCTTTATAATAATCAGGCTACATGAACATCAGGTTTGTGGGCTTCCTATGGCAGAAAAGAAATTATGTCTCCTGCATAATTTTAGTTAGATCTTCAGAAAGGAGATCAAGTGAGACAAATGGGGTATTTGTTCTCTTTTCTACATCCCTGTTCTCTAAACAGATGTTATTCCACCTATTTTATATAACATTACAAACATATACTGAACAAATGGAGGAATAAGTGAATGAATCAAAGTTCATTGCAAATGGTAAGGATTCTTTTAGAAAACTTTTCTCTTGGTCATACATAAAGTATGAGTCACGAGGTAAAATTTTTTTGTTTTGTTTTGTTTTTTTACTGTGGTTTGCGCTAATCACTGCTGATAAGAGAGTATCATACAAAAAACACTATCACCCTCGCCCCAAAAAAACAAAACAAAAAAAAAAGAAAAGAGAGAGAGAGTACCATATGACACTTTAAACAGAATCCTATGACTACTAAATAAATTATTACTTCATTACTAGAGGCATAAGCTTAGGTTCAAACATTTTCCTTTAATCACTCTGCTCCCTGTGTTGCAATATAACTTCAGCTATGTTAAAACAACTCCCTCCATTGTACTATTGTGTTTTTGTGCGTGTTTGAAATTTTTCATAGAAAAAAGTGTTTTAAAAACTTCCCACCCACTGCACCAATTTATTGTTCATAGTAAATAAGTCAGGGAGTGTCTCTTACGTCTAATACTTTGAGGCAAACCCTTTAAGTGCAATCTGGGTCATCTCAGTGATCTCAAGGTTTCTGTGCCCTAAGTTGTATCTTCTGTTCGGGTCTGTTTCAGATTATGTATGTAGGATGGAAAAAAATCTGTTACCATAGTAAACCAGCACCTTTTCAATATACAAGTTCAGTTAAAATATTCTCGCAGAATGTTTCCATTGAAAGAGGCTGACATAGAGAATGGACTTGAGGACACGGGGAGGAGGAAGCGTAAGCTGGGATGAAGTGAGAGAGTGGCATGCACATATATACACTAACAAATGTAAAATAGCTAGTGGGAAGCAGCTGCATAGCACAGGGAGATCAGCTCGGTGCTCTGTGTCCACCTAGAGGGGTGGCATAGGGAGGGTGGGAGGGAGACGCAAGAGGGAGGAGATATGGGGATATATGTATATGTACAGCTGATTCACTTTGTTATACAGCAGAAACTAACACACCATTGTAAAGCAATTATACTCCAATAAAGTTGTTAAAGAGAAAACTTTAAAAAAAGATGAAAGAGGCTGACAAAAATAAATCCTAGGCTTTAGGAAGTGATCATTTAGAGGTTGCCTCTTCTAAAAGATTCATTTTCCTCTCCATTATAGGTATCAGTAGAAACTCAAAGAAGGGTGAACCTCACATTTGCAGGACACGTGTGCACCAGGCACGCTCCTAGCTGCTTTCATTCGTTACCTCATTACTCTCCACAGCGAACCTAAAGTGTTTGGTATTATCAGCCTCACCTTACAAGGGAGAACTGAGGCAGCTGAAGTTCTGACCCCATCGGTTCTGGTGAGAAGCACCAACGGCAGACTAAAATATGGCTAAAAATTTTGTGAGGAAATAGCTGTGTACCCACAAGTAGTGACAGGATGACAGGAGCCACCTCCTCTGGGAGGACACTTGTGATGCTAGAGTCCTCAGGTTGGTCAGTCAGGAGGTAGAAACTACCTTCCTTATTCAAGTGCTCTGGGTTTCACATGAATGCCATCTCCTCTGGTGGGGCTTCAGAGCGCTGTAGAAGGCATCTGAACCTTCAGAAATGACGCTTTAGCATCCGCATGTGCTAGATCTATTAGGATGATCAACTTGCCCCAGTTCACCTGGGACTGTCCCATTTTAAAAGTCAAAGTCCTGCATCCCGAGAACCCCGTCCGTCTCCAGCAAACTGAGATGCCTGGGTTTCAACATGGCTCTGTAAGAGTTAGCTGTCTGGAGTCTGACAAATCACATCAATGTGAGTCTCATAAAATCCACCAAGTCACTGTATAGACATCAAATATGTGAAAGCAATAAAGTATTATATTTTCAGTGACTCCTCTCCCCCAGGAGAGACTAAGCTTCTGTGAGCTGGCTTTGATAATGGGAAAATGCAGTCACTAGAGCTCACGCTGACAAATCAACATCATTTCTGGGCTCCTCTAAACACGAGGAATTGATATTTCTTTCATAGCTCAGCCCTGCCCCAATGACTTTTCACTATTCCTGTTTGAATGAGTGGGTAGGCTAAACACAGAAAACTTAACTGTGTTATACCCATTATTAGATAAGGACAGAGGGTGATAATTTCATAAGATGAAGTGGGGTCAGGGGAGCCGTTTCCACTTGACATCATAATAGCATTAGCTTGGAAAAATTATCTGGAGCCGCGTAGAGAACACACTGGATTTAGTTCAAATCCACTAAGTCTGGCTATTTAGAATAGATTCCTTTGTACAGTCGATCCTGCTTGTTACACTTGACATGAAGTACTTAGCGGCCCTACAAAAAGAGAAAAAGTATTTGTAGGTATTTAGTAAAGTAGAGTCATTGAATAAAAAATAATAATAATAAAGAAAGGGCAGAAAAAGAAAGATCCATCAGGATGAGAAATGAATAAACAGGGATGGAAATGGGGAAATAAAACAAGTTTCAGTTTCGATTTGTAATTCATCTTTTTTTTTTTTTTTTTTTTTTGCGGTACGCGGGCCTCTCACTGTTGTGGCCTCTCCGGTTGCGGAGCACAGGCTCCGGACACACAGGCTCAGCGGCCATGGCTCACGTGCGCAGCCGCTCCACGGTATGTGGGATCTTCGCGGACCGGGGCACGAACCCGTGTCCCCTGCATCGGCAGGCGGACTCTCAACCACTGCGCCACCAGGGAAGCCCTGTAATTCATCTTTTTAAAATCTATTTCAGGCCTGAGTTATATTGTAGCCCAGGAATATTTAGTCCAGACAAGGCTAAATGGTAAAGACAGGCTGATTTAAAAAAAAAATTTTTTTTTTTTGGCCACGTCACGTGGCTTGCGGGATCTTAGTTCCACCACCAGGGATCGAACCTGGGCCCCCTGTGGAAGGGTAGGGTACTAACCACTGACCACCAGGGAAGCCCCAAGACAGGTTGATTTTTAATAGTAACTCATTCAACATTAAATGTGTGTATCATTTTCTTCATGACTGCTTATATATGCTCTGGGAGTCCCCAGATAGCAGTTTGAGCTTCACGTCTTTCGACTGGTTTTAAATAACTTTTCAGATAGGCAAAAAGATTTGTCTTTCGGAAAACATCTCCCCCATTATTTTTAATAGTAATCAATATCAGGGAGAGAAGTTATTTACATCCTGAAACCAAAATGAATTTACATCTGTTAAAATACGATCGGCAATATATTGCCAGAGTTCACTTAAATACCATGAGTTGTGTGAGTCTCAGAATGCAGGCTGGAACCAGCAGTATCAGTGTCCCCTGGGAACCTGCCAGAAATGAAAATTCTCAGCTCCCCACTCCAGACATGCTGAATCATAAATTCTGCGGGGAGGAGAGAGGGAGCAATGATCTGTATTGCAGCAAGCCTCCCCGGTAAATCTGATGCACACGCAAGTTTGAGAATCACTGCATTTGTGTATCCACAGTGGTGGCTTTATTTCCTAACCATCCTGTTTTATCACGTGGATAGGCTTTACCAACCAGGCCAGCTGTACTATATATATATATTTTTTTTTTTAAGTACCATAGGTACTTTTAAATTTTTTTTTATTTTTTATTTTTATTTTTTAAATTAATTTATTTATTTTTGCTGCGTTGGGTCTTCGTTTCTGTGCGAGGGCTTTCTCTAGTTGTGGCAAGTGGAGGCCACTCTTCATCGCGGTGCGCGGGCCTCTCACTATCGCGGCCTCTCCCGTTGCGGAGCACAGGCTCCAGACGCGCAGGCTCAGCAGTTGTGGCTCACGGGCCCAGTCGCTCCGCGGCATGTGGGATCCTCCCAGACCAGGGCCCGAACCCGTGTCGCCTGCATTAGCAGGCAGATTCTCAACCACTGCGCCACCAGGGAAGCCCCTGTACTATATTCTAAAAAGTTCACTCATTCTTCAAAGATTGATCACACCTTGCCTGATGCTGTCTCTGCCTCAAGGTGTGATTGAATAGTTCTAGCATATGGGTCATATTTTCAATCATTATTAAAATCCTTACTTACATTTTTTCTTTTTTAATTTCAAAATTTTTTGATATAAACGACATATAACATTGCATGTAACCTACACACATTCTTCCTTATATTTTAAATCATCTGAATTTACTTATAATATGACATACAATGTAAATGCTATGTAAATAGTTGTAAATACAATGTAAGTGCTATGTAAACAGGTGCTAGTGGGGAGCAAAGTCAAGTTTTGCTTTTTGGAAATTTCTGGAATTAAAAAAAATTTTCTTTTTTTATATTGAATCCTCGGATGTGGAACCTGCAGATATGAAGGGCCATCTATATATGGTTGTATCACCCAGGGCTCCTGCTTGAACCCTGACTGATACAAATTGGCAGTGGTGCCAGATCAAACCCAAGGCCTGCTTTTGTATCACTCCTGAGCCAAGATGGTTTTTATGTTTTTAGAGGGTTGTAAAATAAAACAAAGAATGTGTGACAGAGACTTTACATGTCCCACAAGGCTGAAAATATTTACTCTCTGGCCCATTACAGAAAGTTTGCTGACCCTTGTAGGAACAGTAGGAGTATAAAATTCTATGGCTACTTTTTGTTTTTGTTTTTTGGTTTTTTTTTGCAGTACACGGGCCTCTCACTGTTGTGGCCTCTCCCGTTGCGGAGCACAGGCTCCGGACGCGCAGGCTCAGCGGCCATGGCTCACGGGCCCAGCCGCTCCGCGGCATGTGGGATCTTCCCGGACCGGGGCACGAACCCGTGTCCCCTGCATCGGCAGGCGGACTCTCAACCACTGCGCCACCAGGGAAGCCCTATGGCTACTTTTTAAACAGTTTGACAGTCCCTTAAAAACATAAACATAAATTTATCATATGGCCCAGAAGTACTGCTCCTACATATTTACTGAAGAGAAATGAAAATACATGTCTGTACAAAGACTTGTACCTGAATGTTTATAACTTTTTAATTCATAATAACCAAAAATCAAACAACACAAAGGCCCATTAACAGCTGGATAGATAGACAAACTGTTATACATCCATAAAATAAAAGGGAATTAACCACTGATACCCAACAACATGGATAGATGTCAAAAAAAAAAAAATGCCGAGTGAAAGAAGGCAGAGAAGGAAGAATACATATTGCATGATTCCATTCCATTTATATGAGGTTCTAGAACAAGTGATATCAATCTATAGTGACAAAAAATGTACTAGTTGCCTGGGAGCCCAGTCTGGGGGGTTGACTGGAAAGGGGCCTGAGTGAACTGCCCAAGGCATTTTTTTTTTTTTTTTGGCAGTTCTGTGCAGCATGTGGGATCTCAGTTCCTGACCAGGGATGGAATCTGTGCCCCCTGCCGTGGAAGTGCGGAGTTCTAACCACTGGACCGCCAGGGAAGTCCCCGGGTGGCTTAAACAACAGAAATTTGTCTCATAGTTTTGGAGGCCACAAGTCCAAGGTCAAGGTGTTGGTAGGGTTAGTTCCTTCTGAGGGTTTTGAGGGAGAATCTGTCCCATGCCCCCCTCCTAACCTATGGTGGTTTGCTGGCAGTCTTTGGTGCTCCTTGACTTGAGATACATCAGTCTGATTTCTGCCTTCTCCCTGTGTATGTTTCTGACTCTGTGTCCCAATTTCCCCCATTTTATAAGGACACCAGTCCTACTGGATTAGGACCCACCCTAATGATCTCATATTTGCTTGATCATCTGCAAAGATCCTATTATCAAATAAGGTCACTTTCATAGGTACTGGGGATTAGGATTGTAACATCTTTTGGGGTGGGGGACACAAGTCAATGTATAACCGTTGTTCACAAATTAATATAGAGGTGTAGGACTTGGCCTCATAAACATGGTCATCTCAACAAATTCCTCTCTTCCTTAGGCCATAAGTCTGGAATCTTTGCCTGTCTTTCTTGTCTATCATGTTATCTTGATCTAGGCCAAGTTCTACAGGGTAAGCATAATTGAATTGATTTGGGTTGAGGCAAACATTTAAACAGAGAAAAGACAAACATATGTACTCAATATTCAGCTAAACTGTTCACTCACTGATTTACGTTAAGGGCTTGAAGTAAATATTACCTATTTAGAAAGGTTACTTTATCTAAAATAGTGTGGCTGTAGCTGCAGTT
This sequence comes from Pseudorca crassidens, assembly GCF_039906515.1. Taxonomy (NCBI): domain Eukaryota; kingdom Metazoa; phylum Chordata; class Mammalia; order Artiodactyla; family Delphinidae; genus Pseudorca; species Pseudorca crassidens. The sequence goes on from NC_090309.1 coordinate 33,780,286, forward strand.
GCCTTTACAAAGTCTATTTTTGAGACTTCTGAAGCTGTCATAGCCATAAATGCTACCAATAAACCAAAGGTAAAAATTATTTTTATTAATATAATTTTCTTCCCTTTTCAGAGTGTAAAGTTTCTAAAGGCTGACTTTCCCCCCATCCATTTATTTATTTATTTTTCTAAAATTTATTTATTTTTAAAATTTTTGGCTGCGTTGGGTCTTCATTGTTGCACGCGGGCTTTCTCTAGTTGCGGCGAGTGGGGGCTACTCTTCGTTGGGGTGCCTGGGCTTCTCATAGCGGTGGCTTCTCTTGTTGTGGAGCACGGGCTCTAGGCGTGCGGGCTTCAGTAGTTGTGGCACGCGGGCTCTAGAGCGCAGGCTCAGTAGTTATGGCACACGGGCTTAGTTGCTCCACGGCATGTGGGATCTTCCCAGACCAGGGCTCAAACCCGTGTCCCCTACGTTGGCAGGAGTATTCTTAACCACTGCGCCACCAGGGAAGCCCCGTCCATTTATTTTTAAATGGAATACTTTATTCTAAAATTTTCTAATTAAAGAGTTAAGACATTTTTAATGGACAACACTGTAACTGTCTGGATTTTTCTTTGTATTTCTTAATTTTAGCATGATATAAAATTTTCACAGAAAAGAATAATTCTATTGGAAAATAGAATAAAAAATTCACCCAAATGCCATGACCTAATATAGCTACATATTTTTTCCTGAAATTCTATACACATTACATTTAGATGTACCGATTGAACAGAGCATTTTTTTTTCCTTCAAAATATAGATGTGCTTCTTCCTGCTAATAACTTTGTTAGTATAACATTTCCACTGTGTTTTTGTTCATTGAGAGGAAAACGATGTCAGATTTCTTTCTTTATACTAACCAGTTTACACATTTCCTAGGCTTTTCTTTATGTAATAGGTAAAAAGATGAACTTAATACCAACTAGCTAATCAACGACTAGACAGGGTTATAGTAATGTTCCAGGCACTGAAAAAGAAATTAGAGAAGGAGAAAAGAGGTCAGTGTCCTTAAGAACTGGAAATCTAGCTGACGAATTTACAGAAGAAGTGCAAGATCTGAACGCAGATCAAATTCCTTGCTATGTTGATCTGCACATTATACTTCTAGGCCTGGGGAAGCTCCCCCAGGGCCATTGTGTGTCGGCTGCCAAGGGAAGAGATTCAGTGTGACTTGATTTCTTCAAGCTTTTTGCTCAGTGAGGCTAACAGGCGGTTGAGGGAATGATAATAATAAGGTAGTGAGATATCATTTATTATTTAATATGAAAGGAAAAATACGCTATTGACATAAGACATAAAAACAGAGATTCCTCTCCCATTTGGAATGAAAGAAACACACATCAAGAGCGGTTGCTAATGAAAATGAGAAATTTCTACTACCCACCCTGTAAAACAAAGAAAACAAGCAATAGAACGTCGTAACACCCTACGCTTCTTTTATATTAAGTACTTAATTTCTGAATGTGGGACATTAATTATATTGTTGAGATTAAGCCAATTTTGGTAATTTGGATTTTCAAGCTCATTATCTCTTGTATCGAGATGCGAATATTTCATTCTAGGGACAGGGGTTTTACAGAAGATTTACCAAAAAGTAGGGTCCTCTCCACAGAGAGCTATTTATTTTCCATTTAGCAGAAGTCATGGCATAGAGCAAGTCCAAAATAGTGCAAATTACTACAAATGTCTCTGCTCAAACATTTTCAGTCTCTTTTGCATCAGGATAATTGTTTCCGTGTTTTAGTTTATTTTGTTAGCATAAACAGGTTTTTGAGTTTGTCTGGATAATTTTTTCACCTTCCAAGTTCCTTTTGCCTGTAGCGTCCCAGCCTTTCTTAGGGAAAGGACTCAACACTTCTTCAAATAGTTGTTGTGATTTATAATCCTCTAAGTTAATTGGCTTGATAAGGGCTTCTGGGGCTTGAGTTCCAGGCATGGACACTCCAAATTCCCATTATATTGAGGACCCTTGTATTGACCAGCAGTCTTCACTCGGTTATTCCCCAAGCCCAAGTTATGGGATGTGTGAGCTTTGCCTCTCCAGAAGTTTTCCTCTAAATTCATCCTCCCGTGGAAACTGTTGGATAACCCAAACTTCCCATCTAAATTAGCCCAGTTACTGAACCACGATTATAATTAGCAGCATACCCATTTTTCCATTCACTTCAGGAGCCAAAAGTACTTTCTCATCATGAGTTAATTCACCAGGCCAGGTCTTGGGATTGTTGTCCTATCACTGTTGCTAAAAGTAGTCATACGAAGTCAACAGAAGAGAGTTTCGGTAAACAGTTCCAGCCTTGCTTGAAACTTGGGTTCCAAGTACTATTTGAACTATTTATTAGTTGTTATTAGTGCTATGTAACAAAGAATTTGGCTGGCTTTTGTCTCTGTTTACTGGGAGAGAGCCTCTAAATTATTGGAATTTCCCAAGTGGGAGGAGAGTCTTTGCTGTTCTTGGTGAACCCCTCAGACCCCACCTGAGTTTATGCTCATGAGGTGACTCATGGTGGGCACCTGGATAGTTTCAGGATGGAGGTTGGCTAGGCTGGAAAGGTCAACCATGTGATTAGAGGGTTGGGGCTTTGAGCCAGGCCCTATCAGTGCCATATGGGAGGAGAACTGGAGATTGAGTTCAGTCATGTGGCCAGTGATTCAATCATTTGTGTCTATGTAATCAAGCCCCGATAAAAAACTTTGGACACCTGGAACTCAGGTGAGCTTCCTTGTTGGTTATACTCACTGATGTGCTGGGAGGGTGACCTGTTCTGAGGACACGGAGGGTTTGTGTTTGAGAGCCTCTCAGATCTTGCCCTATATGTCTCTTCATTGGGCTGGTCCTGATTTGGATCCTTTATAATAAAACTGAAATCATAACACTTTCCTGACTTCTGTCAGTTTATTTTAGTGAATTATTGAGACTGAGGGGGTAGTGGAAACCTCCAAATTTGTGGCCAGTTTGTCAGAAATGCAGTGGCCAAAGAACCCAGGAGATTGGGCTGGTGTCTGAGGTGAGGGGAGTCTGCTTACTGTGTCCTTAGCTAAAATTTGATCTAACTCTGCATAGTTAGTATCAAAACTGCATCGCAATGAGGAACTTACTTTAATTTTTTTAACAGAAGTTGAAGAATTTCTTACGCACACGTAAGAACACATGAGAATGCATAACCTGGTCAATGGTCCAATTAATTTTCTTCTTGAGATTTTTTTTTTACAGTAGACCTTCAAGTCCAAATAAAACAGGTTTTTTGTTGTTCTTGTTGTTTTAGTATATTGAAATGCAGCATGATATTCTATTAATGGGGTTATTTAATACAGCCATTGTTTCAGCAGTTTGGGGTTAATAACCAGCTAGGTTACTTTTAGTTCTTAAGTAGAAATGAAATGATTAGGTCTTTTAAACAACCACTTGCAAGACTTGGACACTAAAGCTCTAAGAGGTGGGAATTCTACAGAACCACCAAGAAAAACCGGATATGTTGCTGAAGTTCTCCTAGTGACAAAGATTCAAGGGTGGCCCCAAAGTAGACACATCAACTTGTTTTGGGAACTTCAGAGGAGGAGAGAGGAGGGCAAATCATCTCCATGTCTCTTACCACATGGAGTCTTATAACAGAAGACTTTGCATATAGTAGGTGCTCAATAAATGAGATGCCATGAATAAGGCCCTTAAAGGTTATGTGAGGGCTGGATGCAAGTCCATGCATAAGATTCTGGTTGCCTGCTGGTAGGTACTTTATGTAGTTTAATAAGCTTCAAGGACTGGCAGCTCAGAGACAGGGAACTAGAAGCAGTGTGAGGAGTCGTGGCTTCTAAATTATGCTTCTGAAACAGGTGTTTATATTTTCTGTTTCCAATTAGTGCTTTAAGTACTGACACTTCCAACATGGCCCCCATCTGGATGGGTGGAGAATATGGGGCAAAATCAAGCAGTCTATTCTACAGAAAATGTCTCCTCCTGCCCCTTGAAGAACAGTGATGAATCCTGAGTAGCGAGTGTGATGCTGGGGCTAAGATAGAGCAACTATCAAATGTGAAAGGTGACAAAAGTTTTCCAATCCAAATACTTGCTAGATGGCAAACACATCGTTTAAGTTCAGAAGGAACTTACATCATTCCCTTATTTTTTTCTCCTTAAAAATCACATTTCGATTTAATTATGTAATTATTAATTTAAAAAAAGAACTTATATTGGAAACTACCTGAAACTGTATTTTTCTGTTGCTTATATTAAAAAGTATAGTATGATGAATCTCCATGTACTCATCATGCAGTTGGGTGAATTTCAGTTGTGAGAACTGAACCAATGTTGCCCTACGAAGCAAAGACTAATGAAAAAAATGTTCACTGAAATGGTGAAGATATCATTCGTGAAGAAATAAAACACTTTGGCATTTCTTTAAATGTGTCTCTGCTGTCCAGATGAATTCATGCTGCTCCAGAGCCTTCAGAAGGCAGTTGTGGAGCTCCATTAAAAATGTCCCTGGCTTGGGCTTCCCTGGTGGCACAGTGGTTGAGAGTCCGCCTGCCGATGCAGGGGACACGGGTTCGCGCCCCGGTCAGGGAAGATCCCACATGCCACGGAGCAGCTGGGCCCGTGAGCCATGGCCGCTGAGCCTGCGCGTCCGGAGCCTGTGCTCCGCAACAGGAGAGGCCACAACAGTGAGAGGCCCGCGTACCACAAAAATAAATAAATAAATAAATGTCCCTGGCTTCTCAGTGGTCCTGGGAATCAAGGCCACTGACTGCAGTGGAAGCTTTTCCAGATACTCTTCCTTTGAAGGGGTGAGAGAGAGGAACTAGGGAATATTGGGAAATAGAGCATTAGAATTCCTGAATCCTCAGGGGACCTGCTGGGGCAAAATCCCCAAACAAAAGAGAGGATTAAACACTGATGATGGGACATGAAGAAACTCCCCATCATGGTACGTTTAAGGGAGCTATTAACACTTAGTGAGGAGCAGCTGGAAACACTTGCATTTCACCCTCACAGCTGGCTCTCTCGCTGGCCACATGAGGTTGTCATAATGACTTGGTAAAACACACCCAACTGACAAAATATTGGGAGAAAATATTTGCAAACGAATCAACAGACAAAGGATTAATCTCCAAAATATATAAATAGGTCATGCAGCTCATTATTAAAAAAAACAAACAACCCAATCAAAAAATGAGCAGAAGACCTAAATAGACATTTCTCCAAAGAAGACATACAGATGGCCAAGAGGCACATGAAAAGCTGCTCAACATCACTAATTATTAGAGAAATGCAAATCAAAACTACAAGGTATCACCTCACACCAGTTAGAATGGGCATCATCAGAAGATCTACAAACAACAAATGCTGGAGAGGGTGTGGAGAAAAGGGAACCCTCTTGCACTGCTGGTGGGAATGAATGTAAATTGATACAGCCACTATGGAGAACAGTATGGAGGTTCCTTAAAAAACTAAAAATAGAATTCCCATATGGCCCAGCAATCCCACTACTGGGCATATACCCAGTGAAAACCATAATTCAAAAAGACACATGCACCCCAATGTTCACTGCAGCACTATTTACAATAGCCACATCATGGAAGCAACCTAAATGCCCATCGACAGACGAATGGTTAAAGAAGATGTGGTACATATATACAATGGAATATTTTTCAGCCATAAGAAGGAATGAAATTGGGTCATTTGTAGAGATGTGGATGGATCTAGAGACTGTCATACAGAGTGAAGTAAATCAGAAAGAGAAAAACAAATATCACATATATGTGGAACCTAGAAAAGTGGTACAGATGAACTGGTTTGCAAGGCAGAAATAGAGACACATGTAGAGAACAAACGTATGGACACCAAGGGGGGAAAGCATGGGTGTTGGTGGTGGTGGGATGAATTGGGAGATTGGAATTGACATGTATACACTAATATGTATAAAATGGATAACAAATAAGACCCTGTTGAATAAAAAAATAAATAAAATAAAATTCAGAAAAAAAAAAAAGAGTTGGAAGTTTGCAACAAGGAGAGAACCCTCACCTGACCATATTGGCACCTTGATCTTGGACTTCCATCCTCTATAGCTGTAAGAAATAGGTGTCTGTTGTTTATAAGTCACCCAGTCTGTAGTATTTTGTTATAGCAGCCTGAAGGGGCTAAGACAGTATTGGAACAAATATCATTTTTCTGTGTTTTTAGAATGACTCATGAGCTGAAAACCTATTTAAATATTCGCATCCCACCAGAATGTTTCAAATCAGTCAAGTACTCCTTGACACGGGGTGGTGGGCAGGGGTGAAGGAAGGAAAGAAGAAAGACAAGGCAAAAAAGAGGAAGTGGCTTATTTATTGAAGTTATTTAGGCAAACAGTAGAGATGGTGATGGCATCAATTCCTCATCCTCTAAAAACTCCTACCCTTGGTTTCAAGATAGAAAATCTCACCATCTGAGCATTCTCTGGCAGCAATACTCAAGCATACATCTGGAAGTTTTAAATGTTGAAATCAGTAATTATAGGAGAAAAAAGTTCGGTGAAGGAAAAGAAGAGGAAAGTAAAGTGGAAGAAAGGGGAGGAAAAGAAGAGGGGGAGGTATTCCCAGCTGTAAATTTGAATGTAAGCTCCATAACAAGGAAAGACTTTTTGTCACTGCTCTACTTATAAGACATAGAATAGAGTCTGGTATTTAATAGGGACTCAGTAAATATTTGTTGAACAAATCATGGGATTGTGGTGCTACTGTGGTGTTGATGGTTAGGTGTACAGCAGTTCAGGCAATGTGCCCCTCAGATCTCCCTTTAAGAAAGAATTTACCGTTCTGTAGTAGAAGTGCAGTTGACTGAGAGCCGCCACCTGGCAGCATCTTTAGGCTCTACTTCCGTTTTTAAGCTGAAGCCATGCTCTTGCTAATGACTGAATATAGAGGTGGGTGCCAGTTCCTGGCCATTTCTGCCCAATGTGGTCTCCTTTAAGGGGCAGTCTTTGCTCTGGAACTCACTGTTGGGGTGGTGAGACCCTGTCAGATGTCCATCATGGTCTGAGGCTTTCTGCTCAATCCTGCTTCCTACGTCTTTATCTTTCAGAGACATCTCTGCTTCCCCCACACCTCAAACCTCTTGTACTACTAACTCCATTTCAGTGTTTGCTTCCTGATGACCTAAATGACACAAGGTCTGACAATTTGCCTTGAAGCCTCATTATCACTTTGGTGCTGGATGAACTGTCAGGTTCTGAGTTACTCTGGGTGTTTCAGTCTTCCCAGATCTCAACAGTCTTCCTGGTAAGGTTATGCACCCAACTCTCAAGGATTGTGCTACTGAAAATGTGATCTCTGGACTGGCGCCCATCTCTGAACTATTTCTTATTACCTGTCCACAATGAGATGAATGCAGAAATTGAGAATAATCATTTAAAACCTTTTATGACAATTTGGCATCACTCCAACAACTAAGGTCTGTGAACTGGTTTTCTTGAGTAGGGTATAAGATTAGTTTGGATGTTGTTGAACTCACACTGTGAGTCCCAAGTTGTGTGGATTGTGTAGTAGTCATATGTAGTAGGACCACATTGCAACTTGCGATATTTTGAGGTGACTCTAACTATGTATAAAATCTGGAATCTATTTCTTTCATCAAGAGATAATTTAATCTTAAAGATAACTTTAAAGGATAAGTTGTTGGAAATGGCAATTGACGAAGGATTGAAGATGAATTTTGAAAACGTCATCATTTGTTTTATTTTACTTTTTAAAAATATTTATTTATTTATTTAGCTGCGTCAGGTCTTCGTTGTGGCACCCTGGGATCTTTAGTTGGCTCCTTGGTTGCAGCATATGAACTCTTAGTTGTGGCATGTGGGATCTAGTTCCCTTACCAGGGATCAAACACTGGCCCCCTGCACTGGGAGCATGGAGTCTTAGCCACTGGACCACCAGGGAAGTCCCTGTTTTATTTTAGATAAAAGTTAAAAATGGATATTCTTAGCTTGCAGAAATTTCTTTGAAAACTCTTCTCCCATTCCCATCAACTTAACTCTGTTTCTCTACTGAGTGTAAAAACAAAACAGAGAAACAGTTTAGATACTCACCACCCTCAACCAGAAGACTTATCTTTAATCCCAGTAGACTAGAAGAAGAAACCAGAAGAAAGCTCATTTGCCACTTAAAATACTTTAGATATTGACACACACGGTGTTTGTTCAAAGTGCTTTTGTAGGCATTTAATATATGGAATCGCTATTTCATGCATAACTTTTCGTTAAATTACGATTGTGGAATAAAGTCAGGAATGTAAAAACGATGCTCCTAATCGTTCAAGTAGCAATATGCAATCTTTGTCTTTTTTTCCTCTTATGTTTGTTCTGATTTCATTTATGGCAGTGCAGTTTTATGTTTTTTGAAACAATTAGAAATCTAGGCTTCTCTTTTGCCTTTTTATCCGTCTTTCAAGCAATTCATTTTGATTGTATTTTACAAAATAATTTCGTAGCGATGGGTTGGAAAAACAAAGAACCCGAACTTTCACCACGGATAACTTGGGAAGCTGCTTTGGAGGCTAATTTTGAGGCGGACAATGGGAGAGAACCTGGGCCCTGCAACGAGTTTCAGCGAACGTAATAACCAGCACAAAGCTTTAGTAACTAACATTTTTTTTTTCTGGATAAATATGCTCAATTTCTAATCCGGTGGGCGTTGGCCAAATGCAAATCTTGAAAAAGGTGCCAGCGCCCCGCCCCAAACCCCTCCTACACCTTCGGCCTGCGGCGCGGTTGGAGCATGGCCTTTGGAGGCGGAAGGGAAAGGGGCGAAGGGGCGGGGCGAGCAGCGTGAGGTCACCGGAGAGCGCCGCTCGCGCCGCGGGCAAAGCCGGCGCGCGCTGCTGACGTCACCGCCGCCGACTGCTTTCTGGGAGACAGGAGTGGAAGGCCCGCGAGGTATTATTCAGAGCTGGGGTTGGAATTTCTCGTGCTTTTAGGTTCGCTTCTTCTGGAAGCGCCCTGTCACCCTCCGGCTGACTGTGGGGAGGGGGACTGGGCTGCGTAGCCTTCCGCGAATGCGAGCGTTGGGGCAGCGTCGTGGCAAGATCCCCCACTTCCGCTTTCCTGTGGCTGCTTGCTGGCTTCGGCCTACCTTGGCCCTTCACGTCTTTGGGTCCGGCCTTTCGCTTTTTCCTCGCTTCTTAGCTCCGCCTCTCAAGTATTGGAGGGCGGAGAAATTAAGAGCACGTGACTTCACTGTTAATTTTCAGCTGCCTTCAAACCTGGTTGAGGGAGGAAGGCCTAAGTGGCAGATGTAGGGGAGTAGCTTTCCCGTGTCATCCGTTATCATTCACATACATGATCACGCACTGCCTGCCACTGCAACATTAGCCCACCCGAGATGGTAGGCTAATTTCGACTTTAAGGTGAAATCTAATGGAATCTCAAAAAAGTGGTTTTTCTTTACGGCCCAGGAAAGTTTACTGTGACTGAAACTTCTGTTTGAAAGTATCTTTTGTGTCTTGCTGTTTGTTGACTGCAACAGTTTTGGCTTGATAAAGATGTATCAGTCCCAATGAGATGTTTATTAATCATAAGTAAACACTTATTAATCTTTTTGGGCTGTCTGTAGTAGACTGACCCGAGACTTAACCGAATGTTGACTTTGGATTCGAAAATAACCAAATAATTCCTATTGAAATTCCGTGAACTGTTTGTGATTGATGGAAAATGATAGAGCTCACTGTTTTGTTGAAAGAAAATAATGATTGTGTGAACAATGTTTTTTCAAAATAATTAGAACGGTTCTGAGTCAAAAGATGTTATAGCTGTCTTCAGATAGCTGTGTTGTATGTATTGCAGTTCAGAGGTGATATAATTTTTCATAACAGTCTTAAAATTTTCAAATGGCTCTTTATGTGTTTTATCTCAGTTAGCGACTGTTTCCAAACAGTTGACCCTTAAAATACGGCTCTAAATAGTCCCCACTGGGTTGGGGTGTTTGATCAGTTTCACTTTAGTAAAATAATAACTAGTATTACTAGTTAATGTATTGAGTCCTGAGCCAGGCACTGTTCTAAGAACTTAACCTATATTATTTATTTAACCTGCACAGTACACCTGAGAGGAGATGAGAATATTGTCATAAGCAAATTCCATAGTTTTGGAAGGTGATTTTACTGCTTCACATCAATAATTTTGAAAACACTTCGAATTAAACTTTAGAATTAACAATTGAAGTAATTTCATTGTAATCTGATTTAATTATTCATCTCGATCTTGAGCAACCTCTTTGTAATTTATATCTTTTTCTACTATGAGACTTTGGGATAAATTTGTTTTTAGAGGCCAGCATCTCTATCTTTTCTCCGTGATTTTACTCTAAGTATGAAGGAGACTTACAGGCTGCACTAGTGTAGACTATCTGCCAAAGACAACAATATTTATGGAGAGATTGTTGTATATACGTTTCACTATCATTTTCTAAGGTAATGCAGTGCAAAAAGGTCATTACGTTAATAGAATTCTGATGCAACATTTGCGGATGTCTCTCTAGTTTTCTCCCCAAATTATATATATTTTGGATTTGTTCCTGGCTTAGTTCATAATTGTATGTAACTCTACTTAGTATAGGAATGGAAACAGCCCTGGAATGTACATTATTATATATTTTCTTTTGGATCCACATGGTCACTATCCTAATCTGATATTGAGATTCTCCAAAATTTGGTTCCAGTTTACTTTCATTGTTTTTAGTTAGTGAACAAATAGTTATTAAGTACGTGGCAAGACTTTATGTTAATCATTTGGAGATACAGTGGGTAAATAACCAGTGGAAGGTTTTGAACAGAGGAGTGACATGATCTGGTTTAGGTTTTTAATAGAATCAGTCTGCCTGCTGTGTTAAGAGCAAGTTGTTGGAGAGAGGGGTAGGGCAAAGCCAGGAGACTAATTAGGAAGGTGTAATAATTCAGATGAGATGATAGCAGCTTCACAGCTGGAAAGACTGTGGTGAGTAGCAGTTCAATTTTGGATGTATTTTGTAGGTAAAGCTAACAGATTTGCTTATGGATTGAATGTGGGTTGTAAGAGAACTGTCAAGGTTTTGGGCTTGGGCAACTAGAATGGTTAATTGCCATTAACTGAGAAGTGGAAAACTATGGGAGGAGCAGCTTTGTGAGGGAGAATTGGGAGTTCATTATGATGTGTTAAGTTTGAGATCTCTTGTTAGTCATCCAAGTGGAGATGTTGAGTAGGCAATTGAGTCTACCAAGTCGAGTTCAGAGGGGAGGTCATTGCTGGAAAAGAACATGTGAGAGTCAGATGGTATTTAAAATCGTGAGACTGGAGACAATCGCCAAAGGAGTGAGTGTAAACAGAAAAGCAGTACAAGACGTGAGTCTTTAGGCATCTTAGCCTTTATAGGTTTGGGGAGATGAAGACCCAACAAAGTAGACAAAGAACAGCCATCGGGGGACAAGGACAGTTTTGAGAGTATAGTGTTGTGGAATTCAGGGTGAAGTAATGTGTTCACTATTCTCGGACGCTGGTTATGGATCAGATAGATAAACGAGGACTGACATTTTTGGATTTATCAAGATACATGAGAAGGAGTGTTATTAATGGATAAGTGATAACGGTCTGGAGAACCTTGGGAGCAAAGAGGAAGAAGAGACTACTTTTGTTTGGGAGATATGGAAGCCTTTATATAAGAGAGGGCATTTGATGTGTGTTTTAAAGGATTAATAGGTTTTACTAGGCCCAGAAGACAGGGGAGGAGTCGGGGGAGGGGGTATTGCAAGCAGAGGAAAAAGCCTTACTTCTCTCCCTTCAAAGCCATACCTCCCAGTCAGCTGTCTTCAAGATGCTTTTGCAAGTCCTTTCCTTTGTATCCATTAGTCGGTTCCTCATTCTGGATTACCATTCTTGCTCCAGGCCTACGAACCCTGCTAAAGAAATTCACAAAAGACCCAAATTAATGCTACCCACCTTCAAATGGGTCCTTTCTCGGTTGTCTGACAGTTGCTTTATTTATCCCTACTCTCTTCCTAGCACATACTCCACATTTACTCAGCATTGACTACGTGCCAGGCACTGAGGAGTCATTTCTTTAATAGATATTTATTTAGCATCTATGACATGCTACCCTGATATTTGGAGTGTATATGAGCAAAGACTTGTCCTGCATGGTGCTTACAGTCCAGTGTGGATGATGGACACTATTCAAATAATCACAGAAATATAAAATTACGACAATGATATGGAGAAATACATGGTGCTGTGAGACTGTGTATCTAGTGGATGTGACTCATTGTGAGGCAAGAGGGAATGCTTCCTTGAGAAAGCATTGTTGATGAGGGAGCCGAGTTAAGCAGGCCAAACATGTTGGTGGCAGGGAGTCCTCACAACAACTCTAGGAGGAGTTTCTAGAGAGCACGAGGCTAGAAAGGCTTTTGTACCATGAGAACAGGGAGAAAGTGGCCTTACGGTGGCTAGAAAATTTAGGTGTAGGGAAGGCAATCCATTCATATAGTTCTTTGAATAAAATAGAGCTAAAGAATATAGGTTTTTTTTTAAAATAAATTTATTTATTTTTGGCTGCGTTGGGTCTTCATTGCGGTGCGCGGGCAGTCTCACTCCTCCCCTTTTATCTGTCGGTGAACATTACGTGAATCTGTAATTTCACTAGGGGTTGCAAAATGGTGATTTTCTTTTTTTTTTTAAAGGTTATGATTTCTTCCACATTTGTTAACTGGAATTTGAACTCTAGTTTTATTACTTGGGAACCTGACAGTCATCAATAACATGTCTATTGTGGAAAAATGCTGTCAGAGCAACAATTTGTGATGCCAGGAATATATGTTTCCTGGCTGTAGTTCTGGAGGCTTGAAGGAGTGTGATGGTCTTTTTGATGTGTCAGCTTGGCTAGGCTGCAGCCCCCATTCAGTCCAACACCAAACTAGCTATTGCTCTGAAGGTGTTTGTAGATATAATTGAAATGCACAAACAGTTGACTTTTATTATTCTAGATAATCTGGGTGGGCTTGATCCAATTAATTAGAAGGCTTTAGAAGCAGAGCTGAAGCTTCCCTGATGAAAAAGAAGTTCCACCCGTGGACAGCAGTTTCAGCTTGCAGCCAAGAGTTCCAGCATGTTCTTTCTTGCTTACCTGCCCTGCAGATTCCTCCACAATTGCATAAACCAGTTTCTTGCAGTACATCTCTTCAGAATACCTCCTACTGGTTCCGCTGCTCTGGTTGAACCCCAGCTGGTACCAGGAGCCACTCTCTAGGCTCTCATGTTCTCTAACAAAGTGTGGTGAGGAGTGGTGGCAAGGGTCAGAGAACCTACTTTTGTTAGGGTAACCCTATAATTTATTGCTCAAACTGGGACTTCTGAAAGAGAAAAGGGGAGCTGAGCAGTTGGCAAGCTGAAACAATAGACATACATGGGGACTCTCTTGGGCAAGTTGAGACATAAAGTCATTCTGTGTGTCAGCCACTGGTGACACATCAGCATGGCGGTGACATATTGATGACACCACCCCCTCAGGGAGCTTGTAGTCAAGGTTAAGTAAATCAACACATGTCACCAGATAGTGTTTTAGGTGACATGAGAACCTGTAGCTGTGCTTATCCAGACAGAGGGAATGGGAGGGTGGCACTCAGAGAAGTCCTATGCACTAAAGGGAAACCTGATCTTACCTCCAAACGTAAGCAGGATTTGAACAAAGTGAAGTGGGAAGGATGGTTCACGTATAGAAAGCCATACAGGCGAAAGGTTAGGCTGAAGGGGCATAGAACATCTGGAAAACTGCCGTGGTGGCTACAGCTATAGGATTGGAAGAGGGGAGCAATGAAAGATGAGGCTAGTCAGGCAAGCAAGGGCCACATCGTAAAGGGCCTCACGTCCACGTAAGGGGTTTGGAGTTTACCTTCAAGGTGGCGGGAAACTATTGCAGGATTTTAAGCAGGGGTGTACCATGACCAGACTATCTTTATGGAAAAGTTATGTTTTGTAACATCCTGACATTGAGAGTGGAGAAAAATTGACAGTAGGGAGACTACTCCAAGGCTCTTGAAATGATCTGGTTAGTGAGAATGGGGGAAAGCTTGTGGCTAAGGAGATTAAGGAGGCCGTATTGACAGAACTGATGGGACTGGGGCCTGAGGAAGCGATGAGGGGCGACTTCCAGGTTCCAGGCTGCACTGAGCTCCCTGAAGCAGAGAATGGAGGGGAGGAGGTAGGGGATGATGTCGTGTGCCCCTCCTTTTCTCCTGTCGGCACTGTGGCTCTCATCACCAACGAGAGGAGGGAAGGAATGGCAGTAACGTCCTGTAGGGATTGCTGGGCAGGGTTTCTCCCCTCTGCCCCTGAGTCTCAGCCAGACCTTCCTGAGGGATGAAGAGAGGCACCTTCTCTCATGCCCTCTTCCACTTTCTCCAGTTGCAGCCTGTGCTTTAGAAGGAGTAGGTGGAGGGGTGGGGAGTCCCTGTAGAACCAGGCAGCGAGTGAAGGGCAGAGGGGGGTGAGTTCTCTTCTTTCTCTTCTTTGGACATTTACCACGTACAGTCTCGGGCAAGTTACGGAAACTCACTGTGGGTCCGTCTGTTGTCTGTGAGGAGTAAATGAATGAATGTGTGTGGCTGCTTAGAGTAGTGCCTGGCTCACAGGCAGTGGGGTTCAGATGTTGGCTATGGCTGCTGGTAACCATCCATTCACCGCTTCATCCTGGCATCTGAGTAACAAAGGGGACCAGAGGGCGGCTTCTGCAGCTCCCTCCTTGCAGTGCTCCCTGTGGAAGGAACAAACACTCAGGAACTATCTGTACAGAATGTTAGGAGAAATCATTTGAATTGGGGGGAATTTCTGATAATAGAAGAACCTTTATTTTTCAGTCTACCTTGCCTTTATTTTTTAGTTAGGAAAAAGGCAAGTGGTTCAGTTCAGATTTAATGAGAGTCATTATTCTTACTGCCTTGCTTTCAGTGTTCACCGTAACCCATTTTAACAATAAATAACTACTTGTTTCCTGGGGCTTAGGGACAAGGAATAATTGCAGGTGCATGATGAAAAATCATGATTGATTTTGAGACGGGAAATATTTTCCAATAGAAAAATCGGATGAAAAAATTCACATTTGAATAAAGGCTTTTTTGTGTTTTTTTATACTTGCAGTATTTGTTAAAAGCCAAAATACTTTATTAAAATATGCCTTTATTTAAATTTAATGATTGTTTATTTTTATTACAATTTTAATACATGCTTTTTGAAATAACGAAATTTAAACAATGAAGAATGAAGAGCTAAAAGCATGAGTCTGCTTTGATCCCATTCGCATTTCCTATCCCTTCTCAGAAAGAATGTCTATTTTTGTATGTCTCCTTCCAGACCTTTTTCTACATATCTACATATACAATTTTTTAAAATAAATGGCATCTCTTAGACACATTACGTGTTATATACTATGTTCTATGACTTTTTTTCACCACTTATCGTGTATTACTACATAAAGATTTACTTCTTTATTTTTACTCTTTTGGATGGATGTGGTATAATTCATTTAACTGTTCCCCTATTGATGACTATTTAAATTATTCCCAGTATTTGGTTATAATGTCTTCATTCAACAAATGTTTATCGACTGCTAGGCAGTGGTAGTGAACAAAACTGCCTGTTTTCATGTAGTTACCCTCTTTTGGAGGTAGACAATAAATGAAATATGTCAGATGCTGTTGAGGCCTGAAGGGTGAAGAAGGAGATAGGAAGTGCTGGGAATGAGAAGAGGGGTATGCATTTTAAAATAGGATGGTCAGGAAAGCTTTACCAATAGATAACATTTGAGTAGAGATCTGGCAGAGGTGAAGTCATGAGCTTTGAAGCCATTGGTGGGGGAGAAACATTCTAGGAAGGAGAGAAGTCTAAAGGCTCTGAGATAGGGGCATGCCCAATAAGAAGAAGAGCAGTGAGGCCATTATGGCTGGAATGGAGTGAGCCAGGGGCAGAGTGGGAGGAGATGAGGTCACAGAGGAGGCAGCAGAGAGTCAGGGTTTTTTCCGGCCACTATAAAGACTTTGTCTCTTCCTGAGTGAGGCGGCAAGCCTTTGAAGGTTTCCAAGCAGAGGCATGGTAGAATCTGACTTAGATTTGAGATGATCACTTTCTTGATAATAAACTATTGGAATGGAAACAGGGAAGCCGTTTAGGAGGCTATGGCAACAACACAGGCAAGACACAATGATGGCTCGGACTGGCTCGGACTAGGGTGGTAGCAGTAGAGGTGGTAGGATGTGAATATGTTTTTTTTTTTTTTTTGCGGTACGCGGGCCTCTCACTGTTGTGGCCTCTCCTGTTGCGGAGCACAGGCTCCGGACGCGCAGGCTCAGCGGCCATGGCTCACGGGCCCAGCCGCTCCGCGGCATGTGGAATCTTCCCGGACCGGGGCACGAACCCATGTCCCCTGCATCGGCAGGCGGACTCTCAACCACTGCGCCACCAGGGAAGCCCTGTGAATATGTTTTAAAGATAGGGTGAGAGAGGAGTCAAGGACTATTCTGTAATTTTAGGTCTGAGCAATCGAAAAGGTGGAGTTGCCATGAAATGAGATGGGGAGGACTGTAGTAGGCAAGATTAGATTCTTTTTTTTTTATTGAAGTATAGTTGATTTACAGTATTGTGTTAGTTTCAGGTGTATAGCAAAGTGATTTGGTTATATATATGCGTGTGTGTGTGTGTGTGTGTGTATACACACACACACAGTAAGTCCCCTACATACGAACCTTCAAGTTGTGCACTTTCAAAGATGCGAATGTACATTCACATGTCCAATCATGTAAGTTAGTTCAAGTGTCTGGCGTACATTGTCACTTGCATGCATCCCCTACAAGTGGTTGTCCTTTTATGTACTTTACTGTATAGTACTGTATAGAGTACAGTAGTACGGTATGTTTATTTCCTGCCTGTTCATTGGATGCCAGCCCCTGTATGCCAGCTGTTATACTGTACTACTGTACTTTTCAAGGTACTGTACTGTAAGATTAAAAATGTTTTCTTTATTTTTTGTATTTGTTTGTTTTTTATGTATTATTTGTGTGAAAAGTATTATAAACCTATTACAGTACAGTATTATATAGCTGATTGTGTTAGTTGGGTACCTAGGATAACTTTGTTGGACTTACGAACAAATCGGACTTACGAATGCACTCTCGGAATTGAACTCGTTCATATGTAGGGGACTTACTGTATATCCACACACATACATACATACATACATACATATACTTTTTCAGATTCTTTTCCATTATAGGTTATTACAAGATAAAGTAAGCAAGATTAGGAATTGGGCTTTGGGCACATTACATTTGAGAATCTATTAACAGCCAACCAAGGTACTGAGTAAGCGGTTGGACATTAAATTTGGAGTTCAGTGGCGAGGTCAGGGCTGGAGATGCAAACCTGGGAGTCATCAGTTTATTAATATAGTTTAAACCCAGAGCTCACCTAGAGAGTAAATTAGAGAAGAGATTCAAGGACAGCCCTTGGGCACATCAAGGTTAAGAGGCTTGAGGATATGAAAAGGATGCAGCAAAGAAGACCAAGAAAGCAACCTGTGAGGTAAGAGAGAAACCAAGAAAATGTGCTGCCCTAGAAACCAGACAGACTGAGCCAGCTATGTCAAACGACGAGAACTGAGAATTGACCATTGAATTGGACAATGTGGCTGAGTGGGTGACCTTGACAAGAACAATTTTGAGTGAGAAATAGGGGGCCTGATTGTAGTAGATTCAAGAAAGAATGGAAGGAGAGGAACTGGAACCCTAGTATTCAATATTAGCAACCCTTTTGAGGAGTTTGTTCTAAAAGGGAGATAGAAAATGGGGCTTAAGCTGGAGGGGGATATGAAGTCAAGGTGTTTCTTTTGTTTCTTATCTAAGATGGAGGAATAAAATGTTTCAAGCTTATGGGCAATGATCCAACAGAGAGAAAAATTGATGTAAGGCAAAGTCCCCACTTTAAGAGAAGGGTCTGAAGAGTCCATTTTAATAAACTTATATGCATGTATGCAAGGATTTCTGTAGGCTACTTTCTGAAGAGGATATCCTGAGTCAAAGGGTGTGTGCATTTAAGAAATCTGTACCAATTTATATTCCACCTCCAGTGTATACCCTTGCTAACGTCAAACTTTGCCAGTCTTTAAAATTATTGCCAATCTGATGGGTGAGATCTTCATTATTTTAATCTGTTTTATGCTTTGTAGGAACTCTTTATATAATCTGACTAATCCTTTGTTGTATTTTGGCACATATTTTCTCCCATGCTGTTTCTTGCATTTAACTTTGCTTATGGTATACTTTTACCATATAGACGTTTTTTCAGTTTTTATGTATTTAAGTCTGTCAGCCATTTCCTTTTATAGCATTTGGGTTTCATTTGGATTATATACACATTTTATATAATGTATATAATCTTTTAATACATTTATACATTTATCTTTTAAATTCATCTGGAGTTTATTTTTGTGTATGTTGTGAAATAGGTATCTAAGTTTTCCATCTCCTTCTATGTTCTTAAACAGTTAAATACCATAAAAATTAACTGTTTCTTAAAGGTTTGGAAGAAATTACCTATAATATTTTCTAGACTTGGAACCCTTTTGGAGCGTAGATCTTTGACTTCTTTAAAGTGTGTGGGTTTTTTTTTTTTGTCTGTGTAATGATCTATTTGTTTTATGTACTTCTTTTTAGGTTAGTTTTGGTAATTTTTTTTCCTAGCACCTCATTCTTATCATCCAGATTTTTCAAATTTATTGGTTTAAAATTTTATGTAAAGAAAAGAAATAACAAGTCTTCTCTATATGTGTGTCTGTCCCTGTACTAATACCTTTATCTGGGCAGTAGATGCTGGAGCTGTCCTTTCACAGATTGGGAGATTGGTTTAGCAGCTTTCAGCCCGCATGGTTCACCTCTTACTGTCCTTCATCTTGGGTTTATTCCTAGATTCTCCTTCTCTTTTGTTTGTAAGGGATTGCAGGCTCCTTGGTTCTGTTCCCTATCAGTCTAATCCCATTTGCTCTTTAGCTTATAAAAATGTCTGCTGTTGAGGTCGGCTGATGGATATGTGCCCTTCTTGGTTTCCAGCATTACTATGGACTTATTTTTGTGTTTCTTCTGTCATTTTGGAGAGATTTTTCTGGGAGGAATGAGAGGCAAATCCGTATTTTCAGTTAACTTTTTGAAATAGGAAGTCACAGTTCTTTCCTGTGTGGTTTTCTTTTCTCATAGTCCTTTGTTTAATTGATGTTTGCACAGTAGTTGGATAATAACTTTACAGTGTGAGTAGTAATAGACCCCTGGACTTCACTTTTTTAAAATTTTAAATGAAACCAGATGTCTCAGTGGACTGTATTTGTTGAATAGAAATGTGGATATATTGTGACTAAATATTCAAGTAGTACTTTTAAAACTTAAATGACATAGTCATAACATTTAGAATTATAAGGGACTTTAGAGATCATTAGACCAAATGCCTTATTTAATGGATGAGATATTTGGGGCCCAGAGAGATTCAGTGATATATCTAAGGTAACAAAGTCAGTGATCAGGCAAGGTGGAAAGCCCGAGTCCCTTTACTTCAGTTTGGCTATGCTGTTTGTTATTTTGCACATTCTTGATGTTCTCCTTAGCTGTGTAATGAAAGAGGTATTTTCAGCTAATAAAACCTAAGGATGGTACAGTGGCTTGGAATTGCTTCTGAAATTTGATCTTAGATACCATATTAAATACATTGATGTGGACTTTTCTTTTCCTCATATAGCTATTAAATATTATGATGTAAATGTGAATTTTAAAGAATGGGCCATCAAGGTATGCTCTAGCCTAAATGAAAACCATATAGTTTATTTCTCCCATGTTTCATCTTTTCTGCTTACAGACTTTATGTGATCTATTGACTCTTGAATTTCTTATTAATATTTTAAGCTTAAGGAATATATATAAATATAAATATAGGCTTGAAAAGTAATTTTAGTGATAAATAATCATAAAATATTTCAGATCTAAGATTTCTAATTTTTTGGTTTAATATACCATGCTGCTAGATCAACATCTAAATTTACAAGTGCTAATATGTATGTTTTTTAAAAAAAGAGCTTTGCTTATTTTTTTCAGCAAGCATTAGGGGGTAGTGTATATTTATCACACTTTCATTGCTTTGCTTGGTCTTTAACTTCAACAGAAAG
Organism: Pseudorca crassidens; assembly: GCF_039906515.1. Taxonomy (NCBI): domain Eukaryota; kingdom Metazoa; phylum Chordata; class Mammalia; order Artiodactyla; family Delphinidae; genus Pseudorca; species Pseudorca crassidens. The sequence goes on from NC_090309.1 coordinate 33,800,500, forward strand.
TTTTTAAAATGTAAGATTTTTATTATTGATATAACATGTTTGGTAGTCGTATCTCTTTAGTTCTCAAAAAGCATCGAGGGATTGAGGGATTGATATGTGTAGCATTAATGAACTTGGGTGGGTCCTATCCTGGCAACCCACCCCCACTCCCCAGCAGCCTAAGAAGAGGGGAAGTTTAAATGTGGTTGTTCCAGAATTATATTCTAAGAAGATTTGTTTAATTAACTTCAGGTTTTAACTCTTTTAGCACTTTTGAAACATATGATATGACCTATTAATTTTTTTTTGTAACCTAGAGAGCATTCTCTGTCTCCAGTATGAACTAAGAATTTAATTTTTTCCCAGTTGAACATAATGGCAGGCGAAGAAATTAATGAAGACTATCCAGTAGAAATTCATGAATATTTATCAACATTTGAGAATTCCATTGGTGCTGTGGATGAGATGCTGAAGACCATGATGTCTGTTTCTAGAAATGAGTTGTTGCAGAAGGTATTTTAAGTAATTTCTAAAAATGTATTCATAAAACCGAGTGCTATGTTATGAAACACATAGAAGAAGAAACAAGATACATGAAATATGCCCCTTTCCCCCTTTATTTCAATTTTTAAGTGTTTGGATATCTTTAAGGGGAAAATATAACAAACTCCAAGCTTAGGAAATACCTCCTAACTATATTTTTATTTTGACTTGGTTTTGAATAAAAAAAAGCTCTCCCAGCATTCTTTTTGACAGACTCTACCTTTGACCTTTTAAGTATTACAATGATGTTATCAGGGTTTCTGGAAACCCTATAGGACAAAAAGAGTAAATTGACTTTGACAGTCTAAAACAAATCTCATTATGTTTCTTCTGTCTTTGGTATTGCCTAAGCATTTTAGCCTGCTTCTTATACATAAATGCATCATGTACAATGTTTATATTGATGAATTACTTTTGACATACAAAGCCCAGATTGTAAATCCTGAAATTAAAATAATTCAAAAGAATTTTTTTTTATTTTGGATTATACACATTCCTTGTTTAACTTAAAGATGGTACGCTGAAGTGAAAATTTGTGGGCAAAAATCACTGGTTAACAAAACTTTTCTTTTTGCAAATTATTTCCAGATTATTTGGTTTGATTATTGGATTATAGGAAGTGAAAAAAACATTTCTTTGATACATTGTACTTGGTGAAAGTTTAAAATATGTGATGGTGCTCAAAGTTTTAATTTCTTTTTTCTTTTTCTTTCTCTCTCTCCCTCTTTTTTAATAGTTGGACCCACTTGAACAAGCAAAAGTGGATTTAGTTTCTGCTTACACATTGAATTCAATGTTTTGGGGTATGTATATTACTTTAGAGTTAATTAGAAAGCAAATTATTTACCATGTCAAAGGTGACTTATTTTTTAAAATGCTAGCAATTATACTTTATGGCAATTTTAATAGTCAGATATTTATTTCTTTTTAAATCAGAATACCAGATGCCCATGAGCCACACATACATTTAATATTACAAAGAGGTTGAATAATTTAAGATTTAGTTAATAATTTGTGTGACGTTTCCTTTTTGTAACTGGAGTTTCTTTAATTAATGCTCTTAATTAATATACATTTTATTCCATGAAATCTTTCTCTTGTAGTTTATTTGGCAACACAGGGAGTTAATCCTAAGGAACATCCAGTAAAGCAGGAATTGGTAAGATTGCAGTGGATCAATTTCTTTTTATTTTACGTGTAATGTCTGTTGTAGTGTTTCTAAAGGTAAAATCGCAGTACCTTTATCACACTAATTGTGGAGAACAGAATTATTTAGGGATGAAATTACGAAAGTGAGCCAGATTTCATCGTGCCTTTAGTTTTTCTTTCTCTCACCTTTGTCAGAGAAGGGTGTTCCATATATTATATAAATCTGGATGGGAAAATGTCACGATTCTAGTAATTATTTATAAGTGCTATATTATTTTTCCTATAAATTCTTGAAATCCTGTTCATCTCTACAACTGCCTGTTTTTTTTTTTAAACTCTTACGCAATTCTTAAAAGTATATTCTAGTTGATTTACTAGCCAAGACGGGAAAGTTTCTCCTCCACCGTTTCAATTCTTCCATTAATTCATTTTCTCAGCAGTAAAGAATCCACTTCGGCAACAAAGCTAAAAGCTTTTTTGGCACCAGTTGTATGTGTACTGTCCAGTAATTCTGCATTAGTGACATATTTACAACCTGTAATAAATCTTCTAGGTTTGTCTTTGTATTCCATTTAGATGTATAAGTATAGTATATTATATAAGGTCTGGTATCTTGGAGTTTTTGCTGACTTCAAAAATTAAATCAAATCATTCAATTTGAAAGAAAAAAATTTAGAAATCAAACTTATGGTTACCTTCTTGACTTAGCTTTATGAATAAGAATATTAATAAATTTATTCTTTGTGTTTATAAAATATAAGGTAAATATATATGTGAAATATACTTGACACTGTATTATTCTAAAGTTTTATGGTGGTTGATATGTATTTTTTTTATAACTTAGGAAAGCACTTGGTCATTTATTTAAAAAAATGAGTAAACCAGATCTGCCGTCTTCAATTTTTAAATGTGTAGACTAAGACATTTTCTTCTTTTAAATTTCTTGGGGGAAAAGTAAATTTATTTTTAAATACAGAAATTGTGAAAGATACTTAAAGCAAAAATATAAAGCAGTATGATCCATAGAGCTTGATTTGACAAGTGATACTGGCTTTAAATCTTAAGAAGTATGCATTGTATCATCTGCTTTCACCTTTCTAATATGGACTTTACATTTATAAAATTCCTCTTTCTTCTCTTAAACACAAAGTTATTTGGAGTAGTGTAATACTTAATTCTGTCACTGGAAAAAGATAAAATCATCTGCCTTCTTTTTCCCTCAGAATCCACTTTATGGAGGAGTACATTTATATTTTGGACAAGGGTTGATAAATGAAAAGCATCCATAAACCTATTCCCCTTTTCTGACCTTGTGACAGATGTCACTAATTGATCACAGAGTTAGTATGTGAGAGGAAGCCTATTTGCCATATCTATCATGAATGGAGAAGGGCATTGAAAATAGTTTATTCATTTTACAAATATTTGAATGCCCACTGGAAGCCAGGCATTATTTCCAAGTGAGATAATTCCTCAGTGAATAAAGCCAATAAATATCTCTGCCTTTGTGGCAGGTGCCAGACTATCTAGTGGAGGGAAACAAACAACATAATCAAACAAACAACAAATAATAAATACATATGAATATATAGTATGTTAGAAAGTTACGTTGTGGGAAAAAAGAAAAAAATAGCACAGAGTAAGGGGCATTGGAGTGCTTGGGTAGGATTGCCATTTTCAGTAGTAAAGGCAACACTTATTAACAAGGTGAACATTTGAGGAGACTGGAAGGAAGAGAGGGCTGGCCATGTGGGTTTGTGAGGGAAGATCATTCTGGGCAGGGCTGGGTTGGGTGTGTGTTGTGAGGACTTTGGCTTTTACTCAGAGAAATAGGGAGCCATGAGAGGGTTTTGAACAGGGTTGTCAGTTTCTTAAAATTAAAAAATTCTAAGGTTCTGCATTTTTCTCTGTATGTTTATATAACTATTTTGATTACTTTAATGAAACTTTTAAGCAGTGATCAATCATTTACTCTGCTGTTTTATAGCTCTCACGCCTTTATTTCTCCAACTGAAGTATAGAATAGCCCTTTATTCTGATTAGTGGTCTCAGAAGATTCAAAGTGGTACAGCAACCTAGTATGTTTCTCACCTTGTAAAATCTGATTAGAACTGTATATTTCATTAGAAAATATCATGTGCTTTTCAGTCAGAACTATGACATCGGATAAAAAGATCTTGTATTTTCATTATACTTATTTTAATTGTGACATGAAGGTAACACAAAAAAATAAATAGTTAAATACGCCTTAGCCATTTCCTGTTTAGAAAAATTTCTGGAGAGTTTAGTTTGTATGTTGAAAGTATGTGAAAGCTTTATTTTAATTAATTAATTATTTATTTATTTAGGCTGCGCCAGGTCTTAGTTGCAGCATGTGGGATCTTAGTTGTGGCATGCAGCTTTCTTAGTTGTGGCATGTGGGCTTCTTAGTTGCGGCTTGCAAACTCTTAGTTGTGGCATGCATGTGGGATCTAGTTCCCTGACCAGTGATTGAACCCAGGCCCCCTGCATTGGGAGTGCAGAGTCTTACCCACTGGACCACCAGGGAAATCCCGAAAGCTCTATTTTAGATTATAGACTTCAGATACAAGAGAGTTAGTATGTGGATTTAGGTGAATGCTAAATTTAAAAATTTAGTATAACCACATATAAACAATTAAATGTTTATCTCTGTAGTGTCTAGATCTTCCTCTTTTGAAACACTCAGAACACTTCTGACTTTTTTGATATCTGTATTCCCCTCAGACTGTGAACTCCAGGAGCACATGGAATGTGTTTATCCTATTCGCTTTGCACTTATTAGCGCCACTCAATAAGCAATAAATACAAAGCTGTTGAATTGAACTGAGGTATAGTATAATAGAACTTAGTGGTGAGCAGCTTAGTAAATCTGTTGCCTTTCTTCTTTTTTTGTCTTTAAGGAGAGAATCAGAGTATACATGAACAGAGTCAAGGAAATAACAGACAAGAAAAAGGCTGGCAAGCTAGACAGGGCTGCGGCTTCAAGATTTGTAAAAAATGCCCTATGGGAACCAAAACCTAAAAATGCATCCAAAATTGCCAATAAAGGAAAAAGTAAAAGTTAACCTTTTGGTTTTGATGTACACATATTCAAAAAGTACATAATTTTTATTGTTTTCCACAAAATAGATGATGATTATGTGCCATTGTAAGGTTTAAATGTATTCCATATTGAATTCGTGTGTAAAATTTGCATTTTAAATTTGTAATGCTAAATACTTTTCCCCCAGAAAGATTAAGTTATCCTTATTGATTTTCCTATAGAACATTATGTGGTTTTTTTAACATTGTGGTATATTTTATATTTATAGTTTACCGTCTCTTGACAAGACTCTTATTTCCTTATATAGGTCAATTTTGCAAGTGCCATTTTATAAGCAACTATGAAATTTAAGTTAAATGTTCTTTGCAAACATTTGTCTATTTTCGACGAATAATGATTTTATGAAGTATGCTGAAGTTTTAAATACATCTGTTTTCACTATATAATATTAGGAAAGAAAGAAATGACTTAAATGTCCCATTTTTTTCTGTGAAGTTATTTCATTACGCTTTCATGATTTTGGGAATTACTGCTTTTTGTGATATTTGAAGTATGAAATTAAGACTTTTAAGGTTATTCTTTAATTCTTGGTACTTTGCCACTATGTCCCATTTAAAGTAAAATATATTCTCATTAACTTTAGATGGGAAATGAGGTTGTATGTTGATGGCTGAATTTTGGCATAATGGCTGTACCCTATCAGTAAAGCTGTAAGTGTTGTGTAGCTGACCTGTTTTTTATTTTTCTCTTTTGAGTAAATTTTCTCTTGAAATTAGGAAGGTAGTTTTTAGAAATCCTTAGGAATGGGGGAATTCACGAGTTTTTGTTCCTTATGCATAGTGCCCACAGTTCTCTTGGCCTCATGTTTTCAGAGTTTTTTATTGTATGTTTCTGAGGCTATAGCAATTACATAGAAGTATTTTGGAACAACTTTGTATGTTATTTAATGCCACTTAAGCAGAGGAGAAATCCAAAGGAGATTACATTGTGTTTATATTCTGATTTATTTTTCTGCAGTATTTGCTACAGAGAATTCTAAATATTAAACGAATTTTTTTATGTCTAAGCCCATGAATTTTAATTATATACCCTTAATGCTTTCAGTCTTTGAATTCACATCATTATGTATAGGAATGCCAAGTACAGTAAAATACTTTAATTTTTGAAAATGAAGTTGTTACAATTTTTTGTGTGACTAATTCTCCATAAGTAACCTTGAATAAATGGATTTCTTGATTTATGGTAGCAGATATTGGAAATGGTCTTAAAATGTAATGGATTTTGTAACGCATGTTGAACTCTTTCTATGACACATGAAGAGGTGGTCACTGATAGATGCAGAAAGACTTCTGGCTCAGATGTCAGACGATTTTTGAAGTGGAAGAACACTTATAGTTAGTTCACTCCTTTTTTCACCTTCGGCTCCTCAAAATTCAAATTTTTTTTTTTTAAAGTAGCTTCTTCATGAGAGAAATAAATGTTATTAAGATCAAATATAGTGGCCTAGTGTTATTTATTGCAAAGAAGGTTATAGCTTGCATTTCTTTATATTTTCTCATTTCATTAAGAAAAAAAAGTTAAATGAAAAATGTCATGCAGTTGCAGAAAGTCATTAGCCAAATTATTGGTTTGTGAAAGTCCAATTCTACCTTCTCTTAAACTGGAGATTCTTAAGTGAACAATTCTTTTAAGTGTTTATTAGAGGTAAAAAACAATTTGAGTGTATTCCATTTTATTATGTATGATTTTAAGTACTTACTAGCACATAGTAAGGAGCTGAGTGATAGTGTATTGGGTTGCTTATTTTTTGTCTATTCATTTCACAAATACTTAATGACATTTACATTGTTAAATACTGTGCTAGGTTCCAGATAAGACAACTCCAGCCTTTATTCTATTTTAAGTATTATGAAAAAACTAGTCTTTCCATTCAATTCAGTTTTTCAGAGTTACTGGAAAATTTATGACAAGTTGTGCTCATTAACCTTAGTCAGAATCATAAAGGGTGATGGGTTGATCTATTTGACTATGGTACAGTTATTGTTAGCATAGGTTGTTCCAAATGACAGTCTGCTCTAAGGTTAGATGTTAATTATATCTTGTATTAGTCTCTTTGGGAATTAACAAATTGGAGGGGTTATAGCTATAGATACTTTTAAGATTAGAATTATGGATTATTAATCTAATACTAAATAATGAGATTTAGTCTTTTAATATTATTTTAAGCACAATTTTCTTATTGTTCATAGTTGCAGGATGGGAATTCATTTTAGTAAGTAGAATATTTTAAGAGGAAAACTGAAGCTTGAATTATGGTTTACATTCCTGGAATTTGAGGTTATGTCAAATTGATTGGTTTTTAAGATACCCTGCAAATTAAAAAAATTGTTCTACTTAACTATTAGAAATGGATTAGTATTATTTCTAAATGAGCCTTTAAAAATTGACTAGAAATACAGGAAATGCTTAAAAAATGGACAGTGTATTGAATATAGATACTTTTTCCTAAGCGTAGGTCATTGGAGAAAAAGATGTTTTAGGAATCACTTAGCTTATAATACTGTTAAACCATACCTCTATGCAATAAATTATCAGAAGTTCTGGCTTTACAAAGTAACATTAACTGAGAAAGGTTTGAACAGTGATTCTGAGCCTCATGTAATAGCTAAGTTTGGTAGATAAAGCGGAGAAAAAGAAGATCTGGCATCTTGTTTTCTCTCTTCATAGAATAGTTAGTAAACTTGCTCTGATAAATTCAGGGGCTCTTTTAACTGAATAGCAACCTATTTTATATAAATGTGATCTGAATGTACTTAACTAATAAAAACATTTCTTTTCCCTATATCCTGGTCTAAAACTCATCAGTTTTGGAAATACAAACCATATTTTGCTTATTTTAAATATTAGCATTTTATAGTTTTCATTAACAATTATGTTGGGGGAAAAGTATACAGATTTTATTACATTATTCTGTAGATTTGTTCTCCTTGATTAATTTGCTATTATATTGCTTGTGCGCAGGATTTCAAGAAAATGCTTTGAATAATTTTGGTTTGCAGATTTGTTTTCCTTTCAGAGAGCAGCCACCCTCTGACCTGATGTGCCTTTTAAAGTGTTTATTTTATGGTATAATTTTAATATAGCCAGGAAGATTAGTTAAAGCTGTCCAGAAAAGGGGGTAGCTATAGTGATATCTACTGGCAATTGAGACTTAATTTTAATTCTGTAACCCCCTACTCCCAATCTTAGGCCAAAAACCAAAACCAGCCTAGCTCTTTATTACTTATCTGTTTATAAAAGGTTGAGAAAACATGCCAGTCCCTTCCCTCCGACCCCCCTCCCCCAAACCTTGAAGTCTGGCAAGTGTATCATGGCAAAATAACTGCATGCAAGATGTCAGTTTTGTAAAGTGATATATTTCAGATAGTACACAAAATTTCATGGCAGGAAAGATAAGCTTTCATAAATGAAACATTTAAGAGACTCTTTTATTATTTCCTTTCAGTTTACTGTTGCCTTTAAGGTATGCCGTTTCAGTTTGGCAGCTGCAATAAATGATTGAAGGAAATTGAAGATAATTCAACATTTCAAGATGCTTCTGCTGAAATGAATGTAGACCTATCCAGGGCTTGAATTTAAAGTTTATAGTAGTACAGTATTTTAAAGCCAAGTACCCAGGAAATTCATGGTGATAGGATTTGAATGAGATGATTAGGAGAAATAGAAAAGAATACCTTCAGTTTCTTATTAGGTGAGTATTAGCTATTGAGAGCCTATGTTGAAAAATGTTATTGTAAAAAGGATAGAGGCTTGTTATATGCAATTTACTATAGTGTATAATTCATCTTGGACCTTGTCCAAAGATGTTTAATTATTAAAATACAAAAGAATGATTATAACAAGGAATCATTTCTGATTTAGTGCTAGAACAGTGGTCTGTAGACCATGTTGTAATGTATCTGGCTGATATTGTTTCATTTAGTGACCTTTGCTCTCTCTAATAATACATTCCTTGACTTATTTAAATTGAAATCATTTACTATCCCATTTCTGATCCTTTCCTTCTTTACTGTTTTCCCTTAAGAAAGAAATCATTGGGCTTCCCTGGTGGCACAGTGGTTGAGAGTCCGCCTGCCAATGCAGGGGACATGGGTTCGTGCCCCGGTCCGGGAAGATCCCACAAGCCGCGGAGCGGCTGGGCCCGTGAGCCATGGCCGCTGAGCCTGCGCGTCCAGAGCATGTGCTCCGCAACGGGAGAGGCCACAACAGTGAGAGGCCTGCATACCGCAAAAAGAAAAAAAAAAGCATTAAAAGTATGTATAAACATTTGGGGTGCTAGTTTCTTTTTTAGCGTTTTTGTTTTTTTCGGATATATACCCAGGAGTGGAATTGCTGGATCATATAGTAGTTCCATTTTTAGTTTTCCAATGTTCATTATTTACAATTGTCAAGGTATGGAAACAACATAAGTGCCCATCAACAGGTAAAATGGATAGAGTGAGTTCCCTGGTGGCCTAGCGGTTAGGATTCCAAGCTTTCACTGCCATGACCTGGGTTCAGTCTCTGGTCGGGGAACTGAGATCCCCCAAGCTGTGCGGTATGGCAAAAAAACCTCATGGGCCTAGTTGCTCCGCGGCATGTGGGATTCTCCCAGACCAGGGCTCGAACCCGTGTTCCCTGCATTAACAGGCAGATTCTCAACCACTGCGCCACCAGGGAAGCCTGAAGTCCTGACTCTTAATACCTCATAATATTACCCTATTTAGAAATAGGGTTGTTGTGGTTGTAGTTAGTGAAGAGGAGACCACAGGGTGAGCCCTAATCCAATATCGTGTCCTTATAAAAAGGGGAAATTTGGACATAGTCTTGCACCCAGGGAAAACACCATATGAAGATGAAGGCAGAGATCAGGGCGTTGCTTTTATAAGCCAAGGGATACCAAAGGTTGCCTGCAAAGCACCAGACGCTAAATGAGGGGCATGGAACAGATTCTCTCACAGCCCTCAGAGGGAACCAACCCTGCCAACACTACAATGTTGGACTTCTGGCCTCCCCAACTGTGAGGCAAATACATTTCTGTCTTGTAAGCCACTCAGTTTGTGGTACTTTGTTATGGCAGCCCTAGCAAACTAATACAATGGCCGTTTAGATGGAAGGAATTAAAAAGATTTATAACTTGGAGTGAAAGTATGTGCAAAGAAACTTCATGACACAAGATGAAAATGTAATGTTGAAGAAAACCAGGAGCCTATGTAGACTTAATCTAGGACTATTTTTGAATTGGAGCAAAGATCTCAAAATTTAGACCTTGAAATGTCAAGGGTCTGTTATACTCTTTCTGAAGCCAAAGTGTTCAGACCTCTCTAGCAGGTTTTGTTAGTTTTGATTGAGTGTACCATCTTTTAAACTTTACCTTGGTTTGAAGAAACTTATTTCCCTGAAGGAAAGAAAACCCTGTCAGGTTTCCATGGGGGAGAAATTTTCACTAAGCCTATTATCATGTGCCATGTGGTCTCTTCCTAATATAACACAGCAGTCAGGTTCAAATAATGAAAATAAATACATACATCTTACACAGATTGTATGTAATTTGTGCTCATCCAAGAGCACAAACCACTTAAAAAATTGCTTATTGAATTCATCTGTATAGAGATTTTTTTTTAAAGCCCTAAAACTTTTCCCCCCCCAAATTCTTAACTCTAGTGTACCATTCAGTTTTTTTTTCCCTTTAAAGTTAGGTATTAGAGAACTCAGAAGTGGGTTTTTAATCTTAATGATTAGGGACCAATTTAATTAAAAGAAATTGTAAATGTTGCTTACTGGTTTTCAGCTTTTACAATCAACCAGTAGATTAAACAGAAGACAAGAATGTGAAGGAAATCAACTTTGATAATGTAAAAGTGAAGGTATGTAGACAGAAGTGAGGTAGAAATGGGGAGGAGGGAAGAGGGCATGCTCATGGCAGGAAACCTGGGTGCTGCACGACACTGTTGGGTGAATGTGATTTTAAGTAAGTTGTAAAGGTAATAGCTATATTTTTTCTTTCTTTTTTTAAATTGAAGTATCATTGATTTACAATGTTGTGTTAGTTTCTGGTGTACAGCAACGTGATTCAGTCAAAGTGATTGCATTTCTGGTGTACAAAGTGATTTCATTCTTCTGTCAAAAACTGGAAGGAGTGAAGGAGTAAGGGAGTAAGGTGCGGGGAGTGGTATAAATTAAATCCTCATTTTTAGGCTGGGGAGTCAATAGACGAGGGCCAACGAAATAGCAGTGTAGGTGTGTGTTATGAAGGTAATCACCAGAATTAAAGACCAGTTATTTAAAAGTGATAATCCCTCACATGAGCAGAAGTAAAGTGGGAGCAAAGGTTTTTAGTTTTCTGTTGTGTTGTGTGCATGGTTTCTTCGGTAAAAAGAAATGAGAAAAAATAGTTGTACTGATCAACATTTGCTCAAAGAAGCAGCACGAGAATCGGATAACCTAGTGAATGCTAGTTATTTGTGAGATGTTAGGCAAGAAGTAAAATCCTTCCGTGACAAGGAAATAATGTGAGAATGCTTACGTGTAATAGCAGATATTTCATTGTCTTTAAAAAAACACCATGTGTATATAAAAATGTAGGCATTTAATAGTTTCCTACATGTGGGCCCAGTTTATTTTTAATTTTAATGTTAGACAAATTACATTCAGATATAGCCAGAAAAATGAGAATTCTTAGTTGAAAGTGGCTCTTTTTCTAACCTGCTTTCTATACTCTTTTGAAACTTGTAAATGTTGTTTAAGGTAAGGTGAGATACCACAAAAATAGGGTTATGTGTAAGTGATAGTGGGATCTTTGCTTGATTGTCTTAATAATGCCGAATCGGAAGAGGGATCTTACTGCACCTAATTTTCATAAAGCGAGGTTAGTTCATAGGAAACATGCTTATATTTTTTTCAGGATCTGTTTTCTCACTGCAATCTAACTGTATTGTAGTGGAAATTAATTGTTCAGTATCAGAAGTTATATACGTCAGAAGTGTAGCAAAATATAAAATCTTTTTTAGGATTTCTTCTAAACAATTTAAACTAAGCCTTAAGGAATTACAATTGCTAGATTTTATCTATCACTTTTTAAATTTGTAGAAGACAGTAATAAAGACCAACCTAATAGTGTTTCCTTAATTATTGACTACTTAAATTTTTATTTTAGCATAAATTGTTATTTGAGCTACATTACATATACTTAGCTATATTATACCTAGATACATAACATTGGAAATATCTGTAATTAAATTTCATTCTCTTACTTAGCTAGGCATTTAAAGTAACTTACAATAATTTAAATATATAACATTGAAAAGAAATGTTAAAAGCAGCTGTTGGGAATAGTGTCAATGTGTGTTTTAATCCTTTAAGGGAGGTACCAGGTACAACTTAATACATATCTTCTTAGACTCTGACTTGTTAAGCTTAGTTCTTATGTGTTGCCTTGAAATTTACAGAAATATTTGAATTAATCATTTTAAGCTATAATTGTATGAGATATCCTTGTTGCCTGTACTCCCCTTCCCTCTTATATGTAATTTTTAATAGATTAATTAATAAACTTTTATGTTTAGAGTAGTTTTAGGTTCACAGCGGAAAACACAGAGAGGTCCCACATACCCGCTCTTGCCTCCACCACCAGACGTCCACCACCGGAGTTGTACATTTGTTACATACCCGGATGAACCTACATAAATACATCATTATCGTCCAGGGTCCATGCTTTACATTGGAGTTCCTTCGGGGTGTTGTACATTCTTTGGGTTTGGACAAATATATAATGACATGTATCCCTCATGATAGTCTTGTACAGAGTAGTTTCACTGCCCTGAAAATCCTCTGTGTTCCACCCATTCATCCCCTCCTCCTCACAACCCCTGATCTTTTTACTGTCTTAATAGTTTTGCTTTTTCCGGAATGTCATACAATTGGAATCATGTATGTAGTCTTTTCAGATTGGCTTCCTTCACTTAGTAATTTGCATTTAAATTCCTCCATGTCTTTTCATGGATTGATAGCTCATTTCTTTTTAGTGCTGAATGATATTCTGTTGCCTAGATGTCCCACAGTTTATTTATCCAGTCACCTACTGAAGGGCATCTTGGTTGCTTCCAAGTTTTGGCAGTGACGAATAAAATTGCTGTAACCATCCACGTGCCTGTTCTTGTGTGAACATACGTTTTCAATGCCTGTAGGTAAATACCAAGGTGTGTGATTGCAGGATCATATGGTAAAAGTATGTTCAGTTTTGTAAGAAACTGCCAAGCTTTTCCAAAGTGGCTGTACCATTTTGTATCCTCACCAGCAATGAATAAGGGTCCTGTTTTTCCATGTCTTGCCAGCATTTGGTGGTGGTGGAATTTATTTTTAAAGCTTTTATTTGTGGTTTCTGCTATATGTTTTTGTAGGGGTTCAAAGCAAAAAAATTATTTAAGTGATCAAAGGAGAGGTAGAAAATCTTACATTTCTTGATGATAAAATAGAAATGGAGCTAGGGGCTGCATCCTGAGAAGCTGGCAACTAGAACATTTCATTCTGAATAAGACTTGGGCTTTCCTTTAAAATGTGTCCTAAAAGTTTTTGAATTTCCTGACTCATTGGAAGGTATTTTCAATATATTCAAATTTCTATGAGGCAAAGCATAGGAATCCTCTTCCCCAAATACATATTTTTTGTTAGAGAGAAATAAGAAATGCTTGTTAATATGTGAGTTGGGAAGCACAACTGAATTTACTAGGGCTTTGTCCTTTCCAATTGTTTTAAATATTTTTGCCATTTATCAAGATAAAGTGGAATAAGTGATATCTTAAAGTTCCTACTGGATTGCCATTTTCACTGCTGGATTCCAGGCTCATTGTTTACTGTTTTTGTACTAGTACCTGTAGTTAAAGCATAGGTTATAAATTTAAAAAATGAATTACAAATGAATAAAATTCTCCAATCATCCCTTCCTCTCTGAATAATAATTTTTCTGTGCATATGTATATTAAGGTCGTGCCTGGTCCATGTGTGAGCATTTGTGGAAGCTAACACCAGGTCCTGGCCATGGTTGGGGCAGACCTGTGTTATCTCATCTGTGATCTATACAAGCCAATTGAAGTGGGTATTTATGTCCAAGAGCACATAATTAGTGAGGCAAGGATGTGAGTCCACTCTGGAGACTGCACCTCTCTCACTGTCTCTGCCCTGAACTTTATAACCCGCCCAGAAACTGCACACAGAGGGGCTTCGCAGGAGGAGAGGACCCGGGTCATGGATGCTGTTTGCTGATTGGCTAAACCTACACTGAATTTTCAAACACTGGAAAGCTGGTTTCAGTTTTGGTTTATGTAGTCTCGGTGTTAAATTTGCACACCAACTTTGGAGCATGATTTGGAGCAATATCATATCTCTGACCCCGTGCTCTATCGCTTGTGTCCGCGACGGGAAAATCATCCTGAATTTTTGACCGGTTTTGACAATTTGTTCTCCTGCTCAGACCGTCTTAAAAGTATTCGGGGCATCCCTGGCGGTCCAGTGGTTAAGGCTCCGCGCTTCCACTGCAGGGGGCGCCGGTTAGATCCCTTGTCGGGGAACTAAGATCCCTCATGGCGCGCGGGGAGGCCAAAGAAAAGGAGAGAAGGAAGTCCTCTCACTGAAAGATAGTTGACTAACGTTTAAAATACTTTATTTGAGCCTATTATCCATTTATATTCAAATGCAAATACAGCTTTTTCGTTGTTTTTTATTTTTCCGCTTGATTATAATAAGCATTTTAATGAAATGGATTAGGCTAAACAGGTGTTTAAACGCCTACTACGCGCTGACGCCCAACCAGCCTGAGTCTAGGAAGAGTGAAGTGCCGTGCTCCCATTTTTGCTTTAAATTACAATCTAGGGGAGGTTTTCCCTCAATCTTTATGCAACATAAAGGAACCCTTTTTCATGTAACTGCCTGCTTCAACATTTATCCCTTTTCATAATTTGGATTTTCATGCTTTGGGTTTTCTTGAAGGTGTGTTTCTGTCTCTTCAGTTAGATTTGTCATCCTGGCACTTGCTGATCAGAGCCACTGGGTGGCAGCAAAAGAACATAGAAGAGTTCGTTTTGCTTTTGCATTCGCAAAAATGAAGAGAAAGCTATTTGGATTTCGTGGGTGATGAGAAAATAAAGTGATTAAAACTTGATATGTAACTAAAGCAGGTGAGACGCCAACACATCTCATCACTGGATGTATGTTATGGTAGTAACATAAAAGATTAAATGTATGCTTTATTGTTACCAAAGCCATATTGTAAAGTTCTATTCCAGTTTCTTTTAGTCACAAAATATCTTTCAAAATTCCCATGCCATTACTTTTCTGCTTTTAAAAGTGAAAAATAAGAGCCAAACTAGATATTAAGAAAAACTTGTTTAGCAGGAAACTTGTGAACAGAGATTTTGAATGTCAAGGAACCGTGGAAAGGGGTCATTTTCTTGATACCCTGTTTTAAAGATCATTCTTGGAGAAAAACCATTGAGTTTGGAGATCTCATTCATATACAAGAATTTGTTTTCCTTTTTCTTTTAAAAAATTGCTTACCAAGCAGATTTAAAGTAATGAGTGTCTTTGAAGATTTCATCCCATTTCTATAAAGTTACAATGGCTTTAGTTCTGAACTGAGCATACCTTACAAATGATATATAGCTCCAACTGAAAATGTGAAATGGAATTGAGGCAGTGACAAAGTAACAAACACTTGTTTTTTATTTTATTTTATGATTTTGTACAGATATGTGAAATCTGCTTAGGTGAAAATACAGCTGTCCCTGTCTCCCAAACATTTGTCAACGTACTACTTTAAAAGAATCTTTTAATTTTTAGACAAAATATATTTAGTCTATCTGAAAGCTTCAGTGAGTTACATAAAATATTAAGTGCAGAATGGAAAGGTTGCATTTGTCCAGAAAACTGAGTATTGAGTGAAGCCAGGGTATCATCCTGGGGCTTCTTGTCAGAGGATCATGGAAGAACAGAGCATGTGTTTCTTCCCCTGTTGAGTTTGGGACCTTCCAAGTTGTGCCTGGAACCTGAACCCTTCTTGATTTTATTTCTTACTGGCACATTATCATTGCCTTTTGATGTACGTATGATATGGATCAGGTTGACGTTATGTTACTTAACTCTAAGTGGAAATGAACTTTTGGAAAGTGGGATAGTTTTCCCCCAATAATGAAGTATATGGCCACCAGAGTCTCAATGTCTAATTTCCTTTAACAGTACTCAAGAAGTTCCAGCAGTATTTATGGGTACTGAGACCTGAAACCCCAACCTGAAACTATATCTGATAACCTTCCTGGGTTTGGACTGTGGCCATCAGTGTCTGCTGTAAACCAAGAACAAGGAGAGAGAAATAATTCTTATTTTCACCATTCCCTCCTTTTGGAGCAATTTTTTTTTTTTTGGAGGGGGGTGAAGGGGCAGAAGTGAAGCATGTGTATTGTCTCAATGCAAGACAGATTTATGTGAGATGTATTTAGTACCTTTAGAAACTACATAGAGTCACTACACTGAAAGAGTCTCAGTTGCTATTAGTCCGGAGTATCTGGGGGCCGAGGGTTGTAAATCCTCTTGGAAAATTTCTAGGAAAGAAAGTTCTGGGGCTGCCCTGGTGACGCAGTGGATAAGAGCCCACCTGCCAATGCAGGGGACGCAGGTTCGGTCCCTGGTCCAGGAAGATCCCACATGCTGTGGAGCAACTAAGCCTGTGTGCCACAACTACTGAGCCTGTGCTCTAGAGCCTGTGAGCCACAACTACTGAAGCCCGCGCGCCTAGAGCCCGTGCTCTGCAACAGGAGAATCCACCGCAATAAGAAGCCCGCGCACCGCAACAAAGAGTAGCCCCCGCTCGCTGCAACTAGAGAAAACCCGTGCGCAGCAACGAAGACCCAACGCAGCCAAAAATAAATAAATAAATAAATAAATAAATAAATAAAAATAATTTAAAAAAAGAAAGTTCTACACACTTCTTCAGTAATAGTCACCTATACATCTCCCCTGTGTCTATCACTTGGCCATGTGGTTTTGATTTATTTGTATTTGCTATCAAGATAAAGGGAAATTATAAATAAATGAA
Organism: Pseudorca crassidens; assembly: GCF_039906515.1. NCBI lineage: Eukaryota > Metazoa > Chordata > Mammalia > Artiodactyla > Delphinidae > Pseudorca > Pseudorca crassidens. The sequence goes on from NC_090309.1 coordinate 33,817,359, forward strand.
ACAAAGTTCGTTTTGAAAGTAAACGATGGTAAAACTAAAGGCTGAAACTAAATATAATTTGTAGCTGTCTTTACAGACCATAGAGACTAGCTTTCAAATTTCAGGATTTATTTTGCTTGACTTATTTTTGTTGCTATTTTATTTTATTTTTTAATTAATTATTTTTGGCCGCATTGGATCTTCGTTGCTGTGAGTGGGCTTTCTCTAGTTGTGGTGAGCGGGGGCTACTCTTCATTGTGGTGCACGGGCTTCTCATTGCAGTGGCTTCTCTTGTTGGGGAGCATGGGCTGCAGGCGCACAGGCTTCAGTAGTTGTGGCTCTCAGGCTCATTAGTTGTGGCTCGTGGGCTCTAGAGTGCAGGCTCAGTAGTTGTGGCACACGGGCTTAGTTGCTCCACGGCATGTGGGATCTTCCAGGACCAGGGCTCGAACCCACGTTCCCTGCATTGACAGGCGGATTCTTAACCATTGTGCCACCAGGGAAGTCCTGTGGCTATTTTAAATTTAATGGAATTTGAAGATCCAGGCTTAAATACTGCTTCTTAAAATATATCTTGAGGAAAATATCTTAATAGCGTATTTTTTAGTATAAATTGTAGAACATCAGAAGGAACATTACAACACAGCTTTGATTTTCTTTTTTTTTTTAATTTATTTATGGCTGTGTTGTGTCTTCATTGCTGTGCGTGGGCTTTCTCTAGTTGTGGCGAGCGGGGACTACTCTTCGTTGCAGTGTGCAGGCTTCTCATTGTGGTGGCTTCTCGTTGCAGAGCACGGGCTCTAGGCACGTGAGCTTCAGTAGTTGTGGTGTGTGGGCTCAGTAGTTGTGACTTGCGGGCTCTAGAGTGCAGGCTCAGTAGTTGTGGCGCACGGCCTTAGTTGCTCTGCGGCATGTGGGATCTTCCCGGACTAGGGTTCGAACCCGTGTCCCCTGCATTGGCAGGTGGATTCTTAACCACTGTGCCACCAGGGAAGCCCAGCTTTGATTTTCTTGATTCTGTCAATGATTGCTGACTTTGAAATAAGTCACTGAAATTATGCCTGTGTTTCTTCAGCTGTAAAGTGGGTACAACCATGCCCATTTTTCACCATCAACTATACAAATGCAAATGAAAGGGAGTAGGGGCTTTGTAAGAAAATGCTACTTAAAATGTTATGTTGATAGTACTAAAATTAAGATGACTTACCTCAAAACTGGACAAATTTAATGGAAAGTTTCTCTTCTAGTTTGTCCTTTATTTTCTTTGTTCCAAATAAGGTTTCTAAATTAATATTTGAAGAGGTCCTGTTGGGAAGTTAGTGTTCTCAGACCTCCACATGTATGGTTCTTTGCCTAGAGTCTTATGTACTCTGTTTGGATAGCTAAGGTTTTGCTACGTTGTTTGAAATCATGGGCTGACCCTTGAAGGAGTCAGGCAGTGAACAATTTCTAGCAAAGGACAAGGTATTATATTATATGAGAAAGTGTCAACCCTTCTCTAATTTATTTGGAGAGAGAAGACCACACCACAAGAAATAGATTCCCCTGTGTTTGTTAGGAGTGGGAATTGTTCCTCTTGACTCCAGAGCAGTGTCTAGACCAGTGGCTCTGAGTTCTGGCTCCACATCACTTTTGGAGTTTAAAAAAAAAATCCTCAGGGCTTCCCTGGTGGCGCAGTGGTTGAGAATCCGCCTGCCAATGCAGGGGACACGGGTTCGAGCCCTGGTCTGGGAAGATCCCACATGCCGCAGAGCAACTGGGCCCGTGAGCCACAATTACTGAGCCTGCGCGTCTGGAGCCTGTGCTCCGCAAGAAGAGAGGCCGCGATAGTGAGAGGCCTGCGCACCGCGATGAAGAATGGCCCCGCTTGCCACAACTAGAGAAAGCCCTCGCACGGAAACGAAGACCCAACACAGCCATTAATAAATAAATAAATAAAATAAAAATTTTTTTAAAAAAAATATCACAGTTCTTTAAAAAAAAAAAAAAAAACAAACCTCAGGTTTAGGAAGAACGAATCAGACTTTCTGGGCATGGTGTCCAGGCATTGGTATTGTCTGAAGCTCCTCAAGATATGTAATGACTATCCAAGGTTGAGAAGCATTGATCTAGAGACAGGTAGGGAATAATAACAACTTTGTAAAAGCCTTAAAAAGAGAACAGCCTGGGGCTTCCCTGGTGGCGCAGTGGTTGAGAGTCTGCCTGCCGATGCAGGGGACACGGGTTCATGCCCCGGTCCCGGAGGATCCCACGTGCCGTGGAGCTGCTGGGCCCGTGAGCTGTGGCCGCACGTCTGGAGCCTGTGCTCCGCAATGAGAGAGGCCACAACAGTGAGAGGCCCGTGTAACGCAAAATAAACAAACAAACAAACAAAAACGGCCTTTATTTGAAGATAGGATTATGTACATAGAAAATTTAGAAGAATCTACAAATAAATTATTATAATTCGTAAATCAGTTGAGAATACTAATTATCCAGGAATAAATGCAAAAAGTTTGGCCCAAGGCCTCTGTTAATGGATTGAATGTTTGTGTACCCCAAAAATTCATATGTGGAAACCTTAACCCCCAGTGTGGCTGTATTTGGAGATGGGGCCTCTAAGGAAGTAACTAAGGTTAAATAAAGTCAAGAGTGGGGCCCTGATCTGGTAGGATTAGTGTCCTTATACGAAGAGACTCAAGAGGGCTCTCTTGCTCTCTGCTCATTCTCAGAGGAAAGACCATGTGAAGACAGAGTGGCCATCTGCAACCCAGGAAGTGACCCTCACCTGGAACTGAATCAGCTGACACCTTAATCTTGGACTTTGAGCCTCCAGAACTGTGAGAAAGTAAATTTCTGTTGTTAAGCCACCCAGCTTGTGGTATTTTGTTATGGCAGCCCAGTCTGACTAATACAGACTCTACAGAAAACTATAAAAAATTATTGAGAGCCATTAGGGTAGACCTAAATAAATGGAGTAGTATAGCATGGATTGGAGGATAATCATTTTCTTCCAAGTGATCTGCAAAAGTACTTCTCAAACTTTACTGTGTACACAGATTTTACGAAGGGATCTTGTTCATGTGGTTTCTGATTCAGGAGATCTTGTGCATGGCCTGAGATTCCCCATTTTTAGCAAGCTGGCAGGTGACATTGATGCTGCTGGTCTTTGAGCCACACCTTGGCTACTAAAGGTGTACAGATTCAATGGAATTCCACTCAGTGCCCTAGTACCCTCACCCCTTCCCTCCCTCCACCTCTCTCTCTTTCTGTAATATTAACTAGTGGTGTAACTTCCATGATTCTCATCACATGGTCAGTTGCATTTCCTCGAATCTCCCTCCTCCCTCCTGCAATGGATTATTCTGGAGTAAAATTAGACATTATATCATTTTATCAGTAAATACTTCAGTGTGAATCTTTTTAAAGCATTAGTACAATGCAGTTATCAGATCTAAAAAAATGACACTACTTAAAAAAAATAAATATGTAGAACGTTTCCAACTCTCACCTCTTGTTTTCTTACAATTATTTATTAAGAAGGTTAACGTAGTTTCTCTTTTCCTCCGTGATATGGTTCAATATGTACGTCCACCTTCTCCATTACCCATAAAATGATAATAGACCTATAGATGAGGCTTGATGAGTTCTGGCTTTTTTTTTTCTTTTTCCAAGAATACTTCGGAGGTGGTGGTGTATACTTCCCATGGCACTTAAGAGAAGGCACATAACATCTGTTTCTGTTTTTCATGACATTAAGATTGATCAGCTTTTCACCTACTGGTTTTAGCAGCCATTGGTGGTATCTGCCCATGTCCATTATTTCATTAGGGGTTGCAAAATGGTGATATTCCAATTCCATCATTTCTTGTTTATTTTGGAATTCTTCTCCTAAAGAAGAATTTTCCCTTTCCATCCATTGTTACCCAGAGGTATAGTTCATATAGGAAAGGGGGAATAAATACTTGATTCTTTTCCTTTGTTTGCCAGTCTTCAGAATAATGATTTGAGTCTCTGGCACTCTTAAAAGGCGACTAATTTTTTAAAAAAGTATTGTTAGTCAACTCCGGATTTCCCACTTTCACTGTGTTTCAATTTTTGGTAGATATCATTCTTTTCAAGGTTTCATTTATCATCTGTGGTCAGTGGGAGACTTTTCAAGTTGTCTGCTGCATACTTTTGACACAGCCCCAGTGAGTCTGCAGCTACAGCCCCATTCACTGCTTAGCATTTATATCCTTTTCTGACCTACAGAGATTTTTATCTGGTGTTTGAGCCCAAGTTTGGATTTTTGTCTTTTTGTCTTTATACTTTATCATTGCTTTCTTTATGAAGCAGAGTGGTGAATCACTGCACCAGCTTGAGTGAAAAGTCAAAAGAATTTTTGAAATGATCATCCATTTGTAAGATACCCTGAACAATAAAAATTGGAATTTCAGTGCATGATGACGTAAGACGAAAGTTTCATGATCATGAAACACATGTAGGGAGATGAAAGGTCCAGAAAGGGTCAAGCTGAAGATGTGTGGTCTTGACGACAGGGTGGAGGAAGGGGATGTCAGAACTCCATGTTCACTGTGTACATTTCGCCACAGGTCAGCCATAGGAAAATGTTGATCATTCTCATTCTAGAATGTGAATTAGCCACTCTCAGCAAGTTATTTTGCCTTAAGTTTTAGCTCAAAGGACTCTTCCAGGTGATGTTTATCCACAGATTCTTGGATGGGGTGACCTACATACCTCATGTAGAGAATAAGCACAAGCAGGTAGAATGCCCTCCCAAAGAGCTGTCCTATGAGGTGTATTTTTGTTGGACTGGCCTTTTCCTCTACAATGACATATCTAATATTTTAAGTTCTCATATTGATACTGTAGGAATAATCTGTTCATTTTCTATTTTTAAAGAATCCCCTTTTTAAATTTACATTAATTTTTGAATAGTTAATATTTCAAAAGGATGTGTGTTTCTCGTTAAAATGATTTTTTCTGTGCTGAATGAAACTGTCTGAAATATGTTTATTAATTTAAAAAGACAAATGTTTGTGTGTGTTTATTGTTTTGGGTTTCAATGCTATCATCCTTATCTGGAATAACAAAAAACTCTGCCCTTTCTCCTTCCCAAATGTTCATGATTAACTTTTTAAATTGGAGCTAAGTAGCGAAAAACAAATATATACATCAATAAATAATTATTATTTTCTGAGATACTCTTGAAATATGAAAAGTTTCTTTAAATTTACTTCAAATTATTCTTAAGTTTAGAATAATTGAGCACCTTCTTCTGGTAGGAAAGATGCTAAAATTAATCCTAGACTGATATTGCATTTTTCTGAGGAGTATTATAATTTAAATTAATTCACCTTATGTTAATGCAGTTGAAACAAGTTCAGTTTCTTTTATATGTATTACTTGAGTGGAGGTTCAGACTATTGGCATTAAAAAGTAATGTGAAAAAAAGGTAACAAAGTATTTGATGGTTGATGAGATCTAGACTTCTTAGTTATGTTGTGTATGAATCCACAAACACCAGATTTTGGAAAGCGAGTTCTCACTAAATGGACTGGGTGGTTTTAACATTCCAGTGTTGACTGAAATCAGTTAATTTCCCCATAACATTCTTGTTTCTGCTAGAGTTACTTCGCTGATAGTTTTTTTTTAATTTAAACTTAGGTACTTTTTATAAGTCTGGATTTTCAAATTTTGTAGACAGGCGATCCAAAGCCAGGCGTGAAGTTTAAGAAACCAGGACCTCTGCCTTGGCTTCCTCCTTCTGTCACCTCCAGGAGCTTGCTGCAGGCACTAGGAATATGACTGAGAAGGCCCTCTGATTCGGAGCTTAGTGGCACATGAGATGACAGATCTAAAATGACCGTGCTACCAACACCAAAAGGTGGGTCACCTCTTTCATGTTGGGTACAATATGGTTCTGAATTGCCTTGTTCTTAGTTTTGAATTGGACAGTTTAGTTGCTTGTAAGAGCTACATTTTATCCCATCTTTTAAATGCTCTTTGCATTTCCCTCTGGTATTTTTAGTTATATGTGTTTTATTCTTGTTACTAATTTAATAAATTTATTGTAAATATTCAACATGAGAGAAATACAATGTAAAAAATGAATGCGTTCAGCAATCTCATTGTAGCAGATGCTGTTGGTGGCCCCATCCACAACCACTCAGACTTGTCAGTTTCATACACTTGTCAGTTTCATGTATCACTACCAACACCAGAAAGTTCTTGCCTGTGGACTTTGCCTGAGGGCCCACTCTACCTGTGTTTGGGATGGTTGGAAGTGCTGGGGAATGAGTAACCCTTGGGATCCCTCGACCAGTGACTGACAGGATGCGTGAGTAAATATCTCAGCCTCCTTGCCTCTTGGTTGGGATAACTGAAAATAATGAATGTTCTGCAGTCTCTCCCGGCATTCCCTGTTGGAAATAAGATGAAGTTGCCCACAGTAGCAACTTGCTTGAAAACACACTTTCTAATGGCTTCCTTCCTTTCCTGGTATTACATCTCCACTCCCCTACTGAGGTTTCCAGGTATCACTTCCCAAATGAACCACTTGTACTTGTTCCTTCTGGGAGGACCTAACCTAAGGTACCCATCATCCAAGGATGACACCATGGCTTTAAATTCTCACTCTTCTCATGTGGATATGAAGAAACTACACTGTTCTAGGGACTTTCTTGAGTGCTATTAGGCTGGAAATTTAACCAGAGATCCTGTTCATTATTTAGGAACTGAGTCAGGTTGGCTGTTCGCTCTAGACAGTCACTTATCTGGGTTTCTCCAACTTGGCACCACTGACATTTAGAGCTGGATAACTTTGTTGCGGGAGCTGTCTTGTGCATTGTAGGACGTTTAGCAGCGTCCCTAGTTTCTATCCACTAGATGTCAGGAGCATCCCTGACCTGAGTTATGACAACCCCAAATATTTTTAGACATGGCCAAAAGTCCCTGGGGGCCAGAGTTGGCCCCAGCTGAGGACTACTGAGTTAGATCCAAGTTTATGTGGGTCTAATGTGGCAAGTTTGTTTAGGGTACTTAAAGGCTTTCTGATCACCCAACGGGAAGGAAAGGACAGATTGAGGATGACCTGAAAAAAATCTTTGTGGTTATCCCCTTGCATTGGAGCTACCTCCTCCCAATAAAATACATATAAAAGGTATATATTAGAAGAATTTTTGTATGGCAGTAAGGGTTCTTGGGTGGTGATACTTAGTCTGAGAGAAGTTAACATCTTTAGAGAAGGTGGCAGCTGGCTGGTGTCCTGAAGTAACTTGGGAAGTTACCACTGAATTTTGCAGAATGCCCAGTGGATGCAATTCTTCAGTAAGAGGGAGTTCATGAAGACCTGGGAATTCCTGCTTTCAGTATGCAGGTAGATAAAGAGCATTTGATGTTTCCACCTGCTGCTCTTCTGGTTTGGTGTAGGGGAGACCCAATCCCAGATGCAGACGGGAAGCCAAGAATTCTTTCCACAACAAGAGTCAATCCAGTCACATCCTAGAGCGACATAGGGTGGGAATCGAACAAGTATTTGACATACTTTGTTTTCACGCTAGGTGTGAAAAGATAAGACTGTCCAATGCCAGGGAAATGGTTAGGGAAAAGAGATAGGTTGTCATCTAGTTGATAGTTTAGGATTCCTGACTCCTCCCTCAGTTCTAGTTCTCAAAGGCTTGGCCGATCCCTTTCATATACCCTGGGAACATAGTCCAGGCTTACCTGAGCTTCACCTTTACTCACCTCAAATAGGAGATATCACTTCTCCTTTTCAAAGTGACTCCACTTTTTCCTGTGTTGAAAACTGCAGTGGCTGATTCTGTCCTCAATTTGGAATCCTGAGGAAAGGCATAGGAAAGTCAGTCTTTTCCAAAATGATTGGATTGTCATGGGAAACATGCTACTGCACCCTCTGTTTCATGATTGACGGTGGTGATTCTCAAAGTGTAGTTCCAAAACCAGCTGCAGCACCATCTCCTGGAAACTAGTGAGAAATGCAGATTCTCAGGCCTATCCCAGATCTGTTGAATTAGGAACTCTGGAGGTGGGGCCCAGAAATCTGTTTTGTAACAGGCTCTTGGGGGTGATTCTGGTTTGCACCCTCAGGTTTGAGATTATTGGTCCATGTTATAGGGGAAAAGGAAAAGTGAGGATGTGACTTTCAATCAGGCTTCTGCTTGGATTCCTGCACCCAGGGAGGGTCCTTGTCTTCATCTCGTTGCCCATGGAGGCCCTGACACCAGGCCCTGAGGCCGATCACCCCTCCCATAACTCAGACCTCTGTGTAGCACCAAGGACATAGACACGGGGAGTGAGACTTCCTGGGACCAGGGAGCAAGGCCTGCCTAATTCTCAGTAACAGGCAATGATATCCCTTTTGGAAATGTCATTGCAAACTGCCTGCCAAACACAGCGCTGGGTGAACAGTGGTGCTGGCCTGTGGAAATGCTTCCTCTGCCCGTTCCCTAAAACAAATGAGAACAATGGCCATCTTTAAACAGTTCCAATGATGTGCCAGGCACCGTGTTAAATCAGCCCTGTGTGTGTAAATTTCATTTAACCCTCACAGCATCTCTCTGTGGTGGGTACTTGCTATGGACTGAAAGTCTGCACCCCTCAAATTCATATCTTGAAGCCCCAACCTCCAAGGTAATGGTATTTGGAGGTGAGGCCTTTAGGAGGTGATTAGGTTTAGATGAGGGTGGTCATGAGGGTGGATCCCCCACTGATGGGATTAGTGTCCTTATAAGAAGAGGAAGGGACCAGAGCCCTCTCTCTCTCCACCATGTGAGGACACAGTGGAGAGGGGACATCTGCAAGCCAGGAAAAGCAACCTCTCCAGAACCCGCCTCTGCTAGCACCCTGATCTCAGGTTTCCAGTCTCCAAAACTGTGACAGATAAATTTGTTGTTTAAACCGCCTGGCTTATGGTATTTTGTCATGGCAACCAGAGCAAATACAGTACTATTATCATCCCATTTTACAAATGAAAAAAGAGGTTCAAAAAGACCGAGTCACCTGTCCTGGTTCACCCAGCTAGTGAGCAGCAGAGTAGGTTTGGTTGTGGCCTGTGTGATTCTGTCCTTGTCAACCTGCAGGTCCCCATCTCCTGGGTGGCTGAGGGTATAAATCCCTGCTTTTGGCTGAAACCTTAGTGACAGGGCCCTCTTGTCTCATCCATCACCCATGCCTGGCCTTTGACCCTTCCTCAGTGATCCAGGCCTCAATTTTCCTGTGTGCTTCCTCTTGACTTCACACAGTTGTCCAATTTGGGGAGTAGCTATATTAACCTGCTCTGTTCAAAATCACTCTAAGGCCCTTGCACGGGCCTCTGTTCCCTCCTCCTCTCTTGCCCTTCCCCCATGAACCCACTCTCTCCTGGTGACTTGTTCAAGTGCCACTGGCAGACTCTCTGCTCTGAGAAGGCAGTTCTCTACCTCTCAAGACTATGCTCTCTCGTCTTGAGGCTGCTTTTATTCACTCTAAGCAGACTGGGGCCTGGCCTGTCCCTTAGAAGGTGGATTGCCATATCTTTGCATGTGTTGTCTGTGTTTGCCTTATTCTTTGGTGAGCTCAATACTGGAACCCCTGTGTATTGTCACTCAATGAGGCTGAAGCAGAATTCTGAGAAGGGCTCAACTGGGTAACTTTTATGACTGAGGAAAGATGGTGCGTGTGTGTGTGTGTGTGTGTGTGTGTGTGTGTGTGTGTGTGTGCATCTGTGTGTTGCTTCGGGGGTGCTATTGGCAGAGAGGGAATGGTGCTATTCTGGATGTATCTATGTTTGTGCTGACATTTCATGTTTGTAAAACCTCACAGCTTGATGTGTTGATCCAATAAAATCATCCGGGGAGTGAAATAAAAATACCCAGAAGATTGGTGGGCAGGAGAGCTGACTGTGTGTGAAAGACACCAGAAAACTCTTCTTGTCACCCAAAGCATTGCTAGAAGGAAAAAAACAAACAGTCAAGGAAAGAAGACCTAGCAGGCGATAGGGGGATGGCGGTCCTGAGTTTGCCTTGGGCCTCTCATGACAGGCTTTTGTCTTGTTAGAGCTGATTGGCACAGAACTTATTAAGACATTTAGAAGTGTTTATTCCTTGGACTATTTTGGACATTATACCAACTTCTTCTGGTGGGCTTTTGAAAGGACTCTATTATGTCATTTTGGCTTGGGACCCAGGAAATCAGCCGGCACTCTTCAAAGTTGATAAAACATCATCTGTCATAGAATTTGCAGGTGTGACTCAGTTCCTGCACTAAAATATACAACAGGAGGCCAGGGCTGAGGAGCCAGCCCTTTGGCAGGCGTAACGAGCATGCTCTGAGCAGTCTGGAATCTTCTGTGTGCTGTCTAGGTTTGAAGTGACTTATTTGTGGGAGGATCAGACCTGCTACCCTCAGCACCATGCAGGCCACTCTTGCCCCTGGGACGTGCAGGAGAACCCCCTGTTGTTTCCCTGGGGATGGTTGCAGTTTACCCTACGGATGTGCTTTGACATCACACATGACTTTCATCTTCCTAAAGAGGGGAATTTTGTTGACAGGCTCATGGCACTGGTGGTGGCCGCACTGGCCAAAATCTGAGTCTTTTTTCTAGATGAGGTGGGTTCCAGGAGTGACTGGGAATATAAAGTGGAGTGCTCTTGTGTTCAGAACCTCACCTCCCCAAACCATGTGTTGCCTACAGGATCTTCCCCCCAGGGAAAAATAAGCAGGCTGATTTTTGCCCCTTGGATGAAGGGCTCCCACCTTGGCCTGTCTCCCCCAGCCTTTCTCTTGTATGAAATTCCTTTTTTTTTTTTTTTGTGGAACGTGGGCCTCTCACTGCTGTGGCCTCTCCCGTTGCGGAGCACAGGCTCCGGACGCGCAGGCTCAGCAGCCATGGCTCACGAGCCCAGCCACTCCGCAGCATGTGGGATCTTCCCGGACCGGGGCACGAACCCGTGTCCCCTGCATCGGCAGGTGGACTCTCAACCACTGCGCCACCAGGGAAGCCCTGAAATTCCTTTTGAAGATGATAATGTGTTCATACTTCGGGTAGAACAGTGATTTTTCAATCTTTTTGGTCACAGGACCTCTTTATACTTCTAAATTATTGAGGACTCCACAGAACTTTTGTTTCAGTTGGTTATATCTGTTGACATTTATCATGACAGGGGTCAGCAAACTGTGGCCCATGGGCCAAATCTAGCCCATGACTGTTGTTTGTAAATAAAGTTTTGGTGGAACACAGCCAAATGCATTTGTTTATGTATTGTCTATGGTTCTTTAACGCTCTAATGGTAGAGTTGATTAGTTGTACTAGAGACTGGCTGGTGAAGCCTAAAATATTTATTATCTGTACCTTTATAGGAGAAGTTTACTGACGGCTAATATAAAAAGTAAAATGAGAAATGTTTAAATATTTATTTATTAATTCATTTAAAAAGTCAGTAATAAAACCATTACAAGAAAACAGACAACTTTTTTTAAATTGAAAAATGTCCATACTTTCCAAAATATAATAAAACAAAAAATATTTAGTGAGACTCAGAGTGGCGTTGTTTTCCATTTCTGCAAATTCCTTTGATGTTTTGCTTAATAGGGACAGCTCAGTTCTCATCTGCTTGCATTTAATCTGTTGTGGTATGTTGCTTTGTTTGAAGTGGGTGAAGAAAATCCAGCCCCGTAAAGGTATGTAGTTAGAAAAGGGAGGGGTATCTTAGTAGTCATTTCAGATATTTATGGGTGTTTCCCTTTGACTACAACCAATCTTGACAAGTGGTAATTTCTAGAAGGGTGCATGTAGAATCTGAAACCATAGCAATGAAAATTTCATACTCTGTTATGTTAAAATCCACTGGTCTAAATTGTACTTTGAATGGTTCTTATACCCATGTAAGATTTTTGTAACATCATGCATTAATTATTTTGAAAATATTAGTTCACTGAGTTATTCATATCTTCCAAATGTTGACATATTTCATTTTGTGTCATATCAAAACATCACATTTGTTAATATCCCCATCGAGCTCATTAGAAGAGTCTTTAAGCTGTCAAACGCATGATGGTGCATACAGTTTTCCAAAATTCTAATTTTTGCTTGAAAGCTCAAATTTTATAATTGACATCAAACTCTGCCAGTTGTTTTGCTTGTCGGGATCTGCTCATTTCATTCATTTTCAAGAAAATGTCTGCCAAATACTCAAATCTGTATAACCATAGTTTGTCTGTCAGTCAAAGTGGTGTCCCATTTAAAAAAGGACTAATTCAGTTTTCAGCTCTAACAATTGCACAAGAGCATTTCCCAGAGACAACCATTCAATAAGCAGAAGTGCTTTATGTGTATTTTTTATATATTCACACAGCATGTTATATAAAAAAAAATATATATATATATATATTCAAAGGTTGCAATTAATAAAGTTAATATTTCTTACAGCTTCATAGAGGACACTTTAAAAGTAAAACTGTTTCTTCTTTCTTGTGAGTACGTGGTGGGAAAGACATACAGTACGAGGCCACTGCCTTGACATATGCTAAGGCACCAGCGGTTTTACCCTCCCCCTCATTGCTTTTGGATCATCCGTGTGAATGTCCAAATAGTGAAGAAGACAAATAACATCTTACTATTATTATGAACATAGATTTGACCTTGTGGATCTTTTTTTTATTGAAGTATAGTTGATTTACAATGTTGTGTTAATTTCCGCTGTACAGCGAAGTGATTCAGTTTTATACACACACACACACACACACACACACACACACACACACACACACACACACACACACGTTCTTTGGTGGGAATGTAAGTTGGTGCAGCCACTATGGAAAACATTATGGAGGTTCTTCAAAAATCTAAAAATAGAACTACCATATGATCCAGCAATCCCGCTCCTGGGAGTATATCTGGACAAAACTCTAACTCAAAAAGATACATGCACCTCTATGTTCATAACAGCACTATTCACAATAGCCGAGACATGGAAACAACCTAAATGTCCATCAATAGATGAATGGATAAAGAAGATGTGGGTCTTTGAAAGTGTGTCCATGGGCCACTCTTGGAGAACCTGCTGAGGTAGAAAGGGAACAAATTGAATTAAATTCTGCTGGTTCTAGGAGATGCCATGTGGGGAAAGGGTGATTAAGTCCTGTTGGGAAAATGCAATGTATTCTATGACAGTGTTGGGATTTCCCAGTGCTCATTAGCTTTTAAATGCTCTGAGAAGTCCTCGAGAAAATAAATGTCTTTGAACTTGGGATTTTTCAAACTCGTTTGGGCAAAACATCCTTTTCACTTTTTCAACATATGTGAATACCCTTTGGGAAACCATGGCTTTCAGGGTGTATACGTGGCTGTTGGGATCCCTGAAAGCAGGCTGTGATGGGCTGAGAAGTGATGTGTGGGGGGAGGGCTCGGAGAATAGGCGGACCCTGGCCTGAGACCACCCCTGGGGCATCTTTTCTTCGTTCCTGGGCTGAGTTCCTGACCACAAAGCCAGTGACTGAGCCCTTGGAAAGTATGCAGTAGTGTAATCCTCCCACCCATGTGCCTACTCCTTGCAGAGGATGCCAGCAGATCTGCATTTTTCACATTGCTGGGTAGATTTTGAAGAGCTGAGCCAGGCAGAAAGGCCCAGACGTCTGCCCTGAAAGGGGCAGGTATGTCTCAGGGGTGCTTAGCAGTGAGGGGTTTATTTCTCTCTTCCAGCCCCGTTTGTGTTTACGGGTCTAGAACCTCAGCCACCTGGCCCTAGGGTTCTTGTGATAATTGGGTGCAGCCCCTTTTTAACTGTGACAGGCTGGGGACTCCGAGATGGCACAGGACTTTCTAGGGGCCATTCTCCTGAGGATTTACTCTGTACAGCCCATCCTCCGAGAAGAAAATTCCCCGTCTAAGGAAAAATACTGAGCGTGATGATTCATCCTCAGTGAAGTTGAACTTCTGAAGTTTCTTCCTCAGTTGCACTTCCTTCCTTCCTGACAAATACCTCCTGTCAATTTGTATACACACCCCTTGGTTGTGGCTTCCCCAAACTGTCCCAAGGCTCTGTGCCTGCATAGTTTAAACAGATTTGTGTCATGGTTTTTCCTACAGATAATGACAAATCTGCAAAGGGAGTGTGTGCTCTTTCTGTACAAAGTCTTTCCAAACACCCACCCAGATATTCCATCCTGTCCATGGGTCCCCTCTCTGGTTGATGCCACCAAGGTTGTGGTGTAATTCTGGGCAATCACTTCAAGAGCCTTTTGTTGGGCATCCACTGTGGGCAAAGTGCTCCCCAAGGTGTGTGTGTGTTGGGGGGAGGGAACAAAGTCAATTAAACTGCCCAGCGCGGGAAAGCAAGATGTTCACAAATATCCCTGGGGGTGAGGAAGTTGGCGGGGGTTTGGGGGTGTGTGAAGCAGGAGCCTGGAGGGCAGGGCAGGGGCACTTTTGACTGGAAAGATCCCAGGAGGCTGCCTGGAGGAGGAGGCATTTCTGGTGGTCCTTGAAGGTTGACCAGAAGGCTGCCGGGACAGGGTTTGTGTGACAGTGGGAGGTGCAGAGTGGGAAGGCCCCTGCACACAATGATGTGTGGGTCGGGCTCAGGGGAGGAGAGGGAGGTGTGGATAGGGATGGGAGGAAGAGGGCACAAAGGCTGTTAGCCAAGACAGGTGAGAGGGGATCAGGACATTGGTGGTGGGACTGCAAAGGCAAGGGAGGGTGACCCTTAGTGTTCTCCTCTATGAATGAGTGGGGCATCAGACTGGATCCGTGGGGTGGAGAGGGCAAGGGAGATGGGACCGTCCCACCCCAGTTCATTTGAATATACCCGCTTTTACCTGTTCTAGACTCTGCATTTTGGCATTGGACTCATTCAAACCAAAGATTCTGTTGCTTAAAAAATACACTGAAAATCGCCAGGTAGCATGTCTGCTAAGGCTCCTCCCATCTCTAAATGTATCCCACACTTCTTGGTAACCTCAACTTCCTGATGTTTTCCGGGTATTTTCTTATGATTCTCAAGCATTTGGCCTTTGTCCATACTCAGTGACAAGCTTCTAGAGGGCAGGGAGCTTCTATACACTTTGACTGTTGTTAAAACACCCAGCAGGGGTGTGAACACAGGCCTTCCATAACGGCCGCTGGGGTGCTGCCACCAGTGCTCCGAGCAGGCTTCTGGGTTCCCACTGTTTCCCTCTCTCAGAAAACTGGCCAGTGGGCGCCTAAAGGGTTTGATGAAAATGACATTGAACTGGGCAGGAGACCTGGGTTCAAATTCTGCTTGCTGTTCCCTAGCCCTGGGACTGGGGCCATTCACACAGACTCTCTTTTTCTTGGTTTCGTTTTCAGTGAAATAAGGGAGCTTTTTTAAAAGCCATGTTTCCCAAATGTGACCACAGAGAACTAAGATGACAACAGGGTGTCCAGACACATTATGAAGACATAATGTCTTGTATATATGTAATTTATTATTAAAGTGTTACTGAGTTCATAGTGCCTGTTAATGGCAAGTGTAATATAGACTAACATTTATTAGATGCTTGCTAGTTGTGAATTATGTGTGAGTGCCTGTCTCAGGTTGGACTTTCAAGCCCAGAGAAAAGAATTTGTATGCAGGAGACTCATGTAGGATTTCTCTGAGAACAGACGAAGCAGGGCAGAGGAAGAGAAGAAACCAGGCAGGGGTGTGATTTTAGGTGAAGCCCCAGTCTCAGCCTGATCACGTAGGGGGCTCTGGAGTGTAAGTTACATTGTGGAGTTTGTCCTCACTGATGGCAAGGGAACTGGGCTTTCATATACCAACCCCGGTCCACTGCGGGCTCAGGGCCACCTCAGTGGGGTGATGGTGGTGTTGGGGGCTGTGAACTCCCAGGTGCTTCTGGCTTTTTGTGTCACATCACAGAGCAGCCTTGGTAGCCTTCAAACAGTTTTCTGATGAGAGTTAGAAAGAAGATGAAGGGAAAAAGCCCAAGAAACCATGTGAATGCTCTGATGGTTCTGGTGGAGTGTTCACAGGGCCTGCTTGCTCATTCTCAGCTCACTCAAACTGACAAAAGAAATTTTCACATATTGAGATATAGGGAAGTCATTCTGGCTTATCCATGAATTAACCTGAATTTTACACTAACTAAAATAGCCTGTTTATGGCCTATCAAACACACATTGTACATGTGCTTTAATTATTAGAGAAAAGCACACACTGACCAAAAATAAAGAATGTCCATGTTAAAAATAAAGATTAAATGCCTGTCTTCCTGGGATGCCAATGCTGGTACTCCTTTAACGATAAGACACCCTCCGCAGGTGCAAGGCCATGCTGACTTGCTATGTACATGCTCTGGTCTGTTCTTTTTTATTTTTTTTTTGAAACCTTGAAGAAATGTATCCCTGACTTTAATGTTCTTTGCTCTGACAAGGTATAAAACTGTGCTGGAAACCATGCTTCTCTGGGACAGTTCCTCTGAGTAATCTGGGCAGTGGGCATCCAGGCTAGCTCTCAGTTTGGCTCAAATAAAACTCTTTTCTATTTCTTATTCTTGATTGTTTATTGCTTATTTTCATTGACAAATCCTTCCAACAACCTTGGGAAGTAAGTAGTATTGTCTCCATTTTACAGGAAACTGAGGCACGGAGAAGTTAACTTGCCTATGGTCACATAGCTAGGAAGTGGCAGACCCAAGATTCAAAGCAAGAAGCCCATGCTTTTACCACCATACTGCATGGTGCTTCCCCAAATACAGCAGCTGTCATGTGTGTAATCGAGAATATTTGGGGAAAGAGTGAACAAAATATTGGAGGGTCTGTGTGGCAGTCTAACGTTCGATGACATCATGAGCTCTTGCCAGTTTGTGCTCTGATTTCAAAGCAATTTCAGGGGCAATTTGGATTTCAATTATTTTCTGTCTTAACAGTCATTCT
Organism: Pseudorca crassidens; assembly: GCF_039906515.1. NCBI lineage: Eukaryota > Metazoa > Chordata > Mammalia > Artiodactyla > Delphinidae > Pseudorca > Pseudorca crassidens. The sequence continues at coordinate 33,834,217 of NC_090309.1, forward strand.
GACTGAAGCAATTTAAATCAAAATCATAAAGGTCCAACCGTAGTTGGTTAATAGCTACGAAAACAATGGCCAGAGGTGAAAGATTTTTAAAGAACTACAAGGCATTTCTGTTGGCAGAATAATTGAGAGATGGCTGTTTGGGCGGGAAGCAAGGTGATCTAGATTTCTAGTTTCGGTAAAATTACTTAACTGACAACATATGGTTCCCAATCACTGTAGCAGACCAGGGAGGTGTCTTTTAAGTGGGGAACACGTGGAATGGTGCAAGATGGAAGATTCCTTACTATGGCAAAGAGAAAAGGTTGTCTTCTAGTCACTGTTAAATTGTTGGCATTAATTGTCTCTTTCCTCCCTGTAATCCTGTGTTCATGAGGACAGTGACACAAAGTTCCCATCATGGGCCACTTTGAGACTTCCATGGGCGGTGAAGCACTCTATAACTGTGCCGTGCGCAATACAGTCAATTGTTGAGGGCGCTCGGGGGAGGTCTTGACCTAGACTCACAGTGGTTCTCAATCAGGGACAGTATCCTTGCCCTCCCCAAGGGTTCTTGGAAATATGGGAGGGATCACAGTGAATAGGTTGTCTCATGGTGAGTGTATGTGAGCTACTGGAATTTAGTTCCCAGGGGACTAGTGGTGCGAAATATCCCGCAATGCACAGGACAGGCCCACTTGAGGAAGAAGTCTCACTCGAATGCTAATGACACCAACACTGAGAAACTCTGGGAGAAGTGATTTGAAGAAAGTGAATCATATACAAGTAGGAGACATCATGGCCTCTGAAATGACTTACACTTTTCCATGTACCTCTGGAAGACCACATGTGAAATTAGATGGAGACCAAGCATCTCAGCAGCTAAGGCTGCTCAGGATGGACTTGTCCTTGTCTTTGGTAGTAAGCTCCCCAACACTGGAGGTATTCAAGAAGAGGCCTGTTGACCTCATGGGATATTGTGAAAGGGATATCCAGCCTGAAGAATAGGATGGATTAGATGATCCCTGAGAGGTATCCTAGTACCAAGATACAAGGATTCTTCTTATGGTTTATTCTCAGAATTCCAGGTGAGGCTTGGGAAGGAAGGAGTTAAAACTGAAAATCCCCCTGCATATGTGTGAGGTCTAGTCTGAGAAATAATGATGGACTGAAAGAACATGAGTCTAGTATTAAGAGATAAAGGAAAAAGCACATTGTTTTGGAAAGACCTCTGGGTGAGGAGTCATCCAGCCCTGATTCCTGTCTCCACTGGGATCTCGCTGGTGAGTGTGGTGCTGGGAGGATCACATTTTCTCTGCATCTGTCAGGTGATGGCTGTCAGTGGTTCAAAGCTCAGAATCTGTGATTCTATAGTTTAGGGGTAGACCCGTGTTCTTCTTTTTTTTTTTTAATGTGGGCCATTTTAAAAGTCTTTATTGAATTTGTTACAATGTTGCTTCTGTTTTAGGCTTTGGTTTTTTGGCCACAAGGCAAGTGGGATCTTAGTGCCCAGACCAGGGATCGAACCTGCGCCCCCTTCATTGGAAGGTGAAGTCTTAACCACTGGACCACCAGGGAAGTCCTCTAGACCATGTTCTTTGACATAATTCTACTGTGGCCTTAGGTAAGTACTTTATGATTCTTTCCCAATATGTGAAATAAAAATAATGTCTATTTTTTTTTCTAATTCACAAGGAAATAGAATCAAGTAAGCTTGACAGCCAGAATACCTACCTTAAAAGTAGAAAGGATGGTAAAGTAAGTGTCATTTTGACATTTTCCTTCTCTAACACCACCTAAACGTTCTAGTACCAGTGGGTAAACGGGTCTCACTAAGTTGTTTGCATCCTTCACAAATCCTTGATACCCTTCTTTTTGGAGTCCCGTGCTTCATCATAGCGAACATATTATAATATTCTCACATCCCCATTAAATAAATTTACATATAACAGTATGTTTTTTATTCTGATAAAATGTTTTATAAGCATTTAATTAAATTATACTGAGTTTCATATTTTGGAGATGATGAACTTGTTTTTTCTTGATCTCAAACCTTCTTGGTAGGCCCTTTAAAAACTCAGAGCTACTTGTCACTGTAACTAATAATGCTTGGTAAATGTCTTTAGAGAAAAGACTTAGGTCAGTTGGTAAAAAGAAAAAAATTCCTTTCTCAGAGCCTCCCTCTATGCTCCAATAGGCTAGCCCTTTTATTTATTTATGTTTTATAGCATTTTTAAAAATATCTATTTATTTATTTGGCTGTGCCGGGTCTTAGTTGTGGCACGTGGGATCTTCGTTGCCACATGTGGGATCTTTTAGTTGCAGCATTCGGGATCTTTAGTTGTGGCATGGGGATCTTTTAGTTGCGGCATGCGGGATCTAGTTCCCTGACCAGGGATTGAACCCAGGCCCCTGGAAATGGGAGTGTGGAGTCTTAACCACTGGACCACCAGGGAAGTCCTGGTTAGCACTTTTAGGTCAAGATGCATCTGGGCACAGGAAAGGAGGACATGGGGAGGCCATTGGTAATGGCCAAATGCCTGCAGCTAATTTGTAGGTACCTGTGAAAAGTAGTGAATGTGCATGCATGTGTGTGTGTGGTAGTGAGAGTGACAGATGAGGGCCCTGAGGGGTAAAGGGTTATGAGAGAAAGGACAGCACAGGGTCAATGGTAGGGCATGGTAAGCAGAATTCTGAGACGGCTCTCAAAATACCCACCTCCTGGAGTACACAGCCTGTATAATCCCTCTCCCCCTGCCCCCAGTTGAGTGTGTGAACATGATGAGATTTCACTCCTGTGGTTAATGTCATATGGCAAAGGTGAATGGATTTTGTAGATTTAATTAAAGCCCTTAATCAGCTGACTTTACATTATCAAAGGGGAGATGATCCTGGGTGGGCCTGACCTAATCAGGCGAACACTTTAAAAGGAGGTCTGGAGGTCAGAGATGGAAGAGGTTAGAGATACTCTCCTGTTGGCCTTTGTTATGGACTGAATGCTTGTGCCCCACCCGTCTCCCCAGTCGTATGTTGAAGCCTTGACCCTTAATATGATGGTTTTAGAGCTAGGGTCTTTGGGAGGTCATTAGGGTTAGATGAGGTTGTGAGGGTGGGGCCCTCATGATGAGATTAGTGCCCTTATAAGTAGAGGCACCAGAGAGTTTTCTCTCTGTCTCTCTCCCTCCCCGCCTCCCCACCCCGAGCACATGCATGTGCAAAGGTCACGTGAGCCCACAGTGAGGAGGTGGCTGTCTGCAACCCAGCTGGAGAGCTCTCACCAGAACTCGACCATGCTGGCACCCTGATCTCGGACCTCCAGCACTGTGAGAAAATAACTTTCTGTTGTTTAAGCCACCCAGTCTGTGGTATTTTGTTATGGTAACCTGAGTAGATTCATTTAGCCTTGAACAAGCAAACTACCATGTTATCAGAGGGCCATGCAGCAGGACTAGCAGGTCTTTAGAAGCTGAGAGCCTCAGTTCTACAAATGCAGGGGGCTGAATTCTGCCAACAACCAGTGAGCTTGGACAGGAACCCTGAGGTTCAGATGAAAATGCAACCTTGTGAGATCCTGGGCAGAGAACCTAGCTAAGCCATGCCCAGGCTCCTGACCCATGGAACTGACAGATAATAAATGGGTGTGGTTTGAAGCCACTAAGTGTGTGGTGATTTGTCGCATAGCCTAGAAGACTGAGGCATACTGCCTGTTGGAGGGCTGCCTTTGCTCAGGACAAGACAAAGTTGGGGGGGGCGGTAACCTGTTTTCCGTCACTTTCCTTCTTAGTGTCACTCAGCTGAATTTTTGCACCTATATGATTCACAATATATTTCTCTCAGGAAAAGTGAGGAGAGTCTCTGTATTGGCTTCAGTATTAAAGGTCCAGCTAACCATGGACTCCATGTGTGATGGAATTTCTGTGCTGAAGCACTTTGCAAGTTTTCTTTGGAAGGTAGCTCAGGATGGATTTAAGAGAATGAGAAGCTTTTATCGGCCATGGCTTCAAGGAAAGAAGCAGTGCCATAGGAGACCAATAATTCCTTTCCGGATAATATTTCCCATTCTTCTCTCCTGTTGCTGACAGTTGCTCTTTATTTGTTCTCAAATGAATTCTACCAGTCGGCCCGCAGCTGGAAGTGTGTTTGGTCACCAGGAGGTTCTCTGCCCTGCATTCCTCCTAGAGAGATGAAAAAACTGGGAACTCACCCTGTTACTCTCGAGTTTCCTGCCTTTTTTGACTCAGCATTAAGTGGAAAGAAAGTTGAGTTTTGATAGAAAAAAAATCTCTCAGACTCTCTCCCCTTTCAGGTTAGAGGAAGAAAATGCATCCACAAACTGGAGCCCTGGTGGGTGTGAATTGCACAGTTTCGAGGAAACTTGATATTGTGTCTTTGACATCACGTTGCACTTGATTAAGGGCCGTTTCATCCTGCTGATGGAGTCTCTTTCCCCCATGACCCAGGTCCCCTCCATAATCCCTCTCTCAAAGCCTTTTCCTTTTCATTATGTGGTCGTAATTATTTCTCTGTCGAGCACATAACCTAACACCTCTCGGTGCACAGTGCCAAGGTTTGAAACCATAATAAGTGGAATGCTCACCTTTGAAGCCATTACTTCAATCATTAGAACAAAGTTTATTCCTCAAGAGGACATTAACATTTGAAAATGTGTCAACCAGAGTAAGAAATTCATCACGATCATGGACTACCTGCCAACTGGTTAAAATGCAATATTCCAATTTTCCTGGATTTTTTCAACGATCTAACATCTGACATTAGTTTACGTTTTTAAGTTGCCTTTGTTCAGTTCCTGGTAAGTTGTTTGTGAAGGTCAAAGAAGTTGATTTTTAAACACCAAACTAGGAAAGAAATGCAGCCAGAAGAAGGCAAAGGGATCCACTGAGCGTATCAGGGCTGATGGGAGAGACTTCCCAGTCCAGGAAGCCATTTCCATCCTAGTGGGACTCAAAACGGACAATGGCCTCTGCGTTTGGGCACCTATAATTTTAAACAAAAATGAGTCTGGTTGCTGTGCTGAATTTCTTGGAAGACTTTAATGAGATTATCTCTGAAGTTCAATTGGGAAGGAGTAAAGGACAAATATTCCACTTCTGCCTAGCAAAAAGCCACATTTCATCATTAATAGCATTGAAACCATTAGTTGAAAACATCTAGCAAAACAGTGTAGGTTGGAAAGTAAAAATATAAACTCCCCTAGATGTGGAACGTGGAGGTTAGTAATACGTTAACCCAGTGATTTTCTGGATGGTCTTTGTCATCAAAGTAGCACCACTTCTTTCTAAAGCTCAGGGACGGAACCAGCAAAGTGAAATGGTGCAATTAGAGTGACCTTAACCGTTCACCCTGCAGCTTCGGGGATGTGTTAAAACTGGGGAATCTTTTTGGTTGGGTATTCCATAGCTCCTTGCCTGTGGATCCAAATCTCTTCCTGTTACCTAATGCTGCATGACGAACCACCCAAACTTCAGTGGCTTGAAACAATAATATTTATTTTGCTTATGAATTTGGGCAATGGGGACTTTTGGGAAGTCAACTGGGGTAGTTTGAAGGCTGGGGTTAGAATCATCTGAAGGTCATTCCCTCCGATATCTGGGGATTAATCCTGGGAAGAGTAAAACAGCGGGGGCTAGCACAGTTGGAGTTCCTTGGGCATCTTTCTGTTTCCATGTGTCCCCTCCAGCTTGGTGGCTTCAGAGTAGCCAGCCTTCTTATATGTCAGCTCAGCATCCCAAGGTCTACATTCTAAGAGAGAGCTAGGCTATGATCAACAATACTACACTGTACACTTAAACTTTTGTTAAGAGGGTAGATCTCATGTTGTGTTCTTATCACAATAAAATAAAATTTAAAAAGAGAGAGAGAGAGTGCCAGGGAGAAGCTATATCACCATTTGTGACCCTGTCTTGGAAGATATGCTGCATCACTTCCACTGCCTTCTGTTTATTAGATGCGAGTTGCTAAGCTGGCCCACATCCAAAGGCGGTGGAATTCCACTTCACTTTTTTTTTTTTTTTTTTTTTTTTTTGCGATACGCGGGGCTCTCACTGTTGTGGCCTCTCCCGTTGTGGAGCACAGGCTCCGGATGCGCAGGCTCAGCAGCCATGGCTCATGGGCCCAGCCACTCCACAGCATGTGGGATCTTCCCAGACCGGAGCACGAACCCGTGTCCCCTGCATTGGCAGGTGGACTCTCAACCACTGCGCCACCAGGGAAGCCCTCCACTCCACTTTTGAAGGTGTCAAAGAATTTCCAGACATATTTTAAAAGCGCTGCAAATCACTAAAATGTTTTCGAGCATCTCTGCCAGCATCTCTGGAGGCACAGTTGGTGATAAAGAGACACATGAGCCACGGCCCTACCCTCATCTAGGTGCATCTCAGCCTGGATGTAAGGTCATACCAAGTAAGATGACAGTAGAGTAGGAAAAAATGATGAAACACATATAGGAACATTATCTCTAAAAGAGATTAATTACTTTGAACAAAGTCAAAGACAGAGCTAGGAAATCTGAGGCTCTTGAGATGATTTCTCACTGGGCTGAGGAGGTCTGGGAGGGTAGCTGTGAACTTGGAAGCTGCAAGTAGTAGTACATTTACAAAACACTTTCACATGCTGTGTAGTCACATGGTAAGTGCATTTGATTTATATGCCGACTTTAAACCTACCCCCCTCCTAGGATGAGACCTGTGGTGCAGGGCATGAGAAGTAGGTAGCTTCATGGCACTATGGAGACCCTGACAGGAAGTGCCAGCTTGGAAAGACAGGAAGTGGGGGGCAAGTTCTTTTCTATGCTTTCAAAAGCTATGTGCCCATGAGTCTGACCAAGCCAGGTGTAGATTCACAGCCAGCAGATATTCATTTTAAAAAAATTAAAAAGAAATTTTTTTTATTGAAGTACAGTTGATTTACAATGTTGTGTTCATTTCTGCTGTAGAGCAAAGTGATTCAGAGACATATATATCTGTATCTGTATACACATATATATTCTTTTTCTTATTCTTTTCCATTAGGTTTATCACAGGATAATGAATATAGTTCCCTGTGCTATACAGTAGGACCTTCTTATCTATCCATCCTATATAGAATAGTTTGCATCTGCTAACCTCAAACTCCCAATCCTTCCCTCCCCCACCCCCCTCCCTCTTGGCAACCACAAGTCTGTTCTTTAAGTCTGTGAGTCTGTTTCTGTTTTGTAGATAAGTTCATCTGTGTCATATTTTAGATACCACATATAAGTGATAGCATATATTTGTCTTTCTCTGTCTGACTTACTTCATTTACTATGATAATCTCTAGTTCCATCCATGTTACTGCAAATGGCATTATTTCATTCTTTTTTATGGCTGAGTAGTATTCCATTGTATATATGTACCACATTTTCTTTATCCATTCATCTGTTGATGGACATTTAGGTTGTTTCCATGTCAAAGCCAGCAAATACTGATCAAAGTGCTTTGCCCTGTGCTAGATGTTTTTACATACATTTTGTCATTTAATCATCAGAACAGCAAACAGATACATTAACATGTAATAAAGTTTCAGAGACTTAATTTTAAGGAAGAATGGAGTAAATACCGCAGGCAAGCAGGAAAGCTTTAGGAAACCTAATTCTCATTTACCCTAGGGCAACAGTCCTCAATTCTTAGTTGGGGTGATTTTGTACCCTCCTGGGGGACGTTTGGCAATGTCTGGCAACAGTTTTGGTTGTCACAACTGTGGGGACGGGTGAGGGGGAAGAAAGGGAGGTTTCTATGGGCATCTAGTGGGCAGAGGTCAGGTTGCTGCTGAATGTTCTACAATGCACAGGACAGTACCCCACAACAAAGCATTATCTGGTCCCAAATGTCAATAGAAATGAGAAAACCTGACCTAGAGATTTGATAGTATCTAAAAAGCAGATTACTATAAATACTCATGAAATCTCATGCCTTCATCTACATATAAACTTTGCTTTTATTTTCTTAAATTTAGCTGTTTTTCAACTCTTAGTGTGCAAAGAATAACTGTTCAGATCTATATACATAAGACCATGTAGATATGCTCAGTGAATGTTTTAAGAGTTTTCCCAAGGGTAATTTCCTTGATATTTTTGCCTAATTGTTGATTCGAGGACCTCACTTACGTTTACAGTAACCTGGGAGTTAGCCAGGGCAGAGTATAGTATCTCCATTTCATTGATGAAGAAACTGTGACTTGAAGAGGAAAAAATGACTTGCTTAAGATCCTCACAGCTGGTAAATAATTAAGCTTGGATCTCTCTCTTTTTATTCTGCTGTTCTTTCAGTTCATCTACACATGGATATTCAATAATTTAACTGACATTTGTCCAGGCCCTGTGTTATGTATTGTATACTCCCAAATGAATAAGATGGTGACCCTGCCAGAGTGACAGAGAAAGATTATTCCATAATGGCCATTCAACATTCTTTTACACGACCATGAAATGAGAACAGGCTACTATATAAAGGAACATCTAGAAAACCAGAAAATGGTTTTAGAAATAAAAATATTATAGCAGAAATAAAAACTTTACTAGAATGGTAAATTTGAGGAAATCTTCCAGAAGATAGAAGAAAAAGACAAGGAAATAGAAAAGAGAGGAGAAAAAGAAAGAAAATGAGAGAAGTACTGAGAATGACCAACATCCAACTAATGGAAGTCTCCAAAAAATATTTCTGACATGCTCTAATCTGGACCGGCTGCTCTCCAGGCCAGCTGCCCAGGTGCCATCTTGGAATCACTCTCCAACATCATTCTGGGGATTCATGGCTTTGTTCCCGTGTAGACAGAGGGAACAGCTTGAGGGAAGGCTTGGGGGTTAAAAGGAGCAAATTTGAGGAACAGAAAGAAAGTCAATGTGGCTGGTTTAAAGGACTACACAGAGAGAGGGGAGCACGAGATCTGAGTAGATACACAAGCAGAGTCAGGTCATACAATGCTGTGTAGGCTGTGATAAGAATATCTGATTTTATTCTAATAACAAGTGTATATCATTGAGGAGGTTCAGGCAGTGACAAAGGAATGACATGATATTTATGTTTTAAAAAAACCTCACTGTGTACTATTTCAGTGGTCTGTTTGGGTGCTGACACTGTATAGATTTCAGTAGGGGCATTGAGTTAGAAGAGTGTGTACCCAAGGGGTACTAAGAAGGAAGACTCAACAGGACTTGGTGATTTAGGGGATGTGGCCAATGAGGGAGAGGGACGTGTCATGACTTGTGTGATACCTACCTCTTCTGTTTTGTGATTTTCTCAGGAAGTACTGCTTCCAGGATGCACATGGTTAGAGATGGTGGGTGACTTGGTTGATTCAGGGCTGGGGTTCTGCCAGCCAGGTTGAATGGAATGGAGGCAGCAAAGGACTGGGAGAATTTACCAGGGATTAATTATAATGATAGACTATGAATTCCAGGATAAACTAAGAAAGAAATGAAAGCAGAGAGAATTGACAGAAAGTGGAAAGATATTCTCCAGTCTTCCATAGGGAAGGACTGTTATTGTGGGGATAGTTGAGCAAGTAACTTGAAAGGATTGGAATGTTTGAATTAATAATTTGTAGTAACGCAGAGTTCAAGGTGTGATTGAGGGAGGTGCTGGCTGAGCTGGGGAGAAGAGAAGGTGACTGGAAATGATAGGAAGACACTGGGATGCTGCATAGGGCTGTGCAGAGTGTGCAGTTAACAACTCCAGGGGGCACCATTCCCATAGGCTACAATGTTCATTACGCCCCTGGAGTTGGGCAATGTGGCAACTGCACCAGGGGATGAAAACAGAGGATGTTGGATGAAAATTACACATGGGTGTTGAACTCACCAGGAAAGATGGCAATAATTGGGCGAAGAAGGATACTGTGAGCCAGATGTGTAGATGAGAGTAAAGGGGAGGAGGTGGCAGGGTGAGAAGGCCTTGTCCTCAAAGGAGCAGGGATCTTGGCTGGAGGCCAGAGCAGTAACTGCCTAGAAGTGGCATTGGGAATAAGGTTACCTTCTGACAATGAGATGTGAGGGGAATGAGAAGATAAAGATTCTCATGCGGTTGTGCTCAGTGGACAGCTGAGTCTCAATATAGAAAAGGGGTGGAAGGAACTTTCTGAGACAAAATGAAATGTGAGCATTTGCTGATCTCGATGTAAGAGCTTCAGAAACCACAGTGGAAGGGTTTGATAAAGAGGGGAGGAACAGGGGCTTGTGCGTGGGGCAAGGAAATACAGAGCATCCCGGGGGTATTAATAATGCAGAGGAGAGGTTATGGAGAGGGGGGTGTATGTTGGGAGCTGATAAATGAGAGTAGTGGACAGTACCCAGGGGCCAATAAAGAGAGGTCTTGGCACCAGACTAGGGGTGGTGACAGCTCAGCAAGAGCTGAGCCCCTTGGAGGTATAAGGTGCTCCCCAGTTCTGAACCTAAGTGTACTGGGGTAATGAAAGGGCAGCTTCTTAGCTCAGGCAGTTAGGGAACAGTGCCAGCTAAATCATAAAAATGGTCCCTGTTCTTTCCAATGCAGAAAAATGTCCCCTCTCCTGATTTACCAGCCATATGGCTCTGATTCTCTTAGCATTTACACAACCTTGTAATGCTAACCTTTTGCTGTGTATTTGTCTACCCAACTATAATAGAAACATCTTGAGGGCAGGAACTATACCTTTTGACATTCTGAGAGCCTGGCATGGCACCCAGTAGATATTTGTGGGTTGGTTGGTATCCTGACATCCTGTGTTTTCTAACCCCTACTCAGTTCTATTAGTCAGAAACCTCTAAGTTGCAAGTGACAGAAACCTAACTCAAACTAATGTAAGCTACAAGGTCACTGAAAGTTTATCACTGGAACCCCATCTTGCCTGCTCCCTGCCTTCTATTGTCTCTAATTTCTACACTTTGATTCTTTTTTTTTTTTTTTGGAGGAAGGCAGAGGGAGATTTTTTATTTTTAATATTTATTTATTTTATTGTGTTGGGTCTTAGTTGCGGCAGGTGGGCTCCTTAGTTGTGGCATGCATGTGGGATCTAGTTCCCAGAACAGAGGTCGAACCCAGGCCCCCTGCACTGGGAGTGTGGAGTCTTAACAACTGCGCCACCAGGGAAGTCCCCTACATTGATTCATTCTTGATTTAATTCTTTTCTGCTTGTAGCAAAGATAGCTAGCTCTGGGCAGCTCAACTCCAGATTTATTTTGCTCTCACATTTTCTGATCAATCTCAGAGAAAAAAGAGGATGTGTGTTTCCTGAAAGCTCTGGTTCCGGTCCTTGGATGACGATGATTGGTCAGATTTGGGCTGGGGTCCCTCCTCTGAAACACTCTGTGGCCAGGGCTTGGGGTGCTCTGTATTTGTCATCACACCTGTGATGGGAGAATCAGGGCTGGGTGGTAGCCAGCCCATCAGACCAGACGGTCAGCGCTCACAGGGGAAGCACAGCAGGCATTTCCTGCGACAGCTGACTCAGCAGTGAAGGAGAGGCGACTTGGGGGTCTCAAAGGAGGGAGTGTAAGGCAAGGAATGAAAGGGAAGGAATCTGCTCTTTTACTGAATACCCAATGAATACTAAGCAGTGGGCTCTTTACAGGTTCTGATCTCGTTTGATCCTCCCAACTGGTCAGTAAGGCAAGTAGGATAATTTCAAGTTTAAAGAAGGGGAATCAAAGCTTGGATAGGTTAGGTGGAAGACGAAGGTAGGATTCAAATCCAGGATATCTGACTTCAAAGGCCCCGTGCTTTCCTTTAACCCGGGTTTCTCGGCTTCAGCACTATTGACATTTAGGACCAGGAAGTCTTTGCAGGGAAGCCTGTCTTGTACACTGCAGGATGGTTAGCAGGATCCCTGGCCTCTACCCACCAGGTGCCAGTAGCACTCCTCACCCAGTTGTGACAACCAGCGATGTCTCCAGACATTGCCAAATGGCCCTTGGGGGGCAAAATTGTCCCAGTTGAGAACCAGTGTTCTAAACCATGCAGCTCAGCGAATTCGAAGTTGTACTGCCTAAAAATCCATGACCTGCAATTGGGAAACACCACTGGAGTTCATGTCTTTACGTTTTCACATGGTTTTGTGTGTTTTAGAAAACTGTAGCATGCACATGAGTGATCTCTGAAATCCAGTCGGAGACAGTAAATGGTTTGTCCTATGAAGTAATTTTGGGTGTCACTGGCTTACGGAAATGTGTCTTCATTTGGAACTCCCTTCCAGGAATCAGTTGCAGAGTCAGACAGAGCTTCTAATATTAAGTAAAGAGAAAAGGTGGTAAGTTGCAAAGTGTTCCGCTCTGACACAGTCTAGGTAAAAATCAAAGTGGGGACGGGCTGTGCTGTAACTGTCCGCAGGAGCCACTTGGCATGTGTACCAGGTTCTGTTTCTGAGAGCAGCCAGGCCGCCCTGTCTATGTGGAGAGAGGGTAGCGAGCAGGGCCTGGGTGAGCAGAGCCTGGAAGAGGAACTTGGCATGGCCCCTGCTTACTTCATCCCGCCTGCCAGTCTGAGGCGATCTGTAAGGCTGTGTTTGGTGCCAGGGACCGGCTGGGAAAGGGGAAGTAAATTCAAACAAAAGAATGCCCCTGAAGTGTCTGAAAAGAGGCTTTTAGCACCATTCTTTCAGTGCTCTCAACCAGACGGAAGGTGCAAAAATTTAAAAAGCAGCCACAATCACTTTGGAGAACGGTTTTGTGGATCCAACACAGTGATATTATCACATCTATTTGTTGGACAAAGGACTTCATTGTATCACAAAATAAAACATGTTTCTCCTTCCAGTTCCTGCTTTGTGACATGTCTTCAAAAATGAGCTTACAAAGGAGCGGCCTGGAAACTTGGCAAAGGTGATTTTTAGACAAGCGCCTTCCAAAATAGCTGATTAAAAGGGTTTTCAGACTGTTTTCCTGGCCTGCTGTGCAATTTGCAAACAATCCCCTTTTTTGGTCAGTTGGGGGTGAAGGATTGATGAAAGTCTTTGAAACTCATTTCTGACATTTATAGACAAACCTCTTCCAAGTTAGTTTTCAGCACGGGCAGCAACTGAACAGGCTTGCCATTAATTATGGAGTTCACATCAGGGCCCCCAAACATCCCAGAGGGTCTAGTTCCAGGGTTGTTTTCTGCTCTTTCTCCCTCTCTTCCATTCTGGATCCTTCATGGACACCTTCCAGTGTCCTGGTGAATTCTAATTAATGGTTAGATTCTTTATCTTTAGGGTTTCATCAGATTCTCAGATTTCCCAGACACTGAAACACTCTACATGACCTGAAGGTGGAATTAATTCTCCTCAGTAAAAATCTAGTCAAGGAATTCTCCCCAGCCAAGAAATCCAGAGTCAGGATGTAAGGCCAATTTCCCATGAGTGTAAAACTGCATAGCTTATTTCAAAAGGTTACATATTGTATGAGTCCATTTACATAACATTCTCAAAATGACAAAATTATAGAGATGGGGAGCTGATCAGTGGTTGCCAGGGATTAGGTAAGGGAGGAAGGGTGTGACTTTAAAGGGATTGCATAGAGAATTCCTTTGTAGTGACAGAACAGGTTTATATCTTGATAGGGGTGGTGGTTACACAGGTCTACACATGGAATAAAATGTCACAGGATTATACAGGAATATATATACCAAAAAAAAAAAAAAAGTCCACACAAAAACTGGTGAAATTGGAAGAAAGTCTGTTGTCCTGTTAATTGTATCGTCCCAATGTTGATTTCCTGGTTTTGAAAATGTACTATAGATATATAAGATGTCTGTAGAAGCTGGGTGATGGGTACACAGAACCTCCCTGTACTCTTTTTACAAGTTCTCATGAGTCTATAATTATTTAAAAATAAAAGGTAAAAAGATGAAAAAAACCCCACCCCAAACTGTATGTCTTTATAGCATCTACCATTGTAGAGATGAGATGACCCATAGTAGGTGATTAAGAAATGAATGAGATGAATTACTGAATAAATGAAAGATCTTCTGCATTATATTAATGGAAATTTAAAAGAATCATGACAATAGATGACGTTTTTTAGTACATGACAATAGATGACATTTTTGAGTACTTGATATGTGTCAGGCATTGTGCTAAGGATTTTAAGCATTATCTCATTTAATCCTCATAGGAACTTTATGAAAAAAATTGCTCGTTTAAAAGATAATTCTACATATTTGGTACAAGTGTAAAGAAAAACAAGAAAATTATGAAAGACCAAAAAATCAGGATATTAGTTAACACTGATGAGTTGGAAGAGCAATACTGTCATGAGATGGGGAGGTGGGTGTGTGGAGACACGACAGAGGTTATGTGGATATTTGTTGTATCATTAGTTTTATTGTTTTATTTTATTTTTTGTTGAAGTATAGTTGATTTACAGTGTTGTGTTAGTTTTTGGTATACAGCAAAGTGATTCATGTATATATACATACATACATTTTCATATTCTTTTCTATTATGATTTATTACAGGATATTAAATATAGTTCCATGTGCTATACAGTAGATGCTTGTTTATCTATTTTATATATAGTAGTTTGTATCTGTTAATCCCAAACTCCTAATTTATCCCCCCCTTTCCCCTTTGGTAACCATCAGTTTGTTTTCTATGTCTGTGAGTCTGTTTCTATTTTGTAAATAAGTTCATTTGTATCATATTTTATTTTATTATTATTTTTTAATTTACTTTATTTTATTTTTGGCTGTGTTGGGTCTTCGTTGCTGCGCGCGGGCTTTCTTTAGTTGCGGCGAGTGGGGGCTACTCTTCGTTGCTGTGCGCAGGCTTCTCCTGGCAGTGGCTTCTCTTGTTGCAGATCACAGGCTCTAGGCGCGCGGGCTTCAGTAGTTGTGGCATGTGGGCTTAGATGCTCCACGGCACCTGGGATCTTCCCAGACCAGGGCTTGAAGCTGTGTGCCCTGCATTGGCAGGCGGATTCTTAACCATTGCACTAGCAGGGAAGCCCCTGTATCATATTTTAGATTCCACCTATAATGGTATTTGTCTTTCTCTTTCTGACTTACTTCACTTAGTATGATAATCTCTAGGTCCATCCATGTTGCTGCAAATGGCTTATTTCATTCGTATTTATGGCTGAGCAATATTCCATTGTATGTGTGTGTATTTATCACATCTTCTTTATCTATTCATCTGTTGATGGACATTTAGGTTGCTTCCATGTCTTGCCTATTGTAAATAGTGCTTTTATGAACAATGGGGTGCATGTATCTTTTCTTTTTTTTAAAATAATTTTTATTGGAGTAGAGTTGATTTACAATGTGGTGTTAGTTTCAGGTGTACAACGAAGTGAATCAGTTATACATATACATATATCCACTCTCTTTTAGGTTCTTTTCCCGTATAGGTCATTACAGAGTATTGAGTAGAGTTCCCTGTGCTATACAGTAGTTCCTTATTAGTTATCTATTTTATATCTAGTAGTGTATATGTCTCAATCCCATGCATGTATCTTTTCAAATTAGTGTTTTCTCCTGATATATGCCCAGTAGTGGGATTGCTGGATCATGTGGCAGCTCTATTTTTAGTTTTTTAAGGAACCTCCATACTGCTTTCCATAGTGGCTGTACCAATTTACATTTCCACCAACAATGTAGAAGGGTTCCCTCTTCTCCACATCCTCTCCAGCATTTTCATTAGTTTTAAAGTTGTACATATTATATATATATATTCTTATAGATGTGTTATATTTATACATGGTAAATTAGGTGAGGAAGATATGTAAATATGAAAGCAAAACAAAAAAGAACCAAGGGCGATTGGTGTGACAGGAGTGGTTTTATTGAGAAGGGCAGACCAACCAGAGATTATTTGCTCCCAGTGAGAAGGCTGGGACCCGGAACCCTTTGCTGCGGTACTGCAGTGTTTGTACATGGACACACCTATCCTTGAGCAACAAAATACAAAGAAACTGTATGGGACTAAAAATAACTGCATGCATGCACAGTTGAGGCAAATTCTGGACAAAAGATACAAAGAGACCAAAAAACCCAACTGCCGCTTTTGAAGAGCCTGGAGCAAAAACAGGGTGTTGGGAGCAAAAGCAGGGTACTGAACATGCCCCCTGCACACAACACCAGCAGAGGGGTGGGCAAAACACCTAAGCCACTCCTGTGGCCAGGGTCTGCAAGTTTGGCTACGTACTGTCAAGGTGGCCACAAAGAAGCCTACGCTGAGTTGCATTCCCACCACAATGTATGTTTATCCATTTTATCACATTCTTTGCATAAATAAATACAATCAATCTTTAAAAATTTTGCCATTCTGAGAGGAAAAAGTGTTTCATTATATTGCTTTAATATTCACTTCTGTGATTTCTAGTGAGGTTGAATATCCTTTCTTATTTGCCATGTGTGTTTCTTCTGTTAATTACCTAATCGTACCTGGTTTCCTTTTTAGAAAAATTGTTCTTACCGATTTGTGGGCACTCTTTATGAATGGATAGTGACTTTATTATGGTGCAAATCTTTCTTCTTGGTTTATTGCTTTTCTTTGAAGTATGTTTATGGTGTTGTTTGCCTTAGACATGCTTTAAATTTGTGAGTCATCAAATCAGTACCTTTTCCTTTTATGATTCATACATTTTATGTTTTGCTTAGGAAAACATTCCCCAAGATTATAAAGTTCTGATCTCAAACTTTCTTCTGGTAACTTTTTAATATTAAGATTTTTAATCTAACCAGGATTTATTCTTGCATATAGTGTAAGGTAAGAACCTAATTTTATACCTTTTTGCCAATTGGATAACCATTTGTCCTAATATCATCTATTATCTAGTTCACTCTTTTGTGGTCATATACTAAATTTGCATTTGGTTTTGAACCTGTGTATTCTATTTCATTGTTTAGTATCATGTGAATATCACCCTATAAAATACCGACATTTCTCACCTCGGACATTTTTTGCGCACTTGTGAATTTTAGATTCACCTTTTCAACAAGTTCCCTGTTGATGTTCTGACTGGCATGTCTCTGAGTTTATAAATTAATTATGGGAGAATTGATATTTTACAAAATTTAGTCTTCCCATTCATCTGGAAAAAATTTTTTTTAGTATCTCAGTAAAATAGTTTTCTTCACAAAGTTTGTGCATCTTTTTATTTGGTTATTTCTAGGTATTTCATAGTTTTTTTCCTCTGGGGATTTTGAAATTTCATTGCAGTTTCTATTAGATTGTTTTTTTGAAGTACAAAGCTACTGATTTTTTAAAATGTTAATCTTATAATTGGCTGCCTTATTGAGCCTTCTTATTAGTTCTCTATGTTTTTTGGTTTATTTAGTTAAAAAAAATAGATAATCACGTCAACTGACAATAATGGCGGTTCTGTCTCTTTTTCTCCAATACTTATGAGGTTTTTTTTTTTTTAAACATCTTTATTGGAGTATAATTGCTTTACAATGGTATGTTAGTTTCTGCTTTATAACAAAGTGAATCAGCTATACATATACATATATCCCCATATCTCCTCCCTCTTGCGTCTCCCTCCCACCTTCTACTTATGAGTTTTACCCACCTTCCTTATCTAATTGTATTTATTGAAACTTCCAGAATAATGTTGTGTAGCATCTTTCCCTGTTTTGAGTTTTAATCAAATGCCTCTACTATTTCACCCTAAAGTATGATGTTTTCTGTAACTCCTGTTATCAAATTAAGGGACATTTATTTACTAAGTAAATATAGTGAGTTGCAATAGTAAATCTCCTAAATTGGAACCCTCATTATATTCCCTGAATAAACCCTACATTTTAACGCCATTACATTAAACGCCAAAACCTACTTGGCAATTTTAAATGGTTTATTAGTAAATAGAGGCCTAACTTTAAAATAATCATAGTAATAATAAAAACAGGAAACAAGAATTCAAATGTTTTCAACAAACATAGGAGGAGGCAAAGGGAAAGAGTGGATGAAAGCATGATAAGCATCTTGCTTTGTTTCAAGAGCTTGTATGTACAAATTATTTTTCAAGTTTAAAAGTTTAATAAAACTTTTAATTAAAACATTTTAAATACATGTGTTCAGTGTATTTAAAATGTGTTCAGTGTACATTTAATCTTGAGAAAAGTGGAAATAGAACATGTTATTTTTAAACCACTAGAGCAAAAAAGGAAACAAAAAACTTCTTTAATCAGCAAAAATTAAAGATGAAGGAAAAAGAAGAAACAATGCAATGATAGCTCATAGGAAAAAAGGTAACAGGAATGGAAACAGTTATCAGTTATCAAATATCAGGTAATAAAATAAAGGTGGTTATATTAAAATAGCCTATTAAATGTAGAGACAGATTGAGTTAGAGAATAAATTTCAGTTATTTGATGTACACAAGAGACACACACACAAAAGTGACACAGAAAAACTGAAAATAAGCAACTTATAACCAAAAAAAGATAGAGAGGTCAGTATTTCTAGAAAAATAGATTCCAATATGAAAGCCATTATATGGCTAAAGAGGGACATAACATGTTGTTGAAAGATACAGTCCATTAGGAAGTTAAAATCATTATGAACTATTGAGGACATTTCATATTCATTTAATATAATATTCATGCACTCTCCCAGATTTCTTAGCCCCTTGCAGTTAAATGTGCTATAAACTAGTTCTGACCAGCAGGCTCTAACTAGTGCCACTAGTTAGAGTGCCACTTCCAAGCCAGGTATTTAAGAACTGGGGTGCGACTTCCACTGCTGTCTTACAAATTGCTTAAGGCTAACAACCATGCTATTTAAATGTACTTAGCATTAACTATACTTTATTTTTATCTACCACTATTTTTTAAAACAATCCTTTCTCTTTCTTAGATTCATTTTCCATCTTAATATTGTCTATACTTATATAATCTGTTCAGAAAAGCTTTCTGAATTTTAAAACATCTGAGGACTCATGTGTATGAAAATGTCTTTATTTGGCCCTGACACTTAAATGATAGTTAATTTGAGAATTCTTGGTTCATAATTAATGGTATTTCGTGAGAACTTTGAAGACATTGCTCCACGGCGCTCTAGAGCCTAGTTACAGAGGAGAAGCCTTATGCCAGGCAGATTCTTGTTCTTCTGAACATAACCTTTTTTTACCCTCTCTATTGATTATTTAAAATTTTCTCTTAAATGCTGGAGTTCAGAGATTCCTCCAGACATGCTGAAATTATTTCTTTTTTCCCTTTTCCTTTCCTCCTTCCTTCCTTCTTTCCTTTTCACCTTCCCTTCACTCTGTCAACTATTGATTTCCATTGAATGTTTGACAATACTTCATGGCACTTCATATTTTTAGGTGAGTGCATATAAATAGACAGAATTGACAGCTCAGATATGTTTTTTTTCTAGTGCAAATGGAAATCCCTGTTTCTCTTGACGATCACTACGCTTCTGGTGGGTGGTGTTGGTGCTCGTTCTGGACTGAAGAACACTTATGGGTCCTGGTAGGCTAGACATCCCTTTAGGGCAACCAGTAGTTTGTCTTCAGATGAAGGTTAGGATCGTCCCTTGAGGCAGCCCAAAATATTTAGGGAATTGCTTTGTTCCAGCCCCAGTATCTACTCTGAGGCTCCTGTGTCAAAATTCCCAGAGTCCAGAGCTGCACTTGAGGTCAAAGCCAGCACCAGGCACTCTACCTGGGCAGGAACACCATTCCTCCACTCTGAAAACATTGCCCAGGCCTATCACCTATTCCTTCTTCTATCCCTACTGCCTCTGATCATTTGATTGTTTTAGAGTTCTTTCTTGGAGGACTTCTTATTTCCTTTCTGGAAGTCTGGATTCTTTAGATCTGTTTCCATCTGCTTTTTCTAGAAGCTTCTCAAGGTTCTGATTTGCTAGTGGCAACTCTTGGTTTTTCAGCTCTGCTAAAATTTATTTTGTTTGCACATTTCCTCTGTCATGTCCATGGAATTTGGAGAATGTGACCAGGCAAACCCTTTTCTTCAGTCAGCCATTTGAAACCTTCATTTGGTCTTCCTCACTCAAATAAGTCTGAGATCATTTTTCTGGACAAGCCACCTCCAAAATATTCTGCTTTGTAATAAAGGATCAGGCAGCTAGAGTTACAGAAGAAAACTAAGTTATTATCCCCAACCCCAGATTAAAATAGCCTTATTGTCCAGAAAATAGACAAAAATAAAAAAGAAAATTAAAAAAATCGAAAATCCTACCAACGTATTCATGTTAAAATTTGATGTGAATAGTTTTGAGTTGTTTATATACACACAGAAAAGTACTTTTCTCCATAAACGGAGGTTGTAATTTCCAATACAACTAATATTTATCATGCACTTAGTATATATCTCAGGTACTTTGCTGAGATTTTTTATTATTTTATTTTTACTTTATTTTATCTAGTCAGTTTTCTCACTCATCCTTCTAACAGCCCTTCACACTTGAGATTATTATTAATCCCTCTTTTGATGCTCATTGAGGGTAAGTCGCTTGCCCACATTCATCTACTACTTTTAAGCACTACATTCTACTACTACCTAATATGTATATTGTTTTGTAACCAGTTTTGGAAAACAAATCCATGGATGCCTTTTCACAATAATAACTATGTATCTATATCATAAATGGAAATTGCTCCATAAGATAATATCTTATGTATATTTTCTAATTTATTTTTCCAGAATAAACAGTGCAGTATTGCAAACTATGCACCAAATTGTATCAAACACTTACCATGAGTCAGGCATTGTGTTGGGCGCTGGAGATAAGTAAGACATGGTCTCTGACCACATGGGGTTTACATTCTAGCGTGGGGCCTACACAATTACAAATGATGACACAAAAGACTGTTTAATTACAAATGTGATCATATGATATCACTTATGTGGAATCTAAAAAAAATGATACAAATGATTTCTTACATGATTAAAAGGGCTTTATAGTATTAATAAAAATTAAGTAATAAAGTCTATTTACCTTTAAAAACAGTGCCTATGATATGTGGACTGTAAAAATATCTTTAAACTGATTTCTAGTTGCATTTTACTATAATCAGAAAAAATATTCTGCATGATATTCTTTGAAATTTGTTAGATTTGTTTTATGGATAAGAACATGATCTTGTTTTGCAAATGATCTATGTAATCTATAATGATATACTCTAGAGTTTTGGCTTATAGTATTATAACCATGATAATTTCATCAAGTTTGCTAGTTGTGTTATTCAAATCTTCCACATACTTACTGATTTTTTTTTTTTTTTGGTATTCTAGATTAATCAATTACTTATAAAGCTGTGTTGAACTTTCTCACTATAATCTGGATTTGTTTATTGGTCAAATAAAACTGTACTACTATTTTTAAAAATGTGAGAGATACTAGATCCTAGTGTAGGCTCAGCTTGCGAGCTGGTCTGACCTGGGAGGTGTGAGCAGCCATCTCTGAGGAACTGACGTAGCAGAGGGAAGTTTTACTCTTACTTGTTGGGCCTTTGGTGGGCTTTCTGACTCTATAGCTTAGTCTGCAAGATGGCGTTAAGTAGAATCCAATCTCAGAAGCCTTTGAGAACATACTAACCTAAGGACATTCTTACTAAGAATCCCTGGGATTAAAATCTCCTTGCTGTGCACAAATCATCTGAATGAATTAAACATGCAATTGAAAGGCTCGTCTTGTGCTACTCGAATGCTTGGCTGTACCAGAAATAAAATGAAATCATTTTCTCTTTCAAATAAATATTATATACTGTGGGCCTCACTGGTTCCATTAGCACTATCCAGTTGCACAGAGGTGATTATATTATTTATGACACATGCAGATACTAAGAGGCTCCTTCAACTTAAGGCAGATAAGCACTGTAAGATCATTTCCATCTTGACTCAACCACCCACTATTACTAGAGTCCTCTCTCTCCTCTCTAAAACCTATAGACTGGTGGTTGTTTTTGAGACTCCAGAGCAAGCAGCCATTTTCAAAGGATGTTTGCTTGCTCAAAATAGACCATCATGACACTGGTATGAGAATGCTTTGTTGTACTCTAGTTGGGTCATGATTTTGTTTGCAGGTGACCTTTCTTAAGCACTCAGGGTGTGTTGTCAGTAAATAAAATGCCTGTCAAATTAGTCACTGACCCTGCAATAAATTCTGAAAAGCTACAAAGGGAACCCAGTTAAGAAAGTCCATATCATCTTCCTCTACAATATGATAAAAATGGAAAGAACAGATGTACATGTGGCCAACAAGCACATGAAAAGTTGCTCAATATCACAGTTATTAGAGAAATGCAAATCAAAACTACAATGAGGTACCACCTCACACCAGTCAGAGTGGCCATCATCAAAAATCTACAAATAATAAATGCTAGAGGGAGTGTGGAGAAAAGGGAACCCTCCTACACTGTTGGTGGGAATGTAAATTGTGCAGCCACTATGGAGAACAGTATGGAGTGTCCTAAAAAAAACTAAAAATGGAGTTACCGTATGATCTAGCAATCCCACTCCTGGGCATATACCTGGAAAAGACAAAAACTCTAATTCAAAAAGATGCACACACCCCAATGTTCATAGCAGCACTATTTACAACAGCCAACACATGGAAGCAACCTAAGTGTCCATCAACAGATGAATGGTTAAAGAAGATGTGGTATATATATACGATCAAATACTACTCAGCCATAAAAAAGAATTAAATAATGCCATTTCAGCAACATGGATAGATGTTGAGATTATCATACTAAGTGAAGTAAGTCAGATAAAGGCAAATATATGCCATCACTTATATGTGGAATCTAAAAAAATAATACAAATGAACTTGTTTACAAAACAGAAACGCACTCACAGACATAGAAAACAAACATATGGTCACTAAAGGGGAAAGGGTGGGGGAGGGATAAAACAGAGTATGGGATTAACAGATACACAGTACTATATATAAAATAGATAAATAGAATGGAAGGAATGGTTACTATTCACCGAGCGTGCACAATATATCATGGACTTCACACACATTTCTAACCTTCCGAGGAAATTGGGGATCAATGATGTTAAATGATTTGCTTAATGCTGCTTTGTAAAAAGTAGAGCTAGGATTTGAATACAGATCTTTCCCGCATCAAACATAAGCTTTTCTTACCTGGGGTGTTTTTAAAAAAATGGCTGCAAAATCTTGACTCTTTTAACATTGAGCAGTTCGTCTACATGCCCTCCCTTTAAATCTGGGTGGGCTTGGACTGCTGCAACCAGTAGACTACAATGTAAGTGATGCTATGTGACTTTTGAAGCTGGGTCACAGAAGCCCATGAGCTTCTGCTTTATTTGCTGGAACATTTGGAACCCTGAGCCACCAGGTAAGAAGTCTTCTATTCAGATGCCACCATGCTAGGTAGAAGCCCAAAACACATGGAGTAGCCATATTTGTAAGCATCACAGCTATAGTTGACAGTTCTGGCTAAGCCCAAACTTTGAGACATCCCAGTCCAGGTGCTAGACATGCAACTGAAGCTCTAGATCATTCCAGTCCTCATCATTCAATTACCTCCAAAAGTTCGAATCTTCCCTGCTGAAGCTCAGACACTGTGAATCACGGGTAGATCATCCTCATCATGTCCTGTCCAAATTTCTTTTTTTTTTTTTTTTTGCGGTACACGGGCCTCTCACTGCTGTGGCCTCTCCCGTTGTGGAGCAGAGGCTCCGGACATGCAGGCTCAGCAGCCATGGCTCACGGGCCCAGCTGCTCCACGGCATGTGGGATCTTCCTGGACCGGGGCACGAACCCGTGTCCCCTGCATCGGCAGGCGGACTCTCAACCACTGTGCCATCAGAGAAGCCCCTGTCCAAATTTCTGACCACAGAATCCTGAGCATAATAAAATCTTTGTTGTTTTATACCACTGAATTTGGGGTGATTTACTGTTCAGCAGTATTTTGCAGAGTCGGGACGGAACTTTGGTGTCTACTAAGCTACCTTCTACCTAATAACCAGAATCTCACCTATTTCTAGTTGAGAGGTTACACACTGGTGGTTAATGGCTAAATCTGGCATTCAAGAGGGTTTTGTTTGGCTCTCAGAATTGTGAGTTTTAACAATGATTAAATTTTACATGAAACCTGAATTTCCAGCTTCTCTGGGAAAAATCAGAAGATCTGGAGACACTGGGCTGGCATCGTGGTAAGAAAACAGTCCTGTGTTTCTGCGTAGCAGCTACCTCCTTCATGTGGGCCTTTGCTCCAAGTGTTAGAGTCCTCAGCACTCACGATTGCATTACTGGCCTTCCTGCCTGCCTGCTTACTGTGAGCATTTGTATTTGTAGACTTGAGAGACAGATACTCTTACAGCCTGTTTTTGAGTGTTGAAAAGTGCTTAAGAATTATTGTTTCTTCCACTTTTATCTTCTAAAATTCAAGTTCAGTTTGCATTATCATAATCTATTTTGCATGTTTAGTAATTATAGTGATGACACAATACCTTTTAATGCTATAAAATAGTACAGTTTAAAATAAACATTAAATCCCAAATCTTATATTTAATCATCCATCTGTCGTGATAAAGATGCTTCCATCTTTATGGAAGTCAGAAGTCAGCTAACTGTTTAATTAGGGAAAAAAACCCTCTATCTTGCCCTCAGCTTTGAAAAAGAAGGCTATCCTTCAATTGTGGACTTAATGTCGACTCTATTTAGGACTTATGAATGGATTTGTTTTGGGGGAAGACCCTTCTTTACCAGAGCCCTTTCTGGAAGAGAATTTGGATTTTGGCATGGATCCATCCCCCTGTGGTTCCTGAGTTGAAACCCAGCTCTTTTGTGTAGCCATGATAAGTCATTTGATTTAGGAGAGACATCAGGGAAAGTAGCAGCTATTTACTTTGCTAGGGTTAGTAGAATACTAATGTGACTGCTTGCTAAGAGTCTGAAGGGGGAAGAGGAAGAGAAAAAGAATTTTCATATTTACTGAACACTTAACTCAGACCAGAGCAGACTAACCCATATATTTTTTCATTGGCAGTCTGACAGAAGGAAATGTCTTAAATTTTTTTTTCAGTTAAACTTCAAGATTAAAGAACAGGGGAAGTGATTACCAGGGGAAGTTGTGGAAACTCTTTGTCTAGAGATGTTTAATAAAAAACGAAGCTTTCTAGACAGGAGAAATCATTCCAACTTTGGAGTGGGGCAGAGGCAGGCAATAAGGAAGGCCAAGGAAAACTTGATGACCTTTTGAAAACTCCATTAAAGCTTTAATAGTTGTTGTATATTTTGATCAGTGGCCACAGACCCATAGCAGAAGACTTTAACAAATTTGACTTGAAATTGGGTGTGTATTGGATGGTCATTACTTATTACAGCTAATAGGTGTTTACTGTTAGCATTGTGTTCTTATGAGGCTAATGCAATTTTGACACCCACCCATGGCTTCAGATTATTTCTTTGGCCCTGTTCAGCATGATGTAAATCGCAAAGGGGACTGTCTACCTCATAGGCAAAGTAACACGTAACAACGCAATGGTTTTGGCTTCTTTTACATTTAGGTTTCACATCTTAGGAGAACTGTTGAAGTCAGTACATGGATACTTGCTGAGAGGGGTTCCAGCAAGGAGCCATGGGTGCTGATTATGATAGTGATTTTGGTCATTAGAAATCAGCATTGAATGACTAACTCCAGAAAGTCATGGAGGGACACACAATGACACAGATTCTGTCCAGGAAACAAGCATTCCGTTTTCTAGTATTCCAAAAAATGAAACAGTAATACAACTTTCTTCCCATTTAGTGGATATGTGAATCTTCTTCCTTCCTTTCAAAGAAATGTTAATCCAGTCCTTTACATCGATGACTAATGCCTGTCCCACTGTGGTGGATGCTGTGATGTACTTGCTTTCCTCAGGAATGAAAAGCTTCATTCCCCAGTCTGTGGGACCATTACTAGCAGAAAACCCCCAGCTGCCAGCCCCCTCCTGGGTTTGCCTTGGTAGAAGAAAACCACACCCAAAGTTACCATCCTTCCAGGGGTAATACATATCACATCCAATCACTGATCAAAGTCAGGATATACAAAATTCCCCAAAACCACCCTTATTCCTGACACTAATTGCAGAGTTTGGGCATCTCTAAGACTACTCTCAAGTTTAATAATTCACTAGAAAGACTCACAGAACTCACTGAAATCTGTTATGATCATGGTTACAGTTTATTACAATGAAAGGATACAGATTGAAATCATCCATGGTAGAGACTCACAGGATAGAGTCCAGGAAAGTCCCACTCATGGAGCTTCCAGTCATCCTCTCCCAGGGGAATTGCAGACAGCACTAAATTCCCTAGCAACAATATGTGACAAAATCCATGGAATATTGCCAGCCAGGTAAGCGCACCTGAGCCTTAGCGTCCAGAGTTTTTATTTGGGGTTCAATCACATGGACATGGTTGACTGCCCACATGGCTGCCATCAGTCTCCAACTTCACTAGAGATCAAGCTGATACCTGTGACCCAATAAACCTACCATAAATCACATTGTGAAACTATCTGCTGTGGCCCAAGGCTCTTAGGTAAATAAAAACACTTTTACCAGGCAGGACATTCCAAGGGCTTAGTTATGACCTTCCAGGAGCTTGGGACAAAGGCAAGACTTCTCTTTGGACCAGGTTAATTTTTTTACTACACAGGACATAAAGACTCCCTCCCTCAACCTGGGACAATTTTGAAGGGTCATACTAGTTTCAGAGCTCACTGGAGGGTGAGCTGAATCCTCCTTTGAGGTTGTGGTGTGGCACGACTTGTGCCTCTACCCAATCCTGTTTTCCTCCCTTTGCTGCCACAGGTGTTAATTCCAAGCTCGCTTCCTAGTAATTCACCAGCATGCTATTCTCCAGCTCAGGATCCACTTCCAAGGGAACCCAGCTTGCAACCGTTGGTGCCACAAGTGGTCAAGAAAGCAGATGCTGGAGTGAGATTTTAGAGCTGGATCACTTGCTGCCCAGTTGCCAATAAAGAGTCCATCACCAGAAGAAGGTAAACAGTTAACTCCTGGCACAAATAACAACATAGCAGTGCCACAGTTAAAAGTTTCACTGGCAGTGAATTAGAATTGCATGCTGGTGGAAAAGAATGCAGGTGCTGAGAAATACTGGGGTAATATTAACTATAAGAAGATGGAACTGTGTGTGTATTGTTATCTGATGTTCTGGAAAAAGATAATAAGAAGCAAATGATTAATCAGCAATTAAAAGCTAAGTGTGAAACCTAGAGGGCCTTCATGGTAGCATATAAATAGGCTTTCATCTCTTTCTGGGGATGGTAAAGGGAGGCAGCACTAGGGTGACCAACTATCCTAGTTTGTTTGGGACTCAGGGGGTTCCCATTATGTGGGGCATTCAGTTTTCAAACCAGGAAAGCCCAGGAAGACCGAGATAAGTTGGTCATCCTAAGTGATAAAGAAAAACGGACCAGGCCAAGTGATGCACTGGCAGAAATGATTGCCAGTCTTCAAGATCTAAAGATGCAAGATATTTCCCATCATATTCCCATTGAATTCATCAGACTGACACCTGAGAAATCCAGACAAATCCTGGAGACTGGTAGTAGACTACTGCAAACTCACCCAAGTAGTAGCTCTGATTTCTACTGTGGTCTTTTAAAAAATAAATAAATAAATAAATAAATAAATAAATAAATTTATTTATTTATTTATTTTTGGTTGTGTTGGGTCTTCATTGCTGAGTGCGGGCTTCCTGTAGTTGCAGTGAGTGGGGGCTACTCTTTGTTGCAGTACGTGGGCTTCTCATTGTAGTGGCTTCTCTCATTGTGGAGCACGGGCTGTAGGTGGGTGGGCTTCAGTAATTGTGGCATGTGGGCTCAGTAGTTGTGGTGCATGGGCTTAGTTGCTCCACAGCATGTGGGATCTTCCTGGACCAGGGATCAAACCCATGTCCCCTACATTGGTAAGCATATTCTTAACCACTGTGCCACCAGGGAAGTCCCTACTGTGGTATTTTTTGCCAAAGCAGATCAACACAACCTTGGGTACAAGGTATGAGAGGTCATTCATCTGTCAATTGCGTTCTTTTCTGGTCTTCTCAAAAAGGATCAGAAACACCTGCTATTCACTTGCAATGGACAGCAGTGTCCATTTCCAGTCTCACCCTAGAACTATGTTAATGCTCCTACTCTCTGATATAGGATAGTCAAAAGAGACCTGGGCTGTTTGGTGGAAAGAGTACTGATTAAGGTGTGTTCAATCTGAATTGTATAGCTGAAGGTCAGATAACTTTTTAATAGAGCTGTGGGAGGACGGATCAGCTGCATCCTGAGGAACAGAAATTTCCTTCACTGAGAGAGTCCTAGCATGAACTAGCTGCCTTTTGTCATGGCCGTTACAGAAAGGAGCCATGTTTCTGATGGAGGTAGTTGGAACTGTCCACCATAAGATTCTCTGATTTGGAAATAGAGGGTGAGGAAGAGTGAAGTCGGTGAGGTTGGGGTGTAAACTTTGCAAGAACACCTTCAGGTGGTTATTTTGAGTCAGGAGCCAAGAAGTAATCAAGTTCCCATCATCTAATGGCATGTACTTAAACACAGTGGAGATGGTATATTTGTCAGAAAAGAGGCAATCTCTTGGAAGTCTACTTTTAAGAACATTTCATCCTCTTCTGGTTGTCTCTTGTTGAAAGCTCTTTATAACCTAATAGCATTTTGGCTTTATCTCTTATTCCACTTACTGCTGTGGTGACCCGTTCAGTACAGATTTCCAGCAATTTCATGGGTGCAACTCTCAGGATAGTGCTATGCTCCTCACTGTGCATCTTTTCCACTGCTGCAGGACAGGGTTCTTTAGGAATTGCTTGGCTCTCATGCATGTGGATGGGCCAACTCTTGACCAATGGACAGTAGGAGCTGATGGAGCAATGCTTCCCTAGTGGACAACATGGGCATCACACATGATCCCACAGGACCCAGTACCCAGTCTCATGTAACAGGGGCTAACTCAATAATTCATGCTTATGTTGTCTCTTTCTTCTTCTTTCTTTCCTGTTGCTTCCCACTTCTGCCTCTTGAGATCACAGCCCCAGAGAAACAACTCACACGCAAGCCTTTGTCTCAGGCTCTGCTTTGGGGGAAATGCAGCCTATATGCTGTAACATGATAGATAGGTGCTCCCAGCCAGATGTTACCTGGAACTACCTTGTTAGCATAGAGTCTCCACTGTGTGTGTGTGTCCTTCTCTGTCCTCACTTGTTTTCTAAGCTACATAAAACAAGGCAAAGGAGGTCAAGCTTCATTTGGGGCAAGACATACATTTGAGGAATAATAGCAGTGAACATTTTTTGGATTGGTCTTTATCTGCCAAGCACTGTTCTAAGCGGTTTATATACACGACCTAACTTTTACTAAATCCTATGGGGGAGGCACTATTATCGTTCCTATTTATACACAGGGAAATGGAGGCTGAGAGAGTTTTAGTAACTTTAAGTGGCTTGGCTGGGGAATGGCGAAGCTGATCTGATTCCATTGTCTGATGTCAGAGCAGAGCTCTTAAATACTAGAAATCCCAAGATGCAAATCAATATTAGGCTCTGTGTGGGTGATGAATGGGGTTTGATTACCAACATTTAATGTGCAAGCATTAGCACGGGGTTGTACACCAAGCTGATTTTTCTCAGGGAGCCTGGAGAGAGTGGCCAGACTCCAGCAGGAGAAGTGGAAGGTCTCATTCACCAGGCAGGTGAGGGTCAGCAGAACGGGGCCATTTGACTTCTTATTTGGCTTCATCTGATTGCTGGAAAAGGGTGAACTTTGTGATATTTATTTATGGTTATATATAATGCTTATGATTATTTATGATATTTGTAAATAGATGGCTCTGCTTGGTAATTTATGGCTGTATCTTGGGCTTTTCATCATAGAGATGGCCTTAAAAATAATTTTAGTCTGTCATTAGAGGACAAATAGATGGGTGTTTGCCATGTCAGGTTTCAAGTAGGAATGGCTGGTGACACCTGGGAAAGAAAAAAAATAGGATTAGGTAATTTACAAAAGTGCTTCATTTTTCAAAACCTTCTCACTTTCCTCACTTTTTCATGTTGTACCAAAATAGAATGTTTGTCTTAATTAGAAGAAACAGGTCATGACTCTGAAGGCAAACAGATCCATTATTCTTCAAGAAATGCTCTAATCCTCCAGCCTGAGGTCAGGCTGTGTGGATAAGGGGTATACTGGGGGAAGGGACTTTTTATTTAAACTGCTGCTGAGCAAATATTTCCTTCTCCCCATCACAATCAGCTTCCAAAGCAACCCATAAATGTCTTTCTGAAGAGTATACACAGAATCCAGACCCCAGGCCCAGCCCTGGAACACCTGCTAGGGCTGAAGTATTTTAGGGTCCTTTGATGACAGCAGTCATTCACACCATATCTGCTCCCCAGAAGGAGGCTCAGCCTAACAAGTGAAGGTGGGGTTTCCTTGCAATTGACTTTTGCAAAACGAAATAGTCATTCATGCATCCCCAAGTTTGTAATATGCGTGTAAGATTTTGTCACATAATGTGGAGTTATTTGCATGAACCAACTTTATTAGTTACCTGGGACTCTGGCCCCAGGTGAGAACAAAAAGAGAACCACAGTGACAGGAACTATAACTAAGGGATTCTGTGTCCTCTGGCAACTTCTGGAGGCTTTCTGAGCATGCACTAAGATCGACAGGTGATTCAAAGATGAACCAGATACAGATCATGCCTTCCAGAAGCTCACAGACTAATGAAGGAGGGTGCTAACAAATATACCTTAAATGACTAAAGCATGAGATAGAAAGAGTCAAATTTCATCACAGGGAGGAGCTTAAGAATGAGATTACTTCCAACTGAAAGGATCCAGGAAGACTTTGTAGAATCCTTTGGATTTAACCTTGAAGGGAGGGCTGGATTTGAACGCTCAGGGATTGGGCTGGGAAGAACTTTCCAGAGGGAGGGTATGGTCTGTGCAAAGGCAGAAGTGTGCAAATGTCAGCATGTGTGTGGGCAGCAGTATGAGAGCAGTGGGGAGTCCAGGGAACTGGGGAAAGGCAGTGGAGGGATTTGCCCAGTGGATGAGGGATTGTCGTGGAGACTTGTAGATAATTAATCCTTCGTCGATTGAAGCTGCGAATTGTCCAAGGTCACATGGCTAGCAGTTGGCAGTAGGGTGGATTTTGGCCCTGATCTCTTGGTTCTCAGTTCAGTAAGTTTTCTCTTCCTCACTTTGGATTACAAGAAGCTTTTAACTTTGCTTTATTTTTGGCCATCTGTGACAAGTACCTTGAGGAGCCCATTTTGGGAGTTTAAAGGCAACATGGTCCCGAGGGCTTAATCTTGGAAATCTACCAGCTTTGTGAATAGGTTTACTCTTGCTTTCTTTCCACCTTCCCTCACCCATTAGGATACCAGTGGGGCCAGGTCTGAGACAGTCAGGCTTTGGGAACAGGCACGTGGCTGGAGGTATGTGTGTGTGAGAGAGAAAGACGTGTGTACGTGCGTCTCTGCTTGATGTCTCTGTTCTGAGGCTAACTATGAATCACCTTTGGAATTTTGTTCTCTCAACTTGACATGGGCAAAAAGCCAGCACAGAGAAGAATTTTACTTTGCCCTAAAGTGTGTTTATTTCTGGGCTTAGCTGGAGCTCAGGAAACGGGGAGTGTTTCATTGACTAGGAAAGCCCTTTCTTGGGTGTTGGCTGGGTGCTGCTTTAGCAGAGAGATAGAGTCAGAGAATGAAGAACACTCAGACATTGGAAGGGATCTTAGAGGTGACCTGCCAGAAAGCTTTCCACAACAGCACTTGGCTTCCTGACGCAGGTTGGGACGTGCCTTTCAGGGCTAGTCTGTTGGTCAACAAATAGCAATTGAGAGCTTAGTATTTGCCGGACAGGGTTGTGGAGAGGAGAGAGTGAGGTCAAGCTAGTCAAGTGCCTAGCACAGTGGAAGCACTTGGTTCAGAAATGGTAGTTTTCGTGGTATGGAAGGTGCTCTGTAGGCTGAGAAAGCCAATGTTCAGTATGTATAACTGATTCACTTTGCTGTACAGCACAAGCTAACACAAGATTGTAAATCAACTATACTCCAATTAAAAAAAAAAAAAGAATATTCTGGGGGTGGGGAGGGGCAGGGGCAGTTTTCCTGGACTTCAGCTCTGCAGATTCCCTTCTCTCTCAAAGCCCATATTTTCAGCTGACATCATCCTTATTTTACAAACTTAGCACCCAGGAAAGCAGCTGGAAGTGCACCAAAACCAAGAGTCAGTTTAATTTTTCTGTTAAACCCTTTCTCAGTTTTGAAATTTGTATCTTTGGTGATTATTTTATATGTAATTAATAGTTCTTTCTTTCTTTTTTACAAACTGGCTTTGAATTTAGCATTTGTTTTCGTTTCCTAGGCTAGCTGTAACAAAGGCCACATTCTGAGGTCCCATGTGGACATCAATCTGGGGGGACACTATCCAACCCATTTCAGTATCCATAAAGGGATTTTGGAAAAGAAGGTAGGGTACATAGTGGATGATGAATTCACATTATTGTCTTCCTTCTGCTTTTTATCTCTCTGAACTTGATTTCCTGGGGTAGCTGGAAAGCAAGGCTCTAAAGAGTTAGGGAGTTAGTGGTAGGAGCTCCCAGGCATATAGGGAATGGGCCAGGAGGGCAGCCAGCCTGGTCCTCCAGGTTGGGCAGTGACACTGGCTAGTCAGTTTTGTATTTTATTTATTTATATTTTTGGCTGCGTTGGGTCTTTGTTGCAGTGCACGGGCTTCTCATTGCAGTTGCTTCTCTCGTTGCAGAGGCCGAGATCTAGGCACACAGGCTCAGTAGTTGTGGTTCCCAGGCTCTAGAGTGCAGGCTCAGTAGTTGTGGCACATGGGCTTAGTTGCTCTGCGGCATGTGGGATCTTCCTGGACCAGGGATCAAACCCATGTGTCCTGCCTTGACAGGCAGATTCTTAACCACTGTGCCACTGGGGAAGTCCCAACTGATCGGTTTTGACTAGACACCACTATGGTTCCTTTAAACCTGTTTAAAAAGAGTTTAAAAAGCCAGATTTCTGGGCTTCCCTGGTGGCGCAGTGGTTGAGAGTCTGCCTGCCGATGCAGGGGACACGGGTTCGTGCCCTGGTCCGGGAAGATCCCACATTCCGTGGAGTGGCTGGGCCCGTGAGCCATGGCTGCTGAGCCTACGCGTCCGGAGCCTGTGCTCTGCAACGGGAGAGGCCACAACAGTGAGAGGCCCACGTACCGCAAAAACAAAAACAAAAACAAAAACAAAACAAACAAAAAAAGCCAGATTTCTGGCTTGGCTCTGACATTTACGACTGATGTAAATTCGAACAGATCACAAAATCTCTCTGAGCCTGTTTCCTCACCTGTGAATTAGGAATAGCAACAATACCTGCCTAGCCTACCTGCAGAGAGTGTAGTAAGGATCAAGGGAGAGGAAGCGTGAAAGGTCCTTGCCCACTTACTGATGATCACCTCAGTGCATCTGAAGTCAGGGTGACCTTTTGAAAACACACATCAAATACTTTCACTTCCTTGTTTTAAACCATCTAATTGCTTCTTCATATTTAGATAAAGCCCAGACTTGTTAGCATAGCTTAAAAGGTCTTGTAGAATCTGGCCCCAACATACATTTTCAGACCCAGATCTCTCTAGAAGTCCTACCTCTCCCAAGTACCCTTCTCTGACTGTTCTAGCCCATACCTGAAAGCTCATTTTCTGGACCACTTATTTCAGCACTTGATTAGATTTTATCTTGAATTATTCTTTGATTCTTTCTTATAGGAAGATCTAGTCAAGTGAAATCTGCAGAAGCACAATCAATAAAAACAGAGCACTCTAGTTGAAGTTGGACAGCTTCACCACTCATCTCTTACTTTGGTGTCCCATCCTTGCTCTTTCTCTTCATAAGCTTGGCCTTGTGGAGCACTGTCTGAAAACCATTTCAGGGACTTTTGTTCAAAATGGCAGAAGTATTCTGTCTCTCCCTCTTTCTCAGATGGCATTAAAATTATAGTAAAGAATTTTAAAAATTATAAACTTATAAAAACTAAAAGTAATAAGTGTATAAGTGGGTAGTGATGGTTCATATATTTCAACAAATCTCTAGAAGGTAGAAAACATTTGGAGAAATAATTGGCTAATAAAACAGAGTAAAGAAAGCTTCAGCATAGGAATGTGTACTTGGGCTTTAGCTAAAGTAGGACGTCTGTTGCCCAAAAGAACTATAGGGAGGCTCTGTCCTTGGAGATAGCATGAATGTCAGTGGGATTGAAAACAGAAGACAAATTGGAGCTCCATGGAACTGTTGATCCCACTCTTGCTATCTTTCCTGTGCAACCCAGAATAGCCCTTGTTCTCAAAGTGAATATCTCTACAGACACTGAACACAGTCTTTGGAAGAGGACTAGTGTGAGGATTACTGCCCCAGACCAAAGCTCTCTTGATTCTGGAACTGAGGAATCTCTAGATGTAATGGATGGTTTCCCACCAGTTCATGTGAAGCAAATCCTGCCAGTTGATAAGCCAAACCCTTATTCACAGAGCTCCTGGTCAGCCATTCTATTGTTTCCTTCTTAAATATGAAAAGATATCTGATGATTATCAGAGTATTGAGAAAAGCCAGTAACTTGAAAGAGAATGGCTAAGAGAAACGAATAAAAATGAGCCTGGAGGAAAATAATTCAAGGGACAGAGGAGCACTTAAAAAAATAGTTTCCTCAAACGGACTTGAGAAAATTTTGCATCCATTAAACAAGAGAGAATGTTACAAAAAGGAAAAAAGAGATAAAATAAGAAAGATCTTGTGAAACATAAATGATGACTGCCAACAAAATAAACTGATATAAAGATTGGAAGGTGAAGTGAAGGAAATCTTAGGATAAGTGAAGGAAAACTTAGAATAAAAAGAGTGATAGAGAGAAAGAAAGGAAGGGAGGAGAGATAGAAAGAATTTGAAAGAATTAGAAAAAGAAAAGGTAGGAGGATCAATACAGAAGTACCATTCTCTGAATAATAGATTGGCTTTAATAGGAGTTCCTGAATTTACAGAGGAAACCAGAGGAGGGGAAATTATTAAATAAATAAAAGAAAATTACCCAGAACTGGAGGAAGATACAAGTCTTCAGATTATAAGGACCTAAAGTGTTGAATGGAATAAATGAAAAGAGATCTACACCAAGACAAATAATCATAAAATTTTGTTTCATTGGAGTTAAAGAGAAGGTCTTAAAAGTTTCCTGAGAAGAAAAGCAGGCAATTTAGAAACGAACAAGAGTCACTTAGTCTCTTCAAGCTGCTACGACAAAATACAAGAGACTGGGTGGCTAATAAAAACAAACATTTATTTCTCACAGTTCTGGAGTCTGGAAGCCTAAGATCAAGGTCTTAGTATGGTCACATTCCAGTGAGACCCTTTTCCTGATTCATAGCTGGTCCCTTGTCATTGTATCCTTAAATGGTGGAAGGGGGCTAAAGTCACTAATTCCCTTCATGAGGGCTCCAACTTTCATGAGCTAAGCACCTTCCAAAGTCTCTGCCTCCTAATAACATCACATTGGGCATTAGAATTTCAATATATGAATTTTGAGGGGACACAAACATTCAGACCATAGCAATTAGTCTGGCAATTAATTTTAACAGTGATACTGAATGCTAGAAGACATTGAGCAATCCTTTCAAAGTTCTGATTGAATGTGGCTTTTGTTCTAAAATTCTATACCTAGCTAATCTATCAATCAAGTTTGAGGTCAGAATAAAGATCATTTTCTCAAGGACTCAGAAATACTATGACCATGCACATTAGAGAATGTGTTTCAGAAAAAGAAATCAAAGGAGTGAACAAAAAAAAGAGGAAGCTATGGGAGACAAAGCCTCCAACCCAGAAAAAGCAGCAAACAAAAATCCCATCCTAGCAGCTGGGTCTCAAGTCTAGGGAGAAACTAGTCCCGATGGGAGAGGAAAGACAGGGGATGCTGTGAAAGAGGTCTTGGCCAAGTGGAGGACAGTGGAGCTTATAGGTTAAACTGTATGTTGAGAACTTTGAAAATCATGAGGCTTTTATAATGTTGCAGAAAATAAGAAAAAGGAGAAGTGAATCAGAGACTTCAGGAAGACAGTAATAACAGAAGTGTACAAGAAAGGCATTGTCCAAATATAAAGCCAACTCACCTGAGGTATGATTTTGACTAGTTGATGGGATGTGAAGAGGAGAATCCATTTGAATAGATGCCAGAAATGTTACATTATTTTCTGTTTTTCAGTTTTTAACTTTCACTCATACAAATCACGAGGACTTAACTATGGTTCCAAGCAGAATATAAACATTATGAGTCTTGATAATGTAAACATTACAGGTATAGCTGTCACAGGTTGGGGAATGGAAGAGAAGAAGAAGGAAATAGCTGTGAAAAGTTGACGGAACAAGAAGTGAGGCTTTAATATGCCACTTGAAGTTGCCGATGTCAAGAGGAAGAACTGAAAATGGAGGTGTAACTAAATTGGGATGAGGAGGGGGAGGGGCAGTAAGGAAGAGGTGGTGCAGGTGAGTTAAATTTTCCTCCCATCGTAGTGGAAGTCGGTAGATAATATCTAAAGATGGTAAATCAAGAAATTGAGCTATGTATCTATTATATAGAGATTGGAAGTAACCACCAGGAGAAATAAAAATAGAAATGATTAAAAGTGCTTGCTTCTGGGAAGCAGGACTTGGTGGGGCACAGGAGGGGTCACCAATTTTCAATGTAAGTCTTTTCATATAGTATTTGATTTTTTAAACCATATATATGTATTACTTACACAACATTAACAAAGACATATATACACACAAAGAAAACTGCTGGATGACCTTTGAAACTTGCTTTTAGCCCTCAATTTCAATTATAATTAGCTGAAATTTCAGCTCAGCGGAATATAACTGTAATTAAAAATCTCAACTGCCTAATGGCAGACAATTAGCTGGAGCTGTCAGGAGCCAAAAAGAGTGATGGGCAGCTTGAAGACTTTGCTGTAAGGCTTGGCAGCAAACTGCCAAGGATTCCCGCTCCCTGAGTCTGCCTTTGTGTCTTCTAATCCCAAGGAGGCAGCAGGATTTATGGCAGGATCCTTGCCTTTAGATTTCACGGCAGACCGCCTTCAGGTCTTGGCTTCACCAGTTATTGCCTAAGAATCCTTGGGCAAGTTATTTAACCTTTCTGAACTGTCAGCTGCAAAATGGGGATATCACCTACCTCGCAGTGTTATAATAAAGATTGAATAAAATAATGTAAGTACTGATCACAGCATAGTCCCTGGCACACTACAGATATTCAATCAGTGGCAGCTTAGAGAAGAACAGCATTTTACATGGTTGAAACACTGTTCTGGAAAAACACAGGGCTTTTCCACTTGATAGAATTTGAAACATTGATGTGAAGTCTTCTGTTCTAGACTTTGGAATCCCCTTGTCAGGAATAGCTAATAGGCAGCATCTATGTTACCACTCTAACCCATGGCAGACATAGCTAATTGATCTCAGTATTCTTTTTTCTCTCTCTCTTCTTTTTTTAAATTGAAGTATAGTTGATTTACAATTTTGCATTAGTTTCAGGTGTACAGCAGTTTTATATATACATATATATATATGTATATCTGAAAAAGGATATATATATATTCTTTTCCATTACAGGTTATTACAAGATATTGAATATGGTTCCTTGTGCTATACAGTAGGTCCTTGTTGTTTATCTGTTGATCTCAGTATTCTTGTCTGCTAGGTTTTGATGTAGCTTCAGGATCTTTTTCAGTACAGCTTTGGAGATAACCATTATGAGTCAATCAAGATTGGAACTTGAGGTAAAAATCTATTTTTTGTCTTTGACTAGGTAGATAACAGATGCTTCATGATGACCAGTCACCTTTTTCATTTTTTATACTATTTTAAAGGTTACTTTCCATTTACAGTTATTGCAAATTATTGGCTATATTCCCCGTGTTGTACAATACATCCCTGTAGCCTATCTTACACCCAGTAGTTTGTATCTCCCATTCCCTCACCCTTATATTGCCCCTCCCCACTGATAACCACTAGTTTGTTCTCTACATCTGTAAGTCTGCTTCTTTTTTGTTATATTCACTAGTTTGTTGTATTTTTTAGATTCCACACATAAGTGATATCATAAAGTATTTGTCTCCCTCTGTCTGACTTATTTCACTTAGCATGATGACCTCCAAGTCCATCCATGTTGCTGCAAATGGCAAAATTTTGTTCTTTTTTATGGTTAAGTAGTATTCTGTGTGTGTGTGTGTGTGTGTGTGTGTGTGTGTGTGTGTATATATACACCACATCTTCTTTATCCATTATCTATTCATCTGTTGATGGACACTTAAGTCATTTCCATATATTGGCAATTGTAAATAATGCTGCTCTGAACATTGAGGTGCATGTATCTTTTCAAATGAGTGGGTTTCTGTTTTTGTTTTTTGGATATATACCTAGGAGTGGAATTGCTGAGACCAGTCATCTTGATGGCTGGGTGACCATATGGTCACATGCAGGTAACAGCATGCATCAGTTTTCTCTCCTGATACAGAGGGACTCCCCCATTGGTGCCTGGAACGTCATAGTTTTTGGAGCTTCATGGACAGGGTTGGTGTAGGAAGGCTTTAACAGCAGCTAGTTTCTCTACCTAAGAGTTTATCATTATTAGTAGGGTAGGAACCTTGGTGGGATGAGGATAAAGACTTGATGACTCTAGGAACATTATGGAACTATTTGGATTACAAGGGGATACATAACAGGTCTGTCCTCAAATACACTTGATTTCAGGGACTGCAACTTTCAGACACCAATCAAACTCTTAGCTCTATTAACTATTTTAATAGTTGGTCAAATATCTTTGAATTTCTTTGCTGGGCTGCTTGCCTTCCAGGCACTCTTCCCCCCAGGATACTGCCTCCTGAAAGGGTGGACCAAGCCCTTCAAAGTAGCTTTTCCTTCAGTCAGAGTAATTTCCCATTCACCCACACATGATAGCCTCTAAGTCTCTAAATCATCATGCCCAGTTCACCAAAGCATGGTTCTGTAAGAATCCATGCAGGGAACAGGGGCTGGGGAAGGAGGGCCTGTGGGTGGTGGGCTGGTAGAACCTTCTGGCGAGTCCAGTCAAAGGTTCTGCACCTGAGGTTAGAAGAAGGCATGATTTTGAACTCACCAGAGGACCAGAGCTTTGGGCTTGGGGTGGTTGGCCTTCACTGGTGTTGGTTTAAATATTACATAATGGCTGCCTCCTCTATGCTTTTTCTGAGAGAAAAAACAAACAAAATCCAAAGTCAGCCCCTTGACCTGGAGATATTAGAACCAGAGAGATTTTCAGAGGAACAAATTTGAAGCTGAAGTTGTAGACGGATCCAGAGAAAAGTGCAAAAACACACCCCTCCCATCCCTTTCACACACCCCTTCCTGGTAGATACAAAGCCGTACATAGGTGTGGGGTTCTCTTCTGCACGTCTACTCATTCCTGGCGTTCAGATGGACTGCTCTCCAAAAAGGAGACAGCATTGGAGAAGAAACACACCCACACCATTTCTGTTGGGGCAGGAGGGATGTGTGTGGGTGGGGAGAATGAGAGTGTGAAATCAAAAGGATGATTAACAGAATTTGACAAAGAAAACGACTTCTTCCACCCATTTAACACCCACATTAATCCACTTGGATGATCAAATGCAAAAGACAAAGAGAATTACAACCTTTTCCAGGCCAAGAAATAATAATTATTCAGAGGAAAATCTTGGCAAAATGAGGAATAAACCAAGCAAAAAGAGGGGAAGAGAGAAAGAGAAGAAGAACACACACACACACACACACACACACACACACACACACACACACACACACACACACACACACACACACACACACGGAGGTGGGAGAGAGAGAGAGACAGAGAGAGAGAGGCAGAGAGTTATCGAGAGAAAAAAAGCCAGCAGTTAGGCCTTGGTGTTTGGGCAGGCTTTGTACATTTCACCTCCTCTCAGTTTAAAAGTAAAAAATAGAAAGAAAAGAGTCAAACTCTTTATATGAACCAGTAATGGAAGACTGGTGGTTGTGATAATCCCCGGTCTCCCCTTCACAGTGGCTCTGTGCCATTTTCCTGGTAGAAGTCGCAAAGGTCAGCCGAGGAGAGAGTGAATTCTCAAGGCTGTCACATGGGACCTGTGTCATTCTATACAAACCGCTCTTATTTAAGTGCTGGGTTTTATTTTTAAAAGCTCTGCTGTCCCCTGAAAGAAGGAGGGAGTGGAAGTGGGAAGAGGTAACATGTGAACAAGGTTAGAAGCAGAAAGCAAAGAGAAGGAGAAAAAGAAAGAGGATCGGTGCAATTTTCATGGGAAGCATATTGCATTGTTCAGCTTGCCTGGCTCTGTTCCAAGGACTCAATTGAAAGTGAATTTCTCTTATTGAATTCCATCCAGAGATATCATAACCTCAAAAGGCTACTATTACCCAGAGGGCTTCAGATGGAACCATTTGTTCGTGTCTCTGAAATGCAGGGAGTCACAATTGTCATTTGACAACGCGGGACCCATCAGGCGGGGAGATTGTTGACATAATCGGCCCTTGGTCCCCTTCAGAGGGACCAGTTTCTCTGTATCTCAGGCCTTTTTTGCTCGGCAGGTGCAGCGGCAAGAAAACTGGGGTGTTTCACAGAAACAAACAAGAACAAAACAAAATAGGCTCAGGGTGATTTAAACATCAAACACCTACCCTGTGCAGACAGAATAAAGGATCATAGGTCGCTGTACAGGCCTGCAGGGTCCATAGGACTAAGTTTATCTTTTTAACCAAAAGAGGCAGTGAAAATAGTACAAACCCCCACGAAACTAGTAGAAAGCCAAATGCGGTCTAAATAAAGATACTCAAAGAAGGGCAAAGGCTTTGGGAGGGGGTTAAATCAAAGCTGACTTTCTGGTTTGTATGGATAGTTTTTGTTCTTTTGAACCGGTGCAGCAGAAAGTTGTATGCGATGATAGTGACGGTGGTTTTTCAAATATTTCCCACCCTGTCCCCCTCTCCTCCTGTTTCTCCATTCCCTCCTTCCTCTTTAACTGCCACCTTCCATTCATTGCAGCCTGGATTCCTTCTTCTGTTTCTCCCTTCCTTTCAGCATTAAGTAGTGGGAGTTGCTTCCCAAAGCTTCGCCCTGATAATAAACCTCTTGTGTGGTGATTCCATTTATTCTTAGATACACACAACCTGTTTTGAATGGGGCTATGGAGAGAAACTCAAATAGAATTAACTACTCTTTTCAGAAGTAGTTGAATACAAGCTTTGGTTCTCAAAATCAAGTTTCAATGACTGGCTTCTTTTGAACAAAGTGCAAAGGAATTCAGAATAATAAGTGTAGCAAGATGGAGAAAATTTTATTCACCAGTATTCTTGAGGAAAGCACTGTAGGTGTTTGGGAGAATTACTTTGATAAACCACTTTGACTGCGGATTAAGCCCCCAAAGGATGCTCAAGTAACAAAAGACAGTCACTCAACAGCCTTGGAAGGAGGGTGGGTCCTGTTACTTGGGGAGTCCTTTGTTTTGTTGAATTCAGTGAGCAGTTTGGTAAGCCAGTGCCGGAGTCCAGGAGGAGGAGGGAGGTCTGAGAGAAGAGGAAGTCGAGTTGCAGGATGTGGACGGGAGAGAATTTGAGAAAGAGAGGAGACCCAAAAGAGAAATGCCAAAGTCTTCATAGCTAAAGTGGGTGGGTGGGGGGCTATGTTTGTTTAACTTTTGATCACAAAATTTTGAAACATATCCAAAAGTAGACAGAATAATATAATGAATCCCCAGGTACCCATGGCCAATTTCTTCTTCATCTATATCTTCAATGTACTTCCTCCTCTCTCTTTTTATTTTGAAGCAAATCCAAGGGGAACTTGGAAGGAAAGCAGTACTTTTTAAAAATTTATTTTATTGAAGTGTAGTTGATTTACAATGTTGTGTTAATTTCTGCTGCACAGCAAAGTGATTCAGATAATATATGGGTATATATATCTCTATATATATATATACACACACGTATACACATTCTTTTTCATATTCTTTTCCATTATGGTTTTTCACAGGATATTGAATATAGTTCCCTGTGCTACACAGTAGGACCTTGCTGTTTATCCATTCTATGTACAATAGTTTGCATCTGCTAATCCCAAACTCCCAACCCATCCCTCCCCCACAGCCCCTCCCCCATGGCAACTCACAGACAAGTATGTCTGTGAGTCTGTTTCTGTTTCGTAGATAAGTTTGTTGGTATCATATTTCATATTCCACATATAAGGGATATCATGTGGTATTTGTCTTTCTCTGTCTGACTTACTTCACTTAGTCTGATAATCTCTAGGTCCCTCCATGTTGCAGCAAATGGCATTATTTCGTTGGAAAGAAGTGTTTAATGGGAATGGGAACTTTGACATGGCTTGCTGTAGTATGTTCTGCCTCTTGAAAAGTCTTCCATAGCATGTGCCTTGGTCACTAATGCTTATGTGAGTAGATTCATCCTTGAGGAAAT
Source organism: Pseudorca crassidens (assembly GCF_039906515.1). Classification (NCBI taxonomy): domain Eukaryota; kingdom Metazoa; phylum Chordata; class Mammalia; order Artiodactyla; family Delphinidae; genus Pseudorca; species Pseudorca crassidens. Next base: position 33,876,643 of record NC_090309.1, read on the forward strand.
CAAGGACATGCTGTTCTGTACCAGGGTTTAAGCAAAGTGAAAACAGTCACAACACATGTGGACCCAGGACCTGGGTGATGAGGAAGCAGCTGAGAGATCTAAGTTACATAAATCTTACAGATTTCAGCTAAAAATAAAAATGGAGTTTAAAAACAAAATGTTAAAATATCTGTATACAAGTGCCTTTGGAACTTTTCTGCTCTCCACAATTTTAGACATACTTTCAAGGGTCTATTTACTTAATGAGGTGGCTTGATGATGAAGTGGCTTGAGTCTGATTCTTTTATGACTTAGTTATGAGATATTGGGCAAATTGCCCATCTCTCTGGGTCCATTGTTTACTCATATCTGCCCTAATTCACAGTGTTGTTTTGAGAGTCAAATTTGGGAAATTTTAAATATAGTCCTTTATCAATATGAACTATAGTGTCAATGTTATTGAAAAAAGAAGGGCATGATTCTCTGATCAGTACTCTAGGCCAAAAGGACTTCATCTTTTAAGTTCTCTTCACAAAGCATTTATAGTTTAGGATCTGAGATCTTAGAAGAGTTTGTACCTATACTGTTGGCTTTATCTTTAGACCATGGTTTCCTGGGTGCCCTCATTTGACCTTTGCTTAGAAACCATTTCTAAATTTTAGTATCATTTGCCATCTGGAGAGGCTGGGAATATTCAAAACCAGCAAGTCTTGGTATCTTTTATTTTAACAGTTCTTTTAGCCTATCTCTTTTATTTTGCATTTTACTAGAATCAGCAAACAGAAACCAGGTGGCCCCTTCAACATTCTGGTTGAAAATCTTCTCAGCTAGATTACCTATTTCATTAGTTATATGTTCTGCTTTCCACATTACTGCAGATGACAGTGTTGTTAAATTTTCTACCACTACATAGGAAGGATTTCCTTTCCTCCACTTTCCAAAAAGAGGTTCCTCATTATCCTCACCAGTAGCTTCCTCAGAGTCCAAAGATCTTCAAACACTGTGTTCAAGGCACTTTAAGCTCTCACTGACAATCTACTCCAGATCCTATAGATTTGTAGCTTCTGCCCACTACTTGGTTCCAGAGCCGCTCCCATTATGTGAGGTTTTTGCTACTGTTGAACTCCACTTCCAGATTCCAAAATATGTATTAGTTATCTAAGAGTGAGCAACAAATCTTCAAACTTAGCGGCTTAGAACAATACACTTTTATTACCTTGTAGTTCCTGTGGGTCAGGAATCTGGGAGCAGCTTAGCTGGGTGGTTCTGTTTCATGGTTTCTCACAAGGCTGTAATCAAGGTGTCAGAAGAGCTGCAATCACCCGAGGCTCCACCCAGGCTAGAGGATCCTCTTCCAAGCTCACACCTGTGGCTGTTGGCTGGAGGTTTCAGTGCCTCGCTGCATGGGGCATAGTCCTGCTCAGGACATGGTGGTTAGCTTTCCTCACAGCAAGTGATTTAAGAACACAAGGGAGAGCTACCATACTGCCTTTTATGACCTAGTCTTGGTCACTCAGTGTTGTTTTATTATTATTATTATTATTATTATTATTATTATTATTATATGCATTAGGAATTCCAGCCCACACTCAGTGGGAGAGAATACACACGAGCATGAACACCTGGAGGCTGTGATCATTTGGGGGGCATATTGGAGGCTGGTGACCACATCTACTACATGCAGGTTACTACATGCAGGTACTGTGCTGTCCTGGAGATAGCACAATGAATGAGATGCAATTCCTGTCTTCAAGGACCTCTTAAGGAAGTTCAAGTTGTGGGGGATATAGAGAAGTAAACTGGAAGTGTTACAGGTACCATGACAAAGTTACAGGGGCTCTGTGTACACTGAGGCAGGGGGCCCTAACCTAGACCAGGGATGAAGGCTCCTGTGTGGGATTGTCAAGTCTTGAGCTTGCCAGGTAGATAAATGGGTGAAATGCATTCCAGGGAGAGAGGAGAATGTCCACAGAGGTAGAAGCATGGCCCTCTGGGAAATCTCAATAACTTGGCATGGCTAGAGACAGGATTTAGACAAGAGGGGTAGACTTGGACAGGAGAGGTTGGAAAGGTGAAAATTATGAAAGAGTTTGTATGTTAAGTTCAGATGTTGGAACCTTACCCTAAAGGCTATGGGGGCAGTGTGGGTAGAGAGGGGTAACTAAAGGATTTTGAGCACTCATTGAGTGCCTTCACTGTGTCAAGTAGAAAATGTTGAAGACAGTGACCTTGGCCTCCAAAAGCTTACAATTTGGTCTGGGAAATAAGACATGTGCACAATTAATTGCATTTCAAGTTGGTTCCTGATAAGAATTCTATGAAAATTATAGACAAGAAGAAGTATAGAAATTTTCTGAAGGAGGAGATCAATTTCTGGAGGTGTGATCAGTGAGGTTTCATGGAGAATGTAGTCTGACCCTTGAGATATAGTTGTGGGTTAGTTAGATGGGGAGAGAGGGTGAGGAGAGCCATTCTAGGTGAAAGTAGGAGAGGAAGAGGCATGATGAGGGCAACGAGTGGTCCTGTGTAGGTAAGAAAGAGGGTTCTGTGTAGGAGAATCAGGGAGAGGTAGGGACAGATTGTAGAAGACCCTGAATACCAGATCAGGGAGTTTGAACCATGCTTAGTGAGTGTTAAGGAGACGTGGATGACTTTTGAGCCAGGAGTGTTTGAAACTAGATTGCAGAGGGTCAATTCCCTCCCTTCCACCTCCTTTTTTGAAAATATAGTGCTTAAGGTGCTGAAGCAAGTAAACATTCCTTCCTGGTTACATCTGGAGGGCCCAGGAAGAGAAGGATCTAGAATGTGGACCTCAGAACTCAGAGTTCCATGAGCCCCAGTCATAGCTTGGGGCCCTGTGTAACAGGTAGTGAGTCCTACTCAGGGAAAACGCTCTCTCAGTCTTGGTGTTTTCGGTGCTTGTCCGATTACCATTTAGCATTTTGTCTAATTAATGGAGCTCGCAGATGTTTGGCAGAGAAGTTAATCAGCTATTAATCACCAAAGAGCTTCTCTGTAGCTTTGCTGGAAGAGTTAAAAATTGAAACTGTAGTTGTTTCCTGAACTCGGGTGGAGGGAAGTGCCAGAGGTAGACAGTCCTGGGTTTCCTGTCGGGAAGGTTTGGCAGAAGTGCTTTGGGGTGGGCTTGGCTGCTGTTAGGAAGAAGAGTGTAGCTATTATTTTCCCGAGCTCAGTGGTGTCTAATGAAGGCAGGCTTCAGCAAGGAGAGGAGAAAAAGGTGGACCACGTGGTTTGCTGTGATGAACCACAAACCGGGCACTCCGGACGGTCCTAGTCCCAGCTCTGCATCTAGGTGGCCATGCCATGCTGGCCAGATCTCTTAACTTCTTGGGACTCAATGCTCTTATCTTTCAATGGAAGCTTTAGTGAACAAAGAGTTCCCGGTCAAATGAGTTTGGAAACTCTATATGCTACATATGCCTCTTGGAGATTCATGACAGACACCAGTATAATTAAAAGAGTGAAAATGTTGTGGTCAAATAACAAAACAAAAAAAACATGTTTAACCCAGCGCATGCCCAAACGCTTTTGATCACAGAGCGCTTTGTTCATTAAACATCTAGAAACACTAGGAGAAGGTGTTCCTGACTGTGACATCTGTTTTTCTGGTTTCTGATTCAGCTTCATTGCTAGCGTTAAGTTTTCTCCCAGGAAATATTCTTGTGGGCTCTTTACCAGTAAATTTCATGACCAACTCTCTTGCCTCTCAACTTTAAGATGGTCTCCTGGATTATAAACCAAGACTCACATCTGTTTCTGAAAACCTCTCCCCAACCCGACTGCTGATCTATTGCGACAGAGGCTCTGGACCACATCTCTAGTCTGTTCGGCTCTCACCCGGCCATCCATGTCTTCATGAGGTAGCAGAATACCATGTTGGCCACGGTTACCTCTTACTGTATAAAAAGGAGAGTGTAATTTGGTAAGAGTTGGATATGAAGATCATTTGAAAAGTTAGCCACATGACTTTTGAGGATCAAATTCTGATTTTTAAGTGACAACCTCATCTTGTGAATTCATTGTTTAATTCAAGATGCACCTACTGCCCTAACTCTACCATTCTACAAAGAGAACCTATTTATTTCAGGGAGTTAGCACAATATTAGACTTTAGGGGGTCTTACTCTTTTCTTTTAGATACTACTTATCATCTTGGAATTTATCGTTTCAATCTAAATCAACACTGTAGGTTTACAGCTGGAATGTGCCTTTTTGGAGATTGCATGTAAATAGCCAGAATGAGGCAGCAATCTTTGTAACTGTTAAGTCCTATTAGTCATGTTAAAGATCACTGCTTTTGTGAGAAATTAGCTAAAACTATAGAGATCCGTGTGAAGTCAAAGGTTTGCAGAAATATCCAGTGGCTCATCTTTTTTGCTCCCTTTCATGATGAATTTTAGGACAAGACTTCTCAAGGAGGTGGAAAAGATTAAGGAATTATCGAAGCCTTAGGTAACAATATCTGGTTACTAATTTTGATTCAAGCCAGTTCTGAGTCATATTGAAGTCTTAATAAAATATGGTGGAGCTGAATGTCCAGTTCCTTTTTGAACAAGAAAAGCCTGTTTGATTGTAGGCATAAAAATCTACCTAAGCATGCATCATGACTGGTTCATATTCTTAAACCAAATTTATTATCGACTTGGTTATATGTACTGAGAAATAAAACTGGTGCTATTTATTAACCGCACAGAGCCCCACAACTTTATATTCACATCTCTTATGCTGATTGGAGAGGTTTTATTTTTGCTGTTTTTCTGAGTCAACAGAATTCTTTGAGCCAATTGCCTGAGTGCATACTTCTGAGCCCAAGTTTATTTTAGGCACTGAAATGATAGTGTAATATTTTTTAACACTGTTGGAACTGTAGGGGAAGAAAAATTTCCTTCTACCCTCTTAGGTTCTGTGGCTGGCCTAGGAATTAAACTGACATAAGAGAGAGACAGCAAAAAAATGTATGCAAATTTATTTAATGTTTTCACATGTACGTGGGGTTCTTCAGAAGGAAAATGAAGACCCGAAGAAGCTGTCAGACCCCAAAGCTTACTAGTGAGGGATAAATTATGGGGATGTGACAAGACAAAGGGTTTTGGGCTAGTGGCAGTAATTTTGGGACAGTGACTATGAAATATATGGGGGGAAACTAACAGAAGATATGGGTTGTTTTAGCAGGTTTTTTGGTAGATCCACTTCAGTATGGACTCCCAGTCTCTGATGATAAGAATGTTCTCTTCTGGGTTGAGGGGGTACCTTTCTCATGGGAAATGTTATGACCTTCTTTTAGGTAGAAAGAGGAGGTCACAGAGCCTTTCCTTCATCTGCTGTTTCTCAAGTGCCTCAAAATAATCAATATGCCCAAGTGGTAATATTCTGGGGTGGCATGTTCCAAACTCCTTCAAAATCCTGTTAAATGCCAAACGACACATCAGCTCATTTCACCTGGACTGTCAACTTAAGCTGGGCACAGATCACTGACTTGTCAGTATGGACCCTCGCCATAGTTATTTCATCTTCCTGAGACCTATTGTAGTGTCAAATAAAGGAGTTGGGCCAGATGGTGTCCTGAGTTTCCTTGTAGCTCTACCATTCTGTGACTCTGAGAAAAGGAAATACCAAAAAACAACTTTACTTTCATCTCCAGAGAGCAGGTAGGAAACTGGCCTTAATGTGATAACATAAATGATTAAAACTTCCCTTGAAAATAGCACTTTCAAAGTCCTCTTGTCTAATTGCTCTATCTCAAGCATCCATTTGAAAAGGTCTTGCCCTGGTATTTCTTGTAGCAAAGTTTTCCCTGTTACCAAGCGCCCTGGTATCATGCTACCATGGGTTCAAATCCCAACTTACGGGCTTTGTGACTTAAGGCTGGTTACATAACCTATCCGAGCCTCAGTTTCCTCCTTTGTAGGAGGAAGTGGACAGCTCTGGCATTTGCCTCACAGGGTTGCTGTGAGGATTAAATAAGTTAATCTATGCAAAGAGTGCACTTGGCACAGTGATGCTCTAATTCCTGGTTTGGGGAGTACAAAGCCTCAGTCTTCACCCTCTGTTGTGTGTCCTTTTTGCAGACCTTAGTTTGCATCTTGCTTAGGCAGCTGCTCTGGATTGGCTCCTATCTGGAGCCATTAGCCCCCATCCTTGTCATTGTCCTAAGAGCTCTCCTGGGTTCAGCTTCTTTGCTACTGCTTCTTACACTACCCACCCTCTACACACTTGCACATATTCACATCTTTCTCTTGCTACACACAAACCCTCTTATTACTTCTTGAAGGTAGAAAAATTATCCCGTAAGCATTTTTCTCCCAAGTACTGGTTACCAGTCCTTCTCCCTGATGATACTGTGCTGTTCCCAACACTTGAAGTTTGCACAGTCGGGGTGGGCTTTGCTTTACTCTTTTTAGAAAGCATGGAGGTGATGTGAAGGAAACTCTCATTTGTAAATACTCGGGCCCAGAGGGGCATGATCTATGTCAAGAATGGATGGATGAATAGAATGTTCATTATAATGTCTATAGTCAGCATAACTCATACATTTTTTTTTTCTAACTCAGTGTTTTGTCAAGAGACTCAAAAAATATTTTTTAATTTGAGGCTGGTCAGTGTCAAGCAGATATCACTGGGGTGGTGATGCTATCAGAAAAGTCTCTTTCTTCCATAACTGGGATTAGGAGAATCATTTTTTCCACTAACAGAGCACAGAGAAGTGGAGGATCAAAGCACCTCCATGCTAAGTCCTCTTATATGGACCATGGCCTACCCGGCCCTGGCAAGGTCTGGAATGTCTCTCTTGATATCTAAGCCAGAGGGTTCCAGACATTGGGATTTACTCACCCAGCAAAACAGACATAACACAAATCTGGCAATAGTTAATTGTTAATTTTACCAGTAAGGATATTTACAAAAAGCAAAAACAAACTCCTGTTCAGAATCACAATCATTTCATAAAAGAAAGAACTTCTTAATATCAAAAGTAGGACAAACATAATAGGAAACTCCTTTAACTTGAATAAATTTAGCCTTATAAAGAATTGATTACAATGTCCTTATTTTTTAAAATGTGCCCTGGACTGGGAAAAATGTTGGTATAAGCTAGCACCTGTCCATGGCCTCATGTTTGAGTCATACAAGGACACCAATAAGTGCAGGAAAGAAAATGAGTGAGATGAAATGAATAAATAAAACATAGAAGTTCCACTATGTCTTTTGGGCAAAATGGTATTCTATCTTTCATCTTGATTGTTATATTTCGAGTCTCCAGTTCTTATCACTTGATTAAAATGTTTCAGAATAACACACTTAAAATAGTGAGAGAATCCTTTTCCACTGATAAAAAAGCTAGTGACTTTTCTTCAGTTTATAGTAGGATGATTTGCTCCTAACACAGTTGGCCTCTGCAGTCCCTATAGAGAGAGTTCTTGCCTGTAGCCTGCTGCTGCCATTTGCATGCTAATCATTTCTGTAATTGATCTTCCCAGCTCCCTTCAAACCTGGTAGGAGGTAGCCCTGAAATTAACTAAGGTTCGCAGAGTGGGGCCATGCCAGTTGCGGGCCGGGTCACGTGGGCATTGTGGCGCTGTCAGACTCTCCACCGTACTCTGCCCTGTGACCCCACACTGGAGGATTCTGGTCAGTGTGCAGGTAAAATAGCCTTGATTGTAACACAGAGTTCATGGTGCAGGTCAGCCAGGGTTTATTGTTGCCAAAATGGAACAAGAGAAGTTTAATTTCGTCTTGTGTTAGGAGGAAAAGTAGGAGTGACGGTGGTGGCCAGGCAGCTGGTGTTGGGTTATGTACTTAGATTATATGCCACAAAAGGCTTCTGTCCATGCTGGGTCACTAACGTGTTGTGAGAGAGATTGAGAGAGAGAGAGAATGTTCCTAAGTTTAACCAAGGATCTGAATACATCCCCAACTACAAGAGCAACTGTTGTATTTATTCATGGATTATAGAGTGAAACAACTCCAAGAAACCACACACATTTCTTATTCTTACTCTCAACTTCTCCAAAGTGAAATTCATGGAGGTTTAATGACTTGCCCAAGGTCACACCCTTGGAATAGCATATGGAGTTGCACTGCCCAGTATGGTAGCCACTAGCTACGCATGGCCATTTAAATTGAAATTGGTTAAAATAAAATGAACATTTCAGTTCACTAGCCACACTTCAAATGCCTAATGGCCACCATATTGGACAATATAAATAGAACATTTCCATTGCTGCAGAAAGTTCTATTAGACAGCACTATTCTAGAGACACTTGGTCCAAGTTCTTTCCATTATTACAGTAAGATTCCCCTCCTTCCCTATGCACACATTTGTATTTGTAATTCTTGTATATAGTGGGAAAGGCATATTTTGACATTAATTTAGGAATAAAGTCAAAGTCTCCTATTCCTGATCACCTTTCAAAGTAGGAGCAACTTTTTAAAAAAAATTTATATTGGAGTATAGTTGATTTACAATGTTGTGTTAGTTTCAGGTGTACAGCAAAGTGAATCAGTTATACATATATCCACTCTTTTTTAGATTCTTTTCCCATGTAGGCCATTACAGAGTATTGAGTAGAGTTCCCTGTGCTATACAGTAGGTCCTTATTGGTTATCTATTTTATATATAGTAGTGTGTATATGTCAATCCCAACCTCCCAATTGAAAGTAGGAGCAACTTGAGTGATTTTCCTAACTTTTCTAGGCATGGCACTTAGCTGTAAGCATTTTTCCCATCACACAGAATTATTAGAGTGTAGTTCAGCAATATCGTTGCTTTGACTTCAGGGTGCAACTTTTCCTTTAAAGCTAATATTGATCTAACAGTGAATTCTTTAGAAAACCCATACAGCTCCTTGAGAAAAAATTGGCCAAGGTGGTATGGTGTCACAGATGTCTGAGGGCTTTAAATTAACACCGTAAATCTCAGTATTATGGGGGAAGAGCTAGCCAGTTTATTGAATGTCTCCCATCTGGCTGTGTTTCAGGCAACTGCCTGACTGGCAAGGAGAGTGGTAGGTATAAGGGCAGAAATTCAGGTATCAGAAAGTATTTAATAAAGAGTCCGTTTGGTGCCTATACCCAGGGATCCCATTTCAAATGGATTTTTCTTATTGAGATCAACAATAGGATATTATGCTCTTGGCAGCAGTGGGATAGGACTAGCCCAGGCTGTGGAACCCAGCTCGGCATGGGGTGGGGCTGGGGTAGGGGTGGGGTTTGGTGTATATCACAGGTTGAAGGAGTCCTGAATTCAGGGATGTAATAGTCTCCCCAGCAGGATGTGGCCTGGTGAGCTGGACTGTCCTCTGTTCCTATGGCAAGTAGGGCTTGCCTGCTGGGTATAGGCAGCTCAGAGTCTTTGGATGTTGAGTAATTGGGATGATAGAACTATGTTCTCCCTGACTGCCTTTATCCTGATATGTTATTTCTTATAAAGAATAGCCTGTCCAGGATATTTGATAGTATATATTTTCTTCCCTCAGAGCAATGTAGAATCCCAGGGTTAGAAAGCTGGAGGTGACTTTGAGATGGTCTCTGGGCTCTTGCAACTCAAAATGTGGTCCATGGACCAGCAGCACCGGCATCATGTGGGGACTCGGTAGTAAAGGAATCACCGTTTGGGCATAAAGATTATTTTACAGTGAAAAACATTTGAAATCTCATCTAAACTTTTCTTATCTAACTAAATTAGAGCTTCCAGAAAATAGAGCTGCCATTAACTCCCCTCCAAGGGAGTTCACTTCAAAGTCCAGGAAGGAGACAGACCAACTGCCCATTCCCATTAACATCAGAAACCCCAATAGAACCTTGCATACTTTCGCATTGAAGCCCTGACACTTCCCCCACTTTTTGTTAAGTTGGTTTATAAACTTTTACCTTTGACTATTCTTTGAGCTACTCATACCCTATTTGTTTCAGATAAGGAAACTGAGATGGTTTGTTCAGCCTTTTATCCCCAAGGTAACATCATGATGCCTGGCCTTAAAAGACCCTTCATAGGGCTTCCCTGGTGGCGCAGTGGTTGAGATCTGCCTGCCAATGCAGGAGACACGAGTTCGTGCCCCGGTCCGGGAAGATCCCACGTGCCGCGGAGTGGCTGGGCCCGTGAGCCATGGCCACTGAGCCTGCACGTCCAGAGCCTGTGCTCCACAGCGGGAGAGGCCCCAACAGTGAGAGACCTGCGTACCATAAAAATAAATTAAAAAAAAAAAAAAAAGACCCTTCGTAAGTGTTTTCTGAGAGAATACATGAGAAGTGACTTTTTGGTAATTAGCAGAGCTGGGAGATGAGTTGCTTGTCTTGTTCAATCCCTTTTCCTCTAAATAATGCAAGAAAATCACGATTAAAAGAATAAGTGTGTGTCTGAGCTGGGATTTACACTGGTTCAGGATAAAACCACTTTTTTGGCAGAAAGAGCCATCCTCAGCCCTCAGATTCTGTCTGTGGTAGAGATCAATCAGGGCTGTTCCTCAGCACTTCTGGCTCTTTCCATCCAGGCCCACTGGAGGATGGCACTTCCGCAGAACCTTGAGGTTAGGCATGGCCATGTGACTCACTTTGGTCATTGAGTGAAAGTGATGTAACTGAGCAGGGTCCTATGGGGTCTTCTGGGACAGACCCCCCCCTGCCCCCCCATATCCTCTGCCTGCTTCTTGTTTGTAGAAAACTGTAGTCTATCAGGGCTCCCCTGAGCCACAAAAAGCTGGCTCAAGAATTAATGATTGGAAGAATGTGAACACGTAGTAACAAAAAATAGCAGTTAGGCCAGGAAAACTGGTGACAATTTAAATAGATCAGCCATAATCTTTAAGTAGAGCCACAGAATCTTTAATTCCTCCCTGAGGGACATAGATAAATGTCCCTCTGATGCACATTCCTGAGTTGTTTTGCAGATGCTAAACCCCCCACCAGATGGAAGAAGTTAACTGCAAGATGACCATGCACATGTAGCCCCCAGACTGGCTGGAGCCTGAGGATTGATGATGTCAGCCCCTGTGACACCATCCTGTTACCTCACCATCAACAAATCAGAGAATAGTGCATGAGCTGATCACGCGCCTGGAGACTCTCTCCCTCACCTTGCCTTTAAAAACCCTTCTCTGAAAGCCATCAGGAAGTTCAGGTCTTTTGAGCATGAGCTGCCCATTCTCTTTGCTTGGTGCCTGCAATAAACTCTGCACCTTCCTTCACCACAACCCGATGGCAGTAAATTCTCTTTGTTGTGTGATGAATGAACAAACCCAAGTTTGGTTCGGTAACTGTGAGATGGTGAAGCGTTTAAGACACTGTGTGAGTCTTCATGCTCTTTCCTTGTTTGCTTAGAGATAATGAGACATGTTTTGAGTTTGTGGCAAATGGTAGAAGCTTTATCATCCTGAGTCACTGAAAGACTATGAGGAATCTCTACTGATCCACATGGTCTTCATTGTCATAAGCTACTGAGATTTTGAAGTTTCGTTACCATATAGTAACTGAGGTTATCCTGACTGATACACAGTCTCATAGATAATGCCCTAAGACAGTCCAGGCCTAATGGCTAACAAGAGACATGGGAGAGAAAATTCTAGGGTCTGGTGCTAGATTTTAAATCTCCCAATCCATTGTGAGCTTGTAGGGACCATGTCTCAGGCAACTTTAAATCCTTTGAATGGGATTGTTACAGGTTAAATTATGCCCCTACTGAAGTCATATGTTGAAGTCTTGGCCCCCAGTACCCCAGAATTATCACCTTATTTGAAATAGGGTCTTCGCAGAGGTAATTAAGTTAAAATGAGCTCATTTGGGTGAAACCTAATCCAATATGACTGATGTCCTTATAAAAAGGGGAAATTTGAAGACAATCACAAAGGGAGAACAGCATGTGAAGATAAGGCAGAAATTGGAGTCATGCTTCTACAAGCCAAGGGCTGCCAAATATTGCCAGCAAATTGTCAGAAGTTAGGGGAGAAGCATGGAACAGATTTTTCCTCACAGCCCTCGAAGGAACCTAATTGCTGACACCTTGAACTTGAACTTCTGGTCTCCAGAATTGTGAGACAATAAATTTCTGTTGTTTAAGTCATCCAATTTGTGGTACTTTGTTATGGTAGCCCAGCAAACTAATGCAGGGATTAAAAAATGTTTTGATTATTTTTTTCTTTTTTATCAGTTTTATTGCAATATAATTCACATACCATAGAATTTGCCCATTTAAAATTTACAACTCAATTGGTTTTTAGCGTGTTTACAATAGTACAATTACTTTAAGAACACTGTTATCACCCGTAAAAGTAACACTGTACCCATTAGCAGTCACTCCTCATAACCACCATCTCTGTCTCCCAGCCCCCCTCCAGCCCTAACCAGCCACTAATCTACTTTCTGTCTCTATAGATTTGCCTATTCTAGACATTTCATATAAATGGAATCATTCAGTATGTGGTATTTTGTGACTGGCTTCTTTCACCTAGAGTAATGTTTTCAAGGTTCATCTATGCTGTAGCACGTATCAATATTTCATTTGTTTTTATGGCTGAATACTATCCCACTGTATGACTATTCCACATTTTGTTTATTTTTCATCAGTTGATGGAAATTTGGGCTGTTTCCAATTTTTGGCTATTATGAATCATTCTGCCATGAACATTAGTGTGCAAATCTTCATTTACATGTCTTCATTGTTTTTGAGTATATACCTATGAGTGGAATTGCTGAGTCATGTGGTAACTCCACGCTTAATATTTTGAGGAACTATAGCCCAAAGCTGTTGTATCATTTTACATTCCCATCATCAATGGAAGGGTTCCAATTTCTCCACATCTGCACCAACACTTGCTATTATCTGTCTTTTTGATTGTAGCTACCCTAGTGCATGTGAAGGGGTATTTCATTGTGGTTTTGATTTGCATTTCCTTAACGGCTAATGATGTCAAGCATCATTTTATGTGCTTATTGGCCATTTATGTATCTTCTTTGGAGAAATGTCTGTTCAAATCTTTTGCCCATTTTGAATTGGATTATCAGGTTGTCTTTTTATTGTTGAGCTATGCAAGATGACTTTATAGGTGGGGGATTTATTTCAGTAAGACTCTTAGTTTTCTACCCGGCAAGGTGATGGTACAATTTCTATTTCCTGTAGGGTTCTGAGGGCTGATTAAATTTGCTGGATATTTAGTCCTTTCCTTGAAGTAAGCATTTGAAAATGGTAGAAAGGCCAGGGAATTCTAAGTTGAAAAGGAAGAAGGAAATGAAAAGACTTTGGAAACTTACTTTCCAGTGAAGAACTTTGTCATTACAACGGTTTTGGGGGCTTTCTCCTCTTTGTAGAGAAAGAAGCCTCTTACAGCATCAGTCAAAGGGGAAAAGGCTTTTTTTTTTTTTTAACCTTTTCCTCCCTTTCCCTTAAAACAATTTTTTGGTGAGATTTGTGATGTGTTCGTTATTGCCTTTCATGGTTGAACTCTGGATAGAAAGGTTGAAGGTAACTTGAATAAGTCATTCACCTCCTGCTGAACAGATTCTGTCTTTGCTACCTGGACCAAAGCCTCCCCTCCCCTCCCGACTATGCAGTTAAATGTGAGCTATCAGGAGCCAATTTGCTGGAAATCTTCCCCTTAGTAATTGGCTTCATATTTCAGCTCTTAGAAAAAGTCAACTCTCATTATCACCCCTGCCTTCTCCCCGCAAGGCCAACAGAGAGAGAGGTAGAGTCCACTGGAGACAAGGAAGGGGAGAGAATGAAACTGCTGATGAATTACTGTTTTTTTTTTTCTCTCTCCTGGCTTTATTTCCAGGTGCCCTCTCTCTGTCGTGCTTCTTCAGAAAAGCATCTTATCAGCCAGCTGGGGCCTCCTTGGCAATGGTAATCGTGTCCTTCCCACCCCAGGCTCACTTTACCGAGATAGGAAGTGACAGGCAGGGAGATCTCCTGCTCTTGGGTTCTTGGGAGGGGAATACAAAGCATTATATCAGACACTGCCACCAGGCCGGCTCTTTGGGGTTGCATTAGGCAGTCAAGCATTTTGCTGCCTGCTGAATGTCATCTCATTTAACATTTTGTTAAACAGCTTCTAAAGGTCTTAACAATATGACAGATGGGCCATTGACTGGGTACTTAGGAGCTAAGTACCAGTTTGGCTGGGCTGGATTGTGTTTATTGTTCATTAAGTGTTATTTAAAGAACTCAGTCTTGATGCCTCCCACCCTCTGCCCATCTCTCAATGCACACTTTCTGCAGGACCCCAGGGTGTCGCATTAGAGGCCTGTTTCTATAGAAAAGCACAGTGGAAACGAAAGTGTGGAGAGAGGCTCAGCAAGGAGAAGAAATGGGAAAACAAGTGGAAAGAAGTGGAAGGAGGCCGAAAAAAGCGTGTGTGTGTGTGTGTGTGTGTGTGTGGTGAGGAGTAGCTGGAAGGGGTTATGGTTCAAAGGCAAACATAACAGCCAAATGAGACAGAGCCAAGTGGATTACTTCTGCAGATGGCAGACCTTGTCCCTAATGGCTTCAATTCCAGAGAGGATCACCCTCCACCTTGTTCCCAAATTCAGAAGGAGGGAAGAGGGTGTCTGTGCAGTGGCAGCTGCTCCTTACACTGACCACAACTGGCATTGTCCTCTGTTGTGTGGCTCTTATCTTCCCAGGTCACTGTAAGTGATAAAAGGACAAGAACCCTCTTCACCTTTGTTTTCCCCAAGAAGTAGATAACAACGCCTGGTGTAGAAGAAGCACTAAGTGACTTGCTTTTGGTTGATCATGAACTTTGCCTATGTAACACAGTCAGGTTTCTGCAGTTAAAACGTAAACTGAGGCATATTAAAACTTTAAGTTTGTTTGAGCAAAAGTCAATTTGGGTTGGGCAGCATCAAATTGGAAATGGGTAGAAGCGCTCCACCATCAGGAGCTGGGGAAAGTGTTATATAGAGAAGGTACAGAAACAAAGAAAGGAAACTTTTGATTGGCTGTAGCTTAAAGCTTAAAGGCTGTTTGGGATGGCTTGTCCTTAGGTTTTGACTTCGTTACCTTCAGACATTTGCAGGCTTAGGTTTTGGTTTGCTTACATAGGTCATGGGGGTAGAGCAGAATACGCCACCCCAGAATGTGCTACTTTGGCATGTGGATTATTTTGAGCTTGAAGGCAGGGGCCAGCAGATTCAGGAAGAGCATCTTACCTCCCCGCTTCGAAACCGAGCAGGATCCTGCGGGGCCTACTGACTACAAAAGCCCCTCCATCCCCCCCTGTTTCTTGTTTGTAGAAAAAGCCTTTAGTCTCCTAAGCCTTCCCTGAATTCCAAAGAGAGATTTAAGCAGTTATTAATTAGAGAAGTGAGGGCATGCAGAAATGAAGGAAAAGCAGGCAAGAAACAATAGTTCAACAATAAAACAGAGTTCCTCCTCAAGGAATATATTGAATACATAACAGTCTGACACATATCTTTGAGTTGTTCTGCAGGAGCTAAGATACCCCACCCAGGTGGAGGATGGTGACCTCATGCTGAGCACAAGCACGTAGACCCCAGACTGGCTGAAACCGGAAGGTTGATGAATAAGATTCCCCAAATATCACCCTGTTACCTCACCACCAACCAATCAGAAGAAAGTCATTCCCGTTGCAACTCTCACCCCAAATGTTGCCTTTCAAATTAAGCCCTTTTCTGAAAGCCATTGGGGAGTTTGGGTCTTTTGAGCACAAGCCACCCATACTCCTTGCTGGGCCCTGCAATAAACAAACACTGTACTTTCCTTCACCACAACACAAATTGGCTTTGCTATGCAGTGGGCCAGCAGACCCATGTTTGGTCTGGTAACACCTTAACTGCCTAAAAGAATTTAGATATGGACCTGTACCTGGAAGAGAACTATTGTCAGAGATAAGTTTTATATCAGAAAGATTTATCTGCATGGCAAACATTTGTTTTCCAAATATTTGCTTTTCTCATCTTCCTATGAATTATCTTTCTGTACTTTGAAGCCCCAAACCTTATCTGCTTCTTCTTAGTTCAGGTGGTATATTAACCTCAATTATATGTGGAGAGAGCCCCATAGAAAGGCTAATACAGTGACCTGGAGCAAGGGGCAGGGAGTCTGAGCCAGCAGAGGGGAGGGTGGACCTGAGCTGACCAGCACTGATCTTTGGAGATCATGCTGATTCCTACTGACCTGGTTGCACTGAAAACATATTCTCATATTTGCCAAATCAGGTTCCATTTTTTTGATTTTGGGAAGTCAAAAAAGTCACATCATTAATGACTTTCTTCTAGATTCACTAGAAACAAATGGATAAATATTGGATAAAATAATAAATATATTTTCATCAAGCAACAGTCATTTGTGCATATTTCAGGGGATATATTCCTATAGGTTTTTGTTGCTGGCATGATTGGACCCAATAAATATTCTAAGAATTGACTAAGATGGTACCACAAGATTGAGTAGAAATCACATCACCATTTCTCTCCAGGTTCTTGTGACCAGGAGCTTGAGATGTCAACCTGAAAATCACATTTTATAAATTCTTTGTTAATTGATGGGTGGTGGGCTGATTTTCCTGCTTCTGACTATGTCCTTTATGCAGTGGAATTCTTCTCAGTGGTTGAGTTTGACTTTATGTGTTGGTGGACAACTCCTCTCTTCCCTTCTATAAATGTTTTTTCTTGCTGCCGTTCTTTCTTTCTTAACTGAAGTATAGCTGATTTACAATGTTGTGTTAGTTTCTGCTGTGTAGCAAAGTGATTCATTGATACATATATGTACATTCTTTTTTTATATTATTTTCCAATATGGTTTATCACAGGGTATTGTATATAGTTCCCTGTGCTATACAGTAGGACCTGTTGTTTATCCATTCTATATATAATAGTCTACATCTGCTAACCCCTACCTCCCACTCCATCTCCCTTCCATAAATATTAATTGAGCCCCACCAACACTTAAGGCTCAGTGTTAGCTCTGTGTCGAATATAAAGAGATATCACAAATATACCCTAATTTTTAAAAGCTTGTAATTCAGCTCAGGCATAGACACAGGAAGAGTTAAATAGTAAAGCAAGACAAGGTGTCACTGAGCACAGACTGAACTTTCTATGAGCTCATAGGAGGAGATGGAGGGATGATGGGGAGAAACGATGTGTCAGGGTAAAGACATACTTGAGGCTGGCCTTGTATGGTGAGGGTGGCTCTTGGTTTGCACTTTCACTCTGTGCTGTCTCCTGGAAAATCCAGACAGCTGGCGCTATCACTCTGCTCCAACCCAGAGGACTTGCATGGCTGCTGCAATTTCTGCCATTTTCTTCTGTCCTGCCCACTGCAAGGGTTAGTGCGTGCCCTTGGTACAGCCCTCTACTTGGTTTCCAGCTAGGGGACACCTTCCCAGAGGGCACCTGGGCACTTGTCTGTGGGCAGATTACATCTTCAGCATTTTTAGAACCTGAAAAACTGGGCTGTCCTGCCATGCCTGAGCTGGGGTTTGGGGAGGCTGCCGGGGCAGCTTGTGCGGAATATATTACATATGTATCTTCTGGGTCAGAGTAAATTGGGCTCTTAAAAGACAGCCAACTTTCTGAGTGACTAACCCAGTTTTGTCTTGAGAGGTATAACTGAAATTTACTGAGAGAGACATCCTCACACATTTTTAGTGAAAGGGGCAGTTCAGAATAGACTTTGGTGATTCATCATATAGAGATGGGAAGGAGGACTTATTCATGGAAACTCACGGCAAGAGTCCCTCAGAAGGTCGTGGGTGGATATAGTCCCTCCCACCTGCCTGAGGTCAGAGAAAATAACCTTGACCTCAGGAGCCTTGCAAAGATTTGCCTAAAAAGCAAATTTAACTGAAAATTGACTGAATTGGCCCAGTGCAGAGAGAAAGTGGGTGAGATAGAAAAGAAGTGACTTCTTTTTATTTAATGTGATAAAAATCAAACGATTGTTTTTTGCATGCTTATTATATATACTTTCTGGGTTTATTTTTAATACTACATTCTCTTTTCCAATCTAGTGCTTCAAAGCCTAAATGATATTCCTTAAGCTGTAGCGCTGACACACAGTCGCAGATTCTCAGTTTATAAGCCGAGTTAGAGCCACAGCCCATATACATGTTGTCCTGTAACATTTAAAAACAAAATTTTAAATGGTGCCCCTTTAAAGCTAGAATATTTCTATAGCTAGACTATAAAGATGAAGTTTCTGGCATGTTTTGAAAAGTCAGAAACTCTAGCAACACTAAATGTAGGGTTCTGGCATGGAAACAATTACCAGGAGCTCAAATGTCGGCTTTTCCATATCAAAGGGACACACGTTGCCCTGTTGAACACAGTACCAACCAGGCTCTATTGTCTATTTCACCTAGCCCACTTTACCTATGTAAATTACCTGTCTGACCTCTGTTGCTGTTTGAGATTGTGACCTCCCCCCAACAAAAATATATGAAGTCATTGGTAATAGGGAATAAGAAAAAGGCACAGTCCAGAAAGAACTTGAAGCATCCCTTTGGGACTTACCTCTACATTAAAACATAGATGTAATGTCCTACTGTCCATATTGGCTGCAAAATAAATATTTGTGATTGTCTGATACTTTTGGCTCAGTCTTTGACAGGGGCAATGGAATATTCCTATACTTCCAAGGGCATGAATCTGGGGTTACGGCTTTCTTAGAGAAGGTTTAAACCCTTGAGCCCTGTTTGGCCTTGGCCGGTGAAATGGAAATAGACATGCAGGGACATTTGTTATTGTTTTCCCTTTACCATTCTCAACGGCTGAACAGTTCTTTCAGTTCTCATCATTTCTAGCATGCCATGGCCTTCTCTAACCCAAGATCTTTCTATTTCTCTGGGTATGTGGCTAATGGGAGCAGGTAGGACAAGATCCTTATTTCAGCCCTCAACTGCAAAATGACATATGAATCTGATGAATTTTCACATTTTGTTTTATTCAAAATGTCTCATTGCCTCCCTCCCAACTTTCTTTTGCTTAAACTTTGGATTTGAAACAACAAAATATTACAGTTGATTATTGCTCTTTAAAGTTTTTTCTTTTTCTCTATGACCAGGCTTTACAAAAAGCCATTTTACTCTAAGAAATTAGGTTTCTGGTTATCAGGAGCCCTAAATAGACATGAATTACAAGAACGTCCTTTGAAAACCCCATGCAGCACTTGTTTCATTAAATTCCATGAAGCAACCTTAATTTAGTGGAACACTGGATGGGCTGTTCTTTTAACCTATTATCACTTTGGCCAGGCCCATAAACCATATTCACGGATGATTCCATCAAGAAGGACAACAGTGGGATTAATATTATTTCAGGATACAGTAAATGCCACAGTGATGAAGCTGTTTAAGATCTGGTGCTCACGGTGTCACACTGAATGCATTGACATTTACTCTGCTATCACTTCATTTCCAATATTCCTTCCAAATCAGCCGATGCTAATGTTTCAGCATGTGTGCAGAATACAATATGGGCGGGGGTGGGGACACTGGGAAGGGATTGCATAAGTCCTTTGCCCTCCGTTTTCCTTTTGTGTTGAGAGTGGGGAACTACACTCGGAGAGTATTTGACATGCAATGGGCCTCACAATGTCAATTGTTAGGGTTGCAGAGGCTCCCAGGGAGTCGTCTTTCTCCTGCAGTTGGATCAAAATAGGCCATGGGCCCCTCTTGGCTGTGACTGAGACCGTGATATGGATCTGATGTGAACCAAGAAAGCACTGGTTGGTGTTGTTAACCTTGATGGTGTGTTGGAATTGAGCACGTATGAAAGTTCAAATGTCCATAACGGTACATCATTTAGAAGCTCTTATCTGTGGTATAATCTCCTTGACCCTTAAACTTGATGCCCCTGACAACAGTATAGGCCTAATGATACTGAATATCTGAAAGCTCATGGGTGATTTTTAGGAATCTCTTTAAAAGAAGCAGCAAAGATGTTATCCAGAATAACATTATTAATGTCTAGTCTCTTAAGGCGTCCCCACTCCTAATTTTGAAGGCAAGATTCTCAGGGTTGGGAGGAAATTTGAAGATTGTCTAGTTCACACTTCTCAAAGTTTAATGTGTCTACAAATCACCTAGAGGACTAGTTAATTCTAATAACTAGGGTCTGGGAGAGTCTAATCCAGTAATTCTGGATTAGGGCTGAGAGTCTGCATAGCATCTAACCCCCAAGCCGTGTAGATGCTTCTGGTCCGTGAATCATCCTGTTGAGTACAGGGTCTAGCCCAACCGTAGCCTGCATTCTCTTATGATGAGCATCTAGTGTATGTTTAAACCCTCTTAGTAGGAGGTACTCATATTCTCTTAAGGCCGTCTGTTCCATCTTGAATGATTCTGAATATTAGCTTTTCTTCATATTGCAGCCATGGTCTCACTCCTTGGACCTGCCAATCACTGGCCCTGGCTCTAGTCCTTGGTCCTGTTCAATACATATGGCAAGGCAAGGAAACAACTCTCCTATTGAAAAGAGGGCAACTCACCAGGTGGGGAGAGAGCGCTAACCCAGGGGTAATTTTTGTCTCCTTGGGGTTCACCATTCCTATTGACTTCACTGCCCTCTCTTGGCCCCTGAAGGCTCATGCTGGTTCTTGGTTTGCCTCCCACTCTCTGTGCCCCAATTGGATGATATTTTCCTCTCTTTTGAACTCTCACATCCTATGTGTGTGTGTGTGTGTGTGTGTGTATATATATATATATATATATATATATATATATATATATATATATATATATATATATATATATATTTCGTGTGTGTGTGCATCGTAAAATTCAATTTATTCCCTGCCCCGATTATAAATCCACGAAAGCAGAGATTATGTCTTATGCTTCTTCAATTTCTCTACAGTGCCTTGCACATACTAAGAGCTCAAACCATGTGTATTATTTTGAGTAACACATAGAAACTACTTCAAGGAATTTATAGCAGTAACACAACAAAACGTAAAGACTGTAACATAGTAAATTGTCACACTAGCTAGTAGTACCACAGGTGGATTCAGAGATAGGAAAAGTTCAGTGTAGACAGGAAGAGTGGCAAAGGGCTTTGTGGACAAAGGGGAGAGGAGTTGTAAATTTAAATTGTCTGGACATAACTCATACTTCAGCTAAGGATTCTGGGGCTAGATAGGAAAAGAGCCTAGTAGACAGTATAGGAATCCACATGGTTCCTTCCAAGGAAGTTGGGGGAGGGAAGAGATATAACTTGGGTGGATTCAAGTCAGAAGTCAGCACATTTTTTCAGTCAAGGATAGTAAATATTTTAGGATTTATGGACAATGTGGTTTCTGTTGTAATATTCAACTCTGCCATTGCAGCGTGAAAGCAGCCATAGACCATATGTAAATGAATCGGCATCAGGGTGTTCCAACAAAACTTTATGGACACGCAAATTTCAATTTCATATACTTTTCATGTATCATGAGATATTATTCTTGTTTAGACACTTTCCAACCATTTAAAAATGGAAAAACCATCCTTAGCTTGGGTGCCGTACTAAAACAGGTAGTGAGTTGGATCTGGCCTGGATTGTGGTTTGCTGATGCCTGCTTGATGGCTTGGGTGTCTGTTAAACACTTCACCAGCAAGGATTCTGGGGATGGATGATTGGAGATAGATATCACCCCTCAAGAAGAGAGCCATCAGTAGCATTCATGAAAGAGCAACTGAGGAAAGTGTGCGAGGCTAGAAATGAGGTGTTATTTTACAGGCGTGGCTGGTCCTCCTTGTGAGAGCGAGGATGTGGAGAGACTTTGATAATTATTCTCTTCCTTCTCCCAACCCCTAGTTCTCCTCCTCTTATTCCTTATCTTCTCTCCTGTGACTTTTCTGACTCCACCTTTCCATCGCATCATTTTTCTACCTCATCAAGTCTCCTATGGTGTATCCTCAGGCTTTTAGAATTATGTAAATACAAGTTTGTTTCCTTGCAAAAACATCCTTAATATTTTGGAATATGATCACTATCTTTATCTGATAAAATTAATTTTTCGGGCTTCCCTGGTGGCGCAGTGGTTGAGAGTCCGCCTGCCGATGCAGGGGACACGGGTTAGTTCCCCGGTCCGGGAGGATCCCACATGCCGCGGAGCGGCTGGGCCCGTGAGCCATGACCACTGAGCCTGCGCGTCCGGAGCCTGTGCTCCGCAACGGGAGGGGCCACAACAGTGAGAGGCCCGCATACCGCAAAAAAAAAAAAAAAAAAAAAATTAATTTTTCTGTATGTAATATGGACATAGGAAATGAACAGTCTGTACGAAATATTTGGGAAAGCATGTATTTTGGGGAGAAAAAGAGACAGATGCATGTCCAGAAAAAGTAGAACCAACCAGCTCTGGGACTTGGAAGAACCACTTTTTCTCAGGAGAAGCAGGGCAGAGACACTGAGTTCAGTGTGGGATGTGTCGAGCCTGCATTGCCAGGATGAAGTTTGATAACCAACCAGGGGGACATATTTAATAGGTAGTTGGCTGATCAGGTCCAGAATCTAGGAGAGAGAAATGGGCCGGAGATAGAGATTTGGGAATCATCACCCACTTTTGCAGTGGGGTGGGCCTCCGTTATTGGCAAAAGAGGGGCCGTGCGACTTCTGAGCTAGGTCATAAGGTGATATGGCTTCTGATTGGCTTTCTGTCAGGGGATGGTCACCCTGGGAGTGTAGCCACCACGTGGAAACCCAGACCACGTGGAGAGGCTACGAATAGGTGTTGTGGCTGACGACACCCTGCTACTATCTCAGCTTCAGCCACCATCAGCTGCCAGGGATGTGAATGAAGGAGGCTCCAGATGATTCCAGCCCCCAGCCTTTGGGTCTTCCAGCTGAGAGCCGAGCCAACAAGGAGCTGCTTGAATAGAAAGATAAACGTGGTCTATTTTCAGCTCTGCTCTTCACCTTGGTCTGAGCCATGAGGTCGCTGGGTTTAAACTCTGGCTTAGCATCAACCTGCTTTGGAGCAGGTGATGGGGGTTCTGGATACGTCTAGAACAAGCCACCCTCACCTGCTTCCTGCTCTGTCGGTTAATGAATGGACTTGGCTGTTTGCAGTTTGAACTGGGTCCCTTCCCTCTTCCCCATCTCTTGAGTCCTCTCCCCAGGATGGGCTTCTCCTCCTCTGCGGCCCTCTCTGTTCATGAGGACATCGTGGAGCAGTCAAAGCTGGACCAACACACAGCCAGGAGCTGGGTGGTGTCGGCTCCTCCCAGCACCGGATGCCACGCCCCCTCCTCTCATGGGTCCTCTGAGGCACAATGCGCAGGTGCAGCGGACCCGTTGTATACAGGGCTCTCGGTGTGGGGAGAGCCACGGACGACGGGCTAGGCATTTGAAGGCTTGCTTCATTTTCTGTTTCCCCTTTTTAAGACCATGAGCCTCTGGAAGCTTTGACAGCATTAACGATTGGCTGAGTGCAGTGGTCAGCCTCCCTTGGTGGGCTGAGCTGGTGAGGAGGGCCGGCATCTGGCTTAAACTGATGAAAGGCAGGAAATTCAGAATCACGTCCCGATCCTTTGTGCTTCAGTTTAGGGTTCTTCAAGGCCAGCTGACAGAGGGCTGCCAAGGCCCAGAAATAAGCTTGTTTTTTGAGTTGAGGGCACAGTGCTCAGGGTGGAGGCTGGGGGAGATCCCAGATGCTGAAGCCTCTTTCCCACGCGGTGGCAGGGGCAGGGCTGTGGGTCTTGGGTGGAAGCAGTGAGGTTTTGCATGAATTCTTTTCTGATTGGCTCTTAAGTCTTTTCTCCCGGGAACACCTATGGTCTGTGCTTTCTTTCTGACAAGATCGCTGACCAGGGAGCCACAGGCCTTGCCCCTAGCTGGCAGTGCAGCCAGATATAAACAAGCAGAGGGCAGGGCCTGGTGTCAAACATTATGTTTACTAAACAAAACCGACAAGTTCTCATTGTTGAGTGAGGACGCCCTGCAACTCTCAATCCCCCAGAGCTGAAGAGGATCCATTTTATTGAGCTCTGTAATGACAGCCCAGCTGGAGCAGCTGGGTAGTTTGTATTAACTCTAAGAGACCCAGGAGGACCGTTTTTCTTTAGGAAAATTATGTTTTTCATTTAGACCAACAATAGTCTGACTGTCTCAGCATACCTTCCCATAATCTTAAAAAGAGTGGTACAATCAGAGCCCAGATTGCTCTGCCAATACTTACCATGGCCAGAGTTAGCAAATAAAATAGGGGACACCTATAGGTAAATTTGAATTTCAGATATTTTTCTAGTATAAGTATGTCCTATGTAATATTGGGGACAGACTATTACTAAAAAAGTATTTGTGGCTTTATTGGAAATTTAGATTTAATGGAGCAGTCTGGATTTTATCTGGCAATAGGTGATGACTTTCTAAACATCCCTGCTTACATACCTGTGGTGACAGGGACTCACTACCTTTCAAAACAATCATTCTGTCATCAGACAGGGGCAATTGCTAGAAAGCTCTTCTGCATATTAAGATGGCATTCTTACACATCTGATGCTCGTGTGAACTTCTGGGGCCCCTTGGAATATGCCTAATTCATCTGCCATGTGACAACACTCCAAATGTTCATTAACAGCCCTGTGTCTCCTTGAATTTTCTCTTCTTCAGCCTGAACATCTCCTGCTCTTTAAATTTTTCCTCAAGTGATGTGGTTTCAGGGCTGCAAACCCTCCGGTGAAATGTGCTCTGGCTTGTTTAGAGCCTTTGTAATCAGGTGGGATCTGGAGGCCTGAATAATGACTCCAAAGACATGGCTTTGTGCCTGTTGTCACAAGTCCACATTCACCATGCCAGGGAAGTTCTGGCCTCCTGAGCTGGGCTTAGTCACAGATCCTTTCCTGAAGCAGTGCTGCTAGCCGTCAGAGTGGAACTTAGGAGTCGTTGGAGAAGTGAACACTCCTTGCTATAGGATGAATGTTTGTGTCCCCCTCAAAGTCCATATGTTGAAACTTAATCTCCAGTGTGATGGTATTTGAAGGTGATGCCTTTGGGAGGTGATTAGGTCATGAAGGTGGATCCCTTATGAATAGGATTACTGCCTGTATAAGATACCCCCTTGCCCCTTCTATCATGTGAGGACACAGGGAGAAGACGGCCATCTGTGAACCTGAAGCAAGCTCTTATCAGACACCATATCTGCCGGTGCTTTGGTCTTGGACTTCCCAGCCTCCAGAACTGTGAGAAATAAATTTCTGTTGTTTATAAGCCATCCAGTCTGTGGTATTTTTGTTACAGCAGCCCAAGTAGACTAAGACACACCAAATTGGCAGCCCTATTCTTACTTTAAGTGATAGCTGGCAGTTAGGACATTAGCATCACCAAAAGTCATGTTATATGTATGGACTCCAAGGGGGGAAAGCGGGGTGGGGGTGGGATGAACTGGGAGATTGGGATTGAATACATACACTAATATGTATAAAATAGATAACTAATAAGAACCTGCTGTATAAAATATAAATAAAATAAAATAAAATAAAATGTTATATATTCATGAAACAGACCTAGTAACAAGAATATACATTTCTAGTTCAGGTCAGATTGGAATTGTGGATAAAAACATCAAGCTGGATTCAGAGATTTGTTACAGACTGATGGTGGAACTTTGGGAAAGTCACTTATGTCTCTGGCTCTCAGCATCTTCATCTGAGAAAACAAGGCATTTGATTTAATTCTCGAAGGCAGAAGACTGTTTCACATAGGCTGTGGTCATGGCTATGGCCGTGTGAAGCTGACTGGAATAAAACAGATTAAAAAAAAACAACAAAGAAAAGTAGTAATTATTCTAGATCTAAATGACTCTGTTTCTCAGCTTTCCTTGGACAGGAAAGGGTTAGAAAATTAAGTGTGGGCCGCCCATTGTCTGCGTGTCTGCAAGCTCTTCATGACTGGTCCATGACAAAGCAATGCAGAACTGGAGAAGTGTTTAGAAACATTTAAATCCATTTGACATTGTTGTGACATCCAAGTGTATGATCAGCGGGTCGTTTCCTTCAATAGGGTGTGGACCAGTCTGGGTGCTCTTGAAGCTGTGGGTAGTGCGTGGCATGTGACGTGAGCTGTGTACCAGTCACTTGAAGTAGAACCATGTCTTGATCTGTAATGGATTAGAAATAAAGAAAAAAGTCAGTTCGTTACCAGCCAGATTGAGGCAGAGCTTCCTCAATGGCATGCCATTCTTGAATTACAGGTGTGCCTAGGAGTTGTGCCCTTGGCCCATGGGGTACCTGGGAGAAGCCTGGGCCAGTTTGGGACCAGCCATTAGACCAAGTTACCTCTGGCCATGAGTAATTAAAGTACTATACAAATATTATCATTTTCTACATGTGCCTTGAAGTGAATAAAGTTGGAAAGTGCTACCTTTTCTCCAAAAAAGCAAATAGGCAAAGAGAGGACTGGGCTAATTGTTCTTTAGACCACAGCCTCCAAATAAACTGGCTTAACCTAGTGGTTCAAATTGGAAACCCGCTCCCAGGCAAAAATGTCACAACTCTTCTTCCCCTCATGTCTACCTTTCTTTTAAAATTAAATTTAGATTTATCACAGAAATATATGCATGTCCCTTAAAATCAAGCAGTACAAAGATAGAAAACATGGGTCTTCTGTACCTCCCCTCCAAGTTCTGTTCAGGTTCCCCAGAAGTAGTCACTTTCTAGTTGGAACTTCAGTGTTTATGGAAAGAGGATCCTGCAGGGAAATGCCCTGATTTCCCCACAGAACCCCAGCAGGCACA
This sequence comes from Pseudorca crassidens, assembly GCF_039906515.1. NCBI lineage: Eukaryota > Metazoa > Chordata > Mammalia > Artiodactyla > Delphinidae > Pseudorca > Pseudorca crassidens. Next base: position 33,903,307 of record NC_090309.1, read on the forward strand.
GTGCTGGAGACACCAGCACTGTCAATGCACCATTGGGGAGGTTGTGTGAAAGTCTGAACGTACAGCAGTTGGACCATGGACTTCCCCGAGGCCACCTCACCCATCCGTCACAGCCAGGCAACTCCTCCTTGCTACATTTCTTCTCACAATACCCTCTCCTTCACCCACCCTCCACAGAAGTCCAGACGTTTAAGCTCTGGCAAAAAGGAATCTGAGGGACTTTGGACTCTGAAATGCTGGGTGCAGCAGAAGGCAGAGGTGAGGCTTGGGCTGAAAACTAGAGTGTTCTGTGAATGTCTACATGCTGAACTGTGCCACCCCCAGGCCCTCTCTTTGACTTGCTATCAGAATTATCAAAGCTAGAGGTGGCCTAGCAGAGGAAATAATCAACAGGGCGGGGAGACAACCTATGGAATAAGAGAAAATATTTGCAAACCACCTATCTGATAAGGGGCTAATATCCAAAATATATAAAGAACTTGTACAACTCAATAGCAAAAACAACAAACAAACCTCCCCCAAACAATCTGATTAAAAAATGGGCAGTGGGGCTTCCCTGGTGGCGCAGTGGTTGAGAGTCCGCCTGCCGATGCAGGGGACATTGGTTCATGCCCCGGTCCGGGATGATCCCACATGCCGCGGAGCAGCTGGGCTCGTGAGCCGTGGAGGCTGAGCCTGCGCATCCGGAGCCTGTGCTCCACAACGGGATAGGCCACAACAGTGAGAGGCCCGCGTACCGCAAAATAAGAAAAAAAAAAAAAATGGGCAGTGGACTTGAATAGACATTTTCCAAAGAAGACATATAAATGGCCAACAGGTATATAAAAAGGAGTAAAGTAAGTCAGAAAGAGAAAAACAAATATTGCATATAACACATATGTGGAATCCAGAAAAATGGTACAGATGAACCTATTTGCAGGACAAGAATAGAGACACAGGTGTAAAGAACAGATGTGTGGACACAGGGCGGGAAGGAGAGGGTGGGATAAACTGGGAGATTGGGATTGACACATGTGCACTGCCATGTGTAAAACAGCGAGTGGGAACCTGCTGTGTAGTGCAGGGAGCACAGCTTGGTGCTCTGTAGTGACCTAGAGGGGTGGGAGGGAGTTCCAGGAGGGAGGGGATATACGTATACATTTAGCTGATTCACTTAATTGTACAGCAGAAACTACAACATTGTAACATTGTAAAGCAACTATACCCCAAATAAAAAAAAAAAGAGGCTAAACATCACTAATCATCAGAGAAATGCAAACAAAGACCATTATGAGATACCACCTCATACCTGTTAGGATGGCTATTATCGAAAAGACGAGAGACAAGTGTTGGTGAGCATGTAGAGCAATGGGAACCTTAGGGCACCGGTGGTGGGAGTTTGAATTGGTGCAGCCACTATGGAAAATGGTATTGAAGTTCCAAAAAAAATTAAAAGTAGAACTACCATACAGTCCAGCAGTTCCACTTCTGTGTATTTATCCAAAGGAAATGAAAACACTATCTCAAAAAGACGTCTACACCTCCATGTCCATTGCAGCATTATTTGCAATAGCCAAGATATGGAAACAACACAAGTGTCCATCAATAGATGAAATGGGCAAAGAAAATGTGGTAAATATATACAATGGCATATTACTCAGCCATGAAAAGGAAGGGAGCGCTGTCATTTGTGACAGCATGAATGGACCTTGAGGGCATTTTTCTACGTAAAATATGTCAGAGAAAGAAGGATGAATACTGTATGATCTTACACGTGGAAAGTAAAAAAGTTGAACTCATAGAAACAGAGAGTAGAATGGAAGTGGGGGAAATGGAGAGATGTTGGTCAAAAGGGTACAAACTTCCATTTGTAGGATGAATAAGTTCTGGGGATCTATTGCACAGCATGGTGACTATAGTTAACAATACTGTATTATTTACTTGAAGGTTGCTGGGAGAATAAATCTTAAATGTTCTCACCACACGCGCACACACACACACACACACACACTCAAGTAATTATGTGAGGTGGTAGATGTGTTAACTAACCTTATTATGGTAATCATTTTGCAATATACCTGTAGCAAATCATGACACTGTATACTTTAAACTCAGACAATGTTATATGTCAATTGTATCAGACAATGTATACTTTAAACTCAGACAATGTTATATGTCAATTGTATCTCAATAAAGCTGGGAAAAAGTTTAAAAAAATAAAAGAATGCTACAAGAAGATCAGAATATTTTTATCTAGAGGAGCTAAATGTCCCCAAGGAGAGACCCAGATACCAGTGTTTGGAGGACCCTAGTGAAAAGGCCAGCTGTCATCTGATTACCCTCCAGTGATCTCCAGCTGTCAGCTAGTCCCACCCTCCTATACTGCACTTCCAACAGGCTTTCGGTTGCCTCACACTTAAATATAAATGGACAGCCAAGGATCATGAGCCATTTGAGAGAGCCTGCCAACACGAAAGATAGATGCTGTAGTAGATTGATTTTGTTACTCATCCCAATTAATGTTCTCCCCGTCTTCATGTCTTTTGCCCTGTGAATCCCGCTACTAGTCTGCCAGAGAAATGTGAGAGGCACAAGCAGAAGAGCCAGGACCTCCAAATCCAGGCCATTCTAGACCAGTCAAATCCCAGTAGTCCTGCCAGACAAACACAGGTGTGTGAATATGACCAGCCAAGATCAGCCAAGCCTGACCCAGATGACTCATAGACCAAGCACTGCCGTCTCTGAGGAAAACAAAATTCTATGGCATCAAATATGTAATTTATTAGTGTGGATGAATACATCCCCTGCCTTCCCTTCTGCACCATCCAGCCCCATCCCCTTACTGCTTGAGGTTTAAGAACACCTCTTCTGCAGGTGTGATGCTCTGGACCCCATCCTAAGGAGAAGAGGAGGCCATGGACAGAAGCAAGGAAAACCAGATGCCAGACAGGCCTTGCTGGACACAGCTTCATCCTCTGGCTGCTGGTGCTACTTGATGATGATCTCCTCGGTATTTCTGTCCTTGGGTTGGTGAGAAGTCCCAGGATGCCAAGTAAAACTGGATCCTAAACTCAAGTCTTGGCCTAGGGAAACCCTTAGGCTTGTCTGTAAAGCCTGAGGTGGAGGAAACTGTGAAGTGGGTAAAATCATCTACCACACCAGCCCTAGGCTATTCCTTTCCATGGCCCGCCCTCCCTCTCTCTCTTCCTCCTCCCTCCTTCCCTCCCTCCCTCCCTCCCTTCTTTCCTTCCTTCCCTCCCTATACCCAAGGTATATACAACTCTCTCCTTCCACCAGTCTCATTTCAGGAAAGAATCTGCTTAAACTCAGGAAACATTTAAATGTTGCCTTTCTCAGTATATCTTACAATTCAAGTCTTGTTTCTAACCAGGATACAAGATTTTTACTGTTTGGAAAGAATTTTCTCCAGAAGGTGGAAATCCTTTTGAAGGGGATGGGGTTTTGTGTGTTTCAATGATCTTGAAATGCTAACCTGTGGCTGAAGCCCAGTCCTGGCACTTTTCTTTTGCCAGAAACATTCTAGAGCCCCCTGGGGACCGGAGAGAAAGTAAATAAGGAAACCTCCTAGCAAATGCACATTGTATTTTGTAATTTGGACTCTTTCCCTGCTGTTTTGCAAACAGCACTCACAGCCACGCACTGTTACCTGAGTAACAATCCTTGAGCTGGCATTTTAGGATCAAACGGGGTTCACGGAATAATTTTTTCTTTCCTGGGCCGTTGCCAGCTTTCTGAGGGATGTCTTCCTCTTTTTGATGCTAAAATAGAACTTACTGCCTCCTGGGCTGATGAAGTCTAATACATCAGTAGTCACTACAGTTAAAGCAAAGGGAGAGCTGAGGTAATTGTCTGGATAATTTGGACAAAACAACCAACTATCCTCAATGGGTTGCAAAGTTTGGAGTTACCCAAATAGAACAATACACCGAATCTGCTCAGTCCTTTTTAGCTTCTAGGAAAGGAAAGCACCTTTTCTTTGGGGGATACTCAAATGGACTTCAGCAAGCTTTCTTGGTTGTCCCCATTCACCTCCTTGGGAGTATGGCACAGAGGAACCCCATGAATGTAATAACAGTGGTGGACGTTAACTGGTGTGTGTTCTAGGCACTGTTAAGCATTTTAAATAGATCTCATTTAGATGTCATCACAATAAGCCTATTACGATCCCCACTTAGCAGCTGTTGGACATGAGGCCAACAGAGCTTAAAGGGACTTGGGTGAGGCTCACAGCTGGTAAGTCGAAGAGCTGAGTCAGCCAGTCTGACTCCAAATCCTATCCTTGTCAACTTGAAACCTCTTGGTGGGATTATGCTCTGAGGATACAGACATGCAGAGGAATTGTGATCGGATCAAGGGAACCTGGTTCCTTAGTGGAAGACGTGGTGTATGCAAAACACCACTATCTAGCTGGATGATGTAAGGTAAGAAATGTCCCTCTCTTGGCCTCAGATTCCTCAGGGGCAAATCAAAGGGTTGACCGGGATAATTTGTAAGTCCATCTCAGGTCTCACCTATGATTTTTAAAGTGGTCTGTGTCTGTGATCTTCAGTGTTCATTTCCTGAGCTCTGATTGGAGCTCAGCCCTAGCACTATTTGAGCCCTGGTGTTCTTGTAAAGAGGGATGAATTAATGGTCAAGATATCTTGTGGTAACAAATGGCCTTCAAATCTCAGTGCCATAAACAACCCAGCGTTTGTTATATCTCGTGTGTTTCGGTGTCCATTTCGGGGGTCCAGGGACGCAGTGGTCCCCCAGAATCCAGACTGGTGGGGAAGCTACCATCTCTAATGTTGAGGGGCACTCTGCCTGAGGGAAAGAAAGCTCTGGAAGGTATTACGCTGGGAATTAAATACTCTGGCCCAGAAAACGGCATATGCCTCGGTCTCTCCTGACTCACTAACCAGAACTAGTCCCACGGGCCCATCCAACCATAGCGGGTAGAAGGTACAATCTTAACCATGTGCCCCAAGGGCAGACAATTGGGAATATTTGGAGAACAGCATTAACGACCTCCTACAATACGAATGCCACAATGTCCCTTTAGAATCCTGCATGACTGGGGAGGCTAGCAAAGTCAGGCAGGCAGAGCTGCTAATATTGCACTGTGGTCAGAGGGACAGGTTGGACAAGAGAATGTTTCCTTTTCAATGAGATAATGGATACTGTGCTGGGGGTGGGGGTGGCCATGGGGGTAAAGAGAGGTCACTCAAAGCCAGGTTTTCTCTAGGGTGACCTTGATCACATTCCTTCCTTTACTGTTTCTTGTAACTCACTAATTAAGATAACTAAAAATGTTACCATGAGCTAAAGTCAACATCAATTAAAAATCCCATATATATTTCACATGAAAACACATGGTCTTCAAACATGTGTGATTTTCATCAGACCTCCTCATCTGTTTGTCATTTAAGGTTCAGACCATTTTCCATATTTCTATCAAATGCTGCCTGCTGTAGATGAAAGCCTGGCAAATAACTGTGCAAAAGAGACTTTCTGAAGTTATAAATAATCAAATGCCCATGGAGGGTTGACCTCATACACAATAATACACAGAGTAATGATCAGAGCTCAGAGGGAAATGGAGCTCAATGATGGCCTTCTCTAGTAAGGAGGTGGCTGCTGCTTTGCTTACAGTAACATGAGTGTCATTTTCCTGATCCCCTCATCCTCTGGCAGGAATAGGACAGAATGGAGCTATGCAGAGAGTTGGGAAAGTAGTTGGAACACAGTTGGGACAGTGGTGTACTGGTAAGTGTTTAGCAATCAGCCCTCTGGTGAAAAAAGCTCTGGTTTGTAGTGTTTGCCAATTTCCATGGTGTAAATACCCTCACTATGGCTGGATTTCAAGGTACCCATGTGATGTCATTGAACATGGATTTAGGAAGAAATATATAATTGGCTCATGTAAGTCAGTACCACCTGGGTCCTCCGCATCACTGAACAGAGAAATTGGGATGGTTGCCTGTTTCCTGTCCTCTTCTCACTTCTAGTCCCAAAATTGATGTTAGGAGCTTAGGTGGCAGGAACTGTTCAGAGGAAGACAATGACAAGAGGGAGGCAGATCTAGTGCTGGGAAACACTGGTGACTCCCATATTGTATTAGTTTCCTAGGTCAGTAGCAAACTGGGTGGCTTAGAACAACAGAAATGTATGCTTTCACAGTTCTGGAGTCCAGAAGTCTAAAATCAAGGTGTTGACAGGGTTGTGTAGGGGAGGAAAACTTCTCCCTTATTCTCTTCTAGGTTCTTGGCCTAATAATTAAATTGGTGTAAGACAGATTAACAGGAGAAAAGCAAATTTAATTTTGTAGACATGGGAATCCTAAATATATGGGACTCTCAGTCAGGCAAGTGAGGCTTATATGCCATCCTGAGATAAGAAGAAGGGGCAAGGGGTCTAGGACTTCAAAGGGGAGGAAAAGAACTCACAGGAAGATGGAAAGAGCAATGTTTGGAAAACAATGTTTGCCATGCCATGCAGATGAGTCTTTCTGATGTAAAAAGTTATCTCTGGGGCTTCCCTGGTGGCTCAGTGGTTGGCAGTCTGCCTGCCGATGCAGGGGACACGGGTTCGTGCCCCGGTCCGGGAAGATCCCACATGCTGTGAAGCGGCTGGGCCCGTGAGCCATGGCCGCTGAGCCTGCGCGTCCGGAGCCTGTGCTCCGCAATGGGAGAGGCCCCAACAGTGAGAGGCCCGCGTACCGCAAAAAAAAAAAAAGAAAAAAGAAAAAAGTTATCTCTGGTAATAGTGTTCTTCCTGGTATAGGCCCCATATGTAAATTATTTTAGGCAGTTAAAGGAAAGGTAAAAAGCCCTTCTTGAGTCTGTTGGGCCATGATTGTGTTCAGCTCAAAGTAATTCACAGGCCCAAGTGGCACATTCTGGGCAGCCTGCCCTGAACCCCATCAGCTGGTTCCTTCTGGAGTCTCTAAGCGAGGAACCACCCTGCATTTCTCCTAGTTTCTGGTGATCACCAGCCATCTGTGTCACTTCTTGGCTTGTAGACACATTCCAATCTCTACCTCTATCTTCACATGCCCTTCTCTGTGTGTCTCTCTGTGTGTCTTCTCCTCTTCTTGTAAGTACACCAGTCATTTAGGGACACCCACCCTAATTCCAAGGTGATTTCACCTTGAGAGCCATAACTAATTACTTCTGCAAAGACCCTATTTCCAAATAAGGTCACATACTGAGATTCTTGGTGGACAAGAATGTCTGGGAGACACGATTCAACTCACTGCTCATATAAACACACAGCACAGAAAGGATTAGAGAGAGGGGAAGGCGGGACCAGAGCTGGCGACCTGGCCCTAACACTTCCCTCTGACTTCCTAGAGCATCCTTCAGGCTGTGATCTGCTTCCTGATTTATGATGGCAGGTCAGGAGGGGAAGTGGTCTAGGACGGCTGGGTCGCCTTCCCACTTAGTCATGCTCTGCACCTCCAAACCCAGGTGGGTGAGGAGTAGAGTGACCTTGGCCTAAGGTTCTTATAAAGCTGTGTTTGGGCAGTTGTCTCCTTATATCATCTTCCATCTTCTCTGAAGAGAAATTTTGGCAAAAATAGCACAAACCTTCAGAGATCTGTTCTTTAACTAGTATCGTACACCCTATCTGGTAGAATAGGCCCTTAATTGATACTGCTGAATGAAGGAATACAGTCAAGGGCTGCTTAAAATGGGCCTTCTCTGGAAGAAAACAGATGAGCTCTCAAGTTCAAAAATATCTTTTCAATCTAAAAGACATATTCTGGCCCATTAGGTCAGTGGAAGACAGTGACAGAGGATCAAGTGTCAAAGGCCCCAGGGACCTTAAGTAGGGCTTTCCTTGGCCCTGTAATAGGAGCCAAGAACTACCCCTCCCCACAGCCCTGATGAGAAAGCCAGCTTGCCTGGGCCTCAGAGGGCAGGGGGAGGTCACTGAGACTCCCTCAGTGGCAACTTTAAACCACATCTTGTGGGTCCCTTCAGTTTCATCCCTCACACTCCTCTCTCAGTCTGGAATGCAGAGGAAGGGAGTGGAGGGATCAGATTTCCAGGAAAGAATCTGCCTTCTGAGTTTCTGTGCTTTAGCCGAGAGCTCACACCTAGGGAAGCTCCATGGTTTGGGGCATCTGATACACCAATGAGATTTTCACATCTCAGGCCCAAATTCCTCATCTCCACTCACCATGCTTGAGATGAATTGAATTTATGTGCCATGGCTTAAGAGTTCATAACAAACACCTTTCTCTCAGGCACCTTGCCCTCTGTTCCAGCTCATTCTACTCCCCCAAGGTTGCTCTTTCTCCTGGGCCTCAGGTATGCAGTCATTTGGCTGGTTGAGCCCTGTGATCACATGAAACAATGACCACATAAAACATACCTCAATTTAGAGATAAGCACTGATGCATGCCCTGCAGCTGAGATTAAAATCTGTCCCATAAATCTCTTTACAATGCTGCATATTCCACACATTATGATGAGAAGTGAGCTAGTAAATAAATAGCTGAGGAAAAAAAATTCTCACAAAATACCCTATGATTAAGAGGCTTGATCTCATTTTGCTAGAAACTATAGGAGGGGGTAAGATTTGTCTGTGATGTCAATTCCTCCTCTCACTATGGCATTGCATGGAAGGTTTGACTTTCATCACACAGTTTTTAAGAGCCTACTGTGTGATATGTGCTGGGGATATACATAGGATTAACTTGCAATTTAAAGATACAATTGAGAAGGTAATGAAATTTGAAAACATATCAATTTGAGATCTAGTTATTAAAATTCTATCTCTCTGTGTATGTATGTGTTTTGGAGTTTAGGGTAACATTGCTTAGAGGCATTTGACACACTTTTTCATATACAGTGGAATATTATAAGCCCCTAAGATTCAAAATAAATAATAATGGAATGAGACAACCATTTCCATGATCTTTATGCCTCTACCATGATGATACGTTTTCTGGAAGAAGGATTTAAGGGCTCACTCCTGCTCCTTGGGCTGTTAGTAAACCTGGACCATCTGCCGGTCTGAATCTTGGTGCTGCCCTTTTCTCTCATCCAAGGTAACGAGGAGTGTGCGTATGTGCGTATGTTTGCTACATGTGCACAACTGGGTGTGTTTGTGCGAGTATGAAGGGAGTTGGCTGGGAGCCACAGAATTTACAGAGGAAAACTAGATGTCGTGAGAGTACATTGAGATGGCAAGTCAACTTTCTTTGTCCTCAGGAATTCCTAGTTGCAAATGAACTTGGAGTTGAAGAGCCATTACATTTGTAGGATTAGATCATTGAGATGCTCCTATGTGTAAGGAAAGTGCCCTTCTGGCATGATGACTGGGTCGTGAGGTTGTGGCCTTAGACTAAGGGGAAGACAGACTGGAGTAAAAGGGAAAACCCACCCCGTGCACTGAGCTAAGGTTGGAATGGAATGGGGACGAGTAGTGGAGGAAAGCAGACCTAAGGGTCTCTGTTTCTCTCACTTCTTTGGTCCCCATCTTCTGTGCTCAGAGAAGCATGATGGAGAAGGAGAACACTGGGCTAGTGGGCTGGTAGTGGTGTGTGTGTGTGTGTGAGAGAGAGAGAGAGAGAGAGAGAGAGAGAGAGAGAGAGAGAGAGAGAGACTGAGAGAGAAAAAGAGGTCCCAGACCTCCATCATGACCTGGGAGGTCTGGTGAGGAGGAAGCTAGGCAACAGAAGAAGGATAGATTGAAAGACCAGAGGCCAGGTTACCATGATCTGACTGGGGCTTGCAAGGAGCCCAGAAGGACCCATCTACCTGGTGAGGGCATGGAGGAGGGCTGAGAGGGTCTGTTGATGTGCTGGATGCCTGTGGTCAGAGTGAAGAGGCTGCAGTAGGCAGGGACCACACACTCTAGTGGTGAGTGCCATCATGTTGGCCTCAAGTGCTAATGCTCCCTCCCCCCCTTCCCCAAGAAATAAGCACACCACTGTCATTACCACTTCTACTGTCACTACTCTAGGGAACAGATCTGCTCTGGGTGATAAGCAGCTGGGACCAGGGATAATCCAGAGAACCTTCTCCCTTGCTGGCAAGAGGAGAAAATGATCCCTTCATATATTAAGACGACATCTTAGGGAAAAGAAGGGGAGATGAAATCCAAGAGACCAAAATTCATCTAAATAGGGAATTCTATTTTGAAAAGATTAAGTGTCTAAGGGGACATTTTCTAAGGGATGGAACAGAAATACAGTTGACCCGTGAACAATGCAGAGGTTAGGGACACTGATCCCACACAGACAGTCGAAAATTCAAGTCTAATTTTTGACTCCTCCCAAAGTGAACTACTAATAGCCTACTTTTGACCAGAAGCCTTACCATAACATACACAGTTGATTAACATATATATTTTTGTGTTACATCTATATCTACATATATTTATGCATTCATGCCATTTCTTAATTTTTTTCTTTTTAATTTTCATAGGTAAGACATCATTTATTTCATCTTTCTTTTTTTTTTTCATCTTTATTGGAGTATAATTGCTTTACAATGGTGTGTTAGTTTCTGCTTCATAACAAAGTGAATCAGTTACACATATACATATGTTCCCATATCTCTTCCCTCTTGCGTCCCCCTCCCTCCCACCCTCCCTACCCCACGCCTCCAGGCGGTCTCCCACCAACAGTGCAAGAGGGTTCCCTTTTCTCCACACCCTCTCCAGCATTTATTGTTTCTAGATTTTTTGATGATGGCCATTCTGACTGGTATGAGATGATATCTCACTGTAGTTTTGATTTGCATTTCTCTAATGATTAATGATGTTGAGCATTCTTTCATGTGTTTGTTGGCAGTCTGTATATCTTCTTTGGAGAAATGTCTATTCAGGTCTTCTGCCCATTTTTGGATTGGGTTGTTTGTTTTCTTGTTATTGAGCTGCATGAGCTGCTTATAAATTTTGGAGATTAATCCTTTGTCAGTTGCTTCATTTGCAAATATTTTCTCCCATTTTGAGGGTTGTCTTTTGGTCTTGTTTATGGTTTCCTTTGCTGTGCAAAAGCTTTGAAGTTTCATTAGGTCCCATTTGTTTATTTTGTTTTTATTTCCATTTCTCTAGGAGGTGGGTCAAAAAAGATCTTGCTGTGCTTTATGTCATAGAGTGTTCTGCCTATGTTTTCCTCTGAGAGTTTGATAGTTTCTGGCCTTACATTCAGGTCTTTAATCCATTTTGAGCTTATTTTTGTGTATGGTGTTAGGGAGTGATCTAATCTCATACTTTTCCATGTACCTGTCCAGTTTTCCCAGCACCACTTATTGAAGAGGCTGTCCTTTCTCCACTGTACATTCCTGCCTCCTTTATCAAAGATAAGGTGACCATATGTGCATGAGTTTATCTCTGGGCTTTCTATCCTGTTCCATTGATTTATCTTTCTGTTTTTGTGCCAGTACCATACTGTCTTGATTACTGTAGCTTTGTAGTATAGTCTGAAGTCAGGGAGCCTGCTTCCTCCAGCTCCGTTTCTTGTTCTCAAGATTGCTTTGGCTATTCGGGGTCTTTTGTGTTTCTCCTTCATCACTTTAAATATGTCCTGCCAGTCCCTTCTGGCTTGCAGAGTTTCTGCTGAAAGATCAGCTGTTAACCTTATGGGGATTCCCTTGTGTGTTATTTGTTGTTTTTCCCTTGCTGCTTTTAATACGTTTTCTGTGTATTTAATTTTTGACAGTTTGATTAATATGTGTCTTGGCATATTTCTCCTTGGATTTATCCTGTATGGGACTCTCTGTGCTTCCTGGACTTGATTAACTATTTCCTTCCCCATATTAGGGAAGTTTTCAACTATAATCTCTTCAAATATTTTCTCAGTCCCTTTCTTTTTCTCTTCTTCTTCTGGAACCCCTATAATTCGAATGTTGGTGCGTTTAATGTTGTCCCAGAGGTCTCTGAGACTGTCCTCAGTTCTTTTCATTCGTTTTTCTTTATTCTGCTCTGCAGTAGTTATTTCCACTATTTTATCTTCCAGGTCACTTATCCGTTCTTCTGCCTCAGTTATTCTGCTATTGATCCCATCTAGAGTATTTTTAATTTCATTTATTGTGTTGTTCATTGTTGTTTGTTTCATCTTTAGTTCTTCTAGGTCCTTGTTAAATGTTTCTTGCATTTTGTCTATTTCCAAGATTTTGGATCATCTTTACTATCATTATTCTGAATTCTTTTTCAGGTAGACTGCCTATTTCCTCTTCATATGTTAGGTCTGGTGGGTTTTTATCTTGCTCCTTCATTTGCTGTATGTTTTTCTGTCTTCTCATTTTGCTTATCTTACTGTGTTTGGGGTCTCCTTTTTGCAGGCAGCAGGTTCGTAGTTCCCGTTGTTTTTGGTTTCTGTCCCCAGTGGCTAAGGTTGGTTCAGTGGGTTGTGTAGGCTTCCTGTGGAGGGGACTAGTGCCTGTGTTCTGGTGGATGAGGCTGGATCTTGTCTTTTTGGTGAGCAGGTCCACGTCTGGAGGTGTGTTTTGGGGTGTCTGTGGCCTTATTATGATTTTAGGCAGCCTCTCTGCTAATGGGTGGGGTTCTGTTCCTGTCTTGCTAGTTGTTTGGCATAGGATGTCCAGCACTGCAGCTTGCTGGTCGTTGAGTGAAGCTGGGTGCTGGAGTTGAGATGGAGATCTCTGGGAGATTTTCGCCGTTTGATATTATGTGGAGCTGGGAGGTCTCTTGTGGACCAGTGTCCTGAAGTTGGCTCTCCCACCTCAGAGGCACAGCACTGACTCCTGGCTGGAGCACCAAGAGCCTTTCATCCACACGGCTCAGAATAAAAGGGAGAAAAAGTAGAAAGAAAGAATTAGTAGAAGTAGAAATAAAGAAAGAAAGAAAGAAAGGAGGGAGGGAGAGAGGCAGGAAGGAAGGAAGGAAGGAGGGAAGGAAGGAAAAAAAGAAAGAAAGAAGATAAAGTAAAATAAAGTAAGATAAAATATAATAAAGTTATTAAAATAAAAAAATAATTATTAAGAGAAAAAAAGAAAAAAATTGAAAAAAAAAGGACAGATAGAACCCTAGGACAAATGGTGGAAGCAAAGCTATACAGACAAAATCTCACACAGAAGCATACACATACACACTCACAAAAAGAGGAAAAGGGGAAAAAATCATAAATCTTGCTCTCAAAGCCCACCTCCTTAATTTGGGATGATTGGTTGTCTATTCATGTATTCCACAGATGCAGGGTACATCAAGTTGATTGTGGAGCTTTAATCCGCTGCTTCTGAGGCTGCTGGGAGAGATTTCCCTTTCTCTGTTTTGTTCTCACAGCTCCCAGGGGCTCAGCTTTGGATTTGGCCCCGCCTCTGCATGTACGTCGCCGGAGGGCGTCTGTTCTTCGCTCAGACAGGACGGGGTTAAAGGAGCCGCTGCTTCGGGGGCTCTGGCTCACTCAGGCCGGGGGAGGGAGGGGCACGGAGTGCAGGGCGAGGCTGCAGCGGCAGCGGCCGGCGTGACGTTGCACCAGCCTGAGGCGCGCCGCGTGACGTTGCACCAGCCTGAGGCGCGCCGCGTGACGTTGCACCAGCCTGAGGCGCGCCGTGCGTTTCCCCGGGGTAGTTGTCCCTGGATCCCGGGACCCTGGCAGTGGCGGGCTGCAGAGGCTTCCCGGAAGCGGGGTGTGGATAGTGACCTGTGCTCGCACACAGGCTTCTTGGTGGCGGCGGCAGCAGCCTTAGCGTCTCATGCCCGTCTCTGGGGCCCGCGCTTTTAGCCGCGGCTCGCACCCGTCTCTGGAGCTCCTTTAAGCAGCGCTCTTAATCCCCTCTCCTCGCGCACCAGGAAACAAAGAGGGAAGAAAAAGTCTCTTGCCTCTTCGGCAGGTCCAGACTTTTCCCCAGACTCCCTCCCGGCTAGCCGTGGCGCGCTAACCCCCTGCAGGCTGTGTTCACGCTGCCAACCCCAGTCCTCTCCCGGTGCTCTGACCGAAGCCCGAGTCTCAACTCCAGGCCCCGTCCGCCCCGGCGGGGGAGCAGACAAGCCTCTCGGGCTGGTGAGTACTGGTCAGCACTGATCCTCTGTGCGGGAATCTCTCTGCTTTGCCCTCCGCACCCCTGTGACTGCGCTCTCCTCCGCGGCTCTGAAGCTTTCCCGCTCAGCCACCCGCAGTCTCCGCCCGCGAAGGGGCTTCCTAGTGTGTGGGAACCTTTCCTCCTTCACAGCTCCCTCCCACTGGTGCAGGTCCCGTCCCTATTCTTTTGTCTCTGTTTTTTCTTTTGCCCTACCCAGGTACGTGTGGGGGGGGAGGGGTTCTTGCCTTTTGGTAGGTCTGAGGCCTTCTGCCAGCGTTCAGTAGGTGTTCTGTAGGAGTTGTTCCACGTGTAGATGTATTTCTGGTGTCTCTGTGGGGAGGAAGGTGATCTCCGCGTCTTACTCTTCCGCCATCTTCCCGGAAGCTATCTCTTAATTTTTTTGATATTTCTAGGCTACGCAGTTTATCAGCAAGTCTTTTCAAATTGTAGCAAATCTCCAGAAAAATTTTCCAATATATTTAGGGAAAAAAATCCTCATATACCACACAGTTCACACTTGTGTTGTTCAAGGGTCAACTGTACTACTGTTTCTCAAGTTTAAGTTTCCCAGCTACCTAGCTAGGAGCAGATCCTTTTCGGGGAATAAAGAAACTTCATTTCCATGTACAACTGACTGTGATATAACAGAGCAACCGTGATACATATGGATAAAAAGAAAGTTGTGAACTTTCAAATAAAAAACTTTAATCTTAAATAAACAAACTTAAAATAGTCATGAAGCCTTTTGAAACTTTTCAGTTGTCTTTTGAGACTTTTATAAAAAATAGCCTGGGGCTTCCCTGGTGGCTCAGTGGTTGGGAGTCTGCCTGCCGATGCAGGGGACATGGGTTCGTGCCCCGGTCCGGGAGGATCCCGCATGCCACGGAGCGGCTGGGCCCGTGAGCCATGGCCGCTGAGCCTGCGCGTCCGGAGCCTGTGCTCCTTAGCGGGAGAGGCCGCAGCAGTGAGAGGCCCGCGTACCAAAAAAAAAAAAGAAAAGCGCCTGGGAATAAGTATCCTTGTCGTACCATCCAGCTGGTATTCAGTAAGGAAAGAATAGGGGACCTGGAGCACAGCGTCCTGGCTGAACCCAGGGGGCCATGCAGATTTGGGACAGTCAGCATCACTTGGGGACACTGGTCCAAAGACTGATGAAGAAAAAAAATCCTGAGAAATTTAGTCTTCAGGGAACATTTCCCAGTGGAAGGGCTCAGAGTCTGTGGAATTCAAAGCTTCTGCAGACACTGACAGTTCTCTCTCTGGGGATGATTTCTGAGTAAGGGAGATAGGTAGTTGTGTGACCAAGACGATTTTGGTGCAGATTGTTCTGGACATAGGGGAATGGCTTAGGTGACCTTCCAGGGGTCTTGTACCTAATCCATGATTCTGTAAGTAATGAGTTGACAGAAAATTGCATTCTGTTTGGTTGGCCATCTGCTGTTTCTCCAGCGCTGGCTGATAAAGGCATGGCTATATGGGGAGAAGGTGAGCTGTAATTAATTATCTATGGCATTGATGAATTTCCTGTAAGATATTCCCCTGCTAATCCAGCCATATAGCTGCATCCATCCCCCACTCCCAATGTTAACGGTCTATTTATGGACTCAGCTCCGTAATTAAATGTTTCATTTGCAAGAATATGGTTCCTAGGAAAATCCAAGCTCTCTTTATGTGTCTGCAATAGGCTACTGCAGACGTTACATAAGAGATTAGTCCACGTTGGCCTGCTGTTCTTAGCTTTCTGGATAATCTAATGTATTATGTTTCTGGTGTATGTAAATTACTAAATGTAATGTTCGTCAGTATACCTGCTGAATGAAGCCACATGTATTGTGGGCATA
The DNA here is from genome assembly GCF_039906515.1 of Pseudorca crassidens. Lineage (NCBI taxonomy): Eukaryota > Metazoa > Chordata > Mammalia > Artiodactyla > Delphinidae > Pseudorca > Pseudorca crassidens. The sequence goes on from NC_090309.1 coordinate 33,919,130, forward strand.
ATTTTAATTATTTATATGCTATAAGAATGGAAGAAATTGGAATTACAGAAGTAGGGTTCTAAAAAATCCCTCTGGTTTTCTTTTGGGCAACAACTTAATCAAATTAAAACCGTAATCGTTTTTCAACTCTTGCCTCACACTTGTTTTGGCCACCTCTTTTGTCAGCATGTGGCTATGCCCCATAAAGGCATTTCATGTCAACCCAGAGTATTTGCCTTATTAGAAAACAGCACGTACTAGATGGCTGGGTTCAAGTCAGGGACAACATTGGGGAAGCTCAAGGTTCCCTTCTGAGCTTGGCTTTTGTTCTTGAACTAGGTCCCTGGCAACTCCTGACCCGTTTTCTTCTAGTCAAGAAGGTAGCAGCTAGGTAGGTAAGGCTGGAAAGCAGAACAGGGAAGGAGCAGAGGTGAGAGGGACATGTGTATCTCTGGGCAAAGCAACATGAAAAGACAATCAAAACCAGCTACTTTTATTAACTAGCTAGAGATATGGAGGACAATTTTAGTTCCAGATGGCTGATCAGGATTGAAAGGATTTGGGTATCTATTCAAGACCTGGAGACTGTAATCAGAAGTGAGTTTGTCCAGTGAGTTTTATCATATTGTGACATCTTGGTAGGACACGGAGTCTAGAATCCAAGCACCTGGTTTTGAATCCTGGTCTCATGTTTTAGGTGAGGCATCAAGACCCTTCTCAATGCCTCGATTTCCTCATGCACACAGTAGGGAGCATACTAATGCTGCTTGATTGAACTGTCAGGAAGATCTAATGGCGTGATGCATGGGAATGTGATTTATAAACACCAGCGGGTGGTGCAAATGGATGTTTTTGTCCTCCCTACATCCTTCTCTTGTCCTATAACACGTGTTGCCTGGCAAGTCATGTTTTAGTATTTTTGTGTCTGACATGGAGGAAAAAAATATTTTATGAGTTATTCCAGTTTCCCTAGGAGAGTAGCAGAATTCCTTGGAGAGGAAAAACTACCCTTTTCTTTGGGAATATACAAATGGGATATTTTGTTCATAAGACAGATCCCCTGGGCCAGTCTAGATCAGACTTCTCAAATGTCCTATGGTGAAGGACCATTTAAAATTCCAATCCATTGTGGACAGTTACTTTTGTAAAATACAATAAAACGTAGTCTTAAAAACATGAAATAAAAAAGACATACAAAGCACAAATCCTATTTTTCTTTTATTATTAAGAGACATAAAATTACTCTGGAGACAGAAAATTACTTCAGGAGACATAAAATTACTCTGTCAAGTTGTTGTAAAACCTTAACATCTGTACTTACCTCGTTGTGGACTGGGAACCAAAGTTCTTGGACCAACACCACTGAGTGGATTCCACTTTAAGGAACACTACTGTAGCTGGAAGAGATTTCAAACAAAAAGAGAACTAACCTAGTTTCCATTGAACAATCATAGGTATTTTGTTTTTGGCAGATGAGCTAGTAAATGGGTGTAAAACTCAGAGAAGGGATATGGGGGAAGGGCCTGTTTTGATTCAAAGAGAGAGAAGGGGAAAAATGACAGCTGGCCAAAGTGTAAAGAGGAGAGTAGTAGTTAAGAAATTCCACGTGCTGGGGACGATGCATAATGACGGTTTTAACTTGTTTCCTTGTTGGGTTGTGCTAATTCCCCAACCTTCAAATAGTCTGTTACACACAATGTCTGCATGTTGGTGGTGCTTGGAGACTGAGGCTGGGTCTATATCCACAGCTGGTGGACAGCAGAGAGTAAGGGGGTAGCCATAGGTCTAGCCCAGTTGGGGAGTCTAGCCCAGTCGGGGAATTCAGAGGCAGAGCTGTCCAGGAAAGTGTCAGCCTTCTCTTGAGTGTCTGTGGATGCACTGAGGTGGGCTCTGGATTTTCCATATTATGTGGGGTGGAAGCATTTGTACTTATTTGGTATTGAGAGGAAAAGGGATCCCAGAAGTTTGGAGGACAAGCGACACTCAGGTTATACTACAGATGGGAAAGAGTTCTGCTCAAATTTCCTACCAGTCTCCTGCTCATGACAAACATGGTCCTTCTTCTTTATGGAGGGAAGCATCTTTCCTCTGGTTGGGTGTGAAGTGTGAATTGCACAGATAAATCAGGAATAGTGCTTGGAAACGTGTTCTGTCTTATTTCCTAGCACATTTTTTTTTTCTTTTTCTAGTAACTATCATTACATTTCTTGAGAATTTGTTGTGCCAGCCTTGTCATCTCAAATCCTTATGGTGGTTCTGCAGTTGTATAGGTTTTTAATATCCTGGATCTACTATTAATCGTTATTATGACCTGGACTGAGTTCCTTCACCTTTCTGAGTCTCAGTTTTTTCATCTATATAATGGAGATTAAAACATTGATAGCATACTACCTGATGCATACTAAAAAAAGGTAATAATAATGATGATAACATTAACAACAACTAACATTAAAGTGTTCTTGCTGTGTGCCAAGCACTGATTGAAGTACTTTACTTATATTATTTCATTTAATACTCACAATAACCCTATGAGGTTATCATCCCCATTTGACAGATGAGGACTCTGAGACTCAGAGAGGTTAAGGCAGTTGCTCACGTCACATGGCCAGTAAATGATAGAGTCAGGTCATAACCTGGGCTGTTTGACTCTAGAGCACTTACTCTTAGTTGTCTTGCTACTATACTTGCCACTCGAGAAAGAGTTTGTCATTGTTGTTATTATTATTACAGACGAAAAAACTGAGTCCCAGAGAGGCAAATAACTTGCTCAACATAGCACAGCCCTGGGCAGAGCTGAGATTGAAAGCTGCTGGCATCCTGTGCCCATGGTTGGTTGTGTGGCTGGGTCCTGGGCATCTGGATGGATTAAATGGCCTCAGTGTGTCCAGGCAGACGGCACCAAGAGCCATGCCCTCTGCACAGTAGATGCGGATGGATGAGGGCAGGGTTTGTGACCTCTGCCATCCCCTAGAGGAGCCAAGGTCTCTGCTGTGAGTCTGAGGTATGAGGTTGGAGAGCAGACTTGTTGGAGCCCAAAACCCATCCACACCCAGCTTTGATTTACATGGGGACGTTTCCTGACTCTTGGCATTGGGAAAGGGAAATAGCAAATTTGGGGTGTTTGCTTATTTCCGCCGGTAATTTCAGCTAGGAAGGGTGAAGGCTGATGAATTACACAGCAGCTCATTAAAACATAATATCCCTTTGAAGCCCAGAGCAGCAAGTGGAGAGCTGTTTTGCAATGTTGGTGGGAGACTGGGGAGTCTCCAGCTCATCCCTTTGATGCAGTTGGATAAGGTGTCGACTCTTGAGTTGTACCTTTTGGCACAGTTGAGGCAAACTTGGGGTGTACAGAGAACTCTGGGAATACAGGGCTACTAGAGAATTCCACAGAAGGAACCCCCAGGCTGAGGCTGGGTTTAGCCCAGATCCTGTCCCCAGGCTCTCGACTGTGCTCCTCCCAGCCCCCCTGGGGAGCTGCTACCTTCTGCCATGAGCCAAACCACCCCAGGGAGGTTGGGGGCCACAGCTGGCTGAGAACCCCTGTGGCCACCAGTGCCTCCATCTCAGGAAGACACCACAGGCCAAGGAAAACACTTGGTAAACTTAGCCTGGGCAGCTCTCAGTAACTTATTTAGGATTTAATGTTTCTTTTTAAACAGAGCACAGAAGGCTTGGAAAGCAAGCTCAGTGATTCCTGAGAGGATAACCTAGTTCCATGTCTTAGTCATCTTTGCTTTTGGCACCTAGAAGGTGCTCCATAGATGCCGGTCGATTTCAGTCATCTTTTGTGGTTTTGGAAAAAAGTTGGGAAACACCCCAGCCATCCTCTGTTGGATTGCTTAGATTTTGGCGGAGGCCAAGTGTTGAAATCGTGGGTTGCTTAAGACTGATTATTCCCAATTAAACAGATAGTCAGTGAACATTTATTGGTGAGGCATCGAGCTGGATGCTGTGGTAGGAGAAAGATGCAAGGGAGTTGGTGGAATGCAGAGTAGGAACGGCCACAACAGGAATAGAGACGAGCCAGCTGCAGTGAGAACACAGAGGACGGAATCAATTAGACTGAGAGACCAGGAATGTCGTCACAGAGAGGGGCACTGGGGGAAGAGCCTTGGAGGATGAGATTTTGAAAGATGTTGGGTCAAGATGGGGATTTTTGGTTAGTGTCAATGACAAGAGCACAGGCTTCTAGGCACAAAGCTGCACTGGCAAGTATGCAGTGCGGCTGAGCTTCTGGTCTGAAATGTCAAAATATAACTTTTTAAAACACCTAAAAAAAATTCTCATACAAACATCTGGTGAGCCCATGTCAAAGACTTATTCAACTCATTAATTAGGGAACCAGCAGAGTGGAAAATTGGTTCAAAGAAGAATTGGAGAGACCAAAGCATATATAATCAATAAAAGAAGGAAAGCTGAAAGAAGGCTGCACAGTTAGATACGAATCTGGTTAATGTTCTACAGAGCAATAAAGTTATAACCTGTGGAGCTATTTTTTCTGTCAGACAGTATTCATTTGCAATTGTACTGGGCCAAAAAAATCATTTGTAGCTTGCCAATTTTATACATGTTCACCCAACTCTGTAGAACCTGGGCCAGAATCAATGGTAAAATGTAAGACAAACAAAATTTGCATTTTTCTAGAGCATCTGATGATTCCAAAGCAGACTTTTTTCACAGTGCTCTAAAATGACTTTGAAAAGGCGTGTAATCATCATCTTCCTTAATTTTCAAGGTTCAGATCATTTGGCTAAAAGAAAAATGTTCTGGATGGATTTGGAGGAACGTGGTGATGAACTTGGACTTGATTCTGATAAGTTTTAGCAGAATTGCTGTGATCTGTCCCAGCATATGGCAAGATTATGGGGGAAAACCAAGTGGAGAGGAGAGAAAGCAGAGAAAGAAAGCCTTGTTAGAAGGTTATGATAATAGTTCAGGCAGAAATCACGATGTGGTACTGGGTTTAGAAAGGTGGAGGCTGATATAGAGGTGGTGTGAAGATGAATTGATTTCATGGGAGCTATGAGGGAGGAAGTTCAGTTCCACAAATGTTTATTGTGTATTTACTATGGGTCACTGTGATAAACACCAGCAGCTCAAAGAAGAGTAAGATGTTACTATTGTCCCCCAGGAGCTTAAGACATGAAAGATTATTCTCAGTTCCATGTGGAAAGGCCAATGGTGCAGATATGTACAGGATGAATAGGGTCAAGGTCAGATCAGGGAGGATACCCAGAGAGGGTTTTCTAAGGATCACTGAGTATCACCGGGCAAAGCAGGAGGTTGGAAGGTGCTCAAACCTTGGGTACACATTGGAATCACTGTGGTAGCCTACAAAACTCCTGAGCCTGCTCTACACCCTCAGAGATTCTGATTTCATAGAATTTCTGGGTGTGACCTACTTGCAAGGAAGGAGCTTTTAAATCTTTCCAGGTGATTCTAATGTGCAAAGTGGATAATACTTGAGATGGAAGAAACCACAGGAGCATGGGCAAAGAGGAATTACGGAGCCTGGAATGTGCTGGGAAAGAAACATAGTACTGTAGTACCTCAAAACAACAGTTGTGATGTGGGAAAAGCTGGGAGGAGAGACTGGGCTGGCTGCGATAGTGGCTGCCATGCAGAGCCTTGTCCTGTCAGCGTAGAACCACAGGTCATGTTACACATATTCTACTCTGGGAGATTTGGGGCCCGGAGCGCCATTAAGGACCTGAGGTAAGGACAGAGAACTTGAGAAATTATTCTCATCCCAGCTCTGCCTTGAATTTGTTATGGGACCTCAGTTTCCTTATATGGAAAGTGAAGAGTTGAACTTGATGGCCCCTAAATTTCTTTCAGTTCAAGAGTTGCAAAATTCTCCTTTTCTGTCATCAGTTTGGTTTTACTGATGCTGGGTTGTGTTGTACTTGAGACATCCATGGTCAGAACCTTAGGGAATATCTATTTAATTAGAATGACACTGTTTTTTAAAAATTCTAATCCAAAGAGTGCTACAGACTTGTAGAAAAAAGGAAAAATTAAAACTCTACAGAAGAATATAAAGCAAAAGTTTCTCTTCTAGCATCCTGTGTTCCATTTCCCAGAGCCTCTTGGGATGGTATGTTGTGTGTATATATCAACATTTTTTTCTTTTTGTGTATAAGCATATATGTATGCACATTTAATATTGTACACAAATGGGACCATGTTGTGTAAATTGTTCTGTAACTTGTTTTCACATTTCGATATATTTTTGACATCTTTCCATGTCTGTGTATTTTTTTTCAGCTTTGTCTTTTTTTTTAATTGAAGTATAGTTGATTTACAACGTTGTGTTAATTTCTGCTATACAGTAAAGTGACTCAGTTATACATATGTATGCATTCTTTTCTACTGTGGTTTATCCCAGGACATTAAACATAGTTCTCTGTGCTATACAGTAGGACCTAGTTGTCCATCCATTCTATATGTAATAGTTTGCATCTACTAACCCCACACTCCCAGTCCGTCCCTCCCCTACACACCCCTTGGCAACCACAAGTCTGTTCTCTATATCTGGGAGTCTGTTTCTGCTTTATAGATAGGTTAATTTGGGTCATATTTTAGATTCCACATATAAGTGATATCATGTGGTATTTGTCTTTCTCTTTCTGACTTACTTCACTTAGTATGATCATGCTAAGTGATTATCATACCATGTCTGTGAATTTAGAATGACCCCATACTTATTGCCAGTTGTGTGATACTCCATGGTATGACCCCATAATTTCCCTAACCTGTGATAGCCCTTTAGGTTGTGTTAGTAGTTCACTGTGTTGTAATATGTTTCAGCGAACCTTCTCGTGTATACATTTGTGTAATTTTGGAAGTTCTGTTTATTCATAGGACCAATCCTTAGACATGGAATTACTAGGTCTGTGGTTAAGTATATTGAAAATTTGGATAGGCATTAACAAATTGTCTTCCAAAATTGTTGTACTAATTTATATGCCTAACTACAAGTTCCTCATTCCCTTATAAATGCTGTGTATTTTTCAAATTTTAAGTTGTTTACTTTTGGAGATGGAAAATGGTATCTGTTTTAGTCTGTATTTATTTCATAAGAGAGGAGTTGATTACCTTTTCATATGTTCATTGGCTATTTGGCTTTCTGTTCAAACTTCTATTCCTGTTCTTTGCTCTTATTGTTTTTTTCTTGTAATTTCTTGTAATTTGGAATGTTCTCTTTATCATACACTAAATTTCCACATACATTTGCACTTGTTTCTGGATTCTTTATTCTGTTCCAATTATCTGTCTATTCAAGCATTAATATTATACTGTTTTAATAACTGGCTTTATAACACATTTTAATATCTGGTAAGACTAAGTCATCCTCAATTACCCTTCCTATTTAGAATTTTCTCACATGTTTATTTTTTCAGATGAACTTTAACATTATTTTATCAAATTAAAAAAAAGCTCTACTGGATGTTTTTTTGTAATTGGAATTGAGTTACTAGATAAATCAGAACTGTCATCCTTATAATAACAAATCTTCTTGTTTAAGAAAGTTTATTTTACATATTCAAATGTTTTTTGTTATTAAATGGAGTTCTCAAGTTTTCTTCATATAGGTCTTGCACATTTCTTAAGTTTATTGTTAGATATTTTATAGTTGTTTTTGTTCTTGGACAGATGATTCTTTTCTTCCCTCCATCGTATTTTGCATCTTGTTTGCATTAGGAAAGCCATTGATTTTTGTATATTCTGGAAGAATTATGAAAAGAGGCATGAAGGGGAAGAGAAGGAGAGATGTGGGGGGAAGAATCAGGAGACTGCAGTGGAAGCTAGGGGAGGATGCATTTTGAAGAGCAGGATTTCAACACTATCAAATGCTGTCAAAGTCAAGTAGGAGGGAATGGGACCTATACCAGGAGCCAGCTGAGAGAGTGATGCAGTAAAGATGAGAGTGGTTAGGGATCATGCAGGAAAGAAAGACATGCTACTCTTCCTTGTCTTTTATGTGCTACTCATTGCATTCATCAGAGTCCTCCACATGTGATAGAAAAATCCAGAAGCTTGGATGCCTATGTGATGTGTGTGTGTGTGTGTGTGTGTGTGTGCGCGTGCGTGCGCGCACATGCAGCTGGACAAGGAACACAGGTGCCAGTCTCAGAATCTGTGGGCTCACATGGGAACTGATTATCAACGGTTTCATTTATAGTGAGCATGCTTCCAACCCTAAACTGGCATGCAATGCAAATGTGAAAAAGTTAGCTTTCCCTGATGTTATAGTGGGGTCAACTGGAGCATGGATTTGCTTTTCCTGGGAAGTGAGAGCAGTAGATGAATAGTAAGACAGTTAAAAAAAATCTTGTTTCAAGTGAAAAATTTTTCAAATGGCACCGGAGTTCCCCAAATGGCCATAAATCCCTGACTTGGCAGGAATCTAGCCTCTCTTTTCCTGTCCATGTTTAGCAGCCTTGCCACCAGCCATCAAGGTTCTGTTAGCACAGCAGGGTGCAGGAAGAAGAGCTGCTTGATTGGCATATGGCGTAGCTCTCTCCTTGTTGCTTTCTGTTTATCCAGCTTCGTGCTTTGGCAATATGGCGACTTTCACTGGCTGCGATGTTAGAGAAGGGTAAAGATCTATAAATATCATTCCACTTATGAAAAAATCCTTCCAACAACTAGACCCTGTGAGCAAGCCAATTAATTGCCAAGAAAGCTGACTTCTCTACTTGTAGGGCCTGTGGTGGTGTCCAGCTCTGAAGAAAGGAGGAGCGTTGACATGGAGGTTGATGGTCAATCCTTGGTACTTAACTTTAAGACTATAGAATAAGAATGGGATTTACCCATGCTTTGGAGGAAAGGCTCTTTCACAGAATGGAACTGACTCTCAAATTCTAGGGGAGGATTTCTCAGCTTGCCAGATAAAATACAGAACACTAAGTTAAATTTGAATTTCAGATAAACAATGATTACAAATTATTCATACTTTTATTTGCTAACCCTGGTCTAAAATACAGATGTCCATATAATATGGGAAATGGGTGAGCAAAGCTCAGCTGGACTTTACTGGGTCATCCCATAGGCTGAGGCCTCTTTGGAAAGAAGCATTAAGGGCTAGATATCCTAGACATTTATTGGATTCCAATTTCTGTCCATTCTTTGTGTACTGAGCCTCTCATATCCATCTTGTTGACTCCATTCCATTGCCACTAAAGGGGTTCCAACTATCAACAGCATTGACCCCAAATGTTCATGTGCTCAGTGATTTACTCTAGAGGGAGTTTTCCCTTTGCAGGGAGCTCCTGTGTGGCTTTCTGCTTGGTTTCTCTCTCTCTCAACACTCCCTTCACACCATACCACCCCACCCTGAGCACAATCACCTGAAAATGATTCCCCAGCACCACTTTGTCATGTTCTATGGTGACGTGCTGCCAGTTAAGCCCACCCACATATAGAACTTGAACACCATCTGTATGTGGCCCAGGATTTTCAGCGGTGGAATTTTCTCTAGCTCAGTTGCATCTGGGAGTCTTGTTCTGAGTTCTTAGGAGCGGATCTTTCATACCCCTTCACCATTCTTCGCTCAAATAACACTTGCTGGTTGATCGACTCTAGTGGATCCTATCAGAATTGGCCACATTTACCGAGTGGGAAAGTTGTTTTAGGCCCGATGTTCTTGTGCTGGAGAAGTTCCGAGAGACTAGAAGACACTAAATCCTGCTTCCACTTCTGTGAGCCCCTCTCCTACTCTTGTTTCCAGTTCGGGGGGCTGAGAAGGCAGAGATCTCTGTGTTTAACTCCTGATTGAGACAGCTGGGTTAGCCAATGTTCCTTTAAACTCCAAAACCAGCTTAAGCAGAGAGGGACTCATTAAATGCTGGTGATAAAACTGAATTGAGAAGTTTACTCTTTGAGTTCCTGAATTCTAGATTTTGAGGTTGAAATCTATGGTATATTTGGAACTCACCATTTGTGTCTATGATCTTGTTCAATAGAATAATCTCCTTGGCTGCTCTATTCAAGAACATTACAAAGACTTGGTGGAAGTGAGGGAGAGAAGTCGAAACCAAGAATAGTAACACTACTAATAAAAATAGCTGAAAACTATAATCATGATAATAATGATAATAATATAGTGTCCACTGTGTTTCAGGTGATTTATACCTACTTTTCTTTAATTCCTACAACATCACGAGTAGGTGTTTTTTGTTATTATTTTACAGATGAGAAAACTGAGGCCCAGAATGGTTAAGCTATTTTGCCCACAGATAAAAACTACAGATAAAAACTAGTTAAGTCCTGGATCCAGTATTGGAATAAGTGTCCTTCTGGCTGAAATCCTAGGTTTATCCAATATACCAAGTTACAGCCCTCTTGTTGATTATTGGGGGGACCTTTTGCAGAGTCCAGGGTCCACTGAAGTGAAATGTGAGGGCTGGATCGTAGAGCCTGGGACCCACAGGTCAGCAGCACTTCACTCGGGGCTCGTGTGACTCCAAGACGAAGAGGAATAAGGCAGCGGAGGCCAGCTCCTGGGGGTCTGGAACGTGATGTGAGTCCCCAGGCAGGCTTCTCTGAAACCAGCCCCTGCCATGACCCTGGTTAATTACTCTGTAATTAACAGACAACCAAATTCCTGCTGTCCCTGGGTCCTGTGATGCTCCTGGAGGCTGCCGGCAAACACAGGGCAGTGGTAATTCTGGTGAGCTTGCCCCGGGGCTGGACAGGACGTCCTATCGAATGATTATCATCATGTGATGAAGCCCCAGTGGTCCCCAGCCTGGCCTGGCTTTCCAGCTGCTGTGCTAGCAGACTTTTCTTCTGGGGCATCCTGGAGCTGGAAACCGCTCACGTGGATTACACACGCGCTGCTGCCAGCCTGGCAGCTTTACTGAGCTGAAGACCTCCCTCGCTCGGCTTGATAGCGATCGAGCCTCCCCGTTGGAGTTTGTTACCTGGGAGCTGTCCAGATCCAATGATGAAAACTGGCTGAGGGGTAGTGGTTATGGTCATTACCGGCAGCCCATTAGAGGAGTACTGGCAAACCCGGGAGGCACTGAGTGTATTTCCAGGGCGCTTTGGGTGCATTGTTTTCCCTGCATCACTCCTCTTAACCTTCCTTGGCTCCATTCTTTTCTTTCGAGTTAAAACTCATGGGAATATGAAAGGGGGTGGAACCCGTGGGTTTCGGTTTCCCAGTACAGGGCTCCTGGGTGGTGGGATGGGATGAGATGCTGCTCTGTGCTCTGAAGGTAGGCTGAGCCCCTTTCACCTCTCAGGGAAAGAATGTCAGCTTTGTTGTGAGCCAGTGGACTGAGTCACCAGAGAGGTCAGTGTGGCTAGAAACTGAGTGCTTGCAGGGTTCCTCTGGGTCTTCCCAACACAGGGAGAAAGGAAGCCACCTTCTCCAGGAGGGCTGCATCCAGGCCTTTCCAGGCTCTCAGGTTGAACCACTTCCACAGGTAACCTGTGCTCATGATTTGGGGATGGAAATGCAAATGATCAGTCCCCACACTAGACCTCCTGGATCAGAAGCTCTGGGGTTGGGCCTGGCAGTCTGTTTCAGCAAGGCCTTCCATGTGATTGCAAGGCATGCTCTAATCTGAGATCTCCTTCTTTAGACTAAGGCTATCCAAAGTGTGCTCTGTGGATCACAGCATCAGTATCCTAAGAGGTTCCTAGAAATCCTGTATCTCAGGCCCACCTCTCTCTCAGATCTGTTAAATCAGAATCTGCATTTTAACAAGTTCCCTGGGTGATTTGATGGCACTTTAAAGCTTCAGAAGCACAGCTTAGAGCACTGTTTCTCAACTGCACCTCATGCTCAGGCCCCACCCCAGACCAATTAAATCGGAATTTCTTGGGGTGATGCCCAAGTGTTGGTGTTTATTAAAAGTTTCCCTAGTGATTCTTATATACAGTCAAAGCTGAGAGCAATTGCTTTGGACCACCACAGGCTCCAGAATCACAGGGGGCTATGGCTGTTAAAAAACAAAACAGGGCTTCCCTGGTGGCGCAGTAGTTGAGAGTCCGCCTGCCGATGCAGGGGACGTGGGTTCGTGCCCTGGTCCGGGAAGATCCCACATGCCGCAGAGCAGCTGGGCCCGTGAGCCATGGCCGCTGAGCCTGCACGTCCGGAGCCTGTGCTCCGCAACGGGAGAGGCCACAACAGTGAGAGGCCCGCGTACCGCAAAAAAAAAAGAAAACAAAACAACCAGCCAACAATGCAACGATCAGAATAAAACCAATGACGTGGAGTAGAGCTTCCCAGCAATATGGAGGGACACATTTGTGTCTCATGGATGTGTTGGGTGGATGTGGAATTATTGATCCCATCAGGCCTTGGAGGCGACAGGATGGGACCTGGGTTGCCATGAGCAACCTTTTACCCTGGGGACTATTACAAATATCAATTTCTATGTATGCCATGGCAGGAAAAAGGAAAACATGCTATAGGGAACCCGAATAATTCTATTATTACTGTGTTAATGTACTAACTATGGCAATGTGTATGCGTAAGGGTTGCAAGAGGGAAATGCTGAAAATCTAACTCTGGGATGAGAGGGCAGAAATATGCCTTCAGATGTTAGATGACTTCCATAATTCAAATCCAGATACTTTTCAGATCATCATTGTCACCTGGTATTTATTTAGCATTCTTGCTATTTAGAGGTTTCCTAGCAATTATCTAATTATTTCTTACAATAGGCATGGATTATTTTTCCTTCTTTGGTGATGAGGAAATTCAGCCCCAGGAAGGTTAGCACTTTTTAAGGCCAGTTAAGAAGGGACAGTTGAGGGGTGAAGAGGTGTTTCCTTAACACCCATTGGAAAGGTCTGGAGATGTCACTTTCCACTTCAAAATGGCAAATGCTACCTCTTTGGAGGGGGTGGGGAGAATCAGCTCCCTGCTTTCAAGCAGGGACTCCGTGTTCCTACTGCTGCCTTTGGTCCTGAAGGTGCTGCCTGGAGCCTGGGGCTTCCTGGGAGTATCCCAGGAAAGCTCCTAAAGAGGAACTGTTAGCTAATTACAAAGCCTGACTATTGTTTGGCTGGCCTGTGTGTGTTAACCCGTCCCCCTCTTGCGCAAGTTTTCATCCTGGTGCTGCAGGAACATATTGTAATTATGCTAATCATGCTGGCCGGGCAGAGGGTAGGGAGGGGGCCCCTCTTCCTAATAGCTTCCCGCTCCTGGAGCAGTTGGTTGTCTGCCCGAGTCCCCAGACAGGCAGAGGGGAGGCTTCGGGGCAGGGGCAGGCGGGGCTGGGGCTGTGTGGGGCTTCATGTCCTCAGGCTGCAAGATCTACCTGGTTTGCAGGGAGGGAGGGATCACGGACAGCCGCCAAGGATGGGTCTCCTGGGCAAAGGGACTTCTGCTGGATTCACTGGGGACTGTATTCAGGACTGGCTCTTGGGAGTGTGTGAAAGAGGCAAATTTTCATTGATGACGTTCACCTTGTCTTTGATGGTGATGGCTCTTCCTCTTCCCCTCTCCCTCCCCACCTCCTCCTACCGGTCCCCTCCTCCCTCTTCATTTCCTCTTTCCTGAACCTCCAGGCACACAATGTTTTGCTGCTGGCTTGGGATTTGTTGGCAGGCAAGTTTATGATTTAGACATAATTAGAGCTATAGATACAGATACAGATATCGACATAAACATAGCTGTAAACATCCTCAGCTACAGAAGACTTGATGAACATTTGACTGCTAAGGACAACTTGTTAGAAAACACAGTGTTAAATGAGGGAGATATTTTCAATCAAAGCGACCTGACCAGTGGTTTTTTTTTCTTTCATAAAATTTTTATTTGGAAATAATTCAAATGAAGACAGAAGTAGAGAGACTAGAACAATGAATCACATATATTACATTTCCCAGATTCAACAGTAATCAACATTTTGCTACACTTGTTTCACCTGTTTTTTTTTTACTGAAATATTTTTTAAAAATCTTAAACATTATGTCATTTTAGCTCTACATTTTATTAGGTATGATTATGCACAATCGCACCTAATAAAATTAACAGTAATAAAAATAAAACAAACAAAAAAATTAACAGTAATACCTGTGTCATTTAGTATGCAGTCCATAATCAAATATAATTCTTACAAGAAAGTCAGCTTAAATGCTCAATATTTTTCTTTTAATACTAAGGGATTGATGCCCTCGTTACTTTCTTTTTCTTTTTTTTTAACTGAGGTATAGTTGATTTATAATGTGTTAATTTCAAGTGTACAGCAAAGTAGTTATATATCTATAACTGAATATACTTATTCTTTTTCAGATTCTTTTCCATCAGAGGTTAATATAAGATATTGAATATAGTTCCTTGTGCTATACATTAGATCCTTGTTGTTTACCTATTTTATATATAGTAGTATGTATATATTAATCCCAAACTCCTAATTTATCCTTTCCCCCTGTTCTTTCCCCTTTGGTAACCATAAATTTGTTTTCTGCATCTGTGAGTCTGTTTCTGTTTTGTAAAGTCATTTGTATGTCCAGTGCTTTTTAAATGATATGGGTTATCACAAGAAGATTGTTAATGATTCGCACCAGGGACTTCCCTGGTGGTGCTGTGGTTAGAAATCCACCTGCCAATGCAAGGGACACGGGTTCGAGCCCTGGTCCAGGAAGATCCCACATGCCACGGAGCAACTAAGCCCATGTGCCACAACTACTGAAGCTGGTGCGTGTAGAGCCCATGCTCCGCAAAAAGAGAAGCCAACACCATGAGAAGCCCACATACCGCAATGAAGAGTAGCCCCCGCTCGCCACAAGTAGAGAAAGCCCGAGCACAGCAACGAAGACTCAATGCAGCCCAAAATAAATAAACAAACAAACAAATAAATAAATACATTTTAAAAAATTGTGTAAAACAAAAACAATTCACACCAAAATTCATTTCTTCAGAAAAGGACTGACTTTGTTTCATAAGATAACCTGGTGGGTCACTGGGAGTTGAAAAGATAAGTCTCAGGGAAGTTTCTGGAAGGAGAGGGTGTGCTTAGGAGAAAAAAATGGGCATGCTTAGGGGAATGGGAGAATTTGTTGTCTTGGGGGCAAAAGGAAAGGGAAGCAGGAAAAGGAGCAGAGGAACTACAGGGTAGAAAGGGGAACTACAGGGTAGAAAGGCTGACAGAGTTTTAAACACAGGATTGATGATGTATTCTGGATTTATTATTACATTGTCTGTGCTCACTTTTTCTAGCGCTGTCCATCTTCACACTTCAGTAAAGTGTGCTTCACACGGACTTCATTGGTGAGGGTGGCTGTGTATGCTGTGTACATGTGTGTCCATCCAGGGAAAGGAGACGAGCCCCCCACCTGAGTTGACACAGACTGAAAAGGAGCTTAATCAGGGGTGACCTTGAGACAGTTAGCCTCAGGGCGTCTATATGGACTTTCTCAGGTTGTGTAATGCTGGTCCTCGCCCATTGTAAGTGGATTTTACAGGGCAACATGACACCAGTTGTCATTCTGGGTTGCATTGGAGTAATAGCTCAGAAGCCAACCCCTGACTCTGTCATCGGTCAGAGCTCTGCAATGATCTTGTTTTCTGCTTATGTTTAGTTTTGTATGTTTCCGTTGGTAATTTCATATCCAGCTGTCAGGAAGACCATGGAAGGACTTCTTTTTTTTCCCTTCTTCCTTTTTGCATCACGCAGGTCTTTATAGCTGTAAAGGACGCCGGGGAAGTGCTAAACTCTGTGTAACTGGCAGATGGGTTTCATTTAGCTCCATGATTCTTCTGTGGGATTTTTTGTTCCGTGTTGGTCGTGAGACTCATGATTCAATCCAAAATTTCCTTGCCTCAACTAGACTGATTTCTGGTCCCATGAACCAAGAGTAGAATGAAGATCATTAGTTCAATTTATGTTGTCTGTCAGTCCAGAGCAGCTGGGTCCTCAGCACTGTGCTAGGTTTTAGAGGAGTGGGAAATGCACAAAATAGAAAACACAATTCCTGTGCACAGGGCAGCATATCTTGGGGGTATATCTAATCTCTTATCCTTCAGTCTCTGTCTCTGTAGATTTCTTTCCTTGAACTTTCCCCCCTTTTCCCTTTGTCTTGTTTTTCTCCTTCTTCCGTTTCTTTTCTTTTTCTTCTGTTTCTGTTTCCTTAGGATGTCTTCACTCACATTTTCTACAATTAAATATTTTCCTATCACTTCTATGGTCTTATCTTTTTTTTTATTTGATTATAGATTTTCAAGCAGGAAGCAAGGAAAACATCTCTTCAAAGCCTGACTCCTGAACTGTCGCCCATGGGTTAGTTGAACTTCCCTCTCTTCAGACTATGTAACCTTGCCCAGGTATTGTATCTCAAATGGTCCATTATCTGAAAGACTTCCTAACAGTGGGTGTTCTGACCTACCAAGCAGTATGAGCTTTTCCCATCACCATTCACAACAAGCTAAATGCAGGGCAGAATTTCAGTCCTAAATCAGAATTACCCTGGATTCTTGGCACTTGAAGCCAGATTGCTAATACCTAGTGATTTTATTAGGGTATCTCTTGTGGGAGTGGGCTGGGTTTTTTTCCATTTTATACGCCAGTTAAAAGGAAAAAAGGAAAAGCTCATTCCTCCAAAAAAGGATTTTGGCAGGCGGATAGGATGATTCTGGAGCAGATGGTTTAAATATTATTTACATGTTATTTAAAGTCACAACATGACTTTATCTTGTGGATATTCCTACAACATTAAATAGCTTTTCAACTTGCAATTCTTATCAAGAGTCGATCAATGTATTTGGAAAAAGAGAAAACCTAGGTTGAGTTGTTTTCCCTAGGAGAAGAGAAGCTTGCCACTGTAGCGTAATGTCTACGCAGTGGATGGGAAAAAGAATAACCACAGTATTTTCTCCACATCTTCTCCAGCCTGTAACCTGGGTTACAAAACCACTGTCCCCCAATATGTGGTTATTGACCTGTTCAAATGACTGCTTTCATTTGCTACTTCAGATCTAATCATTGAATCTAGTGGGGACCACATTTGTTTACCACGTCCAAGTGCCAACAGCTTTCTCAACTTTGAGGTTGGGACAGTAATTCAATGGAAAATGGACAATAATACAAAACATCATATAAAGAAGGCAAATCTCATTCTATTTTCTAATATTATTTTAAGAAAAAATAATGACTAGAAAATAGAAAAGGCATTTAGCTGAGAAAACCTGAGGAAAAGTCCTTGCTATGTTCAATCACTTCTTGCCACATTTTAGGCAAAAGTCAAGTTGAATTCTTCATGTGAAGCTAATATGGAAAAAAAGGATGACTCAAAGATGTATAAGTCAGGATAGGCTAGGTTATGCTGTGGTAACAAATAATCCCCAAATCTCAGTGGCTTAACATATAAAGACTCATTTCTTCCTCATGAAAATTCTACTAGTGGTTCAACTTGGAGCTCTTCAGGAAGCTCCTTTCCAAGAGATCTAGGTTGCTTGCATCTGTTGCTATCTGGAACACATCTTCCATTTTGGTTCCTGAGGCATGGGAAGGGCTCAGCATACCAGCTCTTCAGTGCTTCATCCCAGAAGTGACATACATCATCTCCGCTTGCAACTCGTTGACCGTAATTAGCCACAGTGCTCCTCTTAACTGCATCTGAACTGGGAGATGTGGGGAACACGTAGTGAGGGCTAAATGTCTCTGCCTCAAAGCATAACTGGGACGAATGCTATGTTAAGAGGGTCTCATTTTGTTAATGACCTGTATTTGTGTGGTAGGAGTGTTCTAGAGAAGCTTGCAGGGAGCTGGACTGCTGGGAGGTGCAATGGTCAAGACCTTCTCAAAGGCAGAAGAGCTGGAGTCAGCTAGTGCTTGCTTGGACTGCTGGGTTTGGGTAGACACGATTGTGGGAGACATTTCGAGGCCACAGGCAGAGGGTCTGATTGCCTTCCTGGGGGACCACCTACCACGCAGGGAGGCAGGTGTGCTGGAGGGTCTGATGCTCACCCCTTAAAGTCTGTAGATTTGTGAGGCCCCTTTCCAAGGCTGCCTAACTCCTCGTAGACACGAACCATCTCTGTATGTGGTCTGCCCAGATGCTGAACTCGCAGAAGGCCAGGACCATGCCTTCCTGGTTGTTGTGACTGCAGCAGGGTGTAACATGAGTACTAACTGGGTACTAGCTGAGTAACCTGGGCGGCCAGAGTGAGGCCATCAGTATTGCTTCTGTTGTATAAACTAGTACTTCTCAAACTTTGTTATGCTTACAAATGACCTAGAGATCTGGTAAAACTGGAGATTCCTGTTCAGTAAATCTGGGGCTGAGCCTGAGGTTCTGCACACCTCCTGAGATTTCGTACTCCACATAAAGGTATTAACTGAGGATTCCAGTTGGGTGTGTTAATCCACTGAGGCTCAGTTGTCTGAACACAGCAGAAGGTTTTCCTCAGAAATGGCTGGTGTCAGAGGTGATCATTTCAATCTGGTTATTCCTATTGCCCAGACCACTGAGCCTTAAGAGAAGAAGAGGCCTCTCTGGGCTGAGCTCTTTGTGAATATATGAATTCTCAATACACCTGGTTTTGTTTTCCTCTCTTAAGGCATCTGACAGGCAGTTAATAGCTCATGAAAGAGCCGTATCCAAACTGTACTTTGAAGGAATCAGAAAGTACTGCTTTTGAATGACTTCCTTCCCATGGCAACTCCCAAATCCAGTCCAGCAAGAGGCCTGGACGCTAAGTGGCTTCTTCAAGCCTTCAGGTGGTGTCTGAGCAAACGCAAGGGGCAATCAAATTAGCCTAACACTGGCCACTTCCGAGCACTCACTCGAGATGACAGTTTCAGCTTCAAAAGAGGTATGCAAACTGGAATAATGAAATGTTCCATTTTATTAAGTTCCTGGCCAGAGGGAGGGATTGTATTAGAAGAGAGAAAAGGTGGGGATTTTTTAGCGTGATTTCTGTGACGCTGATAAGCAGTAATTTTTTGCAGAGGGGGCAAAAATGTAACCCACTGCAATAAAACCATTTTCATAATACCGTGGGAATGAGTTTATTGCTCCGAGGCAGGCATGCCTCCTCGTGGCAGCGTGAGCCTCCGTCTCCATCTTTCATGGGTCAGTCCGACGTTTTTATAGTGCTGAAACAAGAGAGAGCACTTATGGTGCGGCCCTTCTCCATCTGTGAACGGTTAGGGTAGAGGCCACCCCATTGCTTTCACTTTGGGTCTGATTTCTGTGTCAGCTCGGACTGGGAGTGACACGGTGGGAGTGGGATGGCTCATGAGGACAGCTGCACCATGTTTTCAGACCATGAATAGTTAGAAGGACCGAGAGTGAATGGTTTTTGCATGAATCCGAGGAGGAAAGTACCATTTCCTCTCCTTTCTGGCTCATCAGAACCTTGGCCACGCTGTGTTGGCCTTGCTTTCCAGAACTTTGTCCAAGTTCATTTCCAGAAAGTGGGACTTTCCGTCTTTCACTGGACCTGGTATAAGCCCGGCCCTGAAACAGCAACCCAGAGAGCTGGTTAGATGCACAAATGGGAAGAAAATGTGTATTTTATGTGTGTGCCTCCACATTTCGGCCTCTGCCAGTAGCATCCATGTGACTTGTGGTGGAACACGTGTATTTTCCTATCATTTCACTTCAACCCCTGCAAGATCTGTTGGAATTGGGAAAATTAGAGAGATGAAAAATCTTGGTGTGAGGCTGACGATGTAACTGAATGGAAGAGATTTGCTTCTTTCCATCCTTCTGATGGGTTCTATTGATTTTCGGTGCAGTCGGTCTCGTGAACAATTATCAATGGGAAAATACAAGCTCTTAGAGGTAATTGCCGTTGCGCACAGAGTCACTTACAAAGAGGACGTATGGATAGCCCTAGGCCAGAGGTGGGTTCCTGTAACTCAAGACTGAGTGTGGGTGCAAACTTGGGCAGGGAAGCTTCTACGAGAGCAGGGATTCATGGAGTATTTGGGGGAGTTTTAATTTGTTCAGTTTCTCTCAGTTTCTGAATGCCTGTCATTGCGTTTTATCTTTTTCCTTTTAGGAAAGCCAGATGAGATAGGGCCAAAAGAATTCTGAGCTTTGTTAATTATTGTGGGTGTCTTCCGAGCTCAGAGTCCTGCATGGCTTAGCTGGGAGCTTCATCCACCATGGAAGGGAGCTGGGGGGGTGGGAGTTGGACTATTTTTGTTCAACAGAGTAATGTTAATGGATATACTTTATTTAGCACTTTTCTGTACCATTGCATCCTTTACTTACACTGTTTCTAAACCCAACAGTCATCTTGTGAAAGAGATGTTGTTCACTCGTTTTTTTCAGATGGAGACACTGAGGCTCAGAAGGTTAAATAAGTCGCTCAGGATTTATGGCTGGTCGGTAGGTAGTAACTGAGTCAAACCTCATCCTATGATCCCCCCACCCCCCATAGGATGGGGTTTGACGCTCAGTTATTACCTACCCACTAGCTGCAAACTTATGATATTTCTACTGTGTCATATGATAAATCACTTTAGTTTGTGAGGACTCAGCATCTAAACTTCTGCTCACAAGGAGGAAAGATTTTCTGAAAGAAAGAATAATAATTCAAGAACATGTTGAGAATGCACTCTTAGCATTTATTTGTTGGCGTTTATGAGTCACCCACTCTGTGTAGAGTTCCGCTCTTGATTGTGTCAGAGGAGTGGGGCTGGAGTGGGGATTGGTTACCATTGTTTCTGGAATCCCTGAATCCGGAAGTGACTTCTCCTTCCTATTAGTATCTTGACATGTAACTGCTTGAGCCACAAGCTCACCTGTATTGTTAGTTACCCAAGCTTTGTGATGGAGAATCTTTGTGTTTTCCTGCCGTGAGATTCCTGGCACTGTACTTAGCAGATGCTTGACGTACGTTTGATTGATTGATGGATTGACACAGTATCTGCTTGGGTTCTGCTTATACTTTAAAAGACAGGGCATTTTGAGGGTGAGACAGGACAGACAGCTACAGACGGATGCACTGATAGCTCTGCAGAAAGTACCATCTGAGGCAGCTGCAAAAGACCATCCATGAGCCAGTGGAGAAAGTCCCATCACGAGAGGAGGGAGTCTGGCACAAATGCACGTTGCACCTCCGATGGATTGAAGCCTGATTGTGGACCACAGCTGTGTCTCCGATGGAGACTGTCGGAGCTTCTGGCTCCTAAGGATCCCATTCAGCTTTAGTTTAGGATGATAGTAACTTAAACTCCAACACTGGGATGGCCGCTGATCAATGAAATGAGCTGGCACTTTCCAGACAGATCCGCGAAATGAAATACCTCAAACTGACCAGCCCAAGAACGTTTTTCACCGCCTAGCCATCCCTTCTGAGCTATTTAGAGAGCAAAGTAAAAGAAATTAGAACTTCGAAATTGCTGCTTGTCCGGTGGTAACCTCTCTGGGACACAGAACGAGTTGCGATTTATCCAGTTTTCCCACATAGAGAATTGGCAACACAGCTGCACCAACCACAGTTAATGAGTAGAGACGCGGTAGGTGCTGTGCTAAGTCTCTCTCTTTTTTTAAAAAAATTATTTATTCCTTTATTTTAATTTTTGGCCGCATAGACTCTTCGTTGCTGCGCGCGGGCTTTCTCTAGTTGTGGCGAGCCGGGGCTACCCTTCGTCGTGATGCGCAGGCTTCTCATTGCGGTGGCTTCTTTTGTTGTGGAGCATGGGCTCTAGATGCCCAGGCTCAGTAGTTGTGGCTCATGGGCTTATTTGCTCCGCGGCATGTGGGATCTTCCCAGACCAGGGCTCGAACCCGTGTCCCCTGCCTTGGCAGGCGGATTCTTAACCACTGCACCACCAGGGAAGTCCTTGTACTAAGTTTCTTGATCTCATTTAATTTTCACAGCAAATGGGCAACATAGCAATATTTCCATTTATTTTATAGATGAGGAAACCAAGGCTCAGAGAGGGAAGTAAGTTACCCAAAGTCACACAGCTAGAAGGTGGCAGAAGCCGGACTTGAATCCTAGGTCTATTTGATCCAAAGCCATGCTCTTAAATGTTATATAAACCGCCTTTTCCCTTTTCCGGACATCACTTCTTAAAGAGAAATGTTCCTTTACAAATTGCAATTTGAAGACGGTGGGTTAGGTTCCCAGCTGTTAAATGGTGTTTCCTTATGATTTGGGAGATAGGAAACATAAAAATCATTTTCTGCTATTTCTCAGTTTGGTAGCCATTTCAAGTAAACTAACAGTTGGAATTGTTTTGTAGGAGAAATCCATTCCCCTTTGAGGTCTGTGGTAGAAGGGCCACCAGTAGGATTTAAATTCCATCTAGATGTTGGACTGCCAAGGTTACCAGCCCAGATGGCCAAGACGAGGGTAATCAAACCAGGAAGGTCTGAAGGAGAAATGACGAGTGGGAGGGAGAGGAAGAGGGGTTTGACTGGACATGTTTCAAACACTGGAAGAACATCCAGGGGTGAATGTTGAGCTAGAAGATGCAAGAACATGACTGATGCTTTGACATGAAGTCGGCGTGTGGCGAAAGAAATGGAAGGTCAGTTACATGTGTTAGAAGTGAGGTCACTACAGGGCACAGGATACAGAGGTAAGGGGGCAATCAAGGTAAGAATCTTGGGAGGAAGAGGTATGCATAAGGGAAGGTGAAGGTGTTCAAAGCTAGGAGAAGAGGAATTATGCAGGATAATTGTTAAGAGGGCCTACTCAATTGTTAGATGGCTAGGAGCAGTGTCTACCACAGCTGAGCATGCATGCATACTCACGTGACCTTGGACCTCAGCCTCGGCATCCACGGGAATGGGTATGTATGGGCACACACCCGTACACGTACAAGACTCTTCAGGGCAGTCTTATTCCTAATAGCCATGTGTATGCTGATAGCCCAACAGATAATAAATTGTAACATATTTAATTGTACATAATTATAATAGTACACAGCAATTAGAAAATGAAATACTATACCTGCATCAAGATGGATTAATCTCACAGACATAATGTTGAATGAAAGAGTTTTAAAAAAGAATTCATAGAGATAGTGAAAGCTGAAGCAGATTGATTTTATCTTCTCCCTGGAAGAGACATTTGGAATTCCAGTCCTCCTCTCTGGAGTATCTATAGCAAGTTTATCCTCCCAGCTGCCGCCTTGGAGGTGGATTTTATTTTTTTTTCTTTTAGCTTTTCAGGAACCTTTATCCAATTAAGGGAAGAGAAATTCCAGTGTGCTTCCAATCACCATTATTGTTTTTTTCATTTTGAAAACTTTATGGTGAGGTATAATATTCATAAAGTACAGAGATTACAAGCACCCAGTTCAATACTTGTTCACAGACTAAACATCCCCTTTCATCACCAGCACCCAGGTTAAGAAATAGAACATGACCAGAACCCCAGAAGCCCCTCTCATGCTCCTTTCTAGCCACTCCCCCTTCCACCAAAGGAACACTTCTGACTTCTAACAGCATAGATTAGTTCTGCCAATTTTGGGGATACTTTTTTCATATTCTTTTCCATTATAGTTTATCACAGGATATTGACTGTAGTTCACTGTGCTATACAGTAGGACCTTGTTGTTTATCCATTCTGTATACACTAGTTTGCATCTGCTGAACCCAAACTCCCACTCTTTCCCTCCCCCACCCCCTTTCCCCTTGGCAGCCACAAGTCTGTTCTCTATGTCTGTGAGTCTGTTTTTGTTTTGTGGGTAAGTTAATTTATGCCATATTTTAGATTCTACATATAAGTGATATCATATAATGTTTGTCCTTCTCTTTCTGATTTACTTCACTTTGTATGATAATCTCTAGGTCCATTCATGTTGCTGCAAATGGCATTATTTCATTCTTTTTTTATGGCTAAGTAGTATTCTGTTGTATATATGTACCACATCTTCTTTATCTATTCATCTGTTGATGGACATTTAAGTTGTTTCCATGTCTTGGCTATTGTAAATAGTGCTGCTGTGAACATAGGGGTGCCTGTATCTTTTCAAATTAGAGTTTTGTCTGGATATATGCCCAGGATTGGGATTGCTGGATCATGTGGCAACTCTATTTTTAGTTTTTTGAGGAACCTCCATACTGTTTTCCATAGTGGCTGCCCCAATTTACATTCGGAGGTGGGTTTCTTTTTATAAGCCCTAATAGAATATAGAATTGGCTTCTTTTATTTCATTTGCAGGTCCTTTTACTCTCCAACCACCAGAGTGAACATAAGTGTTGATGTCACAGAGATTTTAGATGGGTCAGACTGGACCCTGGTTCTCTGAGGCCTTTATGACTGACACCTGCTCAGTCAGAACTGGTCTGGGTCACATGTGGAGATTCTACACCTGGTCTTTATTTTGCAGTTTGACTTTCACGTTTAGCCCAAAACAGTCACTCTCTGTGGAAGACTCCAAATGAAATACAGAAATTACAGTATCCTTATTAAAGGTGGTGTTGTTGCTGAGTGTGAATTTTGTGAATAGGTTTGCCCTCTATGCCCCAAGGAATCATGAGTGCTAATTTAGGAATCCTTTTTGATGTGGTTTGGTTGTGAGTTCTCTCTTTGAGAAATTAGCATAAATCCTCTCTCTCTAACATGAGGCATCAGTGCTGCAATCCTTTTCCTTTTGCGTCTAATAAGGCAAAGACTCCGCAGGGTTAATTAATGCCAGCGATCATGTGATAAGATTGAGCCAGCCGATGCATTAATTAATCACACAGGATGAACAAACCAGCCGTTGAGGGGAGAAAAAAGAGAACAAGCATCTCTAGCAGGAGAGCGAGGGACTGAGAAGCAGGGAATCTGTGAAACAGAGATTCCTGACGTCTGAAGAGAGTAGCCAGTGGCAAAGGCTGGAGGCTGGGATGAGGAAACTGGAAGAATGGAGTTAGCAATAAGAGGCTAAAAGTGAAGGCCTGAGGATGGCAAATGGCAAAGTCCATGAACGAGTCAGAGAAAAGGTGGGAGCCCCGGCTGAGTAGGGAGGAGCATTCAGGCAGCGTCCACCTGTCATAAAGACGTTGAAATGAAAAGCAAAATCCCCCTCCCCCAAGCAGAAGCGACCGAGTACTTCCAATCATTTAGGCATTTTGTGTTGGGGTGAGAGTGGGTAAAACATCTAAGAGATGGAGGAATTGTTTACTCTTCAATCATTCATTTTAATTCAGTGGAATTAATTCACTGGAAACATAGTCTTTAAGAAATGATTATTATTCCCTTTTTTATTGTGGCGATTTAAAAACATATACAAAAGTGGAGAGAATATTATGATCCCCAAGGTGCCCATGACTCAGTACTAACAATGATCAATAGTTTGTCATGCTTGGTACATACTCATTTTAGGAAGATGAGTTCAGGGGAATTTTAATGAGTTTTTGTATTGAAGAAGAGCCTGTGTCTACCTTTCAATCTCATTTGCTCTTTTAAATCAAAATAGCCCCCAAATATCCAACGGAGAGATACTTGGGGGTTATTTTTCCCTTTTAGGAAGCAAAAGTTGGCACAATTAAGGGAGCAGTTAGCAAGACCCACTGGGGTTGGGCCCCATTAGGGACGAGACCTCAGCACCAGATGGTGGCCAGGCAGAATGGAAAAGGATCCTGGCAGGTTTGGGTGCCTCAAACCTTCTCCTTGACCTGTTGGACCTCGGTGCAGGCATCCTGGGGTTCAGCATCTCTTGACCGTCTTATTAACAAGGTAGCTTCAGAAAATGTTTTGCTGGACTCATTCACAATAAGTATGGATGGCTGGTACATTTCATATCTGTTTGCTAGGAGCATCTTCACTGTAACTGAGAAGAAGAAACTGGACAAAACAGAAATCTGTAACTGTGGAATTGCAGGTGTCAGACAGCAAGTTAGGGAATTTTTCTCTGGGGTGCAGGGCCTGGACCCTCAAAATCACTAGGGTAGGCTGCCATCTCTGTCTACACACAAAGTGGCCCCAGCGTGTTATTGATGTCCTCGACCCTTAAGGGGCCAGTATGTCTTTGGCGCTCCTTGGGCTCAGCTCCCTCCTCCGGGGGCTGGTCCACCTTGGCTAGTGCTTTCAGGAGCCCTTTCCGTGGCAAGGTCAAGAGCTTGGGGCTGTGGTGACCGCTGTGGATCGAGAGAGGAATGTGCAGCTGTTCACTTTATTTTCACTCCCTCCTGTTCGTTCCCTTGCAAGAGTTCTACCCGCTACTGCCTTCTGAAATGATTATTAATGGAATCCTCTTCACTTTTTCTGAACCCTTGGTTTTTCCTCTTAGTTCCTGATTATTTTAATTCTGCCAGGCCCTTTTTCATGTCTGTTGCCGGCTGGCCCTTGTTTTACAGTCTGTCCTTTCTCCTCCCTATGTCCTTTCTATCCTGGTCATATCCTCTCTCACACTCTCCCTCTTCTTTGAGCTTGCACAGACTGGAGCAAATTAAAATATACTTTTAAAATTTTACTAGCCCAATTATTCTATGTTAAATGAAGTCAGGGCAGCAATCACACTGATCTCGGAAACCCAGGCAATTTGAGGACAGAATAAAAACACCAACTCTTCTTTTCCTTCCTGGCCACTTGCTTTAATATGGTTTTATCTTAAAGAATATGGATTTAAACATGGTATAAGTCACATTAAAATTCTTCTTCCCAATGAGAAAAAGGTAAATTACCAATATTTTTGAATGAATTAGTATATCTTTTGAGCATCTCCTAGGTGCATAGCATTATGCTGATCGTCTATACCTTTTGACTGGTATTTTTCGAAAAGGCTGGTATCCTATAATCCATCTATAGAAGTAAGAAAAAGAAGAATGAAAGTATTATGCACGTATGAAACCATGAAATTGTCATATGGTTTACCTTTAATAGTTTAGCTTGATTCTTACCTTCTTCATGAAGATTTTCCCAGTCATCATTACCAGAAGATCCATTCTTGAATTCATCCATCCTTTTATCCAACCATCCATCCACCCACCCATCCATTCATCTACCCATATATCTTTCCTTCCTTCCTTTCTTCTTTCCATCCACTCACCCACCCACCCACCCACCTGGTGCTTCCTCTTTGTAAGCAACTGTGCTAATGTTGGCCAAGCGAAGAATAGTATAGTTTTCTGCCCTTAAGGAGCTCACAGTTTGGTAGGAGAGAACTTGTAATAATAATAGCAGCTAACATTTATTGAGCTCTAACTATATATCAGGCATTGCAATAAGCATTTTAAAATACATTATCTCATTTAATCCTCAGAGAAATTTTTGAAGTACCTTTTACAGGTGAGGAAAATGACTGCTGGGCTAGAAATGTTGGATACGAAGGCTACTTTGACTTTAGGAAGTGCTTTTCTAAAGCCCATCAGCCTTAAATCTGATAAGCTCCATCCCATAAAACCCCAAGTGCTTGCGTGTTTAATTCCTATATACTTTCACGCTTCTTCCACTGCTAAGATATAGGAGAGGCTTTGGGGGCCACCACTGGATGTCCAGACACAGACAGCCCTCCCTGTGGGGACATCTTCTGCAAAGAAGGCTTAAGTGGGGACTCTGCTATTCACAGTCACACAGCAGATGAGCTCAAAATGGAAGGGATCCTGGCTCCGTGAGCCCAGGTTTTGAAGAAGTTTCTCTTCTATTGATCTCATTGTTTTGACCTCTTCTGTATTTTAATGATGTGAACGTATTTTTACACCCCAATTCTCTTCATTTATTTTCTCTGAGCGGCAGTGATGGCAGTTGCAAAGCAGCAGCAACTTTGGAAACACAGAGACGTTAAGTCATTTGCCCAAGGTTATAGGGCTAGGAAGTGCCAGAGTGACACTTGAACCAAGTATCAAGATGCTTGTCTCTTGTACTTAATTTGTTCCACTCACTTGGCGCTTATTGGATATGATGAGCTTGTAGTACAAACAGCAAATGCTTGGAGCCAGACCAGCCTGGGCATGAACGTGCCCTCTGGCACTTGCTAATGTCCTCATCTTGGGCAAGTTAAGCTTTTACGGAATCCTCATCTGTAGAAGTAGGATAGTGGCACCTACATAAAAAGGGCTGCTGTAAGTATTAAATGTGATAATGGATGCAGAAGCACCAGTGTGGTACCTGGCACGTAGAAGACCTTCTATCAATGTCTGTCTTCTAAATCCTTGTCTCTTCCCTCTACTGGATTTTAGTTCCCCAAGGACATATCCCTGCTCCTGGTGGGAACTCAGGAACTTTGATTAATGAATAGGGCTCTGTAGGGCCTTGGGAGGCCAACCTTTGTCAGTGCTTAGTTCACCAATTAACCCTCCACTTTCTCCTTAATTATAGGAGTCATGCAGATATATTGTAGAACACTGGTCCCCCCTCTCAACTGGCCCATCATCATCATCATCATCTTCAAAGCCTTCAACAAAACAGATTCCCTAGGCACAGTCTTCACCTGATAATCTCCCAGTTGATTTATGTGATCCACCAGTTTGAAGAGCTACTAACTCCAAGGAGTTTCATTTTCTCCAAAAGCCAAGTGTCCTCTCTAGGGAGGCCAGATAAAATATAGGGTGGCTTCGTGAAATTTGCATTTCAATGAAACAATGAATGCTATTTTATGTTAGCATAAGTATGTCTCAAATATTACACAGAACATATTTATGCTAAAAAATATTCAATGTTTATCTGAAATAAATATTTATTTATCTTTTTAAATAAATAAATCCTGGATTTTTTATTGGCTAGATTCGGCAGCTCTGGTGCCATAGTATGAGAGGCACGTAAGGAAAAGGGGCCGGTGTTTTCATGTACTTTCGATCGCTCTCTGAGATGCACAGAGTGCTCTAAGGTCAACTTCCCCCTCAATAAAAAACACGAGTTGTTAACTTCCCCCTCAATAAAAAACACCAGTTGCTGGCTGAGGCTCCTGAGGTCTAACTTCTTCCCCGCCCCAGGCATTATTTTGCAAAATCCACAAATGAACGTAGATTTAGGTGTCGTGGTGGGAAAGATTTTGCTTTGAGAATTTCCGGCCCTTGAGGTTCCAGGTGGCCACCCTTTCTGTCATCACCCTGGGGACAGCCTGAGACAAAATAATGCTACTCACATCTCCTCTCCCAGGACTCACCATCCGCCTCTGTTGCTGTAAGCACTGTGAATCCTCAGCCCTCTCTCTTCTTATTTTATTTTATATTTTTTGTGATCTGCAAAAGCCTGAAAAGATGAAAAAAATGTTCCGAGCTTAATCGAAAGTCTATCTAATAATAGTGAGTCCTGCAGCGGGGTTGTAAAGAGTGCAGACCATGCGCACTTAACCGTAATGGTCCCACAAAGTAATGAAGACTCAAGTGGTCCTTATTAGGTATCCAGCTGTGAATCAGGTCTCATCTAACATTCTGATTGCTGAAAGAAATCGGTAATTGATGTGACAGGATGGCCATTATTATTATTATTACTTATTTTTTTTAAATCCAGACATAGCAGCTAGAGGCCGGCTCCCAGCTTCCTCCCGGTATAGCAGGTGTGGAGGGCGAGAGCTGCCCTTCCATTAAATCTTCCAATGGGGGCTCTAATAAATTTTGCATTGAAATAAGTAATGACCACATTTAACGACCAGTTTGTCTGAGTGTTAACAGCTTGTGAGCCAACAAACTGGTCATTAACAGGTGCTAACTTCTGCTTTCTGGTCTAAACAATCCATTCTCATCTCCTCCCCTGTTTGGGGGCTTATGCAGATTGCTGGCTGGTTTTTCATTTTTCCTGTGATCCGTCGCTCTTGTTAATCAGTTCGATACCTCTCAGCTCATGGCGCCTCTTTCCTAGGACTGTTTCTTCTATAGTCCATGGATGAATGAATGTTTTAAAATTCATTTTTTTTGATCCTGAAGGATGAATGCATGCTGGTAGAGTTTGGTCCCAGAATAAACTAGGTGAAAAGTCCTAAAGAAAAAGTCACTCTTTTTTTTTTTTTTGCGTTATGCAGGCCTCTCACTGTTGTGGCCTCTCCCGTTGCAGAGCACAGGCTCCGGACGTGCAGGCTCAGCGGCCATGGCTCACGGGCCTAGTCGCTCCGCGGCATGTGGGATCTTCCCAGACTGGGGCACGAACCCGTGTCCCCCGCATCGGCAGGTGGACTCTCAACCACTGCGCCACCAGGGAAGCCCTGAAAAAGTCACTCTTGAAACATAAAATCTCCTACTCTGAAGAAGGAATGCAAATAGCTTAAAAATATCACAGTTTGAGGCAGCATTATGTCTGCTGAGGGGATGGGACAGAGATTATTGTCTCTGTGATAGAAATGAACAGACTTTTCTATTGGAAGAGCATGTGATTGACCCACCCACAGTCCAACATGTGTCTGTAATGAGACCGGGCCCTCCTGAGAAATCTCTTTCTCAGTCTCCCTTGCTTTGGTTTCTTTGCTCTTGCTAGATCATGAGCCAGTAATAAGGGACATACTTCTCTCAACGTACCCTTGAAGGAATGGGGTTGAGAGAGTGGGTTTGGGCCTTTGGTCCTATTAGCTCCGATTCACTGCATTAGCTTCCTGTAGACAGAAGGGGAGTCAGAACACAAGCAGTCCAAGTTCTGCCCAATGGGCACCATCTTCACCATCTTGCGTGTATGGAGGCTGCACTGGATTATATACACTGTTCTCTCTCAGGCAGCACTTCTCAAATGATTTGTGGCGATGGGCCATTAAAAATGTTTTTTCAGTGGATTGCAGACTGATAATTTGTAGAATACAAGCTCATGTGCTTGGGTGTCCTGACAAGGTCAAATTGCTATACACGTGTATAAATGCTTTCTCCTACTTTCTCTACTTATCCTAAGATGGTAACAGATAATGTGTAACCAGGATTGGTCCATGGACAACACTCGGGGCTGCACTCTTCTCCTGAGCTTGAGTCTTTCCTTTCTGATGGAAGAAAGCTGTGGACTAGCCACACCCTGCCATGCTCTTTTCCTTGGGATGGCTTTAAGGGGGAAGTGTGGGCAACGAATGACTGGATGGATTTCTGACACTTGTCTCAGCTCCCGATACTTTGAGCACAGTCTTCTATGATATTTGATCAACACAAATGAAGCAGCTTAGTCATCAAAATCATTTTCCATCCTGGGTGTTCTTCAGACCAGAGTGGCCAGAGCACTTGTCCTGATAAATCCAAGCCCAGGAGCAGAGTTGGTGTCTGGGAAGGGAAGGGAAGAGTGTGCTGGGTCCTCTCACACATGGAAGAGTTTTATAAAATGGGGACTTTATAAGGTTCTGTGTACTTTAGAAATGTTAGAATTTTAAAACTTAATAGTGAAGCTCATAGGAATGATGGGAACAATCTGTGAGATGGCATTTAAAGGCACAGTGAAGTTTTCTTCTCACATGCTATGAACGTCTAATTGTGTTAATAAGCTGCAAGGTACCATTTACCTTCTTGTTGATGGTTATTTTCAGTTTGCCGCAGGATCTGAAATAGAAGTGCACTGTTTAAAATTGTGAGTGGGGTTCAACATGGTAATACATTTCTTCTAAAGGTCACTTACTTATTGTTCAAAAAATATTGAAAAGCAAAACTGTTAAAAGTGAACATATATTTTCTGAAGACTCCTTATTGCTTTGTATTGCTTGGTACAGCAATAAGCATATGAATATCCACTTTATATCAGTGGCTTTGTTGAACTTGAACTGAAAAGTCCCTGTGTTCTAATTCTAGATTTTGGAGTGCTTGGGTGGGCATTTGAGTAGAAGCTCCTTTCCGAGTGGGAAATGGGGACTGAGAGATTTTACACGTGGTAATCCATGCTGTAAGGGGAGCTGAGGTCACTAAGTGACAAATATAAAGGAGAGATGGGACAGCTGGGGGGGGATGGGGATGAGGCAGGAAGAAAAGGAACGAACAGAAGAAGAGCAACACAGGGATGCTCTCCTTGCACAAGACCGGGGGGAGAATGTTCCGAAAGGGAGCACATTCAGCGCTGGTAGAAGCTGCAGCAGGATGAAAGGTGTGTGGGTAGCGGACACTTTTAATGCCCTGTGTGTCCTTTGGGTCTCCCTCAGGGTCTCTGGGTGTCCCTTACCCAGCCTAGATGTGCTTTTGGCTCCAACTGCTGGCCCCTGTGACGTTTCTTGTGAAGACCGCCTTCAGGCTCCTGGTATGACTTTGCTGGCAACATCGGAGGGGAGCAAGTGCCTGGAATTACCGTCCCACCCGAGCCCGTAGCCCATGACTGCCAGCTGGGGAGTGTGAAAGCCCCGCTCCCTTGTCTTAAGTCAGGACAAACCCGAGGAATAATTTATACTCTAGAACTTCCCCCTGAGACTTTGCTTGTTTTCTTTTCCCACATTGCCCTGCTTCCCCCACTCCCTGACCCTGTTTTTCTCTGGAGCATTGCTTTCTCTCATCACTTGTCTATGAATCCTCATTGCAGGGTCTGCTTCTAGGGAATGGGATCTATGATTGAGTGGTCTTGGGAGAACACTCCTGAGGGTGGAACAACCATTAGTAAGTGCTTAGAGGGTAGAGTGCTGAGAAGTAGGTGCCAGGTTGGAAAGGGTTGAGGAGGGACTGGATAAGGAGCTGGCTGGAGACTTCAGTAGAGAACATTCGATGGAGAAGTTTGATGGTGGAAAGTTCAAGAGAGTGACAGGGTCATACAGTCACAGAAGTTTGCTTGCTTTTTAGACTAGAAGAAATCAGAGCCTATGGATAGTCAGAGGGGATGAGATTAATGAGAGGGAGAGACTGAAAGTACTAGAGTGGGATGGGAGGCTGAGGTAGGTATAACCGTGGAGAGAAGCAGTAGAAGTGGTCTCCTGAACGTAGGAGGGAATGGGCATTACAAAGGAGACAGCACTGTGTGTTGTCTGACACAGGTGTGGAGCGGAAGCAAGAGAACTCGAGGTGGAGAGTAACAGGATGAATAGGAAGGATGGCAGAAGCCAGGCTAGGAAGGATGTAGGGATGACATAGTGGGACCCCTTCCTCTCACAGATTATAAAGAGGTTCAGAGCTGGAGTCGCTCAGCTAGCAAGGCGTGGAGCTGACACCAGGAGCAGCTCTCTTCATGGCTTCTGTCTTTCGTTGCTGTCCTAAGCTGCCAGGTCACCTGCAGAGAGAAAGCCATACGAGAGTGAGGGCTTTGGACGGTGGAGGGGATGTTACTGAACATCCTCCTTCCCAGGAAGTCCTGTGCCAGCAAGAGACCAAGAAGAAGGTAGATTCTTTCTCTCTCCTAGAACAACAGGTGGTCCTGAGTGCCACGGACACACTCGGCATGCTGGTTCTCAACAAAACAGGTTTTTGCCGAGAAAAGCTTCTTTCATTCCCAACTGAATTTGGGAGAAAATATTCCGAGATGGAAGACCTGGGTCCTGGTTCCCAGGACAGTTCTCCAGTTGATTTGAAAGTGTGTGATTGTTTTCAAGCCCTTAATATGGCCATAAGCACCATTTACAGACGTCCATCAATAAAGAGACACATAGGGAGTTTCCTGACTCTGGAAGGGGTCAAGACAGCAGAGAGGTGGAAGACGTCTTATCATTTTTTGTAAGGGTCTGGAATTTAACTTAAGTCATTAGCTATTGGGCCTTAAAAAGGGATCTTTATTTTTACAGGAGGATTTATGGTGTTTTATGTGTTTATTTTTCCTTCACTATTAGACCTCCAAGGAGGAAAGAACATAAGGGTCAGAGACTCCCTCTGTCTAGTGATAGGCCACATCTCCCCAGGTTCCCTGGAGAAGTGACGGGAGAAGGACATGCTGTCACTGACCTGGGCCAACAGTGGGCCTCACTCCTCATCTAGATTCAACCCTCCTACACTCATTTTGACTCCATCGCACTCGGTCCCACCCGTCCACCCATGCCCACTGTCACTCCCTGACTCTCTTGCTTACTTATTCATGCCACTCACTGTGTGTCTCATCCTCTGCTTGGTTTGTGAGAAGACGAAGTAGGATAAACTACAATAGCTGCCCTCGAAGAATTTACTGGGGGAGACTTTTTTAACCTGAGGAATTAAATTACTCCTTTAACTAAATCAATTCAAGGCGGTTTTGAGAGTTATCAGTAGATTGTTAGTTACTAGAAGTTTAAGGATTCAGAGGGAGAGATTGCTGGCCCAGACTGGGTGTTCTGTGATGGTTTCGCAGTGGTCATGGGAGGACAGCCAAGCCTTGAAAGTTGGGCAGAATTGGGATGTGGATGGGTGAGAAGAGGCTAGGGGGGCAGTTGCCTTCGTGCACACCATATGTATGTAAATCTGTGATGTGTGTTTAAGTGGATTCAGTGCCTAAAGGGGACATTGATCTGTTTTTATTCCCAAGGCAAATGAACTTGTGTGGGCAGCACGGGGGCTCATTAAGTGCTTGGTGAATCGGAAGGTTCTGAGAGACTGGAATGCTGAGCCTGGCAACCCTGAAAGGTGACTCCATCAATATTTAGTGAGGAACTCTGACTTGCAAAGATTCTACTAAGGAGATGCAATGGGAGATACAGAGTAAAAGAAGACGTTGTCCCTGCCCTTGAGAACTGCAGAGTCAATGATGGGGGTTGGACACAAGAACACATTTAACAGTGCAGGGCTCTCAAAGGATCAATATAAATAGGTAGTGCTCCGAAACTACTATAGGAGTTGGAATAGATGGCAGTGGGGGAGGAGGGAAGAGTGTTGATTATACTGAGCATGACTTTTTAAAAAATTTTATTTATTTATATTGAAGTATAGTTGATTTACAGTGTTGTGTTACCTTCAGGTGTACAGCAAAGTGATTCAGCTATGTATATATAATTTTTCAGATCCTTTTCCATTGTAGGTTATTAGAAGATATTGCATGTAGTTCCCTGTGCTATACAGTAGGTCCTTGTTGTTTATCTATTTTATATACAGTAGTGTGTATCTATTAGTCCCAGATATATGTGTGTGTCTATATATATATATATGTATGTATTTAAAATCAAACTATTGACGTTTTGGGGGAAAAGTTTTATTTATTTTATTTTTTATTTTAAATTTATTTATTTAATTTTTGGCTGCGTTGGGTCTTCGTTGCTGTGTGCGGGCATTCTCTAGTTGCAGCAAGCGGGGGCTCTCTTCCTTGCGGTGCGCGGGTTTCTCATTGTGGTGGCTTCTCTTGCGGTGAAGCATGGGCTCTAA
Organism: Pseudorca crassidens; assembly: GCF_039906515.1. Taxonomy (NCBI): domain Eukaryota; kingdom Metazoa; phylum Chordata; class Mammalia; order Artiodactyla; family Delphinidae; genus Pseudorca; species Pseudorca crassidens. The sequence continues at coordinate 33,954,101 of NC_090309.1, forward strand.
AGGCACGCGGCCTTCAGTAGTTGTGGCTCGCAGGCTCTAGAGCGCAGGCTCAGTAGTTGTCTCTTGGGTGTGCTGGCTTCAGTAGCTGTGGCACGGGCTCAGTAGTTGTAGCTCACGGGCTTAGTTGCTCTGCAGCATGTGGGGTCTTCCTGGACCAGGGCTCAAACCTGTGTCCCCTGCATTGGCAGGTGGATTCTTAACCACTGCACCACCAGGGAAGTCCAGGGGAAAATTTTAAGAGAAGCAATGATAATAAAGATAGGTCAAGGGAACACGTGATTGCTCTCAGAAGACTTCATATTGACTTTGAATATCTTCATTCTATCATTTTCTTTCAACACTTTGCTTTCACCTAGTGTCATGGGATAGATAAGCATGAAGAAGTAACTCCTCCCATGGCCTCCTAAACCCATGTTGAATCATTCATTTTCTCTCTTTTCTCACCATCATGATGTCAGAGCCAGAACTGCTAATGTGCTACCATAAACTGTCATTCTGAGTTTTACCTCTGTCCTCAGCATGTGGCCGCCTACGGAGGTGCTAACGGCAGTGGCACGGCAGGGGCACACCACACAGGGGAGGGGTAATGGGCAACAGGAAGGGGAGGGATTGTGGTAAATTTGAAGGAACGAACCCATATTTCCAACATGAACAAGTGTCCGTCCATTGACAGGAAGACATTTCAACTGATGGGTGCATCTTCCATCATCCACTTTAGGGATTGTCCCTTGTTGGCCTCAGACTCAGTTCTTTCTTGACCATAATCTGGGTGTGGATAAAAGTCCAAGTATGGTTGGAAAGAGAAATTTCACAGCTAACTGAGAGGGAACCCAGCCGGACAGCAAAGAGTTGACTGTGCCATGCCTAATTGACAGTGGAGGGGTAACCTCAGGTTACGTGCCTTTCGACTGAAGTTCCGTATTAGCTGTTTGCTTGGAAGGAGCAGATGTTTTGGCTCTGGTGGTCACTGCTCACCTCTGTCTGGGAGGTGCATCAATCACTTTAATTATAATGGAACATGGGGCCAGGAACTGAAGGAGAAAAATCAACCCAATCCCAAGAACAATCTTTCTTGATGAATTCTCCCCTAAATCGAAACAATTCACTGGGTATCCCAGCTGGGGTTCATATGCTTTTGATTACTGTGGGCTATTTAGCTCTACAAAATGACAGGCTGCTTAATGGACTTTTAATGGTTATAGGTTTCTCTCTCTTTTTTTAATGAGCTTCACCAGTTTGTTACTAATGCCCTGTAGAAATTTGGCGAGGGGCCAGGCTGGATGTTCCACACTTCTGGTTTCAAGGCGGCGTACAAGCAACCATCATAGCCAGTGGGGAAGGATGTTGCCAATCGGAGGGTGATGCCATTAGGGCAGGGAGAGCAGGAAAGCTGAGTGCCCTGTAGTCCTGATAATTATGCCATCTTAGAGAAGGTGGTTGCACTTTGTAGCTGAAGTTACCCCGAAGGCTTCAAAGGTCTTGAGATCTCAGGTGGCAGGAGAGTTGGCAGTGTTGGGAATGCTTTGCCTTCCTCTGATTTCCATGTTGTTGGTAAAAGGTGCCCCTCTTAGACTCAGTTGCATCCTGTCCACCAAAGGGCCTGTGGACATCTCAAGGCCACGGCTAGGTTGTAGTCAATCATGTTGGTATCTGTAGTGCCGGGTACAAGATTGGGCCCACAGTAGGTAGTCAGTCCACGTCTGTTGAATGAGTGGCCATAAACAGTTAGGATGAATGAGAAAAGCTTTTACTGAAGGGCATCCCTCTCTGGGTCTCCAGAGAAAAGCATGAGATCTGTGGGCAAGAGAAGAGTGAGAGATGAGGATGAGAGAGACTGTGTCTTGAGTCACTAACAACCGTGCTGACTCTCCTTTCTTGTCATGCACCAAACATCATGCTAAACACTTTGTATGCATCACCTCCCATTGGTCCTTCTAGCCTCGCCGAGAGGTAGACAGTGGTGTGCTGGTGAGTGTTTCACAACCAGTTCTGGGAGGCTGCCCAGATCTGTGGCATTTGCTAATTTCTGTGGTAAATACTCCCACCATGGCCTGTTTCAAACTACCAATGTGATGGCAGCCAACCAGCTGGTGAAATTCCAGAAAACTTAAAAACTGGCTTTGGCAAGCTGCCGTGAGCACACCACCAGAGATAGGTATCGTACCATTTCACAGATGCAGAGGATGAAGCGCAAGAAGTAAGTAACAGGTGAAGGTCACGGAGACAGTAAAGGACAGAATCCAGGTCCAGGAGGCCTCCAAAACACGATGTTCTTGACCACTGATTGCACTGCACTACTTTCCTAAACTTCCTTCCCACGCTGTCAGAGTGGCCACAAAACTAGGAAGCAGGCAGCTCGACTCCGGCTGATGTAAAACCCATTCTGGTTTCCTGGGGCTTCCCCTGTACGTCATGTATGATGTTCACTGTAGAACTTCTTTGGAGGTATTCTGGCTCCTGGGCTAGCCCTTCTTACCCTCCCTCACTTTATGGAGATTTTGCTTCTTAACTTACAGCCATACAGGCTCTAGTGCTATTACCAGGTATTTATTGTGGCACCGCCTCCTTATTTAATAGATGAGCAAATTGGGGGTCCTAAGAGATTAAACGACTTGTCCAGATCCACACAGCCTGTCAGTGACAGTGCTGGAAATAAAATTGAGATCTGATTCCTGATCCAAGGCACTCCCCTGGAAATGACAGGGCCTTCCATCTCTTAAGGATAACAAACGGAACTTGGAGTTTCAAAAAAGTAGCTGGGGGTGGATTTTCCTGCCTTGCGTTGCTGATGTGTGTCCTCACTGCTGGCTCTCAGTTTGAAAGATTCAACTTGACTTCCCTTGATTCAGGGGCAGTGAGCTGAGAATTCAAGGATGGGCAGCAGGAGCACATCATGAAGTGAGTGCACCAAACATGAAAGACATTCTTTGGGAGCTTTAGTGGCTGGGGAGGAGGGGCAGGAAGAAAAGGAGGGGGCTCCTTGCTGAAATGCCCTCATGTCTCGGAGTCCTGAGATACTCCTAAATCACGCCCAGGTCGCAGTGTGCCTATACTTGTGTCTTGGCCCAGGGTGAAAACAGTTCCCATTGTAAAATTAACTTTCCACATTTTGCTGGTCCACACGGGGCCAGCTTTCTTTCAAAGTGAGTTTGCGAATGAATGAATGAATGTGTTGATTGGGTTACTGTTCTTAGGGGAGCCTTCTTTGCATTGGACTTGGAGAAGGATTAAAGCCGGTTTTGAAATGTGTTGGTGCTCACCCAAACACAGCATGCTGATAGAATTTTGGTCGCACTTTTATTTGCTATGGAAAAAAATGCTTTAGTCTCATGGAAGAAATAGCCCAGCAGATGGTGTTTGGTGGATGGCATGAATGTAGCCTTGTAAATAAGCATTCAAAATAGACCAGCTTCCCCCCAAATTTACCATCTGCCCCTTATCCCATGAGGTCCACAGGTGGTAAAAGAAAGGAAATTGATGCTTTGAGTTGTTATTGTTACTATTTTAGTATTCCCATATTACGGCGGAAATTCCCTAAATGATGGCATGCTTAAATTTGGTTATAAAAAATAGAGAGAGCAATGCCTTCAATTTAACAAATTTTTCAGGGTTCAATCTGGTTTAAGAATAAAATCTGGTCTAAATGGCATTGCCCTGTTTATCTCTTTTTTGGGGGTAATCCTCTGTTTGCAACTCTCGTGGCTGAGGGTCTTCTGCATCCACCCTGGCTCTGGACAAGACTCTCAGATTCACTGTTGCTTCCCATCTCCAAGAAGCAGGGTAATCAATGTGCATAGGATCTGGAATCTTACAGACCTGGATTCAGGCTCATTTTCGGCTGTGGAGCAATGGTCAGCCATTAAATATCAGTTTCCTCATCTGTAAAATGAGGAAACTAGTGTGGTTGATGAGACTGCTGGAGATGGCTGTTAAAATTAAATGAGAAACAGTACCTATAGCACTCAGGACAGTGCAGACAATGTTCAAAATATGTTTATTGTTATAGCTCATGTCATCACCATTGTCATCACCATTGTCATCAATAACATCATCTCCAGCTCTAATACACAGCTATCTTAATTGGGGAGTAGAAGGGACTTCTGGATATTGGTGATTTATCTGAGTTAGTATGAAGAGTGGTGGAACTCATTAGGCTGACTGCTCCCACTCTCCTTTTATTTCCCCAAAAGGAGAGTCTCATAGGCCACCAGCCAAAACACGTCTCAGAGAATGGAATGCTTTGTGAGGCTTTCGTTGGGTTGGGTTGACTATTATTGAAGGAGGGAAGATTGAAGTCAAGATTTTTATCATATTGTAAATGGTGGATGATTCAATGGGGTGGACCAAGCATTGGGATTAGGAATCTGAAGTTTTGTAGATGGAGTTTGCTTAGATTTGGGGGAAGGATTTAAAGGGGGCTGAATTTAGAAAACCCTAAACTTTGGAAATTTTTGTTGCAGTTTCAGTGATGGCAGAGGCTCAGGAACAAAGGGTTTAGGTGGAAGCAGGGTCCTGAGAGGGGAACCTCTGGAGTGTATATTTGTGGTACTTCTCACCGGTGGGTAGTAGTCTTTTTTTTTTTTTTAATTAATTAATTTTTTTTTTTTTGCGGTACGTGGGCCTCTTACTGTTGTGGCCTCTCGCGTTGCGGAGCACAGGCTCCAGACGCGCAGGCCCAGCGGCCATGGCTCACGGGCCCAGCTGCTCCGCGGCATGTGGGATCTTCCTGGACCAGGGCACGAACCCGCGTCCCCTGCATCGGCAGGTGGACTCTCAACCACTGCGCCATCAGGGAAGCCCGGTAGTAGTCTTTATTTTTAGTGATTGTGTTGACATTGAGAGAATGGGGATTGGCTGGGGTGTAACTTACTGAGAGGAGGAAGAGCAGATGTTCTAAATGAGATTTGCAGCTCTTTCAAAAGGACCAAAGGAGATTTGACCTGTAAACCTCACCTGTCTAGCATTACCTGGATCTCTTCTCAGAAATGTTTGAGTGGTAGTTAGAATCACAGAGTTGTAGTACAAGAGGTACCACAGAGGTTTTTTCCAGTTCCCATCGCCTTCTGTTACAGACAAAGCAACTCCAACAAAATGAGGTCAAATTTTGATCACACTTCCCCCTCCTCTTTCCCCCCACCAGGATGGAGCCAGTGTCCTTGTATTCTTGGTAGAAAAGGTCAGCGTTGCCCCATTTTTCAGCCCTCGCTTATGCTAACAGTACATGTTGCTGAACTTATTGCATGCTGGCTAGTACATGATTATCTTTAATAAACATTCATTGAGTGTCTAGCCTAGTGTGTACAAAGTTCATGATAAGTAAGACATGGCCCTTGCCTTTAAAGACCTTAAAATCTTTAAGCAATAACCTCAGGCTTCGGTAAAGCAGTCTAAAGCTTACAGATATTCTGCTAGAGAAGTATAATTGAGCGTGCCAACCCAGGGGCCAGGGTGGGGTTTTAATGCTGGCTTTCTGCCTCTACTGTGACAACCTGATTAAGTCACTTGGTAGTTTTGAGCTTCTCTCCCAACAATTGGAACACACGGATGACAATACCTGTCCCTCCTACTTCTGAATTTTGAGGAACAAATGAGATCATACATTTGCCTATAAATTGTGAAGTATAGTAGAAACTGAAGGGATCAATAGAAATGGAAGGGATCCTACTCTATAGGACTGTACTCTCAGAGTGAAGAGTTAAAGTAATTAATCATTCTACTTATTGTCCTCCTCATCATTATCTTAATTACTATCCTCCAGGAGTTTTCATTAGACACCTCTTTGCATTTAGCATCTTCCTGCTCTCCACGACCCTACAAACCAACAGCCACTTTCAGTCAACATGTTCAGGTAATGGTGACTCGACAGGGTTTACGTCACCTGGTTAGATGAGCCGTTGTCCGCGTCACTTTGGGTATCTGTACGTGGCAACTTGTGCAGTAGGTTTTTTTTCCCTCTTTATCCACATGGTGAGTCAGGAGAATCTTAACCTAATGATGGGGCTTAACTTTTTTCTCTATCAAGTCCACAGATGTCATGTTGACTGTTGTAGATTTTGACAGTGTTGTGGGCCCAGAAATAATGTCCTTCATATAAAGGAATTTTACGGAGAACTGGCACAAGTTGCAAATGAGTTTAAGAAAATGAATTCCAGGATCCAACAGAAGGCAAAAGTCATGAAGGCATACTATGGCCCAGAGGTTACGATGCCTGTAGTTAATTTGGTTACCAAGGCTGAAATAAACATTTCAAGCTGCACCTAACTCTCCTGTAGAGATGTCTTTGCTTGCTTCTGAAGCGACCTGCTTTATTCTCTCCTGCCTTTTGGTAAAAGAAATCGGATTTTATTTGAGTGACAATGCACTCAGCCTCCCTTGTAGCTAGAAGTTAGCAATTAGATTAGGAAGTTGTTAGGTGGGACTTCGGGAAAGCTCCTGGAGAAGGGAACAACAGCGGACATGTGTCTCGCCTTTGTTCTTTCCATCTTCCCCACTACATGCTTGGATATGGGTGTGACTACAGAAGCCTCTCCCACAGCCAGCTTAGATCGTGGGGCAACCGTGAAGGTGGAAACCACGTCTCAAGGTGATGGAACATAAGCACAGAAGGAGCCTTACCCCACAGCCCTGCTAGGCAACCCTAGACTTTTGTTCTGGACTTCTTTCACATGAGTAGGAAGTGAATTTATTTAATCACTGTTATTTCCAGACCCTGCTACTGGCAGCCACTGTCTTTCCTAACTGATACATGTGCCTTCCCCCCAATGAGTAGTGCCCTTGTTTCTTTGCAGTTAGCTCCTGGAAACACTGTCTGTTGGTCCATGCTGACGCACAAGCCCCTACAAGAGCAATGTTGGACTCAGCCTCTGCTAATGAGCAGAGGCTGTGAACACAGCTTGTGAACACAATGCTGGGATTATAAGGTGCTGGCAGCCGTGCCAGAATAATAAGGTCAGATGGAAAATCATACCAGTAAATATCTTCAGTGAATATCCTGTCCCACTCCAGTGCCCTCCAAATACCATCGCCCAAATCCACAGTTCATGCGGTAGGATTGCAGCCTCTCTTCCCCAGAGCCATCATTTCTGTCTGGGAGAACGGTGAGGGTCTTCGGTACCACTCCAAATTTTTCCCTGTGTAGCTGTTCAGCAGGAGCCTATATTTGTCCTGACTTGTAACTGAAACCCTTGTTTGTCTGAGTTTCTTTCCCTTGGCAATTTCACCTGTAATCTCCGAGATGGTAGCTGCAATTTGCTTTGCTAATCTCACCCACCTTTGGCTGAGTGACACTGCACTGGAGGGGCTCAGAGGACTTGGGGACACTTCCTCAGCTCACTCTGTCTCTGTTTTACAGCAGTGTCCCCTTGACCATTTGCTGTGGGCTCTGTAGTGCTGTACCCACCTTTGACTTAGTTTTAAGGCAAAATTCCAGGGAAAGATTTCAGGAAGATTTGTATAATTCCGAAATTGCTGTCTGATTACTGAGGTAGTTAAACTTTCAGTGAGATCTTGGCACATTCCTGAGACTAAAAAAAACCCAAGGTACATCTAAGGCAGCAGATTGCCAAGGCTAAATATTCTCTGCTGGTCTTCCTTTTACAGGTGTTTTGGTGACCATGGGCCAGCTCTGAGTGTGTTTATCAGAGGCAGCTGCTGGTATCATTGAAATCTAATTCAGAGATTAGGGTGACAGCATTGTCCACTGTAAGTGACTTTTGAGGAGTTTTATATAAATATTATGGTGAGTTTGCTGGTCACATATTTCTCACATAATCCCATATACCTCACATATCCCAAACATTGCTTACACGGAGGATTGATTAGGTGGGTGAGGTTGTCAGATATGGGGGGGATTAAGCAAATATCTGCTGTCTAGTGACTTGAAAACATTTTTACAAGACTGTTATGGTAGAAGGAATTTCTTTCTCTTGGAATGATTTGTAGTTAAATGCACATAAGGTATGGCCAGGAGAAGGAAGGAGTTTGTGGAGTGAAAATACGTCCTTACTTTTGAGAACTTTTTCTCAACATATATGAACGTAACCCACACTGAAGACTTTAATTTTTCTGAGACTTTAAATATAACAAACTGATCATTGCAAGGCAGTTGGTAGTAGTGTTTTTCAACTTCACCTTCTTTAGGAGATTCAGGGTGTCTGGATTGAATACATGTACTCAAGAAAAAAAAAATCATCTCACCTGGCACAAATCACTAATGTTATAGAGTCAAAATTTATTATTATTATTTTATGAGCCTGAAGTAGTTCTATAATATACCACAGTAGAAATATAATGTGATGTGTAGGATGTGTATTTAATTTAAAATTTTCTAGTAGCCACATTACAAAACATTAAAAGAAGTAGGTGAAATTAATAGATCTTGTTTAACCCAATATATCCCAAATATGATCATTTCAGCAGGTGATCAGTGTAAGAAATTGTCAAGATATTTGACATTCTTTTACAATGTATCTCAGTTTGGGCTAGCCACATTTTAAGTGGGCAGTAGCCACAAGTGGCTGGTGGCCTCTGTATTGGCAGAACGAGTCTTGAGAGAGGGGTTGTGTCGGATTTACACGGTTCCCTTTCTAGCTAAACAAACCAGTGCCTAAAGAACTGATTTTTGATTTTGAGTTTTTCACCCTCACACATTCATATTTCTGCTCAGAGAGCTAACATCTCATAAGACATTCTGGGAGTGGAGCTGTCAACTTAAAAGAGAAAGTCCCCCAGAGCTTCTGGAGAACCAGTCCTTTTGAACAGAAGGGGAAATGTCCCAAAATTAGGCAGGCCACGGCTTCCAGGTTTTCTGGAAGGAAGTTTACCCCCTTCCAAACAGGAAGGTGCAAGGCATTCATTTTTTCCACCTGTAGGGGGAGCTCTTGTCACTTCACTCTTTATAAAATTCCAAATCTGGTTCTCAGACGCCGGCAAGCTCGGAGTTCTTTCACCTGGGTCTGCGGAGAGTTTGTTTTTGGCTCCAAACCAGCAGTGCTTTCGCAATCTCCACACGTTACGGCTGCTGAAATGCTAGGACACCAGCCGGGTGGCGGCTTGAGTCTTGTGATTCCCAGGCAGTCCGGCGAAATGATAAACAAAAGTCTTTTGTGCAATATTAATAAGCTTTAAGCACTCCCCAGCCGAGCCCCTTGTCATCCAAGTAAGTCATGTGTATCAAAAGCCCTTATATGTGAAAGTTTGTTTTCATATCTGGCCAGCGTTGAATGGGAGCCCCCTTTGCCATGTTGTAAAACAAACATTTGTTTATTTTGTGAACAGTGCTGGCAGTATGATACAGGAACCCGGCCTGAATGCAGGGACCCCTTTCCAAGGAGGCGCCTTTGAAAACCTTTCTGCTGCTCCATTCCAACTGTCAACTGATCTTGAGTTCTGTTTACATTAAGACAATAACAGTGTTTCCTAAATAAATAAGTCAGGGGGCACCCGTGGGCCTTAATGAAACCCCATAAATGGGTTGGGTGCTGGGGGGTGGAGAAGGGGAGTTTTTGTGCAGTGCAGAAACAATGGCTAGTTCATCTCACCATGTATCCGGGGCCTGTGTTTTTAAGACAGAAGGGGGCCTTTGTGTTAATTGCACCGATAAAACTCTCCTGATAGAGCATCCCCTGGAATGCTGGGACAAAAGATGTGACATTTCGCCCCGTGTGAATGCCACCCTGCCAAACAGACGTTTTCTAAAGCAGAGACGTATTGGTCACACACACAGCTCCCACACACCCCCTCCCGCCCAGTAGATCAGCTAACCTCTCCTGGTGTGCAGAGAAAATAAATAAAAACTGTAAGACTAAACCATCTGCCTCTGGAGGTGTCTGGCTTTTTTCCTGGTTGCTCTGGAGCTTCCAGAAATCCATTTCAGTTTCTGACCCGTCCAAGTGGTCCTCAGGCACAACAGAAGAGAGGCTGGCACTCACAGTAGAGGAAGTTGTGCTGACGGAGAGTTGGGGTGTTAGTGGGTTTCCCTGGGAAGCAGGAATTCCAGCCTGTTACGGGAAATTACGTTTCTGAGCAAAAGACACATTCTAGGCGAGGACTAGAGGCTGAAGATGGGGAACCAGCAGGGCTCACTGCATGTAGATTTTAAAAATATATTTTAAATATGACGCAAATGAAGTAAGTATGAAACAGAAACACTCACAGACAGAGAACAGACTTGTGGTTGCCAGCGAGCGGGGCGTGGGGGAGGGATGGAGTGGGAGTTTGGGATGAGAAGATGCAAACTGTTACATAGAGAATGGATAAACAACAAGGTCCTACTGTACAGCACGGGGAACTATATTCAATATCCTGTGATAAACCACAATGGAAAAGAATATGCAAAAGAATGTATGTAGACGTATAACTGAATCGCTTTTCTGTACAGTAGAAATTAACGCAACATTATAAATCAACTATACTTTAATAAAATAAATTTTAAAATATATATTTTATAAATACCATAATAGCATCATACAAAGTCTCTGAAACAGAGACTTCCCCATATAAGTATTTTCAAGTATAAGGAGTCCTTATTTGTTTTGTTCCATAGAAATGTATTTTAATATGGGTTTAATCATAACATTCATATAATTTGGTAATTTGCTTTTTGGGGGTTAGCATCCTTTCACGTGCATTTTCTCCAAGTCACCACCTGATCTTTATAACCAGCGTTTTCTGTAGATGGACAGTCTTCCAAGTGGATATATGACAATTCACGTGTCCCGTTCCTTATTCTTGGTGATTTAGAATGCTCATGATTTTTCACTGTTATAAATAACATTACAATGAATATCTTCATACCATAAATTCTTTCTTTTGGGGAAGAAATATTAATTGAGATAAATCCCCAGGCCAGAAATACTTAAGGCTTTTTAGCACATAATATCATATTGTTCCCCAGAAGGATTTTCAAGTAAGGCGATTTATTTTTCAGGCTGTAATGGCTCCCTCCTTTTTGTAGTGTATTCTCTTTACTTTTGCACCCCTCTTGCCTCTGTTATTTTCCCAGGACGACCCCTCCACCATCATGGGCTCCCTCAAATACCCTCACATAAATATCTATTCCACCGTCTTATAAGGCTGATTCTGGGATGTTGCCCCTTAGAGCCTCTTTAGATGAGTACATCAAATGCAACTTATTTTTATCATTTTAGAGCAGAATGTTTCAACCTCTAACACATAAATTCCTAATTGCTATGGTCTAGACATGTGTAAGATATACATAGTTTCAGACTAATTTGTAATTTATATACATTTCCTCACCCTCTAATAGCTTGAAGGTATTAATGGGGTAGATATCTTTTGAGAAGCCTGCCAAGCCCAATAGTCAGATCTCCTCAATCTGTAAGTTATTGCCCTGCTGGACCACGTGACTGCTGCCCCCATCCTCCCGACCTTACTTCTGATGGGACCATGTATGGATGCTTGGAATAGACTGAGCCATGTGCTGCTATAGGACAGAGAAGTGACTGTGGGTGAGGGTGGGAGGGAGAGAGAGAGAGAGAGAGAGAGAGAGAGAGGCACGGAAAAAAACAGAGTTGGGAGATGGACAAGAATTGTTCCCTGGGTTCCTCATGCTTTTCCAGTTCTTAGCTCCAGTCTTTTCTTAGGTCTGACTACATATTCTTGTCTTTGCATTTGGAAAGATACCCCAAATAAGAATTCTGCTAATAAATCCCCCTCCCCCTTTCTTTCTCTCCTTCTTCCTCTTTTTAATTTTTGTATATGCTAACTTGGTTACTAATACAGTCTACGACAAATAGAGTTGGAGATAGACATCCCTTGATGCTGTGCACATCCGTGTAGCTTAATAATAAAAAAATGAATCTGGACACTGACAAAAGTTTTAGCTCTTCTCTTCTACCGACATGTAGGGCTGCTGGGTTGAAATGTGGCATAATTCCATTTATGATTCTGAACCTATGGAATCTTTGAGAAAAACATTTTTCCCCTTTAAACTATTGACACTGTAAAAACTAGCTCCTCACCACGCTGGACAGTTTGGATAATCTTACACAATGAATCTGATTCATGGCTTTGGGTGACCATATACACAGATGGATACAAAGGGCAGAATGGATATAAGAGTTCCTGCAGCCCTAGCTGAGTCAGTATGCTCAACTTTGGAGGCAGAGAGTAGAGTATTCACAGGGAAAAAGGCTCTCTGGTCTTCTTTGATAAAATTAAAAGAAAGGACCCAAGAAAACCTCAAAGGCCTCCTACTTCTCACCTATGTCTTGAGATTTTTCCCTCCAAAGACACAGGATGAATGCTGCAGAAGTGATAAAAATTAGAACCTTATGTCTAAAGCTGACAGTCTCCAAAGGATGTCTAGAAACCTGGCTGGATATCTTGGGCCATTACTGATCTTTTATTTTTCCTTTCTTGCTTTTATCTGTCATCTATCTGTCTATCTACCTATCTATCTATCTCCCTATCTCTATCTCTATCTATCTACCATATACCTATCCACCTACCTACCTACCTATGTATAAATTATGGAATAAAAAGGGAAACATTGGGGGGTTAGAGGGAGGTACCCTCCTTACAATCCAAGGAAGCCTTTCATACTGAGAAACAAAGGACACAGCCTCACTAATTGGGATAAATTGTAAATTGTGCCCTCTCTCGACCCGTTGGCCGGTGCTGTCGTTCTAAAGGATCTAACTGACCCTGCAAAAACATCCTTTCTCCTGGTCTGAAATGTCTGTCTCCTTTTAGAGCTTTGGAAATTCTGGTAACCTGAAGAATCACTGACATTTCAGAAACTCCGGACAGATCTGTCCCTGCCAGTGGAGTGATTGGGTGTGTGTATGTTTAAATTATAGCAATTGACTAGCCTTTTATGACAATGATTGTACAATAAGAACAATGGGCAGGACTATCAAATCATTTTAAATTGGCCTCTCAGTATTTTCCCGTTTGCTGACCGGATGGAGTTTATCAGTGGACTGACATATTTCCTAGCATATGTGACCTCGGGCGGTCACTCTCCATTTTTTTTCTGCCAGTTCAATTCATTTAATTAAAGTGTGCCGAGTGCCCAGAAAATGCCTGGAACTGTGCTGGCCATGATGATGGCCACTTAGAGCAGATCTGTTGCTGCTCCAGGGACCCTCTGCTCTGATGTGGTCATAAGGCAGCTTGCCCAGCCAGCAGGAGCCAGGGAACTGGTGGGTCAGCAGACAAGTACACAGTGCCCAGCCTCAAGCAACGTGCAGTCTACTCAGTGTGAGGGCTGTGCCTTTGCTCCCTAAGCAATGCAACTCCCCTGGGAGCGGCAGAAGGTGAACAAGGACTGGCCACAGGCAGAACAGGTCTGGCTGGAGTGGGCATCCAGCTCATCACTAAAAAGGGGTTTGACTATGTCTAGAAAGACAGGGCTGGAGGAATGGGCAAGTGGGTGCTGCAGGGAAGGGGAGTGGGGAGACGTGGTGTAAATGTACCGAGGACACCTGGGCTGGATAGTGGGAGGTTGAAGACACAAGGGGTTGACTCTGGACAGAGGTTGAAGAGCGCTGAATACACCAAGGAGCCTGAACTTGATCCTAAAGCCAATGATGCCAACTTTTGAGTTCACAGACTTCCTTAGGCCCTTTTTGGCCCCATTCCTAGAAGTTTTAAACTTGGGCATTATCTTCTCTTTTCTCTTCCTTCAGATAATGATCTCCCTCCATCCCCATCAGACACCCAAATGTGTAGTCCAAAAACAATAAGCTTGAGCTTTGGGTTAAAGGCCCAGTTAGGGACGGGCCCGGAACTTGGTGTAGAGTGGTGTGGAACCAGTGTTTGCCTGTGGTCTCGAGCTGGTTTCCCAGAAAAGCTCCCTCACAGAGAGGGTTTTGTAGAATGCATGTGTGTGCAGGGTGTTTGTGTGTGTGGGGGGGGGGGGTGGAAGCAGATTTCTAAGAATATCTGGCAGGCTAGTGGTAAGTTTGCCAAGGGAATTGATGCTGTCTTTCTTGGAGGCCGGGATGTTGAAACACAATGACAACTCTTTTCCAACCAATTTAGGAAGAGTTTTCCAGGAGAACATATACATATACACATAGAAAGATACACATATACACAATATATCCAAGAAAAAAAAGATCTAGTTCTTTTCTGATCTTCACGAATGTATTCATTTTGGGTTTTAGGATAGGTTCTTCATCCTCTTTCAGGAAGAAAAATCTGTTAAGGATTTTTCTTCTTAAATAATAGGTCAAGTGTGCAAAACTCTCTTTCTTTCCCTTGGATTGCTTCTCTCTTCACCCAGTATGTTTTTGACCTAGATAGCATCTGCCTTCTCTTCAGGGGTTGTGTGCTGTGTGGTGAAAAGGAGATGGGCTGGGAGAGGTTGGAGTGAACAAATCACACCAATCCGGGTAAAATATTGTTTTCCTTTTTTAGCCCTCTTACGGGAAAAGAATGTTATGAATGGAGCCCCCCAAGGTGTGCTTTCCAAATCCACCAGCTCTGAAGAGATGCATCATGGCCGTAAATGCAACAGCTCAGGCAGCAAGTTCCACAATCGTTTACCTTTTGTCTCCAGACCAAAGGTCCATGGTGATTCTACCTGAAGGACTAGAGGTGTGTGCAGGATGTTCCAAGTTGTGACACTTGGGGTTGGTCAGGGGGCGGAGGGTGCGGGGAGCCGTGTGAAGACCGGAGTCAGACTGCAGAGGGCAGTGTGAGACTGCAGCGCTGGGAGCCGAGTGGCCTGGCCAGAGCTGCTCTTAATAGAGGCCACCTGTGTTGTTTCAAGATAAATTATGTTAGATGGGGAAACTGGTCTATTGGATTTACAGTAAATGTATGCTAGTTAGCTTCACTCCGAAGAAAGTCCTTCTAAGATTTTCCCCTCTTCCCCAGTTCAAGACATCAAGTATTATGCCTGGCTGGGTGGCAGACATGAACCCTCTTCTCTTCAGGGGTGTGAGTGTCTCATGTAAATCCCCGTGATGGTGATCGAGAGGATATTTAGTGCCTTACGACCCATGGAAACTGAACTGCACTGGGTCCTAAGGCAGCACTGTGTGTGGAGAGACACTTCTTTAAAAATCATAATAACCCAGGCACCTTCTAAATCTTTTCTGGAGCAGTAGGAACTGTAGCGAGTCTGCTGCAGGAGGCTTTTGTTCCATAGCTGGTTCTGGGCGCTCAGGGCTCTCTGTGGTGGGCTTCGGTGAGGGAAGGGGGTTGGTGGGTCGGAGAGAATGGCTGGTCTGGAGGCCAAGTGTAGTCTTTAGGGTCAGACAGACGTGGGTCCACACCTGGCTCTCTCATTTCCTCTACTGTAAAGTTGGGACAGTCATGGCAGCAATGTCCTAGAGTTGCTGTATGGTGAGATGCTTGGCACAGTGACCATAGTAAAGAATTTCCAGAACATGGTATCATTACTGACATTCAATTCAGAAATATTTATTGAGCACCTACTAGGGGATTTGACAGCTAGCAATGTAGACATGCTCCTTACCCTCAGGTCTAGTGAGAAAGACAGACAATGAGGCCTTACTATGTCAAGGCAGTGCATGGGGTATGGGAGTGGGGGAAGGAAGTGGAGCAAAGTGGTCAAGAGCGTGGATGCTGGTGCCAAAGTGCCTGGGTTTGAATCCAGCTCTGTTACTTCTAGCTGTATGGCCCTTGGAAAGCCTCATACCCTACTAGTGCTGACCTCATGGGGCAAGAATTCAATGAGTTAATACTTATACAGTATTAGAATTATGTCTGGCGTATATTGTGTCAGCAATCTATAACTGTCGATTGAGTGTGATGAGCTTTAAAAGGGAGAAGATCAGATGCTGTGGAAATGTATCAAAGAAAGAAGCAAGTGAAGTTCCATAAAGCGGGGAGGGGAATGAATCCAAAATAAACTAGGGGGAAAAAGAATGATAGGTAGATTTACATGTATTCTTATGGAATAGTCTCCAAGATAGATAATTAATGATGAAAAGCAATGGGGCAGACCAGCATGCACAGCATGTCCTCATTTATGTAAAACAACCATCTATCTATCTATCATCTATCTATCATCTATCTATCTATCTATCTATCTATCATCTATCTATCTATCTATCTATCATCTATCTATCTATCTATCTATCTATCTATCATCATTTATCTATGTGTTTGCTCACAGACTATTTTAGGCAGGATGCACTAAGAGATTGCAAATAGTGCTGCCTTGGGGGTTGGTCAGACAAACTGTAGTGGGAAGAACACTTATTTTTGGACAGTTTAAAATTTATGAGTATTTATTATTTCTTGAGTTGAAAAAAAGAACTAGAAAAATGACCAAGTGAGAAGATACATATCTTTATAAATCTTTTCAGACTAAAAGACAAATAGTAAAACTAGGGTTAGGCTTAGGTTTCAGGTAATGGGGGGCCATGCCTCCAGGGCCCTCTGGGAGTGGAGGAACGGCCCTCTTCTGCATAGGAATCTTATATCTAATCAGCAGTCCATGGATTATTCCTAAGGCACAGCTTCTCTTATCCTCACATGTTTCTCAGGCTACCCTTTGACCTCCCAGACTCTTTTCTCTTCTCATGCTGTTCCACACCACTCACTTTAACCTGATTTTGCTGTCTCTGTTCCTTTGGGGACCAAAACAGAAAGAGATAGTACACTATGAGAAGAGACCTTTGGAACCCAAACTACTTTAGGCAGGAAGCAGGCTACGAATACCACTCAGGTTCAAACGCAGGCTTTTTCTTACAGAAAAAAGATGACCCAGAGGGCAGAATCAAGAACCCACGGGTGGAACCAGGGTCTGTAAAGAATTATTCCCCAGGAACAGTCTTAATCAAGGAACTGGTGACTCGTGCCAGGCTGGATTTCAGAACTGCTGTGGACCAGTGATGGCTGTGTGCCTCGCATTCCCATGGTTTTTGAACAGGAACGTCTATTTGGTCATCCTAGCCAGGTTTCACTATTGCATGTAGGGTGTATAGTATGTTGGGCGTGTTAGAGGCAGGAAATTTGCCTCTTTAGCTCACAGGTCTTCCAAGCAACAGGAACTGTCCTTGACAATGATACTTGAGAAGCCTCACTCACACCTGGGACTGGTCTAGTGAACTAGATACTGGCCCTGAGCCTAAGTCTGATATTGTAATGGGATGAGACTGGCTCTTGCATGTCGCAGGAATGTAAATCATCTATAGCCAGAGGGTAGAGTGTGGAAGCTAAAACCAAATGACTGGAAATTCTTTGGCACTGTTCCCATTGAGAGGTGGGTCTCTGTCTCTTTCTCAGGGGTGTGCTGGAGGTGGCTCACACCAGCTTGTGAAAACCAATCGTGTGCCTCTTTTCCCAGCAGCTTGTTCAGTGATGTCCTGTTGGTCGCTTGAAATCAGACATGGTGGAAGATTTTATACCATAGGAATTGGCAAATGCTGAAAAACAGGACTTTTCTTTTTCCTGGAGAGCTGGTTGTTCAACACTCACAGGCACATCACTGCTTGTACTTAAAATTTCCAAGATGCTGGTAGGGGCAGGGATGAGTAGTTCATACAGAGTTTGATGGGCTCCAGGCCTCCCTTCTGACCCACACTCACTATCCATCCTATTTTGACAGGTTTCGAAGGAAAAGTAGTAGGCATTACCTAAATGGGTTAAGTCATTCACCTGGGAGAGGTGACAATTCTCTAAATGACACATCCACAACTATTACTTTATGTGGTGGGTTAACTCAGCAATTCTCAGAGTGTGGTCCAGGGACTCTTGGGGGTCCCCAAGGTCAAAACTATTACTTTCATTATAATACTGAGATGTTATCTCCCTTTTCCACTCTTAGTTTCTCATGAATATGTAGTGGAGTTTTCCATTGTACATTTGGAAGATCTGTATAACTCAATAAACCAAAATTTTCCAAATGGCCAAGGCATGATGTTATAAAATTATGTGTGGGAAAAAGTTCCATTCAAAGTACAAGATACACTAGTGAACTTTAATATAACAATCTGAAAAGTCTGTTAATATGGCTTCCCATCCCTCATTGGCACTTGCTGAGTTTTAGTGCAATATTAAATCGGCACTGTTGAATTTTGCTGTAATGTCAAAGAAGAGTATCTGTAATTATCTGAAAAGACTACTTTATTACATACTCCTTTCTCTCTCCTTACACGTTTCTGTGTGAGATCAGATTTTCTTCATATAGTTCAAGCAAAGCAACAGATCACAACAGACCGAATGTGGAAGCAGATGGGGGAATCCAGCTATCTTCTATAAAGCTAGACAAAAAGAAGGAAAAAAATCTAAACAACACCACTCTTCTCATTAATTTGTTTTGGTAAATATAGTTATTCTTATGACAATGCTATTTATGCTTATACATAACGTGTTTATTGTTATTTTCAAACCAGTTAATAAGTACTTAAAACATTTATTTTAAACTTCTAATATGATCAATGTGATAAACATAGCCCATAGAAATAGAAATTGTGTGGGGATGTCAGTTGTTGCTAAAATGGTACTGGGACTAAGCGGAACCTCTGGATTACCCCAGCATCACTGTTTGCCCAGGTGCCATTGGTTGGGGGTGAGGGGAGGTGGGGGAAGGGCATAAATACCTTTCCTGGATGCGTGGGGGGGGCGGGGTGACATTGAGCAGTACTGTAAAGGGGGTGACAGGGCTCTGAAGACCAACCTCAACTAAGTTTTCAGGAATGAGAGATTGCGTTCTAGGGAAGCTAAGGGACTTTTCCAGAGATGCCTAGTACCTGGTCCAGAGGAGGGTAACCTAGGAGTTCCCACATTCAGCACTCACTGTGGTGACTCTGTTCTCTCAGGACGCACCGTCAGGTGCTTGGCAGGTGACTTTTGCTTGTGCTGCTGGAGGTGATTCTGCGGATATCCTGTCTTCAGTGGGGGACCTCTGCCTGTCAACTGGCTTTGCATCAAACACAGGCCACTGTAGTATATAGTGTCAGCTGTAATAATGCAGTATCCATTGTGATGCTTTACGGATCCTCAAATACCCAGTGATTTAGTCACAGATTTAGTGAATCCTCTGCTCTCAGTACTATGTTTTGTGGGGACCCCAGCGATTCCTACCCACGTGCTCAGTGTTAATAGGGGCAGACTGGGCAGTTCAGCCGTTTAACGGCTGTTTACAAACATTACTGCTATTACTGCTACTATTACTATTACTACTCTGACTTCACATTTGTTGAGTACATCATGTTTGCCAAATCCTATACGTGGGCCCACCTCACGCAAGACACCAGAGGTCACCAAGGGGCTGGGGAAGAGCTCGCTGCCCCCGCAGCTGATTAGAGTCTAGCTGAGTGGGGTGAGGGTGGGACAGAATGGGAAAGCACTTGGCAGTGACCGGAGAGCTGTGCAGAGGTGCTTACCTTTCTCTGCTTGGTCTTATTTGATTTAAAAACAAAGCAAAACTAAGCCCAGCCTGAAGCAAGGATTTTCAGCATGGGGATATCTGGTTTGAAAAGCCTTGTAGTTTAAAGGCCAACATGAAACATTCTTCTCTTCCACGTGGAGAAAAGTAGAGGACGGCCCAGTGAATTTCCCTGTCTCTCTGTTTCATTTCAATAAGGGGAGGGGGCAGGGAAGGAGAGCCTTGGCCGCATAGCAGCAGAACATCTTCCTGGTGACGTGCCCTTCTGAAAAATCACAGCTATTTTGTTTCTTTAATTTCATTGGAACGTGGGGCACGCGTTGCTTACTTGTGATGTGAAAGCTACAGAAAGGTCTGCGTGACCCAAAGTGTTTCCCTGCGGGCCTTTTGGAGTCCCTGCCACTCCCATTAGCGAGACTCCTTGGGGATCTTTGGGAGCTGTGTTCATGTTAACTGACTGGACGTGTTCTCACGCTCATTTGCACAACTTAGTCTCATGACTGGGTCCCTGTTCACCATGTTGCCTGGGGCCGGCACCCACTGCTCTCCAGCTGTCCTGAGTCCCTCCATGGTCGCTCGCCAGCTGACGCTTAACTGTGCTTGACCTTCATTCTCATGTTAAGACTTATCTGTCCTACATCCCAATTCCCCTGACCACTGTCTTGGCCTCTAGGTTAGTCATGGCTAACCAATGGCTATTCATTAGATCTGGGGCTTTTTAACTGTGTTCTCAAGAGCCCAGGAGGCCACCCAGAAAGTACCTTTGGGGCCACCATAGAGGCCAACAAGGAACCAGGATGGGTGTCCCCAGATCTGCAATTTGGTTATACCTATGCAGCACCATTTGTGTATCTTATATACGGTTACCTCCTTGTAAGTGTTCCTTTAAAGGGTCCTTTAAAGGGTCTTGCTTGAAAAAAAGGGTCTTGCTTCCTGAGACTAAAAACCTTTGCGACTGGGCCTATTTGGTTACCCTCTAATAACCTAGAGGACAGGAATGGAACAGGGAAGCAGGTTTTACCTGCTTCTCATCTTGTCCACAGCATGCCCTTCTTGGAGCTTGTCTGTTCCTGTCACTCAGAGGGAACACAACCAAATAGGGTTTCATACAAGTAAAGGGCTTGGCGGCTGAGACACATTTCTTCATCTTGGCCCTTTATTTTCTTTTAATTTTTAAAAATTGTGAAATAGACACAAATGAAAAGGTACAAAAATATAAAATTGCATTGTTCAAAAATGGATCAGAAAGTGAGTCCTCATGTAACCACTACTCAGGTCAAGAGCTAGAACTTAGCCTGTACTCCTGAGTTCCCTCCCCTCCCCCATGCTTCTTCCCATCACCACTCCCAAATTAACCACTATCCTAAGCTTTATGGTAATCACTTCCTGGCTTCTCACCTCAGCAGGCCTCCCTAACCACTACAGTTTGGTCTTGCCTGGTTTTGAAATTTATCTTAATGGAGTAATAAAATATGGCTTCTTTTGCTAAATGTCATCATCTTCCTTTTTCCCTCACCCCACGCCCCCCCCCAGAAATACATTCTGTAAATCTTAGGACAGATTGCAATAACATTTCTACATTATAAGACTGAATAATGAGAAAAAGTAGTTGAATAACAGTGACTCTTAACAAATGTCTCCAGCTTGGAGGCGATTACGTGGGCGGGTGTTAAAGACAATGCAGAGTCGCTGTCATTAGTATTTATGGAAGGATGTTCATGAAGGATTGATTTTTATTTTAACTTCACAAAAGCTTACAATTCTTGAGAAGCAGGTATATGGCAAACAGATGTGTCTGCTGCTTCTTCATCTTTCTTTTTCCTTCTTCTAAAATCTCCTTGGCAAGGACCGAAAGGGACATGTATTATTCTAGGGTGTCCCGGAAAGACAGGGGCAACTGGGACTGTGAGCAGCTCCCCCTGACTTGGGTCTGGCCTTCTGCCCCCTTGGCCCCCACCTCTTTCTGGTGGCGAATGTTGAGAGACAGTGATGGATGGTTAGTCGCAAATAGTTTCCAATTTACCAAAGTGCACACAGCTTTCTCTGAACCTCTTTGAAATGCTTTTAGAGCAACATTGAGAATGGAATTCAACAACAATTCTCCACAGCTGCAGTCAGAATACAACGACCCCAGGAGCAGCTGGGGGCAGTTGTTTTCATATTTTGTACTTGCTGTTTTCTTAAAAGCCCTTTCAGAAGGTTCTGGAAGGTCCTGTGGCATCCATATTCTGAGGGACTGAGTCTGAGGCAGACCCTTGGATTCCAGGCCCTCATCCGAAATTTCACCAGCAACGTGTTCTCCCAGAACACCCTTACTATGTCCTCCCAACATCCCACACCCACAAGCCATATTCTGGAGCATTTGCTTGGTGGCAGCTCCGTTTAGCAAAGGGAACCCTCACAGAGAAGTCAGGATCCCTGGGTTCTGGCCTCAGCTGAAGCTTTACTCAGTTCCGTGAACTTGTCTCAACCTCTTCTCTCTTTGGCCTTAGTTCCCACATCTGTAAAGTAAGGAGTTTGGACAGAAGACCTTAGAATCCCCTTTCTGTAGGAAGTTGGCAGTGATGTTTCCAGGGAAGGACTTGATTACAGCAGGAGGTAGAGACACTTGCTTTGGCAGGGTTGTTTTTTATAGAGAGACAGAAGAGTCAACAGAATAAGTAGCTTCTCTGACGGCAAGCTGTAATAGATGATGAAGACTCTGTTAAAAGACAAAGCAAAACATAACACACCCTTCCAATAAAAATCTCTCCCACAATAAATGAACAGTACTCTCTTCTCCAGCTACCCATCATGGTGCCTGAAATGTCACCAAGAGATCCCTCCTTTTCTTTTTACAGATTTTGTGATTCTAGAATCTATTATAAAAAGATGGAAGTGTTCCTGAAAGGAGAGATAGCTAATGCTGTTATTGGTGGGATTAGTGGCTTGAAAAGAGACTGAGTTATCAGTGCTGTCCACAGCTGCTTGCTTGTGATACAGCTCAAGGCAGTTCCCAACTTGAAGGGCTATATTCTATACCAGCTCTTCTCAAATTTTAATCAGCCTATGAATCACCTAGGGGGATCTCCTGAAAATGCATATTTTGTTTCAGTAGGTCTCTGTGGGACCTGAGAATATGCATTTCTAATTAGCTCCCTGGTGACACTGCTGGTCCCCAGAGCACACCCACAGTAACAAGCATCTATAGCACATGACCCTGTCTCCTGCACAGAGCTAACTGGACAGCAGGGGTTGGGCATTTGACTCCAAGCCAGCCAATCTGTGAGCTGATCTCTGATCAAAAGGGCATGATGAACCAATCACAAATTTAAAGAGAAGAGAAAGGCAGTGGTTTCAGGAATAGAAGTAGAAAAATCTCAAGGATCACAGAGAGGGCCTGACTCCTTTAAATGACAATATGAGAAAAGGATTCTACGAAGATGGTCTTTTAAGGGCATGAGCTGTCAGACTGGATCTTGAACACTGAGTGATCTTCTGGTTCCTGTCTCTACCAGGCATGCTGAATTCTGCTTCCTATTCATCCCATCAGGCCTGGCTGCTGAAATATTTTTCAAGGTTCCTTCAAGGATTCAGTTTTTGAATCCTGAAACTCCGGGTCAAAAAGAAAAGTCTGGAGTTTGGATGGGGATGTACATCTGGGTAGGGTCTCATAGCGGGCACCTTGGATTGCCGCTTAGATCACTTGAAAGCCTTGGACAGCTGAAGAAGACAAAAGTTTGTGGGGTGAGAGGCAGGGCAGAAATAGTGGAGGCTAAAGAAGAGTCAGGTGTCACAGTTTGTCCAGGGTTGCTCGCAAATTTTGTCAGTGTTGTCAATCTATTTGTAGGAATTTGGATTGTCTGCTCACCTATAATTTTCTAGAACTTTTTTTTTCTTCCCTCCATTCTCAGGGCCACTGAGAGAGCATGTACATTCCCTGACATGACTCCAGCCCCTTGCCTCAGTTGATGGTTCCAGCAGTACACAGCTGACCCCAAACTGACCACTGTGCTCCTTTCCCAGGAATTTGGAATTGAGCTTGAGAGTCAGTTTGATTCTTTGTCAGTACCAGGATCTGTATTATGTGAAACACAAGGTTCATTGACAGTTTTCTGCTACATGCTTTGGCAAATAGGAAGAACTGCTCTACAATATGGCAGAGGAAGATGAAGCAGATACACTGCAAAAAATGAAACAGATGCGCAGAAAGAAAGAAAACTGGTTCGCTACATGATTCTTGTTCTTGTGCTAAATGATTTCTGAGGCTAAATTGCATTGATCCTTGTATTCCCTCAGATATTTCAGTATCTTTTCAACAAATTGCTGTTTTTGTTTAAGCCATTAAAAAATGGGAATTTGTCACTTGCAGCTGAGAAAGTCTTAATTAAAACAGTCTTCTAGAGAAGTCTCCTGGGACTGAGGCATACACCACTGGTTCAACTGCAATGATGGGTGGAAGGTGGCCATAGGGATCAATAAGGTGCCATAGAGAGAGCTGCTCCTCTCCTGTTTATTAACAGTCTCACCACTGCTGGCTTAAACATTGTTCATCAGAGACTTCATCCATCCTACCATCCATCCATCCATCCATCCATCCATCCATTCATCCATCCTACCATCCATCCATCCATCTATCCAACCATCCATCCATCTATCCAACCATCCATCCATCCATCTATCCATCCATCCATCCATCCATCCATCCATCCATCCATCCATCCATCCATCCATTTTTCCATCTATCCATGCATCCACACATCGAATCATCCACCCATCCATCCATCTATCCATGCATGCATGCATGCATCTATATATTTATCTAGCCTTTATCAATCTAAAAATATTTCCTGAGCCAGACTATGCTTGTGGCTAATCTGTGACCTTTGGTTATTCATTGATGGTGTTTGTGCCCATATTTAACATATGATATTATTAATACTAAGTCCTGAAACCAGAATAACACAGAACAGGCCTGTTTTTTCACAGCTTGATACCTTTTCCTAACATTTCCTGCTATTTTGTGCAAAAATCTGTCAATAGTATTTATAACTCCTTCTTAGGACATGTCTTACATCCAATATCGCAAACGCATTTAGGTGCTCAATTTAGGCGTTTTTATTCGAGATTGTGAAGGGTGGGTCAGAGTTCCTGTCCACAGACAAAATTGCAGACACCCATTCCTGATGTCATGTTTGGAATCCATTGGCTTTTTGCTGCAAGGTTCTTTATTTCTTTTTTGTCTTTGAAGGCTTAGGTGAAGGTTGAGAAGATAATGTAGGTCAGCACGGTTTTCAGCCATCCTAATCCCTGTCATGACCATAGATCTTTTCCAAGGGTCCTTGGGTGCCCAGATTCACTCACTTCCATTTTCCTTCTGCTGAGAATCCCTGAGGGAAAAAGTTTCATATCTGAATTTTAGCCTTATCCCTAAGCCAGAGCTTCTCCCACAAATAAACCTTCTTAGGAGTCCCTAAGAGACCTGGGTTAGTGAGAGGAAAGCAGAAGAGGAGAGTTGCACTTTACGTTAACTAGTTGTAAATTATCTCAGAAATCCAAGACACCTACAGCACTGAAAGGCTTTAAACTTCTCTCACCCTGAGATCCAGAGGCAGTTTACTTGAACTGTAAACATTCAAGCTTCTGGGAGACTGAAAGGGAAATGTGTGTGTTGGGAGGTGACCTAGGAAGAGCAGTCGTTTTCAGCCATGAATCACTTGGGGAGCATTTAAGAAGCATTGATGCTGGGCCTTACCCTAGAGCAAAGGAACCGGAATCTTTGGAGGTGGAGCCCAGGCAAGGTGCCTCTGAAACTCCCCAGATGTTTCTGAGAAATAGGCAAGGGTGAGAGCTCTTGGTCTAAGAGATAAATGGGAGTTGGCCATCTAAAATGAACAGATAGGAAGAGCCTGTGGTTGAGGCTCCCTTCCCCAGAGATTTATAGCTTTGAAATTTCTCTTGGGTGGACAGGTAGCAAGGAGAGCTGGTGCACATGATTACTGAGGTCACTGGCTTACCTTGTGCCCACAAGTTGAATAATTATGGTAATAAAGATAGACTTGAAAAATATTCCCACCAACGGCCTGGGTCAACCACAATCTTAGAATGTTCTGGTCTTAAAGAAGTCTGTTGCCCTGATGATACCTCTTGGGAGAGGTGTTAAGGAGAAAACTGTGGGGGAAATTGAAGATGCTCTCGCTAAGCCGAGGTCACGTACAGAGACCAAACCCAAGCAGCCTTAGGATTCTTTGTGCTGCGTGCTTGAGGGAGGAACCCACCACAGCTGTGCAGGAAGGTGATCCCCTAGAGGTTCTTATCTCCTGCAGTCAGTGTTGGCC
Organism: Pseudorca crassidens; assembly: GCF_039906515.1. Taxonomy (NCBI): domain Eukaryota; kingdom Metazoa; phylum Chordata; class Mammalia; order Artiodactyla; family Delphinidae; genus Pseudorca; species Pseudorca crassidens. Next base: position 33,979,751 of record NC_090309.1, read on the forward strand.
CAGGGATTGGATGAGCGATTGTGCCGGATTCTCCACTTGAGAATTCCATGATAAATATGAAAAAGGATATGTCATGGTTCAACAGTGCTTTCTAGGTTTATAGAGAGAAAACACCAGTTTTCATATCTTTTTTTTTCTTCCTAGCTTCATTGAGATGTAATTGACACATAATATTGTAAGTTTAAGTTGTACAGCGTGATGATTTGGTACCTTGTGGAAGGTTTACCACAATAAGGTTAGTTAATGCATCCTTCACATTTCCTTTACCCATTCATCCATTGAGGGGCACTTAGGTTGCTTCCATGCCTTGGCTATTCCGAATAATACTGCAATAAGCAGTTGAGTACAGTTATCTCTTCAAGATAGTGATTTCATTTCCTTTATATAGCTAGAAGTGGAATTGCTGGATCAAATGGTAGCTCTATTTTTAATATTTTGAGGACCATTTCCTTAGTGGCTGCACCAATTTACATTTCCACCAACAGTGCACCAGGGTTCCCTTCTCTCCACATCCTCACCAGCATTTACTATCTTTTGTCTTTTTGATAATAGCCATTCTGATACATGTGATGTTGTGGTTTTGATTTATGCTTTCCTGATCATTAGTGATATTGAGCACCTTTTTATATACTTATTGGCTATTTGTATGTCTTCTTCACAGAAATGTCTATTCAAGTCTGCCCATTTTTAAATCAGATTTTTTTTTGCCACTGCATTGTATGAATTACTGATATATTTTGGATATTAACCCCTTATGAGATAGATGGTTTGCAAATATTTTCTCCCATTCTGTAGGTTGCCTTTCCATTTTGTTGATTGTTTCCTTTTTTGAGCAGAATCTTTTCAGTTTGATGTAGTCCCACTTGCTGATTTTTGCTTTTGTTGTTGTGCTTTGGTTTCATCTCCAAAAAATCATTGCCAAGACCAATGTCAAAGTGTTTTTTCCCTGTTTCCACCCTACCCCCCGCCAGGGTTTTTAAGTTTTCTGATCTTATATTAAAAGTCCTTAATCCACTTTGATTTAATTTTTGTGAATGATGTAAGGTAGAGGTCCAATTTCATTCTTTTGCATGAAATACATTGTGTTGGGAAAACTTTTTCAGTTTTCCCAACACAATGCATTGAAGAAACTATCATTTCCCCATTGAGTATAATTGGTCTCCCTTTTCAAATTGACTGTATATGCAAGGGTTTATTTCTGGGCTCTCAGTTCCATTCTGCTGATCTATGTGTCTGTTTTTTATGCCACTACCATTCTGTTTTTTTATTATGCTTTGCAATATAATTTGAAATCAGGAAGTGTGAGGCCTCCAGCTTTGTTCTTTCTCAAGATTGTTTTGGCTATTTGAGGTCTTTTGTGGTTCCATATGAATTTTTTTTAATCTTTTTTTTTAACATCTTTATTAGAGTATAACTGCTTTACGATGGTGTGTCAGTTTCTGCTTTATAACAAAGTGAATCAGTTATACCTATACATATGTCCCCATGTCTCTTCCCTCTTGCATCTCCCTCCACCCCACCCTCCCTATTCCACCCCTCTAGGTGGTCACAAAGCACCATATGAATTTTAGGATTGTTTTTTCCTATTTCTGTGAAAAATGCCACTGGAATTTTGATAGGGATTACATTGAATATACAGATGGCTTTGAGTGGTATGAACATTTTAACAATATTAACTCTTCTGATCCATGAACATGAGATAACTTTCCATATATTTGTGTCTTCTTCAATTTCTTTTATCAATGTCTTATAATTTTCACTGTATAGATCTTTCATTTCCTTGGTTAAATTCATTCCTATGTATTTTATTGTTTTGGATACTATTGTAAATGGGATTATTTTCTTTAGTTCATTTTTAGATAGTTCATATTTTGTTGATGTATAGTTATTCTGTACCCAGTTTGTTGAGTTTTTATCATGAAAGTACATTGAATTTTGTCAAATGCCTTTTCTGCATCTGTTGCAATGATTATATGATTTTTTGTCTTGCATTCTATTACTGTGGTTTGTGTATTAATTTTGCATATGTTGAACTACCCTCGAATTCTAGAGGTAAATCCATCTTGATCAATGGTGTATTATCCTTTAATGTGCCACTGAATTTGGTCTGCTAGGATTTTGTTGGGAAGTTTTGCATCCATGTTCACAGGGATATCAGCCTGTAGTTTTTTTTCCTTATAGTATTTTTTTATCTGGCTTTAATATCAGGGTAATATTGGCCTCATAGAATGAGTTTAGGAGTGTTCTCTTCAGTTTTTTGAAGAGTTAGAGAAGAATTGGCATGAATTCCTCTTTAAGTGTTTGGTAGAATTCACCAGTAAAGCCATCTGGTCTTGGGCTTTTCTTTGTTGAGAGGTTTTGAATTACTGGTTCAGTCTGCTTACTTGTTATTGGTCTGTTCAGATATTTTTATTTCTTTGTGATTCAGACTTGCTAGGTTGTGTGTTTCTAGGAATTCATCTATTTATTCTAGATTGTCCAATTTGATGGCATATAATTGCTCACAGTTGTCTCATGATCCTTTGTATTTCTGTGATGTCAGTTGAAATGTCTCCTTTTTTATTTATAATTTTATTTGAGTTTTTTCTCTCTTGTTTTCCTGGTAAGTCTAGCTAAAGTTTTGCCCATTTTGTTTATCATTTCAAACAACTGATTTTGGTCTTTTCTATTATTTCTCTGTTCTCTATTTCATTTATTTCTGCTCCAACCTTTGTTATTTCCTTCTTTCTGCTAACTATGGGCTTTGTTTTTCAAGTTCCATTAGGTGTAAGTTAGGTTATTTGAGATCTTTCTTTTTTTAAAAAATGTAAGCATTTATTCTATAAAATTTCCTCTGCTTTTGCTACATCCCATAAGTTTTGGTATGCTACGTTTCTATTTTCATTTTACCCTTTGACTTTATCTTTTACCTGTTGGCTGTTCAGGAGTGTGTCATTTAGTTTCCACATATTTGTGAGTTTTCCAGGTTCCCTCCTGTTATTGATTTCTAGTTTCATGCCACTGTGGTCAGAAAAGATACTTGATATAATTTCAGTCTTCTTAAATTTTTTAAGATTTGTTCTGTGACCCAACATATGATCAATCCTGAAGAGTATTTCATATGCACTCAAGAAGAATGTGTATCCTGCTGTTGTTCAATGAATGTCGTGTGTATGGCTGTGAGGCCCATTTGATATGAAGTATAGTTTAAGTCCAGTGTTTCCTTATTGATTTTTTTATGTGGATGATCTGTCCATTGTTGAAAGTAGGGTATTGAAGTCCCTACTATTATTGTATTGTCTATTAATCCCTCCGGATCTGTAAGTATTTGCTTAATATATTTAGCTAGTCCAATATTGGGTACGTATATATATTTACAACTGTTCTAGCGTCTGGATGAATTGACCTCTTTATCATTACATAATGATTTTCTTTATCTCTTGCTACAATTTTTGACTTACAGTCTATTTTTTCTGATACAGGTATAGTTATCCTTGCTCTCTTTTGTTTTCCACATGCATGGAATATCTTTTTCCATCCTTCACTTTGAGCCTATGTGTGTCCTTGAAGCTGAATCAAGTCTCTTGTAGGTAGCATAGTGCTGGGTCTTGTTTTTTACCCATTCAGCCACTCTATACATTTTGATTGGAGAATTTCCATTTAAAGTAATTATTGATAGTTAAAGACCTACCCTTGCCTTTTGTTAATTGTTTTCTGGCTGTTTTGTTCCTCTCTTACTGCCTTCCTTTGTGAATTTCCTAGTGGTATAATTGATTTCCTTCTCCTTATCTTGTGTGTACCTACTATAGGTTTTAGGTTTGTGGCTACCTCTTAGGCTTACTTGAAACATCTTATTGATATAACAGTCTATTTTAAACCAATAACTACTTCAATTGTATACAAAATTCTACACTTCCCTCCCCTCCCCGACATGGTTTGTTTTTGATGTTACAATTTACAGCTTTTTATATTGTGTATCCATTAACCAATTATTGTATTTATAGCTATTTAAAAATATTTTTGTCCTTTACTCTTTATACCAGAGTTCATTGGTTAACACACTACCATATTACAGTATTAAAATACTCTAAATCTGACTACATATTTACCTTTACCAATGTATTGTATATTTTCATGTTACTAATTAGCATCTTTTCATTTCAGCTTGAAAAGCTCCTTTCAGCATTTCTTGTAAGGCAGGTCTTTTGGTAAGAAACTCCCTCAGCTTTTGTTTGTTTGGAAAAATCTTTATCCTTCCTTCATTTGTGAAGGACAGTTTTGTTGGGTAAAATATTGTTTGTTGGAAGTTTTTTTCTTTAGCACTTTGAATGTATTATCCCAATCTCTCCTGGTCTGCAAGGTCTCTGCTGAGAAATCTGCTAGTTACCTTATAGGCATTCCCTTGTATGGGAGAATTAATTTTTTCTCTTGCTGCTTTTAAACTTCTCTCTTTATCTTTGGTTTTAGACAGTTCTAATATAATGTGTCTTGGAAAAGGCAGTTTTGTATTGAGATTAGGGGGTGACCTATTATATTAGCTTCTTGAACTTGGATGTCCAAATCTCTCTCCCAAGTTTGGGAATTTCTCATCCATTATTTCTGTAAATAAGGTCTTTTCCCCTTTCTTCCTTTCTTCTTCTCATTCAAATAGACTTTCTTTATTCCTTTCCATTTTTTTCTTTTTGATCTTCTGACTGGATAATTTTGATTGATCTGTCTTTGAGCTTACTAAGCTGAAGCTCTCTGTTGAATTCTTCAGTTCAGTTATTGTATTCTTCATCTCCAAAATTTGTTTGGCTCTTTTCTATGTTTTCTGTCTCTTTGTTGAATTTCTCCTTTTGTTCTGGTATTGCTTTCTTGATTTTGTTAAATTCCTTGTCTCTGATCTCTTGTAGCTCTCTGAGCACCTTTAGACCAATTGTTTTGAATTCTTTGTTGGGCAGTTCATGTATCTCCATTGCTTTGTGGTCAGGTATTGGAAGTTTCTTTGGTGGTATCGTGTTTCCCTGATTTTCCGTGGTTTCTGTAGCCTCATGTAGGTGGCTGTGCATTTGCTGGCTTTGTTATTTCCAGAAGGACCTTCACATGCAGGAGGGGGCACTCTGGAGCATGCTGTCACCCTGGGTATAGTGACAGAGAGTGCCAAGTGCAGGGGAATGTGGCAACTCTGATTCCAGAGGGACATAATGTCTTTTTGGCTCAGGCCACTGGGGTCCACAGCATCAACAGCTGTGTGGTGCTTGTCTAGTGCTGCAGACAAGGGGGGGTCTTGAGTGGTGTCCTCAGCAGCATCTCCAGGTCCAGTGGCTAGGGTCCGAGGCAGGCAGTAGCGGCGGCCAGAACCAGCTGAGCGCGCACATTCAGCTGTGAGTTCTGGCTGCAGATGCTTATGTAGCAGCAGGGGCTGGTTGTAGATACTCACATAGTGATGGGGGCTAGGACTAGAAGCAAGGTCCTGGGGCATCTGCAGGCATACTTTCAGCTGTAGGGGTGCTGGCTCTGGATAGGTACTCTTGTGATTGCAGGGTCTTCCACGTAGGCACACCTGGCAGTGGAGGCTAGTGAAGGAAGTCGGGCTGGGGGTAGGCAGGCACATTGCTGGAGTGGCTAGCTGCAGGTGAGCCTAGTGGTATAGGCCAGTGGCAAGAGACACAGCTGGATCCGGGCCCACAAGCAGCAGTGTGTGCCTTGGCTGTTGGTGTACACCTTTGTGGCTACAGGATCTTGCCATAGGTATGCACATGGCAGTAGAGGCTGGCAGTGAGCATCAGGCTGGTGGTGTGCAAGTGCACAGCTGGAAGGGCAGCCCCAAGTATGCATGAGGTGGTAGGAGTCAGCTGTGGGCATCTAGCTCATGTCTCCATGTGTGCAACCACAAAGGCCTGGGCTGGCTGCTGGTGTGTGTCCCGGGCTCTGCTGGGGGTAGTGGTGGAAGAGAGCGGGAGGGGCTCAGGGGGCTGGCATCTGCAAATGGGAATAGCCGTGGGGTGAAATCTGCAGGGAGTCTGCAGCTGCTGTGCCGGCCATTGGTTTCTCAGTGGCAAAACCTGCTGTGCTCCTGTGCAGAACAGGTCACTAGGAGTCCTGGGGACCCCCACGGCATAGCTGACACTGGTGGCCCTTGCTCTTCTTCCTTGTTCCTAGCTGTCTCTATTCGTCTCAGTTTTACTGGTCTCTGGGTGGGATGAAACTGAAGTGGGTCCTTTGTGGGGTGCCCCAAAAGGTTGGGGAAGCTGGTCACTCATCCTTCTCTCCCTTTCTGGTGAGAGGAACTCTGGTAGCTGGAAATTCTCTCCTGGAGCCGAGCACTGCCAGCCTGGGGGATGGGATGCTGCGGGCAAAATGAAGCTGTTTCTCTTGCTATGTTGGTGTGATTATTCTTAGGTGTTTTGTTCTGCTGTGTTGCTGAATTTTCTTAAATGGACTCCTGAGCCCTTCCAGAGCTTTTTTGTTCATGGATAGCTGTCTAATTGTTGAATTTTGTTGGGGGACAGAAGCTTGAGTCTCCCACTTCACCATCTTGGTGACAACATTCCCAGTTTTCATACTTTTTTTTAAAATTTATTTTTATTTGTGGCTGCGTTGGGTCTTTGTTGCTGCATGTGTGCTTTCTCTAGTTGCTGCGAGCGGGGGCTACTCTTCATTGCGGTGCGCGGGCTTCTCATTGCGGTGGCTCCTCTTGTTACAGAGCACAGGCTCTAGGCGCGTGGGCTTCAGTAGTTGCAGCACGCAGGCTCAGTAGTTGTGGCGCACGGGCTTAGTTGCTGTGCGGCATGTGGCGGACCAGGGATTGAACCCCTGCATTGGCAGGTGGATTCTCAACCACTGCGCCACCAGGGAAGTCACAGTTTTCCTACTCATGATAGCACTCATCCTCACAACTCCTAGGGAGGGAGGCATAGAAGAGTGCCAAAGGGAGCAGGAAACCTCAGCTTCTGGTCTACTATTGGCCCTTCCTGTGTGAACGACCTTGGCTCAGTCATTTTACTGTATTGTGTATTGCAGTTACTACTGTAAAATGAGGATAATAAAACCTTCTCTTTCTAAAGACAGCAAGGCCAAATGTGTGCCTTCTCTTTTGGGCATAAGAGAGGCATAAGAGCAGAATCTTCTAGGAGCACCTCACAGGTCAGATTAAGAATTTTAGAGGCCTTAAGCACTGAAAGATTTTAGTGTCCCCCTGTCTCTATGTAATTCAGAGAAAAATAACACTAGACTCTACAATATGTACAAAGAAATCTAACAAAATTCATATCTTACCATGTTGGTATGTTTCCTTTTTTTAAGAATTAATTCTTCGAAAATTTTTTTCTCATACTTTATTTTGGAGTCCTTGGCATTGCTGGTGGCTTAAGCCCATGCCCAGGGGCCAGATGGGCCTGTTGGACCATCTGGTATCAGCACGTGGCCGTGTGCCATCGTTGAGACCAGCAGGAGGTCCCCTTTCCCATTGATGATGCTCCGGCCCTGGACTGAACAGGGAGTGGGCCTGATTGGCACGCAGGGTGATCTCCTACCAGTTTTCTAATAACAGGAAAGAGCAGGACAGGTCTTGATCCCCCATTCACCCCTCATTAACTCAGGGGTCAGTGAAATCTGGAAAGAACAGTGGTTTAGAGACAGCAGACCTGGATTTCAACCCTGGCTCTATCCACTTCTGTTTGGGGGGCTTTCATGAGTTTCTTTACCTTTCTTTGTTGGTTAAATCGTGTGGCTATAGACCTCACGAGACTGTGAAGGTTAGATGGTGAAATACGTGAGAGCAACTGCCTGGTTGCCCGGTTTATCATTACGGCTTTGGCGCCCACACACTTCCTGGCACATACTGGGGACTCGATAGATATTGACGGAGTACATCATCTCTTTATCCCCCCTCTAGTTCTTAGAGTCATAATTCTCACTGAGGAGGTCGAGTAGTGTGGAAAGTCCTTGATTTCCCAGTGGGTGGGGGGGACGGCCTGCTTCTCCAAGGTGGCCAGAGTGTCCGAGGAAAGTGGTCTGGGGGTTGGGGGGTCAGCCCCTTTGCAAATTTTGTTTGGAGGTCAGGAATTTGAACTATGGCACTGAAACTGAACTTGGGCTACAAAGCATTTTACAGCTATGACAGTAGATGTTCAAATAACTTTATCGATTCATTTACTGCAGACTTACGCACAGTAATATTGAGTAGGTATTTTCCAGCAAGTCACGGGGTGGTAGCCATGATGACAGTATTTTCTTGGATGGTAAGAGATACACAGACTATTGGCATTTGTTATGTTTTGTTTTCTATCCCGGTGTGGAGTGATGGCAATGTTCTTTCAACAGGCTTCTGGCATAAGATGGTGAGAGCTAACGTTGGGGTCCTGTCTGCTCTGTTCTGACTTCTCACCCTCATTCACAGATGAGGAGAGTACAGAGCAGGGGTGGAAAGGAGGTGGTTGGGATGGAGGGATGTGGAATGGACCTTTCTTGGAGCACTGTTGCTGTGCTGCCACACCTGTTTTGTTTTGTTTTTGGGTTTTTTTTGTGGTACACGGGCCTCTCACTGTTGTGGCCTCTCCCGTTGCGGAGCACAGGCTCCGGACGCGCAGGCTCAGCGGCCATGGCTCACGGGCCCAGCCGCTCCGCGGCATGTGGGATCTTCCCGGACCGGGACAGGATCCCGCGTCCCCTGCATCGGCAGGCGGACTCCCAACCACTGCGCCACCAGGGAAGTCCCACACCTGGTTTTGTGGGCTGGAGTTTCTGGTGTGGTCTGTACTCATTTGGGAGCGAGGAGGGGGTATTCTAACACCTCAAGGAGACCCATGGCACTGGTCCTCCACTCTGAGCCATTAGGAAAGGGCTTCAGCATGAGACACATCCTGGAGATGTGCTGGGTTTCAGGGTTGCTGTAGAGCTCCAGGTTTTCGTGGCACATCCTGTGGTCAAGTGTTTAAGTGGTGGCTCTTCAGAGGAAAAAAGAAGGAAGATTTGGGGGGCTGGTGTTTAAAAATTTTGCAGCTGGGATGACAGGGCTGCACTCTCTATTCCCATCAGTCTCCCTCATAGGTCAGGGCAGTGAATCCCAGCTTCCCTCAGAAGAGCTGACAGCATCTGACCTGGTTCTGGTAGTTTGCTTGGCAGGACTTTTGCTTTATCTGTGTACTTCATGTGACGTGGGGGTGAGTGACTGGCTCCTCAAGGTATGTGGTATTGAAGGAAGATGGACAAGGGAATACAGAATCAAAAAACAGTTCCTTAATATTAAAGAAGACTGGGGGGAGGGGCAGGGAGAGAGGAGAGCCCTCCTCAAAAATGAAAAGAGAGATGGGACGTGTGTGGTTGGTAATGTTGTGGAGCTATTAGTTACCACTCAAGTTGTGTGTAGAATTGAGATGTGCTCAACACATGGAAATTACTAAGCTCTTCACTGAGTGTTGGGAGCTTATAGAGGATCATGCATTTTCTAGGGTATCATTTGTCTAACAGATTTTGCTATTGCCAGAGGGGCCAACTTTTCTGCTGGACTAAAATCACTGATGGGTGTGTGCTGTGACGATGTTTTTCTTGCCAGAGTGAGTAAAATGCCCCGATCGGCTTTAGCATTCAAGGTGAACTTGAACTTCAGAGTTCATCCCATGACTGACCTTTGTTTCCTGATTTTCTGAAAAGATTTTAGTGCTTCAGTGAGCCTAGCTCAGTGCCATCTACCTCAGATATGTGTGATTTTTTTTGTGTGTGTGGTTGGTTCTTAAACAGAACTAGAAGTAGAACCTTTTAATCAGTTGTTGATGAACTAGCCAGTAACATCTCCCTTGCTTCCTTGCCCACCTTTGCTCCCTCAAAAACTCAGAATGGGGACCTTTGAAGATGGCCCCAACTTGTTTCTCAGTTCTCTGGAGTGACCCCCATTCTTTGTGGCTTCCTTTTGTCAGCCTGCACAGGAGTAAAGTCCCTGCTCCTTCTCCTTTGGAAAATGTTACAACACCCGTGTCTGTTCTTCTCAACACTCTCATTCCAAACACAGGATAATTTTTAGCTTGCAGAGGAGGCTCTGCTCTCTTTTCCATTTTAGTTTTAAGATGTTGGGATCCCAGCCTACATAATGAAGTCAGGAAAGACACAGAGATGCTAAAATGTTTCTATTTTCTCCTTTCCTGGGTGGGTTTTCCTGAAACATACCAGCATCCTTTGGTGGCTACCACCCTGTAGCATTATTCTTGACACTGAATCCATCATGGTATGAAGAGAGAAAATACAGTCTGTCTGTTCCTCCTCTTCTTCAAAAGAAACAATGTAATAATTAAGACGGTAAGTAAAGTTCTAAGAATAAGGAGAAACCACACAGAGCCCAGCATCAGGCTATTCTTAGAGCATCAACAGGAAACAAATTCTGAGGCCGTTTTTTTTTTTTTAAAATCCAGATCGTCATGAGTCATCCTTCTATATAAATGAATAATAGTTTAATTTAAATAAGCCAATATTGTTTGGAGGTCATCTGTCACCTCACAGCCCTCATTCACAGACAAGTCATGTGGAACCACAAAACTTTCTTTTTGTGCACTGGAGCTGGAAATCCCATTTAGTTTGGGAGGCCTTACTTCTGCACGTTTGAATTCAGAGGCCACACTCAACATTATTTTAATAAGGGAGTAGGCGGGGACTGTGATAAGCTGGGTGTGGGTGGGGAATCTGGGACCTGCCTTGAGAGAGCTTCTTACACTTGTCCTTTTTGGCACGGGAGCTGGATTTGGGTTTGAATAGAAATTTGTTGATGGTGGTGCATGTGTTGGTGCACACGTGCATGCGTGTGTCTGAGACAGAGAGAGAGCAAGAGAAACGGACCTAAAAGCATAACTTTTCAATAAGAACGTTAGAGGAGAGGAAAGGGAGTTTTTTCAAGGCTAACTATAGAAATTGGATTCATACTGTTAGGATTAACGATGGAAGGCAAAAGAAAACTCCAGCAACGCTCCTCGGCCAGCACGTTCAAATGATAAATTGCATTAAGGCACTGAAAGAAACAACAGCTGCAGTTAATGAAGAGCCAAATTTATCTAAATTTCTCCAGTTGATCAGTCAAAATCATCAGTATGGCTCTCACTCCATAATCACTTTTTTTTTTTTTTTTTGGAGTATGGGGGAGGGAGGCCCAAGGGGGAAGACAGGTTTTTGTTTTTAAAATTCTACCTTCGGAAGAGGAAGTTAGAGCTCATCTCCAAGTGGTTTTAGAGAATCTTTTTTTCTTGGTATCAATATTGTTAATACTTCAGTTTCGTTGTTTTCGTTTTAAGCCTCCTAGGAGAATGTGGTTGGCTCCTGTATCACATGCAGCTTAGAGACATGCGTTGGAGACAGGAAATCCGGGAGGAGGATGGTGATGGTAAATTATACGAATCTGCAACGCTTTCCAAAACATGGTTCTGTCCACTGAAGTGTTTCCTTATTGCAACACCTGTGAAATAGAACTGGTATCGTCTGTGGTTATCTTAAGGAGAGAAAGACTGAGGTTCCGGGGGAACCAAGTGACCGGCCCAAGTTCGGCTAATAAGTTCCTCTGAGAGATGAGGGCAGAAAGAGATGTCTACCCTCCTCGCCAAAGTCTTTACTAAAAGACAACGAATTCCCCCAGCCTCCCATCCCTACATGGTGAAAGCAGGAAAATCCTGTCACAGAAAGCACTTGGAGAAGCTGCCATCAAAGGCTGCTTGGGGCCAGCTTCCCCCCAGCCCCCTGCGCAGAGCCTGCATGTGGTGTGGAATTCCATTAGAACTGACTCACCATATGTTTGTTCGCTGGTGTTCAGTGGAACCTGAGGGAAAGCATAATGGATCTCCGTTCCTAAACTGTGTGGAAGGCTTCCAGAGGTTTAATGGTCTACCTCGAGATGATGAATAGAGGGGCTCTCGTATTCCTTGCATAATCGGGGCGCCTCGGTGCTCTTAATGCGCCCACACTCTCCTCCAACACCCTTCTGGAAGAGTCTGTACATCTGGTACTCCTGGAGTCATTTCAAAAATGGAGAAGGGGGAGGGGTGGTGCCTTCCTCTCATCTTCCCTGAGAGAAGATCTGTGGGATGCAATTGCACTGAGAGCTGGAGATTTTGAGAAGAAGAAAGTAGGCTGGAGGGGAGGGCATTCCAGTGATGGGCTCCCCGCGTTTTGGGTCTGCTTGTATTCTGAAGGCCGTCACTGTGAAGGGCGCTGTGGCCGCTCTGGCTGGTGGCTCGTGGGAGCATGCTGGTGCTCATCTGAAGCCCACAGCCAAAGGTGAGCTGCTGCTGGTGCCACTGAAACCACACAGCTGCCAAATGGCGTTGAAATTGTATTCCTTCCAGTCCTTTTCTCACTGCTATGCTCTTAATTCATATGCTGTGGAAGAAGGCTGGAGGGTATTCATTGCAGGGGACGACAGACATAGAACTGCAGTAGAACCGTGGTGGTCTGTCTGCCAGAGGACTGAAGCACTTGGAAAAGGTGGGCCGCAGAGACTGAGCCTGTGAGCTCAGGAAGGGCAGGAACCAGTCTGCTTCTTAAATGATTTCAAAGTCTAGGTAGAGGTGAGAGTGGGGGGCGTATTTTCTCAATCGGTGTCTCTCTACCAACCACTTTTCCCTTCCCCCATCTTTTAGCTAACACTTCTCAGTCCTGCCCCCTTTACCTTCCTTTTTTCGACCATCAAACCTCCAAATTAAGTCCTACCATGAAAATAGAAGCCTTTGCCCTCAGTACAAATTCAGCATTGCACCAAAACATCTGGGCATTCTTGGTACCTCAAATAATATTTGATGGGGTTAGGATGGTGAATGCCTGAAGCCTTTCTACAGCCATCTTTTCATAGACTTGCTTAAAGATCTGTGCATGGGGTAAATCATACCTCTTGTATTATTCTTCCAATTCAAGTAAACTATGAGGCATTCATTTTTTCATCTATTCAGCACGTGGTAAATACTGTTCTGGGCACTGGGAGGATGGCAACGAACAAGGCTTGGTGTTTACACTCAAGATGACTTGTTTACCCTCAAGATGACTTGTGGGATCGATGTTAAAATAAGCAGAAATTCCATGGTAATAAGTGTTAGGTATATGGCAGAATTTTCTTTCTCCCACCCCTTTGCTTAGATGGGGACTCCAGGAATTAGGACAGGATAACTGGGCTTGTTGCAATGTCAAGCTAGGAGAGAGTATTTTGTAACTTATGGTTGGGAAGGCACAAAAGTTATTTTAGGATTATCGAGTAAAATTATGTCTGACACTAGCCAAGGATGGGGCTGGGCGGGAATGTCTAGTTCAGACTTAATGAGCAGGTATTGGCAAGAGACTGGCCCCCATGCGAGTGGAAGATGCATCTAAAATGGTTTTTAGGTTCTTGAGAAGAACAAAAGAAATCAAGAGCCAGCCGAACTAGAGTGGTGGACCACCTTCCCTCTTCCCTCATCTCCCGGGACCCAAAGCTCCCGGCACCCTTCTTCCAGCAGTAGAGGAAGGGAGGGAGGAAGGGAATAGCCGAGACCATAACACAGGGCAGGCCCTGAAGCTCACAAGGGCAGGAGAGGCTTGGGATTTGCTGATGCTGGAGGAAAAGAACTGGAACTCGAGCATGAAATCATCAGGGACTTCTGGAGCACAGAAACTGGGAGGAGGGATGGCAGAAATTTGGGGTAATTCAACCTAGCTGGACTCGGTTTTACTTGTAATGATGGTTGTATTCTCAGAGAGCACTGGGAGATCAAAAGAAGGTTTTCTAACCCAGATTAGGATTGGAGGGTTTAGGGAAGGTGTGATAGTTTTATGTGTCGACTTGACTGGGCTACGAGGTGCCTGTATTTGGCTAACCGTTATTTCTGGGTGTGTCTGTGAGAGTGTGTGTAAGTGAGATTAGCATTTGAGTTGGTGGACTCAGCTAAGCAAATGGCCTTCCCCAGTGTGAGTGGGCATCATCAAATCTGTTGAGGGTCTGAATAGAGCAAAAGGTGGAGGAAGAGAGCATTCATTCTTTCTCTGCTGACTGCAGTTATGTCGTTGTTTGTTTCTGGACTGTTTTGAAGATTCATGCATGTTGTTGCATGTAGCATTAATTTTTTTCGCTGAGTAGTATTCCATTGTATGGATATACCATAATATACTTATCCATTCACCAGTCCATGGACATTTGGACTTTTTTCCAGTCGTTGACTATTATAAAGTGGCTATGAACATTTGCCTACAAAACTTTGATGGAAATGTGTTTATTTCTCTGGGTAAATGCCTATGAATATAATCGCTAGATGGTATGTATGCGAAATGTTTTCAAAAATGACTGTGTCATTTTGCATTTCCACCTGCAATGTATGAGTTCCAGTTACTTCATGTTCTTACCAACACTGGGTATTGTCAGTCTTTTAAATTCTAGCCATTTCAGGGAAAGTAGAGTGGCATCTCATTGTGGTTTTGAAACAGGAGGGAAGGGGGCAGGGCACAACTGTTAAAAGAATGACACAGCCATTGAAGGTACGACATAAACTGGTAGGAACCAACAAGGTCCAAGATGGCAGAATATTTGACTTCCAGTGCATCTTGAGCCTCATTATATGCTCATTGTAATACGTTAGCGTGCTAAGTGATACACCCACCAGTGCCACGACCGTTCTGAGACTAACCATAAATGGTCAAAACTTGGGCAGTGGCCCAATTCTTGGAAATCTCTGCCCCTTTTCCAAAATAGTTGGAATAATCCTCCCAGTCATTAGCCTATGAAATTACCCAGCCTATATTTCAGGGCCTCTCGCCTTCTGAGATGGCCCACACTCTCTGTCTGTGGAGTGTGTTTCTCCCAGGGCCATTCTTGCCTTCTGAGATGGACTGCATTGTCTATGGAATGTGTATCTCTCTAAATAAATCCACTTCTTACCTATCACTTTATCTCTCACTGAATTCTTTCTGCGATGAGACATGAAGAACCTGAGCTTCATTAAGTCCTGAGACCAAGTGTGTGATCTCAATTAAAAAGACAGTGGGTTCAAGTCCCACCTGAGTTGTGCAGTTTCAGCTTTAAGTTGCATTTCTCTAATGACTAAAGATATTGAGAAACTTTTTAGGTGCTTGTTTGCCATCCATATATTTTCTTTGGTGAAATATTTGTTTACATCTTTTACTCATTTTACAAATCAAGTTATTTGTATTCTTATCATTGAGTTTTTTTAAAAAAATTTAAGTCCTGGATACAAGTGCTTCATCAGATACATATTTTGCAAATATTTTCTTCCATTTTGTGGTTTTCATTTTCCTTTTCTTAATAGTTTATTTTAAAGATCAAAAGTTGTCAATTTGATGAAGTTCAATTTATCTTTTTTTTTTTAGTCTGTAATCTTGGATATTATTAGGACTCACCTCCTTTGTTCCCTTTCTCTCACAGACTACAGTCCTGTGCTACCTGCTGTCCAATGTCTGAATACTGTTGTTTCATATATTTTGTCTGATGTTCAGTTATTTACAGAGGGAAGACATTTCCCATGGCAGTTTATCCTTCCTTGGTGGAGGATGAAGTCCTAGACTTTTAACAACAACAAAAAACAATTGGTGCAGGAGTACATCCCTCATAAAAGGGGCAAGTAATACTGGTTAGGTAAAATTCCCTCTAGAATTCTCCACCTTTTTCCCACCCCACGTCACCTCTACACTTATGTCAGTCTTTTTGGTAGAGGTAACTACTATTACAAAGTGTGTGTGTGTGTGTGTGTGTGTGTTTCTGAACTCATTCTATAAATTTAAAAACTTATGTGTATATATAAGGGAATATATGTTTTTATAGGATTTAAAATTTTTGTATAAATGGAATTTTTACAACTTATTTTCACTTAGTGCCCATCTTGGATATATCCATATGAGTTCCAATAGATCTACCTTATTCTTTTAAACTGCTACATAGTATATTCATATGGATATATTATAATTTATTTAAGCTTCTCCCCTTTAGACTTTTTACCTCTCTGACTTCTATAGATAGTTATGGGCTACTGAAGACTTTAATTTAAAAAAAATTGGCATACATTCAAAAGATTGATTAAAAACGTAAATTTAAATAATAATAAAACAACAATAATAATATTAAAGCAAACACTTTAACTCTTCACCTAGGTTATGAAATAAAACATAGCTGGTTTTCTAGAAATTTCATTCATGATCCTTTCTAACATAACCCCCTCTACCCGTTAAACATAACTACTATTTTATTGTGATAGTTATTTCCTTTGCAGAGTTTTTGATGTTACCCCTAATATATGCATCATAAAATTGCATTGTATTTCCTTTTCTTCTTGAACTTAACAAAAAAGGAATCATGATGTAAATATTCTTTTGTCACTTGCTTCTTTCCCTCAGTTATGTTTGTGAAATTCACTGACACATGATATTGATGTTTACCCAGTTTGCTTGTGGTGTATTGTTCCACTGCATGAATATACCGCAAGTTATTTTTTCCATTCTACTGTTGATGTACATTTGGGTTGTGTCCAGTTTTAGGCAACGAACAATTGGTACAAATCCTCTGAGGCAAGAGTTTCTCCAGTATATATATCTAGAATTGCTTGGTCATAACAAATTCACATTTTCAGCTCTTCTAAATACGGCCAATGTTTTTTCCAAGATAGTTGTACAAATATATACCTCCACCAGCAGTGTATGAAATTTGACACTGCATCCACATCCTCAGCTACACTTGGTATTGTCAAATTTATAATTTTTTCAAATTTGGTGCAAGTATGTTAGCTCATTGTGCTTTTAATCTGCATTTCTTTGATTACTAGGGAAGTTGAGCACATTTTCATAAGTTGTTGACTATTCAGATTTCTTCTTTTGAAGTTCAATAATTTTTCTTTTCATTTTTTTCTTTTTCCCTCCCTCCCTCTTTCTTTTCTTTTTTCCCTCCTTCCTTTCTTCCCTCCTTTTCTTTTCTTTTCTTTTCCTTCCTTCCTTCCTTCCTTTCTTTGTTCTTTCCCTTCCTTCCTTCCTTCCTTCCTTCCTTCCTTCCTTCCTTCCTTCCTTCCTCCCTCCCTCCCTCCCTCCCTCCCTCCCTCCCTCCCTCCCTCCTTCCCTCCCTTCCCTCCCTCCCAGAAATTATTCTATAGTCTGGATCGCACTCCTCTTGGTTACATGAATTACAACATTTTCTCCCAGCTGGGGCTTAACTTCTTGCCATCTTTGTGGTGTCTTTTGGTGATTGAAGTACTTAATTTTAGTATAGGCAAATTTATCCATCTTTTTCATTATGGGGTTTGCTATTTGTGTCCTGTTTAAAATGTCCTTCTGTACACCAAGAAAATGCTACGTACTAAAATATTATTCCTTTGCTTTCACATATAGCTGTTTAGCATTAAAACCCGGAATTGATTTTTATATAATTATAGGTAAAGGTAAATTTTATTTTATTTTCCAAATGAATTCCCAGTTGTTCCCACACAAGTTTTTGAAATTTCATCCTGTTACCATTGATTTGTAATGCTAACTCAATTATATATCAGTTGTTCAGATGAGTATTGTTCAATTTCTGGATTCTCTATTTTGTTTGATTAATTTGTTTTTCCATCTCTGAGCCTATAGCATGCTTTTTAATCATTGTAGCTTTATGATAAGTTTTAGTAATTAGTAGGACAAGGTTCCCCAGTTTTCTTCTTCTTCATGAATGTCTTGATCAAGAATAGCCAATACTGGATACTTCTACATGAATGTCAGAATCAAGTTTCAAAATACACTCAAACAAACATACACATACACATACACATCCTCACCTCCCCACCACATTTCCCCTCCCTCCCTCCCTCTCACACACACAAACCTTTGGGAATTTTTCTATTGAATCTATAGATCAATTTGGGAAGAATGAACATCTCTATGACATTGAGTCTTCCAGTCTTTGAATATACTCTGTCTTC
The DNA here is from genome assembly GCF_039906515.1 of Pseudorca crassidens. Lineage (NCBI taxonomy): Eukaryota > Metazoa > Chordata > Mammalia > Artiodactyla > Delphinidae > Pseudorca > Pseudorca crassidens. The sequence goes on from NC_090309.1 coordinate 33,997,603, forward strand.
CTATATTTATATTAATAATCTCTTTTAAAGTAATTTTATTATTTTCTCCAAGGAGATCTTTTATTCTTATCCATATGTTTTATAAATGGTATTTAAAAAATTTTATATTCTAAGTAATTGTTTCTGGAATATGAAAATACAAAAGTTTTTATATGTTAATTTTGTTTCAAACAACTTTGATAAACTGACTTCTAATTATGTATCTGAATGACAGTTTTATTTCTTTTCTTCTAACCTTTATGTGTTTTATTTCTTTTCTTCTAAACTTTATGTTTTTTATTTCTTTACTGTACTGTCTAGGACCTCCAGTACATTATTGAATAAAATTTGTGAGGGTGGATATCTTTATCTTATTTTAAATAACAAAGGGAATAAATTCAACATTTCATTCTTGAGTGTGGTATTTTATATATGTGTGTTTTTAAAAATTATTATTTTAAAAAATTAGTTAAGAAAATTTCCTATCTTATTTTATTTTATTTTATTTAAAAATTTATTTTATTGAAGTATAGCTGATTTACAATGTTGTGTTAGTTTCTGCTGTACAGCAAAGTGATTCATTTATATTTTTATATATATATATATATATATATATATATATTCTTTTTTCCATCATGGCCTCTTTTTGTATTTTATTAAGAGTTTTTGTTTTTGTTTTTGTTTGTTTGTTTTTTTTTTTCGGTACGCAGGCCTCTCACGTTGCAGAGCACAGGCTCTGGACGCGCAGGCTCAGCGGCCATGGCTCACGGGCCCAGCCGCTCCGCGGCATGTGGGATCTTCCCGGTCCGGGGCACGAACCTGTGTCCCCTGCATCGGCAGGCGGACTCTCAACTACTGCGCCACCAGGGAAGCCCTATGAAGAGTTTTTATGTTACATCATTAAAGGGTTTCTAACTTTATCAGATGATTTTTTTGCAATTATTGAGATAATTAAATTATTTTTCTATCAAAGTGGTGGGTTACATTAAGTCATTTTTCTAATGTTAAATCACTTGTATTGGGGGATTAAACCCAATTAAGTCATGATTTATTATCTTTTTTATACATTTAAAATTTTGTTTTCCAGTATTTTGTTTAGCAATGTCTGTAAAGTCCTTTCCTTGAATGTTTTTTTTCAGATTTTGATATCAAAGTTATGTTGGACTTCTGGTTTCTATTCAGGGATGTAGAAAAATTTATAAAGCATATGAAAAGGCAATGAAAAACAACACACCTCCAAAAGACAAAGCAATCATCAGATCCAGACTCAAATATGACACAGATATTGGAATTACCAGACAGAGGTTTAAAATAAGTATAAATAATATTTAAAAGGCTCTAATAGAAAAGGCAGACAGCATACAAGATCAAATGGATAATTTCATCAGGGAGATGGAAACTATAAAAAAGTCAAATGGAAACACTAGAAATGTAAAACACAATAACAGAAATGAAAAATGCATTTGTCAGGCTCATCAGTAGATTTGACACAGCTGAGGAAAGAATTAGTGACCTTAAAGCTATGTCTATAGAAAGTACCCAGATTGAAACACAGAGAAAAAATGAAAATAAAACAGAACAGACTACCCAAGAATTCTGGGACTATATCAAACACTGTAACATATGTATAATTTGAATCCTAGGGGAGAGGGAAAAGGGGGTGGGGAGAGAGAGAGAAAGAAAGAAGAAGGCGAAGGAGAAGGAGAAGAAAAGAGAAGGAGAGGGAGAGGAGGAGGAGGAGAGGGAATATTTGAAGAGATAAAGATTATGCTAGTTTCAAAGACTGAGTTAGGGACTGTTATGGACTAAACTGTGTCCTGCCCCCCGCCCCCGCAAATTCACATATTGAAGCTCCAACTCCCAGTACTTTAGAAAGTGACTGTATTTGAGAGAGGACCTTTAAAGAAGTAATTAAGTTAAAATGAGACTGTTAGAATAGACCCTAATCCGATCTGACTGTTTTCCTTATAAGAGGAGGTTAGGGCCTACAAAGAGAGACACAGGGCTGCATGCATGCACAGAGGGACAACTATCTGAAAAGGTAGCAAGAGACCAAAGAGAGAGGCTGCAAGAGAAAACAACTCTGCTAGCAACTTGATTTTGGACCTCTCACTTCAGTGAGAACTGTCAGAAAATAAATTTCTGTTGTTTAAGCCACAAAATCTGTGGTATTTTGTTATGTCAGCCTTAGGAAGCTAATACAGGGAGTGTTCTGGAGGGTCTTAATTTTTCCAAAAATGGTTATTGACCCTAAATCCCTTTTCATTCTTCCTATTTGGAGTGCCATCTTCTTGATTATTCTTGTTACATGAGGGAATGTCTATGAACCCTGATTTATTGCTAACCTGTACCTCTTGAATTGCAGAGCTTAGAACTATTCCATTGCTGTTCTATAGGACATAGGTTGCAAGTTCAAATGTTTCCATGTCCTGGTCAGTGAATATGCATGATTGAAGCAGGCAGATAAGATAAAACGCTTGCTATCCTCTTGGTGTATCTTCCCAGTTTTGATAGAAGAATAAATACAGAGAAATAATTCTTTACTACAAGAAGAACAACAGCAGAAGCATGATGATGAATGGCAACTGTACTGGGCCTCATTGTCAGGGAAGCAATATGGAATGGTGGTGACTGTGGCAAACTGGATTGTTCATGCCTGCTTGACTAAAGGGAGCAGTTACTATTAGCCTAGCAGTTACTATTAGCCATGCTGAATTATAAGCCCTGGTGTCACAGATCTATTTTTCAAGAGAAGTCTGAAATCAGAGTGTACATGTGAAGTTTCTCATTTAGAATATGTTGACAACCAATTCATTTTTTAAAAAAGAACTGTAGAGGCAAGTAAACCTAGGTGGACATATATGGCATGTCAATTGTGTGTTTGCAAATTTTGTTGTAACCAGAGTTGTTATTCTTATGGAGAGCTTTTGTAATTGCTTCATGTAATTAGAGTACCACCCCAAAGGTCAAGTATTAACTAATTTAACAGGAAATTGACTGACAAATTATTAATCATATGGCATTTATTGTTTGAATTAAAAATGCTTATATTGTCTCCTTCACATTTTCTGTATGCATTGTTAAAATTTATTTCAATTAGTAGATTATATGGTTCAGAAAGTTGAATGTCAGTTTCTTTTTTAGAAAAAAAAAACATGCAAATTATTAAGAGTAATAGGTTTGGGGGTGAATAATATGCCCAATTTGGGCATCAGTAGGTGGGAACAACCTTACTTTCATTTAGGTAAGAAAAACTTCAGTTTTCTTTAATCAACATAGCAAGAGAGGTTGTCATTTGCTAAGTGTGAAATGGCAACGTGACAGGGCCTTGGGGGACAAATATCAAAGCTAACATATGGGTTATATTTGCATGTTTTCTTTCATCATTTTCCTAAGAAACTGTAACTAATTTTCAACTGCATGTTAAATCCTGGCTGTGTAAGAGCAAGACTTCAACAAGTTTGTTAAGTGCTTCTTTCATTTTTGCTCCAGATTTGGAAAACTGCTTACAGAAGGTATGAGATCATTTGAAGTCTCAATCCCTTTCTGCGAATGTCTTGATTAATAATCACAAAGGATCTAGTACATTGAGAGTAGGAAGTAACTCATTCTTAGTTCTGTTTTATCAGGGGTGTGTGTGTGTGTGTGTGTGTGTGTGTGTGTGTGTGTGTGTGTGTGTGTGTGTGTAGGAGAGAAGGAAGACTGGGATGTAGTATTTAATCTATTTTTATATTTAAAGTGGGTTTATTGTAGACAACATATAGCTGGATCTTGTTTTATTTTTAATCCTCTCTGATAATCTCTGTCTTTTAATGGATGTATTTAGGCCATTCACATTTACAGTGATATATTGATATATCTGGATTAATATCTACCATATTCATAACTTTTCCTCTTCATTACACCTTTTCTTTTCCTTGTTTCGTTTTCTGCCTGCTTGTCTGCCTTCTCTGTTTTTAATTGAACATTTTATATGATTTCCTCTTATTTCATCTCTTTGCATAGCAAGTATATTTCTTTAAAAAAATTTTATGATTGCTCTGGATTTTGCAATATTCATTTTAAACTAAGTTAAGTCCACTTTCAAATAACACTATCCCACTTCACGTGTAGTGCAAGCATTTAATAACAGAATGTTGCCAACTTCTGGAATGTAGTATTCATTCATTCATTCATTCAACACATGACTATGCAACACATTCTATGTGACGCAGTGTGCTAGTTTCTGAGGACACATTGGTGAATAACACTGCCACAGACTGCCCTCATGGGACTTATTCAGTGGGGAGACTGATGAATGAAATGATCACAAGGATAATAGGTTTCAAATGCTTAGTTTTGGGCTTCCCTGGTGGCGCAGTGGTTGAGAGTCCATCTGCCGATGCAGGGGACGCGGGTTCGTGCCCCGGTCCGGGAAGATCCCACATGCCGCGGAGCGGCTGGGCCTGTGAGCCATGGCCGCTGAGCCTGCGCATCTGGAGCCTGTACTCCACAACGGGAGGGGCCACAACAGTGAGAGGCCCGTGTACCGCAAAAAAACAAAACAAAACAAAACAATGCTTAGTTTTATGAACACCTAATAAATGGGTCTGTAAGCTATTCTGAGGGTGTGAGGGTAACTCTAGAATTTCCTCTTTTGGGGAACTTCTAATTTCATTGGGCATGTGTCTTTGTACACTGGCCTTCCTAAAGGTGACAGAAAAAAAAAAAAACTAGACATATACCTGGTCAAGGATTCTGAAAATCTTCATTTCTTCTTGAGGGATATGGGGAAGTGCAATCTGTCTTTTCTTCTGACAGCTTTATTTCCACTGCTCCTCCTTTCCATTTAGGTAAAAACCAATTACTCTGGAACCCCTCTTCTTTTTTCTCTTCCAGTTTCCCCTCAAGTCTGTAACAATAAGGAGTGGGAAGAGGGTGGTAGGGAAAGGCTTCTAATGGGAGTTGGACACACCATTTTAGGTGGTTCCTTCTTCCTTCAACTAAAATCTACTTCACACTTGTTTTAAAGAATTTCCAGCATTTCTATAGGGCATTTCCAACTTGATAGCATGATAGAATAATCAGCTTAACCCAACTACAGGGACAATACTACTGTATAATTGTTTTGTGTTAAAGTCACAAAAAGATCTTAAGAAGTAGCACATATCAATGTTCACCTAGGAGTGTAAAAAATGCCATCTTTATTTATCTATAAGTCACTTTATTCTGACTTTCAGCTTCTTTCTTGCGTAATGCAAAAAACTTAATCTCTTCACTGTAGGTCCTTGTCAAATTTAGGATTCTCTCTCCTTTATCCCCCTCTTTCCCCAAGTATTGGTGCTACACTGGATGGGAGCACCTGACACACTACTGTTGGCAGAGAAAGTGTGGTTTTTTTTTTTTTTTTTTTTTTTTTTTGCGGTACGTGGGCCTCTTACTGTTGTGGCCTCTCCTGTTGCAGAGCACAGGCTCCAGACGCGCAGGCTCAGCGGCCATGGCTCACGGGCCCAGCTGCTCCGCGGCATGTGGGATCTTCCCAGCCTGGGGCACGAACCCGTGTCCCCTGCATCAGCAGGCGGGCTCTCAACCACTGCGCCACCAGGGAAGCCCAATGTGTTTGTTTTTTAATCTCCATCTGTCTGTTGCTATTCTGGCATCTTTGAGATGCCACTTGTCTCTTCTGACCCTTGAGCATGTCTTCCATACAGTCTGGCATATATCCAACCCAAGATGGTTCCGTCTTGAATTCTGTTGGGCATGTGTCTCTGTACACTGGCCTTCCTAAAGGTGACAGAAAAAAAACTAGACATATACCTGGTCAAGGATTCTGAAAATCTTCATTTTCAGTATCCATGGAAGAGGTCTCACTTTGGTTTCCATCATCATGTCTGTGTGCATCCTCTGGACTGAGAGACAGAGCACTGAGGTAAGGAGAGTACGAGGGAACTAAAAACATAACAACATATACCTCACAGTATTATGACCAGGGTAACTCCTTGCTTAACCCTAGTGGCCAATAGAGTTTTTTGAAAAGGGCTTCAGCTTTATGGCTTAGGCTGATCTGTGTTCAAATAACATTTTGTTTGTTAGTTTTACCTTGGTGAGTTATTTATATCCTTGGCCATTATTTTTCCATCTATAAAATGGGTATAATTATGCATGCTTCAGTGAATGGTCATAAGTTTAAATGGAATTTTGTTTATAAAATATCAGTGTACATTGGCCCATAGTAAACTTGAGTTCAGCTTCTACTCTGTAACAACTATCTGTATAATCTCAAGCAAGTTGCTTCTTCTCTCTGGTTTTCTCCTCCCTGGAATTTCTTCCTTGGTAAGGTCAAGTCCAGCGTAGAGGAAAGGTGGGTGTGATGAAAAAGAGAAAGGAGTTAAGCCTAATGACATTTGAGATTCTTTCTGTTTCTGAAGTTCTGTGATTTTGAGCAAGGTCACTAGGAGACAAGGACATCTGGTTTGTTAAGAGGGCTGGAACTCAGAGCCAAGCTTGCTGTGTTCAGGCACGTGGCTCCCTGGCCCTGGGGATTTCAGCAAAGGCCTTGGTGATGGTCTGGAGCTATAGAGTTCCCCCAGCTCTACCTCTTCACTCACAACGTTGGACAGGGAAACGGTGACTTGGCAAATGGAAAAATCAAAGATGCCATTTTTCAGGAACTGCCAGCCAATCTCTCCCCTCATTTCCTCCTTCAAACAGACCTTTGGGAAACAATGGGCATCGAGGCTTTATTACCATTCAGCTGCCGCTTGTTGCTAACTTTCCACAAGTCTACTCTGTGTCGCTTGGGCTCAACTTATATCAGCGTTTCCTAAGAAACTAATTCAACCCAGTCACTGAGCTGAGCCAGGAGACTTGCTTGGCAATGGTTAGCCTTAGGCAGGTGGAATAGAGCCAGGCAGAGCTTGTGAGAAATTTGTTCCCGAAGCTTGCTGGTTCTGTGGACTCGAGGATGCTTCTTAACCTCCCTGATACTGTTTCCTCATTTGTAAATGGAGATAGATCAAGTACCACGAAAGTACAATACACAGAGTGCTGTGGCAAGGATCAAGTGAGATAATGGCGGGGGACATGGTAAACACTCAATGCATGGTATGATTCTTCTTAAGGATAAGGTTGCCATGGTGATGAGTTGTAGCTGGGCTCTGGAGCCAGGGCCAGTTTCAGGGATGCTGCCCTTCTCACGGCAGTACTAAGGCTTGTTTACTCCTAGACTTTCCTCCTAGGCTGTCCCTGTGCCTTCCTTCCTCCCAAGTCACAAGGCCTGGGAGAGCCTCCTCAGTTATATGGGTCATTTGCAGTCATCAAGATTATCCTATTCTTGAAAAAAAAAAGCATACTTTTATTTTTAATTTATTTTTTATTGAAGTATAGTTGAATTACAATGTGTTATTACTGCTGTACATCAAAGTGACTCAGTTATACATATATTCTTTTTCATATTCTTTTCCATTATGGTTTATCACAGGGTATTGAATATAGTTCCCTGTGCTATTCACTTGTTTATCCATTCTATGTATACCAGTTTGCATCTGCTCATCCCAAACTCCCAGTCCAACACTCTCCCATCATCCTCCCCCTTGGCAACCATCAGACTATTTTCTATGTCCCTGCTGAAAAAGAAGCATACTTGAAAATTGTCTGGGTGTCTATTGAATAGGTCAATATTTTCTTCACCAGGGATTTTTTTTTTTAACATCTTTATTGGAGTATAATTGCTTTACTATGTTGTGTTAGCTTCTGCTGTATAACAAAGTGAATCAGCTATATGTATACATATATTCCCATATCTCCTCCCTCTTGCATCTCCCTCCCACCCTCCCTATCCCACCCCTCTAGGTGGTCACAAAGCACCGAGCTGATCTCCCTGTGCTATGCAGCTGCTTCCCACTAGCTAGCTATTTTACATTTGGTAGTGTATATATGTCCATGCCACTCTCTCACTTCGTCCCAGCTTACCCTTCCCCCTCCCTGTGTCCTCAAGTCCGTTCTCTACGTCTGCGTCTTTATTCCCGTCCTGCCCCTGGGTTCATCACACCCATTTTTTTTTAGATTCCATATATATGTGTTAGCATACAGTATTTGTTTTTCTCTTTCTGGCTTACTTCATTCTGTATGACAGACTCTAGGTCCATCCACCTCACTACAAATAACTCAATTTTGTTTCTTTTTATGGCTGAGTAATATTCCATTGTATATATGTGCCACATCTTCTTTATCCACTCATCTTTCACCAGGGATTTTTAACCTTGTTTCCAAGGGCCACTAAGAACTTTAGGCTATCTAAGTCCATAAAGTGAAAAGAACACTTTTCTGAAGAGAGGTCAGTGTTTTTCACAGGTTCTCAAAGGTGGCAGTGTCCCAGAAAAGGCTGAGGGTCTTTGTCCTTGAGGACACATCTGTTTTCCCTTATGATAAAAGTGAATACAGTCCATTAAAAATCACAGCTGTGGGGAGAACAGAACTATAAGAAGATTGTGTTGTTTAGGTTCAGAGGCAGGAGGAAGACTGTTGAATAGCAAAAGTGTGTGGGGGACTTCCCTGGTGGTGCAGTGGTTGAGAGTCCACCTGCTGATGCAGGGGACACGGGTTCGTGCCCCGGTCCGGGAAGATCCCACATGCCGTGGAGCGGCTGGACCCGTGAGCCATGGCCGCTGAGCCTGCGCGTCCGGAGCCTGTGCTCCGCAACGGGAGAGGCCACAACAGTGAGAGGCCCGCGTACCGCAAAAAAAAAAAAAAAAAAAAAGGGTGTGTGCTTGGCCTCTCTTGTCCTTTAGGGTTACCGGACAGTCATTCTTTCACTCAGGAACAGTTGAGGTCTACCATGTTTCAAGTGCAATTTATTCAGTGGTGACCACCTAGGAAGGCATGGACAGGGCAGGAAAAGAGGTAATTATTTCATGGACTTTAAAGCTGCAGGGAGCTTGGAAGTCACCTAGTCTGACACTCTCAAATGACACAAAGGAGGCTTGAAGGGGTAAAGGGACTTACCCAGTGAATCAATGGGAAGCTAGGGCTGGGATCTGACTCTCCTGAACTGCCCTTGCCACCTTCCCTTCCTGAGCAAGTCCTTGTAATTATTAGCTCCTGTTTTCACACAGATCATAAGTGGTTGGATATTTGGGAGATTGTATAGAAGCTTTGAAGAAAACATAGGAAAACTGTAGAGATTCTGTCGTTAGGAGGTTGCTGGAACCTTGGTTTTAATCATTATAACTGAAACTACTGGAATTTAGAATTATGTTTTTTCCCCCATGATTAGACTTCCTAACCTGGTTAAACAGTTAACAACTCAGACTTTAAAAACTCCCATTGTTTCTAACTATAAAAGCAATTTGGGTAACTGGGAAATACAAAAAAAAAAAAGATGAAAGAAAAAAAATCACCCATAACTTCATAACTTTTCATATCATGGAATATTAACTTCTGTTTTTGTCTTTATGTGTCTCTCTCTTCCTAGAGTTCTCTCTCTCCTGTAGATTTGGGATCATACTGTATGTCAATTGCCTTGTGTCCTGCTTTTTTATCACTATATGTCTTCCATGCTGTTTGAAAATCTTTACAAAACATCACATTTAATGGTCACTGATATGCCACTGCATGGCTGTGCCCTGATCCCAGATTAATTTAAACTTGACCTGTGGCTGGACATGTACGTCCATGGATATTCTAAATAGTGCTGTGATGAACACCACCACGCATAAATCTTTATTCATACCTCTTATTACTTCCTTGGGGTAGATAACTGGAAGTTGAGCTACTCGGGCAAGAGGCATGACCTTTTCCAAATCTCTTGATACCTACTGCCGAATTCAGAGACTTTTTTTTTTTTTTGCGGTACGCGGGCCTCTCACTGCCGTAGCCTCTCCCATTGCAGAGCACAGGCTCCGGACGCGCAGGCTCAGCGGCCATGGCTCACGGGCCCAGCCGCTCCGCGGCATGTGGGATCTTCCCGGACTGGGGCACGAACCCGTGTTCCCTGCATCGGCAAGCGGACTCCCAACCACTGCGGCACCAGGGAAGCCCAGAGACATTTTTAATGTGAAGAAAAGGTCAATGGAAAAGGCTCTCCTCAAACTCCTTTTATGAGGCCGATTTATTGAACTTGCTGACCCAAACCAGATCTTTTTTTATAATTTTAACACATCCAAAAACCTGATAATTACTGAAAAGAATCCCATGTCTTTGCTAGATGTTCTATGAGGTCATTTCCTGTTTATTCAAAAAATAATTATTGTGCACTTCCTGTGTTGAATACTGAGGGTAGTTGAGGATAAACAGACAATGGGGGAAAATAATGCCCTAGGTGATGATGTGTTTGGTGCTAATGCTGAGTGGGAACTTTAGTTTCCAGGCATCAGCTACAGTATGAGTGCGGGTTCAGAGGCTGTTAGTATGAATTATTGTATTTATTTACACAGTTTAAGTCTTTGAGTATTTTCACATTTTCTCTGACCTTCCCTCAATTTTGAAGAAGTTATATAACTCTTTTTCCTTCGACAAGATTTTCCCTGTTGAAGGACTGCTTGCTGGGTATAGTGGAAATATTTAGTTTAGTAAGAGGTATATAATGTATCATTGACCTTGTTTTCCAGGAGGAAAAGCTACTCAATCTCAGTCATGGCTCCATCTGCTTTTACCAAGAGCACAGAAGTTCTAGAAGGGAGAATGTTACACTACTGGGTATAATACTTCGGTCTCTTGCATTCACTTTGTTCCCTACAGTAAGTCAGGAAGCACCCAGCAAATAGTCCTTTCCTCCTCCTGTGCACCCTACTGTCCCTTCCCACATCCCCTCTCTTCCCATCTAACGGCACATCTATGACTTGGATGGAAAGGAGGAAATGATCCACATAAACATGACAGCTAGAACAGTAGCGATAGAAAATATCTATAACATGATAACTGGATGAACAACGAACTTTTCTTCTTTTGGATAACATCAGCCACAATCTACATTTACTAAGATTTACGTCTTCATACTGTTATTGTCTGAGACTAAGAATACCAGGAAAAAAACAAAGACCAGCCTGGACCATCATTTTCAGAAATGATTGAACCCACTTAGCATGGAAGCTCAGGGCGATGGTCCAGTAAGTGGTGTTCGGATGAAATCAACCTCCTTCCTTGAGTTTAGACATCTAGTCCAGGCTGTAAAACCCAATGTCTGTCAGAGAGAGGCACAAGCTTTTATTTTTTATTATTATTATTTTTTAGTTTGCTTACCTAAGGAGAAAGAAAGCATGTGTCTTTGATTTCTCTCTCTGCGGATCCTTTTGCTAGAGTCCCAGCTTCACTGAATATTTAGCATGCTTTTGCTCTAAAAGCAGTAACTTGTTTGAATAAGGGCTAATTTTTCAACATGTAGACAAATATTTGAATAAGTGGTGGAAATAATAAATTACCAGCATAAAGTGATTTCATTGCTCTTAAAAGCCAAAAAGCACTCTTGGGAATTTCACGGAAATGACTCCATTTTCCTCTCACTCCCGTGGTGGCCATTTGGTCTTACTCTGGGGTGGACCAGGGTGCAAGTGGATTTTTAATAAGTGAGTACCTGCATATTTTCTCTGGGAAAACAAGTGAAGGAGCAAATACTGGGGGAAAACAACCAAGCTGTAAAGACAATGATCATGTCCTTGATGCACTGCCTTAACTTTTCAGTTCTTGTCTTCAAATGAAACTTGCTTATAGGAATTCCTTGAAAGACTATGTTGTTCTTCCTGAGGAGTTTAATGAGTGCTCATTATATCGACCATTTGCACTTTCCTGTTTCTCAGATTGCAACAGCGTAATCCAATTCTGGATTGTGGGTCTGGTTGGAAAACAATCTGACCAGGGAATTCAGATTTTGAGCCACATCGGGTTTTGGGAGAGACAACCATTGCTGGATCCAGGATGGTGTTCAGAACGGGACCTCTAGAGACCCGATTTCATCTTGGTCTAGCCCACACCACCTTCAGAATCACTATCACCAGGATAATGATTTAACCATTCTTTTCTTAAGCTCTCTGGGTCTCCTTGGCTTCATAGGGTAACAGAGGGGATTAAATAAGATAATGCATGTGAAGTGCTTGGCATCTAGCAATGTCTTAATATGTGTTAACCAGGACTATCACATTGAAGAAACAAAAACGATCATTTTCTTGTTTCAGGATTGGTACAAGAGCACTCACAGACAGAAGCAGTACATTTGTAATCCAGGTGTGGCTTTTCCTCTAACCTCACACACGTGCAAACCACTCCTTACACACATTACTGAGTGTTGTTTCTCTGATGCATGGAACTTTTCACCATGATGCCTCTAGAGTAGGTTAAGAAGTTTATATTCCCTTTTAAGATGTTTTCCTTTTATCTGCCCAGTGATAATCGTTTCCTGTACTCTATCTGTGACATCATATTCAAAATATGTTAGTGCCTAGTTTTTCTGGCTTCAAGCCAACATAGCTGGCCTGTAGTTTCTGAAATCAAAACATGGATTTTACAAAAGCATACTGAAAGTTGGACATGAGTTGTGTTAAATACAGTAAACAAAACTGGGCATCCTAAAACACACACCATCCCTCCAAAAACCTTCCTGTACTCAGGATGAAGCCCAAGTTCTCTTGCACTTTCTAGCATCGATCCTTTTTTGAGTGGCACTTAAAGCTACCTTTCCAAACCTATCACATTTTTTCACCTGGGGTCTCTGGACCTTACCTACCATTGGACTTCATGGGTCCTTCCCAATGCCTGTATTTAAATGAAAACTTTTGCTTGTTTGGGCTTTTTTTTTTTTCTTGGAAGACTGTCTTTGGATTTCATCAGATTTCCAAAGTAGTCTTTGACCTAAAAAAGGTTCAAAATCTTTGTTTTACTGGAACCTTCTCTTTAGTTTTCCCATACTGGCTGCCCACTGTGGTCTGCAGAAACATGCTGGTCTCTTCTTCAATAAGTGGTGCTGGGAAAACTGGACAGCTGCGTGTAAAAGAATGAAATTAGAACACTTCCTAACATCATACACAAAAATAAACTGAAAATGGATTAAAGACCTAAATGTAAGGCCAGACACTATAAAACTCTTAGAGGAAAACCTAGGAAGAAAACTCTTTGACATAAATCACAGCAAGATCCTTTTTGACTCACCTCCTAGAGAAATGGAAATAAAAACAAAAATAAACAAATGGGAATGAAACTTAAAAGCTTTTGCACAACAAAGGAAACCATAAACAAGATGAAAAGACAACCCTCAGAATGGGAGAAAATATTTGCAAATGAAGCAACTGACAAAGGATTAATCCCCCAAATATACAAGCAGCTCATGCAGCTCATTATCAATAAAAGAAACAACCCAATCCAAAAATGGGCAGAAGACCTAAATAGACATTTCTCCAAAGAAGATATACAGACTGCCAACAAACACATGAAAGGATGCTCAACATCACTAATCATTTTAGAAATGCAAATCAAAACTACAATGAGGTATCACCTCACGCCGGTCAGAATGGCCATCATCAAAAAATCTACAAACAATAAATGCTGGAGAGGGTGTGGAGAAAAGGGAACCCTCTTGCACTGTTGGTGGGAATGTAAATTGATACAGCCACTATGGAGAACAGTATGGAGGTTCCTTAAAAAACTAAAAATAGAATTACCATATGACCCAGCAATCCCACTACTGGGCATATACCCTGAGAAAACCATAATTCAAAAAGAGACATGTACCACAATGTTCATTGCAGCACCATTTACAATAGCCAGGACATGGAAGCAACCTAAGTGTCCAGATGAATGGATAAAAAAAAAGTGGCACATATATACAATGGAATATTACTCAGCCATAAAAAGTAATGAAATTGAGTTATTTGTAGTGAGGTGGATGGACCTAGAGTCTGTCACACAGAATGAAGTAAGCCAGAGAGAGAAAAAAATACTGTATGCTAACACATATATATGGAATCTAAAAAAGAATGATTGTGATGAACCTAGGGGCAGGATGGGAATAAAGATGGAGACCTACTAGGGAATGGACTTGAGGACATGGGGTGGGGGAAGGGTAAGCTGGGACGAAGTGAGAGAGTGGCATGGACATATATACACTACCAAACGTAAAATAGATAGCTAGTGGGAAGCAGCTGCATAGCACAGGGATATCAGCTCAGTGCTTTGTGACCACCTAGAGGGGTGGGATAGGGCGGGTGGGAGGGAGATGCAAGAGGGAGGGATGTGGGGATATATGTGTATGTATAGCTGATTCACTTTGTTATACAGCAGAAACTAACACAACATAGTAAAGCAATTATACTCCAATAAAGATGTTACAAAGAAAAAAAGAAACATGCTGGTCTCTACCTCGGGATCTTTTCTCACAATATTTAACATTTCCTGCTTCCTGAAATGCCCTTCCCTCCTGCTACATCAGTGTTTTACACCGTATTTTGCTCTGTTACCACCTCCAAAATTTGTGGTTTATTCTCAGATCACCTGAATAATGATCTCGCTAATATTTCCCTTAAAATCAACTATCTTATTTACTTAAATATATTTTAAAAGGGAACTAGTGGATGAATAATAAAAAGAGAAGAGTATGAAAGTTGGAGAAGACCATGGCCTCAGAGAAAAATATTTCCATCAAAGCAGAAATATAAGCCAGAGACTGGTGATATCAGAGCAGGGGAGAGAGAATTGGGTCTCGGGGGCCAGTCGCCCTCCAGGGACTGAGAAAAAGAGCCATCTGGAAAACAGTGGAAATTGGGAATGGGCAGCCAGAAATGGAGATTCTGGCTGCCCTGTGGGAAAGGGGATAGTATGTGGGAGAGAAAATGGGCACAGGGTGAGAGTGAGAAAGAGTGAGAGCAGGGATATAGAGGTTCTGAGACGGATGCTGGGTTTGGGATGAAAAATGGTGCAAAGTGTGAGGCTGTACATGAGAAAAAGGCACTTTGGAAACGGAAAAAGATGGAAGCAGAAGACGGGTAAATGGGGGATGAGTGAGAGTTCAGCTTACGGGGGCTGCATTTTCTAGAAGAGGGTGTGGAGAGGGAAGGCAGGATGTCCCCAAAGTGGGGCTTGAGGGGCTGGCGGAGAGACCCCGAAATGGGCAGAGGCAGTGTGTGTGTGTGTCTCATGGAGAGGGGGGTGTGAAGAGCGATAAACGGAGACCATTTTCTTAATTTGGCAAACAACTACCTTAATGGTCTGTTCTTAAGTGTGGCACAGAAATCTGAAATGCCAATCCCAACACTGGCAGAGAGAGATGAACATTCTACAAACAGCACTTGAAAGTGCCACTGAGTGGGTCAGATAGTGAAGAGGTACTCAAGCTACTCTGACAGTCTCTAGTAGGCTAGGGCCATTGTTCTCAAACCACTGGGGGCATAGGAATCCCTGGGAGGTCTTGCTACAACCAAGATTCTTAGTCAGCAGGTCTGGGGTGAGGCCCAGAAATTTGCATTTCTAACAAGACCCCCAAGTGATGTTAATGCTGCCGGTTGGGGACCACACTTTGAGAAGCACTTGGCCAGCAAAGGCATTCCATGCCTTTTAGAGATTGATCCAAGTGCTCTTAAGTTTCTTCTGAGCCATAAATCCCTGCGAGAGAAAATGAAGTAAGTGAACATACTCTCTTAAGTCTGAACGTACAGATGAATATAAAACGTTTGAAATGTGTCATGGAAACATTTCAAATTGCGATCGATTCTTATCAATGTAATAGTTCAATAAAGAAGAGAGTCATGTTTTCAGGTCCCGCCTCTTGGTTTCCTGCTTTAATGTGGATTCTTAACTTTGCTTTCCTGTGATAAGCTATCACTTCAGATTTAGTCGATGGCAGGCCCCCTGTGGCACGGGGGAAGGGCAGAGCCGGGAAGATTTTCTTTTGCTCGCTGTCTTGGAAAGGCGGGGTGGCCAATGGTGAAGGAGGAGTTTTTGCTGTTTCAATGCCAGGATGCTTTTCTGCCCTGGTGACCCTACCGTGGGGTATCTTCCCTCTGCAGCCTCCAGCCTCAAGGCTCTCTGCCCACCATTGCAGCTCCTTTTCCCTGGTTTAGGTCTGAGTTTAGAGCGGTGGGAGGACAATTTGGGGAAGGGAAGGGCACACTTCCAGTGCTCAGAAAGAACAGCTTTGACTGAGTCAGAAACCGCTACATCTCCTTGAGATTTTCTCATGCTAACTCCACATAAGGCACCCACCATGATAGATGCTGGCACGGTAAACAAAAAGCTTTTAAATATTAGCATCAGTTTCACATTTTTCCTTGTTCAGAGGGGACAGAGTTGTCCTTGCTCTTGATAAAAGATTCCAGGAATTGAGGCACTGATTAAGAGAGCTGTGTAATCACGAGAAGGGAAACAGTCCAATCAGTAACTAATAAACAACAGGAAGGATGATGGATACTGACTTCTTAGCACTCCTAGTTTTCAGCCATCAGTAACTTGGGGATGTTGGTTACTGTAGCTGCCCATATTTGATGTTTTTCTCTGTAGAAACGGTAAAAAAGAGATGAATAGGGCAAATCAGAATCAGAGACTGAGTTCTCAGGTATAGAACTGCCAGATAAGCTGCTGGATGCCCAGTTACATTTGAATTTCAGGTTGACAATGAATTATTTGCTGTATGGGACATACCCGCTTCTGAACTTCAAATTTAGCTGGATATCTTGTATCTTTGTTGGCTGAATCTGGCAACACTACTCAAGGGAAACTTTTCTGTTTGGGGAGTAGCCTCAGTGTTACCGAGATACCACTTGTCTTGCTTCATGCCATCCAGAATGTTGAAATTCTCTTTAAGTAGAAAGATGCAAGTTCACAAGTGTTATTTGTGAGTTCATGTCTTAAGAATTTAAATTCACGATCTTAGAAAAGGAAAAAATAAAATCAGGGCTGGTATTGACAGAAAGCCAAAAGTGACTCTTTCTGCCCTTTCTAAGGCAGTCAGCTGACGTTGTCAGTTGGACATAAACTGTAACAGTGAATAACAGATGGGCCATCTTTGGGTTATCTGTACTCTATTCAACACCTCTTTGAACAATAATTATAATCTGTTGGCAGGAAATATCAATTCAAAGGTCAAGTGCTCTCATAAAAAATAGTGATTATTCAGTATTTCCTACTTTGAACCAAAGCACACACCAGGATTCATTGTATCACTATCTTTTGTACAGCACATATATGCTGAAAAATGGATCGCTTAATCATATGATTATCTGTCTTCAGGGAGGCTACTTGAACATGAATGGGATCTGTCAAGAGAGGTACGTTGCTTTACTTGTGATTATATCTACAGTCATTACAGGTTAGAAGTTGACTTTTAAAACAAATATCTAAAATATAAATTATTTTTACAATGCAAAGTGGGCACTTAGGTGTAAAACAGCTCCATGAGCTGAAAAAAATGGACATGTTGCATGAGTGGAACTCCAGGCTAGCATCATTTCCTTTTCCTTCCTCTGATTTTAAGTGAGGAGTCAGTCTAGAAGGACAGGAGAAGACCCCACCTCCTAATTAACTCAGGGGAAAAGGTTGGAAAGGCCATGCAGTTAACCTTTCTAATTGCATCGCCAATTACAATAATAGAAAGGAAGACCGCCTAGCAGTGAATCAGAATTCTGGGAAAATCTCATGGAGATTCCAGGCACCATGTGAGCCAAAAGACTGGAGAAGTTGAGCATATGTAGCCAAACCCCATTAATCTCTTTGTGTGTTTTCCGTAGTCCTCCAGGGTTCATTTTGGAGAGGGAGTTCAGCGTATAGGAGAATGAAAGTAGTAATTCTGGTGGAAGCTGAAACCAGCAGGGGAGCTGGGTTCAGTTGCAGCAGCACAGGAGGTAGACGGTTAAGGTCTTTCTTCTGAAGGTGCCACTAGGTACAAGCAATTCCAAGTGACACCCTTGGCAAACTATTCCAGTGGCCTCCCAAGCTTTGGGCTAGTTAGGCTTTAATTGCATATTTTTTGACAAGCAAATATGTAGTTGCAAGGGACAGAAGAAGAGGAGCAAAACCCTGAATAACTTTGTTGAGGTTATGTCTCCTGACCAAAGGATTCCAACCGGGTGCTCAATCCTGAAGTTCATTGTATCTGCTTCCAAGGGCACCTAATGACTTTAACCTCAGGTTCGTATCAGTTCTTAATAGGTAACACCAGTTTCCATCCCATTCTTGTTGATGGAATGAAAATAATATATGCCTGTGTTCCTATATGTCAAATGAATCAATTCCCTATCTCCATGAACTTATTTACAAATGCAACATTTTTGGAGAAGGAAAATTTGCCAAGAAGCAGGAAAGTCTCCTTACAGAGCGGAAACTATTTTTACGATCCAAGGATGAGCACCAAAGACACTAGAATAATTCATTCTGTGAAGATTGCCAAGAAAACCTTGTTTTGAAATCCCCACACCCGTGATGACATCATGCTAGGTGAGGCATCCACCTTTGGAAACAATACATAGACATGTGTTCTTAAACCCTGCTGCCTGGTTTCAAAGGGCTTTTTATTTTTTTGCCTCTCCTGGTGGTTCTGAGTGGCTGCAACACATGGTAAATCTTTAACTTCAAGTGTCCTTCTGTGGTGACCAACTAAAATATTAGCAAAATAAATGTTTTATGGGAAAGTGTTGGCACGAGCCCCAACAGAAACAGGTGGTATTGGGTTATTTCAGTATAATGTAATGATACAGCCAGGTTTCCATCTGGACAGCATGTGGTTGGGTCTGTTCAGAGAGTATCAAAGAGAGTGAGTATGCAATGGGGAGAGTCAGCCATGCACAAGTGTGCAGCTAGATGGCTACTTTACAAAATAATAGTCTGGGTTTCGGGTCCTCTGGGTTAAATATTTTTACTGTCAAAATCTGAATTTCTTCATAAAATATTAAAGGCGAAGCAAACCTCTGACATGCAATCCAGAGCCGTGTAATTATAAGGCAGTTCCTGGAAACCAGAGAGCGTGCATTAAAGCGAGGCGTTTATTATCAAGGAGTTCATTACCCTTGGAAGCGAAGACGTGTTGCAGAGGAAGCCTCAGAACAGAGAAGCTTTTTAGCAAGGCTTCCTAGACTATGAAAATGAAGCTCAGCCTTGTTGGTAAGAATACAATGAGAAAATAAAGAGAGAATGGGATTAGTTGACTGTAAGGGCCTGATTGTGATCCAAAGCTAAAGAGATATATCCTTAATTTACCACCAGGGAAGAGTCTTTCTCCCTCTTCCATAAAATTTCTGCTTCAGGCATTTCAAAATACATGGAATTAGGAACACTTGGAACATTTGGTTTTGTACTCAGCTCTCCTCACTGTATGTTTATGCTAAGCTTGATAATAAACTCTTGGCTCAATAACTCCCTCTATGTATCCCAGAGAGAGGCATCAAATTATGGCTATGGACAGAGGTAGATCCTCTTCAGAGGCAGAGAGACCTCACTCCATGGCTCTCTCAACTGAAGCCAGAGGAAGAAGATGAGAATATGCACAGAGGGAGTAAGCAATTTGGAAGTGGTTTGCAATCCCCTTGGTGCTGACTAGAGGACTCAGGAAGTCATGGGCACCATCTGCCAAAATGAAGGAGCCACTTGGACCCCAGGATACTTGGCCAGAAAGACCTGGCTTCTAGAGAATTCTTTGTAGGCATTAATCGAGAGTGCGGTAGACATTGAAAGCAAAGGCAATCGAAGGCTGATGGATAAAAGTGATGAAGCAGGGAAGGCTCAGAAAGAGGAGATAATGAAGTCAAGCACTTAATTATAATGCCTTCATGCCACTGGTACCCAGAGGGGGAATGCATTCAGGAGGCTCTTGCCTGTTAGTCAGAGAGTGGGCTGTTCTACATTATCTGATATATTTTTCTAGGTTAGCAGAGAGAGACAGAAGAGATGGTGTGATGAGAGGCCTGGAAGCCACGAAGTCTGATTCTTTTACTGTTCCTCTTGTGGGGCTGGACAGAGGCTAAGGAGAGAATGGAACCCTAGAGGATAAGACACGTTATGTACTGTGGGCCCTAGGTTACCTGGGAAAGTAATATTCTCCACCTGGAGCAGACCTGACATGATGCGATAAAGACGTATCTCAGTTCTTCTTTCCAAAATGCGTTGGGACCCTATTGTATGCACCATAGGACTTTGGCTCCCATGGGGTTCTAGAAGGTGGTGGCAGGCATAGTCTTCCTTGTTGAGGAATTTATGATCTAATGGGGGAGAGTGCACACCCAGCGGGGAACTGGAATTTGAGCCACTCTAGGGCAGAGGCTCTATCTTCATTTTATACTTCATCACATGGCATATAGTAGATGCTAAAATAAATGCTAAACTGAACTAGACTAGAAGACAGGTGATGGGGTTGGACAGGTATTTGTATGGCTTAGAAGTATCTTTTGACCTCTTTGGTGAATCTCAAGTTCTCATGTGTGGAATGAAGGGTCCGATGATTGGACCAATCTCCCAGCTCTCATATCCTAGGACCTTAACTCAGAGAATATATACAGAAGTGCCAATGATTATAGGTAACAACTCTTACCATTCATGAGCATCTTTATGTTAGGGGATTTAACCCTCACCACAACTCTGTGAGGTTAGAGCTTTATCTCCATCTTTTATGGACGGGCAAACTCATTCTCTTGTTCAAGTTCACACAGCAGGTGAATGTTGGAATGGGGATTCTTCAAACTCAGCTATGTCTGACTCCAAATACTGAGTTCTTTGCACCATACATCAGGCTGCCTCCCACCTCCATGCTAAGGAAATATCAGAATGAATGTAATGATTTAAGAGGGAGGTGGGGAACTTCATTACCAAGATCTGATTTATGCCTCAGATTTAAGTGCTCGGCTCTTCGGTAGCCAGGTAGGGGTTTTTTAGTCTTTAGAAATCATCCGAGATCAAGACAGTTGACTGAATTAATTGCACAACCATTGAAAACTCTCTGAGTATCTTTCCCTGGAGTTATCTCCCCCACTTCCCTTTTCTCCTGGGTTCCAAACTCTCCAGCTCTCCAAGTATAATGACATGAGTTGTTCCTTAAGGAAAAATAAATCCTTTAAGCCGCGGAGGGAAGCGAGTGTTCCGCTCCGAGTTAGGGAGAAGAAGAGCTGGAGCAGAGCCTGGGTTTTGCAGGTGGGAAGGTGTTGACCTGTGGTTGGGAATCCCGCCTGCTCTGCTGTTGGCCTGTGGTGGTTTATTCTGATAGGCAGGAGGAGAAAGGGAGGCCAGGAGCTTTGTGAACAAATGCAGTGAGTCTGGCTCCTCTTGAATTGTCACTGGGCTCTACATGGCATGGTTGAAGTGAGGAAGGCTGCTTCTGGCTGTTGGGGAAATTGCCCAAACTATTCTTCAATGTTGTGGTGACAACAAATCAGATGCAGATGTAGAATTTGGGTGGTCATTCCAAGATCTTGTTGAAAATGTTGCTGCTGCCTAATATTTATTGAGCACTTAATATGTGCAAGGTCCTGTGCTAAGTGCTTTGCAGTGGAGAAAAGTGAAGCTTAAAAAGGTTGGGGAACTGGCCTGAGATCTTAGGGGTAGGAGGGGTGAACTCAAACCAGGTGTGTCTGACTCCAGAACCCAAGCTCTTAATCATTATGCTAAAATTAAAGCCCCAATATAGTGCCATATAAATAAAGTAGTGAATGCGTGTCTATCAGTGGGATAAGTTGGGGCTCGTGGATAGTCATTTAGAATGGAGCAGAAGGGCCTTTCCTTTCATTTTGGCAAAATAAATTTCAGATGGATTAAATGTGTAGGCTAAAAGCAAACCCATAAATGTAATGGGAGAAAAAGATGGTGAATATAATAAATGATGATATGAGGCAGAGGAAAACTTTATAAAAATAACTTTTAAAAAAGATAAAAAGGATATTTGGCTACAAAAACCTTCCAACATTTCTATATATGAAAACTGTGAGGAAAGTTAAAAGACAAACAACTGGGAAAAACATATGCATATTCTTTATGTCGGCTAAACGGTGCATATTCTTACTAAACTGATGTGTACCACAGTCTTACCAACCAAATAAAGAGACAGATACTCTCTTCCTCTAATAGAAACATGAGTAAAGACCACAAATAAATAATTCACAAAGAAGAAATACAAATGGACAATGTGCAAATGAATAGTGAGAGTTCAGCCTCACTAGCAATAAAAAATTAAATTTTAATTGATATTAAAATTGACAATTAAAAAATTGTCACAGAGAGAAAAAATAATAAACCTTGTGAGGACATAGGGAGATTGCCCTTACTTTGGGATGATTTCCTATATTAATGGTGGAGTGTGATTGGTACAATTTATCTACAGGGCACTTTGACAACATGTATCAACGTTTTAAATTTGTTCACATCCTTTGTCTCAATCATTTTACATCTAGCAATCTGTCCCAGAGAAAATCGTACTGAATGTGAACGATGACTTATCTCTAAGGACAGGCATTGAAGCAATGTTTCTAATGGTAAGAAAATTAGAAATAATCTGAATATTCAATAAGAGAAGCAGGGTTAAAGTAAATTTTTTAACTTTCATTTAAATGTAAGGAATATGCTAGAATATTATCCAGTCACTCAAAATAACTTTGTAGAAGAATATTTAATGCCACAGAAAAATGTTCAGTATGTATTCCTTGGGGAAAAATGGGCTATAGAGCGGCATACGTTAAAAAACAAAAATCACACGTTTATACCTTTTCTAAAATGAATGGAAAAAGAAACACTAAAATATTAATAGGGTCTACCTCTCTGATCAAGGGTATATATATATATATATATATAGATATAGATATAGATATAGATATAGATATAAAATCTTTGGTATGTTTTCTTATAATTTTCAAATATTTTATAAGTATTTTTTGTAATCGAGAACAAAATAATATTAAAAAGCCTATTTTTGATATAATTTACTAAGACATGGTGTGTTTGTGTATGGGGGAGGGCTAAGGATCAAGTGCTACAAAATTCATCCTCTGAAATATTGTTGCCATTTCTGAGCATATGATTATAGTTTTGGGAAACCTAATACTTTCTAAGGAGCACGAAGACGCACATAGAGGAAATTCTGCTTTGAGATTTCCAGGTAAAGGCAGGGAGCTATTAATTTACTGAACACATGAGTGTAAAAAAGTGGAGAAGATGTTAATTTGACCCAGAAGTGGATCCACCCCCAGAAGCAGAGGTGGCCCAGACTCTCCATGCCTTCCAGTGCATATTAGACAGAGATCTGGCTTCTCTTATAGTCACATTTTCAGGTTTTAAGTCCCCCTCCAACCTATTTAATCACATAGAGGAAATTTAGGACTAGAGTTGGGTAATTAATATGTGTGTGTGTGTGTGTGTGTGTGTCTTTGGGCGATGGAGGGGGTAGGTGAGAGTCTATGGGGGTGCCCAGTCCCAGGAGAGGGGACAGAGAAGGGACAGACCTGTAGTCATTAGGATGGGCCTTCGTGCTGAGTAGCAATTTGTACGCATTTGATAGCCCAAATGGTGTGTGTGTGTGTGTGTGTGTGTGTGTGTGAATGTACGTGAGGAGGTAGGCATTGTAAGATTTTTGTTGTTTGGTATTTTTGAGCTGAAGGCTACTGTTTTTATTAGTTAAGGCTCTAATTTGGGTTGAATTTATCAGCTCTGTTGATCAATTTTTCAAAGGAGTTTAATTAACTACTTAATGAAAAAATCTACTTTGCTGTGTAAATTCATGCCTTGTTAAATTCCGGCCAGAGACTGTGGAAGGTGGGACTGGGATCTTCTTGCTAGGGGTCTATTGGTCCCACTAATCACCTTTTGGTTGTCTAGAGGTAGGAAGTGGAATTCTGGATCACTGACCCCTAAATTCAGAACCTGGAGCTTTCAGAGTGTGCTCTAGATATCAAATAGAATGTTTACCTGTTACCTTGGTTGGGGAAAGAATTAGTAGCCAGCTGGTAGTTCATTTAATACAGTCTTGTATTATCACTGGAGAATTCAGAGCAGCTAATGGTCTCCTTTGCCTCTTTCTCCAGCCACGTGTTTTTCTAGCAGTGTCTTTATTTTGTGTTTTTATCCCTTTGCACTTTTCTTTGTTATATACCAGTCTGTGTTCAGATGAACCATTTTCTCTAATCAAATAAAGGTATCGTAAATTTTATGTCTACTTTTCTAGATATGAACAATTGGACCCAGCTATTATTGCATTTGCCCATGTTAAAAAAGTTATTCTTTTATAACTTTATAAAGATTTTAAATAACACCAGGACAAAAATAGGGAACCAGCCTGTTTGCCCTCTTGAAGTTTGCTGAACAGTCAATTTCTACCTGTTAAGTGTCAGTCAATCCATGTTATATCCATGGATTATATTGCTGATATACTATATCAGCAATATAACATAAGCAAATTTAAGACAACATGGAAATGTTCGTGGACGGGTATTGAATGACTCATTAAAGTTCAGATGGATTCTGTCTTTATTTCTCTCTCTCTCTACTTTAGTTTCCTAAAGTGCGGTATGGTGAAGGAAACTAACTAGGATTTGGATTTCTTTGGATTTATATATTTCTCCAGTGCTGAATAGCTATTTTTTCAAGTCAGGCCATCTCTGTTCCCTCGCCACGGGAGTGAGAAATGGGGCAGTATATTCAATTTTGTTGCCAAGACCCATTGCCCTACACCAAGGGGTCGTAGAGCAGTATGGAAACTCTTTGCTCTTGGTTGAAAAATGCAAGCCCCTTCTGCTAGATAAATCAATGTGTGATGGCCTCAAATCAAATGCCTTCATTTCAAAGTGACTGGCCTTTGCTTTAGATCTATCAGGAGGAGAGAAAGTCTAGAGGATTGGAGAAAATCCAAACCGGTTCATCAGCCCTTAATGTTTTCAAGAATGTTTTATTTTGCTGCAGTGTCTAGTAGAGAGTTTCAGGCTGCCTTGGTGAGGGATGAAAAGCAGAGCCGGTGACTGGTGACTTCATAAGCTTCAGAACGTGGAGCCAATTAAGCTAGAAATCTTGAGGAAGGTGTGCCTTTGGGGTGTTTATGACAATCTAGAGTAATATGAAATTAAAAAATCCTTCTCTTTGGAAGGAACATCCACATTTACAGCCATCTGTGAGAAACAAACTGGGTTATTAAGAACTTTGGGTTGGAAGATGCACGGCTCTTTGCATTTCCAGCACAGATCTGGAACACTGTTCTTCCAGGGTCCTTTGGGAGTGAGGAAAGTCAGTTTAGAACATGCACAAAAATACAAAAATGAATTGCATTTGGCTATTAGTAACATAGATTGGAAACAACACTAGCTTATACAAGTTATGAGTTTTTTCTCTCATGTGTAATAGACGAAGAGACAAGCAGTCTGTGCTAATACGGTGACCCCATGGTGTCATGAGGGTCCCAGGTCTTTCCATCTTCCTGTTCCTCCATCCTTAGCACATGGCTTTCATCTGCAGGGCTGCCTCATGGTCCAATATAGCTTCTGGATTGCGGTCTTCATCTTTTCCACACCTAGATGGGGAGTGAAGGACAAAAGGGGGAGATGCCAGCTGTGTGTCCCTCCCTCAGGGAGGTTTTCTGGAGCTCCCCTTCAACCGTGTCCATCTGCATATCATTGGCCACTCCCACTCGCAAGGGCATATTTTAGCTTAAGATCTGCAACTGGATTCTTGTACCGAGGAAGAAGGAAGAAAGTACAGTAACTGGGCAACTGTCTGTGGGCCACAGTAGGAGCTCCTGAGCAAGCCGGTGTGAGGTCTTTCCTGCGTAAGCCTGCACACTTCCAGTTCTGATCCCAAAGGCTTTAGCACCCTTTCTCTATACATTCAGAGCCTCTCAACATCCTGTGTTTGTAGACAAGGAAATGAACTGGTTCACCTATAATATACGTAGACCTCAGAGAGGTTCACCAATTTGCTATGGGATACACAGCAATCTAAAGAGGTGGAGAAATTGGCCCCGGATCCTGGAAGTTGACATGAAAGGCAAGAGTGTTAAAAGCACAATTTGAAATATTGTCACTGGTGTCACCAGTTCACCAAGGACAACAGGATGTGGATATGATTAACTCTCAGTCTCCAGTTTATCCACAGCAGAGGAATTCTCATAGTAATAGTCACCTTATTCTGTGCACTTAATATAGGCCAGGTGTTATCCATCCATTATGTCTAATCCTCATATGACCCTGCACAGGAGGCACCGATATCCCAGTTTTTCAGCTAGGGAAACAGGACATCAGAGGGGTTATATCACTTATTCAAGTCACACAGTTAGTAAGAGCTGGAGTAGAGATTTGGACACACATCTCGGACAACAAATCCGTGTTCCTCTCCTCTGCTGCATGCTGGCGATTGGACGCTGGTTTAGGAAAGACATCCAGGTCCTATAGAAAGAGATTTGAGGGGCTTGTTCTCATGATGGGAAGCGGTACTTAGGATGCTGTGAAGTTTCCCTGCTCCTGCATGGCAACTGTTCACTCACCATTCTGCATGCATCCCAGGCCCCCCGCTGGGTGCTCAGAGCAGCAGGCTCCCGGCCCCTTCTTTTCCTCATTGGGTCATGTTGCATGCCACCCTCCTCCCCATGTGCCACTCTGGAGAGGCGCATAAAAGCAATCAGTATATTCTCATATTTTTTCTTGATGTAAAAAGATGAAGTCATGGCATGTGGTCAGATTGCCAGCACTGTTAATAATAAACCTCACATAATTAAGCACTGATTTATTCCTTTATATAAGTGAAACAAATTGCTTTAACTGCCTTTGCTCGAGACCATCCAGTCAGATGGATTATGTATAGGAAGTTGAAACTAAAAGTTATGGGCGCTCATATTTCACTCTGATGGAGGTTTATTGGAGGTACAATTAGAACCCTAACTAAATGTGTCCTGTGTTCCCTTTGATGGAGAGATCAGATATTAATCTGGGGATATGACTAATTCTCAACACAGCTGCTCTCCTTGCTCTGATATTCCCACTTTCAGTTCAAAACCTGGAAACATGTTTAAAAAATTGATCAGAGCTTATAATAGCAATAATCACCTTGAAATTGGTTGTTACTCCAGTTAATGAACTGAGTAGGAGAGCAAAAGCCTCCCTCTGTGTCCCTCAGGCCTTAACTAACAAGCTAGTTGTTAATCACTGGGTTTATTAAAAAAGAAAAATCTCTTTAGAGGATTGGACTGGGAAAAAGTAGGGGGCTGAGTGTTCTCAGTCTGAGGATCCTTTGACAGCTCTGATCATCTCCGGCAGCTACATCCCTTTCCCACCAAGGCCAGGGCTGTGGTGACCTGTGGAGATGGCATCTCTTCCTCCAGGCCCTGGGGCCCGGCTGCCTGAAGAGTGGTCCAGAAGCTTATTAGAAATGAAGAATCTGAAGCCCCAGCACAGACCTGCGGAACCAGGGTCTGCACTTTAATAAGCTCCTCCACTGAAGGCATCTGGGTTCCTTCATTTGCTCCAAGCCTCAGCTTGTAAAACGGACCTCATCTCAGAGGCTTCTCTACAGGCTCTCATAAGGTCTCAGCAGACCCCCTCCTTCTGACCTCAACTGGATCCCCATGGAACAGGGCAATGTACACCAGAGCATGGAGCATGACACCTGGTGAGAAGTAGACTCAATACATGTATGTGTAAAAAAGCTATTTCCCCAAAGTGTATCTTCTTTCAAGGAAGAATCTCTTGGAGAAAGGGGAAGGCCTGCCGGGTAAGAGTCTTGGGATGGTCAAGCAGTCTCAGGTGAGCCAGGCGGTCCCTGGGGTTTGGAAGTTGTGAGGTAAGGGACTTACATCCTTAGAACAATTTCGTACTGTCCTACTTTCACATCCTAGTGCCTGGATGTGACCCCTTGCCCTTCATCTAAACGCCACTGCCATTTCCTGCTCACAAGAGAAGCGCTCCTTTCCCACAGATCCTGCAGACTTCCCCAGACCCCTAAGCAACACTTTCCAAGTGAGTAGAGTTCAGCCCTAGGTTCTGCTGAAGCTTTAATGAGCTGCTGTTTTATTTCCTTGCTCTGTTTCCTTTTCTAACTGTCCACGGCGAAAGATTTCCTCAAAAGCCTAATGAAACCCGAATCACAGGACGGCTGTGTTTTATCGATGTGCCTGCCACTGTTCTGGAACTGTGGGGTCGCTAGGGTAGGGGAGCAGCTTCAGGGAGCCGCCCGGGGCTGTGGGGATGACGTCATGGGTTAGAAAGGCTGGGAGCAGTTGGAGGAGAGATGCTGCTAACAGTCTGGGGTTTGCAGATAAGCCCAGGAGTAAAAAGTGACATAGTCGGGATTAAGCAGAGCATTGGAGATTAGAACTATGAGAAGCCAGCTGGGGCCCGTCCCCTTCCTTGTTCAGGTCCTGGAGTCGCTTAACTGTGAATCAAGCTCGTGGGAAGATGCGGGACCGGCTGTGTACAGCGACCCTACCGGGACCTCACCTCCCCACCGCTCCAGACGAAAACCGCCCTCCACGTTCACTTCCTCTGTGGTTTTTGTAGGTGTTGGGTTCACTCAGTGGACATGCCGCCCTCCTTCCAGATTTACTGGAATATAATTTTCACTCTTGGGAAGGTAGCCCCTGAATGACCCTTTATTTCTCTCCCTAAACGGAGGGAGACGGTTTACACCGCTGGTGGTCGTGAACTGGCTCATAATGTGATTCTGTGTTGGAATCACATGAATGACTTTTCACCCATAATGCTTCTCTAAGAATTTTAAGTTACAAATAAGGAGTCTCATTTTGTACTTGTGCAGAGTAATTGCTTAGGAATTCAAACAAAACGACCTATCTGGTAATCCATGGTGTATGTCTGTGAAATTTCATTTTCTTTACTTGCACCTTGTTCCTTTTCTCTTTTTTCAGACCTGGAGATTTGCAGGCAGTTGCACAGTATTAGCCTTGGAAGGACCCTGTGTACGAGCTAGTGCAGAAGAGGATCTTAGGCTTGGGGCGGGGATTTAGAGTCGGCGGTGTGGGGAGTAGGCGGACTGCGATTTATCCAAACTCACAAAATTAGTTGGTGGCAGAGCTGGGATCCTGCTTCTCCTTTCTTAAACTGGATTTTGAAAATTGCGCCCTTTCTCCTTAACTTTGCAATTCCTACCCCCATCCCCGCCCTGTTGCCATTTGTCTATATATTTTTTTCCCAATTCGGAAATTTAAAAATATAAACAAAATTGACTTTATTAGTGCTTTCCTTTATGGTGTCTTCGTGTTTCTGTCGTATTTAGGGATGTCTATGGTGCTTCAACGTTATTTTGAAAGATGTTTTCTTCTAGTGCATTTGTGTACCGTAGAAGGGCTTGTGAATAAATTAGTAAATGCCTGTCATTGTCTCCTCTGCCTTTCTTTGTTTTCACAGCACTTATTATTCTCCACGCATTGGAATGTGTTATAAGAGGAGGGATTTTTTTGTCCTCTACAGTACTTTGTCCATAGTAGGTCTGTAGGAAGTATTTGATGTTGAAATAATTTATGGTTTATTTTCAAATGTAAATGCAGTTGGAATTTGTTGTAAGGAGTACAGTGGATCTTTGACTGTACTTCCTCTCTCCCCCTTCCAGTAGCTGCCTTTTTGTCTTCAGCCAATTTATTGATCAGTAAGTTTATTCTTTCCCCGTGGATTTGAAATGACATTTTTATCCCATAATGCATATCTGAATTTATTTTAGGACTGATCTTCATAAATGTCCTGGCTTTCTTTCATATGTTTTTCTTTAGATGAGATTTTTTGGGTTCATTTTATCAAATGCCCCCACTCCCTACCCCTGTGTTTGTTCTGATTGTTGAGATTGAACCCCAGTCCTTCTACCTCAGTGTTCAGTACTCAGAGACGAAATTAGCTTGACATAAAAAAAGAAGCCATCTGAAGAATAAATTAAATCGTTGTGGTCAGCAAGATTGGAGGTCTGAATCCAGAAATAACTAATAGAGTTGCATTTATTGAAAACGTACTATCTTATTTCATTGACTAGAAGATACCATTAATTATAAGACATCATTATTTTATGTATCATTAGAAATAAAAGATTGCCAAATTAATTATGTCAATTGTAAGATGCATCTAACTTCAGAGATGTTAAAATGTTAAAAAAAAATGCGTCTTAGAAGCAATGAAACACCACATTAGTAGAATGTTATAGAAACTATAGTAGGGAATTTTCTTATGCAGTAATTTTCCTACTCTTTTTAAATGTTTTTCAAAAGTCTCATCTCGTTTGTCCCTTATTACTTCTCTATGGTATAGGAAGGACCAATATTTTCATTCCCAAGTTACCCGTAACAATAATAGTAACACGTATATAGCAGGAAGTATGAATTGGGTGCTGTCCTAAGTCCAAGGCTGCAAAGTAAGTAGTAATGTCAAAAAGAGTCATGTACCACAATGTTCATTGCATCACTACTTACAATAGCCAAGACACGGAAGCAACATAAGTGTCCATTGACAGATGAATGGATAAAGAAGATGTGGCACATATATACAATGGAATATTACTGAGCCATAAAAAGAAACGAAATTGAGTTATTTGTAGTGAGGTGGATGGACCTAGAGTCTGTCATACAGAGTGAAGTGAGTCAGAAAGAGAAAAACAAATACCGTGTGCTAACACATATATATGGAATCAAAAAAAAAAAATGGTTCTGAAGAACCTAGGGGCAGGACAGGAATAAAGACACAGATGTAGAGAATGGACTTGAGGACACAGGGAGGGGGAAGGGTAAGCTGGGACGAAGTGAGAGAGTGGCATGGACATATATACACTACCAAATGTAAAATAGATAGCTAGTGGGAAGCAGCCGCATAGCACAGGGAGATCAGCTTGGTGCTTTGTGACCACCTGGAGGGGTGGGATAGGGAGGGTGGGAGGGAGACGCAAGAGGGAGGGGATATGGGGATATATGTATACATATAGCTGATTCACTTTGTTATACAGCAGAAACTAACACAACAACTGTAAAGTAATTATAGTCCAATAAAGACGTTACAATAAATAAATAGCCCCAAAAAATTAAAAAAACAATTTAAAAAAAGTAGTAATGTCAAGAGATGAGCCTGAGAAATGTAGCTCAGATGTGTGATTCAGAGTTGATGCTCTGCATCAGACATAACGTACATATGATGAGGGACATGAGGCCTAGAGACCTTCAAAGATTTGCCATGATCCCTCATGGATTCCGATTCCTACACTAGCACCTTTTACACACCATCATTTGAAAATCGTCATAGTGAACACCACGGGATTTATGTTTCTAAACCTTTGGTTTTTAGCTCAGAGGAGCCTAATAGTCTTGGCCTGTGGGTGTGGCCAGGAAGGATGGTGAGTAGGAAAGGGAGCCATCCAAGCTCTTTAGACCAGATGCATCTTCTAAGTCTCTTCTCTGTGTTCCTTTCTGACAGCAGTATGGGGCAGGAAACTCAACAATTCTGTACGAAAGAAAGGCTGGTTCTTGTCTGGAAGCGTGTGTCCTTTGGTGTGGGTTGTTTTTGTTATTTCTGCCTCGGCTGGAATAAAACATCCTGGTCAGGCATGAGTTCGTCATTGGGACTTTGGGTTTCTGTCCTGAGGCTCTCACTCTGGCTGACCCCGGGCAGGATCGCTAACAGTGGCAGCTCTCTGAACGACCTCTCCCACAGAATTATGCAGAACTGAGTTCTGTGGACCCATAGTCCTTACAGGTGAGGGATGTAGTATCTTTCCCTGGAGTTAATTATCTGCATGCCTGCATCTGAACTTGCTGCATGGAATAGAGATTTTGTGTTTATCTGGAACTAATGGCTTCCTGAAGTATCAACTGATAGAATCTTTTAAAGTCATTTCCCTACACGAAGGACTCAAGGGCATGTGCACGAGTGATGTGTGAGTTTTCACTGTGGTTTTTGGGGTAAAGAACTTTCCAGATGGAGGGAGGCAGGAGCGCTTTACTTGGACTTAGGGTGCCAATCCCTGGTTCAGTGGGGATCAGGCAGTCTTCTCCTTGTTCGAGCCGCAAGAGCATAAAACGGGTGTAGGTGAACAAACTTTGCTAATGCTTTTACTGTGATAGGTGTCAGGGGGCACCAGGCTACTCTATATTCATCATCAGAAGCCAAAATAAAAGGAGTGAGAGAGGAGTTTAAGCCCCAGCTAGATCAGACCTTACCGGCCCCTTCTCAGTTCCATGCATTAAAACCCCTTACGATGGCCCCAAGTGAGGGTTTCGGAGAGGGTGTCATCACCTCACTGCGGTGGCTTCTGATTGGCCATCAAAGAGAAGGGAAATCTGCTGACTCTTACAAATGAGAATTTACTGTAGTCTCATGTGTTAAATCTTAACTAATGATCCCTAAGAAGAACTGCTCCCCAACCTCATTAACTAATTAAACAATTCAGATAGAGAGTTATCCATGCTGCAAAATATTGCTAAAGTAACTGGTGCTCTTCTCCTGTTCTGGAATGATTTCTTAACAAAACCCGAGGATGCCTGGACACTTCTTCCATTGCTCTGCCTGGGAGCCCTGACACGGGTTCCATGCTGGGGATTTGATGTGCCCCGGAGGCTGCCCTCTGGAAGACGACTGCCAAGCCTCTGCAGGCTTCGAGGGTTTTCCAGGCATTTTCTTTCTCAGCAGGGCTGTGAAAAAGGAAACGGAGTTGGCCTCTCTTAGCACGAGAGAGCTTTTGCTCTCTGCTGTGATTAAGGAAGCTACGCTTCTTGAGATAGTGATTTTGTTTTCATTGTTTCTCTCTTGTTGAGGACCCCCTGTGCTGAGGTATTTTGAATTAAATAGCTGGGTCCCCAAGATGTTAATTACTGTAATTTATTGGAGAACTTCAAATCAGGAGTTAGTTTCCTTTGAAATACACATTGCGTCTCTTATGTATTAAGCAATGGTGATCCTAATGCCTTCAGTTGTGATTGTGGCTATGGGGTTGGTTAGGGTCCTGAGGAATCCTCCGGAACATGTAGTTTTTTAACTCTAATTGCAGGTTCTGTGGCTTGGCCTCTGCTATATGTTTGTAGCAGAGGCTAGCTATGAATTTGCTATTTCAACAACAGCTCAGGGAGGCAATATTAGGGGTTGGCCTTTGGGCATAGACTGTGTAAGTTAAATAAATCTCTGCTGCCGACTTACTGTCTCTATGATTTTAACCTCTCCAAGTTTTGTGTTCTCATTTGTAAAATAGGAAAATAAAAAGACAGGTCCACAATAGCTTATCTGAAACCTCTGGGGCTAGCGAGATGTCTTTTAGAATTCAGATTCTTTCATATCTTAGAA
Organism: Pseudorca crassidens; assembly: GCF_039906515.1. NCBI lineage: Eukaryota > Metazoa > Chordata > Mammalia > Artiodactyla > Delphinidae > Pseudorca > Pseudorca crassidens. Next base: position 34,030,740 of record NC_090309.1, read on the forward strand.
AAGTACACTAGTACATATGCCGTATTTTACAGTAAACCCCCCAGCAAGGGCAAAATCTGTGTGGTATCCTGTAACCTATTAATATATCTGGGGCAACACGCGTGACTATTGACATTAAATAAAGATCAGGAATAGACTTACAGCAGTTAGAATTCAGGTCAGATTTTATTGCCAAGTGAGTTTGTGGCAAACTTATGACAAAACCAGATAGTTTTCAGGGCTTTTGGATTTTGGAACTGTAGATACGAATAGTGAATCTGTACTTACTCATAAAGTTATTTTTCTTCAATAAGGTGTGTGTCAAGTACGTATCGAAGTGGCTTCTGTAACACCAGCTGCCCAATAAATGTTAGCTAGGGTAGGGATTCTCATCCCCTCACAGAGCCCACATCCTTACTGCTAGCTTGTCTCTGAGTCTTCTGGCTGGTCATTTTGTCCCTGAGTCAGCCTGTAAAAATGTGTCATCTCCAAGTGTATCCAGATGACAAGACTTTTACCAGCTTTGTCTCTTAAGACGGTTCTCTTGTTCCACTACTTCTAGAGACGAGCACTGTCCCACTGAACTTTCTGTAATGATGGAAGTGTCCTCTATCTGTGCCATCCAATATGGTAGCCATTAGCCATGGATGACTACTGAACACTTGAAATGTGGCCAGTGTGATTGGGAAACTGAATTTTACATTTTATTTAATTTAAAGTAATTAATTAAACTTAAAAGAGCCTGAGGGGGTAGTGCCACCACATACATTATTGGGCAGTGTAATTCTACGGAGACCTGGGCATGGAGTTCAATGCCGAGGGGACGTTCTCCTCTCTAGGTACAGAATTCTTTATTCTCAAGCTGCTGAAGCTGGTAAGAAACTACTCGTTCATTTATTTATTTCCCAGGTATTTTATGAGTGTCTGCTATTGATCAAACTCTTTTAGGCACTGGGGATACAGAACCAGGTTTTTGTTTGTTTTTTGGCTGCACTGCGCGGCATGTGGGATCTTAGTTCCGAGACCTGGGATGAAATCCACGCCCCCTGCAGTGGAAGTACAGAATCTTAACCACTGGACCTCCAGGGAAGTCCCCAGAACCAGGTTTTTACACTCAAGGAGGACACACACACACACACACACACACACACACACACACACTAAATGCATACATTTGTGAGGATATGTAAGCAGACATCTCAAACATAAACACACAGTGATGAATCCGGGGATAGAGATTTTGGAGTGCTGTGGGGGCACAGAAGCAGGACACACAACCAGGTGAGGGTTCAGAGAACTTTCTTGAGAAGGAACTGCCTGGTTTCTTGTACAAGTAGTAGAAGTTAGCCAAGGGCAGTGGGCTAAGGCAAAGAAGGAATTACAGGTGAGCCTGAGAAAAGACGTGGAAATGAAAACAGTGTGGGGTTGTGGCCAGTGATCAGCTGTTGACGTGGCTGTAGGGGCTGAGGCTGGGGTGCAGGTTGGTGATCAGCACCCAGTACGGTTCGGAGCTCCTGAGACAATACTTAGAGCAAGGATTCCCTTTCACTGCTTCAGCCAGCATTTAATCAGGAAGACGGAATCCACTCTAGACATTTCGAGAGGGAAGAAGTTTCATGTGAGGAATCGGTGGCCTCTATACTGATTGGACTCTGGGAACAAAGGTCAGGCCACTGTCAAGAAATCAGAAGTTAGGGATTTGGTGGGAGCTGCCCCTTATTATCTCGGCTGCCTGTGGCATTGAACGCACGGGCAAAATCCACATCTGTCATCCGCTCTCTTCCAATTCCTATTTGCCTGCTGAAGCTGGAGAGTAATGCTTTTCTTTCTCTTTTGCCTCCAAATCTCATGTTAAGTTCTTTCAGTGGTGGGGTTTAGCAAGGAAATCTGTGAATTGTAGTTCCCAAGCTTTCCACTCTATAAGTATAGGGAAGGGCTTGGAAGAGCCGGCTGGCACCGAGGAATAACAAATAGTGTAAGGTACAGCCATTTTCTTAAGTGTCTCAAACTGGTAATGTTGCCTACAGGTAGGGTGATCACAGAATTTACCCAATCCAGGTCACTTCTGAAAATAAAGGGGCTCTGGAATTTATTAATAGCTATTAGATGATACACAGGAATGTAATCTGTGACTGTCCCAGGTAAATGGAAATGAATGGTTACCCTAGATTAGGGCATCATTAAGAAATGTAATATATATATATATATATATATATATACTGTATATATATATATATATATTTTTTGTAAGTCGACATATAGAAGAGGCAACAAGGGAAAATGTGGATAACTGTTGAATCTGGGTGACAAGTACATGGAATTTCATTATACTATTTTGTCTGCTTTTGTGTGGGTTTGAAATTTTCATAATAAAGTTAAATAAGGAAAGAAAGTACCTAAAATTGAAATTTTAATTGATTCATATATACATATTATATACATATGTGTGTGTTGTATACAACTGTTAATACAACCTTTTCAGATAATGATGATGTTTTAAAAAAATATGTATCACGTGGTCTTTAAGGACCCTTGAGAATAAAATTTTGTCACCAGAAAGGGGAAAGGGCTTTGGGTCGGGGCTTGGGGCTGTTGAACACTACACCTGAATTCTGTTTCAAGTTGGTCAGTAGGTCTTTAGGGTGGTCTTGGTAAATGAGTCCAGAAACTATTGCTAGAATGGCAATAGAATGAGCCCCTGAGATGATTTAACATCATCTCTGGCATCTGCAAAGTGGTCAGTAAAAACTTGTTCAGTCAACGAAGTAAGAATCCTGCTGTGTTCTTCCTTTGCAGGAAGTGAGTTTAAACTCAGATGACAGCTGGCAAAGCGGGGAGAAGTCTGGAAAGATAGCTATCTAGATGTCAGGGACCATGGCTGTGTTTTGGAACATGAAGAGATTGATTGCATCATGCTCACTTGATTTTTGTAGTTTATCCAGTTAAGCTCTTAACTCTGCTTTTGAAAAAATAAATTTATGATGAGTGCAGTGGAGCCCTGGCTATCATTTCTCCAGCCTGGAAGCAGATGTGCATTTGGAACATGCTGGTCTGGGGGTCCACCAGCCATCCAAAGGAACTGAATGTGAAGTGAGCAGGGAATGTTGGCTCCCCCTCTCAATGATGCTTTGTGATCTAAGAGGTGTTTTTCTGTTTTCAACAATGTGCTGCAGAACGGTCTGTAACAGTCTGTTGCAATTTTCTCCCCAAATCTCTCACGTTTCTGCCAATAGTGAATTAGACTGTCATTAGTTTCACAGATGTGCTTTGATCCCTACACGGCTTGTCTCCTGGCGGGGAGACATCTGAACCATTAATGTGGATTTTCTAAACCTGGAGAATAAAGCACGGCACAGTGCAATGAACATGGGCGAGGAGCCTGGAGCCCTGGGCATCAGAGTCACATCCCTGTTGCTAATTAACTGTGTCATCTTGGGTGAGGCATTGAACTTCCCATTGTCTCAGTCCTCTGATCTATTAAATGAGAGCATTGGATGGATCCCTCAGTCACTTTCAGATCCTCTGAGAGCGAATGGGAAAACTCTTCAGGTTTAGAGAGATGCTCTCTTGCTGTTGGGATTTGGCTTTCTGAATTTGCATCCACAGTGCTTTCCCAGGATACCGTTGATCCTATCTAGTTACTAGCTCACCACTCTCCAGTATGCTGCCTGGTAAAGGGTGCAAGAGTTGTCTGGGTTTGATGAGGTATCTTTTCTGGCATCTCTGTCATTCAAAGACCAAGTTGTTTAACAGAGGAAAAACAGGGTAAAGAATCGTACGTTTCAGAGCTGATAAAGCTCCTAGCAATCTCTACGGATTTCTAGTCTAACTCCCTTCATTTGCAGATTAGGAGCCCAAAGCCCAGAGAGGGTAAATCACTTTCCCAAGGCTCCGTACATTGTCAGAGTTGGACCTAACTCCAGTTTGTCTGCCTTTGGGCCATAATCCCAGCTCTCAGGCTGTCAGCAGCTCAGATCCTGGGCAATGGAAAGATCCTTGGTGATTTTAATTTCACTATAGACCAGTACAAGATTTCGACAGCAATATCATGATATGTTGAGCTGGAGTGCACGTGCTTCTTCAGGCTCAGGAAAAGGTGTAGCAGTGGATTTAGAAGCTCTGGGGGAAAATTCTGGCTTCACTGTGTGCAAAACCAAGCAACTCGCTCACTCGTATGAGCCTTGGTCTCTTCATCTGTAAAATGGAGATGGTAATGATACCTTCATTGCTGACCTCTCAGGCCTCTCACGCAGAGCTCCTGTAGATGCTGTGACAACTCTGGCAACTAAATAGAGTATATAAAAGATAATCACCAATTATAGCAAACACCTGTGGAACATGTTTGACCTGTCAGGCATTAATTAGACACTTCAGGTACATTTGCTCTTTCAATCCTGAAACAATTCCACTGGCAAGTTTGACAAATGGGGAAACTGGACTTAAAACAGCTGAGATTGTTCAGCTGTGAAAGCAGGTGCTGGGGTTCACTGAAGGCAGCTCCGAGCATGTACCTGAACAGCACACTACAGTGATTTATCTTGAGCTTTCAGTGGCCCTGCAAGAGCAGCGACCATCTCCCTGACTTCTCCGTGCTCTGTTCTGATCCATATTGGAACAAATCCCTGTATGGCCAGTTGCCAGTTCAGACAGCACGTTGCATGGTGGGTGATGAGCATGACACTTTTCTCCTCAGGACCGGCGAGTAGGGTGGGGGGGGTGACTGCTTTGGGAAATGATGATTGTTGAGACCAGTTCCAAACCACTCACACCCTCCAGCCACCTCCGGGAAGGCTGCTTATGACCTCAGTAAGATGATCGGTACCTCTCACGTAGAGCCAGACACTTGAAAAAAAGAAGCCAAATCATGTGGAAAACACCTATAGGATCAATTCTCAGGCAGAGGTGGGCCTATCTCTGTATCTATCTATCTATCAATCCATCTATCTGCAATTATCTACATATCTCTCTATTATCTATGTATATATGTATGTATCTATAATTATCTATGTTTCTCTCTATTATCCATGTATGTACGTATGCATGCATGTATGTATGTATCTATCAACCTTGTTCTAAGCACCTTTGAATAGGACACTTAAGGGCCTCATTTCAAAGCTTTTGATTTCCAGTTGTTCCCTCCTGACCCACCTATTTAGGCACCAGGGAGTCTTTGAAGTACCTGTCTTAATGAGATGATGGGGAGAGAGGAGAGAATTCACAGTTGGCCACTGCTAGGGCAGTTGTGAGTTGAGCCAGAGTGAGGGACAGGGCATCACCTCCAGGAGGGGAACTTGCTTCTGACACTTCCCCCTTTGCACACATCTTGGAAGGCCAGGAGAAACATGCAAAGAAAATGGGCCTCTTTGGGCAAATATCCCCAAGCTTAAAATTTGTTTTAATGAACATTTGGACACATGAGAGAGGAAGCATCTAAAGTATTTGTATATGACAAATAAACATATGTGTACATATACATCTGTATATGTGCACATATATGTATGCATGCATACATACATACGTGCACATACATGTACCGGGCATGCATGGTCATGTTTTATCTTTATTTGGTTAAAATATTTTAAAGTATTAACATATACTGATTATTTTCTAATTACAAAAATAATACATACTTGAGGAATACAGAATGCCCATAGAAAAAAAATCATCCCTTCATCTCAAAGTAGCCACTGTCAAGATTTAGAGATATGCTTCAATCTCTCCTATTTTTAAATCAAAGCAAAGCATGTACATAGTTTTAAAAATCAAGTAGTCATACAAGACTTATGATAAAGAGCAGCAGATCCCCCCTCTAGGCCTATCATCAAGTCAGGTTTCCCAGAGGAAACTGCTTTCAACTGTTTTAGCTGTCACTGCTGGTATTTATTACCATATTCGTAAATGATATTTCATGTGCTAGTTTTGATTTCCCAAATGTAGACGTTACCTGTTGACTTCTTACTAGGTAGGGATTTAGGTCTCTCACAGCCCCTCTGCCCTTTCACACACACTCACACATGCTCACACTTCCTCTCCCACCAGTACCTTTTATTATAAATCAAAATTCATATATAAATACAAAAATCCTGACTTCAATTCCAGTGGGTATGAGGGGACTTCCCTATATTACCAAGCAAGTCTTCACCACCAACTGGATGTCCTACAATTCAACTCAGTTCTGACTATGTACCTGGAGATAGTGTCAGATTCCACAAGTTAAGGGCTCAGTCTTAGAAGACTGCTTCCCTCCCTCCCCCAACACCCAACACTTCAGAAACCAGTCGTGAGTCCAGGTTGTTACTTGTGCTTCTGAGCAACTGCCTATAAATCAGAGGTTCCCATGACCCCCTCCCTGGGTTCAATTAATTTGCTAGAGTGGCTGACAGAACTCAGAGAAACATTTACTCACTAGATTACACATTTATTAGAAAAGGACAGAACCCAGGAACAGACAGATAGAAGAGATGCATAGGGAAGGTATGGGGAAGGGACAGGGAGCTTCCATGCCATCTCCCAGCACCACCATGTGTTCACCAACTCAGAAGCTCTTGGAACCTATCCTCTTGGGTTTTTATGGAGGCTACATTATGTGAGCGTGATTGATTAAATCATTGGCCAGTGGTGATTGAACACAATCTCCAGCCCCTTTTCTCTCCCTGGAGCTCAGGGGGTGGGACTGAAAGTTGCAACCCTCTAATCGCAAGGTTGGTTCCTCGGGCAGCCAGCCCTCATCCTTAAGTTACCCAGGGCTTTCCAAAGCCACCACATTAACACAACAACATACCTTTATCAATCCTTTTCTTCACTTAGGACATTCCTATGGTTTTAGGAGCTCTGTGCCAGAAATGGAAATGAAGACCAAATATATATTTCTTATTATAAATCACAATATCACAAACACAAATTTATATAGAATTTAAAACACTTTTATTTATTTAATTTTACTTTAATATTTTATTTTTAATTTATTTAACTCAAATTTAAAATAAATAAAAATTATAAATCAACATTGTATATCACAGTAACGTTTACATTATTTTGACCATGTAAACAGTCTATACCACTAAACCATGAAGTGTACAGTTTCCTGGAATTAATACTTATTTGAAACACATCAGGTGATGTATCAGTTCCATTTTTCCTTCCCTGGAGACTTAAATCCTCAGGTGTTCTGTCCTTCTGCTACACTCCAGGCTGGTGGCTCCCTAGGCCTCGTCCTGAGAATTCCCTTGACTTTTCTCCTGTGTTGGAACCTCTGCTTCCTGAATCTGCTCTCTTTTTCTTTTGTGATTTTCTATCTGGTTTTCGTGGCCTGTATCTTCTAGACACTTCCTAAGAAAGGATGCATGAAAGGAAATAGTTGAGACTATGTTATCAGCCTGGGTCTAGTCTGGAGACCAAAACCACATCAGTAATTCAAACAGGGCAAGTTTAATAGTGGGAATGATTAATAAGTAAAGGGTAAGAGAGGACGCTAAAGAATGTAGGAATAGCAAATGTAGGGAGTAGCTACTCCCGCTAGGGCTGAAGGAGAGCACCCAAAGGAGGAACAAACTGGGAAGGGTACCCCCTTCCCCAAGGCTGAGAGTCAGAGCTCACTGGAGAGACTGTGGCTTGGCTTCTGGTGGCAGAAAAGCTTACGGGGTGCCATGGGCTGCAGTTGGTATCCATTGGGATGCTGTCCGTTGGGATGCTGAGAAGGTTTGCTGCAGGGCAAGTGACAGTGGGTCTTCTGCATGCTCCTGGAAGCTTTGTCATCGAACGAAGACAGTGCACACTGGGCACAAGAGAAGCCCCTTCATTTGTTACCTGGCAATGTCTCTCTAGCACCCTTTATTGATGAAGCCTGAGTGGGTGTTGAAGGCAAAGTGTTTCAGGGTTCATCTCCATTATTGCAAAGTAGGGCAAAGAAGGGTGGGTTTGGAGCTGAGAGGCAATAAATTGACAACTGGTACATTTTGCTTGCTTGCAAGTATCTGCAAACATTTTCCCTCAGAAATGCTTTATTGTCTCTACTTCTAGTATCATGACTGGAAAATCTACTGCCATGCTCGGTCCTAATTCCCCCTCCCCTGCTATTGCCCATGAAATATTTTACTATCTTTTCTTGTCCTTAATGTTAGTTCATGATGATATGATTTAATGTGGGTCTATTTTCACCTATTTTAAACACTCACTGGGCTCTTTCCATATAGAAATTCATGATCTTTTGGTCTGATAATTTTCCCTTTGTTATTTATTTAATAATTTCTTCCTCTCATTTTCTCTGTTCTCTCCTTCTGTTACTTCTGTTATTTTACTGTTAGGAATCCTGACCCAATTGTCTAATTTTCTTGGCTTTCCTCTTCCATTTTTCACCTTTTTTTCCTACTTTCTGAGATTCTTCAAATGTATCTTCCACCACTCTTACCGGATTTAAAATTTTTCTATTATTTTTTATTTTTAAGTGCTTGTGTTTATTCTCTGATTGTTCCTTTTTATAGCTTCTTGTTTTACATAGGGATGCAACATAACCCATTTCTCTGGGGATATCAGTTATAGTCCTCGTTTTCAGTTTTCTCCTGCCCCTTATATTGTTCCTGTTATTTGGTTTGTTCATTTTTATTCTGTTTTTCATTTTAGAGAGTTTTCTTAAGCATATTAATATAAAAAATTAATAAACAGAAACCTCAGTTAAATAGAGTTGGGAGACTAACGGGGCGCTCTCACGCCCTGCCACAAAAGCAGAACCCAACGGGAGGAAGAAAGACGGCTTCTTTCCTGGCAAAGACTCAGCCAATGAAAAGGCATGGACTCTATGTTTACTATAGCCTCCTCACTTCCTTCTCCTGTCTATAAAAGCGGTCTCCTTCCATTGCTGTTAGGGGACTTGCGCATGGCTTGCCAGGTTGCAGACCCTGAATTGCAATTCTCTACTGATATTTCATCTGGCAGTCTATTTGTTTCAAGTCAACATGGTGTTTTGGTGTCTAGTCATATTTAAGTGAGTTAGTACCGAGTTGATTGGATGTTTGGTGTCTTTCTTTCTCCTTTTTTTTTTTTTTTTTTTTGTCAGCTAGTGGTTTTCACCATAGAATGATCAGGTAGACCTGATCATTTTGTTAGAGGGATGCCAGTTGCCAGTATGTATTGGTTTTATTTATGGGTAAGTTTCTCTAGAGGAGAATCCATCAATCTTCTTCGAGAGGAGGTGGTGGTGTGGGACTGATTGCTAGCATTCTTACCAGAGAGTGATGGAAGGGACTTCACTTATGTCTTTGAGTCTAGATTCTGGGAAAAGTTTTCAGAGAATGGAGAGGGATGGTTGCCTGGATACAGAGGCTGACGGGGAGGATCTGGGAGTGTAATTGCACCTATAAGTTTGGTACCTGTTTTGTTCAGAGTCAAGACTCTTCCTTTCCTTTCTTAGCTCTGCAGAGTCAATTGACTTACTTCTGGGAAATTAGAAGGAGGAGAATGAGGCAGATCTAATCTAACTAAGGTGGTAGAGCTATGTTTGAGGCATCCATCAGAGACAGTCAGTAACAAAGCTAAGGCTCAAGAATTTCTGAAGAGCTCCTACCAACTGTAGTTGTTTTCTTTAATATCCCAATCACCCTAGGATACAAAATCTAAGTGACTAAATTTAGTAATTTAGTGGGTCTGATCCTACTTTACCTCTTTTCTAGTTGCCAGCTATCAGTTTACCCCCAAAATGTGCAAACAAGTTTCACTGTTCCTAGACAGTCTGCAGTATATTTTTTCCTTCTTCTCTCTTCTCTCTCTTAGAAATTCTGTTTTTGCCTTTATTATTTGACACAGTCTGTCTTCTGTATGTAAAGTGGACACATAACTAAATGTCTCTGAGTTACTGCGTGATGATACTTCTCTTTCTTCTCCATCCATGGGCACTTGGTACTCTGATTTCTCAGTTAATTTATCCATGCTCTTAACATTTTCCAAAAATATTTTTTGGCATCTTTTACCCACTACTTTCTTCTCCCTTTCTCTTTTTCCCTGTGAATTATTCCTTTACTATATTTTTAGTTTGGTTTTGGGGAAGGTACAGAAACAAATGCCTGTGTTCATTGTTTATGTTTTGGAAGATATTCTTTAAAAAGTAAATATCAGCTATAGTTCCTGCTGAAATTAATAGACCTGTGAAGATAAAGCTAATTAAAAATCCACAACCTGTGAATTTACTAATTGTTTTTTCTTTGAGTGGATTTTAGCTGATTTTACTGCCTCAGAGTTGGATTCACACAGTTACGTGTTGAAGATGGATGCTGTAACACTGTTAATTGGTTCATGCAAATTACTACAGAAATGAGAGTTGATTCTGAAAGCAGAGACTTTCTTAATGAATTGAGAACATAATTGTTTCACATTAAAATCACTTGATGGGGAGCTTTTGAAAAAAACAAATGCCCAATACCAGATGAGTAAAATCAACAGCCATAAGGATGGAAACCAGGAGTCAATATCTAAAAACAAAAACAAACAAACAACCCAAACAAAACTAAATTAGTTCAGTGAACAGGTAGGTTTAGTCACCTCTGGTCTATTCTGAAGAGTAGGTTGTAGCTCACATAACATGATTTTAGGTATTGGTCCTCAAATTTCAGTTGATACAAACATTGCCTATAGAGTTCAGTCTCTCTGAGATTTTGATTTGTTAACTGTAGGACTGAGCCTAGCAGTGTAACAAGCTTCCCAGGTGATTCTAGAAAAGGTGGTTTGCAGGTCCTTCACTGACTTAGCATTTTCTAGGAAGACCATCTCTGTCTCTTCAGATTCCACTTTATCTTGATTGTCAGATTCCTGAAATTTCATGATTAGAAATTTATTCTAAGAATTTGCTTCTGTTGGAATATAAATTTTTCCAGAAATACGTTCTTACTCTGTTTGTACTCACCCATCATATCCCCATCCCTGTGATGAGGTTATATAGTCTCCTATGGGTACCCTTCTACATTTTCACCTGAAAAAGCAGCACTTTTACTTTTTGATAATTTCATAACACTGTCATGAGATTGTTATATATCAGGGATATATAACTGTTATATATCAGAGATATATCTTACTCATCATTATAAGTCAGCACCCAGTGTGTTATCTGGCACATAGTAGATGCTTAGTAAACACTTATTCATATCTGTCTCACCCTGTTTAGTAAGAACATGTATTATTTATCAACTCCCTCCTGAAAATAGGATTTGCTAAAAGGAAATTTGGAGAGTAATGGCAGTGCTGTGTGCCTTCAGGAGAGAGGCAAGAGGGTCCACTAGGAAGAAGGACACAGAAAAGGGATGCTGGGGAGGATAGGGCGATGTTGTCTTCCTTCGAACTTCGCCTCTGATCTGACCATGTGAGACAGTCAGGGGAAGGGAGGAAGCATGCTAGCAGCCAGGTAAAGGATAATTCGTCTCAGGTCAAACCGTATCATCAGCTCCCATGGTCTCTCCCTGCAACACCACAGCCCACTGCCCACCTGCAGGCGCAGAAGGCAAAGAGGCATTATCTCTATTTCACAGACAAAGGTGGTTGATGCCCAGTGGGAATGGGATCACCCACCTGGTTTGGTATGTGATGGTGGTTATAGGGGTCCAGAACCCAAAGCTCCTTACCTGAGTAGTCCTTTTCAAGAACTTCCTGTTTCTTCTAAATTTCCACTGAACTTTGAATAATTAGGCAATTTTACATAAGCTTTTGGTTGAACAACCATGAGATAGACTTTACTTCATGTAACTCTAATCCATCTGAGTTTACCTTTTTCTTAGTTCTTCCTTACCTCAGAGAAGTCCTTTCCATGGAACAGAAGCTTGGACCAAGGCAGGGGAGCAATGGATTTGAAAATTAAAGGAACAATTTTGTCTTCACCAATTCTTACATCGGAGTTACTAGCTGTAACTTTCAGTTTATTTCTGTTTGATTAATCTCTACACCCTCAAGTAACATTCAGTAAAGTACTTTTTACACATCAGGTATGCGCTGGCAGCGTGAATAAATCAAACTTCATAAATGAAATATGATTTAACAAAGAATCCATATTACAGTTTCAGCCTTCTTTTCTCTTCATCTCTGATTCTTTGTCCTGGCAGAGAGAGTTCGTGCTTCCCAAATATTCCCCGTGCTTCCCTTCTTTGATGGGAAACCATATGAATGGTTCCATCTAGTCTAGTGAGAGATGAGCACAAGCGATTGGTGTCGCTTCTTGTCGGGGACAATTTTGTGCTGGTGGGAACTTTCTCGTGTTCTCCCTCTCCCCAAGCGGAGGAAGGGGTGGGGTGACAGCAGAGGAGGTGGCCAGGTGGGCCCAGGGAAACTGTGATTCCCTGAGTCACTGTGGGAAGAGAAATAAGGAGAACGGCCTCACTTGCCTCAAATAGGGATATGAGTGAGAAATAATCACTGCCGTGTTAACCATAGAGGTTTCAGGATTTATTTGCCAGTATGGTAGAACCTAGTCTATCCTGATGTAGGGGAGCAAAACTTCCCACACCAAAATATCTCTTTGGCATGTGGAATATTTCGAGCTGAAAAAAATCAAGACCCAAAAGAGGAAGAAACCTTGACTTTCCCCCAACCTGCCTAAAAAATGTAGATAGAGGATCTGTTTCAGAACGGGAGGCTTCATCAGAGATCGGTAGAGTTTGAACTACTTGTGTAGACAGGGAAGAACCTAGCAAAGTCTGTCTGTTAAAATTCTTCTCCGCGTCCGTTGTCTCTGCATGGCCCAGAGAACATTTGTTTACCAAACATTTGCTTTTCCATATCCAAGTCAGCTGCCTCCCTCCCCTTTGAAGTTCCAAACCACTACCCCCAACATCCTCTTTTGTCTTTAACTGAAGATGGTATTTAAGGTGATGGCTTCAGCCATTTTGGTGAGTTAATCGGTTTTCCTGGTCTCTCCCATGGAGACATGTTATTAAACTTCTGTTTGATTTTCTCCTGTTAATCTGTCTCATGTCAATTTAATTCTTGGACCAGCCAGAAGAATCTAGAAGAGTAGAGGAAAATTTCTTCCTCCCCAACACTGAGTAATAAATACTTCCCTTTCTCTTTATGAATATAGTTGAGGAGAATATGACACCTGTGTTTCCCAAACTTGAGAATGTACAGAGCACTTCTCAAAGGGAAAAAGAAAAAGCCTCTTGGACCATTTTATTTAATAATTGTTTTAGGTAAGTACATACATAAAATTAAGGATAAATTCTTACGCTTATAGCTTTTATGTAAATCTAACACTCTCCGCCCCCCAAATTAAAAATCATATAGAAAGGCTAAATCAATTCATTTTGTAATTGATAACATTTGTGTTGAAGTAAAAGCATGTGTATTATCTTTAGTAGTTGAGAAATACAATGTCAAGTTCAATTTTACGTATTATTTGTTGCTCTGTGTTGACTAAAATGACTTTTATGCAGAGAAAGCCTGGTTGCATAAGAATGCTGTAGAAAATTGCTTTAAAAACTTCAGGCCCTTCTTTGCTAGCTCAGGATAATTGGACTTTTCTCTTAGCCCAAACTCTGCCTGGAGGCAATCCTCAAATGCCTCAAATGCCTATTTCAATACTCATTCTATTACCTCAAATGCCTATTTCAATACTCATTCTATTAGCTGTCTCATTCATTAGAGGGAAAGGTTAGTACTGCATTGTTAGTTAAACCTGCATTAAGTGGATATCTAATCCAATTATTGTTTGAATTAAGACAGAGTATTTGTTGTGTATTTGCTACTGTTTCTTCCTAATCAGCATTTTTAAGCAGTTCACAGGAATTCAGGATCCACCCAGTGAATCTGCTTGCAGTGGGTCTGTCCAGAGTGCCAGAGCAAGGCTCTTCTGAGTTAGGCGTGCCCAAAAGCCTATCGTCTTTCTAGTAAAAGAGAACAAAATTTTCATGGATCATTATTTTGGACCTTTGAGAATATGTCCAAAGAACTAAGAGTTTATGGACTTCTAATTAGTACAATATTTGAATTTGGGCTTTTGGAATCAGACAAACCTGGAATCTAATCTTGAGGTCATCATATAACCTTGGGCAGATGACTTACCCTGACTGAGTCCCTGTTTATTTGTTGTAAAGTGGACATAATACTTATTACGAAATATTGGGATGATTTGATGAGATATACATGTTCAACACATGGCATATGGTGTCATTAAATAAATGGAAGCCGTAATTGCTACTCCCCTGGCTTAGTTACTTTTCTTATCAGTCTGTCTGGGTGGGTCAGTCTGTTTTCTTTCATTTTGTTTTCTTACTCTATCATTCCTAAGGTGGCTTCTGAGCCTTGGAGGAAAAAAAACATATCTATCTGCATAGTATTAACCTTAAAAATGATCCAGCTTTTGTTTTAGCAGCTAATCTCCTGGTCAGCTGCATTAGTCTTTGGTAGACTAGTTGAGATGGAAATTCTCTGAAAGTGTAAGATTGAAAAATATAGACAGCCTGTTTAGAAATAAGAATTATTTAATAATCAAGGGTATTATTTAGAAAATGTTTTAGGTGTCTATTTTCTCCTTATTGAAGTACAGAAATGCATATACTATATATATTTTTTTTCTCTCCATTTTTTGGGAGACATTTAGCTATCACTATGATAATCTATACTTGACATTTTCCAGTTTTGTCAGTAACTTTACTCTGTCCCAAGGAGTTCTTTACTCTGTCCCAAGGAGTTCCCAAGAAGAGCAGTCTCTGGTTTGTAAACTCTGAAACTGGCGTCCATAAGTCATCCTTTGTGGGTCCTGGCCTTCACCAATGCTATGGCGCTACCCTCATGGTGTAAGGTCGGATCTTAACAAATGGCACCGCGAAACAGAGGAAAGCTTCAAGTGAGCTTTATTAGGGAGCGCTCCCGGGCGAGGTTCACTGGTCTGAGAGAAAGGGGCCAGAGAAGTCGCACCCGGGCGAGGGTTGGGCAAGATTTTATAGGGGAAGAAGGGAAAGGGGTGTGGTGAATCTGGGAGGGCGCAGGGTATTCCTTATTTGGTGGTCTTTTCGGGTATCCTGGGGGACCGTTAGTCCCGCCCCTCGAAAGGTGGGAAGGCTGGGCCGGGTTCAAAGTCCCCAGGTCAGTTCCTGGAACTGGGTGGTCCGGAGAGTTTCGGTCTGATGCAACCTGTGAATCTGATTGTGTTCCCCTGCCTCGGGCCAGTTGGCCTTACACATGGGGGTTGTAATTTCGAGCTTTTAACATATCTAAGTCCAGAAATGGGGAGGAAAAAGAAGAACTCATGAGAGAGACTCGATGTTTCCTATGATCAGTTCCTAGTTTAGACTTCTAGGAAGTTTACCCTGTATGAGGTAGCCGTTTACCCAGGAGGGTCAGCTTATTGCCTGAGTCTCTTCATTTTACTGTAGAGAATTTCAGTTAGTTGAGCAATGGAGATTCAGGAGGGCTAACCAATTTCATCTTCTAAAAAATGCCACAACTTTTGAAAATGTTAGAGGCTAACAAACATCCATGCCTTACTGTGAACTAATTCTTTTAGGTTCCTTTCCTCTGAAAAGCTAGCTTGGCTCCCTTGTCTCTGAAGAACTTATTATTTTGATTGATGGGAAGGCAGCGAGAGAACTTTGGATCGTTGGAACACTGTCAGAGTCAAACAGACCTGGGCAGATTCCTGCATGGCGGCTGAGGGCATCTTGAGGCCAGAGGAGAGGGACACTAGTAAAGGTATAAAGAAGTGGAAGATGTCAGAAAGAAACTTTTTATCAACAATAAACTCTCTTTTAACATTTGCCTAAAGTGGTCCTTGATACCAACCAAGAAAGGAGTCATGGGAAAAGTTAGGAAAGAGAAAATTCTTTTACCTTTTTTTCAGAGACTTCTTTTTTTTTCTTTTTTTCGCGGTACACGGGCCTCTCACTGTTGTGGCCTCTCCCGTTGTGGAGCACAGGCTCCGGACGCGCAGGCTCACCGGCCGTGGCTCACGGGCGCAGCCGCTCCACGGCATGTGGGATCTTCCCGGACCGGGGCACGAACCCGTGTCCCCTGCATCAGCAGGCGGACTCTCAACCACTGTGCCACCAGGGAAGCCCCAGAGACTTCTTACATCCTGTCATAATCTTCCCTGAGAGGGGACCTTGAGCAAATCAACATCTTAACTTTGCATTCTCTCATCTGTAAAATGGGTTGAATGTTCCTGCTGTACATTTAAAAGGAAGGCTGTAGAGTGAAGCTGCTTTGAAAGGGCAAAATGCTATGCAAATGTGAGGAGTTACCATATTGATGCTGGGGTAGACAACCAACCACATGGAAACTAGCTCATTCTCTCTCGTCACTAGCAAGGAATTCTGGGAGGTGCATATTGCATTGGCATGACTGCAGGAGAAACTGCTTTCTTCCTGTTCAGTCTTGTCTTCACCTGTGAAGTGGAACCTTTTTATGGACAGCCGTTAGTTTCTCTTCAAGGAGTGAAAAAATAGAGCTGAGTCTCTGCTAACGTTTTTCCCTTTGATTTTTTTATCCTTTGTAAAAGGGATACCTTTTGAGTCCCTTTCAAGTTTCTCCCAGGTCCTGCTGAGCCCTGAGTATACTTTCCGAGCAAATCAAACCTGATTGTTGAGACTTGAAAGCCTCTGTAGGCTGAGCTGAGGATTACCTGGGGCACAGCAGCATGACTCCTCTGCAGGTGTTGATGGACACAGGATCGTGTGATGCTTTAGGCTGGAGCACATGTCCTGTGATGGAGGGGGGCCTCTGCATTCTATTCCTGACTCTAGTATTGCTTGCTGTTGTGATATCAGGCAGGCATCTTTTCCTGCTACTTGTCTTTCCTCATCTGCAAAATGGGAACAATATCTGTGCCTTCATCAGACAGGGTATTAAATGAATGAGGTGAAATGACTCAGACCCAGTGAATACTCAATACTGTCAGCTATTATGAGTGTCTAAGGATCCTTAACTCCTTGGTTGAGAGAGGCTGTGGCTGGAGAACTTGAGGCTGGAGACTTAGGACCCTATGGAAAATAAAAACTGAAACTAACATAAAGCATTATTGGTGTTAAATACTTTACGACAATGGGAAAATGGAACTTGACAAAGCTGATCTTGATATTAACTTCAGAAACTCATCTGCTACAAAATGGTGCCAGACCTACATTAAGATGCCAAGCCCTTGTGTTGGCAGCTCTGTACCTACTTGACTTTCTGGGATAATTTGGGATGGATTTTCTATTGTTGTGTTGAAATATGAGGGAGAGAGCAAAATCCTCTTAAATCTAGATACTCCCCATTTTATGGGACAAGACAAAAGGATGCATGAGATGTCAACATTGGAGTAGTCGACTGTCAAGGGTTTAAGACTTTCAAATAATCTTTATTTCCACTGATGCTTTGTTTTCCATATAGTACCGTGCTATCACTGCAGAAAGATGCCACTTATAAATGATGACTCTGAAAAGTTACTTGTCAAAATTCAAGTAACTGAAGCAAACACTCTTCTGCACTTGACATTTGTTTGGCTAATTTTCATTTATCTGTACAGTATAATAAAGTGAGTTGTAATCACATGTACTATATAAGCTCAGAATACATTTTATCCTTTTATCCCAGAGCCTGTTTTTTGACTTTTGTGTGAAAGGAAAGAGTTTATTCTATTTTCTGGGATGCTATCTCCATCCCTAGAATCTTCCTGAACTGTGGCTAGAATTAGGCTTTCATCATACTTCCCAAGTGTTGTTACCACTCTTGGAATGAAGATGAAGGATTCCCGTGATCCTCTCCTTTGCCCGATGCTTCCTCACTAGCAGAGGGCTAGCAGAAGGAGGCAGGGTCGGGGGCAGGTCCATTCTAGGGTGTGGCTTCTCTCAGCACCCCCGCTCTCTTTCAAGTATAGTGGATTATGGCTCCAGAATTTTCTTAGATTGTACAGAGTCTGGTTCCTTCTCCTTGGGACTGTTCCCCCAGTGTCATACCAAGACTTGGAGAGCCTCTCTCCTTCTAACCAAGGCTTAATCGACCCCGGGAATTCTGGGGCCTGTCTTTCTTTCTTTTTTTTTTTTTGTTTACAGTATTCTTTTATTTTTATTATTTATTTAACATCTTTATTGGAGTATAATTGCTTTACGATGTGTGTTAGTTTCTGCTGTATAACAAAGTGAATCAGCTATACATATACATATATCCCCATATCTCCTCCCTCTTGCATCTCCCTCCCACCCTCCCTATCCCACCCCTCTAGGTGGTCACAAAGCACCAAGCTGATCTCCCTGTGCTATGCGGCTGCTTCCCACCAGCTATCTGTCTTTCTTTAAATCATATCCAAGTAGGGCTCTTCTCCCCCTCACATTTCTCATAAAGAGACTTCTTCCCCATTGTGTATAAACAGGGAGTTTGAGTGAACACTTTGGATTTCCCCCACTCCATTTTCTCCTCCCCCAGGGTTGAGGTCGTTAATTGCGTTGCTGAGAGGCTGCCATCCACGGGGCTATATGAAAGGTCATTGCTCAGTGTGGCCTGGTGCCTCTGCCTGTGTCCAGAGCCGGTGGGTACACGTACTTCCTGTCTCCACGTGATCATCAGACTAAACAAGATGTTCACTCTAGACTTTGGCATCTCTGCCTACTACTGGGCCATGTGTTAGGATAGGTTCTCTAGACTGTTCTTACAGACAGGTCCCAAGGACTAGATTTGAAGTTGGAGAAGGAAGCTGGCTCTCCCCACAAGCTTTATCAGGCAACCCAGTCTTTGGGGCTGATTCAGCATTTGTTTGGATATTAATAAAACGAATGCCTTGGCATCCCCTTTCACTTATGATCCTTGAGTAGATTGGCTCAGTTGCTGAGAACCCCGGAGGGAAGAGGAGCGAGACTTAGGCCATGACCACAAACCCTCTCGCGAGATCTGAACCTAGGGTAGCGTTGTTTCCACCTCCTCAGCGGCTCTAACCTCCAGCCAGGTGTGGGCCTTGCCCCTCCTTCTCTCTGCCCAGGCAGGCTTTGTGTAAAGAAGCTTTGTTTTTGTTCCAAAAGGATGGCCTTGACGATTTCCATCCCACTCTCCTAAACTTGGGTTGAGTCTATGGAGGAGCTTCTAGGAAACAGGATTGACTGGAAAGGGAGAAAAAACTACAGTTTCTGGAGAAAGTGATTTCCCTACAGGCCTGTTGGGAAAAAGGTGGATACTTGTACTCATTCTGGGAAGTGGGGTTTTTCATCTGAAAATCCTAGGGCTGCCATGAGTAACATGGGGCTGACGCTATGGTCACCCACTGTATATAAAATTCCAGGTAAGAAAGAAAAAAGGAAAAGGTGATGGCAGTGTTGAAGGAGA
Source organism: Pseudorca crassidens (assembly GCF_039906515.1). Lineage (NCBI taxonomy): Eukaryota > Metazoa > Chordata > Mammalia > Artiodactyla > Delphinidae > Pseudorca > Pseudorca crassidens. The sequence continues at coordinate 34,049,979 of NC_090309.1, forward strand.
GGGGTAAGAGTCTACACAATGGGTTTTTCTTAGAATCCCACTTAAGGTACTATAGATACTGAAGGGAAATGGCAATGGAGATTCCCTAGAACAGGGAAAGCACATTGGTGACAGGTGCCCAGGTACATTGGAACCATTTGGAGGCCACTTCCTGTTGGCTTGGCTAGAGAAGAAAATGGCAGCTGAAGAGATACCCTGGTGAACTCAGCCTTTCATAGAGGGAGACAACTGAGCACTGGGGCCCACAGGGACAAGGGGCAGCTGGTGGGGCTGAGCTCTAGAATACAGAGCTTGCTATCTCCTCGTGTGATGTATTTCCATTTAGGTGAGTGTGGTCCAGGGTCAGTCCTGTGACAGCTGCCTTCATTGAGCAGAAACTGATGGGGAACGCAGTAGGATCGGAAGGTGTGTGGTCCAGTAAGAGAAAAAGCAAAGCTTCCTCTGAGCATCCCTCTGAATGCTGAGGAGAAGGACGGCTGGGGAGAGCCATATGTATTTAAATTCTGTAAGGTTATAAGATCTGAAGTGATTGTCCTGGGAGGACAGCGTGAAATGGCTGTTGAGTCCAAACCAGGGCTATTTTTTTTTATTAAATATTAATGCCACATATTTCTGCGGGGTTCATAGAACAGATGTTAGGCCTGACATTGTGGCGATTTAATTGACTAAGAATATTCCCTGTCATTTTTATCAATGTCTGGCTTTCCAATGGTTGTTAAATAGGAAGATATAAAACACAGGAAGGGATAATTAATACTCTGTTTCCGTCCGTGGTTACCTGCTGATATGACCCCCTAGAGAAGGAGGAGCTTTCTCCTGAGTATTTTTCTTGGAGGCAGAGACAGGCTGAGCTGACCCAGTCTCTCTGCTAATTCTTCCACTGAGCCTCTAGCTGGAGAACAGCCCACCCTCTGAGCACAGTTCTTTCTTTCCTGTTGGTTTTAAGAAAATAAGCAAATTTTAAATAAGTTTTGCTTCAGTGGCCAAAACTCCTAGGGATTCTGACTTTTCCTTCTTTTTCTAAACCCTACCCTACCTCCCCAAGTCATGCTAGATTTAAAACAACAACATCAACATCAACAAACAACAAAAATCTCTTCAACAGGGCTTCCCTGGTGGCGCAGTGGTTGAGAGTCCGCCTGCCGATGCAGGAGACACGGGTTTGTACCCCGGTCCGGGAAGATCCCACATGCCGCGGAGCGGCTGGACCCGTGAGCCATGGCCGCTGAGCCTGAGCCTCCAGAGCCTGTGCTCCGCGACGGGAGAGGCCACAGCAGTGAGAGGCCCGTGTACCGCAAAAAAAAAAAAAAAAAAAATCTCTTCAACAGCCAAAATCTTTGCTGAGGGACCTCTCCAAGTAGAATCCAAGGAAGTGGATAGAAGTTATTCTGAGCAAATTCACAGTGACATAAAATGTAGCTTAGGGTGATTTAGCAACAGGAAATATTTGCTAAGTAGAAAGCTCAGGGAAGAACAATTCTAAAATGATTCTTGGTCAGGTGCAGCTTATAATGGGACTATTCATAGAAAAAAAAAGTCCAAGGTCCCTTCCTCACAAAAATTACTTTAACATGGAAAAAATGTCATCACATATTTGCCCTGTAAATGCTTTGCATTTATTAAATGGCACTGGCCTGCCAGTCTCCATTACATCCTCAGGGGAGGGCAGCCCGTGGTAAGAAAGGGAGAGAGGAGAAGATGTGTTGGTCTCAGCCCTGAACATTAAATCATGGTGGTAATGATTTTAGAAGAAATGAGGCAAATTTGGGCTAAACGAAAACCTGCGATGTGGCTTGGGAATTACCCCTATGGGCTTGGGAAAGGACTAACCATTACATTGCCCGTGCCCGTGGGGCTGTTTTTGCCCTCTGCTTGGGGGATTTGCTCGCTGTCTCAAAGGGACAGGACAGGCCCACCTGTCTGCTTCCAAAATTCCCTTGTCCTCTCATCATCAAATCAAGTTGGCACATGTCATGGGCTGAGGGGCATTAAGGCCCAAGATGTAGAAGTGGAAGTTCTGTTGGAAGTAATTTATAGGATGCAGAGAGAAGAGACACTGGTGTGGCAGAGGGACCAGAACCCACCCTGCTGGCTAATGTGAAATGAGAAGTGATTGGGTGGGGGGTCCTTGGTTGAAATTCACCTCAGCGTATTATAGGACATGCTTCAAGGAAGCAGGGCCAGGCCCCTCTACATGGTGTAATTTAAGGGACACAAAAGCTCTGACACGTGCCCCTGCCAACGTGCTACTGCACCCGCAAGTCACCCTTTTAGGGCCAGTCTTTTTTTTTTTTTTTAATATTTTTAAATTGACATATAGTTGATTTATAATGTTGTGTTAATTTCTGCTGTACAGCAAAGTGATTCCAATCCATATATATATATATTCTTTTTTATATTCTTTTCCATTATGGTTTATCACAGGATATTGCATAATAGTTCCCTGTACTATACAGTGGGAACTTGTTGTTTATCCATTCTATATAGAATAGTTTGCGTCTGCTAATCCCAAACTCCCAATCCTTCCCTCTCCCACCCCCCTCCCACTTGGCAACCACATGTCTGTTCTCTATGTCTGTGAGTCTGTTTCTGCTTCATAGGTGAGTTCATTTGTATCATTTTTCTAGATTCCACATGTAAGTGATATCATATGATATGTGTCTTTCTCTTTCTGACTTACTTCACTTAGTACGATAATCTCTAGGTCCATCCTATTGCTGCAAATGGCATTATTTTGTTCTTTCTTTATTGCTGAGTAATATTCCATTGTATATGTACACCACATCTTCTTTATCCATTCATCTGTTGGTGGACATTTAGGTTGCTTCCATGTCCTGGCTATTGTGAATGGTGTTGCTATGAACATAGGGGTGCATGTATCTTTTTGAATTATATTTTTGTCCAGATATATGTAGGGCCAGTCTTTAAAAGTAAGGCCTGACTGCTAAAGGACTCTTGGTAAAGTACCAGTGTGCTTCCTTGGATGTGACACCAATAAGCTGATGAACACACAGGATGGATCGGTTGACAACTGTCAGTCTGAGATGCCAAGAGCAGGCTCTTGCAGTGAGAAGATATAAAACTGGTAAGTTTTGACAAGAGCAGGGAGGATGGGAAAGCCCTAGGCATAGATCTGCTTTCTAAGGGCTGTCACAATGTCAAGGGCAGGTTGAAAGCACAGCAAGAGGGCACTGGCCACCAGGAATCCTCAGGAAGAAAGCTACCCAAAGGAGGATGAGAATGGTCTGAGCCTTGTCTTCTCTCTCTCTCAGCTGCCCTGGATGGAGTTATGTTGTTTCCCACCCAGATCAGTACCACTGTATACAGTTCTTTCTTAAGGGACCCCAAGAAAACTGCTTTCTTACACCTGTTCTGTAGTTAACAGAAATGGAGCCCCTAAGCCCGGGCCCCAAAATTGTCCTAAGAAATGTTTATGACACAGGAAGTCTCAGCTCCACCCCAACTCCCCGTCCGATACTCTGATCATCAGGTCCTGCCTTTGCTGGTGAATTTCCAGCACTAGACTAAGGAGGCAGAAACACAAGGCCTGGGTGGGAAGTTACGGGATGTTTATAGCCATAGAACCAAAATGTAGGAGGAAGCAGGTGGGCGAAATTTGCCTAGGTTGCCTCTGTGGGCATAAATCACCAGCTTTCTTTCATTTAGGCGGAGAATCCAGCATTCCTGAAACAGACCCATTTCCCCCCAGCTTTTTAAATGTGCCTTTTCACGGATTATCCTTTCAAATCTGCAAGAATTATTTTTCTTCTATTAAATATTAATGTGCCTTTCTAAGTAGAAAAAGGGGGCAGCATAGGTCTGGTACACATCTTCCCTGACACTATGTACTGCTGCTGCGGGATTGCAGCAAATGCCAACTCCCAACACATTATTAAATCAGGTCTGCACTGAGCCCAGATGTTACACTGGAGACGCACAGTGGATACAGGTTAAAACCAAACAGCGCAGGCACCCGGTTCTCTCTGGTGGGTGCTCGCCCTCCTACCCCCTCGCCCCTCCCTCCTGCCCTGCGTGGCCACCGTGCCCTTTGGCAAATTTACCATCAGCTGGGCAGAGCTCACTCTTCCTGGAGCAGTAATCATGTGAGGGGGAGTTATTTTTGTAAGCCTGTTATTTTTTCTCCAGTGACTCTTTCTACTTGATTAGTTCAGGATCAATATGTCTGGTAGGCAGAATGTGATGCGGAGGGTGATTTTTCAGTGTCAGGAGGAGCTCTGCTCTGTGTTCAAGTGGCTCTCCTCTTCACGGTGACTCCCCCCTACATACACACACACACACACACACACACACACACACACACACACAAAAAATCTCTGCTCTCTTCCTTATCTAAATTCTACTCACTTTTACGACCAAGATGATTCAGTCTCCTCTCTGAAGCCTGTCCTGTGATCCCTAAACCGTGACCTCCAAGGAAACTATGATGTTTCAGACAATAATTGTTACCTACTGTGGGTTCTGGTTCCCTGATAGGCTGTAAGCCCTGCCACGTTCACACCCCCATTCCCAGTGCATGTGAATTCCTCCGAGGGAAGGAATTACTTCTCAAAAACATGGAGTGATGGGAAGAGCACAGGACTTGCAGTCATAATCCTACAATCCTGTGTGTCTTTAGTAAATTATTTGATCTCTAGGAGCTTGCTTCATCCTCTGCCTCCTCAACGCCTCCATCATCACCATCATTTCCGCCACTCAGATCAGTGCTTTTCAAATTTTAACGTGTATTTGGATTACTCTAGATCTGAAGTGAGCCTGAGGTTCTGTATTTCTAACAGGCTCCCAGGCGATGTTGATGATGCTCGTCTGCTTGTCACACTTTGAGAAGCGAGGTCCTTGTGAATCTTAAATGAGATAATATATGTGAAAGTAAGTGTCTTATGAACTAAAAGTCCCTCTATCATTGCTAAACCTGAAATCACCCTCGTCTCTTTTTTTTTTAAATTCCTACTTCAAATCCATCATCAGATCCCATTGATGGGAAGGTATCCTGAATCCAGCCATTTAGGACCCCCTCCCTCACTTCCAACCTTGGCTAAGCCGCCGTCATGTCTCGTGTCTAGAGATGATCGCGGTAGCTTCTTAATTGGTCTGCCTGCTTCTATTCCTGTCCCTTCTCCCACTCCCCTCTTGAATTCCAGTGGTCCTTTTTCCAGCCAGCAGCCAAGTGGTTCTTTTATAGTATAAATCAGATCATAAAACTCTTCTCTCTCTAACTCTTATCAATATGGCCCTGTTGTCATTTGCTGACAGCGCTCACCCCCCTTGCCTCTTGTACGTTTTCCCTCTGCAAGAACATGGCTTACTCTAGTCTGTTTCTCAGTTTTCCCATCTACTGTAGCAATCCCTTCGCTGTCTACCTCCTCATCTGGCTTTATTATGTTTTCCACGGCACCTCCTGCTACCTAACATTCTATTAAGTGTTTATCTGTGGTCTGTCTCGCTGACTCAAAATAAGCTCCGTGGGGGCAGAGGGCGGTCTGACTTGTTCTGCTCCGTATCTCCAGCATCTGGAGCAGTGCTTGGCATATACTAGGGCTTCAGGTAGTTGCTGAATGAAAGCATAAATGGATTGTTCTTTCTTCATTGAATTGCTCTGTACCCCATGCTTGACAGAGTAAGTGCTTCCTAAGCGTTTGCTGAGGCAACCATTGACCGGGTTTTGCAATGTGCAGTCCCTGGATGTCTGTTAGTGGGACAGTTGTTTGTTTCTGCCGTGGGTCAAGCCCACTAGTACCGGATTGATCTTCATGATTGAAAAATGTAGCTCTTTGAGCGAGCAGTAGAGGAAGATGTCTGTCTGAGTTCTGGGAAGCGATGATTGCGGGGGTTGGAGATGAGTTGCAGTTATCTTGGCCCCTAAGGACTGTTCATCTTTACTTAATTGCTTCTTGGCCAAAATGATGCTACACACACACACACACGCGCGCGCACACACACACACACACACACACACATGCACACAGCCCAAAACCAACCAGCCAAACCAAACCGAACCAAACCAAACCAAAATGAAACAACAACAGAACTTAGCCCTAAAAGGAAAAGGGCAGCTTGAGAATCTGGGTTTCTGGCAGGGTGAAAGCACTGTCTAAGGGGCTGCACACAGGGGAGGCGTCTCGAGTTGGATAATGGAATCTCTTTTTACTTCAGCTCATCTAAAATAGCACATTAATAAACTGAACCAAATGTGGTGCTACAGCTGGTTTTATTGGTCATTAACATTTACAGAGCCATGCAAAGTCATGTTTTCCAATTTTGAGATTAAAAGATTTAGCCAGCCTAATTATCGGCCTCCGAATGGGGACCGCGTCGGAGTGCAGCCAGCAGGACGGAGTCGGCTTTGTCTTCCGTGATGCCTTCCCCTTCACGGTGCATGTGAATTGAAAACAGATGCATTTATGGACCTTTGGCTGGATTTCACCCTAAAGCAGGGTAGGCGCTGGCAGCTGTCCTGGAGTTTACTCTTGACTGGTCCGGCTAGGGCATTGTCTACATTTTAAGGCTGTACTTCGGGTTCAGGAGACTTCCTTGTACATACAGGAAAATGGCCTCCATCCTTGAAACCAGACTTCTCCTCAGCTTCTGACTGTTTTTCTCTTTTCTGGTCATCAAGGTCAAGCCACTAATTATGTTAATTAAGTGTGATGAAAACCTCCACTTGAGTGAGACTTTTGGTGGAAATGAATCAACTCATCAGAAATAATGCTAAGCAGACTGAGTGTCCTGATATTTGGTTCAAGAACTATGGCAGGTGGAGGCAAAGACAGAGAAAGAAAGTAAGTGTGAAAGGAGAGGTGAGGGGGCCAAGGAAGAAAACCAAGCAGCATTTGATCAAGACCCTCCTCCCTGAGTGTGGGACACTGAGATAAATGCTCTGGGGAGGCCAGGGCAGAAACATGAATGGCATTAGCCTTGCCTTGGTTCTTGGTGTAAGATGTGTACCATTTGGCCCCATCCAAAGGGTGGTGATTCTCTTGGTGAGGATTTTCACTTAGGGCCCAACAGGGATGTCCTGTTGACGTGACTGTGTCATTCCCCCCTCCTGCCCATCTGTGTCTCACCTGCTCTTGTCCATCCTGGGAAGCCCCCGCTGGAGGCAGTTGCCCAGAGGGAAATGTAACTCCCAACGTAGAGTTGGTATAGTTCTTCCTGAGGCCAGGAACAGGATTTCTGGCTGCTGCAGCTTTGCTTGTTCCACATTGCCTAGCTCCAGTTTAGGGAATATTTCTGGACTACAGAGGAGACATAGCCTGCTCTGTGATTACTTGATTTCGCTGTGTGAGTTTGACCAATCTGAGTTAGAGTTTCATTTTAATTAGGGCTCAAGGCGCAGGGCAGCCTAGGGGCAGGAGTTGAGATTTGAGTGATCCCTCGTTTGGCAAATGAGAGACTGGCCAAGTCTTTTGTTCTTTCTGGGCCTGAACTTCCTAAGGTGCCGAATGAAGAGAGTTCGCCCTTCAAATCGACTTACATTCTATACTTTAAGAGCAACGGTGGATAGCCATGGGTGGCTCTGAGTGTAGGGGTGGCCACGATCATCTCTATGTGCAGTAAGAAACCTGGCAGCATTACTGAAGGTAGATGGAAAGGGGGAGAGACTGAAGACAGGAAGAACATTTAAGGCACTCTTGCATAGCTCCAGACCATGGTTTCAATTATTATTGGTTCTGACGTTTTTCTCCCAGAGCTCCTGGGCTCTAGACCAATGTCCTCCTGACCACTGATCCTTGCTTTTTAATTTCTGTCAGTTATGAGTTGAACTGTATCTTCATTCCCCATTCCCCGCCAAAATATAAGTTGTAGTCCTAACTCCAGGACCTCAGAATGTGACCTTATTTAGAGATGGAATCTTTACTGACATAATCAAATTAAAATGACGTCCTCAGGTGAGCCGTAACTCAATCCAACTGATATCCTTATAAAAGGGGGAAATCTGGACACAGGGATGACAGATGCCTAGGAAGACCGTCATGCACAGATGGATGCAGAGATCAGAATGATGGTTCTATAAGCCGAGGAACGTCAAAGTTCGCCAGCAAACCACCAGAAGCTAGGAAAGGGGCACAAACCGGATTCTGTCTCTCAGCCCTCAGAAGGAGCCAACCCTGGTCTCAGACTTCCCCTTGACCTTCAGCCTCCAGAACTGTGAGGCAGTACATTGCTGTTGTATTAGCCACACAGCTTGTAGTGCTTTGTTACAGCAGCCCTAGCAAACTAATACAGTATCTTCCTGCTCCTTTGGTTTCAGACCCTTGGCTTGCTGTAACCACTAGCAATCATTAATTTTTTGATTTCAACTTGATTTCTTCTCAGTCTCTCCAGAGGTATTAGTCTTTGTGCTGTAAAACTTAGACTCTGCTTCCTACCTGGCTCTTTCTTGGGTC